>NC_064614.1:657032719-659432719 GCF_023898315.1 Schistocerca nitens | reverse complement strand
ACATTTGTTAAGGGGCCTTGTATAATTCCTATGCATTGTTTCAGTATACACACTGGTACTTCATCTAAGCCTACTGACTTCTGATTTTTTAGTTTTTGAACAGTTTTATTGACTTAATTCTCTGTGGTTGGAAGTAAAATCATTGTATTTAGTGCAACATTATTTACAGGTGTTATATTTGTTTTGGGGAATTTTTGTGGTGTCACCGCCAGACACCACACTTGCTAGGTGGTAGCTTAAATCGGCCACGGTCCATTAGTACATGTCGGACCCACATGTCGCCACTGTGTGATCGCAGACCGAGCGCCACCACACGGCAGGTCTCGAGAGACGTACGAGAACTAGCCCCAGTTGTACGACGACGTTGCTAGTGACTACACTGAGGAAGCCTTTGCTCTCATTTGCCGAGAGACAGTTAGAATAGCCTTCAGCTAAGTTAATGGCTACGACTTAGCAAGGCGCCAATTGTAACAGTGCATGTATCTTACGAGTCTCATTTGTATAGTCAAGAGAGATGTACCACAAGGAGTGATTAAAAGTTAAGTATATTCCAAAGCTACGTATTTTCTTTATAGCAGTCATAACTTATCCTGTGCCAGACTTGACGCCAGTCGGCGTGTGTGTATGCGTGTCTTTCGGCTTCCTTCTCAGTGTGGCGTAGCTAGCTTGTTACGCCACAACAGATTGACGACGAGGATTAAAGGATCATGTTCTTTTTACTTGCTTTGCTCTAATTTGCTTGTGTCATGGCTTCGCCACAATCTCCAGATGTACTGTCCGAATTTTATCGCTTGCAGAATCAGCAGACGCAGGCCTTATTGGATGTTCAACATCTGACATCCGCACCGTTTTCGCCTCAGTCAAATGGTGCCGCTGAACGGTTGGTCCGGACTTTCAAGTCACAGATGTTGAAGTTGAAAGAGTCGCATTCTCGGGAGGACGCGTTATTGCTCTTTTTGTCTTCATATCGCTCTCAGCCCCGCGATGGTCGCTCGCCGGCTGAGTTGCTCCACGGTCGTCCTCATCGAACCTTGATGTCTTTGCTGCATCCGCCGCATTCGGTTCCTGTTCAGCGGCAGACTCCTGCTTTTGCTCCTGGCGACATTGTCATCTATCGCAACTATCGCGGTTCACGGCGTTGGCTCGCAGGGCGCATTCTTCGCTGCCTCGGCCGCGTGATGTATTTGGTTTTGGGGGCCTCTGGTGAGGTGCGTCGGCATCTCAATCAGCTGCGCCTCTGTCGTCGCCTGGGTTCTGCCGCTCCCCGTCTGCTTTCAGCGACGGTGCCGTCCGGTCAGCGCCCTGGGGACCCATCTACTGGCTCGCCTCATCCCCAGGTGTTACCGACGCTGCCTTCCATTTTGCCTCATGGCGACGCGCCGCCGCCGCCGCCTGTGCTCCCGCCGGTGCCGCCCGCAGTGGACGCGTCGCTGCAACCGCCTGGCGCCTCCCTGGGTCACGCGCCGCCGCTCGCTTCCCGTGACCGGCTGTCCTCCACCATGGAACTCTTGCCCGCTCCGGACCAGATGTCGTCGCGCGTCGGATACCCCGACGCAATGGAGGTCGACCCTTCGGCCCCTCCTGTCTCATTACGGGCGCATAAACCGCAAGTTGACGTGCACCCTGGACTAGGTTTTCAGGCGTTTCCTAGCTCCCCTCGGACCGAATGGCAGGGTGCGGGTGGCACAGCCTCGCCTGTTGTTAGGCTCCCCACCTCGTCGCATACGTCAACATGGGGTCCTCCCCACGGCGGGCAGAAGCCTTATCACACGACCGTCCGCCAATTTGCGGGGGAGGAATGTGGTGTCACCGCCAGACACCACACTTTCTAGGTGGTAGCTTAAATCGGCCGCGGTCCATTAGTACATGTCGGACCCGCGTGTCGCCACTGTGTGATCGCAGACCAAGCGCCACCACACGGCAGGTCTCGAGAGACGTACGAGAACTAGCCCCAGTTGTACGATGACGTTGCTAGCGACTACACTGACGAAGCCTTTGCTCTCATTTGCCGAGAGACAGTTAGAATAGCCTTCAGCTAAGTTAATGGCTACGACTTAGCAAGGCGCCAATTGTAACAGTGCATGTATCTTACGAGTCTCATTTGTATAGTCAAGAGAGATGTACCACAAGGAGTGATTAAAAGTTAAGTATATTCCAAAGCTACGTATTTTCTTTATAGCAGTCATAACTTATCCTGTTCCAGACTTGACACCAGTCGGCGTGTGTGTACGCGTGTCTTTCGGCTTCCTTCTCAGTGTGGCGTAGCTAGCTTTTTACGCCACAACAATTTTTGCTGTAACTTCTCTGCAATACTTGAAAAAATGCTCGTTTACATAGTTTGCTAAGTGTTGTGGATCATTTATGACCTTATCCCCATCCCTTAGCAGTATGTTATTCTGCGATTGTTTGCCTCTTCCTGTTTCCTTTTTTATAACATCCCAGACTGCTTTGCTTTTACTTTCTACATTATATATTATTTTGTCATTAAATGATTTTTTTCTGCAGCAATCAGCACCTTCCTATAGATCTTTTTGTATCTGTGATAGAAATTTAAGAATT
Organism: Schistocerca nitens; assembly: GCF_023898315.1. Taxonomy (NCBI): domain Eukaryota; kingdom Metazoa; phylum Arthropoda; class Insecta; order Orthoptera; family Acrididae; genus Schistocerca; species Schistocerca nitens. Next base: position 659,430,160 of record NC_064614.1, on the reverse strand, counting down.
CTGGATCACTGTGAATCTTTTTCATGGAACTGAGGTGTTTAAGTGTTTGGGAGGACTTCTTAATACCTGCTGTTATCCATCCGTTTTTGTGAGACGTTGATACATACATGCATACTTTTGGAAATGCCTTTTCAAAGTTCAATTTAAACAATGTGGAGAATTTAGAGAATTTGGTATTCACATCGGTTTCCTTATACACTTCATCCCAGCTTTATTTTTCTAGTTCTTTTGAAAAATCTTTTATTTTGATTTCTGATAGATGTCGTTTGTAGGCTTGTAGTTTAGGGCATGATTCAATGCCAGATTTTACTGTTGTTATTTGACAGTGATGGTCTGATAGTCTGAGAGCTTTTACAGGTACATCACATTTTTCCCTGTCCATATTTGTGGCCACATGGTCAATTACTGATGCAGTCATTGTAGTAACACTTGTACTATTGATCAATAGGGACATGCCAAAACTTTGAAGGATGTTTATGAAGGTGATGCTGGATTCATTTATGATATTAGTGTTGATGATAATGTCCCCACACAGAATTACGTTGACCTTTGTACTTGAGACTTTATCTAGAACTTCTGTTAATTTATAGAGAAACGTACCAACACTACCACTGGGAGATCTATACACACACAAAATTATTAATTTCTTGGCGATATCAAGCCCTGTTAATTCAATAGCTGATATTTCAAAGTGTTTGTCTTCACTTACTGTACTGAGGTCATGTCTTCATTTGAACTGTGTTCCTTTTCTAATATAAATACTCTTGCAGAAGACTCTTCGTCAACATAAGGATTCTTATGCTTATATGCCAATATATGATATTTATGGTTAGTAAAAAGACTAAAATTAAGATGAACTCTGCAATTCAAAAGAAAATATTAAAAGTATAAATAATTTTCAGATAGACTATCATTCCTCTTAAGGGTTCAGAATGGAATTTTACACTCTGGTGCAAAATACTGTAAAAGGTTGTCAGTGGGCTTCAAGGAGGAAATTGAAAATCCACAAATATTAAAAAAAAAAAAGTAAGAGAACGCTCCATTAGTCAATCCTTCTACAACTTATCAAAATACTTTGATTCTGGAATGTAAATTCTGTAGAACTCTAACATTTATTTTTGTTACAACATTATGAAAAGGATACTTGCAACTCACCATATAGCAGAGATGCTGAGTCACAGATAGGCACAACAAAAATGAGCTTTCGGCCAACGAGGCCTTTGTCAAAAATAGACGAAACACACACACACACACACATACACACACACACACACACATGAACACAGTCTCTGGCAGCTGAAGCCAGACTCAGCATCTCAGCTATACGGTGAACAGCAACTATCCTTTTCATAATATTGTTACACTCCATCCTGATTTTCCATTTATTTGTCTTAGATACATCCTGACTACACCAGTAAACAGGCACCTGATAATAAACAATTTGCTTGAAGTATTAGATTAAAACAGCAGCTGAGTAGTGTGAGAGGAGGAGCAGTGGCTATTCTTCAAAGTAGCTACTTTTCTCCTCAGTTTACGGCACATGGTGTATGAGTGAATGAATGAAATAATTAATTAATAGTGAGTTATTGCAGCGGTGTAGAATGATGCAATAAGTGAAAAAACAAGAGGTTCTACCTATACAGGATGAAATATTGAAATACTTTCATCATAATGTATAAAATCATAACTCAGTAATGTAAGGAGTCACTGAATATTGGACAGCATCAAAAAATAGAACACAATACTTAAAAGTAAGCAAAGTAGTTCTCTGGTCAATGCAATATATCAGTCACATTAAATGAATAATTAATATTTGTTTATTATTAGTTTGTATATGTCCCACACAAACTTACTGGTTTAGGTCGAGATTCTCTCAAAAATGTTTTGAGATCACCTCCTGCCAACAGTTCCAAAACTATGAAACGTGGATGTTTATCAAAACAAACACCAATAAAATGAACAATATTTGGATGGTTGAATTTGCTCATAATGAGAGCCTCCATCAGAAAATCTGTTTCAGCTTGACTTGTCGAAAGTTCTGGTAAAGTCTGAAAAATAACACAGAATTTGAACACAGGATGACAAAAGTTACATAATGGCCTAAAATTCTTACAAAATATGACAACATAATATTGACACACTACTTACTCCAGAGTCTACAAACAGATGAATTGCAAATACTCCCATGAATTATGAGTTTCTCAAAAAGTAATGATAACATATTATTTTGAGAAAATGTGTGTTACTGTTTTCTTATAGCAAAATAATTGAAATTACACTTTTGATTGGCATTTACATAATTGTACATTTAGAAATAAAAAATTATGTATGACAAATTTTGGAAACTGTAGCAAAACTAATGTTCCCTATCTATGAAGCCAAAGGGCTTATTTCAGTCTGATGTCACCTGTCTCTAATCAAATGAACATTCTTTATTGCTGTAGTTGGTTTACTGTTTTATAGTTGTCATGTTTTACATGACCATATACACATTTTATAGATATCTAATTAAACCCACACCTGAACTCGAAATCTTGCAACCATCCTAATTCTAAACTCTCAGAATAAATAACAAATAAATTCCACTGAAAGACCAATCATTTAATTCCAGAAAAGTTTAAATGAGTAATGGTTGCTGAAGCTACCACAAATATTTTAGGACATACTTCATTTTATTGCCATCGGGTACAGGTGGTGTTGAATACAAAATTAGCTCGGTATGATGAACTGGTAAATGCATCTATCAAAAAGTTTTTAAGAAAGGAAGCAATGAATTATGTAACCTGAGCTTGGATTCATATACAGATGAAAAGACTGATGCAACCAGAATGAAGATGACATCAAATATTAAACAAATTTGAGAAGTAAGTACAATACTTTGCATCCTCACATAGACATACTGTACTGTTAGAATATTCAGTAAACAAAGGACAAAGATTGATGTCAATTATTTGCTGGATAAAAAATGGCTACTACTACCATTATTCCTATTTTATTACAGAATTTGTTCACTGTCAACTGCCAAATACTAAGAACGTAAATAGCAAATGTGTTTAGAACATTAGTGTTGAGGTTTTTTTAGTTGTGATGTCAGTGTTGTACAACACACGGTGTTGTGTTTATTACTGAAAATGTTACTGTGACTGAGACATATGCATACCACCTTTGAGTATTTTGATATGACATTTGGCATAAAACCACATCTTAAAAATTACTGTAGTGGCTTTACGTAATTACAAATTAAACCAGGAGACCCATGCCAAACTTTTACACTTTTATAGTTTTAAATAATACTAGTACTTGGAATATATGTTGTTATAGGATAGTTGTGAGAATGAAGAGAAAATATCTCTAAATATGAACCGAACGATGCAAAATAATAATCAAGAATTTACGATATATCCTTGTACATACATTTCCAACCGTCCAAAATCTCTTTTGTAGTAGGAATATTTGTTCCAGCTTGTACAACTGGCACAAGTCAGGGACTGTCTGTAGGGCCAAATAACCTATAACTTTAACTCGACAAACACTTTCAATTACATAAGCACATTAGACCACAGTTTCTTTGACTGTTTGATGCACCCACCAGAAATTACTCTCCTGTGCCATAGTGGCAATAGGTAAATTCAAGGTGACAATGAAAAATATATTTGCCATTTTGGAAAGTATATTTGTTTAGAAAAGTCAACTTGTATGATGAGCAGAGACAATGGACTACCATGCTGGTCATGGTTATTATCTATGACAATGCGTACACAAATCTATTAATTACCTTAAAAAAACAGTATTTGGTATATGATAATACGAAAAGGGAGTGTCCTATTCGTGATTATCAATACAAACGCAAATGTTTTATTCCACCTTTGAGCACACTTGCATGCACGGTGTCATCAGTGTTAACACAATAATAATAATCATAATAATAATAATATAAACTTGGACAAATGTCATTAGCTACAATATAATAATCCAAGATTGATACAATACATATTTATGCAAAAGTCAATAACAACAAAAAGTTTCCTAACAGATCAATTACAAGATAAACCAACTACATAGTTCAGTGAATGATAAATAAATAAGATTAATACATTAGCTTCATAAAATATAGATATGAACTTGGTGTCATGATGCACTTTTACCTATGACAATTAAAAGTTGCTTTTATGTTAAAACTTTCCACAAATAATAAGTTTTGCCACAAAATTGGTATGCAATATCTGAAGCTGTTCGAAAAACCTTCCTAGCGATACCTCATTCATCCTTGTATGATTGGTATATGTTGAGAAAAAGTGGTGTTAAATTGAGAAAATGTGTACATGATTTTTCAGTATTTGATTGGATTTCTTTCATTTACCTACTTATAAGTTATGCTGTGACCAGTAAGTCTGATTCGAATATACTTTATCTGATCAAAAGTACCTGGTCTCTTATAACGGAAATTAATAAGATGTGTGCCCACTATTCATCTTAATGACAGCTTGAACTGTCCTGGGGATACTTTCAGTGATGTTTCTGACTGTCTATGGAGGAATGGCAGTCCATTCTTCCTCAAGAGCTGAAATTTGAGGAGATAGTGATGTTGGAGGTTGGAGAGAAATTACTTCTAATTCATCTCAAAGCTGTTCCAAGGTGGCTACAAGTCAAGATTCTGGGCAGACCAGTCCATTTCAAGATTGTTATTGTCCACTAAGTGTTGCCTCACTGATGCTGCTTTACAACATCAACTCCCAAATGTCCTCAACTGTATGCACTATGCAATGCTGTAAAATGAGTTCACATTCTTCCACATTTACCATTTTCTTAAGCAAACCAAGGGGACCACACCTTAATCATGAAAAACATCTCCTTACCATAACACCATCTCCTCCATACTTCACTGCTACCACTACACGTGATGGCAGGTACCATTCTCCATACATTCAACAAGCCCAAATCATTCCATCTGTTTGTCACCGCATGTGCCATGATTCATCACTCCAAATTACTTGTTTCTAGTCTCCACTGTCCAGTGGCATTGCTCTTTACACCACCTCTTGATACAGAACTGTATCAGTTATGAGGAGCTTCTCAATCATTGTACCCCATTCTTTTCAACTTTATAGTATTGACATTATGCTAACTGGACTGCTGGTAGCACTTTGAAACTCACAATGATTTCTTACACTGATTCCAAGTAATAATTTTTAGCCAGTCTCTGCAATGCTTGGCGGTCCCTGTGTCAGTGCACGAGGTCTGCCAGCTCTTGATTTAGCTATGGCTGTTCCTTCACATTTTCACTTCAAAATCACATCACCAAAAGTCAACCTGGACTGTTTTATAAGCATTGAAATGTTTCTGGTGAATTTGTTATTCAGGTAACATCCAATTACCAGTCCACATTTGAAGTCACTGAGCTGTTATGACACAATCATTCTGGTGTTATTTCTTCTCTACTGACGACTCAATGCTCTCTGCCTCCTTTTATACAGTTGGGCTGCCTCTCACAATCTCTAGTAGCCAGTTCTACAATATGTAGGGGTGTCCAGATATTTCTAATTAAGATAGTGTGTGTACTCACACTTTCTACTTACTGGCACAAAAGTAAAATTATTACTTTTCAGTAACATCATAATGAATCCATCAATTGCATTTACTTCAACAGTGCAATGCCTACAGGTGTGCTAAGAGGGCCTGATTCTTTACTAAATCTCACACCAATGTATTTACTCCTGAATCATGGTCATCTTCATACCACAGTGCAAATATATATTCCAAACATACACCATTCTCATAAGTATTTTCAGATTTGCCCATATTTTTACATCACGTGCTCCCTCGATGACAAAACCAAACATAGCTATAGAGCATCTATTCAGTTATCCTTTGACAATCTGGTCTTTTGGAAACCATTTCATCAGCCAATGTACCAAGATATTTCGTATGGTAGTTTTATTACTCCCAGACTCAATGAAATGAGTCAGCAATACCCAGCTATTCCAATGTAACACTGACTAGATTGGGAAAAGTTCACCCAACTTTGGTACACCTGTATATTATTTACATGTGTTGCACTACTGTGTATGATAATCTCTATACAGTTACACTACATTTCATTAACAAACAACTGCAACAGCATCTTGAATCAAGAGGCAAGGGAAGAGATAATATAAGAGTGCAATGTTTCACAACTGCAGAGATGCTACTGAACCCGAAAGAACTTTATGACAGTTTGAATTCATCATGGCTTACGCAATTAGTCTAGTGCTGCTTTAAAGAGAATGGTTTTCTGGCAGCAAAAATATAAATGGTACAGCATGTAAATCAGTGAAAAAACGTCTGAAACAGTTTGAGTCCCACAGCAAAATTTAATCTACATTAATCATCAATGTGTAGTGATTGGAACATCTATCATTCAAATGTCAAATAACTATGAGCTATACATTCACACCAAACTTGCACATCTCTGAGCTATCTAAAGCAAAGATTCTGCACCTCAAATAACAAAGTCTTCATCATGCATATTTTATATAGTAAAACATTCTGAGGAGCAGAGGTTTTATTGTCATCGTTATATATTCACATGTAGTGCAAAATATTAATGTTTTGCAACAAGCAAGGTAATGCAGGGCATACCTTCACTGCAACAGGCATCTCAACGGCATCACCACTGCGATGTTTATAGAATCCCTGGTACACTTCACCAAATGCTCCTTGACCCAGAGCCCTATGTACAGAATTGTAATTTTCATAATTACTTACTATTTTTTGACAACTTCTCACATACATATTAAAAGCTCATTCTGGTAATTGTAAATATATACATACTTAATTAACCGTAAATGATCCCTTGGTATATCTTTTAGATCATTAACAGTATATGTTCCTCCACCAAATTCATAATTTGGATTATATTCTGTCATCAGACTGTCTGATGCTTCTCGCAACCGATTTAGCTGAAGATCTGGACCACTGAGTACTTGCTGCCTCATCACTGCTTCCTTTCTTTTCTGATAACGATTGTCTGAAAAATAAATAAAAACACTAAGGAAATGTGTTTGAAAGACATCCATTAAACCATTAGACGGGTTACATTACTATACAAATGAACTTATTTCAAGCAAAAAATGGACATGGCATTATGCAGCTAAAATGAAATACAAGCCCATTACCGACTAGTGATACAATGCGATAAGACATGCATCACACTGAATGATTAGCAGTCAGAATGGGATGAGCAGCTCAGCACAAACAAACAGAGATTTAGTGTAAACAGCAAATTTAAATTAATGAAGTGAAAATACCATTTTTAGTTCATATAATGTTTCCATTATAACAGAGTGTATTATATGCATGTAACAAGAACGTGTCATCACAACAAATATAAAAAACTTTGTGTTTGCCTTACGGCAGGTCTTGTCATGGGGGAAGCCTCGTCAGAAAGGTCCACCACATGCGCGTCTAGGGAAGTGATTCCAGTGGTGGTTTCCCATTGCCTTCCACTGATGATGATTAAATGATAATGAGGACAACACAACACCCAGTCCCTGAGCAGAGAAAATCTCCAACCCAGCCAGGAATCAAACCTGGGCCCCTTGGTGTCACTGAATGTTGTGCTGACCTCTCACATATTGGGGTGGACATAACAAATATGGAAGTGTGCAGTTAATAACTTGACCAGCAGTTAGCTTACCGAACTACTGCTGCTGAAACAGAACAATTTTTGTGTGTGGGAAGAAAAGTATGAATGTGGCCTTCAAAGAACAGTGTCTTGTAATACAAATTCCAACCTAACTATCTGCCATCAGATTATACTGAGATCTGCAAACTGAGCAAAGAGAGCAGAATTTTAGTGAACCCTTTGTTTTTAAGAATTTAGTATTACAAGACACTGATTGAAAAAACCAACAAAATTTAGGTATAGACAATAGTATTATGGATATTTTTTCAATAGATATGGCTACCACAGACATCATATTATTAAGGGTTTATGACGTCCTCTCAATAGCATAAAGTTTGCAGCTTATGAATCTGTAACTCTTGCCACACAGTTTACTAGTGATGCTAAACTGTACGGACTTCATTAACAACTGTTCACTAAAACGCAGGCACCAACTCTGATTCTAGCGTATATGTATTGGCGCCATCTCATGTCACTATGGAAACCGAGTAGCTAGTGCACTATGGAAATCCAATAGCTGGTGGAACATTTATGGCTCACTGCAATAACGCCACAAACCAGAAGGCATTTGTTGTTGGAATGCCCTCTGATGGTACCATGCCGGAATTTGACATATGAGCCAGCTCAGGGCTGGTCTGAGTCAGATGTGATGTGATTTGTGGTGTGCATGGCAACTGTGCTTGAAGTTTTGCTCAGGTGCTAATATTGTGTGTGGAATCTGGATGTGCAGAACTTTGATACACTGTGAACTGGACTTTGCTTTGGAGAATGGACTACAAATAGCTTGCACTGTCTCCAAGTAGCATTCTGTATACACTACGTGATCAAAAGTATCTGGACACCTGGCTGAAAATGACTTACAAGTTCATGGCGCCCTCAATCAGTAATGCTGGAATTCGGTCTCATGTTGGCCCAAGCTTAGCCTTGATGACAGCTTCCACTCTCGCAGGCCTACGTTCAATCAGGTGCTGGAAAATTTATTGAGGAATGGCAGCCCATTCTTCATGGAGTGCAGCACTGAGGAGAGGTATCATTGTCAGTCGGTGAGGACTGGCATGAAGTCGGCGTTCCAAAACATCCCAAAGGTGTGCCACAGGCCGTGAATTATGAACAGGTGCTCTCGATCATTTTTAAAGGTACAGTCGCCATCCCCGAATTGCTCTTCAACAGTGGGAAGCAAGAAGGTGCTTAAAACATCAATGTACACCTGTGCTGTGATAGTCCCATGCAAAACAATGAGAGGTGCAAGCCCTCTCCATGAAAAACATGATCACAGCATAACACCACCGCCTCCAAATTTTACTGTTGGCACTACACACGCTGGCAGATGATGTTCACCCTGCCATTGGATCGCCACACTGTGTGCTGTGATTTGCCACTCCACACAACATTTTTCCCACCATTCAATCGTCCAATGTTTACACTTCTTACACCAAGTGAGGCGTCGTTTGGCATTTACACGCATGATGTGTGGCTTATGAGCAGTCGCTCGACCATGAAATCCATGTTTTCTCACTTTCAGCCTAACTGTCATAGAACTTGCAGTGAATCCTGATGCAGTTTGGAATTTCTGTGTGATGGTCTGGATACATGTCTGCCTATTACGTATTACAACCCTCTTCAACTGTCGGTAGTCTCTGTCAGTCAACAGACAAGATCGACCTGTACGCTTTTGTGCTGTACGTGCCCCTTCATGTTTCCCCTTCACTACCACATTGGAAACAGTAGACCTAGGGATGTTTAGGAGTGTGGAAATCTCGTGTACTAATGTATGACACAGGTGACACCCAATCACCTGGCCAAGTTCGAAGTCCGTGAGTTCCGCAGAGTGCCCCATTCCGCTCTCTCATGATATCTAATGACTACTGAGGTCGCTGATATGGAGTACCTGGCAGTATGTGGCAGCACAATGCACATAATATGAAAAACATATGTTTTTGGAGGTGTCTGGATACGTTTGATCACACAGTGTATCTTTCCTGTTGTCAATAAATTGGGGTGAGTCTCTGTTAGTTTCATTTGTAACTCATCTTTACAAACATATGTAACTCAGACTCTTTCATGTTTCAAAACTTCATTGAGTAAGATAACAGACAGAAACTTTTTTTCCAGCTTATTCATTTTACAGGGAATGGGGTTTACAGGAAAGCTAATTTGGTGTGACTACCAGAGGAACAATTTCCTTCTGACAGTTATCAGTTCCATTCAGAGATAATTTGAAGGTGTTCACACTGCCTAAGAATTGTTTGATGTCTTTAAGACAGCTATAATGTGTACAGTTCATCAGAGCATAAGAAGAAAAGTGGGAGGGAAGGGGACACGAATTTCAGTACAAATCTGGTGAATTTTTCGGCACATTGACTTCATTGGTTTTAGACATGACCACATTGTATAACACCAGCATTGGTAGAAACACCTTTCTTTAGTTGAGAAAACTGTATAAAATATCTTGATAAGAGGGCTGCTTTAATATAGTAACCTGGAAGGCAAATTGAGGGTAATGATGGTGATCTCAATATCTCTGAAGAATATTGCATTACATTGAAAGAATATCTGAAAAAACGTTTTCCTTGGAATTCAGGGGTGTCTCATCTGGGGTGGGGGAACTCACATACATGTCCTGAGTTTGTTTTATCATTAGTTTCACAGTTTATGTCAAAAGGTTGACTTGTTCCATCTGTGTAGGTTCTCCCCTCCTTGATGGGTTCTACAGATCATGAGGAACGAATGTAGTGGAATTAATAATTTTTTGCTAATTTCAAGTTACAGCATATGAACAGCAATGTGCTGTAGATACCTGAACAAAAACCAGGCCATGACCTCTTGCATTAAATGAGAACTGGAAGGGATTTTTCATAGAAAGATGTGAATAAATATTTATTAATTATTGAATGAGACTTTAAATGACCTGTCCTACTTGAAGGAGAATTTGATTACGTGCTTATATGAAAAAAATTGAAATTATAGGGAAGAAACTCCAAGTTGTAATGAGTGATAAAATAGTTTACATGTGCAGTGCTGATATTTATACTGGAGAAAAAAGAAATTACATTTATATCAAGTTCCTGCTCCTGGTGCTATGTTCTCATTTGGGGAACAACATGTAACCTAAACACATAAATTCCATTGAAGTTCTGCAGTCCTTGAGAGACCACAGGAAATAAATACATTGGGAGTTGGAACAGTTATGGTGGACAGAACAGATTCACATAGAGGCATACTAAATCAAAAACTACTGAAAAGAAAAATGCTATTTTGTTACAGAACAGATCTTTTATGCTTGAAATGGAAAGACAAATATCATATACATAAGACAGAATAAAATTACTACTTTTAATGGTAGTTTAACATCTATGAGCTGACATGATGATGTACTAAAGCTACATATTATTCTAGACCATAATCTGTCTAAAATACATGCTGAGCTTGTATTTCACTTAATGAGAGTTTATAAAATGATGGAAAATATATTTGTTGGGGCAGCTGTGAATGTCGCTACTCACAAAATCAATAGGAAAAAAATTGTAACAGCTGTTTCAATTTGCAGAGAAGCAAATGATGGAGTGGGACTAAACAAAACAAACAAACAAACAGATGTGTGTGTGTGTGTGTGTGTGTGTGTGTGTGCGTGGGCATGCATACACACACACAAACACACACACACAAACCATTTAGAAATGTAAATCAGATACGCCACATGTAATTTTTCTGTGAGACTACCATCTTCTATGACAGGTACTTTTTCTCGGCAATGCTGATCTAGCACAGCATGCAGGGGAGATTTTGAGCTGCTTGGAAAGAAGAAAAGGTAGAAATATTAGGGTTTATGTCCTACTGGAGATAAGACTGCAAGTTTAGAATGGAAAGGAAAGTGACCACATCCTTTTCAAAGCAACTTCCTCAGCATTTCGTCACCTTGTTCAGAGAAACCATTGAAAATCTATACATATATGGTTGGATATTTAAACTACAAACCTTTTAAATGTGAGTATGGGATTTAGAAGAGGTTTAACGATGTACTGTTACACTGAAGTTATGGGGCAGGCAGTGAGACACAACTATATATGGTTGAGCTGGTATTTACGCTGCTCACAAATTACAGTTATAGGTATAAAAAGAGAAATAAAAAGTTTCAGTTTCTTAGGGAGTTCTTCATAACATAATTCAATGTGAACTACACAAGCTCCAGAAATCCAGCAGTATCCTCAGTCACTCCTCAAATCCTTAGGCCTGTCCCAGAACTTCTCTCTGGAGTCCATCTCTCTGCTCACACCTACCATTCTCCACACTCCTACCCTCTACATGCTTCCTAAAGTCCATAAACCCAACCACTGAGGACATGCCATTGTGCCCAGTTAATGTGACCCCACTGAGAGACTCTCTGCTCTCATAAACAAACACCTTCAACCTTTTACACAGAACCTACCCTACTATATAAAAGATACCAACCATTTCCTCCACTTACTCGCCACAGTTCCTGTCCCTTTGCCACACAGTGCACTGCTCATCACTATTGATGCCACGTATCTTTACACTAACATTCTTAATGCCCATGATCTTACTGCTATTGGACACTACCTTTCCCAAAGGTTGACAGATCCCAAACCATCAATCTCCTTCCTAGTCGCCATTACCAACTATATCCTCACCCTCAATTACTTCTTCTTTGAAGGCATTACCTACAAACAAATCTGAGATATGGCTATCGGCACCTGCATGGCAACATCTAATGCCAACCTCTTCGTGGGCCATCTAGAGGAATCCTTCCTATACACCCAGAATCCTAAACCCCTCGCTTGGTTCAGATTCATTGGTGACATCTTTGTGATCTGGATCAAGGGTGAGGACACCTATCCACATTCCTCCAGAACCTCAACAACTTCTCCCCCATTTGCTTCACCAGCTCCTACTCAACCCAACAAGCCACCTTTCTAGATGTTGGCCTCCACCTCAAAGATGGCTACATCAGTATCTCTGCTCATATCGAACCTACTAACCACCAGCAATATCTCCACTTCACCAGCTGCCACCCATTCCATACCAAGAAGTCCCTTCCATACAGCAGCCAGCCAGAGTGGCCGTGCGGTTCTAGGCACTAGTCTGGAACCGAGCGACCGCTACGGTCGCAAGTTCGAATCCTGCCTTGGGCATGGATGTGTGTGATGTCCTTAGGTTAGTTAGGTTTAATTAGTTCTAAGTTCTAGGCGATTGATGACCTCAGAAGCTAAGTCGCATAGTGCTCAGAGCCATTTGAACCATTTGAACCTTCCATACAGCCTAGCCACCAATGGTCATCGCATCTGCACTGATGAGCGGTCCCTCTTAAAATATAGCAAGGGTCTCACTGAAGCCTTCACGGACCATAATTATCCTCCCAAGCTTGTACAAAAACAAATCTCCTGTGCCACCACCCAATGTCCCACCAACCAGCCACAGGGGAGCATTACCCTCATAACTCAGTACCACTCGGGACTGGAGCAACTGAATTACATTCTCCACCATGGTTCTGACTACCCTTCGTCGTGCCCTGAAAGGAGTTATGTCCTAACCGCTACCTTCCCACTCCTCCCACAGTGGTATTCCGCTGTCCTCCGTACCTACACAATATACTCGTCCATCTCTACACAACCGCTGCTCCCAGCCACTTACCTCATGGCTTCGACTCCTGTAATAGACCTAGATGCAAGACCTGTCCCATACAGCCACCATCACATTTACTCCAGTCCGGTCACAAACATCACTTATCCCTTCAAAGACAGGGTTACCTGTGAAACCAGTCATGTGAACTACAAGCTAAGCTGCAACCACTGTGCTGCATTCTATGTGGGCATGAGAATCAACAAGCTGTCTGTCCACATGAAGGGCCACCGAAAAACTGTGGCCAAGAAACAACTGGACCACCCTGTTGCTTAGCACATTGCCAAACACGACGTCCCTCATTTCAACGACTGCTTCACAGCCTGTGCCAGATGGATCCTTCCCACCAACACCAACTTTTCTAAATTGTGCAGGTGAGAATTTTCCCTGCAATATATCCTACATTCCTGTAATCCTCCTGGCCTCAACCTTTGTTAGTCATCGTCTTCACCTATCCAGCCTTCCTGTTCCCACTGAAGCACTATAGAGCCCTCATTCCACCATTCACAGCCAGTCTTTTTATTTTTCTCCTTTTTTGCTATCCCCCCCCCCCCCTCCCTGCCCTCTGTCTTACCTCCTGACTGTACATAGCTGCCCTACGCTCTCACCACCTCATTCCTGTGCACTCCCTAGCCTACTATCCCTCTCCTTAACCGCACAAGCCACCTCTTTACCCCCACCCAGTTGCCACTCCCATCATGTACTGGTGTTGCTGCTTGCAGTGTGGCTACAGTTGCCTGAGACAGCAGTCATGTGTGCGTGAGTTGTGTTTACATGACTGCATGTTTGTGTGTGTGTGTGTGTGTGTGTGTGTGTGTGTGTGTGTGTGTGTGTGTGTGTGTTTTTGTTGTGCCAATCTGCAGCTCAGTATCTCCACTATATGGTGAGTGGCTACTTTCCTTTTTATAATATTGTCACATTGTCATACGTAAAATCTATGAACACTACAAATAATTCAATACCTTCTCTTGCTGATAGTACGGGTAATGTAACAGATGATGATAAACAGAAGGCTAAAATTCTAAACCTAGCTTTCAAAAACTCATTTACGGTAGAGGACTGCAGCACCATTCCCCCTTTCAATTATTGAACAAATGCAAGGATGGCTGACATAGTGTTTAGTGTATCTGGGATTGTAAAACAGTTAAGATCCTTAAATGCCAGGAAGGCATCTGGCCCAGACGGTATCCCTGTAAGATTATATGTTGACTATGATACAAATTTAGCACAATTCTTATCCATCATCTATCAGCGATCATTGGAACAGCAGAAAGTTCCACGAGACTGGAAGAGGGCGCAGGTCACAACAATCTATAAGGAGGGTAGAAAATCGGATGCACATAATTACCGGCCAATTTCACTGACATCAATTTGTTGTACAATCATGAAACATATTTTGTGTTCAGACATAATAACCTTTCTAGACTCTGAGAAGCTCACCTGCAGAAACCAGCACGATTTTAGAAAACAGCGGTCATGCGAGACACAACTGACCCTCTTTGTGCATGATATACAACAGGCTCTAGATACTGGCTCCCAGGTTGATGCCATATTTCTTGACTTTCAAAGGACTCAGATCTGCACTGTCGCTTGCTCCAAAAAGTGCGTGCTTACTGTCTATCTGCTGATATATGTGGTTGGATAGAAAGTTTTCTAACAGACAGGCAGCAGTATGTCGTCCTGAATGGGGTGACTTCAACAGAAACAAGCATAAGCATAACTTCAGGTTTGCCCCAGGGCAGCAAAATAGGTCCGCTGCTTTTTACGATTTACATAAACGATCTGGTTGATAGTATTGACAGCAGCATTAGACTGTTTGCCAATGACACTGTAGTCTACAGGAAAGTAGTATTTCATGAAAGCTGTGAACAAATCAATGAGGATTTGCAGAAAATAAATGTGTGGTGTAATAACTGGCAGTTATCTCTCAAGGTTAGTAAAAATCCCCATTAACGTATGAGAACAAAATAATTGCCCAGTCTCTGGAAGCAGTAACATCCGTCAAGTATCCGGGTGTGACTATTCGAAATGATCTCAAATGGAATGATCAGATTACACAAGTCACAGGCAAGGCGAACTCTAGAGTGTGTTTTATTGGGGGAATTCTGAAGCGATGCAGTCCTTCAACAAAGGAAATTGCTTACAATATGTTAGTTCATCTGTATGGGACCCTTACTAGTTCAGTCTGATTCAAGAAATTGAGAAGGTCCAAAGAAGAGTGGCAAGATTCGTGACTGGTACATTCAGCCATCACGAGAGCATTAGAAATCTCATAGAAAGATTGAAGTGGGACACACTTGCAGACAGATGACACACTAAACGGAAGGGGCTGCTCACAAAATTCCAAAAACCGATCTTCGCCAAGGATGTAGAGCATATATTATTACCACCAACTTTCCAATCGCGCAATGATCACCATTCAAAAATAAGAGAAATTAGGGCTCATTCTGTGGTGTTCAGACAGTTGTTTTTCCCTTGTGCGATACATGAGTGGAACAGAGGGGGGGGGGGGGAATATGACTTTGGCGCAAATTGTGCCATCCTCCACACAGGATCCTGGATTTTCCACTGTTTGATACATGAATATCATGTTCTTTTGGGTGGCGAGCTTTATGCTGTTACCTAAGCCTTCAAAATATGAACAGGGATAGTATTCTGGACAGAACAACAAATCATCTCCAGTGTTTGAACTAGGTCAATGAGTAACAGGGAGACTGTATTGGAGGTCTATAAAATGATACTACAAAATAAATAAACATGTAAGTAAATGAAACATTGTATGTACTGTTTATGAAATAACTTGCATTTTAACACAACCTCTTTTCACTAGTGACCATATTCCTGACCATGCCAGAATGGTTGAAAGGGATTTTAATGATCTCATAAACAGCTAGAAAATTACAGTTACTAGCCGAAAGATAAAAATTTCCTGTGGAATGGAGCTAAAAGCATTATCTAGAAACCACTGAGTATAGCTTGTCACACTCATGATAGAAATACATAGCATTTTTTGGTGAGAAACAGACCTGCCCTTTTTGGGAATGAGTGCCCATGATGAATTTGTATCAATGAAGATCAGCTATGGGTTACAGCAACTAACAGAAAAAATTATGTTCACCGAAATACAAAAGCAAGCTATCATGCCAAATAGTGCAGTGAACTGCATTATTGTATATACAGTGTTGGGATTATAGTAACTGTATTTATAATGTTTTTAACAAAATATGTACCTTAATAGCACATACTGATATTCATGTAGCTGTTTTCGTCTGCGGTGCTGCATATATTTTAGTACAGTTTGTCATCTGCAACTAACAGGGATATCTATACAGAACATTACTTATATTAAAGGTAAAGTTAGAACTGTAATACTTATATTAAAGGAAAAGTTAGGACTATATTACTTATATTAAAGGTAAAGTTCAGACTAACATGATACTATTGGTGCTTTTTAATGCTATATTGCACTACTGTAATTACATACCTAGAGAAAAAAATAACACACCTTGAAGGAATGTGCTGAGTGGGGAAGAAATTGTTAGGAGTGATGCATAAGAACAGACAAACAAAAATAATTGAAAATCCAGCATGGAATGTAACACAATTATGAAAAGGACAGTTGATACTTGCCATACAGTGGAATGCTAAGTCGCAGATAGGCACAACAAAAAGACTGTCTGAAAGTGAGCTTTCGGCCAACAAGGCCTTTGTCGAAAACAGACAACGTACACACACACACACTCACACAAACACAACTCACGCACAGATGACCACAGTCTCTGGCTGCTGAGACTGTGGTCATGTGTGTGTGAGTAGTCTTCGCATGAGTGAGTGAGTGTGTGTGTGTGTGTGTGTGTGTGTGTGTGTGTGTGTGTGTGTGTGTGTGTGTTGTCTACTTTCAACGAAGGCTTTGTTGGCCAAAATCTCACTTTCTGAAAAGCCTTTTTGTTGTGCCTATCTGCATCTCAGCATGTCCACTATTTGGTGAGTAGCAACTATCCTTTTCATAATTTTCTTACAGACAAACAAATAATTAGAATTTCAGAAAAATCAGATATTTATTCAAGAGAAAGAGTTTCACAAACTGAACAAGACAATAATGCACCTGTTCCCTTCTTGCCCTTATGCAAGCAATTATTCAGCTTTGTGTTGAACATCAGAGTTGTTGGATGTGCTCCTGAGGGATAGCGTGCCAAATTCTGTCCGACTGGTGCATCAGACTGTCAAAATCCTGAGCTAGTTTGAGAGCCGTTGCCATAATGCTACAAATGTTCTCAATTTTGGGAGAGATCTGGTGACCTTGCTACCTTTGGTTGTCGCCTGTGACACCCTTACAGCACAGCAGTACATTGACGATATTCTACAACCGTTCTGATGCCTTTCATGGCAAGCCATCCTAGTCTGACATCTCAACAAGAGTTTCTACTGCTTGTCTTCACACTTGCCGAACCCTACTTTGGCCAGAAAGGTGGATGGATCTCTCCTCCCACTGAGAACTTTTGGAGCATTACGGCCAGGACTCTCCAACCATCTTGGGATTCTGATGATCTAACGCACTAATTGGATACAATTTGGCACAATATCCCTCATGAGGACATCCAACAAATCTACCAATCAATGCCAAGCTGAATAACTGCTTGCGTAAGGGCCAGATGTGGACCAATGCATTATTAACTTGCTCAATTTGTGGAGGTCTTGAATAAATTATCCATTTTTTTCTCAAATTGTAATCATTTGTCTGTTTCTATAATTTTCAATGCAATAGGGTCCATAGCTGCGATGAATTTTTTGGAAGATTTCATGATGCCTTCAGTTGCCATTCTCTTTACTTCATGTATAATTGTACAGTTTCGGCCTTAGGACATTTTCAAGTATTTTATGGATGATTTTTTAGTAGTAAATTATAGGAGCAATGACATACATGACATAATATACTACTAAAAAAGTCATCTATAAAATACTTGAAGATGGCCTAGCGCTGAAACTATAATTTTACATGAAATAAAGAGAATGGAAACTGAAGGGCATCATGAAATCTTTCAAAACTTTGCCTGTTTATACATGTATATCACATCCTCATTCATAAAATTTCTTTGTGGTGCAGCATTGCCCCCCCCCCCCACACACACACCTTCTTCAGAGTGTAATTACAGTAAAGTAATACAACATTAAAAAACACAAATCGTTTCATTTTAGGTCTAACATTTCCCTTCAATATAAGTAGTGTACTGTGTAGAAATCCCTAGTAGTTGCAGAAGACAAACTGTACTAAAATACCAGCTATACACCAGATGACAGCAACTACAGTATATAGAATTAAAATTTATATTTTGTTAAAAATATTAAGAATATAATGAACACAATACATCAACTGTAATTTTTACCTGTTATTCAGCAGAAAATAAAAACGAACTCACTAATGATTGTAGTACTTCACCCAAACATGTATGGGTGACAAGGAAGAAAAATGTTCAAGATGAAACCTCTTTCAAATCCATTTATTTATTATTTGAGAGCCAATACAGATAAAAAGTGTGCTGTAGCCTCAAGATTAACAGGCAATTATGTTATCTTTCAGGTGCATGCTGATTGATACCAAAAACAAAGTAAAGGAACTACCTCAAACAAAGTTCATCAGGCTCCATGACAGTTACAGTGTCGCCAATAGCATAAGTGAAAATGTATCTTAGGAAACATTCTCTATGGTACAATGCATACAGAACATAGAATACAATAAAAGATAGACACATGTAAGTATTGATTAAGCAATTTTTTGAAACCAGAAACACAGAACCTAGATTTAGATAAATAGGGGAACATGTTAGAGAAAAAAGTCACTTTGCTACCTTAGTGATTGTATTGAAAATGGCAGATTTGTTATTTAGGAAATAATTGAATGTGATTATACAAAATGGATTCAATAAGTTTTGCCGGCCTAAGTGGCCGTGCGGTTAAAGGCGCTGCAGTCTGGAACCGCAAGACCGCTACGGTCGCAGGTTCGAATCCTGCCTTGGGCATGGATGTTTGTGATGTCCTTAGGTTAGTTAGGTTTAACTAGTTCTAAGTTCTAGGGGACTAATGATCTCAGCAGTTGAGTCCCATAGTGCTCAGAGCCATTTGAAGCCATTTGATTCAATAAGTTTAGATTCCATTAAAAGGAAAGAAAGCAAGATATGTAGTCAAAATAAAATTACACAAAGACTGTCTGGATATTTTTTGATTAGAATGCAATGCAATTACTTACTTATACCGAAGCAAGATGACTGTATTTATTTGTTAAGTTTTTAAACAATCTAAACATAAGGAATTTTACTGTCACTAGGCCCGGCTATAAACTGGCAACATCTACACAATGTATATTGTTAATGGCTGAATAAAGACACTGAACTGAATTAGACTGAATGCGCCGGCCGGAGTGGCCAAGTGGTTCTAGGCGCTACAGTCTGGAACTGCGCGACCGCTACGGTCGCAGGTTCGAATCCTGCCTCGGGTGTGGATGTGTGTGATGTCCTTAGGTTAGTTAGGTTTAAGTAGTTCTAAGTTCTAGGGGACTGATGACCTCAGAAGTCAAGTCCCATAGTGCTCAGAGCTATTTTTTTAGGCTGAATGCAAAATTTCATCATTTTGGTGATCCACAGTTTCCACTTGTTTGGCAATAATGTAGTTTCAAATGGTTTCAACTCCAATTAATAATAATAATAAAGTTTCCAGAATGAGATATTCACTCTGCAGCGGAGTGTGCGCTGATATGAAACTTCCTGGCAGATTAAAACTGTGTGCCCGACCGAGACTCGAACTCGGGACCTTTGCCTTTCGCGGGCAAGTGCTCTACCATCTGAGCTACTGAAGCACGACTCACGCCCGGCCTCACAGCTTTACTTCTGCCAGTATCTCGTCTCCTACCTTCCAAACTTTACAGAAGCTCTCCTGCGAACCTTGCAGAACTAGCACTCCTGAAAGAAAGGATATTGCGGAGACATGGCTTAGCCACAGCCTGGGGGATGTTTCCAGAATGAGATATTCACTCTGCAGCGGAGTGTGCGCTGATATGAAACTTCCTGGCAGATTAAAACTGTGTGCCCGACCGAGACTCGAACTCGGGACCTTTGCCTTTCGCGGGCAAGTGCTCTACCATCTGAGCTACCGAAGCACGACTCACGCCCGGCCTCACAGCTTTACTTCTGCCAGTATCTCGTCTCCTACCTTCCAAACTTTACAGAAGCTCTCCTGCGAACCTTGCAGAACTAGCACTCCTCTAAAGAAAGGATATTGCGGAGACATGGCTTAGCCACAGCCTGGGGGATGTTTCCAGAATGAGATATTCACTCTGCAGCGGAGTGTGCGCTGATATGAAACTTCCTGGCAGATTAAAACTGTGTGCCCGACCGAGACTCGAACTCGGGACCTTTGCCTTTCGCCGGCAAGTGCTCTACCATCTGAGCTACCGAAGCACGACTCACGCCCGGCCTCACAGCTTTACTTCTGCCAGTATCTCGTCTCCTACCTTCCAAACTTTACAGAAGCTCTCCTGCGAACCTTGCAGAACTAGCACTCCTGAAAGAAAGGATACTGCGGAGACATGGCTTAGCCACAGCCTGGGGGATGTTTCCAGAATGAGATATTCACTCTGCAGCGGATTGTGCGCTGATATGAAACTTCCTGGCAGATTAAAACTGTGTGCCCGACCGAGACTCGAACTCGGGACCTTTGCCTTTCGCGGGCAAGTGCTCTACCATCTGAGCTACCGAAGCACGACTCACGCCCGGCCTCACAGCTTTACTTCTGCCAGTATCTCGTCTCCTACCTTCCAAACTTTACAGAAGCTCTCCTGCGAACCTTGCAGAACTAGCACTCCTGAAAGAAAGGATATTGCGGAGACATGGCTTAGCCACAGCCTGGGGGATGTTTCCAGAATGAGATATTCACTCGCAGGAGAGCTTCTGTAAAGTTTGGAAGGTAGGAGACGAGATACTGGCAGAAGTAAAGCTGTGAGGCCGGGCGTGAGTCGTGCTTCGGTAGCTCAGATGGTAGAGCACTTGCCCGCGAAAGGCAAAGGTCCCGAGTTCGAGTCTCGGTCGGGCACACAGTTTTAATCTGCCAGGAAGTTTCATATCAGCGCACACTCCGCTGCAGAGTAAATATCTCATTCTGGAAATATCCCCCAGGCTGTGGCTAAGCCATGTCTCCGCAATATCCTTTCTTTCAGGAGTGCTAGGTCTGCAAGGTTCGCAGGAGAGCTTCTGTAAAGTTTGGAAGGTAGGAGACGAGATACTGGCAGAAGTAAAGCTGTGAGGCCGGGCGTGAGTCGTGCTTCGGTAGCTCAGATGGTAGAGCACTTGCCCGTGAAAGGCAAAGGTCCCGAGTTCGAGTCTCGGTCGGGCACACAGTTTTAATCTGCCAGGAAGTTTCAATAATAAAGTTTAAAATATTGAATAATCAAACACAATCCTAAAATATAATATAGTTTCAGGACATCATACAGATTATTCTTCTGAACATGTCAGTTTATAAGTTACAACCTTAAGATTTGTTTGTAAATTTTACGTTTTGATCCATTTTACATTCTGTACTACACAAATAACAATGTTACAAAAAATTGATATTATTTTGATGCATTTTACATTTTGTATTATTCAAATAAGAACATTAAAAAATTGTTGTTATCAACATTAGATCAGTTGTGAGTCACTTAAAACTGTGAGCTTGACACAGTTATAAAGCACTTTTCACAAAAAAATAAAGTACCCATCTGGGGAATAAAAAGGGTTTTCAATTAGAATTCCTTTTAGCTGGTCTTTTAATCTGTCGGTAGGAAGGACTGTGAAGCTTTTTGGTACAGCTTTGGCTAGCTTCAGCCCAGCATGAAGTGCATTTTTTTTTTCATGTAAAGCTGCTCTGTGGCGATTTACATGATAAATTTGTTCATTTGTGTAAGCAAAATTTCTATTTCTTATTTAAATGCTGTGACATATTTACTTTCTTATGTATGACAAGGTTAGATATGTTAATAAATATTTTCAGTTCCCTATGGTTACAAATACTTGCCTTCTTTCACTTTATTGGAAGTACCAAAAACATTACACTTGCACAAAAATTCTTTACTTACACATGAATATGCACAGCATTCCCAAGCTGACGAATGCCATAAGTATGGAACCAACCAGGAAAACTACATATGCGATTGATGTCCAATCACTTGTTATGTCTGGAACAACTTTACAAAAAGCGTTAAGCTTATACATCACACTGATGAAGAATTTCAAGAAAAAAGGAGTAAAATATAATTTCTATGACAAGTACAATTATAAACTAACAAAATAATGCAAAATGTATGAATGTAGTTCTGAAATAAAAGGCATCATATTGCCAATCACTTTAAAAGTAAAAGCGGATAATGGGCAAAAGGACCACAACACAGTTGCAGCTAATGAAGACTGAGATTTCTGCACCAGGAGCTGAAGGTAAGAAAGGGAACAGTGTAGAACAGGTACACAGGGGAAGAAGCAAAACATCAAATTAAAAACAACCAAACAGTATGTGTACTAAGTTTTTAGATGGATATTTCTCTTGGGATTTTATCTAGCTTGACAAACAGTAAATAGATTTTTATCTTGTCAGCATTATATGTAATGCTTTCAGAAAATGAAAACCTCAATTTCTGACTACAGTCTAAATGGAGTTCTCATATATATGTTTTGCATTCAACAACTGCAAGGTGAGACTATAGTGAACAAAAACTTCATGCTAGATGTCTGCAGCTGTATTACATTGTAATACGCTTGGGTACAGTCAGTATGCAATAACAACTGGGCAACTGCACAAGATAAGACTCCAGATTGAAATTGTGAAACGTATCTGGGGTATGTTCAAATGGCAGTTTGTTGGACACCATCAACAAAACATAAATGTCAAATTCAAGACACAGTCTGGCAGATAATTTTAAGCTGTCAAGAAAAATAACTAGATAAAAATGATGATGACATAAACTGCATAAGGGAATAATTTAATAATTTTTTACATGTTTGTGCATTAACTTGAGACATTGTACAAGCAAACCATATGTTATTTTGTAAAACTCTGGAATAGCATTTAATGAGGAAAATGAGTAATTTTTTCACCTCTGCACATATTTGTAGATTGGCAATGTGCTGATGACACAATCTCACATCCATGTTGACCTTGTATTGTTGTACTGTTTTTCGATGGTTTTCTTGTGATAATCATTGGTTTTGAAGATGGTTGCAACTTTTGAAATTCTGGCTTCACATTTTAAGTATAACAGACTTAGTGAGTCATGTTGGTCAAGTCACGTAAGGTTGTGGGGGAATTGCTGAACAGGTATCAATTGGAAAAAATTGATTTCTTCCAGTTTGCATGTTCAAATGTGTCATTTGCTCCCACACAACCACTATAAACTGCATACCTCTGGTATGTACATCCAACAGTGGGCATCAAATGGCTGCTGCTGACAATGATAATGATAAAAAATACTCTAGAGAGTATGTTTGCAAATATTTGACCTTGCTGTTATGAACAAATGCAATATCTGTAGAATATCTGAATAAAACATCATTCCAGGAGACAGTACGTTCAGGACCGACATTTTTCAATTTACATCAGTGTATTTAGGGGTTTGTTATGCCATGTCTATTATTATTGATTTACTTATCCACAACTTTAGCTTTGGGACTGAAAACAAATTTGACATTTAATTCCCCATTTTCCTACCCTCCAAATCATTACCTCCTCAGCTTGCAGACTTATTGCCAGATACTACCACTCATTATTATCATTTTCAATTACCCTGGTTCCTCACACTTGTATTTTGTTCTTCTTTTCTCACCTGTTTCTCTATTTCAGTTTCCTTTCTATTCTCTTTTACTACTGATTTTACATGCATTTCTGCACTTCATTATCTCTTTGCAATGTCTCACATACTCTGTTATTTTTTTCCATTTGTTATTAAGCTACTTTTTGCGTCACCTCTTCAATTACTTATACCTGTGCTGCTCTGCAGTTGGCCACTTTCATTTGATTGGCCTTCAAAATTTTGAGACACAGAAGTAAAACTAATCACCTTTTAGACGTTGCAGCTCTTCTTATTTTCCATGCTTACTAAAAATGTAGGTATGCAGAACATATCAGATCATTAAAAACTAAAAGGTCCCACTCAACATTTGCTGATCATCTCATGGCACAAAATCACTACTCAATGAACACAGAGACTTAATTAAAAATTTTTAAAACTAGCAAAAACTTCTAACAAAAATTAATTTTAAATCATGTGATCCCAAGAAAGTTCACAACATAAAAAACAGTAAGTAACATGTTAAAAGTGTCTGATCTTGCACTGTTTTCAGATTACAAACTGTAATACGTGTGATAGATGTAAAACTAACAGCATACACAACAGATAGCGTCATGTGAGATATGTAAATAAATATATATTATTATATTCAAATTTAGCATCCCATATCTAAATGTTCAAGCGTAGTGTAAATGAACAACTTATAACAGCACAACTTAGAGATGTATGTCTTAACTGTGTATTGTATGAAACAAGTACAAAATATATGGCACCTAGTAACTGCTCTTTTATGATTGTAAATACTTTTGAGCAACACATTCATACAACCTACACAAGAGGTTAACAAGTAACAATAATTTTTCACAAAGAAAATTAAAAAAATGCCCTGAAATGATGAAACAATGTTTGGATAATAACAAAGCTATAAAACAGTGTCTTGTATATGGCAGCATTCCACTCCTTATGTAAATTTGGTCATATATTTGCTGAACTGATACCTAATATCACCAAAAATATTGTCTTCTAGCACACTGAAACTTTTAACACTTTCGAGGTCAGCCCTGACAACTGCCTGGGCCAAAACTTTGTGTTAAAAAGACCACATTCAAATATAAGTTGGGCCACAATTTTCTCGATGCGTGAGCCATCTGTTACTCAAAAACTGGACTCTTTCCATATGATAGCATTGTAGAGACATCTCACTAGCTGTCGCTAGACTGATAACTGCCTTCTGCTGTCATTTTCAAAGAATTATTTCGAAATAAACATCAGCAAAATAACAACTGCTGTTGAAAGTGGCTAAGCCAATATGACTGCATTGATGTAATTTTAAACATCTGCCTATTAGACTTCACATTGTGCTGAGTTCTGCTACAAATATGTCATGCTTGTTGGGTCGGCAAGGAATTCTGGAAGCTCAAGAGGAAGAAATTCATCAATAACTCACCTTGCACTATTTTTGGTAGGATAATTACATTTTATGTCATCTTTACTTTAAAATTTGTAATCTATCAAAGAACTACAGCAAATATTAAAAATAAATCATGATTCTTGGACTTACTTTAGTATGTATTACTCTTTTAAGACAACGATTACACAGGTGCCAGTAATACTTTAAATAACAGCATATATGGCCAGTTCCTTAGGCCCGATATCCTCCTAAGCAACCAGTCTCCAAAGTGTTATGTGGGTGCATGTATCATTTGAAATTAATACTCAAATAATATAATTTTAAGGTAAAAATATGAAAAAAAGAGTACAAAAGGAAAAATACTTACGCACACAACTTATGTTGTCAGCTGCAACTGCCCAGTTGTCTGGGCAGATGCAGCGTACATTATGCCGGTGCTCATCAAGAGCAATACAGCGGTAATTGCAGTTGCAACCAGAAACTGCAGGTATGATAATCACTTGACCAGGACCATCATGTGCCCCCTCCTCTACCTTGCCCATTATTCCATCACCAATAATTGAGTAGCCACCTTCACCATCAATTGTTTCATTATCCCAAACATCTCCACCTGAAACATGTAACTGTATCAGCACCAGCACATAGTATTTTGTGCATCAGATCAACGTGACTTATAAGCACACAAGAGGGATATGGCAGTATGCAGAGAGGCACACCACAACTGGGAAGTATAGATAAGATTTATTTCTTTATAAATATTGTACTTCTTATGGTTCAGCACAAACTTGCTTTTGATAACAATTAGGAAATGTTCCAGCCTCAGCCTCTATAAAGAGCCACATGATCGTGTACATGGATAAAGTAAGAAATAAGTGACACCATTTTAGATTTGAAATACTATTCTTTCAATTATTCTGTTTTACCATTCAATCAGTAGATGCTGATGATATTATTACAACAACCCTGACAAACGAAAGACTATCTGTGAATATAGGACAGGAAGTGCAAAAGAAGTTAATGAACATAAATAAATGGAAAGACACTGGAGAAATTCCTTACAGAACTTTGGTTTTTATACTATTCAATTTATGTAGCTCTCTGATAAAAGATAAAATTAAAAAAACTATCTCTGTGAGTAATTGTATAAAAAACTATGAATTTAAACTACTCACTGCCCATTTGTGTCCTGTGCACAAGTAAAACTAAAGTCAAAAATCCTTCTCACAATATTAAAACTAACATCAATTATTTCAAATAATTTTCATTGTGGTTTCACATTAACAGAGATGGATCATTTTCCTTATTACGGGTTCGTTATTTCAGTTGTGTATCCAGCACAGGACATAAAATTTAATCTTTCATAACAGAAATTTTATTATAATTAAATAGTAGCAGTGAGAAAGCAAGCTACTGGTCACACTCCAGGTTGGAGCTGCTTCTCCAGAATGCGTCACTTTACATTTCTCCAGAATGCGTCACTTTATATTTCAAATTGTTCTCTCTTTTTCAAGCTGGCTTTTTTTTTTTTTTTTTTTTTTTTTTTTTTTTTTTTTTTTTTTTTTTTTTTTTTTTTTTTTGGTTGTCTGAAAAGTTCTTGGCCTTTCCCAGAGATTGCTGCACTTGAGTCATTGGTTTGATGTGGCCTGCCAAGAATTCTTCTCCTGTGCCAACCTTTCCATCTCAGAATAGCAATTGCATCGTATGTCCTCATTATTTCCTGGATGTATTCCAATATTTGTCTTCCTCTGCTGTTTTACCCTCTACAGCACCCTCTAGTACCAAGGAAGTTATCTCCTGATGTCCTAATAAATGCCCTATCATCCTGTCCCTTCTTCTTGTCACTCTATGTTCCTTTCTGCACTGATTCTGTGGAAAACCTCCTCATCCCTTATCTTATCAGTCCATCTAATTTCCAACATAAATAAATAAATAAATAAAATAATAATAATAAATAAATAATAATAAATAAATAAAAGAATATGGCATCCATATTTTGGGATGAGAAAGGAATTTTGTGGATTGACTGTCTTGAAAGAGGTAAGACCAAAACTGGGGAGTACTATTCTCAACTTCTAACAAAACTGAATGCAATCATTTGTGAAAACAGACATGGCCTAAAGAAGAAAAAAATCATCTTCCATATGGAGCTGGTCCTTGCATTGCATCTGCCCACAAAAGTGACTTGGCAATGGGTAAACTGGGGATTTGCACTATTAAGTGTTAGAACACCCACCCATTTCCCAGATTTGGCTCCCTCATACTTCAATCTATCCTCAAAACTGAAGAAATTCCTTGCTGGTTGGTGCTTTTTGTCCATTTGAGATATCACTGTGGCTGTGGTGGGTACTTTGCAACACTTCTGCAGGAACACTACAGAGAAGCAATAATGCCAATGGAACACTGCTGGATGAAATGTATTAATATTAGAGGAGATCATACAGACAAATAAAACTTCTTTGAAAGCAAAAATTGTTAATTTGACTATCAGGCCAAGAAATTTTCTGATCACCCTCGTAAAGCATATTTTGACCAAATTTCAGTGCTAGTGGTTCATTTATAAATGATTCTTGCTTAGTTAGGTATACTACAAAAATAACTGCTACAATAATAGACTCATGTAACTCACAGTAAATAAGTAAAACAAAAGTTCAACATGGTTGAATGAGATATAAACACAAAGCAAACATACTGAATATTTATTATTGCATTCAGATAGATATTACACTACTGGCTATTAAAATTGCTACACCACGAAGATGATGTGCTGCAGACACGAAATTTAACTGACAGGAAGAAGATGCTGTGATATGCAATTACCTTTTCAGAGCATTCACACAAGGTTGGCACCGGTGGCGACACCTATAATGTGCTCACACGAGGAAAGTTTCTAACCGATTTCTCATACACAAACAGCAGTAGACTGGCATTGCCTGGTGATGTGTTGTTGTGATGCCTCGTGTAAGGAGGAGAAATGCGTACCATCACGTTTCCGACTTTGATAAAGGTCGGATTGTAGCCTATCGCGATTGCAGTTTATCGTATCGCGACATTGCTGCTCACGTTGGTCGAGATCCAATGACTGTTAGCAGAATATGGAATCAGTGGGTTCAGGAGGGTAATACAGAACGCCATGCTGGATCCCAATGGCCTTGTATCACTAGCAGTCAAGATGACAGGCATCTTATCCGCATGGCTGTAACGGATCATGCAGCCACGTCTTGATCACTGAGTCAACAGATGGGGACATTTGCAAGACAACAACCATCTGCACGAACAGTTCGACAACATTTGCAGCAGAATGGACTGTCAGCTCAGAGACCATGGCTGCAGTTACCCTTTACACTGCATCACACACGGGAGCACCTGCGATGGTGTACTCAACGACGAACCTGGGTGCACGAATGGCAAAACGTCATTTTTTCGGATGAATCCAGGTTCTGTTTACAGCATCATGATGGTCACATCTGTGTTTGGCGACATCTCGGTGAACACACATTGGAAGCGTGTATTCGTCATCGCCATACTGGCGTATCACCCGGCGTGATGTTATGGGGTGCCATTGGTTACACGTCTCAGGCACATCTTGTTCGCATTGACGGCACTCTGAACAGTGGACATTACATTTCAGATGTGTTACGACCCATGGCTCTACCCTTCATTCGATCCCTGCAAAACCCTACATTTCAGCAGGATAATGTACAACCACATGTTGCAGGTCCTGTACGGGCCTTTCTGGATACAGAATATGTTCGACTGGTGTCCTGGCCAGCACATTCTCCAGATCTCTCACCAATTGAAAACATCTGGTCAATGGTAGCAGAGCAACTGGCTCGTCACAATATGCCAGTCACTACTCTTGATGAACTGTGGTATCGTGTTGAAGCTGCATGGTCAGCTGTACCTGTACACGCCATCCTAGCTCTGACTAATGCCCAGGAGTATCCAGGCCGTTATTATTGCCAGAGGTGGTTGTTCTGTGTACTGATTTCTCAAGATCTATGCACCCAAATTGCGTTTGGTGACATCGCGGTGACTGCACTTTGGAAGCGTGTATTCGTCATCACAATACTGGTGTATCACCCGGTGTGATGGTATGGGGTGCCATTGGTTACACGTCTCGGTCAGCTCTTGTTCGCATTGACGGCACTTTGAACAGTGGACGTTACATTTCAGATGTGTTACGACCCGTGGCTCTACCCTTCATTCGATCCCTGCGAAAACCTACATTTCAGCAGGATAATGCATGATTGCATGTTGCAGGCCCTGTACAGGCCTTTATGGATACAGAAAATGTTCGAATGCTGCCCTGGCCAGCACGTTCTCCAGATCTCCCACCAATTGAAAACGTCCGGTCAATGGTGGCCGAGCAACTGGCTTGTCACAATACGCCAGTCACTACTCTTGATGAACTGTGGTATTGTGTTGAAGCTGCATGGGGAGCTGTTCCTGCACACGCCATCCAAGCTCTGTTTGACTCAATGCCCAGGCGTATCAAGGCCGTTATTACGGCCAGAGGTGGTTATTCTGGGTACTGATTTCTCAGGATCTATGCACCCAAATTGCGTGAAAATGTAATCACATGTCAGTTCTAGTATAATATATTTGTCCAGTGAATACCCATTTATCATCTGCATTTCTTCTTGGTGAAGCAATTTTAATGGCCATTAGTGTAAATATAGTTGTTACTGTCATTTGAAAGCTTAACTTTATTACTGAAATTGTGCTGCATAATTTAAGGAACAGTATTTGTAATTTTAAATGATCTCTATCAGGCTGTATACTTATACAAGTAAAAACAATTCCCAGATTTTTCCCTGTTAAAAAATACACTTTTTCCCGAGGTTAAAATTGATATACAAAAGGGCCAATGTCGTTTCACTGTTAATAACCAATTACTTGTAATAGACCTAATCAGGGGAAGAATTAATAGACATAAGACTGAAGTCACTCATGACTTTGACGTTCAATTGGTAAATTCCATAGTTATGTTTGTCAACACATACAGTAATTAACAGTTGGCAGCAGAAGAAGTAAACGTCGATACAATAAGCACAAAGGTAAGTGAATCAAAGTACTTGTCTCAAGAACAGCAAGAGGAACTTAGGGAACTGATAATTGCTTATATACATGTATTTGAAAAAAGACCGCGTATCATTAAGGATTCTGTGTACAAAATGGAAGTATATCCTCACAAAACTATTTGTTCTATCTCATACCCTATACCTTATACAAAGAGAGAAGCAGTAAGAAAAGAGATTAACAGGATGCCTGAATGGGGAATAATACAATCATCATTGTCCCCTTATAGTTGTCCTATTTTGGCCGTGAGTAAGCCAGATGGCAAGGTTCACTTGGTCCTTGATGCACGTAACAATAGTAAGATTACTGTACCAGTCCGAACACATCCAGACAATTTAGAGAAACAGTGTATGAAATTCCATAATGCTAAATTTCTTACTACAATCGACCTCCGGTCTTCATATTGGCAAATAAAACAACATGAAGAAAGTCAGAAGTATACCACCTTTGTAGGTGGGTGCAGGAACTTGAAATTTCAAGTATTACTGTTTGGCTTGAATATGTCATTCCCTTCTTACAAGTTGTTAAAAACTTTCCCCATACATCAACCGGATTTACACCAAATGAGCTGATAATCGGCTGCAAACAAGCAGACAAGTGGGAAAAACATTTGCCCACGATACCAATACTAGAATTATCACTGGATGATAAAATACGACAAGCAGTAATCAACCTTGAAACCTGGGCTAAATATAGGAAAGGAATTTACGACAAAAAGCTGAAATGTACAGCACAATTTTATATAGGACAAAATGTGTTACTTAGAACAGGTCCCAAATCCACAAAAATTGGAAAACTGAACGCTAAGTGGAAACTACTATACACCGGACCATACGTAATTACTAAAATCCCCTACCCAGGAGCATAGAGACTGGTAAACAAGGGCCTTTACCCACACAAAGACTTGAGAATGTTCATATACTGAAGAAGAACTGTACACCCTCTAAGTTGTACATATGTATAATATTATTAGATTTAGAATACTGGAAAATCACATTCCAGAATTTATGTTGTCAGTTGTTAAGGAAAATTTTGGTTTGTGCTTTTCTTATATGTCAAATGTGTAAACAAAAAGATGAGTGGACGTAACAGGGAAGAATTTTACTTTCAAGTGTCTAGACATGATGATAC
This sequence comes from Schistocerca nitens, assembly GCF_023898315.1. NCBI lineage: Eukaryota > Metazoa > Arthropoda > Insecta > Orthoptera > Acrididae > Schistocerca > Schistocerca nitens. The sequence continues at coordinate 659,398,432 of NC_064614.1, read as the reverse complement.
TCTAAATACACTCTTTCGCCTCATGCGTGGCCCAGTTGTAAACAAATAAATGAACGTGTGAAACACAGTAGCACACAATGCAATGCACAACTCACCGTGACGTAAGTGGTATCAGAGCGATGCAACACAAGGGCATTAGGGAGCAAGCTATTCAACAAATCACAAGCATGTGCACACCAACTGGGAGTGTTGGAGCACCCAAAGCAAACAAACCCTACGAGCTACAGCCTGCACTAGCATTTGTAAAGCCTATTGCATAAACAGGAAAATAGAGAATTAAGGGAGTGTCTATACTACAACTGCAACTATCTACACAGTACACACAGACAAAGATAAGCTAAGGGATTATATACATGGAAAGGGATCTTAAACTATGAGATGTTTACTTAAGTTACACTAGTATATACATTATATCTATATACAGTAAACTCCCGTTTATCCAAATCACGTTTATCCGAAATCCACTTTATCCAAACAAATTCTTCCGATTTTTGCAGCTCACACTGGCGCTGTCTGACGCATCGTGCAGCTACGCTTTTGGCTAACTAGCCTGACACTTGACAATTTTCAACTTGTCTGCAACAATGAGAGTGCAGCGCCAAACACTTTCCACCAGTTGTCGGTACATCAGACGAAGCTGAGTATTTACCAATGTAACAGTGAACATACAAGGCACAGTTGTGTTGCAACATGGGCTTGGGTAGGACAGGGGAGAGGGGAGAGATGTGTTGAATTTTTTTATTCAATGGGTGCCACAGCCAGTGTGCAGAAGTCAAAAGCTTTGTCTACTGCATCTTGAGTGTTGTCACGTCATTCGTCTGTGTGTTTTCAATTTAACATTTTGTGCTCGCACTACATGCTTTAAAATGTGCACAGATAAAAGTAGCCAAAACCATAAAAGAATCTATCGAGTGTCGGTAAAAAAACACTGAACGAGACTACTGGCTTCGCACTTTGCAGAGAACTGATGCTAGTGAGCCACCCGCAAAAGTTGCTGAGGATTTGAACATCAGTAGGAATACATTTGCTGACTGGAGGACAAATTGATCACAAACTGAAAAATTTTGTTCCATCCAAGTGTCTGGCAGTGCAGTGAAATCTCGTGGTGGTGGTGGTGGTGGGTGGGGGGTGGGGGTGGGGAGGTGAGGGGGGGAGAGAGAGAGGGAGAGAGAGAGAGAGAGAGAGAGAGAGAGAGAGAGAGAGAGAGAGAGAGAGAGAGAGAGAGAGAGAAAGTGTACATCCTCAGTTAGGAGAGGCATTATTTTTGTGGCATGAACAAATAAGAGCCAAAGGTGTGCCAGTTTCAGGCCCTCTACTTCGTCCAAAAGAGATGACTTTTTACAAGCTGATAGAAGGAAAGGAGCAAGAATTGCTTGGAAGTGATGGCTGGCTGAATCGGTTCAAGAAGTGGCATGGCATTCGTGAAATTGCTATCATCGGTGAATCGTTATCAGGGGATGAAGCAGCTATTGCTGATTTTAAAAAGAAACTGCACACAATCATCAACAAAGGAGGTTATACTGGCGATCAACTTTAAACAGTGATGAAACCAGGTTGAATTACAGAATGTTGCCAACAAAAACCCTTGCCTCTAAACAAAAAAAAATTGCATACAGTTATAAAAAAGCAAAGACGAGTTACTGTTCTTGCACGCAGTAATGCCACTGCCACTCAAACTGCGCCTTACTTTAACTGGCAAATCCAAAAAACCAACAGCATTTAGATGGCAACCAGCTGATAAACCTTTGCCTTTGTGGGACACGAATCAGTCTAAGGCATGGATGAACGGTGCCATCTTCAAAGAGTGGTTCCATGCAGAGTTTGTTCCAGCTGTAGAAAAATATATGGAAGAAAATGGACTTCCTCAAAAAGGGCTACTTCTTGTGGACAACACTTCCCCTAACCCAGATGATATACAAGATGGGGATATCAAAGTCATGTCTCTCCAACCAAACATGTCTCTATGTAAAACAATGGAACAAGGTGTCCTTGATGCGATGAAAAAACATTTCAGATGCAAGCTGCTGGAATATTTAATCGGTGCAATTGATGCTGAAGATTTTGTGCAAGCTCTTAAAAAATCAATGTTTTGTCATTCAATGAATTGCTGACACTTTGAATCTAATTCCTCCAATTTCTCCCACGAGGTCTTGGTAAAAACTACCCACCAGGGTAGCCAAGAGTGCTAACGTGCTGCTTCCTGGACTCAGGTAAGCGCGCCGGCCCCCGATCAAATCTGCCCGGCAGATTAACGATGAGGGCCAGTATGTGGTTTTTAGGTGATTTTCCACATCCTGCTAGGTGAATACTGGGCTGGTCCCCACGTTCCGCCTCAGTTACATGACTCACAGACATTTGAAAACATTCACACTATTTCATGGCTTACACTAAACGCAGACAGCTGGGGTACACTAATTCCATCCTGGGGGTTTCTGGGAGGCAGCAGGAAGGGCATCCGGCCACCCTCTGCAACTAACACTGCCAAATCCATTGAACACGTGTGACCACACACTGAAGTGGGACAAAGGCCAACAGGAAAACAAGCAAGGTCTTGGTAAAAACTCTTAGATCATAAGGCAACTCATCAGTGGTGGGAAGAAGGAGGCAACAAGGAAACTCAAGCTGGCTTGCTAGAAATAGATGAAAATGATGTAATTTTGGTAAATTTACTGGAAAACCTACCATGCTGTGAAGATGCAAACTTCGAAGACATTGAAGAGTGGATGGAAAATGAGTTTTCTGATTTGACTGAGGAAGAAATTGTCCAAATAGTGACCAATCAAAAAGTGTCAGAAGAATATGTCTCTGATGACGAAGCAGAGTGAAATATTTCTCACGCAGTCGGTTACGAAATGATCCAACCTGCCCTGGAGTACATCAGCCAACAGGAGGAGGTGTCAAAACCATTTGTTCTCAATGTTGGAGATATATTCAAACAACAAAAGTTTCTCAAGCCAATAAACAAATAACTATTACAGACTTTTTTTACCAAAAAATAAATTCTAATGAAGCGTCCTACAACTTCAAAACCTTTTTGTTTTTTTACTTTAAAGTTCCTCTAGACGAGCTTTTTGTTCCTTTCAGTAATCTCTAGATTCGTTTTATAATTTTGTACAGTAGTTTATTTTTTATTCAAAAGAGTAAGTAATAAAACTAAAACTCCCTTTTTTCCTTCTGGCAAATAAGGCGGGCTTTTTCTGTAAAAATGCAAAATAAACGAGCTTTGTTATTCAGCATTTAAAAACTTTACATTTTCAATCATGCTTTTGCAGTCTTAACGTGTCAACACAATTTTTTGAGTCAAAAACGTGCAGGCTTATTGACAACCATATCAATAACATTCTACGTACCCTATGCACATTTTACAATGATATTTTGAATTACTGATGCAATTCAGGGTGTTTCACGTGTGGAAACAGGGGGATGTCAGTTTATCCGAAATTTTTATTATCTGAACTGGTCACAGTCACGATCATTTTGGATGAATGGGAGTTTACTGTATGTACAATATTTACAAATTTAAGTATTGAAAGTGCATGCACTAATTATACTTCATTGACCAGAAAAGTCTTGCTGCAGGTAAACAAGCAAGTACAGTATAAGTGGCAAACTGAATAAGAGATCGCACCACCCCTATAATACAATTTACCTTTCAGATTTATAAGGTAAGTGGAGATACACACATGACATTAAATAAGTTTTGTGACAGCTTGACTGCACACTGAAGTGAATGAATACGTGGTTGAATATATGAAAAAGGTATTAGTAGCCATCGAGCCACTCTACACTTATCTATGAAGACTTCGTTTTAAGTTAGTATTAGGTTTTCTTCCTCCAGGGAATAATGCATCAACACATCCTAAAGTGAAGAAAGATAAATGCTTGTAGAGTGTTAGGCACCATATAAAACTAAGAAAGGACCACACTGCAAGATAAATATATAGTTATAAGTTTATGATATGTGTGACTGTGATGTGTGATAGTATGTGAAGAAGAAAACATTTGCAGTACGTCACATATCATGATGCTGAACTAAGGTTGAGCACTACCAAATAATCAAAGGGTCAAAACCTAACTACTGTGAGCGTCAACTATCCAAGAAAGAGTCCAACACCTGATTTACATTGAAATATTTATGCACATTTGTTACTTATGTAAACACTGTTTTACGCTCATTATATGTAACAAGTCGTATTGATGATACAATACTGTATACCTCAGTATATGCAATGGTTATTCTTTATACAATGAACATAACAAGTAAATATTGAGCTGCATTTTTAAACACTGAAAAAGTATTTGATACGATTGGTATTGTCAGATTTGAGTTGTGTTTATAAACAACAAACTTTCTTTGGATCACAGTTAAGTCTAGTAACGAGACATAACTGAGCACATAAATGCTTTTTCCTCAACCCTGCACCGACGAGGTGGCGCAGTGGTTAGCACACTGGACTTGCGTTCGGGAGGATGACGGTTCAATCCCGTCTCCGGCCATCCTGATTTAGGTTTTCCGTGATTTCCCTAAATCGCTTAAGGCAAATGCCGGGATGGTTCCTTTGAAAGGGCACGGCCAATTTCCTTCCCCATCCTCCCCTCGCCCGAGCTTGCGCTCTATCTCTAATGACCTCATTGTTGACTGGACGTTAAACACTAATACCCTCCTCCTCCTCAACCCTGCAGTGTGTAGATCCTTCCTGGAGAATGCTAGGGAGGCGAGGCCATGCATAGTTATCTGAGCGGTACATAGTATGTATTGTAACGACTATTGTTTGCTTCTTTAATTCTTTGGAACTGATAAATGTGCTCCAACAAGAAGTCACTTAAACTGAGATGAAATGTATGTCAGTTTATGCCATAAAGGAAAACAGAATCTATTATTGTATGAATGTTATATGAAGACTGTATAACCAAACGAGAGTAAAATGTGTATTTGTATAATTGGAATCAAACAAGGTAAAAAAAAATTGTATTTAACATAATGTACTTTTAACAAAATGACAAACAGATTAAAATGTATATTAGTGAAGAATAACAGCGTGTCAGAAAATGAATAGGATAAGTGTATTTTGTAATTCTATTTGTATTTTTTTATGCCATGTGCATAGTATGTGGAAAGGACACTATGGAAACTTTATGTAATGCTACTACAGTAAAGATGCTCAAAAACAAAGTGCAAGAACATTCGAAACCTGGCTGCAAAGTGTTAAGTGTGCATGTGATATTTGTGGGCACGCGTGTGATAAAATAAGGACGGCAACACTTCATGTAACATGAATTTTCTGTGCTCGACAACATAGTAAAAGCGGCAAGAAACTTATCTTGTCAATGGATGTTGGATGTACGGCTGGTGTCCCCACTGAATAAGTGAGAGTGACGAGGTGAAATAAATTACTCGGGCCACTGATATGGAAACCAGTTGTCACTGCATCAAAGATTTCTCATAGGATCACACCACTGAACATGAGTTTTGTGAATTTGTACAGTGAAAGCAACTGCAAATGCTTCATATGGACACTCTGGCTTTGTACTGCAAGTATAAGAGCGAGCTGGGACAACAACGGATGTTGCACTGCACACGCATGCCTCGCAAGCTAAACACTGTACAGATGTTAAATGACAACAATGGGACTATGCAGTTACAGTAAGCACTTTGTTAGGAAAGGAAACTTATGTATGTATGTGTTAAAAGAAGCTGACATGCCCATATAAATGGATAACCATACACAATAACTCCAATGGCCGAAAATAAAGGCTATGCCCATACCGGCCAGGGTTATCAACCCTAAAAAAGAGGAATAAGGTCAGACACTGTGCACCTCTCTGTGACATCAGTGCACAGTGGGGGGCAATTATCATTAATTACATTTTTTTTCTTGCTTCATTCTTTTTATACTTGTAAGCTATATGTTTTTAAAGCCAATGGTAAAATAACAAATTGTTTTGTGGCAAAGATGATTTTTGTTACAAAAAAGAGAAGAGGTGCTCTTCAATTGATTAATTCCAGTATCTTCACCTGTTTGTTTCTATAAGCAGTAGCAGGCGGACATATGACTAGCTCTGTCGTACCAGTACTGTTTAAAAATGTGTATTCCAAATGTATATTAAAATGTGTTATAAAAGTTATTAGGAAGGCCAAGTAAATTCATACGTTTACATCAATTATACCTGTCTCTTCACCATTTTGCCTGCACCGAGAATCCTGCATTACGAGGTTTGAAGTGGACAAGAGGAATTTGCGCAAGCAGCAGAGGTGCAATCCTGTATCAGCATCATCCTAATCAGCACTGCGCACAATGGAACTAATGTGAAGAAGTATGTAACTTAAACAATGAATACTGATCTTAAATGTATTGACACTGAAGGTCTGTTGACATTAGTACCAGTTAAAGTTCACCCAGGATATGCATACCTTCCAATTTCTTTCAATTATTCTTTCCAATTATATTTTTAATTATTCAAGCAGCAATTATTAATCAGTTTCCATTATTTGCTCATCCATCTATATGCTACTATTCACCCTCCCAACAATAATTCAGAATGCTCTGCACATGCACGAATCTGGCAGCTTGGGTGTGCCAGAAAATTTTTTCTAGTTAGCATCTAGCTGCTTGCTGCTACTGCACATGCAGCAAACAGCTACACTTGAAATAGCAAGAAGTGGGAGAAGGTGCTGTTCATAGGTGACTCAACCATGAGTGTGTCTGAGCACACTGGCAACTGCTCAAACGAACCAAATGTAAACAGTTGTGATGTCATGTCAGAAACAGTTTCTTGTTACAAAATATTGCTTAGTCTTCGTCCTAATGCCTTTGACACATTTTGCTGTTGGCAGACTCTTGATTGTGCATGGTGTTTTGTTGTTGTAAAAGTCGCATTTCCTTTGCAACTGAAGTTTTATTTATCCCCCCCCTCCCCCCTCTTGTTTATGTTTTATTGCTGCAGTATTATTCTGCAGTAGTGGGATACAGTAATATACTTTGTCAGGGTACCAGTTGTTACCAGGCAAGATAATAAAAATATAAAAGTTTAACTGAAAACTAAAACAAAGAAAAATTTCTGGAATTCCAAAAAATCCCTGGGTTTTTCCTGGTTTTCTCCCAGATGAAAAAAATCCTGGGTTCTTCCCGGATATTCTGGTTGTCCCAGGGTGTGTACACCTTGTCTATGTCATTTTTATACAAGCAGGACATTAAAAAACATTTAACTGAGCTCTCACTTGTGCCATCTCTGTCTGGATTGGGATTTTTTTCTGTATAAATGTGCAAGCCCAAATGTTGTTATAAATTCAGTAATGAAACATCCAGAGCATAATACATATAATGAAATAAGAATATATTCAGGAGACACCACCTTAACAAAGCACTGTCAGTGTTGATAAGGAGGTCTGCATCCTCTGGATCTGGAGGGCTATGCCGGCAGTGGTTTAGTGACCAGAAGGGTCACCCAAGCCAGAAAGGCTGAAGTGTAGGAGCCAGACAAAATGTGTTCCACAGCGGCCTATCTGTCCGCATTTTCCTATCATCATCCTGTCCCTTCCTTGCCCTTTTTCCTACCATCCCTTGTCATAAGTAAAGAGAGGGGTGGACAGAGCTCCTTAGTCATAGTGAAGGCAACCTGTCTAAGGGTGACAACCCCAAATAATAAGCCTCTCAAGCTAACAACTTGGGTAGTATCTTGGACAGTGGCTCACCATTGTCCCATGAAGCATAATCTTCAACTGAGCATGTAGGGAAATTTTGCTGAATGCACTACCCCAGGTGGTAACCAATCCACTGTCACCCAAGGTGATGTTGGTAGACCTGCAGATTCTGGGGAGTCCACATCAACATGCTTTGAGGATGAGTCAGAGCATCCTGAAATCACCGCATATAAACTCTGGTCAAGATGGTAAAACTTCTTCACAACATTTAATGCTAATTCACTGCTCAAAGTGGGTAAATTGAAACATCTGTGTGATTCACTTACACAACACAACATAGTACTGACAGCAGTACAGGAAACCAAATTCATGGATGATAGTGCCTTCAAGTCCCAAGGGTACAGAACCTCAAAGAAAAAGAGGGTCAGCAGGTAAGGAACAATATACCCCACTTAGGTACAGGATTTATAATCAGTCACAAGATACTGGATTCAATGATTGACTTCACCTTCCCAAGCAATCATGTATCCATCCTCTCCTTCAAATGCGCTAACAAGGGCTAAAACATAGTCAACGTACATGCCCAAACCAACCAGGACAACAGACATAATCCAGACAGAACTGACAAATTCTGGGAAGATTAGAAGATATTCTCTCTAATGTTCCAGAGACACACACCATCATACTGCTTGGTGACTTCAATGCCCAAATGGGAAGAGAGAAAAAGTATAGAAATATAGTGGGCAACTATTTGGGATATATGAGAACCAACCACAATGAGTGGATCTGTGTAGGACTTTTGGGTTGGTCATGAAACACCTGACTAGGAAGCAGAAGACTTGGATTTCACCTAACACCAACTTGGGTGAATTCCAGGTAGATTATGCGCCCATTTCAAGAAAATCTCAAAAGGAAATACAAAACCTGAAGGTATTAAGAAGTGCCAATCTGGACTCAGACCATATCTCTCAAAGATAAAAATGAGACTCCAGCCTAGAAACACTACGGCACACACAACTTCCAGGATGGTGAGATTTGACGTAGAGCAACTGAAGAACAGACAAGAAATAAGCCAGAGACTGAAAAGTACAGATTTCAACAGCTGGGACCAACTGAAGGATACTATTGTGAAGACGGCCAACAAATTCACCCCCCTCACGAGAAGAAGGAAGCATCCATGGTGGAATGAAGACTGTGACAGTGCAATAGCCCAAAGACAGACACTCTGGGGGAAGTGTAATTGTAAGAAAACCAAGAAAAAATTGGGAGAAGTTTTTGGAACAAACAAGGCTTACAGCTAACATAATTCGAGGAACAAAACGGACCTTCTCACAAAACCATCTAGCCCAAATCAAAGAGATCTTCACTAAGAATAACTCCAGAGATTTCTACAGAACCTTCAGGCAGACACTCAGAAAATACAATCTGCCAAGTCTCTACTTCAGAGACTCGCAAGGCAAACTGGTTTTTAACGACAATGACAACTGCCACCTCTTAGCTCAGTACTTTAAAAATCTACTCAACTGTGATCCACCCAGCAGAGAGACTGACTACAAACAAACTGCACCAAACATGTACTCAATGCCTCCTTCATTGGAAAAAGTTGGACAAATAATTCAATTTCAAAAGGCAGCTGAAGAGGACTCTGTTGTTGCTGAACTCTGGAAATGTGCTGGAAGCAATGCTGTGGGCAAGTTCACCGAGATCATCCAGGGCATCTGTGAAACAGAGAAATTACCATCTGATTGGAATATGGCTCTGATTCACGTGCTTCACAAAAAGGGAGAGTTTACCGATCTGAAGAACTACTGTGAAATTTCCCTTGTCCCAGTAACATACAGGATTCCCCCCAAAGACATTACTGACAAGAGCAGAAGATCTACTGGATAGTCAGCTGGGAGAATATCAGGGAGGCTTTAGGAAGACCTGATCCTGTGCTGAACAGATCCTCAACCTTAAAACTGTACTAACATACAGCCTGGTTAGTTGTGTGGTCTAATGCATGGCTTTCCGGAATGGGAAGGAGTGCCTGGTCCCTGGCATGAATCTGCCCGGAGGACTTGTGTCAGGTCCGGTGAGCCAGCCAGTCTGTGGATGGTTTTCAGGCAGTTTTCCATCTGCCTCAGCGAATGTGGGCTGGTTCCCCTTATTCTGCCTCAGCTACACTATGTTGCCGATTACTGCACAGACAAGTTCTCCATGTACATGTACACCATCATTACTCTACCACGCAAACATAGGGGTTACACTCATCTGGTGTGAGACATTCCCTGGAGGGTCCACTGAGGGCTGAACCACACAATAACCCTGAAAGATTGGTTCAATGTGAGGCAGCAGAGGAGTGAAGTGTACTGTGCTAGTCATCAAGGGGTTGTGGACCATTATGGCTGTGGCAGGGATGGAGCCTCTCCATCATTCTAGGCCCCCAGTTAACAAATACACACACACACACACACACACACACAAATACTCCAAGATGAGAAACCGCAAGGTGGCCTTCACCTCTGTTGATTTCAGGAATACCTATGACTCCATTGATAGAGAAACACTTAAAAACGTACTCTAGAAACTAGGAGAAGACAATAAAATGCACAGACTCATTCTAGAAACCTTGATTCAAATTTATAGGTGAGATCTCAGAAAGCTTCACAATAAAAACTGGAGTGAGACAAGGGGATGGACCCTTCCCACTTCTCTTCAACTGTGTCCTTGACAAGGTCGTGAGAGAATGGCATAAGGGACTGACCAAGTTGGGATTTTAGAGTGGTGTCTACCTGGGCCATAAGAACGAAGGACTGATTATAGATAGCATGGATTTTGCAGATGACATGGCACTGACTGATGATTCTCTTCAAATGGCAACAATGTAGGTAAGCTGCCTCAGAAAACAGGCAGCCAAACTGGGTCTTCAAGTGTCGCTGGAGAAAACAGAGCTCTTCACCAAGATCAAAGAAACTAATAGAGAGATGTTACTACACCAGGGAAACATCAAAAGGACTGAGAACTTTGAGTATCTCAGCGAATGGATTGAGCCAAACTTATCAGAAAAAACTTCATTATCCATGAGAGTCAACAAGTTGGAATACACATCAGTCATACGACCAGAAACCCTGTATGCCATGGAATGTCTTTCCATGAACCAGAGAGGTCTGATGGAGAAACTGGAAGTCAGAGAGAGGAGAATCCTCAGGAAGATCCTAGGCCCAGTAGGAGAACATGGGGAATTCAGAAGGTGACATATCTCAGAGCTCTACAAACATCGAGACGATCTCTGTCTGTGCAAGAAAAAGAAGGGTAGCTTTCTATAGCAATGTCGCAAGAGCGCCTCCAACAGATTGAACAACCATCTGGACACCTTCTGGCAAAACAAGAAGGTTCACACCACTTGGCTGACAGAAACTGAAAATGGCATTAAAGAACTGAGAATAACTGATCTCCGCCGGCCGCAGTGGTCTAGCGGTTCTAGGCGCGCAGTCCGGAACCGCGCGACTGCTACGGTCGCAGGTTCGAATCCTGCCTCGGGCATGGATGTGTGTGATGTCCTTAGGTTAGTTAGGTTTAAGTAGTTCTAAGTTCTAGGGGACTGATGACCATAGATGTTAAGTCCCATAGTGCTCAGAACCATTTGAACCATTTTTTAAACTGATCTCCAGAACAGAAAGTCTGTGAGACGTATCCTGAAGGAAGTCTGAGGATTTTAGGAAAAGCCCCGAAGGAAAGGTACACCCTGGACAGAAGAAAGGGAGGAGTTACATCGGCAGAGGATGTGGCAGTAATGGGCAAAGATCAAAGCACCACATTTGAACAAGCATGGTCCAAATTAGGCTTGTTTGAAACAAGAAGAAATGAGTAAAAGTAAAAACTGTGTAACTGAGTCACTGAATGTAAACTGGCATTTAAAGAAGTCAGAAAAACATTTATAAGCCACACATTTCTGTAGTCAGTGCTAAGAGTGACACCAGGGCACAGTGGAGTGACTGAAAATCATTGATTTGCAGTGATAAAACATGCTATACCCTATGGAAATCTGACAGGAAGATTTGTGTTTGGTGAATATCTGTCAGACATTACCTGTCATTATATGTGGTACCAACAGTGAAGTACAGAGGAGGCGGTGTTACACTGTGGGATATTTCTCAGGGTTAGGTTGTGCTACCCTTGTTGCGTCCAAGAATATGCTAAATGCAGAAGGATATGAACACATTTTACAACACTGTGTACTGCACACAATAGAGTAACAGTTTGGAGATGATGAATGTTTGTATCAGCATGACAAGCAGCATCTGTGAGGCAATAGTTCATGGACAGTAACATTTTTGAAACGAATAAAAGTGATTTATTTCATGGCAGAATGGTATTAGTTGAAACAAAACTTTACCTGTACAGTATTTATTATGGATCTGATGAGAATGAGCAATAAACTGTTTGTCTAGTAACAATATTCACAGTGCAATGCCAACATAATCCCTAGCGCTAGCCAAACTGTAGTTGCAGGAAAATGTAGCTTAATGTGTGAGAGTGTGTGTGTGTGTGTGTGTGTATGTGTGTGTGTGTGTGTGTGTGTGTGAGCATAGGCTCATCCGTATTCTTCCATACTATGTACCTGTTACTGGTTCTAAGGAAGGACATTGCCTGAAAACATAGCTAAAAGGTCAGTCTTGTTTATCTACATCTCTTCCACATAATATCTTAAATATACAATGCATATTAATTTTCCTAAATTTGAATATGGAATCTTTAAGAAAATTTGAAATTGGATGTGTTTCAAAAATGAAAAGTAAGCATCTAATAAATTGCACTGTAAATAATCTACACAATTTGGAACAGAACAAAGTTTGCTATTTTTGAGTTCATGGAGCACACCTGCAAAGCCACCACCACCACCTCCAGCACGACAGCCACTGCCACCTCCTCCAAAACCACCTGATCCTTCATTAATATAAACATGAGAACATCCACGACCACCACGGCCACCGTGGATCAATGACCTTCCAGTGAATGGGTTTCCTGTATCTGTGTGATTTCTCCAGCCACCACCAGCACCTGAAGAAAAAAGATTTTATGCAGTATTTTGTGCTGAATGATACACAGTTGAGCACATAAGCAATTATTTGGTCAGTTCTATAAGCAACTAACTCTGCAAACAGACAAGCATTTTTTATTTATGTATAGCATGTCATAATTACTAAATTAGTGAAAATGTTTGTGACTATAATATGTAGAGAGAAGTAGCCTATATGTACATCGGCTTCCATACTAGTCAAACCGCAATGAAGTGTGTAACAGAAGGTACTTCCCATTGTACCAGTTATTAGGTCATTTTACTGTTCCATTCACATATAGAGTATGGGGAGAATGTTTATGAGCTTCTGTGTGCACTGAAATTAATATAAGCTTGTCCTTATGATCCCTACACAGGGTGTTGTGGTATATTCCTATATTCATTATTTAAAGCAGATTCTTGAAACTTTGTTAGCAGGTTTTCTCTGGACAGTTTTCATCTATCTTTAGGTGTTCACCAATTCACTTTCTTCAGAACCTCTGTGATATTCTCTCATGGGTAAAAAAACGACCATTTGTGCTGCCCTTCTGTGCTTATCAATATTCTATGATGAGTCACACAAAAGATTTGTAAGCAACCTCCTTAGTAAACTGATTGCATTTCCCCAGTAACCAAAGTTGCCTACCTGCTTTACCTTTGTCCTATGTGATTGTTCTATGTTATGTCCCTACCCAGTTATTTGTAAGAGCTGATTGACCCCAACTGTGACTCACTGATACTGCTTTCATAGGATACCACATTTTTTCATTTTTTGGAAGTGAACAGTTTTGCATTTATGAATACTTAAAGCAAGATATCATCATTTCATCACTTTGAAATCTTATCAAGATCTGACTGACTGTGCAGCTTTTTTCAGATGGTACTTCATTGGAGATAACTGCATCTTCTGCAAAATGTCTGAGGTTACCATTAGTATTGTTTGCAAGGTCATCAACAGACAACATGAGAAGTAAGGATCACAGCAAACTTCCCTGGAGTACACTCAAAGTTACTTTTCCTTGTGTCAATCACCCTCTATCCAAAATTACATGATGCATCCTCCTTCCCAAGAATGCTCAGTCCAGTCACAAATTTTAATTGATATCTCATGCATCCATGCTTTTGATATGCAACATAAGTTGGTACTGAGTCAAATGCTTTTTGGAAATCAAAAAATATTGCATCTACCTGACTGCCTTGACCAATGATTTTCAGGATATTATGTGAAAAGAGTGCAAGCTGAATTTCACATGACTGATGTTTCCAGAATTCATGCTGGTTGGCATGGAGGAGGTCATTCTGTTTGGGATATCTCATTACATTTGAGCTCAGAATATATTGGAAGATTCTACAACAAATGGGTGTCACAGTACTGAACAGAAGTTTTGTGGATCACTTCTTATACCCTTCTTGTGGACAGGTGTGGCCTGTGCCTTTTTGCAACTGATGGGCAGTGTTCTCTATTCGAGGGACATACAGTAGATTATGATTAAAAGAGTGACTAATCAGCCATAAAATTGGTATAGAATCTGATAGGGATCCCACTGGGCCCTGGAGTGTTGTTCAATATTAACAATTTCAACTGTTTTTAAACTCCGCTGATGTTATTTACATATTTTATGCCCAAATTGGAGCACTTTATTCAATCCATATACATTTAAGTCTTAATACTAGGTGTAGATTTGGCTTTCCTCTTCTGCTCCCAAAACTTCTTCATCCTTTCTGACATGGCTGCCCTTTCTTCCTCTGTTATGGTGTATTTTTTGCATGCAAATGTCTTTAGTTTAAATCTCATGTCACTGTGTATCAGGATCTTCTTTTCTTCTCTGGCTTCAATTTGTTGCATTGTCTAGCTTAGCTCATCTAAATCACCTTAGACTTCTTTGAACCAGTTGTTCTTGGTCTTATTCCAAAAGCAGGTGAACAGTTGTTTCAGTAGCCTGGTTCCTGGTAGTCTGGAAATGTGGTGGAAAAAAGCAACCCCCCTTTTCCACATTGTGTCAATTACTGACTCAGTTTCTTGATATACAACTTCATTAGGTAATAGTCACCACTGACCGTCTACTTGGTATTTTTCGTTTATAATTGTTCTAAGGATTCTTCTGTCTGCCTTCTGTAGTTTGTCTGCGGTTGATTTGGTGTTCATCTTCAACAGTGTTTCACTAGCATAGGTTGCTTCAGGTTTAATAGAGAGTGGTAGTGTCTTGAGTTTTGCATTTATCGAGAGACATTTCTTCTTGTATGTTGGCCAGGTGATGTGTGGCGCTTGTTTCAGTTTAGTTGTTCTGCTTTCTACTGGCATTTTCTCATTTTAATTCAAACTTATAACCTTCCCAAGATATCTGAATTTAATTACAATTTTAATTTGTTTGTTATCATTCACTGTAATGGCTGGAGCTTCAACCTTGAAGGATGGCATCATTTCTGTCTTTTCAAACGAGATCCAAAGTCCAACTTTTGCTGCCATTTTTTCAAGTTCTTTAATTTAGTGTTTAGCCTCTTCCACACTATTTGCAAGCAGCACTAGATCATCAGCAAAGGCCAGGCAATTGAGTTTGATATTTCTGCCAATCTTGATGTTTGGTTGACATTTCTTATTCCACTCTGGTGGGACTTTCTCCAGTGTGCAGTTAAATTGTAGTGGTGAGAGGCCATCCCCCTGTTGAAGTCCTGTCCGGATTTCAAATGATTCAGATAGTTTCCCCCTGAATTTAACTTTTGATTTAGTATTCTTAAGGGTGATTCCAATAAGACTAATGAGTTTCAGTTGCAATCCAAATTCAGCAAGGATTTTAAGTAATGACTCACGATGGATACTGTCATATGCTTTCTTGAAGTCAACAGAAGTGGTGATCAACCTCTTGTTTCTCACTCTTTGATGTTTCATGATCCACTTAAGGCTGCTAATTTGATTTGGACAGCTTCTTCCAGGACAGAATGCTCCTTGATATTCTCCAAGTTCTTGGTCGAGTTGTTCCTGAGGTCTTGTAAGATAATTCTAGACAAGATCTTATATGTGACATCAAGCAGGCAGGAAAACTCCACTGATACTAATATCTATTTCACTTATGTAACAAGTATTATGTTCAAGCAATACTCTGCATTTACTTTTGCAAAGGAATGTTTGAAAATGGGGTTCAGCATTTCTACTTTTGTTTTGTTGCCACCAATCTTAGTTCCAGTTTCCTCCATGAGTGTGTGAACACTAACTTTTGAGCCACTAAGAGACTGTACCTATGACCAGAATTTCTTTGGGTTATGCAAGATATCCTTCAAAAACATTCTGCCACGATAGTTGTTGAAGGCTCCAGCCAAATGCTTTTCATTCAGCATCTCCCTATCTAAACCTTCATGCTTTGTTTTAAACCTATTATGCAGAGTCTCTGCTTCTTCAGAAGTTTCCTTAGAGTGACTGTGTATCATGAACAGTCCCTCACATCATGAACTGTTTGACTAAGTACATATTTATCAAGTGCATGGTCAACTGTTCTTCTAAACCTGACCACAGCTCTTCTACATGCTCCTCTCCAGCTCTAAATGTTTCGAATTCCTTATTGTTATGTGACAC
The DNA here is from genome assembly GCF_023898315.1 of Schistocerca nitens. NCBI lineage: Eukaryota > Metazoa > Arthropoda > Insecta > Orthoptera > Acrididae > Schistocerca > Schistocerca nitens. The sequence continues at coordinate 659,382,181 of NC_064614.1, read as the reverse complement.
TACTACCTCTTTACCTTGTTTGTTGAACACACGTTTTTTTACTTGTTTTAGTTGTTCTTCATACTCTCATAACCACTGCTGCTACATATGTGTCATGGTCACTGACATCAGTTTCCATGTGGAAATCTTGTTTTAGTTGCTCTTCATACTCTGGTGATCACTGTTGCCACAATTGCCTCATGGTCACTGATACCACCTTCCACGTGGAAATCTTCAGAGATCAGGTTTATTAGTTGTGTACAAAGCATATTTGTAATCATAAAAGCAAGCAACTAAGCATTAGTTATAATTAGTCATAGTGTGAAATTAACCCATACAAATAACACTAACAGAGTGATAGTAAGTGACCATTTTTTGAGCTAAGTAATATTTTAAATTGTATATTAACAGAGTCTAAAATATATTTATTCAACTATCCAGTAACTCAGTGGCACTACATAACAAAAACAAAATTTTTCATTGAATAATAATGGAGTATCAAATTTAGGATGAAAAAACTGCTAGTCAAGATTCTGACTTTTTAATTATATGTCCTGTTAGAGGGAACAGCTCAATCCATGTGAACTAGATACTTATTTGCAAGAGTAGATGAAAACATTTTGTACATTATCTGATGCTCAATCACAAGAAGCAAACATAAGATAGTGGAAAATACCACTGATGTCGTGACATTTAGAGACAACTTATAATAACAGGTAAAATGGGTTACTAAGTTTTAATAAGTTCAGAAAAAGCAATTGCAAAGCATTATTCAGATGAAAAATATAATTAGATATCAAAGCAAAGGGAATCTACAGTTTAGAATGTCTGCCTGCTAAATACCACCAAATGGAGACATCTACACTAAAGCTGGAAAATTCATAAATTTACAAAGTCTTTAACTTGCTTACTCTGGCGAAAAAAAAATGATTTTTTGAAAAATTTTTGAAGAGTGATGCAGATCCTCATCTCAGACAAGTGTGGCAGAGAAGAGCAATAGAAAATTTAACAATGACACAGCAGCTACATATGAGAATTTAATAGCTGTGGAGCTGGAAGGCTAAATGAGGAGTTGACAAAAAGACATAGTATGGAGACATAATGAATAAGAAAAACTGGATGAAATGAAGATGGGTAGGAACAGAGAAGTGGAAGGGAGAGCTAAAAACAAGAGAGAGGAGGAATAAAACTATATGAAAGATAATACAGCAATATAAAATGAGAGAGAGAGAGAGAGAGAGAGAGAGAGAGAGAGAGAGAGAGATGAAAAGTGAAATAAGTGGAAAGACAAATGTAACTATAAGAAAAGATAAGAGCTCACGATAAAGTTTCAGGGGATGTACAGAACGGATTTGATTCTAAGAAGTGGAATACAGGTGAACAACAGAAAGACCTAGCACATACTGGAGCTATAAAGCAACTACATTCTGTGGAGTAAGTGAATTACAAAGTCAGAGGAGGGCAGGACATACAACCCAAAATAGTAATGTACCCCGTAAAACACTGTTGTGTTCAAACCAAGCTTCATGTTGAGAATACATAACTTTATATCTTCACTTGATAGACTGATAAGTATCACCATTATCCTATACCCTCACCTCATGGTTTAAGTAAGCTTTAATGATCTCAGCTATAAAGGAGGATAAGAAGAAGCAATTTTTTTTAGATGTCAAATAAGCCAGTTACTGTGTGTGTGTGTGTGTGTGTGTGTCAAGACAGATAGAAACACTTGACAACATTTCTCCCTATTAAGTGCTCTTAAAAGACCAGGGAAATATAAATTATGAGTTTGATGATGTTACGAAAATAATAAGTACATACCAGCTGTTGTAGTGTTGTGTTCTTTTCCAGAGAATGCTTTCCTGCTCAAATTAATGCCATGTCCATGCTGTCTGCCTTGAGTGCCAGAAGACTCTCGTCCAAGACCACCACCACCAGCTGCTATCAGTACTGGCCTTCCTTCAGTACCATTCCTAAGCTGAAATTACATAATACTGGTCATGCACACAATTGATATTTTAATTATTCATTTTCTGTTTAGAAGCACATTCATGAGATTAGTCATACACACAGTGTGTAAAATAATTTAATAGGATAGATGAAAAATCTGCTCACCAAGTGGCGGCAGAACACACACATAAAAGACGGTTGTAACTGGCAATCTTTCAGAGCCACTGGCTCCTTCTTCAGGCAGAAAGGAAGAGGGGTGAAGGAAAAAACAGGAGAGGTCCAAGAAAAGGGGTAGATTTTGGGAAAGTCACCCAGAACTGTGGGCCAGGGGAGACTTAGCGTACAGAATGAGAAGGAAAGACTGATTGTTGGGGACTGCATCGCACGAGATTTGAAAACCTGAGTGTTTAAAGGTGGAAGAGAGGATAACATGCAACAGAGATCTTAAACATCATGCATGAGTTAGTAAGAGTGAAAAGGTAAGTGCAATGTACGTAACAAAAGTGGGAGGGGGGCGGTGAAAAATAGACGGGAAAGACAATGAAAGATGTAGAAAACTAAAATGGAGTGAAGAAAAGAGTAGTTACAGTGATGAAATGCTGAGACACAAGAAATTAATGTACATTAAGGCCAGGTGGGTGGTGAGAACCACAGACTTTTTGTAGTGCTAGTTCCCACCTGCTAGTTCCCAAATCTCATCCAATGCAGTCCTCAACAATCAGTCTTTCATTCTCAACTTGTACGGTAAGTCTCCCTTGACCGGCAGTTCTGTGTGACTTTCCCAAAATCTACCACTTTTCCTAGACCTCTCCAGTCCTTTCCCTTCACCCCTCTTCCTACCCCTTCAACCCTTCTAACTGAAGAAGGAGCCACTGGCTTCGAAAGCTTGCCAATTACAACCATCTTTTATGTGTGTGTTCTGTTGCTGCTTGGTGGTAGATTTTTTTATCTATCCTGTTAAATAACTTCGCCAGTAATTGACTGTTTTCATTGTTATATTAGCTCGTGTAGCCATCCCTCCTTCTTATTTAACCCTCTTTTCAGTCTTTGTTGTTGTCTACCTTGTTCAGACTATCGTCTGTTTCCTACTTTATGTGGTAATCCATTTGTTTATCTGTATTACCAAGAATAATCAACACTTTGGCCCTTTATCTTTTATAGTACTGATTTCCATGCTTATAGACAGGTCCATTTTTATTTGCATATATCAAGAAATGTATGATGAAATAAAAGAAATTATTCAGATAGTGAAGGGAGACGAAAATTTAATAGTCATGGATGACTGGAAATCGGTAGTAGGAAAAGGGAGAGAAGGAAACACAGTAGGCGAAAATGGATTGGGGCTAAGAAATGAAAGAGGAAGCTGCCTGGTAGAATTTTGCACAGAGCACAACTTAATCATAGCTAACACTTGGTTCAAGAATCATAAAAGAAGTTTGTATACATGGAAGAAGCCTGGAGATACTGACAGGTTTCAGGTAGATTATATAATAGTAGACAGAGATTTAGGAACCAGGTTTTAAATTGTAAGACATTTCCAGGGGCAGATGTGGACTCTGTCCACAATCTATTGGTTATGAACTGTAGATTAAAACTGAAGAAACTGCAAAAAGGTGGGAATTTAAGGAGATGCGACCTGGATAAACTGACAAAACCAGGGGTTGTACAGAGTTTCAGGAAGAGCATAAGGGAACAATTGACAGGAATGGGGGAAAGAAATACAGTAGAAGAACAATGGGTAGCTTTGAGAGAGGAAGTAGTGAAGACAGCGGAGGATCAAGTAGGTAAAAAGACACGGGGGCTAGTAGAAATCCATGGGCAACAGAAGAAATATTGAATTTAATTGATGAAAGGAGAAAATATAAAAATGCAGTAAGTGAAGCAGGCAAAAAGGAATACAAATGTCTCAAAAATGAGATCGACAGGAAATGTAAAATGGCTAAGCAAGGATGGCTAAAGGACAAATGTAGGGATATAGAGGCTTATCTCACTAGGGGCAAGATAGATACTGCCTACAGGAAAATTAAAGAGACCTTTGGAGAACAGAGAACCACTTGTATGAATACCAAGAGCTCAGATGGAAACCCAGTTCTAAGCAAAGAAGGGAAAGCAGATAGGTGGAAGGAGTATATAGAGGGTCTATACAAGGGTGATGTACTTGAGGACAATATTAAGGAAATGGAAGAGGATGTAGATGAAGATGAAGATGAAATGGGAGATACGATACTCCATGAACAGTTTGACAGAGCACTGAAAGACTTGAGTCGAAACAAGGCCCCGGGAGTAGACAACACTCCATTAGAAGTAATGACGGCCTTGGGAGAGCCAGTCCTGACAAAAATCTACCATCTGGTGAGCAAGATGTATGAGACAGGCAAAATACCCTCAGACTTCAAGAAGAATATAATAATTCCAATCTCAAAGAAAGCAGGTGCTGACAGATGTGAAAATTACTGAACAAAGAAAGCAGGTGCTGACAGATGTGAAAATTACTGAACAATCAGTTTAATAAGTCACGGATGCAAAATACTAACACGAAACCTTTACATACGAATGGAAAAACTGGTAGAAGCCAACCTCGGGGAAGATCAGTTTGGATTCCGTAGAAATATTGGAACACGTGCGACAATACTGACCCTACGACTTATCTTAGAAGCTAGATTAAGGAAAGGTAAACCTACATTTCTAGCCTTTGTAGACTTACAGAAAGCTTTTGACAATGTTGACTGGAATACTCTCTTTCAAATTCTGAAGGTGGCAGGGGTAAACTACAGGGAGCAAAAGGCTATTTACAATTTGTACAGAAACCAGATGGCAGTTATAAGAGTCGAGGGACATGAAAGGGAAGCAGTGGTTGGGAAGGGAGTGAGATAGGGTTGTAGCCTTTCCCCGATGTTATTCAATCTGTATATTGAGCAAGCAGTGAAGGAAACAAAAGAAAAATTCGGAGTAGGTATTAAAATCCATGGAGAAGAAATAAAAACTTTGAGGTTCGCCAATGACATTGTAATTCTGTCAGAGACAACAAAGGACTTAGAAGAGCAGTTGAACGGAATGGATAGTGTCTTGAAAGGAGGATATAAGATGAACATCAACAATGGCAAAATGAGGATAATGGAATGTAGTCGAATTAAGTCGGGTGATGCTGAGGGAATTAGATTAGAAAATGAAACATTTAAAGAAGTAAAGGAGTTTTGCTATTTGGGGAGCAAAATAACTGATGATGGTCAAAGTAAAGAGGATATAAAATGTAGACTGGCAACGGCAAGGAAAGCATTTCTGAAGAAGAGAAATTTGTTAATATCGAGTATAGATGTAAGTGTCAGGAAGTCGTTTCTGAAAGTATTTGTATGGAGCATAGCCATGTATGGAAGTGAAACATGGACGATAACTAGTTTGGACAAGAAGAGAATAGAAGCTTTCGAAATGTGGCGCTACAGAAGAATGCTGAAGATTAGATGGGTAGATCATATAACTAATGAGGAGGTATTGAATAGGATTGAGGAGAAGAGAAGTTTGTGGCACAACTTGATTAGAAGAAGGGATCGGTTGGTAGGACATGTTCTGAGGCATCAAGGGATCACCAATTTAGTAGTGGAGGGAAGCATAGATGGTAAAAATTCATAGAGGGAGACCTAGAGATTATTACACTAAACAGATTTAGAAGGATGTAGGTTGCAGTAGGCACTGGGAGATGAAGAAGCTTGCACAGGATAGAGTAGCATGGAGAGCTGCATCAAACCAGTCTCAGGACTGAAGACCACAACAACAACATATCAATTCCATTTTTATTTATGAATTTGCATACAATTTACAGTTCATTACACTGCATGGCATTTTCCTGATTGTCTTTTACCGGCTTATTCGCAAATTTGACAGCTATTTTCTTTTCCACCATCCACTTATCTTGTTTAAACATTATTCTTTCATGTTTTCGTGCTTTTGTTTTTTGGCATACTGCTCTGATTGACTTTTATTGCCATCTCTTATATCACTTTAATTCCCAAGCTACGTAGTTTACATTTACTACAATGACTTTTGCTTTCTGTTCACCCAGTTTTTAAAATTTTCTCTGTTTTCACAACTTTCCATATAAATTTTTTTCTTTTTCAATAACTTTTTTTCATATCATATTGATCACCCACTCATTACCTCTTATTAATGATTTTCGTATGAATGTTTCTAGTTTTTCTGATGTTTTCCTTGCTTTTCTTCTGTTTTTCTATCTTTCTATCAATTTGGTTATTTATTTTCTGCTGCTCCCACAATTTCTAACTCTCCTAAGTATCCCCTCTTGTCATGATGATTCCCATTTCTTATTACCTCTGTTCTTTTCAAGAACATGCCTTTTCACTATTAAAACTAAGATCCCACATTCTGTTTATTGAAACCTGCTTGTCCATTGGAGTTACTCGAAAAGGCCTAACATTGAAAGTCCCTGTTTCTTGATGCAATCCTAATCTACACCAGGTTCTTTTACACTTCCAAATACAGCAGTCTCACGACTTTCCATATCGATTTTTTCCTTTTTCAATAAGTTTTTTCGTATCATATCGATCACCCACTCATTACCTCTTAATAATGATTTTTGTATGAATGTTTCTAATTTTTCTGATGTTTTTCCTTGCTTTTTTTCCATTTTTCTATCTTTCTATATACCTGCTTATTTACTTATTTATTTTCTGCTACCCCCACAATTTCTAAGTCTCCAAAGTGTCCCCTCTTGTCATGATGATTCCCATTTCTTATTACCTCTGTTCTTTTCAAAAACATGCCTTTGCACTATTAAAACTAAGATCCCACATTCTGTTTATTGAAACCTGCTTGTCCCTTGGAGTTACTCCAAGAGGCCTAACATTGAAAGTCCATGTTTCTTGATGCAATCCTAACCTACACCAGGTTCTTTTACACTTCCAAATACAGCAGTCTCTTGCTCTTACCCAGCTAACCTGTGACCTATATGCCTCATCAGCCAATTTCCACTCTACCAGATTTCTCTCCTTCTACAATATCCTGCACTTACCTGCCCCCTCACAATTCCTAGAATGGTATCATCTGCCAAGCCCACTCCAAACTGCAACAGCATGCCAGACTTCACCTCAAAAAGCTATCCCACCTTCCCCTAACCTATCCGAACAGTGGTGTTTCGTTTCCCTTCCTGTCCCTCTGCAGCTCCCTAAACAGCCACACCATCAACCACCACTCCTCTCCTACAAACTGAGCTTGGTCAACCTCCTTAACATCCCGCAGCCATCACTACTGCCTCCCAGACCAAGAAAAACCCATAATCCCAAGAACAAGTCACAACAATACAGTGTCCTTAAGCTCTCATCTAAAGCACTCACCCCTCCAGAATTATCTGTATTATCTAAGGGCCTCACTTTCAGCCTTAAACCTGCATCTGATCATGCAGCTTTGGTGAAGGACCTACATTCCTTCACATTTAATATCCACTGGAAATATCACTTTGCAACCCAATCCCAAAACCTTTCCAACCACAAAACAGACATTGAACCCTGCCTTGAACAGTACAGACCACAATCCCAACTAGATCCACCACCAATACCTCAGAATCATCCCTTACAAGCCTTCCAAGAATTCCTCACATCCAACAATGCTTCACAACCCTTACTCAGGTCCCTGCAACATGACCCTATCCTGTTCTCTGCAGAACTCCAGGCTCTACATTCCATCATTATCCTCCCAGCAGACAAAGGATCTACCACTGTGGTACTTGACTGAAAGGAATATGTTAGTGAAGGTCTACACCAGCCGTCTAACACTTCTATATACAGCATCTGCCATCAAGATCCCATATGTGTGATTCAAACTGACCTGCAGTCCATCCTTAAAACCTCAGGTCCCTCACAAGGATTAACATCTCAATCCACAGAACTTCTCACACCGCCCAAACCACACACCTTCTTCCTAAGATCTACAAACCCTATCATCCTGGTTGTCCTATAGCTGCTGGCTTCAAACCAGCCACTGAACATATATCTGCCTTAGTTGATCAACACCTGCAACCCATAGTACAAAGACTCCCCTCCTACATCAAAGATAACAACCATTCACTAGATTGTCTGAAATCTTTGTCCATCCCACTACCACCACACATCTTGCTTGTCACCATTGATGCCACCTCAAATGACTCTAAGCACTATGGGACTTAACATCTGAGGTCATCAGTCCTTTAGACTTAGAACTGCCTAAACCCAACTAATGTAGGGACATCATACATGTCCATGCCCGAGGCAGGACTCGAACCTGCAACTGTAGCAGCAGCACAGTTCCAGACTGAAGCACCTAGAACCACTAGGCCACAATGGCCGGCGATGCCACCCCCTTACATAACAACATAATCTCCCGCATACATGGACTGTCTGCTGCTGAACATTTCCTCAGTCAGCGCCCAACTGATTCCAAACCTATGAAATCTTTCCTACTTACCTTAATCAACTTTCTACTTACCAACAACTACTTCACCTTTAAGGGGAAGACTTAAAAACAGAGCAGGGGGGGGGGGGGGGGGGGGGCTTTCCTGGGATCCATAAGTCTTCAGCCCCTAATTTGGTTTAGATACACTGATGCTATCTGTTGTAACCATGAACGGAACACTTGCGGTGTTGGCCGTGAACGAAAGCGCAGTGGGACTGAATGGGCACGGCCTACGAACAAATGAAATGGATGGAGAGGAAAGGACGGATACGAATGACAGACAACCGAGCAGACACTAAGAACAACAACACGCAAGATGCAATGGGGTCGCAAGCGAAAACCTCCCGAAATCAAAACATTCACTCATACACAGAAATAAGCAAAGTAACACGCTGTCAGCAGGTGAGATATCAGAGACTCACGCGAATATCAGACTGCCTCACTGAGTGAGAGGCAGCCATTTCAATACATGATAGGGTACTTTGCTATTGGCCACTGGTACCATGTGCCTCCACCATGGTGCCCTCACATTAAACGCAGGCCAGGAGCACACGCAGCAACGGATTATGGCGCGACGGCTGCAGAGACCTCTAGTGGTAAACGAGGTCCATGCCGTCTGGCACTGATTCGAAACCCACAGCACTTGGAACCAGATCCCTCCCCCCTGAAACTTGCACATAGGGTGGAAATACCCCAGATGGTGCCATGGTGGTCAGCAAATGGGAGAAGAAAGAACATGTCTGGGGAGGCCTCGGACAAAAACAACGACCGCTGCATGGAGTCATTCGTGACGTGAAAAGCCGTGAAATGTTGCTTCAGCCAATGTACGTATGTTTCACAGTCTTCCTTAGCATCATTAAATGGGAGGAACGACAGCGGACTAGGGAAAGCATCGGACACTTAAGGACTCAGAAGCTGTTGTGGTAGTGCGTCCCTTGCATCAACTTTGTCCATTAGCAACCGCAGCGACTGCTGTCTAACTGGAGCTGCTGCTGCTGCTGATGCATGAGCTGCTGCTGTTGCTCCAGAAGACAGACCAACTTCACCTCCATGCTAACAACTACCACCATCACATCCTCGTCACCAAAATGTTGTAACTGTGACCGGAACGGTTGTGGGGTTGGCCATGAACAAAAATGCGGTGGGACTGAACGGGCACAGCCCATGAATAAACAAACCGGACAGACATGAACAACGACGGACAACTGAGCAGACACTAAGAACAACAACACACAAGAAGCAACAGGGTCACAAGTGAAAAACCTCCCAGAAGCAACAACGTCCACTCATACACAGAAATAAGCAAAGTAACACACTGTGCAGTCATGGCTTACGGCATGACAGCTGCAGAGACCTCTAGTGGTAATCGAGGTCCATGCCGTCTGGCACAGATTCGAAACCTGATGTGCTCGGTACCAGACCATCTTTACCATGTGGATTCATGGTGAGGCTGACCTGCTAAAATTCCTGGAATCTCTGAATACCCTCTCCCAATTAAATTTCACATGATCCTATTCCAAACCTCATGCCACTTTCCTAGATTTTGATCTCATCCTCACCAAAGACCAGCTACACAATTCCGTCCACATTAAACCTACCAACAAACAACAGTACTTACATTTTGACAGTTGCCATCCTTTCCACATAAAACATTCCCTCCCATACAGCCTTGGCATCTGAGGTAAACATATTTGTTCAGATGCAAACTCTTTACAGCAATACACCACCATTCTGACCTCAGCCTTCACTGCACATAATTACCCACCAGCCTAGTTAAAAAGCAGATTTCTTGGGCCATCACATCCAAACCTGGTACTGCTGATCCCTCCAAAAAACAACTTTGAAGCACACCACTGGTGATTCAGTATTATCCTGGTTTGGAATGTGTTAATCAGCTAGTTCAACAGGGTCATGACTTCCTAAAATCATGTCCTGAAATGAGATCTATTCTGTCTGAAATTTTGCCCTCCAAACCTAGAATAGCTTTCCATCACCCTCCCAATGTCTGCAATATTCTTATCAGACCCTATGCTCCTTCTGCACCCATCTCCCTACCCACTGTGACTGTCCCTGCTGGAAGACTTGCCCTGTGCACCCTCCTACCACCTAAACAGCCCTGTAGCTGGCAAAATATATACTACCAAAGGGAGAGCCACCTGCAAAATGACACGTCATATAACAGCTGTCATGTAAACACTGGTCTTCTACATTAGCATGACTACCACTAAATTATCAGTTAGCATGAATCGGCATAGGCAGAGGGTGTATACTGGCAACTCGCAATATCCTGTTGCAGAGCATGCTTGGCAACATGACATTCGTGACCTTGGCACTTGTTTCATCACATGCTCCATCTAGATTCTTCCCCCCAGACACCAGTTTCTCAGCACTCTGCAGTGGGGAACTAGCAAAACAACATGTCCTTGGTTCTCGCCTACCACCTGGCCTTAATTTATATTAATTTTTTCTGTCTCAGCTTTTCTTCACTATAACTACTCTTTGCTTCAGTCCGTTTTAGTTTTCTATATCTTTCATTGTCTTTCCAATCTATTTTTCACCTCACCCTCTCCCACCTCTGTTACGTACAATACACTTAGCTTTTAACTTTTATTAACTCATGCATGATGTTCAACCAGTAATCTCTGTCAGCAGATTACCCTGTCTTCCACCTTTAAGTTCTCAGGTTTTCAAATCTCATCCAATGCAGTCCCCACTAACCAGTCTTTCCCTCTCATCCTGTATGGTATGTCTCCTCTGATGTGCACTTCTGGGTGACTTTCCCAAAATCTACCCCTTTTCCTGGACCTCTCCAGTCCTTTTCTTTCACCACTCCTCCTTCCCCTTCAATCCTTCTGCCTGAAGAAGGAACCACTGACTCTGGCAGCTTGCCAATTACAACCATCTTTTATGTGTGTATTCTGCTGCTACTTGGTGAGTATGGTTTTTATCTATCCTATTAAATAATTTTTACACAATGTGTAAAGCTGCATATGTTCTTCTTTCTCAGAATCAATAACAGAACTGGTTCCCCATAGATAGGAAAGCTACTACAGACATAATCTTTTCTATTGTATAATTATTCTGTTAAACGCCCTTAAAATAAGAAAAACTAAAATTTTGAAAATTTTATATATCAATAATAGTGTTGTTTTTTGTATCAGTGATTTTCCATTGACTCTTCTGTTTTTAATTCATGTAACATATGAACTATAAATGTGTAGCATGGAGTGACATGTAATGTACAACTAGTCTACTAGCAGGATAATGGAGATTCCTGATAGTGAACACATTTGATGTAATTCCACTTAATAGTCACAGCTGTAGAAATTATGGATGATGAAAAAACAAGTAGTTAGGTATGATAGTGAAGGACTGGCAGTAATTGAAACATGAATTATGGTGGAAGAATTACAAGGCTACTTGCATAAATTGGAAACTGAAACAATTCTCTAACAATGAAAATCCCAAATACAGTTTGCTGAAAAAAACTATTTCAAGTTTTCTGGAAAAATGCCCCCAGTAATGTATTATGTATTTCAAAAAAGATTCAAAAATGATAGTGCTTATTATGTAGGAACAAGTCTTTTTATATTTTGACTGGCAACACCTTCACACCCAGCTGAGCTTTTAGTTTTGAGAGACTACACAATTTTCTTAATTTCAAAAACAGAAGTGGGTGGTACATCCATATGACAGTTTTATGTAAGTTGCCTGCTGAACAGACTCTTTTGATTTTTGTCTTGAAAAACCACAAAAATTAGCAATGCGCTTCAGGCATATGATGTTTATACATACTTAGTTATTTCTTCTTAAAACGAGCTCAGCACTCACGTAACTGCAGAATGTGTTAACTTGTTCACAATAAAATGTAACTTTTAATTATCACTTATCATGAGAATCAGTTGATATCAGACAGTGTTTACAATCAGCAAAAATGTGGCCTACTGTGCAGGATGCAATTTTACATGATAATATACAAGGAGTGTTGAGTAACTAATGCAACTCATTTTGCTTCTGAAAGCAGGTTTGTTTTGTTCAGGATTTCAATACACCATTTATACCCCACTCTTCTGACTAAAAAACTTTTTCAACATACCCTCAGTTCAGTCCAACAGCCTTACATCACCTTACAGGGAGAGCTAGTATGCCTGCATGGTACCTCTCTACCAATTAACGTAGGAGCCAATGTCTTGCAGCATCAATAACGTCCACATCATCCACATACTGCTTCCTACAGCATGCATCCTTCATTGGACCACAGAGATGGAAGTCTGAAGGTGCACAATCCGTGCTGTCGAATGATCTTCTGTCAGCTAGCGAGGAACCCAGAAGGCACACACCTTTGAGTACCAATGGACGAGTGTGTCAGCACTACCAACAGAGACAGCCAGTTGAACAGTGAGGTGTTTGACTGTGATCCATCGATCACCTCAAATGGGAGTGTCCGCTTGTTCTAACACTGCAGAAGTGACAGCTGTGCGCAACCCGCCAGCAAACTGGAGATCAGACAGTTTTATGTGATCTTATGCAAATGCCCATGAATATCTACAATGCTCTGGTTTTCTGCCAAAAGAAACTCAATGATAACCTCTCTGCTTGGAAAGCACCTCGGTTACATACGACACTTTTAAGGCTATGTGTAGTGCGACCACCAAATGGAACTTCACGAATCTATATTTGCTGAAGCAGGAATATTCCATGATGTCCCTCAACAAATTCTGAATTTTTTTCAACTGAAACTGGCCAAGAGAAAAATGTGTTGCATTACTTATTGATTCCCCCCATAAATAAAAATCATCAGTTCACAAAATCTTCCATCGTCAGATGAAGGAGATATAAAGGAATGAACTGACACATAAAATAAACTTCAACTAGTCACTATATCCTATGAAAAATTGTCTCCAGGCAGGCAGCCAATAGATACCTAATTACATTTGAGTTCAGAATGTGTTCTAAAATCCTACAGCAGATGTACATCACTGATATTGGACAGCAGTTTGTCAATTACTTCCATTACATTTCTGGTAAATGGATGTGACCTGTGCTTTTTTCCAACCACTGTGCACAATTTTTTTGTTTGAAGGATCTACAGCATACTATGGTTAAAAGAGGAGCTAACTCAGCTCCAACATCTGTGTAGAATCTGACAGCAATTCCATCACATCCTGGGGCCTTGGCAAATTTTAGCAGTTTCAGTAGTTTCTCAAAGCCACTGAAATAAAATCTGTATCACTCATCTTTTTAGTGGTGCAACAATTAAACTAGATCAGCAGCACTAAAATGTCTGTAATGGAAAATTTTGAAAATAATGTTGAGAAATTTCTACTTTTGTTTTGTTACCAACAATTTCAGTTCTTGTGTTATTCATGACTTTACATATGACCTGATTTTCTTTGGATTTTGTGAAAGCTATTTTGATAAGATTCTGTCACAAAAGTTGTTGAGCATTTCACGTACAGCCATTTTAACAGTAATATATATTTCATTTAGCATTTATCTATCTATAATTCTATGCTTTGCTTTATAATTACTGAATAGTAGTGCTGCATCTTTAGAAGTTTCTTCACAGAGGCAGTATTCCATGGAAAGCCCCACCCATCACAAGCTGTTCTACTAGGTACACTCTACAGCACAAAAATTGGCCACCTCACAAAATTCTAAATTCAGACATAAGCATGATCTGGCAACATTGTAGTATGAGGAAGTGTTGTCTTCTATTCAGACTGTTACACTGCTTTATCTGCTTGTGATCTAGTAGGTAACATCATGCAATGCAGTCACAAAGTTCTGCATTTTCGCTGCCCGCTAAGGGTATCAGTCTGATGCAATCTCAATGATAACATGCTTCATTTTGTAACACATCAGTAATAGCAAAACTTTCCAGAAAAGAACTCATGGCTGCATCAAAATCTGACCTGTTTGTGATCAAGAGTGCCCCCACCTTACAGCTGGCACTGGCAACTGGCCATGCCACAGGCCAATTAACACCAGCCACCACCCAACCAAGGAACACACACAGCGCATCACTGACATGTTTCTGCTCTTGTTTTGGTATACATAAAATTGTTTTTTATTGTATACTGATTTTCCATACAAAATAACTTCAATAAACCAAGTGAACACTGTGCAGTTATACAACAAAATGTTCAAATGTGTGTGAAATCTTATGAGACTTAACTGCTAAGGTCATCAGTCCCTAAGCTTACACACTACTTAACCTAAATTATCCTAAGGACAAACACACACACCCATGCCTGAGGGAGGACTCGAACCTCTGCCAGGATCAGCTGCAAACTCCATGACTGCAGCGCATTAGACCGCTCGGCTAATCCCGTGTGGCAGTTATACAATATTCCTAGATTGTTGTGAGGGTATTTATCAATTTATTGTTATTTTCTTATTTGAAGTTCTAGTATTTGTATTGCACTTACAAATGGATTTTGCATTCCTGAGTCTTGCAAATATTGTTTACATGTTATAAAATAGAGGCACAAATGGAAAAAGGTCTAACATTTGTGACATATAGCTTACTTCGGGCTTAACAGAGTGGTCAAGGCAGTGGAGGCAGCTAGAAACATTTGTGTCATGTTTGGGGCGGCAAGTACTATTGAACAAATCACATCAGAAAAGTATTTTCTTGTTTCAAGAATGACCATTCTGGCATAAATGGCTTTTCACATTGAAGAACTCTCGATAATTTACAAATATGATAAACTGCCACAATTTAACCTTTGTGTTACAATTGCATTTAATACACAAGGGTCAGGGGTCACTTGTAGGAGTACAGTATGCTCTAATGCAAAGCAGCAATAGTCACAGGGCGAACTAACACTGCTTTTTTGTCATCAGTTCACTTCTTTGGCATTCCTATGCAATCTGTGATTATGTTAATTTATTAAGAAGAAATTAATGGCTGAGTGTTAAGAAAGGACATCTCCTCGAGCAAAGGGCAGAACAGATAATATTTTGCAACTGGTGGCACAAAAGGGGTGTTTTGCACTATGATCTCCTTCACAGAAGTATGTCCATCCAATGTGAACATGTCACAAATGTTTGACCTTTTTCCACCTACAGCTATATCGACATGTAAGCAATGTTTGTAAATTTCAAGTATGAAAAATCCAATTCATAACTGCAAGACAAATACTAAAACTTCAAATAAGAAAATGGCAGTTAGTAAATACACTTATAGTAACCTATGATACTTGTGTAACTGCACACTCAGTTTATTGAAGTTATTTCATGTGTAAAATCACACTACAATAACAAGCCATTTTATGTTTAGCAATGTGAGATCAAAAACATACCCGCGATGTGCCACACTTTGTTCACCTGGTCAGATAGTGGCTGGCATCAGGCAGATGGTGGCAGGAGGCTGGTTGCCGGTGACTGCTGTAGGGCAAGGGAACCCTCAAACATGAACTGTTCTGACTTTGATGAAGCCATGAGCTCTTTTGCTGGTGAGTTACAATATGAAACACATTATTTCTGAAGTTCCATTAGACTGACAAATTTAGTAGACAGCCAAAATGCAGTTACGAAAATAAATTTGAATTCGCAACTTTGCGTCTACATTGTGTGATATTTATCACAACAACAAGAGTCAACACAGAATTGTAGCAGCTCGAGTGGAATCCAACACTCCCTTGTCCAAGAGTGTTGCCAGACTATGCAGATGGCTGGACTTAAGAATTCTAAGAGGTAGCCTATTTTGGTGCTGTCAAGTGTTCATGTCTAACTAGTACTTGGTCAACTACTCTTCTAAACTTCAGCCGAAGTTCCTCTACATGCTCTTTGGCAGGAATCAGTCTCTTGTGGACCAGGCAGCAACTGAACAGAATGCTATGTGGATGGAAACACTGGATATTGAGTTTCTGTTGGAGCCACTTGTAGGGCTACCTGCACAATGCTTCCCCTTGCCCAGGATCTGGTCATTTCTGATCCTACGCACCTGTTAAAGGTGAGAGAGCTTTAGTATCACTGTCAGACTTGGACAATGGTAGTGAGATGTTCATAGCAATGTTGGCTATCCAGAGTTATATAGTTTAATGGCAACACTGTGGGCAGCATGGGCACAGCATCAGATGACAAAACCATCTGGCATTGTAGGCAACAGGAAAATGCATATTCATTCCATGATCAGCTGTTTTCATGTTTTCTAATCTTTCACTTAGTATTACTATTCACACACAGTGGCATGTTAGTTTTTGGTTATTTCTCTCAGTTTGCTATTCAGGTTCTGTTCTTACACTGTTGATGGGATTTGTGTATGGTTTGCCATCATGTACTTGGTTCTTTTCAGCCACTTGGTTTTTCATCTGAAACTAACTAGTGACACTCCACTGCCTGGGTAGCACATTACAAAAATTTGGTTAGCATGGAAACATTATCCTTAAAGGAATATTCATGGCTTATTGTACTGGTAAATGAAAATCAGGCAAAGGTGAAATTTTCTGTATGCAAATAGCTGTTTACATCAAAAGTAACACAGCTCATACAAAAGACCTCATCCTGCTTTTTTTAACAACACACATTTTACTTTTTCCAAAAACTTAACATTTCAAAATTAATTTGTATTAAAAAATTTCATGATCTAGAATGTTCCAATCTTAAATAGTTAAAAACTAAAGGAATGGCTAGATCTATAACTCATGAATTCGCATCTTCATTGCTTGATATTTACCAATAGACCAAGAGGTGATACAGCACTTTAACAGTTTTGAAGATCAAATTTATCTAATTCCAAACATGCCTGCTTTCAATAAAATAATTTATTAATTTGTTAATTATTCTACTCTCAATACTTTTTGGCAGTCTTTGGGAATCTTTGTGTATACAGAAGTAAAGTAGGATCTATTATTTTGGATATTTTCTTGTTATGCAGCTCATAGTTAAACAGACTTACTTCTTTGCCTATTGTTTCTTTATGTTTTTATTACCTTTTACATTAACATTTAAAATGTAATAATAAATTCTGATTTTTAATCTTATTCATCTCTGTAAATAGGAGTGATATACAAAGACTTGAGACAGACTGTGACTAGATACCAAAATATCAACAATATGTAGTAAACTAGCAAATTGTATAGTTACTACATGAGATTATCTGTGTGAAACATTCTGTATTTAGCCGTCAACATGTATATTCTGTGACTGAAAACTGAACTACAGAATTGTGTCATAAAGCACTAATGAATGTAGTTTGCAAACTTGGTCTAAAGAGTTAGACTATTGCCTGTGACAAAGGTGATCATTAGACAAGGATAACTGATTACAAATATTATGAAGAAACCAACAATTAATTACTGTAGTGTGTTTTACATTACGTTAATTATATTCATCAGATCCTTCAACAGTGCAAAGAAACCATCGCCAACCAACTACATAATTATTGAAGGCACTGTACCAGGTGAGCAAACTTACATATGATGAATCAGGTAAAGGATACTGGGTAACACAGGCATAGGGAAATGAACTCACAAAAATTTTTAAGTCAAGGAAATGGTAGCATTATATACACAAACAATGGTTAAAAAACAGTGGCAGGAGACAGAAAATAAGTGAGTCACAACAACTAAGACATAAATACTTCAATGGTTTGCAATGCTTTTATTAGTAAAAAATAACTGGAACTGTCGATACGTGAAAACGAAACAGTACATATATATGAGCAATATCACGGACAGTACCATATTGGAATGGACTTCAGCCAAGTGAAAGCCAAAGATATTGGTACAATATTAGCATAGCATTGTCTAACAGGGAGGCATCTTGAGGTACACAAACTACCCTGGCAGGGGGCCAAAATTCTTTAAGAGAACACAACACACCAAGAATTAAGACTAAAGTGTTTATTTTGTTCAGTGTTCTGTAATTATTGCTAAAATGAGTGTCAGAGAAGTTGTAAACTGTGTGTTTGATGATGGTAGCATGGATTAGAATTTAATGATAAAAATTATTTCATTGTTAAGAGTGAACTGTATTCTGACAGTAGCACAACATTGCAAGTAGGCTCAAAGTTGAGACACTGAAATAAATGCAAGTCAGTCACGAGTACTGAGTGATATGGATGTAAAACTAAAAGTACAGTTAGAAGAATATCTACACACATCAAACAAAGTTTGGCATCACCTCGGTTCCGAGAGATCTGGAACCTGTACATAAAATTGGAATAGAGCTCAACATAAACATCATTTCCACCCTTTTTATTGTTCATGAAAACCACACATTGCATGTTGTACTACCATACAGTGAGACCTTCAGAGGTGGTGGTCCAGATTCCTGTACACAACGGTATCTCTAATACCCAATAGCATGTCCTCTTGCATTGATGCATGTCTATATTTCTTGTGGCATACTATCCACAAGTATATCAAGGACTGTCAGTCCAGATTGTCCCATTCCTTAATGGCAATTCGGCATCAGATTCCTCAGAGTGGTTGGTGGGTCACGTTGTCCATAAACAGCCCTTTTCAATCTATCTCAGGCATGTTCAATAGGGTTCATGTCTAGCTACTCTAGTCAAGCGATGTCATTATCCTGAAGGAAGTCATTCATATAAGACGTGCACGATGGGGGTATGAATTGTCATCCATGAAGACAAATGGCTCACCAATATGCTGCTGATATGGTTGCACTATCGGTCAGAGAACGACATCCATGTATCGTACAGCCATTACGGCTCCTTCCATGACCACCAACGGTATACGTTGACCCCACATAATGCCACCCCAAACAGCAGGGGACCTCTACCTTGCTGTACTTGCTGCACAGTGTGTCTAAGGCATTCAGCCTGACCGGGTTGCCTCCCAATACGTCTCTGACTATTGTCTGATTGAAGCCATATGTGACACTCACTGGTCAAGAGAACTTGATGCCAATCCTGAGCAGTTCATTTGGCATGTTGCTGGGCCCATCTGCACCACGTTGCATGGTGTCACGGTTGCAAAGATGGACCTTACCATGGACGTCAGGAGTGAATTTGTGCATCATGCAGCCTATTATGCACAGTTTGAGTTGTAACATGACGTCCTGTGGCAGCATGAAAAGCATTATTCAACATGGTGGCGTTGCTGTCAGGGTTCCTCCGAGCCATAATCGGTAGGTAGCAGTCAACCACTGCAGTAGTAGCCCTTGGGCAGCCTGAGCGAGACATGTCATCGACAGTTCCTGTCTCCCTGTATCTCCGACATGTCCGAATGACATTGCTTTGGTTCACTCCGAGATGCCTGGACACTTCCCTTGTTAAGAGCCCTTCCTGGCACAAATTGACAATGCGGGCACAACTGAACCTTGGTATTGACTGTCTAGGCATGGTTTAACTACAGACAACACGAGCCGTGTACCTCCTTCCTAGTGGAATGACTGGAACTGATGGAATGTCAGACCCCTCCGTCTAATAGCCGCTGCTCATATATGGTTGTTTACATCTTTGGGCAGGTTTAGTGACATCTCTGAACAGTCAAAGGGACTGTGTCTGTGATACAATATCCACAGTCAACGTCTATCTTCAGGAGTTCTGGGAACCGGGGTGATACAAAACTTTTTTTGATTGAGTAGAACCGGAAATACCAAATCCCATATTAGTTGCAGCAAATGAGTGATTATTGCCATTATTGAATTATGTAAATAGTGATCTTTTTAATATGCTGGATTTAAAATATGACATTTTGAATGTAAAACAAGACAAAAACAGTCATGAGCTTAAAAGTGACATCAGTAGTATAAGGGTAGAGATGAGAGAAATCAGTCAAGAAATTTCTGATAGTCTTCAAAGTGACATCAGTAGTTTAAAGTCAAAATTTGACAATTTAAGAATGGAAATGAACTCAAAGCTGGGCATAAATTAAAAACTGGGCAAAAATAGTAATGCATGCAAGTATGTAGTTTATTATGGCACAGCAGATTGTCATACTCTTTTCACTTTAAATTGTTTGTATATGAGGAAATAAAAAGTATTCTTTTTAATAATATAAATTGGATTTTGTTCCCATATAATTAACACCGCTTTTGGTTTAAAGAAACTCACTACTGTCCACAAATTCTATACACATTTCTGAGTAAAATAATGTAATTATACAGTACATCACGCTCTGCTCAATGTGTGCATTTCTGTATCACGTAACACTTGTGTTTTGGAGCAGAATAAAGTTTGTCAAAGGATGGAAATGCTTTTGAAGGTTTCAGATTCCGGTATTAAAACAATTTAGGTCTTTTGCTGAGCCCCACATTCAGTAAGTATGCTATAAAACCTCTTACATCAGCTACTGTGACATTCTTGCCTTTTCATACAGACTGGACAAAGTAGCAGCAGCAGCATGTATAGAAACAAACTGCTTAGCTGAGTGATTTGTTTTGGTCATAATTAGTTGAAGTAATGCTGCAGTGAAAAATAAATGGAAACATTTAATTACAGAAGATTCCATTGGTGGCATGTGCTGTGTTCCAGGCACTTCATAAAATAGATGTGGTAGTGGTTGTAATGTCTCAGGTACAATTATTCCAATATACTGTATATTTTTAATTCTGTCTTCACTTTCAATCAATATACCAACAAGAACATCACTGTTGGTTTCTGAAACCCTGCTACCTTCTCTAAAATCATCCGTATCACTAGTATTTTCCATTAAAACACAGTTTTCATTGTTGGACAAATTTTTATAAAAATATTGCAAAAGCAAACAAAATAAACAAACTGCAAACGTTAACTTAATGAATAATTTGACAGAAACAACATCAAATGACAATATTGCACAAAAACAAAAAAGTTGGATGAATTAACAAAATAAAACAAGTACTATAAAGCAAAAATTTCAACAAATCAACAATGCAGTAGTGGAGTATCAATCATCAATATTTCACAGCAATTACATTTGAAAGTCAATGACTATTTATGTACATGTAAATTGAAATGCTGAGCATCAATACGGAAGATGTTAGCTACACATTGTGGCAAATTTTATAAGCTGAGTGAAAGTAAACAATATATCAATGAATCGGCACTCTGGCAGTACTGGCATTGGTATGCAGTAACAATATGACATTACCATGACATTCAAAAAGATTGAAAGCTGGTTTCAGCAGTTATATTGAAGATATGAACAATAGGAAAGATTCAATAAAAGTCTGCTTGAAACAGATTAAATGATGTCCAATATCTTATGTACATTCGATGTACCAACAAGGTATAGTGGACAAATAAATAAATAAATAAATATATTAGAAAATGTAAAAGAATATTTGGCATTCAAGTTGTTGATTCTTGTAAGGCTGAGTTAGCTGAAGTAGGGCAAATTTGATCTGATAATGATAGTAATGAGATGATTTCCCAAACAGACAAAATAGATAATGTCAAGGTAATGAATGTAGAACAGGGTGTATAAATGGAAGAGGAAAAAAATTCCCAGATTTTTCCCAGATTTCCTGGTTAAAAATACACTTTTTCCGTGTTAAGCAGCACTATACTCTTCCTCGAAACTGTCAAACTTACCAATCCTTTCAATGATTGTGGTTTTATACACCGGCATAGAATTTCCCGGCACTTTAGAAAACGAGATGTGCAGCAACATGTACACTGCATATTTTCATATTACGAAAGTATAAATTCGAATTCGAAATCGAGATTGCGATGCACTTTTGTAAGACAATCACAGCTCATGTCAAGCGATCTCGCCAGCCAATGACAGTGGATATTCACAGCATAGGACACTTGATGTAGTCAGCCAATAGCAACATCACTGTCAGGTAGTGCGAAGACACAAATAGGAAAAGGTAATGGTTTAAATTAATATACAGAGTGTTGCCTCTGCCTGGCACTTAAGTGTGAATTGCAGAGTAACCATCTAGATGTAGATGTATAATATTGTTCTCTAAGATTAATAAGTTGCCAGAGAAGCTCAGCTTTCACACATAATGTTGATATTTTCTGCACGTGTCACATTTTAAGATACATCACACAAATGTGCCAGTAAAATTTTTAACAACAACATAAATGCCTTATCTTCTGGGCATGAAAATATTCTAAATGGTCATCCTCAAAGATTTGATTTTTGAATGAGACCCAAATGCTCTGTGATTTAAGTAATTCATCAGACATTCGTGCATAGAGTTCATCTTCCATAAAAGGAAATTTACTTTGAAAGTACACTTTTCAAACAACCATTCGGAATATTTTCCCACGACCTGTTAGAAATAGGTTCACTTCAGCAGATGTCAGAGCATGCCAGGTAACAGGCATCACCACACTTGCGCAGCTACAATGGCGCAGGAAGCCCATATGTTCATACGTCTAAAACATTAAAACATCTTACATTACGTCATAAAAGAAACAAGACATTAGGAGAGTTTGGGAATTTTGTGGACCATACTAAAATGGTAATTTGGCTTAAAGTGCACATTCATATCTCCAGATTCAGATGTAAATTTTCTTGGAGTACCAGTACTGTTTTATCTCATGTTTGGTTTTTTATTATGGCATAATTCCATATGTGCTAGAAGATGGAAATGTGAACTTTAAATACAGCGAACAGTTGAAACTAGCCAATAGTGTGGAATTAAACACTTCGTTTCAAATAAATTGACTGCCTCAGTGGAAAAGATTAATAAAAGTCAAATTTCTTTAAAAAAAAAACCGACAAAAATAACTTCATTGTTCTGCAAGGCAATTAATGCTTGACTGTCAGAAAGGTGAAAGCAAAATAAAATCTGAAAGTAATAACATATTTTGATGACGATGATGATGAGGCCCCATACTCCTAGGAGCATACGGGACGATGCGGGAGACCCTTCCATAATTATGTGAATGTATTTTAATTCACTTGATAGCTCCCGCCCACAGAAATCCATTTTGTTTTCATTTGAAGTGAGAGGAACAAATGAAGAGGAAATAGCAAAACCACTTACCGTAAACACGGGCCACATGGAGAATACCACCTCCACACTACAACTCAGACTGCTCAGTGCATCAGCTCTGGATCTACGTTATTTCTGAACCACAGCAATATTAGATAGTGGCACTCTCCCTCCCTCGAGCGTTTGAGGTAGGACGCAAAAAATTTAAAAAATCGACTTTTCAAAAATATCTTCATTCTGTAGTGCACATCTTTCTGAAGAGTCTGATACATAAAACATATAAGTTTGAGGGAACATAAGACACGTTATTTGGTCATAAGTGTGCCGAAGTGCAGTGCCACGCCTCTTCACACAGCATCCTTCCATCGCACACCTCGGTATTTCACTCTGTGGAATTCAAACGTGTAATTGTAATGGGTGCCATCAAACTATATTCAGGCCAGTGGAAATTAATATCTCCTGTGGTGCCTCTCCTGCTCCCAGTTGGCCGGTTTGACATCCTGCCCCTCTTTTTTATAAAAAAAAAAAAAAAAAAAAAAAAAATGGATGATATTAATACTGGATGGGATTATTTGTAACCAGCAGAACAAGAACTCTTCAGAAAATTTGCAGTCTTTACTGCCTATTAGCTAATAACTTGCTGTTTTGTGTGACATAAAACTAGTAAAGACAAGAGACAAGCAGGACAGTATACATTTCTTCAAACCTCAAGTCCTAGCTTTTTTTTCTCTCTAATCTTGCCACAGCTTTATGTGGTGTACTTTCTTTTCTGGGAAAGAATCTATTACCTCATCAAAGTTCGGCAACATTTTGCTACATGAAAGAACGAAATGTCATTGTCTAATACTAGAAAAGCTGTTAATACAAGTAGTACCCAAGACTGGTGTGGTTTTTCGATCTGATTATGTGTATTTTGTCACTGTCTGCTAGATAAAATGAAATAAGCCGGCCTAATATTGCAGCAATTGTTACACACGCCAAATAAATGAGACTGTTTTTGCACAAATTGTCATTTTTATAACATGACAGAATATAATTCATGAAGTACCAATATCAAATGCCTATTAGGCCTACTAATAGCAAAAAGTTTTATGTTAGGAAATAGTTTCACGTTTCATTCATACTCTCTAGTTTCTGAAGCATCAGATCGAAAAGTAGCAGTACGAAATTTTTGTATAAATTTAGAATCATGATATTCTTTCATAATTTGTGTGATTCCCTGTTTCTTCTCTTTCCTCTTTCTAACAAACAATCTTGTCATCACTAATCTTGTAACCATTCCAGCCAGTGTCAAAACTTATTCTCTGGTTAACTTCACTAACCCTGCCACTGTCACCAGTTTAGTTATCCCACATTTATTCTCTGGTTAGGCGTTATTACCTGTTGGTACAACGCATTTTCCGGGCTACTCCCAGAATAGAACTTTAGCGGCTGCTAGCCGGGGACTGTGTAACTGACCCTTAGTAGCGTAGCGGTCCGGCCAAAAATTTTTCCGGATAGCATCTGGCTGCTAGCTGCTTTTGCTCACATAGCTAACTGCCACACTTCTGTAGCCAGAAGCAGGAGAAGGTACTACTCATATGCGACTCAACTGCACATGCACATAAGCTCCCTCGCAACCGCTCAAACGAATCTAATGTAAACAGTTGTGACATCACGCTCATCGGAGGCAATTTGTTGTTATGAAGCATTGCATAGTCTTCCTAAAGCCTTTGACACATTTTGCTGTTGGCAGACACTTGTATGAGTACTGTATTTTGTAGTTGTATATGGTGCATTTCCTTTGCAACTTAAGATTTATTTACGTTTTTTTCTCTCGTTCGTGTTTTATTGCTGCAGTATTATTCTGCAGTAGCGAGATACAGTAATATTCTTTGTTAGAGTACTGGTTCTTAGCAGTCAGTTGCACAAATTTAACTGAAAACTAAAACAATGAAAAGTTCCCGGAATTCTAAAAAATTTCCGGGTATTTTACGGTTTTCTCCCGCATGAAAAAATTCTTGGGTTTTTCCTGGATCTCCCAGTTGTCCCGGGTCATATACACCCTGTAGAAATAGGTGAGGAAATTGCAAATGTAAGTGTTGATAAAGTAGGTCACATTGAGACAGAATGCGAGGTTGAAAGGTAATATAAAACATTTGAAATGGTCAATAAAGTACGAGTATTTGAAAGCAATGTGAATACAATTAAAAAGCAGGTAGGTAGAGTATGAAAGGTTGGAAAGACTGACTTTGCAAAATTAAATCAAACTGTCATGACATTCCCAATAATTGATATATCTAAAATTTTCAAAGGTGACAGCAAACTAAAGAGTGTGCAAAAGGTAGTTTTCAATAAGTTTGCAGTGTCTAACGGTATTGGGTTTGAGACCTTCATTCACATGTAATTAGAAATTTTTTTTTTTGTTATTTTTAACTTTATCTAAAAGGATGAAAGCAAAGAGTTTTAAATGTCTGTTAATTTAATGGGAAAAATTATTTATTTTGTGTTTGGAAATTTAGTTGTGATAGAAGCGTGGACAAAATAATATACCTCTTTTAGTTAAAAAATAAATATAATATTTACTGTAAGGCAAAATATACAAGAATGCGGAATTCATCTGAAAATTTTATGGGAAAATTTAACAGAACTGTGTGTTACATCAGCAGTAGCATAAATAATAAATTCACTGCCATTTATATACATATTGGAGGGTAATATTAATGTCATTTGTTCAAGTTAAAGTGAATTGCCTGTAATAAGTTTTATTTTAAGTAAAATGTATTACGGTGTAGCCCTTCACTCTTGAGTAAGAAAAATGTATTATTTACAGTGAAATAATGATTTGATTTATGTGGTGTCTGTTGTGTTATCAATATTAGGTATTCTTATTTGTTGCCATGAAGTTTCATTTTGGCGAGTAAGGCAAAGCAGGGATTTGAAGCTGAAGTATATAATGTGATGATGTATTTAATGCAATACTGAGGTATAAGATGTGATAAGGCTTTATAATGAAGTATATGGAAGAGTAATAAGGTGATAATGTTCAAATAATTTACAGGAATGCAGCTGGGTGACATCGTTGAGAAATGCTGATATTTCAGAAGGAGCACACCTTACCATTTTCAAGTCAAACCTGCAGTTTTGCCTTGTCAGTGGCAGGGAGTGCTCCTGTCAAAATTCCAGCGGTTGTCAATGACATCACCCGGCTGCATTCCTGTAAGTTATTTGAACATTGTATACACCAGGAGAAACTCAGGTCTTACAAGGTAATAATATGGTTTTTAATGAGGAGTATGAGAAGTACAACATGAGATAACGACAGTTAGTGCAATTGTTAGGAACCCTGTCTTCGTGGTAGTTTGTTTTTGTGAAAACACTTCATCAGTTAGCAAACTGTAATTAATTTTTACTAATTTTAAATTAATGATACAAATAACTATTTATACATTAGAAACAAAAGAAAATATATATTACAATTAATTCAAAGCATGAAAAGTCAAAACATTTTCAGAGAAATGTGGAAAGTTAAAGAACATCATCTTTTACATCATCACTAATTATTCCAAATTTAACTGTCAACTGGACCCAGCATAAAGAAAATAATTTAATGTATTCCCTTAACATGCACTGCAGTAACCCCTTATGTTAATATTTTTTCAAATTATGCTCCAAAAATAATATTTTTTGTTAATAAAGAACATCATGTAATGAATGACATTACAGATAAACAAGTAAAGACAACTTTTAAAGCTGAAAATAATGAGTCACAAAATTCTGAAGATTACCAAACTTGTGCACTGCATTTTGATTAAAATATACTAAAACCTGAAGTCAGTTTTTTAGTTTCTGTGGAGCCATGAAGCATAACCATGTATTTCACAATGGTTTCCTGTGAACATACACCTCGGAGGAGCTGACTGGAGCACAGTGGATGCATTTATGTCGTACCACTGGTGAACACTTGTTACTCAACTGACAAACTGTCATCTCTTTCATTATGTAATGAAGTAACATCACATTCTTCTTCACTTTCTGAGCCACCAAATTCAATGTCAAACTCAGTATCACTGTAGCCATCCTTTTGAGTATCCAAAACAGCATACAGTAAAGATGATAGTTAGTGGCAATCACCTCAACCAAAAAAGACAGGTAGGCTACAAATGTACGACCAGATGCCCTCTAGCAAATGAACACTTAACTATCAGTGCTGAAATGGATATAAGTGGGGTTTCATATTTTCAAAGGTCTGTTCTTAAGTTGCCAGAGTATACTTGGGATATTAAGTTTCTATTAAAATAATAAAAAAAGGTAACTTGGGGTTTTATATTAAGGAGTTACATTACATTACTATGAATCACTACAACTTACAAGAAAGACAAATGTTCCTCCACCTCCACCACCACCACTTCTATCCATTGGTTCAAATGTCTTCAGTCCACGTATGGCACTTCCTGAAGGTCTAGAAGTTGTATGGTTTCTTTCGCAAGCATAACCGTTGCTGTAACCTGTAAACTGAGTACAATACACAATCAGAAACAACTTCTTTAAAGATTTATGACTACAAAAAATATGTACAGCATCATACTGACATAAGGAATGGAAGATTAAGAGTTTAATGTCCTGTTGACAGTGAGGTAATGAGAGACAGATCATAGCAATGTCTTGTGAAAATAATTCCTTTCACAATTTGTATGTATCAAATTGAACTGCACCTAAACACTTCCAAAACTGCCTATTTATCAAACTCGGCAACCACTGCTCTGTTAACACAGTGAGATCTTCAATGAACAGACTGATGGAGATATTAGTCTTGCTGTATTTTTGTAATTGCAATTGTCTCAGTTGTTACTTGTTGTGGTATTCTTACCTCACTGTGGAAATGGGAGCACATATCCTACAAATATAAAACAATGTTGAATATCAAGTGCAGACACCAAGTCATACAAAAGAGGAAGCTTTTGTGGTCTAATGTTTATTTCACTTAAAACATCACATTTTTGGAGACTGTGGTCAACGTGTAAAACTATTCACTGCTGTTTCATCACCAGATGCAGGAGGCTTCTTCAGAGCTAAACTGCTAACTGGATCAAAATTTCGTGGGGACCTCAAATTTATAGGTGCATTATAAGTTGTATTAAATGTACGTTTCCCACAGATGCGGATCTAAGTGTCAACCTCTCAGCCCTTACCCCGAAGTCAGATGGTAAGGAAGATGGAAGAGAAAGAGAAAATATTGAGTGAATCAATAAATTTCTTAACTGTAGGACCAATGACTAAAATGAGTACAGCGAGCTGCTAAATGTAAACTTGTGGCACTGTTAGTTAGGTAAGCATCTACCATGGCAATGCTGTACCACATCAGATGGGAAAAATTGGTTTTTAATTTTCCTGAAGCCAAATAACACACAAACAGTAAAATGGTCTCAGTTTTTAATTGTCCTGTGGCTAAAATCTGCATAAAAATGACATTGATTTATAGCTATTTGAGACTGACACAAGACATATTCAACATGCTGTCCATCATTTTCTGCCATAAGTTGAAATCGAGAAACAGCACGTCCTACAGCAGGTCGGAGTGTCTCAGAGGACACATTCAGAATGTGTTGTGCAATGTGTGCCTTCAATTCAGCTACAATCATAACTGAATAACTGAACACAATATCTTTCAGATAACACTGCAACCAGAAGTCATATAAATTAAGACCAGGTGATCTTGACAGGCAGGCTGCAGGAAAATGATGACTTATAATTCTAGCATTTCTGAACTGCCTCTGCACCAGCCACTTCACTTGCCATGCAATGTGTGGAGCAGCACCATCTTGTATAAAAATGATCCTACCCACACATCCACACTGTTGAAGGGTTGGAATCACGTTGGTGCGCAAGACTACTCACAGCATTTACCAGTGACAGTACAGGTAAAAAGGCTCCCAAGGTTCATCTCCCCCATACAATACAGCCTTATGGTAAACAATGCTGTCAACCTGCATCACAGAGTCAGCTTTGCAGAATGATGTGGTACAGTTTGATGTGCATGCGGATTTTCTGTTGGCCATATTCTGCAATTCTGGGTATTGACATCCTAGGAGATGGAATTGAGCTTTGTCTGTCCACAGAATGTTCCATGCCCACTCACTGTCAATTTCCGTGCAAGAAAGACATTCCAGAGTGAATGTTTATCGTGCTGGCAGGTCAGCAGGATGCCGTTTATCATGCTGGCAGGTCAGCAGGAAGCAATTCCTGAACACGGGTGCTTTTATATGGGTAGGAATGCAAGGATGTTTCATACAGTTCCATGTACTATACTTATAGGTATGTCCAACATTCAAGCAATTCTCTGTGCACTGCATGTTTGCATGTCTACACTTGGCCCCTCCTGCAATGCTGTGGCCACATCTCTGACAGACATCGAACCAAATACATTCCTCCTTCTCCCACACTGCCATCGAAAAATTTTGTATTCATTTTTCTCCTAGCCCTTAGCATACTTTGGACCAATGCCTTTTTTTATACCCTTCAGTGCCCAGAACTTTCTTGTGAAAAAGCTTACCAGCAGTGTGAGATCCTTTAAGGAGACAGCCAAGTGTGTATTTTCTTATGTTTACAGCAACATTTATTGGTCAAATTTTCATTCCAATACGTTTTCCCCTGCATCAATAATATGCTGTTCAAAATTGACATCATTCTGAGCACTAGTTCTCCTGCTATAGCATTTTGAAACTGGACATGCAAGCCACACTTCTTTCAAAATAATACCACAACATATTAACTTTTGTCTTATAGTGATAGAGCCTTAGTTATAGTGACAATAAATGCTATACTACTGGAAATTGCAGTCTTTAAATGGCAGTTAGGTAGATGCGAGCAGAATCATAACAGCAAATGCTGTTTTCCCTTTACGTTTTCCTAATATTATTTTTGCTTCAATTACACTGTTTGATAACTGTTCATGGCCATTTCTTGTTATAAGTTTTTAAATTAATATTGTCAACTATTTCATTTCTTATTGCTAAAATTGCTCTTCAAATGACCAACTTGAATAATTGTGAACAATTTTCAGGGAAACACTATCTATTAATTCATTTGGACTGTTAATAATATTACATAAACAATTTGTAGGTTCAATATAGGCAGTTGCATAATCAACTGGATGAGTGCGCCACTAATCTGTTAAGTTTTTGACAAAAGTTTCACTGCTTCATCATTTGAAAGTTGCTCTCTCATACTTGTACTTTCTTCACTCAAGGATAAAGAAATGAATATTGATTTCATCTGTTAGAGTTGATTTTGGAACAAGTGGAAGCGTTTACCAGAAACATCCAGAATGTGTAAGTAATGCACCTCCCATTAATTCTGGATTACCTCAAAGACCTAGAACATTCTTGAATCTTTTGGGAGATTCTGTACCATTTTGGAACGTTCTGCACCATTCCCCAACATTCCGGAAAGAACAATCTGGCCTGTCTCAGCCACTTCAGCATTCAATTCCACACTGCTTCACCATCTTCCCATAACAAGTCCACTGGTGTGATGCCCTTTTTTGACACCCATATCTTCGAACCCAACCTCTGCAGTTTCAAACCAGACCTTCATAATGGGGGATGGAGGACTACCGAACCACATAGCCTCCATGATGGTGCAGGAGGGTATGGTGGAGTTATAAAACCATGTATGGACACATCACACTTACATTTTTTATGTCTTCATGTACAAATGCCATTTTAAGACATTCATATCTTCATAACTAACCCCTACAGATCCTAAACAACATCTTCTTCATGGAAGGGAGATGGAAAGTTACCACACTATGCAACTCGCAGGGGGCTGCAAAATTTGCTTGCAAAGTTTTGTGGCACATACAGACACACCACACTCACTTTTATAACATTATTATTACTATTGTTAACTTTCACATGAAAGACATCTGTTTCCTCTAATTCACACAATGATGACAGTCAACTGATATCATCCATCACTCTAATTCAATGTATGCATCAGTTATGCAAGAATCTCTTTCTAGATTTCTCCAGCCTGTATTTTTCATGAAAAGTTCTTTGGTTTCCAATCAAGTGTCAATGTTAAAAAACTGAAACATTTTTATAAATTGCATACTTATCATCACTGCAACAAAATGATATGGATAATGAGTATGCCACTTGCCAAAACTTTGTGGTATTCCAACACTGACAACAGGCTGGAAGTCTCAAAGCTTTCCATCAGATTACTCAATAAATTAAAAAATACTGTCTCAGATGTATATAACTGGAATTCAAAGGAATGCTTTTCTTCTCTCTCTACTCTACTTTTTTACCTCTTTTTTTTCTGGTAAATGTCCAATAATAAAATTTGTGAGCTTTAAATTTGTTTGCATGATACAAAACATATTTGAATTTCATATGAAAGTAAAACTTCATGATTTTTTGCACACATTTTTACAAGCAGTAGTTCTATGTCACATGTGGCTCTGGAATTAATATTGGAAATACATCAGGGAACTAACAATATTTTTGTGTCTTAACACATTCAGTAATAATATTTTTTTTCATTTAGGGAAACGTAATAGGTATAAAAATGCAAAAGAATGTAATTTTCAACAAAATATTGACCAGGACTTTAATATATAACAATTCATATCTATTTTTGGACTAGTATCACACTAACACCCACATCTCTGGCCCATGTTGTTGATGCACATTTCTTCAGTGCCACTCGACTCAGAGGTACGCTGGTCCAAATCCTGGTGGTAGAAAATTTTCATTGCCTGTATTGCCTGGCAGAGGGATGAGGGTTGATGGCATAAAGTTCTCGATCTCCAGTTTTTCTGCCAATGTCCAGGATTAAATGCCAAACTTCTCTGCAGTGTCTCAGGAAGTGAGGGTACGTGACACTGTTGATTATCCATCTGTCAAATGGGGCATTAAGCTCAGTGGTCCCCTTGGTGCTACTTAAGAGGCGTAGCTATGTAATGGCACTGGGTTTCACTCTTTCCCTTCCCTTTGTCAATAGCAACACAAACCCAACACTACATTGTACAAACACTCATCACAGTCATTTACACAACACAGATACACAAATGATACTTCATAACAAGTCAGAGGAAGGCAATGGCAAACCACCTCCATTAGGACCAGGATTCCTGCGTCTGAACCCCTGCACTCATTCCCTGAGTATGGGTCTACTCTGACTTTGATCAGATTGTGTTGTTGTTGTTGTTGTTGTGGTCTTCAGTCCAAAGACTTGTCTGATGCAGCTCTCCATGCTACTCTGTCCTATGCAAGCCTCTTCATCTCTGAATAACTACTATAACAAAGAAAATAATCAATTTTTGACAACATGACGTAACTGGATAGATAAAAAGCTACTCACCAAGTGGCAGCAGGAGAAAACACACACACACACTCACACACACACACACACACACACACACACACACACACACACTAAAAGAACTGCCACTTGGCGAGTAGATTTTTATCCATCCAATTGCATCATACTGTCAGAACAACTACTGAAACTTACTTCCTTCTGAATCTGCTTACTACTTTCATCTCTTGGTCTCCCTCTATGATTTTTAATCCTGGAGGAAATCCAGCACTACACAGGTGACCCACAGATGTCTCAGAATGTGTCCTATCAACTGACCCCTTCTTCTACTCAGGTTGTGCCACAAATTTCTTTTATCCCCAATTCTATTCAATGCCAATTCATTAGTTACACAATCTATCCATCTAATTTCAGCATTTTTCGGTATTGCTCAGACTAATGCTCATCATTAGAGACTCAATTTACAGAATACTGTAGAAGTGATTGCACATCAGTGAAATATAAGACATGCAGCTAGTAAAAACAAATAGAATCTACTGTGAACACAACAAAACTTCCCATGAACAATAATCTAAAAATAGTACTACTCTGGCACAAATGTATTGACTGTTCTAACATAAAAATTTTCACTTTCCCATGTGCAGTAGAAGTTTTAGAAATGTAATGCCAATATTGAGAAAGAGAGCTGAAAAACAAAGTGTATGTATGTTTATGTACATTTCAGCACTGCTCTGAACTGACATGGTACATTTACAAGAGGTGACATAAAACAAAATTTTAAACAAGCCATAAGATTATTGAATCAATAGTTTTCTGGTTGCTATGCTGATTGGTGACAATCCTGATGACATGAAACCGCTGGGGATGCAGATGGCTATAAGAATGCTTAGATTTAGAGTACTGCTTGGAGCAATCACATCCAGACGTGGTATACATTTGATTTATTATCTGGAAAACAAAAGAATACTATCTGACTATAACGCTTCATAGATCGGGTAGGGCAAGGAAGGTCATGACAAGTAGACATACCTTTGGAGAACCTTTATCATAACTTAGCACACTTTCACTATTTGATATCATCATGTTTCTCCCACAGGCAGATCAAGAGATAGTATCAGGATGATCTGGTCAACTCAGAAGAAGACAACTACCATAAAACCAGTATCATATAATATTACAAACAATGCCAAAATCATGGTCATGGAATTCAATAAACTTCTGATAAAAGTTAACACAAACTCCCTAATGAAACTGAAACCTAAATGTAAGAATCCCCAACAATCCAAGAGTCAAAAGAAGCATTACATCAGTAAAAACCAAGTCTTGGTGAAAATATGGAAGTATATCAGTGACACAGTTTGGATATACCCACATACACTGAGGTGACAAAAGTCATGGGGTAGTGATATGCACATATAGAGATGGCATTAGTATCGTGTGCACAAGATCCACAAGGGCAGTGCATTGACGGAGCTGTCATTTGTACTCTGCTGATTCATGTGAAAAGATTAATGATGTGATTATGGCCACACAACAGGAATTAACAGACTCTGAATGCAGAATAGTAGTTGGAACTAGAGGCATGGAACATTCCATTTAGGAAATCATTGGGGAATTCAATATTCCGAGATCCCTATTGTCAAGAGTGTGCCAAGAATACTAAATTTCAGGCATTATCTCTCACCTGGACAATGAAGAGCAGCAATGTCTGCATAGAGTTGTCAGTGCTAACACACAAGCTACACTGTGTGAAACTGCACAAATCAATGTGGGCTGTACAAAAAATGTTTCCGTCAGGACAGTGGAGTGAAATTTGGTGTTAACAGGCTATGGCAGCAGATGACCGCGCAAGTGCCTTTGCTAAAAACTTTGACATTGCCTACAATGACTCTCCTGTGTTTGTGACCATATTGATTGGACTCTAGATGACTGGGAGACCATAGCCTGATCAGATCAGTCCCAATTTCAGTTTGAAAAAGCTGATGGTAGGGTTTGAGTGTAGTGCAGACCCCCATAAAGCCATGGACCCAAGTTGCCAACATAGCACTGTGCAAGCTGTTGGTTGCCCAATAATGGTGTGGGCTGTGTTTACATGGAATAGACTGGGTCCTCTGGTCAACTGAACCAATCATGGACTGGAGATGGTTATGTTTGGCTACAAGGAGACCATTTGCAACCATTCACAGATTTCATGTTCCCAAACAATGATTGAATTTTTATGGATGACAATGCACCATTTCACTGGGCCACAATAGTTTGCTATTCGTTTGAAGAACATTCTAGGCAGTTCAGGTGAATGATTGATCACCCAGGTTGTCAGACATGAATCCCATAAAAAATGTATAGGGTACAATTGAGAGGGCAGTTTGTGCACAAAATCCTGCACCGGCAATACTTTCACTGTTATGGACGGCTACAGAGGCAGCACGGCTCAGTATTTTTGCAGGTAACATCTAACAAATTGTTGAGTTGCTGCACTACGCACGGCAAAAGGTGGTCCGGCAAGATATTAGGGAGTATCCCATGATTTTTATCACCACAGTGTACAGTTCAATCAAAAATTTGGACAACTGAAAAATTTCCTTAACTCTGACCCACAGATATAATTCAACCATTCCACAAAAAAGGAGGCAAGAGCAATCCAAAAAGAAAAGGAGGCAAGGGCACTCCAAATAACTATAAAGGTATATTTCTCCTGGCTGCACATACAAGAGCTTCTCCAGAATTCTATACAGGAGAATTGAAAAATGCCTAGATTGAGAATTAGGAGGATACCATTTAGGCTTCATACCACTGAAGAATCTGCACAGAACAAATAACTTTCAAATTAGTCACACAATACAACAGCAAACAAAACAAGCCTCTTGCAATGCCCTTTTTAGATTTTAGGAAGGCATATGACTATGTCCAGAGACCAGTAATATTGAAAATATTAAGAAATTTCAGAATCTGCACAAAATTAATCTCACTGATAGCACACGCCTTAAAAACCACAAAATCATAAGGAAGTTCTGTAGGGAATTTTTCAACAATCCAACAACAATTTGAAACTCTATAGGAATAACACAGAAATTAATCTAACAATGGAAAATCCATAATGGAATGTAACAATACCAGAGAAGGTAAGTTGCCACTCACCATATAGTGGAGATGATGAGTCGCGATAGGCAGTGTGGTTTCAGTTCTCT
Organism: Schistocerca nitens; assembly: GCF_023898315.1. NCBI lineage: Eukaryota > Metazoa > Arthropoda > Insecta > Orthoptera > Acrididae > Schistocerca > Schistocerca nitens. The sequence continues at coordinate 659,346,470 of NC_064614.1, read as the reverse complement.
GAGACTGCAGACGTGTGTGCAAGTTGCGTTTGCATGAGTGTGAGTGTGCGTGTGTGTATGTGTGTCTACTGCTGACAAAGGCCTTAATGGCTGAAAGCTATAATTGTGTGAATCTTTTTGCTGTGTATGTTGCGACTCAGCATCTCCACTATATGGTGAGTGGCAACTTTCCTTCTCTGGTGTTGTTACAGAAATTAATCTCACAGTTTACTTTGAGAAAACAGAAATTACATTACCTGACCCACCATTTGTAACTAAAATCACAACATGAAATCAAAATCAAAGACAAATTGAAATATTTAGGGAAAACTATAATATAAAACCTTACCACAAACATGTGTGACAGAATGCACAAAGTGATCAGAGCACAATATATCAGCAAGAATACATACAGCAACACTATGAAACAGTTACACAACAGGGAAAAAAATCACTTTTTAGAACAACTGAAAATGCAATAACAGAAAGAATAAGCAGAATAGAATGAGGAATCATTGGATATAAATAAACAATAAAGACCAAGAAAACGGAAATTTGCAACTAACTTCTAACGGAGCAATCTGCTAGGAAATAGAATCAGTAATGATCACAGTCTGGGTGGTACACCTTTCATTCTTGAGGCTTATTATCATGACATACGAAAACAGAATCATCAGTAGAATTGTAGAGAAACTGTGGAAGAGTAAGAGCAACAATGCATGGATTACAGAAATCAAGAAAGATGTGAAGTCACTAAAAATTACAAATTAGGATTTAAGAGAAGAAAAACGTACAAATGACACTGTCATTAGTTGTTGAAATCATTTGTACTGCGGTCTGCTTACAGTGGCACCTATTAATATGAACAGGCAGCCAGTTATCTGTCACATCCAGAATGATGCAATGTAACTGCAGCACAGCTGGTATATCATATGGTTGCTTTCAAATGTGACAATACTATTCATAGGATAGGAAATGCCTGTGACTGGACTGCACTAGGTGATAGGCGAATGCATTGAACATGTCTTGCTCCTGTTATAGCAAGGAAGTGATGACATGTTGGAAAGAGGAAGAATAGAGATGGACTAAGATATTGCATATGTCTACTGTCTAAAAGAATGTCACTTCTGGGTGTGAGTATGAGGTTTTGGGCAGGTATTCATGATCACAATGAGAGCTAGCTGAAGCTCTCACATTTTTCAGGACTTGAGTGACAGCTAGGGTAGGAGCTAGTCAGTGGTTGGTTCACAGCAATGATGGTGTTACTGGTGTCATAGGAACAACTGGTACAGAAAATTAATTTCTGGACTAGCTGACTTTGATAAGGAAAAATAGTGTCAAAAAGAAAGATATGATGTTGACCCACATGAGTGGAAAGTTGCAGTTACACACTGACTGTAGGGTTAGGAGGGAAAAAGTGAACAACTTCTATTTCTTGCAGTGCTATTGCCATCAACCTACGAGAAGCTTAAAAGTATATTGAGGCATAACTACAATTCATATAATTATACAAGAGCCATCTAAGATCAAGTTCTCAGCTCCATTTATTATAACTGAGTGAAAGGCTGCACTGAAACACACCAAATGCAATAACATTACAGTATGTTGTGGACTCTTCCATCATTTACTGGTATGTAGCAGGCCTTTGACACAGAAGTGAATTCTCAACTTCTTTAACAAAATATTGTGCATGAGAGAACTGTCACCACAATCAAAAGGGGCAAGACTGTAGCGTATTGTATTTTATTTTTGTTGGTCCTGTTATTTATAGAAGTGGTTTATGCATAAGATACTGGACAAATTAGTTTACATGTATTTAGGTAATAATGATTTATATGCACACTTCCAGCTTTTGGACAAAGTTCTTCTTCAGAAGCAGAGCTCACACATTCACTTACCAACAATTTGTGAGAGCTCTACTTTTGAAGAAGGACTTTGTCCCAAAGCTGAAAATATTTACAGCATTATTTTTCATCGTGCATGTCTGAGACTCAACCCCTCCTCTATGTGGTGAGTAGTAATCTATCCTTTCCATATATTGTTGTTATTCCACCCTGGACTTACCAAGAAACACCCTTCATATATTTAAATATTTATATAGTCAATTTCATACATTTAAATATTCTTCAGGGGAGTAAAAGAAGTGATGCTGTAAATATTATTTTTAAGGTTTCCCAAAGCTTTTGACTTCAGAATTTTCTTTTTATATATTCAGGAAGTTTGTTATAAAGATTAACTACCACATGGAACATTCTGTTTTGGGACAGGGGTGTTTTGATTTGGGTTGTATGTAACTTTTTGTTTTATCTAGTGAAATGACCATGAATCTCACAATTTTTTGGAAATCTACTGTTGTTACCCATTACATTCATTTTAATGACTACAAATGTGTCCATAATGTAGACACATGGTAAAGAAGGGATGGTAGAAATCCTAAACAGAGCTTTACATGCATCTCTAGGATTGTAACCGAACATGATTCTATTGTTCCTTCTTTTTGAAGTTTGACTGTACAGATAGCTGCTCTAGAGTTTCCCCAAAGTGCAATCTCCATATTTAAGGCAGGAAAGTAAGTACGTAAGATAAGCAAGCTTTACTGCTTTCTCAGTGCAGTAGGATTTTAGTGAGTAAGGAAGGCAGCAGATCTTGCTTAATTTTGCATTAAGGTAGTCTATAACTAGACGATAAACCCTGAGCTTTCTGGGATCATGGCTTGTGATGTCAGGCCACCAGATACCTAGTGCTGCCAGCAGTGTCAGACTCAGAAAGTTGTCATCAGACAGCCTATATACAGAGAAAGAGTGGCCAACACCACTACAGTAGCTAAGTTTCTCCAAACTGCGGTGGCGTGTGTGAACAGATGATAGCTATGTGCAATGGACGGTGTTATACTTCTTAACACTGAGGCAAAAACATAAGATGAAATTGCATAAAATATGCTAGTAAACATGTATTGAACTACTGTACACTTACTGGACCAATAATACATCTCCCTACTGCAATTTATGTTTACAGTATACAGCATTTAATATAGTGAGTGTAGAAGACATTTATGCAGTTACCCATTTCTCCTTTGAAGCTTGAAATCACTAAACTAACAAGAACATAGACTATGGATTCAGATGTTAAAAGATTTATTTTCCATGTCAGCTGCAAGAATTTAAATATGAAACACACATTATGCCACATAAGCTTTAAATTACCATGCTTGGTGGAACCAATGATGTTTGCAGAAACAAACTAATATAGCAATGTAAAAATTTGAGTCACTGTGCTTAAAGTGAAAAAGCAAACAATTTTCGTGAGAGGCATTCCATGCACTAGTCATCTAGCAGATTCTAGAACATAAAAATTCAAAAGTCTGGACAGCCTTACAGAAATATATGTTGGACAACTGCAAATGCATTTTTCCTGGGTATTCTATATATCCTCCATTTCCTGCTAATACCCACTAGTTCATTCTTTCTTCAATCCACGGAGAAATGAGCATATGAAATGCACCAGTATTATTGGTGAAACTTCCTGGCAGATTAATCTGGTTTTGTCTGTGAGGAGGTAGCAGAGTGAAAATTCATTCTGGAGTATTATTAACGGTATGTATGTCATTTCACATGCCTGTATCAAATTTTTGTTTGTTTCCTATAACCCATAATTGAAAATGAAATGAAGTTATTTTCATTAGAAAATTATAATCTAATATTTGTTTATCATTATTTCCACTTGACAAAAAATATAGAACTTAAATAAAAATAAAAAAAAAAGAAATTGCTGTAGTGGAAACTTGGACCAGGGACTCTTCCATACCAAACTTCAGTTCTATGATTCAGCAACATCCACCTGTGGAATATTTGTGAAACATATTGCACCTGACAGTGCATGGAACTTGTCTCATTTTTAGAGGCAACTCTTTTTAGTTTTTAGCATTTAAAATTGTGTTGCACTTCTTCAGGAAATTCATGTCTGGGCACAGACTTCCAAATCCTATAAATATATGTAAGGAAATTGAATAGGGACAGTCCTTAAGGTCACCTTGTCAGATACAAGTTCATATATATGCTCACCAGTGTAGGATCCATACAACCTGCTGTCTGACCAGAGTGCAAATGCATACAGAGTGCACAACAACTCTGACAATAACTCACATACATTGCACTAATTTTCAAGGGCCTTGAAAAGAATGACTCACTGAGTTCACATCTACTGGCAGCACTAGGTACTGGTTGGCTTGACAAAACAAGGTTGTTCCTTAGAAGGTCTAATACTGAAACAAAAACTGACTTACTTCGGGTAATTATGAGGATGTTAATGCTGGGGAAGATCAAAGACGGAAGGAGAAGAGGGCACCAAAGGTTGAGATGGATCTATGGCATCACAGAAGTATTGCATTCCAACCTGGAAAGTCTGCAGGAGAAAGTGCAGGACAGAAGAAATTGGCATGCTTTAGTTCATGGGCTCATGGAGAGTCAGAATCAACTAAATGAAAAGAGAGGGTGTGTTTCAATATGTTTATTCCATTTTACACTGTTTTGCAAACACAATCCTAAAATTTTGTTTCTGTAATGTTATCAATTGGTTCACTGTTGATATAGAGAAATGGGATGTAAATATCATTACTCAGAGCACTGTGAAGTTCTAGTGCAGTAATGTCTCTCTCTCTCTCTCTCTCTCTCTCTCTCTCTCTCTATCTCTCCAAGAAGTTGTTTATTCTGGCCCAGATGCTAAGTTGTTTTGTGATAATGTTTACTCATGCTGTCATGCTTACATACTTTCCCATTTAACAGAATTGTGGTGTCATCTATAGATATGATTATTTTACAAGCAGCCACATTTAAGTTTAGATCATTAATGAAGAGAACCAACATAAGTTGTCCCATTATTGATGGTTGGGGCACGCTACATTTAATTAGAATATATTCTGATAAGTATTCAGAAATAGTTTTAAGTCTGACATTAGTGTGCATGATGCTCACTGCTTGGTTACAATTGCACAGGAAGGAACTTATCTGATTGTTGGACAGGCGCTAAATACCACACTTTTCATACCACACTTTTTAGGCTTTGACAGCCACCATGTCAAAAACTTTAGATGAAAATACTCCTGTTGAGTACTGTTTCTTGTCTGTCAGGCTTAGTATACTACTAATGCACTCATAAATGGCAGTTATTGTTGACTCATTTCTGATACCATGCTGTTCACTTATCTCTGAAACCATGTTGTTCATTACATGCGATTTTGTTTTCACTTACAAATTTCATAAGTTTGTCATACATAATTCTTTCTGACAATGGAAAATCAGTGATGGAATAACAATAATAGAAAGAGGACAAACTGCTATTGACCACATAGAGGAGGCGCTGATTTGCAGACAGGCACAATGAAAAAAACTACTGCAAGAGATTATTCTGGTATCAGATCAAGTCTTTCATCAGATGTAGACAAAACAAAACTCACACACATTCACACAAGCACAACCCACGCATTACCACTGTCATCCCTGGTCACTGGTTTTCAGTAGACTCAAATATTTCTCCTGCACACTTTTGTAGGATATATGTTATGGAAACAGCAATATTACTTATGCGAGCAAATCTTTCAACTCTATTAACAAAGAGAATGTAATCAAGGAGACCAGTGTAAGAGGCAGCAATGTGGTTATTGCAAGATGGAACTGAGCAGATGGGCTGGAAGAGAGAAAGGAATGAGTTAAGTGCTCATTTTTCTACTGACTTGTACAAAAACCTACAGCCAGTGTTCCTTACCAAGAAATTGCAGTCCAGTTGATGTACCATTCCTCTTACACACACTGTGCAACAGTGTCAATCAAATACAGAATCACAGATAGATTAGTGCTTACTATTAGTGTACTGTGCAAAAACCAACCATATGGAATGAAGACTTGGTTGAACTTTAAGAACTTCAGGCAGCTCACTGGATTGGGTCCATCTATGACTCCCTTTATCTTTGAAGGCTGATGAGGGATATGGAATTTATCTTTGTATAATTGTACCATTTAGAGCTATACTTAGTTGTCACTTATACCTATGATGCACATGTATTAATAAACAGATTACTTCCATATGAACTGTTCTAATGAACATACTGCTGCTGCATTGGATGTCAATTGTTTTTACATGGTATCACAATAAAGAATTATTCATTGCTCTAACATGATTGGTTTTTTAATGCTGAGACATCTGTTTCTCTGGTGTATATTATAATCAACTGTCTGCTTCACAATTATGGCATTAATATTCCAGCAGACTAAGGTACTTATCACACCCTCAAATTGCAAGTACAGGAAACAGCAACAAGTTCTTGTGTGTTAGTACTGATCTGTTCATACTGTCTTCCCATGGACTTTTAAGATTGACAAAAAGATATTCAAGAATAAAGGTTAAAAATTCTGCTCCAATTCTGGAGTGAAGGATACTAGAGGAACTGAACTGGAAGACTCTTGAAGATCACTGTAAACTATCCTGAGAAAGTCTATTTACAAAGTTGCAAGAACAGGCTTTAAATAACTACTCTAGAAATATACTACAATCCCCTATGTATCACTCACATAGGGATTGTGAGGATAAGATTAGAATAATTACTGTACGTACAGAGGCATTCAAAAAAATCTTTTTTCCCTCTCTCCATATGTGAATGGAACAGGAAGAAACCCTTTAACTGGTACAATGGGATGTATTGCTTGTGACAAAGCTCACAGGGTTTTTTAGAGTATAGATGTAGATGTAGACTTTCCAACTGAGTTTCAAACACAGCATACAGTTAACTAAAAGCATAATGTTGACCAGAGTATCTGATCTGTGCTCCTTAATACCACTGAAAATAGTGAAAGATATTTTCCTTCTCAGTCAATAAAGAATTATTGTGGCCACCCTCTAATGTTCTCGTGATTGCCAGGATGTTAAACTTTAATATTAATTGCTTCCTATTAATATGCTCTGGAGTGCCGTTTTCTTTATTTCACCAAGACTGTGTCTTATCTGCATAGTTCTCTGGAGTGAGACCTTGCCTTTTCCTGTAATGCTCTCAATACCATTCAGGATCAGCTTCTGCAATCCACTCAACCTGTACAATATCCTGGGCTTCCATGGGTGCCAATTGCAGAACCAGCTCCCCCTATCCCCAATAGTCTATTTATTTCACTGTACAGCTCATTCTATCCAATAATATCACCACCTATTCCAGTCCCTTTACCCTCAAAATCTTCATTATCGCAGAGCTCTTATAGATACAATGAAATTTAGTAACGCACAAATGGATAATTGAATCAATTCACTTTGTGACACCTAGACAGTTGAAAATTAATGACACTTCCGAATGAGTTTCCACTAAATTTATGCTGAAGCAGAAGCATTAGATGACATCCTGATTTTTTCTATCACCTGAGTCAGTTCAGTTGAACACCATTGAATTTTAATTCAGCTCATGGGAACTTGGCTCTTAATATGGTTCAAGCACCATATTCCTTCCAGCTCTTTATTTTGTAACCTCATTTCATTCAACTCCTCCCCACCATACTTACTTCGTTATCCTGCCCTTAGAGGTAACAGACTAGAACACACACACACACACACACACACACACACACACACACACAGACATACAGACACACACATGGCAATGTTGTTCTAGGGCTGCAACCAGCTCAACTGGGCAATGTGTGTGTGTGTGTGTGTGTGGACGTGCGCACACTTATTCTATTTACTGGTTTTGATGTTATACTCCATCTTTTCCTAAATTGTGCTAATCTTAAAACTTTCGCTTACCACTTATTCTCAATATTCATTGGCACCTTGTTTCATCAACACTGAAGAAGCAATACCGTGTAATTGACTTATTTGATAAAACATCTTCCACTCCATCTGGCTGACTGGTACAGCAACTGCACAAAAATTATTGTTGAATAAAACAATCTTGGCTGCGAAAATATTGCTTATTACTTTAATGATGCATTTTGCCATTGTATTGTATCAGCAAATTATCTCCAAAAAGGATAAATGGAGAATAATAGTCAAGGTTTGATCCTAACATGCATGACTGTAATACAATACGTAAGACATTTTTTTTACAAATGATGGGTTGTGAGATATTAGTTGGGGTAGGTGCCTAAGCAATGAGCATGAATTAATAAGCAAACCCTAAAAAGAAATAATAAATGACATAGCAGTAAGTTCAAAAAAGAATTAAAATACACAATAATATCTCCGATACAGACATGATAGCAGGTGCATTGGTGTGGGAATAGTATCACATTTACGTAATTGTATAGATCTTGCTTCAATAAAAAAATAGTGCAGTCAAAACCACCCATCGCAGTAGAAGATGTGTGGTTAGAGACCAACTGCTTAGTGATCAGCTGATTAGTAGAAATCAGAACTACTTTGACTCCAGGATATCAATTTTTAAAATATTTACTTAAGTGATTTTTTCGCTTTAGTTATTCCACATTTAAAGTGTTTTTTCTGTACATTATTCTACGTAGTTGTAGATGATGCATTTCCTGCCACTTTTTGTGCTGACGCTAATGTTAAGTATTTTATTCATGCACACTTGTTTCTGTGCATTTAACTGGGACTCTCCTTGGGTATCCCCATTTTCCTAAATGATGTCAATGTTTTATGATGTTTTTTGTCCTACAGATATGCTAATTTCATATTTTCAGATTTCTATTTTTTTATGTTTTTACATTTTAAGTACCTAACTGGGCTTTTATTGTTGTAATTAATTTTTATGCATTAATACTCACATATTTTACTTCACTTCTCTTTTGTGGTCTGCATCATTTGCTGTCATGTGCTGCTATCCATGTGGTCTGTTGGTGAATTATACAAATTTGTTTCTAGTAAATCTTTTTTAATTTTTAACTTGCATGCCATCTCACTCATTATTTAATTATTCTTCTTTATCCACCTTGCTTCTGCAGCTTAATTTTGGAATTTTTATTATAAATCTTAGTTGTGGTGTGAAAACTGTTTATGAGGCCCATCTGAATGTGTTCCCACTACTTAACTGTACGGGCCACTCAGTCTAATGCTTAACTACACTCCTGGAAATTGAAATAAGAACACCGTGAATTCATTGTCCCAGGAAGGGGAAACTTTATTGACACATTCCTGGGGTCAGATACATCACATGATCACACTGACAGAACCACAGGCACATAGACACAGGCAACAGAGCATGCACAAGGTCGGCACTAGTACAGTGTATATCCACCTTTCGCAGCAATGCAGGCTGCTATTCTCCCATGGAGACGATCGTAGAGATGCTGGATGTAGTCCTGTGGAACGGCTTGCCATGCCATTTCCACCTGGAGCCTCAGTTGGACCAGCGTTCGTGCTGGACGTGCAGACCGCGTGAGACGACGCTTCATCCAGTCCCAAACATGCTCAATGGGGGACAGATCCGGAGATCTTGCTGGCCAGGGTAGTTGACTTACACCTTCTAGAGCACGTTGGGTGGCACGGGATACATGCGGACGTGCATTGTCCTGTTGGAACAGCAAGTTCCCTTGCCGGTCTAGGAATGGTAGAACGATGGGTTCGATGACGTTTTGGATGTACCGTGCACTATTCAGTGTCCCCTCGACGATCACCAGTGGTGTACGGCCAGTATAGGAGATCGCTCCCCACACCATGATGCCGGGTGTTGGCCCTGTGTGCCTCGGTCGTATGCAGTCCTGATTGTGGCGCTCACCTGCACGGCGCCAAACACGCATACGACCATCATTGGCACCAAGGCAGAAGCGACTCTCATCGCTGAAGACGACACGTCTCCATTCGTCCCTCCATTCATGCCTGTCGCGACACCACTGGAGGCGGGCTGCACGATGTTGGGGCATGAGCGGAAGACGGCCTAACGGTGTGCGGGACCGTAGCCCAGCTTCATGGAGACGGTTGCGAATGGTCCTCGCCAATACCCCAGGAGCAACAGTGTCCCTAATTTGCTGGGAAGTGGCGGTGCGGTCCCCTACGGCACTGCGTAGGATCCTACGGTCTTGGCGTGCATCCGTGCGTCGCTGCAGTCCGGTCCCAGGTCGACGGGCACGTGCACCTTCCGCCGACCACTGGCGACAACATCGATGTACTGTGGAGACCTCACGCCCCACGTGTTGAGCAATTCGGCGGTACGTCCACCCGGCCTCCCGCATGCCCACTATACGCCCTCGCTCAAAGTCCGTCAACTGCACATACGGTTCACGTCCACGCTGTCGCGGCAAGCTACCAGTGTTAAAGACTGTGATGGAGCTCCGTATGCCACGGCAAACTGGCTGACACTGACGGCGGCAGGTGCACAAATGCTGCGCAGCTAGCGCCATTCGACGGCCAACACCGCGGTTCCTGGTGTGTCCGCTGTGCCGTGCGTGTGATCATTGCTTGTACAGCCCTCTCGCAGTGTCCGAAGGAAGTATGGTGGGTCTGACACACCAGTGTCAATGTGTTCTTTTTTCCATTTCCAGGAGTGTATATATGTACATGCTCAATGTCTTCTACTGTGATAGGTGATTCTTTCTGAATTATGTTTAATGAGGCAAGATGTTTGAAAATCTGTAAGTGTGGTCCTATTGCTGCACCACTGCATCTGCCATCGTGACTGCATTGGAAGTGTTGTTTTGTATGTTAACTCTTTATTTGACTTACCACTACATCATTTATTCTTTCTCTCTAGGGTCTCCTTATCAATTTGTCCTCATTTTCTAGGCACCTTCCCCAGTTAGTTTGATCTGGATGTATGTATTTCCCCGAGTGTAATAGTTCTACAAATGCCTCTCAATCCTTGGTTCTTAAAAATTTTCTTAGAAATTTTTTACAGCCATGCATTATAGGGTCATACCTTAACCATTTCTTTCCCTTTTTCTTTTTGTAGATAATCTGTTGATGCCAACAAGTCATAAAAGCAATATTTTTGTTTTCATAGGCTACTCTCACATAAGCAATAATTTCTTTCTTTGTAAAGATCATCTTGTGAAATGCTGTCCATTTTCATTTTTGACTTAAGAACTGCTTTCAGACATGCAGAGATATGTAACAATTAATAACAATATGCTGCAGTTAGGTGTAGTTTTGCATGTACACAGCAAATTGAAACTTAGTCAATTACACTGTATTGTTTTTTAACAACAATAAATTGTAATTTTTGTATGCCTCTACAATTTTCCCATTCACTGTTTTATCTAGTTATCCTCTCCTGGATGGCTTAGAATGTATCTCACTGGGATACCTGTTCTTCTCAGAATGGTTTTCCTTAGATTTCTTTCATAACGACTCACCATTTGCATTTTATTTGTCCATTTAATTTTTAAAATATTTCTGCAGCATTGTCTTCTATATGATTCAAATTTCTTCTTCTTTTGTTTTCTCATTGCCTGTATTTCATTTATCTACAATGCTATGCTCCAGACTTCGAGAATCAGAAATCTCTATCAACATTGTACACCAAAAATTGATACCAGCAGAGTTCTTTTGCTGGAGTAAGGGGGAAAGAAGAATGTGACAATCAAGCTCCCATACATCCATCTTGTGCCACAGGTTTCCTGTTTTGCTTGCTCTGAACCGAAATTTTGTTTTAAGTAGACTGTTAATGTATTCAAAATAGTGTATAATAATAACACCATTTCCACCTGCTGAATGATGACAAGATGAAAAGCTGTTCACCAGTCTCAGTGATGGCATTGATATTAACAAATTATTGGTTTTGTTATGCTTGTACATATTAAGGAAAAATGAGGGTCAAGTGCTAATTAGATCTATGGAATAGTTTTGTTCATACTGATACTTACACTATTCAAGTTGTATTGTCTCAGTCAAACGAATAAACATGAGTACTGTTTCATAGGAAACTCCTTTGCTTAAAACTGTTTGTTAATTGCAATGGATATTCATTCAAAGTTGGAAAAAGTTTAGGTATCAAAAAGAATTCAACTGATTTTGTGCTTTTCTTGTTACTTCTTTCTGGTGTTCCAGGAATTAGCTGTCTCACAGCACACTTGAATACCTGCTCAGCCTAGCAGTTGCAACAGTGCTGCACATGCTTTACTGAAGTGCCAGAGGGCACAGGTATCTGATATTTGCCTAGCTCAGAACCGTGGGGAGGTGCTTTTGGGCAAGTTTATAAAAACAGGTTCTGGTAAGAGGTTTGGCGTTTGTCTTTAAATAAAAAGACTTGGCCATGATGTCATTTTCCATCATATGGTTTACTTCCAAATTCTGATACATTTCCACTACTGGTTATAATATTCACATGTATTAGTGATGACAATAGTTATTAGAGCAACTCTCAAAACAGGTCCACTTCCTACCACTCTGACGATCAAGTGTGTCGTCTGCATCAAAATGTCAAGGACTTCATAAAACCTCCAAGTTCAGGCTGGAGTTGTTGTTGTTGGTTTTTTTTTTTAAGCATGGCTATTCTTATGATGTCAGTGATCAGAGGTTTGTTTACAAGTAATATGCTTTTTTTGTGTTCCAAAAATTTATGTTTTCTTGATAACTATGTGGTTGTAAATTGGGCTGTAAGTCTACATCAAAGATCATTTCCGATAAGCTGTAAAATCCAACCTATTTTTCTTATCTGTAGAAGTTATAGGGTGTCTAAAATGTTATCTGTCAAAATATTGTGTGAACAGTTTGAGCAAATTGTAGATGAACTACAAAGTTTTACTGAATCTTATAATGTTACACATTGTCAGTGCAGCTCCATATAGATGGAGGATGGATGGCCACTGTCACCATCGAAATGAGGCAACAGCCTTGGAGCAGAGAGCTGTTGGGATTGGCCGGAAAGTTGGGGCTCATGAGTGATTTCCTGGAGACAGAGCTGGAAATGTGACAGTTGGCTGATGGACAGCCATGACTGTATTTCATTTGCTGTCAACGTGAGTCCTCATTCCAACTGGAGCGGACAATGTTTGCCTTCATACATCCAGGGGATATTGTGCAGCTTGGAGTGAGCAAATGCTGGCTGAAGGGTGTTTTCTGTTATGGCAAGTGGAAAGCAATGTGTATAGGTGACTTGTGCAATCTTGTCATGGAAACTGTTGAGCCTGTGATGGCATACTTAGGTAATCAAAGTTTTATGTTGGTGAAACATGGAAAGGCACTGTTAGGTCTAGAATTTTTAGAGCAGTGCTTTATCTTATTGAATTGTATTTCTGGAATTTATAAAACAGTGCTTTAACTGTTTGAACTGTATTTTACGGATACATTTGCCTGTTACTGATGTTGCTTTCCTGTGTGCCTTTGTTACAGGGTGTACATTTAGTTAATGTGTTGCTGTAGACTGTGTCTGTTTCTGTTTTTGTCAGTTGTTTGCTTAAAGTATCAGCCTTAGTAGGTTGCATTTTATTATTAGGTTCTGGAACAAGATCCTTGGTTGAGTGTCCTTGTGTCATCCTGCTGATAGATGTGTTGTCATTTTATGAGATAATCCATGGTTCCTTTACTGTAAAGTTTTGGTCTCAGTGGGGCAAAATATTGATACCTGATGCTGTGTATAAGGTTAAGATTTTCTGATTTTGTGTGTCTGTTATGCCCATTTTGTAGAGCTGAATATTCCTGTGAGGCAAGTGTGCAATTTTATTCTGCATCCACATTTATACTGCACAAACCACTGTGAAGTGCTTAGTAGTGGGTATGTCCCGATATACCAGTCATTAAGGTTTCTTCCCATTCCATTGACATATGAAGAATGGGAGTAATGATTGTTTGAATGCCTCTGTGCATAAATTAATTAGTCTAATCTTTCCCTCATGATCCTAAGTGAGTTATACACAGGGTACTGTAGTATATTCCTAGAATCATCATTTAAAGCTAGTTCTTGAAACTTTGTTAACAGATTTTCTTGGGGTAGTTTATGTCTAACTGTCTTCCAGTTCAGTTCCTTTAGTATCTCTGTGATACTCTCCAATGGAGCAAACAAACCTATGACCATCCGTGCTGCCCTTTTCTGTATACATTCAACATCCCCTGTTAGTCCTATTTGGTATGAGTCCCAAACACTTCAGCAATTTTCTAGAACTGGTCACACGAGTGGTTTGTAAGTAATCTCCTTTGTAGACTGGTTGCCCTTCCACAATATTCTACTAATAAACAGAAGTCTACCACCTGCTTTACACACAACTGGGACTATGTGATTATTCCACTTCATATCCCTACAAAGTGTCACACTCAGATATCTGTATGAGCTGGCCAATTTCAACAATGATTCATTGATATTATAGTCATAGGATACTATGTTGTTTTCATTTTGTGAAGTGTACAATTTTACATTTCTGAATATTTAAACAAGTTGCCAACCTTCGCACCACTCTGAAATCTTATCAAGATCTAACTGAATATTTACACACCTTTTGTAAAATGTTACTTCATTATAGACAACTACATCTTCTGCAAAAATTCTGAGGTTACTATTAATATTGCCTGCGAGGTCACCAATATACAACATGAACAGCAAGGGTCCCAACACACTTACCCTGGGACACACCTGAAGTTACTTCTACGATGACTCTTCATTGAAGATAACATGCTGAGTCCTCCCTATTGAAATGTCCTAAATCCAGTCACAATTTTCAGTTGATACCCCCTATGAACATACTTTTGACAATTAGTGTATTTGTGGTAATGAGTCAAAAGCTTTTTGGAAATAAAGAAGTACTGCATCTACCTGACTGCTTTGATTCAAAGCTTTCAGTATGTCGTGTGAGAAAAGGGCAAGTTGGGTTTCACATGATTGATGTTTTCAGAATCCAAGCCAGTTCTGTTCAAGATACATCATTATGTTTGCATTCAGAATACACTCTAAGATTATACAACTAATTGATGTCAAGGATGTGAATCACTTCTACTGCCTTTCTTGTAGACAGGTGTGACCTGTGCTTTTTTGCAAAAACTGGGCATTGTTTTTTGTCTGAGGGACCTACAATAGTTTACAGCTAGAAGAGGGTCTAACTTAGTTGCAAATTCAATATAGAATCTGATAGGGATTACAATGGGCCCTGGACCTCTGTTCAATTTTAACAATTTCAGATGTATCTCAGCACCACTAACACTAGTACTTATTTCAATCATTTTTTCAGTGGTACAAGAATTAAATTGGTGCAATCCTCATTTGTAAAGAAACATTTGAAAACAGAGTTACACAATTCAGCTTTTGGCTTGCTCCCCTCTCATCTATGTATCAAGATCATTTGATAAACTGAACACTAGACCCTATTTATGTTTACTCATGCATGCTCTCTAATTTATTATAATGTATACAATGTTTAATAAAATAGGTTTGTATTTGAATAACAATCTGTCCCTACATAACCTCTAACACTTTCACTCCCATTATGATCCTGTGCCACACTGGAAATGAATCAGCTATAAAAGCACTGAGCGGAAACCGATAAACATACGACCAAAAACGATAAGTTGATTTCATCTGTTGGAAAAGTCATGGTCAGTTATTTGTGGAATGCAAAAGAAATTCTCCTTACTGATTGTCTTGGAATGTGTAAAAGAACAACTGCAAGATGAAACATTAGTTTTCTGAGCTACCTGGATGAAACAATACATGGAAGAGACCTTGATAGTATACGAAAAATATTTCATCACGACAAGGAACATATCTACAAATATGCCATGATAACTGGACAACTGAGAAGTTTGATGGACTAATTCTAGAAACTTTCACCATATTCTCTGCATGTGGTACCTTTCAACTGTTCTCATATCTAAATAAACTGAGTACCTTAAAAATGTTTTTTAGTCCACAGAAAATGTTATACCAACCGTAGATTGGTGATACACACATTTTTCAGAATCACTTTACAAGAATGGAATTCACACACTGGATAATCAGTGGACATAGTATACAGACCTAAAGGGAGCTACGCCAAACAGTGTATTGTAAAAGATGGGAGGGAAGGGGGATAGAGGGAATGCAGAGTCTCTCAATGATTCACTACCAGGTCATGACATTTTTACTTTGCCAAGAAATAAAAACCATTTAAAATTTAGCTCCAAAAAGGAAACATTATAATTTTTAATAATGACGAGTGTGCACAGGTAGTACAAACGGCAGTTCACGCGCTGAACTGTGTACATCATCTGACCATGTCCATAATTACTGATGCCTTCTATCTTTATCTCTGTCAAGCAGTTCTAGGATACCTAGTGCTCAAAAACATCACTGAAAGAAACAAATTTTTACTCTGTTATCTGAAGTTACATACCTTACATGCTCCAGTTCCTTCTTGCCCCACTAGAACATAAATTCTTTGGCCCTTGTCCAACTCAATTATGGTACGAGCAATAGCACTGTAACTTGCACCATATGCATCAGAACCAGACCCGCCACTTGCTCCTTTGGCTATAATCCTGTTCAAAGAGACAAACATGAACTGCAGACCTTCTGTGAAAACAATGAAAATAACAGAGGGAATGTGTAATACACTAAAAATAAAAATAAATATTTATTCCCATCTATATGGTGCATCACTGATTGAAGAGCTGTTTACATATTCAATCATAATTTAAATACATAGTTATCATGAATGACAGTTATAAAACAAGTGAAATGAAATTTAATGTGGAAACAATCTTTGGAAATACTGCTGGCATCTAACTGCTGAAGATATATGAAATAATTTTCAAAGGTGATACTTTTATTACTAATCCACATCTAGATCTTCAGCAATAAATACTTCAGTTGTTTCTTCAGTGAGTTTTACATTGAGAAACATCAGAATTAAATGTGATGAAGTTCAGTGTAGTAGACACAGAATGATGAAAGAACCAATGTGTTTTTCTAAAGAAAACATCAGTTCACACAGATATTCCCACATATAAAACTGAAAATTGGGTGCTGTAATGGGAAATCCTCCCCTAGCATTACTTTTCCTCAACAGTAGTTTTCAATACCTGTAATATTTTTCGAATTTTGGACAAGTCAGTATTATCTCAGCTGCTTTCCTGAAAAATGTCGCATAATTTTATACACAATACCATATATTTCAAACTAAAATTTGTGAGAAGGAATTATTTTATTTTTGATGTTCCAATCAATAAGTACTAGTTCTGAATGTACAGTTAAAACTGTTATTTTTATAAACATTTGAAATTATGAATTATTTGGCACACTTAAAATTTCTATAATTAATTATGCATTATACTACTGTTTATTATGTTTATTTCTGGATCCATTTATGAAATAATAATCGAAACTAATATAATTTCATTTGTTAAGAAAAACAGTAAACCTTTTGGAATATTGTTATTACCATAGAGTGAAGGAGTAGTAAGCGCACCTCTGATGCGATTGGATGTAGTGGAAATGTGGTTTGGGCGAACAACGTAATTTCGGCTTTGTTAATGTGAAAATCCAAAAGCTTGTGTGATATACTAAAATGTGATAGAATAAATTAACGTTAAAACAAAAATTCTGCAACAACAATCTTCAAAAGTATTTAGATCAGTTCAACCATGAGGACCTAAAATGTGAGAATTTCAGCTTCAAGAATCAGACCCCTAGACAAAAAGAAATGGAACCAATTCTACAAGAAAAGATAAGTGAAGTAAAAAGTTTATTGTAATCTTAATCCTCTCTAATCTTCCGAAAAGACTTTGCTCATTGTGAACAATTGCTGCAACTAGGAATGGGGAGTAGATCACAGTGCTCTCTCTCTCTCTCTCTCTCTCTCTCTCTCTCTCTCTGTCTCTCTCCCCCCCCCCCCCCCAATCCCCACCCCCCCTCTCTCTATCTCTCTCTCTCTTTCTAGCTTGAAATTAATTCAATTTTTCTTATCTTTGTTTTAGCTATGGCCCCACATATTACTGATTTGCAGATGCTTCAAACAGCATTAAAATTTCAATTTTTATTTTTTTAGATTACGTTCATAATTCAATCCATTAACAATCAAAGAATGTTCATAATTCAATCCATTAACAATCAAAGTATTCTTGATCATACTGCTGTAAACAAAAAGGCTGGCAGTAAATGAATGAAGCACAAAAAAAGGGATCAGCTTAACAAAATGAATATGGGTTCCCAAACAGTTTTCTGGATAACTTTCAAAAGCATTCAATGTCTGCGTCATAAAATTCTGTTGGAAATCGCAAACAAAATGTATCACTTCAGTATGAAATGAGTTTAAGGATAAAATCAGAAACAGTATTTTATTTTCAGATGAGTTACCAACAACATAAAGGGTTCCTCAAGGCTTGCTTCTTAGCCCATTACACTTTCTGATTGATGTGCATGGCCTCTTGAATGAATGAGACCTCAAAAATCTGAAGATACTGGTGTATTACTCTCTGCATGTAGCATAGAAAGTTCAAGGTTAATAACAGAAAACTGTGTCAAGCTTCCAGAAAGCTGTATGAGTCAACTTATTTATCTCATCAATATGATCAAAAATGCATGCAAGCAAGAATAAAAGTGAAAATCATCAAAAATAATACTGGATTTGTGTTTTACTTACAAATTCTATAAACTTGTCATACATAACTTTTCCTAATATTTTTGAAATGCAAGAGGAAATTATTGGGGCCTTAAGTTATTTAAATCATCCCTCCCATATTTTTTATTCATTGGAATAAGGGAAAAATCACTGTGGCAGCAAGAACAACCTACATACAAACATACATACATTAATATCTTAGTTCATAAACAAAGAGATGAATGAAAAACTGCTGCATCATGCAGAAGTTTAAATTTATTACTCCTGTGCTACTAACTCTATTTATTATAAATTTTGCAGGCAGTATCTACAAATGCCACTAAATGCACCTACAAAATTATATCATGTTACCATACATAGATCAGGAGATATGTCATCATAAACATTGAGATGCGTGAAAAACTGCATCATGCGTGGAGACTTATTACTCCAGTCAACTTGAGGAAACCCATGACACCTGGCAGCACTTTATACAGCTTTCAATTGTGAAGCTCAAATGGCTGTAGGCAAAAGCCAATAGTTGTTTATAGTACTATGAAGGGGAAATTCCACAGAGACGTTCACAAAATTATGTTATAGACATAATGTGCCTAGTATACAGAAGTATTACGTTCCTTAATCTGGATATTCAAAGGTTTTGTCATGACTGCATGGAAATGAAATCTTTTCGATATTACGCTACCAACACAGTTCATTTTTTGTTTTCATTTCTAGCAGAAAATGGGCAAAATGGGTCTGTAAGCTCTTATATATATACAGGGTGAGTCACCCAACGTTACTGCTGGATGTATTTCGTAAACCACATCAAATACTGATGAACCGATTCCACAGACCGAACATGAGGAGAGGGGCTAGTGTAATTGTTTAATACAAACCATACAAAAATGCACAGAAGTATGTTTTTTAACACAAACCTACGTTTTTTTAAATGGAACCACATTAGTTTTGTTAGCACATCTGAACATATAAACAAATATGTAATCAGTGCCATTTGTTGCATTGTAAAATGTTAATTACATCCGGAGATATTGTAACCTAAAGTTGACGCTTGAAGCCTCCGACGTTCAATTGCGTGTTGTAACAAACACGGGCCACGGTCGGCGAGCAGCATCTGCAGGGACATGTTTACGATGACGAGCGTGTTTACGAGTGTGGCTGTAGTGCACTGTTGTGGTTTGGTCTAGCTGTCGCAGTGTCCGCATGTAGCACTTGCTGCTATTGTTATTCTGCTTTCGTTTCCGCATGCAGACCAACTGTAGTACACCGTGTTACCAGACGTCTGTGATAATGTAGTGTTGTAGGAACTGTGACCATGGTGTATTCGAACTCTGAAAAGGCGGAGATGATACTCATCTATGGCGAGTGTCAACGAAATGCAGCTGAAGCCTGCAGGATGTATGCAGAACGGTACCTGGACAGAGAGCATCCAACGTGCCGCACATTGCAAAACATCTACCGCCAACTGTTTGCAACAGGTATGGTCATAGCACGCAAACAGGTCCGTAACAGGCCCGTCACAGGAGAAGCGGGTGCAGTTGGTGTGTTAGCTGCTGTTGCCATGAACCCACACATGAGTACACGGGACATTGCAAGAGCCGGTGGACTGAGTCGAAGTAGTGTCATGCGCATACTGCATCGTCACCGCTTTCACCCGTTTCATGTGTCGTTACATCAGCAATTACATGGTGATGACTTTAATCATCGAGTGCAATTCTGTCAATGGGCATTAACAGAGAATGCGTTGCAGTTCTACCTGTTTAGCGATGAAGCGTGTTTCACAAACCATGGCGCAGTGAATCTACGGAACATACATTACTGGTCCGTGGACAATCCTCACTGGCTCAGACAGGTAGAGTGACAGCGACTGTGGACTGTAAATGTATGGTGCGGAATCATTGGCGACCACCTCATTGGTCCTCACTTCATTGCAGGGGCCCAAACAGCTGCAACATACATCGCGTTTCTACAGAATGATCTGCCAACGTTGCTCGAAAATGTCCCACTGGAAACGTGTCGACGTATGTGGTATCAGCATGATGGTGCACCTGCACATTCCGCAATTAAAACTAGCTGACCCTTGACAGGATGTTCGACGGGCGTTTCATAGGACGTGGAGGATGCATAAATTGGCCAGCCCGTTCTCGTGATCTTACACCTCTGGACTTCTTTCTGTGGGGTACGTTAAAGGAGAATGTGTTCCGTGATGGGGTTGTACCCCAGAGGATACGAAACAATGTGGCAGCCTGCTGCGACATTACACCAGATACTGCAGCATGTTCGACATTCATTACGCCAGAGATTGCAATTGTGTGCAGCAAATGATGGCCACCACATTCAACATCTATTGGCCTGACATGTCGGGACACACTCTATTCCACTCCGTAATTGAAAATGGAAACCACGTGTGTACCTGTACCTCACCCCTCATGGTAATGTACATGTGCGTCAGTGAAAAAGACCAATAAAAAGGTGTTAGCATGTGGACGTAATGTGCTGTTCCAGTCTCTTCTGTACCTAAGGTCCATCACCATTCCCTTCGGATCCCCACGTAATTCGGTGCTCTCCGATACACACGATCGAACAGCGGAGGAGTGGTACTCAAGCGTCAACTTTAGGTTACAATATCTCCGGATGTAATTAACATTTTACAATGTAACAAATGGCACTGATTACGTATTTGTTTATATGTTCAGATGTGCTAACAAAACTAATGGGGTTCCATTTAAAAAAATGTAGGTTTGTGTTAAAAAATATACTTCTGTGCATTTTTGTATGGTTTGTATTAACCAATTACACTAGCCCCTCTCCTCACGTTCGGTCTGTGGAATCGATTCGTCAGTATTTGATGTGGTTTACGAAATATATCCAGCGGTAATGTTAGGTGACTCACCCTATATATATATATATATATATATATATATATATATATATATATATATATATATATATATATATATATATATATAAAGATGATGTAACTTACCAAACGAAAGTGCTGGCACATTGATAGACACACAAACAAACACAAACATACACACAAAATTCAAGCTTTCGCAACCAACGGTTGCTTCATCAGGAAAGAGGGAAGGAGAGGGAAAGACGAAAGGATGTGGGCTTTAAGGGAGAGGGTAAGGAGTCATTCCAATTTTGGGAGTGGAAAACCGATTTTTATATATATATATATATATATATATATATATGAATGTGTGACAACTTTTCCCATGCACCTGGACCAAAGTGACCCAGATTTGACACATAAAGCCCTTACCCCAGGAGGACTAATATTTGGGGTTTATAATGCTTTAGCTCTTAATATTTATGGATATACAGACAAGTGTGCTGTGTTGGGCTTGTATTGGCCTGCTTAGCTGGGCTACATGAGAGGCGTGTTGTGGGTGTACTTCCAACCTGCTTTATCAACCTCTTTTGCAGGGGCTACACTTGTGGATGGGCATACCTGGGGGAGGGGGGCAGGAAGGGGTGGGCAGGGAGAGAGAGGGCAGAAGAAGATGCATAGAGAGGGGACAGAAGGAGCAACTTATGGGCATCAATGCTGAGGCTATCAGCAGAGGGGGCAGGTGGGGGGTGGGGGGTGGGGGGGGGGTGGATGGATACATGGACCGTGGGGCTGGAGGAGATAAGACAGAGAGGGACAGGAGGAGGGGGCAGGAGATGGACAGAGGGAGTAGTGGGGGACACTGACAGAAAGATGGAAGGGAAGAGGAGATGGGCTGAGAAGTAGGAGGAGGAGATGGACAAATACAGATGCGAGGAGGTGATAGGCAAAGAGGAGGGGGTGGGGAGATGGGCCAAGAGATTGTTATGTGTGACATATGAGTATGCAGGGGAAGCCACGGGTAGATGGTCGGCATGTACAGGGTCTGGCAAAAAGTCCTCCTTTATTTCCAAAGGTAGAGTTACAAATAAACAAAGAGACAGAGAAAATACTTTTAGTTGTGAACAACAAAAAGTATTCCCTTTTACATTAGCTGGTTTTAAGAATTATGTCAGGTAAATGATATTCTTCACTGTTGACACTTTAATCAAGTGCTTTGCCAAAATTGTCTCAAGTTTTTTGTGTTATTTCAAATGGAATGGCAATCACTTCCTGGGTGGAATGGAAACCACTTCCTGGGTGATTGCCTCATTAAGTGCTTGCAGGGTTGTGAGGCAATGCTTGCACATTTGAGCCATTAAGTGCCCCAAAGAAAAAAAAATCACAAGATTTTAAATCAGGTGACCTTGAGGGTCATGTGATGTCTCCTCATGGTGAGAGAAGACATCCAGGAAACAGCTCTTTCAACATTTCTGAAGAATGCTGATAAGTCTATGCTGTGACTCCATCTTATGAAACAAGACTTCTCCCACTTCAAGGACCCAACAAACTGGTTTAACTTAGGTCGAAGGACGCTGTCTAACATGTGACAGTAGCAACATGAACTACCCTTGCTTTTATGCCATCTTATTTGGAAAAAAAATTAAGGCACCAAATTCAGCAACGGTTTATTTACAGTACTTTAGCAATGGAAGTTGGCATCATCAGAAGAAATCAAAATAGTGCCAGAGGGAATTTTTGGGAGAATTTCCTCGTGCAGCTCTGAGTTTCAAATCTCTCTCACTTAATTCTTTGGCAATCTTTGTTTGGTATGAGTGCATGTAAAGATCTCTGTGCAGGATTATTCTTACACTCCTATCAGACAATCCCAGGGCAGCTGCATTTTTAAGTATTTAATGCTTTGGAGGTCGCTGTATAGATGCTCCACCATGTGCCACATTTTCCAGCATTGTTATAGACTGAGGTCAGCCAGTAGATTTTCTTTTCAGTGCAGAATCTGATGCTCTAAAGTTTGATATTCAAATTTGAATAATTTTTCTAACAGGAACACATCAATGTCAGCCATGTTTGAACTGAATGCAAAATGCTCACTCAGTAGTAATCACACAACCACCATTAAGAATATACTACTCAACAACAAACACATGATGCTCATCTAGCCAAGCCATTGCACCTACTGAAAATGGCACATACACCACTATCGTTCAATACCCTGTTTACTTCAGTATCCCCACCACAGCTCATACAGTGCCTCTCCAAATATGTGTACGAGGATGCTTTGATAAGTCTGGTAAATTTTCATGAAAGAATGGAGTCTTTTTGTTGTGGCTTTATGGTTGGCAAGCTTGATTATTCCAAGTATCATACAAAGAATTTTAACAATTTAAAGTGTACAGTTTATTTTTGACAACCACATGATTTGGCAAGTGTGTCGACTCTGATTGAAAACGCAGAAAATCGAATTTCTTATAAACTGCCACACAAATCAAAACATAATCGGATGAAGTTTGCATGTACTCTGCACCATCACTGAAGACCATTTACCTTTGGATTAAAGAATTTAAATGTGGCTGGTCAAGCACCAAATACAACTGAGGTCACCACAAAAGAAATCATTGACAAAATCCATGACATGTTAATTTAATATTGCCAAATAAAAATTTGTGTGATTGCTGAGACTGTAGGCATTTCAGCTGAGTGCATAATATCCTGCATAGAGAATTGGCTATGAGGAAGCTGTGTGTGAGTGGGTGCCACAATTGCTCACAGTCAACCAAAAGCACATTCGGCACAACATTACAACACAACATCCAATGATGTTTAATAGCCATACACATCAAAGTCAAAACAGCACAGGTGAAAGTGCACTGAAGAAAGCAAAGACAATTTTTTAAGCTGTTAATGTGAAGGCCACTGTTTTTTGGGATTTGAAAGGAATAATCCTCAAAAAATTAACACAAATACAGGAATGACACATACAAACTTGCATAATCCTTAAATAATAATGACCATATCAAGTTCAAATATGAAATGCTTATGATTTTACATTATCTGGTAAACCTTCATTTACAAACTCATCAAATGAATATTGGGCAGGAAACTGGCAGGATAAAAATCTTAATCATCACTTGAAAACAAAAGATCATAATTGACTCTAATAAACAATGGAGCTTTCTGAATGTCATAAATGGATTAACTTGTGGATATACACAGGGCCTTACTTTGTTCATCATTTATGCAAGACATCATTCTAGTTTTCGACCTTTCAAAGCAGTAATGTATGCTGAAGATAGCATATTCATTATTGCGCAGTAACATAGGTGTCATGGAGGAGATGAATGAACATGTGAGAAAGAATGCTTCTGACAATTTATGTTTACACAAAACTAGAATTAAGCATACAATTATCTCTAAGAAATATGCAAGTAAAAGTGCTGCATATTCATCTTGTCCCAAAACTGATCTGAAATACTCACTAAAGTGAGTGTGTTGTATCTCACTAGAAAACTAAAATGTCCATTAATGGAAAACATCTACGTTTTGAAAACTGTGCATTCTTCCACACACACTTCAAGTATAATGATAAAGAGTTATTGTGCTGAAGCAAAAGATGATTTTTCCTTGTCAGAAGAAGGTTATTCAATGTACATACAGTCTACCTGCTGCAAAACATACCTCACAGAAAATTACATTATGTCTGTACATCTTTCAGATCATTATCAACTAGAATTAGTATGAAATACATTAGTATGAAATACAATCTCATGGTTCTCTCATAGAACAGGAACATAAATTATGTACAAAGTTTTCCTGAACTAGATTAACAAAAACATAAAAAAAATAGTGAGCGCTGGTAAATATTTTATTAAAATACTACCATTTGCCATTAGGTGGCTGAAACTAAGGACATCAAAGAGAAAAGAACTGTGGCCAATGGAAAAAATGCAGATTACTTTGTGAACGGTAACATAAATAATCATGTCATTTCATAGTAAGTTAGTAACTTGTATCCTCACAATACTGAATAACCTGTACACAATAACGTTGAGCAGTGTGATTTTAAACCTATTCTCTGTATTTTATGTTTGAGAGCTATATTATGGTTCAGAAATTATAAAATTACATGTTTATGCAATTAGTTCAACTGATGTCAGAGGTTACTCCCATAACAGAACAAAATGAAAGCTACATTTTATAAAAATTAAGCAGTCACAACAAGATATCATCAAATAAAAATTTAAAAAAAATAAAACTGCTATAAATAAATGTAAGCTAATAAATTAAGGTGAAATTCTGTCAAATGACTTATTGCTCACGTGTAATATCCAGCCTCAGGAACAATCCATTCCTGAATTCCAGCTTTAGCACCAGTGTGGACAGTTACTTTTGTTTCATCTGTGCTATAAGCAAAGTTACAGTCTTCTTGTGTTGGTCCCTCTGGTCCACGTTTATTGCAAGTAGTCAGGACATAATCTATAGACAAACATTAATTCAGTTTGTAGTTGAGCTAAATGCTGTAGCTCAGGTTAAATTATAAGCTCACAAAAAACAGAGGGCTTACAGATTTAAGACATCACTGATAATACCTACTTTGGGGGGAACCAAAAGTGATGTTGTTGTTGTGGTCTTTAGTCTAGAGACTGGTTTGATGTGGCTCTCCATGCTACTCTATCCTGTGCAAGTTTCATCTCCCAGTGCCTACTGCAACCTACATCCTTCTGAATCTGTTTATTATATTCATCTCTAGGTCTCCCTCTACGATTTTTACCCTTCACACTGCCCTCCAATACTAAATTGGTGATACCTTCATGCCTCAGAATATGTCCTACCAACCGATCCCTCCTTCTAGTCAAGATGTGCCACAAATTTCTCTTCTCCCCAATTCTATTCAACACCTCCTCATCAGTTATGTGATCTACCCACCTAATCTTCAGCATTCTTCTGCAGCACTACATTTTGAAAGCTTCTATTCTCTTCTTGTCCAAACTATTTATTGTCCATGTTTCACTTCCATACATGGCTACACTCCATACAAATACTTTAAGAAACGACTTCCTGACACTTAAATCTATATGATGTTAACAAATTTCTCTTCTTCAGAAACACTTTCCTTGCCATTGCCAGTCTACATATTATATCCTCTCTACTTTGACCATCATCAGTTATTTTGCTCCCCAAATAGCAAAACTCATTTACTATTTTAAGTGTCTCATTTCCTAATCTAATTCCCTCATCATCACCCAATTTAATTCGACTACATTCCATCATCCTCCTTTTGCTTTTGTTGATGTTCATCTTATATCCTCCTTTCAAGACAGTGTCCATTCCATTCAGCTGCTCTTCCAGGTCCTTTGCTGTCTCTGACTGAAATGGCCTGTGAAAGTGACCATGCCATAAATCACTTGACCAGTAGTCACAGTTTTGATTTTTATGTGGATGAGGCACCCAGTTTTGAAGTAATATTCTTCCTAACAAAAATTAAAAAAAAAAGAAAGATACAGACCACAAGAAATTTTTTTTAATGGATAGGTAACTGGTCTGTATCTTTGTAATTTTCCATCTTCATTTGAAACAATTATCCTGTAACAGCCGAACGGCAATACAGTCACATATAATTTAAAGTCATAATCACTGTTAGCATTAGTAAGAGTGTCAGAGCTATGACTTTTTCTTTTGAGGATAATTTCAAAGTCAAGGATTACGTTCACAAATGCCAACACGCACATAGAAAAGCCCACAAAATTTTAGCTTTCAGAAGTAACAGTTCCTTCTTCAGGGAATGTTACTGCTAGACCTGAAAACATTGGCTGAGCCAGCTTCTTTAAAAACAACTGAAAGAAAATAAGCTGTGGAGGCTTGAGGCATTGGATTCTACATGTGAAAACTCATAAAGTGCAAGAATATAAAGTTGAACTTCAGTAACCGTATAGCTCTGTGGTATGAAAAAAATAGTGAAAGTGTGAAGACATAAAAATATCAAAAGGCCTTTTGTTGCAACATAAAGTGGTGCACTTATATTATTTGGCTTTTACAGAAATCTAGGGTGTTGTATTAATATTAAAGAATGAGTTCAGTTTAAAATCAGATACAAATGATTAAATAATTAAATGCAAAAGAATGAGATAGAGTTGCCTACCAGTACCTGGAGGTGAAAATTTCGTATTGCCAACACGCACATAGAAAAGCCCACAACATTTTAGCTTTCAGAATTAACAGTTCCTTCTTCAGGGAGAGAGATGGACAGGTTGGGGAAGGTTAAAAAAGAAAGCCAGGTCACTCAGGAACCATGATGAAAGGCACCTACTTGTTGTAAGGACAAGGAAAGACAAAAATCACAATAGACTTGAATGACCTGCTCTTTCTTTTTAGCTTTCCCCAAGCTATCCTTCCCTCCTATCCAAGGAAGGAGCTAATAGTTCCAAAAGCTAGGACGGTGCCATATACTTTAATATGTGTCTGTTGGCAATACTAAATATTTCATCCCTTGTAGCTCTCATAATTTTAGATTTCTCAATGAATTTGACATTCAATAATTAATTGTATATTTTTCTTGTGAGTTTCATATGCTGCACAAAAGTCTACTTGGAAGATCTAGTATCTTCTCACTTCCTGAGTCCAATATTAAATTAATTATAGCCTTATTTTAATTGATTCCTGGAAGTGGACCAAATAAACACAATGCCATGACATCTGTTCCATTAATACACTGATCATAAGTACAGGGAATGGGGTGGAGTGTGTGTGACACAAATACTGACTTATAAAGATGTGAAACTCTGCATTAAGGAGCCACCTACAATCTTATTTGTTTCTTTTGTATCAATTTTATCATATTTAATCGATGTAGTGGTATTCTGTTTGTAACTTATCAATCTTTGCAGCTACACATTGATAAATCCCATGCCATAAATCATCTGACTGATAATACAAACCAATACAAAACCTCATATACGCAGTGTGTCCCAGTTCCATTAGGACTGTGGCTGTGAAAAATAAAAGTCAAGGATTGCGTTCACAAAATCACTGTATTTATTCTGAATAATATCCGCCTGAATCAAAGCACAGCTGAAATCATTTTTGAAGTAGTTTGAAACAGTCACTGTAGTCCTTTTTTGGAGTTGCATTTAGTACTGCAGTACACTTATACTGAATGTCCTTTCATTGCCAACATCAATTTACGGAACAACCAGAAATCGGCTGGGGCAAAATCCAGTGAATATGGTCTCTGATTCAGGACTGTGGTCTATTTCCTGGTCAAAAATTCGTGCAGTCTTCACTTCGTGAGATGGGGAACAGTTGAGGACAGGAAAAACTGGGTATTGCTTTATTGCTCCAGAGCCATTTCTGGCAAGTATCATATACATAACATTATATTCACAGCCAGCATGTCTGCTTCGGCTTTTTACACCACTATTTTTCAAACTTCAAGGACTGTAACACTGCAGCTCACCATGAGATAGCATTGCCACTTGGAGTTTCATACAAGCACTCCCAATAGAACTTGGACACACTGTGTACATCAAAGTCTGAATGAGACTAGGAAATAATCAGTGAGGAAGACACCTCACTTTAAATTTCTGGTAATCAAAACCTAGAAATGTAACACCATAGTTGAGTTTATTTACAACAGGAGATCTGTGAACAGAGACATATTGGATTCAAGTAGCACTAATTACTCCATTTGCTCACATAACTCAACAGTACATCTGAAGCAACAGTGAGGAATATGATGCTTTATACAGCTGAGACTTTAATACCGGGAAGACACAGTGTGGAACAACCAGAGAAAGAAGAAGGAAAAATGAAAGAGATTATGAAAGATAAATATGACAACTAGCAAAGAACTGTACCAGAGCATGAGAACAATATTAGAAGAGATCAGGTAGAAAAGGGCAATTATTGTGGGACAAAATGACTAAAAGAGTAAGGGAAACAACAGGTACGACAAGGTAAGAGGCAGGAACTGAATAAGTTGTTAAAATCATGAAAAAGATTGGTCAGAATTGAGCAAAGATAACGAAAACTGGAAAAGCAAGTACACACTGGTCAATATGCCAAAGTTCAACAACAAACGATGATATATAAAAGGAAGAAAAAATTGAGGACAGTATAAGTGTAGTTGATCAAATGTTTTAAAGAAACAAGTTGCCATCACCCCTACACAAATACTCCATTAACTTTTGGTTTTGCAACAAATACAGAGACCCATAGGTTGAATTCAGTACAACTTATCCCGACCTACATCACTTTATGTTGCACTAAATAAAAGTTTGTTAAGAGGAAGCTGTTAAACTCTAATGATATGGTTAACTAAGCACAGTGATTTTAGTGACCATTACAGCTGTAACACTAATTATGTTTAAACAGTAGTCAGTTCTGTATAGTCATATATTCATTTGGATCTAGTTGGCATTACTTATGACAACAACAGTAATAATTACTTGCAAACATATTTTTCCCTCTGCTTGTACATAAAATATAACTGCAAAATCATTAATGTGTTCAGAAGGATGAAAAATATATATTTGAGGAATCTCAATATTTTTTTCACAGTCAACTTTTTGATGTGAACTCACAAAGTTACTTGCATTCTTGGCAACAGTCATTATCCAGTGAACCACTTATTGTAAGCATGATTGGAAAAGCATGATGTTATTTCCTCAGAACTTCTTGATCTTTAAATTAACAAGATATTTAGTACACTAAAAATGTTTAGAAACTCTTGGAGCAATATGATCATTTTTAATTACATTGTACATGAGTACCTACATGTGGCATTGATAAAAGATGGATGGGGTTCAGTTGATGGTCGTCTTCCTGTAAAGTTAAAAAACAGTATTAGAACAATAATATAATATTAATGAAATTACTAAATTTTGAGAAAACATAGTATATACAATTCAATAGAGTAAATGGCAAAACACCATTGATAGATATAGACTTAACGGAAGACTGTTGCTAAGGCAGGACATTCAAAATTTCTAAGTGTGTGCATGAAAGTTAAATTGGAAGAAACACATTGATGATCTGCTGAAACGGTGGGTTCAGCTACTTATGCTACTAGGGTTATTGCAAATTTTGATGATAAACATATCAGTAAATTAGCCTACTATGCCTGTTTTCATTCACTACTTTCATAGGCATCATATTTTGGGGTAATTCATTATTAAGAGAAAAAGTATTCATTGCACATAAGTGTGTAATCAGGATAATAGCTGGAGCCCACCCAAGATCACCTTGCAGACTTAGGAACTCCGAATACTCACAGTACCTTCACAATACATGTATTCACTTATGAAATTTGTTATTAATAACCCATCATAATTCAAAAATAATAGCGAAGTGCATAGCTACAACACTAGAAGAAAGGATGATTTTCACTATCCCGGATTAAATCTGACTTTGGCACAGAAAAGAGGTGAATTATGCTGCCACAAAACTCTTTGGTCATTTGCCTAATAAGATTGAAAGTCTGACAGATAGACAACCAACATTTTAAAAAAAAATTAAAAGTATTTCTGAATGACAACTCCTGCTATTTAATACATGAATTTTTAGATATGAAGTAATAGTAAAAAAATAATTAATTTTATTGTTTAAAGAAAACTTACGTTAAACTGACACATACTACATTGTTATGAAATGTCATATTCATGATCTATGGGACAAGTATTAATGTAATGCAATGGGGATTGTGTCAGGGGGCTGGGTAGAGGGATAGAGAGTGGTAAGCAGGAAAAAGGACGGGGGGTGGGGTGGCTAGTGACGTGAAGGGAGGCAGCCGTTTTATCGTCTGGGAATGTGGGGAGTAGGGATGGTAGGTGCACAGGCTAGGCATGTGATGCATGGGTGTCAGAGTTGGTGGGTGGTGGGGTGTGATGCATGCTGAAGGTAATGTTGGGATGTGAATTGGGAGGGGGTGATGGGACAGAGGATGGGGAAACTATTGGGTGGAGGATGTGAGAACAGTGGATTGCCAAAGATTGAGGCCAGGATGATTTTAAGAGAAAAGGGTGTATTGCAGGGATAACTTCCATCTGTGTTGTTCAGAGAAGATGATACTGGAGGGAAGGATTCAGATTGCCTGGGTTGTGAAGCAGCCATGTTATGCTCAGCTGCATGTTGTGCCACTGGATGGTCAGCTTCGTTCTTGGCAACAGTTTAGCAATAGTTATTCATGCTGTTGGACAGCTGGTTGGTAGCATACAGACATAAAAAGCTCTGGTGTTGGTGTCTTGGCAATATAGTAAAATGATACATAAAACAAGGATTTGATCGTAATCAAGAAATTTGGTATGGAGACTACTATCCAGTTGTACATCACCTTGAACCTGGTTTGAAACAACAGAAGTTTGAAGACAAATTTAAGGATGATAAAGAACTTGTGTTAAATCTCATGCCTTATCAACAAGCTGTTGATTCACTGCTATCTGGGCTTAAGGCATGGGACTGACATTGCATGTATTATGGATGTTATAATTATATTAAACTCCAGTTATTGATTGAACCAATGGAAAACAGTCACATGAATTATGAGGCACAATGAAGGCACAGTCAGTGTTGGACTAATTTTTCAAAAAAGTGAGAGAATCGAAACTGAAGGAATCTGTGATGTTGATTATGCATCAGAGCTTGATAAACAACAGGCTGTATTTTTAAGTTAACTAGGCCAGCAATTTCATGGAATAGAAAACAGAAACAATTGGAAGATATATCAGCTACAGAACCAACTACATGGATCCATAAACTGCAACACAAAAAGCAATGTATTTTCAAGAATTGCTCCGCAAATTCTATGTTAACCACAGTGAACATCCAAAGAGTGTATTCTGTGACAGCAGACCTACCCTTTACTGAGTCACAAAGGTGTGTATCATGATCAAACAAAACACATCAGTGTCAGGCATCACTATATTCATGAGCTTAAAAAAGCAGGAATGTTCAGCATCAAGTCAACCAATACCAGTTATCACCGAGCAAATTTTTTGATGAAGACACATGAATGGTGCAGCGAAGCTGTGGGAGGTACAGAGAACAGCTGTATTTCGTTTGCTGACACATTTCAGTAATTTGTTGTTTCATCTTTAGTCTCTATTGTAAATATTGCAGAATAATTTTTTTCATAATCTGATTCATGGCAATATGGTGTGCTTGAATTTAATTCATAACTACATCATTATATTCTCTTAAAGTGTGGACTGGAATCAGTGTCAAACAATTTTGTGCCAGTGATCTTCAAATTCAGTGATCAAATAGGCAGTAAAAACTGAAACAAATGATGGCCTCATCAGCCACCAACAGTCATTTCCATCTAGGTTTCATGTGGTACGTTATGTATTTGTAGATTTGGGAAGAATGCTCCTGAGTCATAGCAGTGCAGGCAATGGATAAATGAACAGAAAGCATCAGTTTTCAATGACCAAATTCGCTACTGTTGGGAACACAGGAGGTGTTTGGCCCAGTATCCAACACAAACCCAGAAGTTTTCCCTGAAGATAATGGGTTGTAAACTTACGAAATCACTGTTTGAAGATCTGCAGTTACTCGGTTAAGAAACCAAGAAGATATCATCATCTCTGTTGTCTAGTTCATTCCAAGTATGTATAAAAGGATGCAGATGAGGACTTTTGCAGGGTATTCCAGTATGTGCAACACATTTTGTTCAAACCATTACACAATGTTCTCTGGTCTGTGAGAAGTTGCATCAGCCTGCTAATACAGAAAATTTCCAGTTCCAGACAGCTATTACAGTACGAGAAATATATTATTGACAAAAATGTTTTCTTGGACAGCTGCATTCATTTTGTCTTTCACTATAGTAGATTAAAAAAAGGGAGTTAGGAAGAAGTAATTACTGTGATTTGTGGCTTGTGAGCAACAGCACATTCTTTAAAACAAATTGTCCTCACTTAATAGCTCATACCTGAGTTCAAGCAAAAACCTTCCCTACTGTGGTAGTTTTTAACTGTGTCTGACAGTTCGTTGCAACTACACACATAGTTTGATGGTCATAATTTCTTTGAGATCTCCAGAGTGACACACAAGTGTGATACTTGTGTGACATAGTTTCATTACAATAATTTACCTGAATATGGACCTGAATGGTGTAGCTTCTGTGAAATTTCTATTAAAATGTGTGAGTGTTAGGATCCTTACAATTATGTCTTGTTCTAAATCAATGCACCCTTTCCATTCTTCACTCTAAGATAAAACATGCCTGTGATGCTGACATATATCATTTGCGAACCTTTGAGTGAAAATCCAGTGGAGTGAAGCAATGAAGGTTAAAGGGCTATCTTTGTATCATAAAAAATTACCTAAAACTGTAAAAACTGTTATATATGTGCAGAACCTACTTTTATTTTCATTTGCCTGCACCTCCCATCCTGTAGGGACAATTAAGATAAGATTAGACTATTGCAGCCCTCACTGATACATCCCCCCATCCCCCACTTCTCTGTTCCTCACTACCTTTTGTTGACACATTTATGTTTTTGAGACACATAACATCTAACCAAGGAAGCTTTGTAAAACATTAATCGTAGTTGAAATGTCTATATTGCATACTTTATTCCATCACTTTACAGATAAATCAGTGAAGTAAAGGGTTTTTCATGTATTTATATTATTTTATTTGGAAATCGAATCCATCAAGGTAGACAGTAGTTGATTCCTTCACTACTCTGATGCCACATTCTTTACTATCACTTTGAAACACATATTATTATTTTGTTCCTTCGAATTTGCAATTGTGTCATCAACTTGCTTGGAAGAAAGTGGCATATGTATCTCTATTTTATCGCCATTGCTGGTTGATAGTAAGTAAAGAGAAGCCATATGCATCAGATAACCAATGGGAGTGAATTTATAGAAGGGTCTCCACAATAGATATTTTTTGTGTATCTGTGCTAATGCTAACACCAAGGTTATTACTATAAGGTGTTTCTTTCTTTCTCTGTAGATGTTGTCATGAGTTTGTGATTATCTCCTTAATGTTGATTTCAAATGCAAGAATATCAAAGGCAGCATTATGTATGACAATTTAATATGTGATTAGGTTTTGGATAGGATGTGAATAAAACACAAGTTTAAGAAAACAATATAATATTTTTTGTCATTTAGGCTAACTGTTTGCTACCTGACATTTCCATTATTTCCAACTAATTTAATGATATTGTGGCAGCCTGTGAAAGGATAATGACTATTTTCTTTGTAACATTTGCATTTTAGCTAAGACAGATGTATTGTTGTTGGAAATGATGATGTGTTGGTAAGGCGCTTGAATGTATTGGAAATAAAGTGAATTAAAGTAGTATCAGAAAGTTTATTCAGATGAAAATTCTGGATATTAAACTATACGAGACTGTTCAAAAAATTTCGGAACACTTATAATTTCACACCAATGATATGTTGGAGCGAAATACGGTTGAAATCCCTGCATACATCTGTGTTTAATGTGTAACTGCTGGAAGTTTCATTGTTGTATGTCAGTTAATTATTGCTCAGTGCTGTATTGAGTAGAACATTGTGTCGCACAGTTTGCAAATTTCGACATGACAGAGCTAGAGGAGCGACGCGTCTGGATTAAATTTTGTGTGAAACTCAAGAAAACCTTTACAGCGACACAACAAATGATGCAGGAAGCCTACAGTGATAAGCCATACTCAGTGTTAAGAATGGTTCACATAATGAGATTTTCACTCTGCAGCGGAGTGTGTGCTGGCAGATTAAAACTGTGTGCCGGACCGATACTCAAACTCGGGACCTTTGCCTTCCGCGGGCAAGTGGTCTACCAACTGAGCTACCCAAACATGACTCATGCCCCGTGCTCACAGGTAGGAGACGAGATACAGGCAGAAGTAAAGCTGTGAGGATGGGGCGTAAGTCGTGCTTGGGTAGCTCAGTTGGTAGAGCATTTGCCCACCAAAGGCAAAGCTCCCGAGTTCGAGTCTCTGTCCGGCACAAAGTTTTAATCTGCCAGGAAGTTTCATGGTTCACATAGTTTAAAAATGGCTGGACTGAAGTTAAAGGTGACCCTCGTTCAGGAAGCCCTTCAACATCTCCCAATGACGCTCATTTCAGGAACGTCAGTGAAATTGTGTGTGCCAGTCGAAGACTAACTGTCCAAGGAGAGATTGCACAAGAATGTAATATTTCAGTGGGATCATGTCATGAAATTCTGACAGCATCTAGGAATGCATCTTGTTGCTGCCGAGTTTGTCCACAGCTCGCAATCTGTGAAGAGGTTTTGGATCATGCAAATGATAATGAGATTTTCCTTAAGATAATCATAACTGGTGATGAGACTGGTCTACAGTTATGATATTGGGACCAAGGTTCAATCTTCACATTGGGTCGGGAAAGGTTCTCCAAGAACAAGAAAAGCTCGTCAGGTCAGGTCTAATATCAAAGTCATGCTTATAGTTTTCTTTAAATTTGATGGATTAGTTCATCATGAATTCATGCCACAGGAACAAACTGTTAATCTATGGTACTATCCGGAAGTGTTGCAATGCCTGTGAGAAAATTTGATAAGGAAACAGCCTGGAATGTGGTGAGACAATTCATGGCTCTTGCATCATGGTAATGAACACAACTACATGTTCATCCATATTGGTACGTGACTATTGCACAAACATCCATGTTGGTATGTGACTATTGCACAAACAACAAAATCACTGTGCTGCCACATCTCCCGTACTCTCCAGACTTGGCCCCTGCAGACTTTTTTTCCTCAAAGTTGGAAACCCCATTGAAAGGACAAAATGTGCAATAATAGATGAAATAAAAGAAAACTCACAGATGGCATTTCATGTGATCCAGCAGGAGGTGTACGAAGACAACTTCTGGAAGTGAGAACGGCATTTGGAGCAGTGTACCAATTGTGAAGGATAGCATTTCCAAGGAGACCAGGCACAATAAGTAATAATAGATAAGCACAGAAAAATTTTGTGGGCAAGTTCCAGAATTTTTTGAACAGATCTCTTATTTCTAGTTTACTTTGCAAAATTGTTCTATCTGTACTGCTAATTTCAACCTTCTGCATTCTTCCAGTTAAATATGGACTCAACCATTTGTGCACTGTCCCACTCATACCACAATACTTAAACTTATCTAGAAGAATTTTGTGATTTACACAGTGAAAAGCCTTTGAGAGATCACAAACTATCCCAATGGGTGACACTCAGTTACTCAATGCATTTAACATTTGATCAGTGAAAGCATTTATAGTATTTTCTGTTCAAAAGCATTTCTGAAAACCAAACAGACATTTTGTTAGTTCTTCATTTTTACAAATATGTGATGCTACTCTTGAATGCATTACTTTTTCAAGAATTTTTGATAAAGCTGTCAGAAGTGAGACTGGGCAGTAGTTGTTAGCATCAGACCTATGCCCCTTTTTATGCAATTGTAAACAATAATGTCCATCTGGAAAAATGCCCTGATTCAGTGAGCTACTACATATATGACTGAGAATCCTACTTATCTGTTGGGAACCAGCTTGTACAACTCTGTTGGAAAGACCATCAATTTCATGTTGGCTTTTCCGTTTGAGTGAATTTATTATTGTTGTAATTTCAGTAGGAGAGCTGGGTAGAATTTCAATTTTATCAAATTGCATAGGTATTGCCTCTTCCATATACTGCCTTGCATTTTCTAACGAATAGTTGGATCCTATTTTCTCTACAACACTTAAAAAATGATCATTAAAAATGTTTTCTACTTTTGACCATTTATTAACAAATTTTTCACTGAGTGTGATAGGAGTACAGTCTTCCTGTGCTCTCGGTCGCCCTGTTTCCCTTTTAAACAATATTCCAAAGTGTTTTAATTTTATCAGATGGGCTAATTTCAGATATAATGCTCATATTTATGGACCTTTTAATAACTTTTCTTTATACAGTGCAGTAGTTTTTATAATGTTTCACTGTTTTTTGATCATTCCTCCTTCTGGCTATAAGATACATTTTCATTTTCTGTTTACAAGATCCTTTTATCCTGTTAGTAAGCCATGGCTTTTTAGATTGTTTCTCAGAACTATATATCACTGTCTTCTTAAAGAAACTGTTTTCAAATATACTCACAAAGGTAGCACAAAAAGGTTAAATTTTACATTAGCATCAGGTTACTTGTACACCTCATCCCAGTCTAACTGTTGCAAGCTTTCCTTAAAATTATCAGTTGTTAAATAATTAATTGAACACACTATTTTGGAGGACTGTTTTGGATTATCAGAACTTTCCTACTATAATACCAGTACTAGGCAGATCCTTATTTTGCCAGTATGTCTACATTAATTAATGACTAACTACCTAACTCTGTCCCAGTTGCATGCCATCTGTCTAATGGCTTCCAGGGGCAATATGAAATGCAACGATCACATGAGGGTTTGGTAAGAAAGGCAAATGGTCAACTTCGATTTACTGCGAGAATTTTGGGGAAGAGTGGTACATTCATAAATGAGACCACATATAGGTGAGTACTGCTTGAGTGTTTTGGATCCACACCACATCTGATTGACATAATTACTGACTGAATTTAAGAATTTAAAATGCTCTCATAGTCTGCTTATTAAGACCCATAATCTTCTGTTAAAGGTTTAAAGCAGTGAAACAAGTACTACAGTTAGAAACTGAGTATATGTCTTGAGGCAGTCTAGCTAAAGGTGCACAGATAACAACACTATTTCCAACCAGTATTTGAGAAAGAGGGCATTTAGCAGATTCCAACAAACTTTATGTATACTTTCAAACCCCCACCCCACAAAATGATGAAAGGAAAGACGTTCATTGGTTACCCACATTTTCACTGTTCATGCAGTACAACTTCAGCATTATTATTTCTTTACTACTGGCTTTATTTTCAATATATTTTGTAGGCAGTGTCCACATATACTAGTGAATGTACCCGCAAAATTATATCACTGTAGAACATATAGTGCAAGGGATATGACATCATAAGCAGTGATATATATGAAAAACTAGCTTCTGCTTAAAACCCAGCACGAATTACCCAGACTATACTCATTCAGCATTTGATAATGAGAGCACTTAGGAACTAACAACAAACTTGAAATATAATTTTGAACATTTTCCAAACTTTTTCTTTTTTAAAAGCTTAACATCAAATATTTGACACATTAACTCATCTGTGAAATAATCAGATGTTTGAAACTGTTTTATAAGTTCTTTAGAGAATCGGGGCTTAGTGGCATGCAACTAATAGTTAAAGTTAAAATGCTTTGTTTGAAATATTAGGTAAGTACAGTAGCTGAGTAGCTAAAAAGATGGGCAGCGGCTGTTTTTTTCATATACATAATGTACATGTAATTACCATCATTATCAGTTTGAGCAGATGAGCACTAGTCATAATTTGTTGTTACTCTATGGTACAGAAGTAGCCAGCAATGGCTGCTTCTGCCTGTCAACATAAAACCTGAGTCATGCTACATCCCTGAAGGCTCTCATTCATATCAGGGCTGATAGCACATGATGTGTGAATGAATGACTAAATGAATGGATGTGAAATCTGATTGTAGAGGAGATTGTTGTCAGTGAAAATAAATGGTTATCTATTGGAACCCTCATGTAAGACACCACATCTCTCTTTAGGATAAGAAGGTAAAAGGCACATAGGAGACTGAAAACAAGAAGAATATAATGGCACACAGGTTATAAGCTACATAAATCTGTCAGGGGAACAGGATGACAAAAATCTATGAAATGGGTGACTTATCACGAAATTTCTAGAAACACTTTATCATCACAATATCACAGAAGGCACAACAAACAAAGTATGAAAAGTGTTGTCCAGTCAGTCTGACATGTGACCCTTGGAAACAGCTCACAGTGATAATATACAAAAGAACTAAAAGTAAAATACACCCACGTTCACAAAAAAAAGATAATCTTGAACAACTAGAGATAGGATGTCCATATTCACAGGATGTGTACATTATTATGTTCCACAAAAATGATTAGCATCTGAATCATGTTGGCCCACAGGTTAAGGTTCAACATCGATCCTGTGATGTGACACCACCTATGACTAAAATGTGCCTGCAGCTCTCATTGTCACTACAAACTGAAGGTAATGTATCAGTGTGACTCGAGCAGATGTGTAGGATGTCTCTCAGACATATGTGTGAACTGTATCATCAGATCAGTGAATTTGAAAGAGAGTGCATTATTGGAATGAGAGAATGTGATGCATCCATCTGGGAAATAGCTGCTTGTGTGGGACAAAGTGTTTCGGTAGTACAACGGGTGTGTGTCAAATGGTTTATGGAAGGCCGTAGAACACAACAAGATGGCTCAGGTTGCACCACCCAGAGCACTCCCAAAGAAGATCGACCCCTCATACGAATGGCATTGCAGAACAGATCTGCTTCCTCCTCAGCTCTGGTTGCAACAGTGGAACAGTGGAACACATTGTACACCTTTGGTGAATGTGCAGAAATGTAGATGTCAATGGTGACTGGAAAAACATCGCTGGGGTAGGAATGGCATCAGATAGTGTGTTTGGATGAAACCAAATTCTGTTTATTTGAAAATGATGGCCACATTTTGAAATGCCACAGACAGGGGAAGTGGCATCACAGTGACTGCATTCACACAAGACACACAGTACCAAATCAAGGACTTATGGTGTGGACTGCTATTGGGTATAACCACAAATCACATCTGATGCATGTCCATGGCACTTTTAACAATGTGACCTACATGAATGACACCCTACGACCTGTGGCCATGCCCTTTTTGCACAACACCCCACATGTCATTTTTCAGCATTTTTATGTGTTGCTGCACAAACAAGTGTTATCTTGGTGTCACAGGATATCAGCCTTTTGCCCTACCTCCCAGACCACCAGACTTGTCACCAGTCAAAAATGTGTGGGATATGGGGAAATGACAGGTGCAGAGCTTTCACCTAACGCCAGCCACCAAAGATGAACTATGGAACGAGGTGAATGCTATACCACAGGATGCCATTTGTGCATTATATGCGTCAATGCCATCGGGCATGGAACAAGTTATCAGGGCCCATTGTTGACCCCGTGCCTACTACGCAACAGGACATGTATTGTACCAAGGTGACAGAAATGCTAATCATTTCTGAAGAACATACTAATGTACATGGTCCATGAATATAAATGTCCTACCTCTAGTCATTCAAGGTATTCTGTTTTTTATGAACAATAATGTAGATACTGGACACAGATGAGTTTGTTTTCAGAAAGCAAAACGTTACTTGGGAAGCTGTTCTGTCTTTGTGCTCTGCAACATACAGGACGATATAATAATTATAATAATAATAATAAGGACCATTCATGGAACTAGTCAAAGCCATCAACAGTGTAAAGTAGAATATGGTGTTTACAATAATAAGAAAAGTGGAGCTAACTACAGAAGGACAAGTAATCTGCAACATTTACAAAATCCAAGTGGAGTAATAAAAGTGAATAAATCAGAATGGTAAGTCCATGAGATGGGTGTAAGGCAGGGTTGCACCATATCATCACTGATGTGTACTTTGTAATTAGTAACAAAAAAAAGTGAAAGATAATAGCAGCAAATGAATAATACGACAAGGGGGACAGATATCAATGCTAAAGTAAGTAGATAATATAGTCCTTCTGATAATAACATAAAATACCTGTTTAATGGAAAGATTAGCATATTTTGGACAAAATACGGACAAACAAAGCTAAGGTAACTGTGACACTTAGTAGCAGAAAGGAGTATAGCAACTTACTTACCACCATATTTTGAAATGACACAGTAGTAAAAATGGCAATAGAATTATTCTATTTACAAAAGAAGACTACACATGGTGTCCAATGAAAGGAAGATGCCAGAAGTAGTACAGTAGATGTAAATAAAGTTTCAAATGAGTCCTGGTTTCATACTTACATGGGATTGAGAAATAACTTCCTGAAAATGAATGTCTGGATCACAGTATTGAACAGAAGTTAAATGAGTATCAGCATCAAATGATCAAAAGCTTGATGACTAACAATAATCAAAAAACAAAAATAAAATAAATATCTGCCTGTAATAGTTCAAGTTAAATTCAACATGAGAAGTGAAAGCTGTCAGTGTAGGTTGACCCTTAGGCAGAGAGCAATTTTCACTAACCACAATGACCTGTGTTGTTAACTCATTTACTCCTTCTTGTGTTACTGTTAATAGGATGTCTCTCCATTGACGGTTTTCTTTCACATGTTTTTAATCAGTATTCTGTGAATACAGTACTGAATCTCTCTGTAGTTCTTATTTTTCATAATTTTCTGTTCTCCAGCAATTTGCTGGCATCTGTTCTGTACTGTGACATAACACTGTTGCTTTCTATTACACATAATTAGTTCCTTTTTGTTTAAAATTTCATAAGTTTCTAATTATTGTCAAA
Source organism: Schistocerca nitens (assembly GCF_023898315.1). NCBI lineage: Eukaryota > Metazoa > Arthropoda > Insecta > Orthoptera > Acrididae > Schistocerca > Schistocerca nitens. The sequence continues at coordinate 659,304,794 of NC_064614.1, read as the reverse complement.
CTCCCCTTTTTTCTTCCCACTACAATTACTTACAAATCCTATAATGCACTTGAAATATTACAGTATTCCTCCTGTCTTCCTATTCTATGAAGTTTAATTTTAGTTCTGTGCTATAAAAAAATTGGCACCATAAAGACCCTCTTGTATATTTCTATTCAAAGTTCATTTTTGAACCCTTCCACATCATGCCGTCTCTTCAGCCTGAGCTCAGGAGTTGATTTATCCATTATCTTACTGATGAGGAACTTTTCTCTCCCTTTTTACCAAGGATAACATAGACACACACAAGCGTAAATCACTTTCTGTCTAATTGTCACTATAGTAATAATGACCTCACCAGTTTCTGAAACTGTGAAGTACAAAAAGGACTGTGCTGATACTCACTTGCTTCCCAGTATGATATGTTGTATCTGTAGTTGCCAGTTTCATTTTGAGGAACACCTGCAGACAAAATAAAAATTGTAAGTAGTTGTGGAACAAAATTAATGAACATAACTACATGAACAAGATTCTTCACTTCATGAAATAAAATGTTTGCATTGTTGCTTGCATCTCTTGAGAAGAGTGCTGATTTTTCAATTACATAAAAAGTAGAGAGCTCCACAAGAACAATCGAATGTTCCACTGAACAAAGGTTGCTTAGTTCATTTCACCAACAAGACGATATTCTCAATGAACCTGAGCTTGCAGTGAATGATACAGAACAGACAACATACCTAGGGAAATCTAAAGTGAATAAGTTTCACCTCCTGTACATGTTGCCAACCATGTGGAGTAATGGTACTGACATAGCAAGGCACAACCTGTTAAACTCATCAACATCACAGACATTATTAAGCAGGATAAGTGAGAACAAGACAATATTCATGTGACTGATACTGGTTTTTGTTTGATTTCGCAGCATCACGGCAATGCCCCACATCCAGTCCTTCACATTTTTGCACTAGGAACAATGCAGTGGAATCTTTCTCCCTCCATGTGGAGCCCAGCTGGCTGTGTTACATGAGAAGAGTTTCAGTTTTTCTCCTGTGCCATGCATAATCAACAGGGTTCTATATGCCAGCACCTTTGGATCACATAACCAAGCACATATGAAAATGTTTTCCATGATGTTTTGCCACCACAATGTACACCACCGAAGTTATCTCCATTTCATCCAGAACATCCAAAGACACGGTTTGCTATTGTAGAGAGTATTCTGGCTAGCCATGATAGTGTAACTAACACATTGTAGTATCCCATCTCATTAAACAGTGTTGATGACTATGCATTTCTAATCAGTCACATGATTCAATAACCTCTAGAAATTGAAAAATTTGGTGCAGCAAAGGCTGCCTTACTACAATGCTGGTTTACATCATCTGAACAACAGATAAAGTGGATGATTTATTCTGAAACCTGGATGGCAGAATGACCTTCAAGCTCTGTAGGCATCTACATGAGTGAACTGATACCCCACTTACACTGGAGAACACACTGTGATTAGATGGTTAAGTAAATTGCCTGCATGCTTAGAAGTTTCCATGATTTCTCATGAAGGTGATATAGAAGAGAACTTATTGCTTATGGCTGATCAGATATTTTCACTCTCACAACAGTGTCATTAGTACAGATTACAGTAATGGCAGTCAGTAACCTCTCAAACTTGGCAACAAGCAACCAAAGACAGCCAAGAGTGTAACAAGAGACACTACAGTGTCACAGCAGGTACAAAATGGGCTGCTAATGGGAATCCCAGTCATAGGCTGTTTGTGGCAGGTCATCTCACAGCCTAAAAGGATCAGAGTTCTAACTACAGCTGACAATGGGCACTTTGGTGGTGGTTCCACATATGTTTCAGGAGCCACGCTCGCAATGGCTCTTCACGTCGCTCGCACTGAAGCTCCATATGTGACACATTTCAAGCGCACCTACATACCAGACAAGCGAGCCAAACTGCTTTTGCTCATATCTCCAAGAACAGTTCCAGATTATATGTGCTTGACAAAAATACATTTAACTAGTTTCTTGTCGACACAGGCTCGCAGGTGCACACAATCCCAAAGACAGCAACTTGATCACAAATTCCAGAATTTCTCCAATAGCTATGAGCAGCTTACGAGATGTCCATCAAGCTGTATGGCACAACTAATTGCACAGTGGATTTGCATCTATGTACAATCTTAAATTTAAAATTTACTTTTGATGAGGTTAATGAGTCATTGTTAAGTGTGGATTTTTTGCATTTTCACCTTTCACTGGAGCTTGAGGACGGCAAACTTTGCCAAATCAACAGTGGAGATGCAGTTGCAGGCAAACTGCCCACGCATTCACACCCACACTCTGCGGTTTCCAGCACTAAAGCAGCAAAAGGGTTATGGGATGCTTACTGTTCCTTGCAAACCTGGCTTATGTGAACAATAAATATGAAGACAGCAAGGTCAATCATAGAACCCTGTCTGAAGAAATCTAACTTTCACACACAACATTGACTGACACAGAGAAGACCCAAAAGAAAAAAAAAACATGATGTGCCCCACAGATTTTCAACCAGTTCCAACCCACAACATCCAGGTACCTTTACTAAAAATGAAAAAACCACAGCAGTTGCAAACAACTTTAGTGTTGCACAAGAGTGCAGGAATGCTATTTGACACGTTCAGAGCTGTACCAATCAGCTAGAGTTATCAGTGGCTGTCATAGGAAGGAATAAATCTTAATGTTTCTCACAATGTTTCATGCACAAACATCAAGGCATAGCTTCTGAGTGATGCAGGCCAGTCACAATAATGGCTGTGTACTGCTTCCTTCGACCAATGTCACCAGTGCTCTGTCTTTCATGACTTGTTCTCCAAAAATTAGAGTTCTCAGTGACAGAACTGTGTGTAAAATCAATACTATGCAGGAATCTCCTGTCTTCCACAAGACCCCTACATGCTGCTCCACCGAAGTACAGCTTTTGCAAGCAGACATAACCCCTCCCCCTCCCCTCCCCTCCGATGAGTTTCAACACCAATCCCCTTGTAACGAAATTGGAGCTCATTGATATTGCAGCACCACTCTCATGACAAAATGACATCTATTACACCCCTCACTCTCATAATGACCAGGTTCTTAGGGCCCAGCCATATCTGAGAGAAAACCTAGAGATGTAAGGGTACCACCCCACAAATTGAGCATGCAGAAACAGCTTAGCCATGCCCCCAACAGCATGGCTGGTCATGACACACAAGTTGAATGGGGACTGTCAGCCTGCACAATGGTATTCTGCACTGAGGGAGAGGGTTCTGTGGGGACTTCAAATCAATATCAATTGTGCACACAGTGACATTACACTGACTAGCTTTCTTTGATGTGCAGTTCATCTTTGCTATGTACAGAGAAATCTGTTCTTTGTATCTGAGTTACAATAACATCTCTGTATGACTGTCTGTGTTATTTGTGATACAGTAGAACAGTTTTATTCTCTTATCTGAGAGTGTTATGCTCAATCCCACAGATTTTCTACAGCATCAAAAAGTGAAGAGCACCTGAACAATAAGTCTAAAACATACACACAGACTGCTTCAAAATATATTTCAAATGTAAGAAAAAATCTTGTTATACAGCCAACATGAGGAACACACATGAAAAGCTCTGCAAAATTAACCAACGTAGTACAGTGGGTCAAAGGTAAATACATATAATGTAATTCCTAGCCAGACAATACCATTCGAGAATGGTAAGTTTGAGAACTAACAAAGTATGGATATGAAGTAGAGTAAGACATTTTATAATAAAGAGATTTTGTTTATCATGACATTCCTTCAATAACGGAAAAACTATGAAGCAGTTGCCATAAAAAGATAGCACAAGAGACACAACAGATATATAAAACATGTAACATAAGACATGCTAAAAACTTGAGGAAGAAAAGTTACATAACTTGGATTTAAACAATGGAGAATTCAGAATTTAGTAACAACCACATCATGAAAAGAACAGATTGCTACTCACTACATACAGGAGACACTGTGTCACAGACAAGCATAATGAGAAGACTGCTAAACATTTTAGCATTCAGACAAAAAGTCTTTCTTCAGATGCAGAACAGACATACTCACACAAGCATGACACACACACACACAAAAATGCTACTGTCTATAGACCATTCTGCCCAACACGATGTGCTATACTTCAGTGACTGCTTCACGGATTACGCCATCTGGATCCTTCTGGGATATTCCATATAAAGAAGAACCCCGATAATTGAAAAGTTTAAAATTTTGTACTTTTTATATATTTTTTGAAAAGGCTGGACTTTTTACTGTATGGCAACAATGGTTTGTAGCCCATTAATGCTTTCCCTTCATAATTTGTAGCCATTTTTATAATGCCGTATGTTTTTCATGTGATGAGAGTGTGAATTGCTGGAGACTTTGGACCTTCATTTCAACTAATTGGCATGTAAAAATTACCATATCATTATTTATATTATTGTTACATACCCCAATGTATTGTATAAAGAGTATAAAACGGAAGTAGGTAAATTATAGGTTGGGGCAAATAATGTAATATAACAGCATGAACTTTCATGTAACATGATTCATTGTCATATAATTAAGTTTTTATACCAAGTGAGAAATTAGAGATAACTCTATCTTGTTCAGTAATTTACTTCTTAGTGTGAATTTGTAACTAATATCACCACTAAAAATTTCCCAATTTCAACCAATATTATAAAAACAGAAAATTAAATGCCTAACGTGAGTCATGAAATCTGACTCACAGTTGTATTCTTTTAAGATTAGAAGAATAGGATGCCCTTAGCAGCTGCAGAAAGACAGAGTTAGAGAAGGGAAAAGTTACAGGGTGAAGGAAAATATGAAGAATTTAAGAAGAAGCATCTAGAAGAAGCTCAAAAAAGCCAGCAGAAACAGAAACAAAAGTTTCTACAGTTGAGTCAATGTAACCAAGGTCTATTATTAGAAGAAAGAGTTAAAAACAGGGAGAGCATTAGAAAATATAGGCAACAGAAGATGCAAAATCAGCAACCTAGTAAAGCAATTTTGTCACAGTATAAGTGACATAGTGCTCTGGGTTAAGCCATGGCTCATGTGCTGCAATTGCTTACATCTGTCAACTATACCTGAAGATGTGAAAGTAGTTTCAATATGGTCAGATGGAGCTGCCTCACAATTTAAAAACAAATATTTTACTGCTGCTGTGCCTCAATTTCCATCATTCCATAATGTGGAAATCTACTGGAACTTATTTGCTACATCCCATGGTAAAGAAGCTGCAGGTGGAATTGGTACAGTTGCACAACGGCTAGTGGGGAATGCAGTAAAAAAAGCGAAAATTCATAGTAACTGATGCATCAACTTTCGCTCAGGTACCTGCAAGTACCACAACTATGCATGTTTTTCATGAGTCTATTGATGAAATTCAAGGAATCAATGTGAAACTCAATCTGGCACAAATTTTTTCTTCGGCACCATCAGTACTAAACATAAAATGCATTTACTGCTTTCACTACAAGAGAGGAGTACTGCAAACATATATGCTGTCTCCAAAGAATTTTACTGCTGCAGATCATCATAGTGAAGAAACTATAGGAAGTGTGCAAATTGGAACCTGGTACAAAGTAGAATATGACAGTAAATTCAATGCTGGAGAAGTATGTGCAATTTTTGGAAATTCTTGCTTAATCAGTGCAAGGGAGTGTGCTGGCCACTATTTGAAATGGCCTATAAAATGTGATGAAATTATAAAGAAACTTAATCCACTTCATGTTGTCAATGCAAGAGGATATTTTCATTTCTCTGACTTTTAACTGAATTTACAATTCATTTTTCCAGATGTCATGCTCTTATAATTTTTCATAGTGTTTGAAAAGTGAAATGTTAATGTTAAGTTTATCTTATTTGGCACATAATGTCATACTTTCATTTCTCTGCTTGCAGGAAAAAAGTTTTTCCAACAAGAAGTAGCAAGTAACATGAGTCACATAACATTGAGTAACATGCCTTTTTCAATACATTACAATATTTCACACGGTACAAATACTTTTAGAAACCTGTCACTCTGTGATTTGAATGCCAACCTAATAAGCATTTTCTGTGATAAATACCAGATCCATACTCCTAATAGTTTGAGGACACTTTTGACCTAAAATGCACATTAGGAATAGGATGTCCCAAATTTGTAACAAGATTCATCACATAAATCACATTCTTGTTCTTTAATGCTCTTCCCTGCAAAAATAACACTTCAAGATCTTTGTCTGAATAACACAATTTATAATGATGATTTACAAAAGAAAATATGGGTTTATAGATTGATAACAAGTCAACATAATGTAACATTGATTTCAAAATGTAACATGAGTCACCATGGAATCTCCCTTCCTACTAATAACAAATTTTCTGAACTGCGCTGGTGAGAACTCTCCCTACAACATTTCCTTCATTCTTATAGCTCCCCCTTGCCTCAATATTCACTTTCCCTGTCCCCCATACCCTTCTCTGCTCCCACTCCAGCACTACACACACCTTCTATTCCACACACACACACACACACACACACACACACATCAGTCTTTTACACTTCTCTATGTCTCTCCTCTCCCCTCCCCCCCGCACAGCTGCCTGAATCTGCACCTAGCAGCCCTATCCTGTCCCCACCACGTCCCTGCTCGCTTACACGGCAGCACATTTTCCCTCACCTGTACCCTACTATCCCTCTCCCTCACCACCGCATGCTTCCTACTTATACTGCCACTATCCCAGATAGTTGCTCACGTCAGATGCTGGTGCAGCACACAGTCGGCCCCAAGCAGCCATGGACAGTACCAGGTATTGTGTGAGTTGTGATGGTATGAGTTTTTTCTACTCTGAGGAAGACTTTTTGCCTGAAAGCTAAAAAGCAGATGGCTTAGATCGCTCGCTGGGTACACTCTTACCTTGCTGGTAGTATTCATTTACTGTGGATTAAGATGTGTATAATATTTGTCATGATCAGGCAAGTTATTAAGGTTGGCTAATTGAAAAACCACCATGTTGTAGGGATTGGTGTCTTTGGCTACTAATCCAAAGATCATGGGTCTCTGTTTCATTCCCAGACACTGATTGGCCTCAAGATGAAAAAATCAGTAATGAAAGAAGGCAGGAGGATGCAGAAGGCAATTATAATCACTGTGTTAAAGGCATATAAAATGCAGTGAACGGGCACACAGTCTTTTAAAATACTCTCAGGATGATTGTAAAAGTTTCTAGAAGTAAATTAGTCTTCAGTTCTGACTGACACATGGAGACTAACTAGGAGGTGGTTACTGGGAAAGCGAAGAAAAAGTTAGCATTCTAAAAACAAGAAAAGAAATGCTGCTAGTTATCAGGAAGCTGGAGATTCTGAAAATAGAGATGAACAGGGTACTCTTTGACTCGGTATGGCTTGATGAAGTGAAATGGAAAGCAGATGATTACATGATAATAACAGCAAAATCAACAAATGGTGGCATTAGCATAATTATCGACAAAAAGGTAGAGAACAGAAGGAGTTAGAATAAGTCACACACTAACCGAATAACTCTTTTGAGGACCAAAACTAAACCAACAATAGCAACCACTGTACAGGTTTGTATGGCCACAACGTAAGCTGATAATCAGTAAATAGAGAAAATATTAGAATGAATAGAGAAATTGCTACAAATGTGAAACTGGTTGAACATTTGACAGTCTAGGTTAATGGGGAAAGTACAGCACACAGGCTTACTGGAGAATATGGGTTGTGGGGGAAGGACGGGAGAAGAGAGAAGTTTCTATAGATCTCCATACATTTCAGCTGGTTGTTTTTACTTTCATTAATAAAATCCTCAATATTGGCAGTAAAAATCGAATGTAACATGTTGTATTAACATGTTTTTGAAAGCAAAACAAACTTTTGCTGATGGTGTATTTCCATTAACATGCTGAGAAATTGTGAAATGCATTTGTTTTCCAAAAATTTTTATAAAAAAAACTTTTAAGCAGTCAGATTGGCCAATAGTTAACAGCTACTGCCTTGTTTTTTCGCGTATAGTAGTTTTTTAATAGCTGTATACTCGAGATATTCCAGATTTATTCCTTGTTCAAGTGAAGCATTAGAAGTATGACAAAGGATTTCACTTATATGGCAGTAATAGTTTGTTACTAACTTACTACATATGTTGCCAAATCTAGTAGAGTTTTTAGTTTTCAGAGAGTTAATTATTCAGTCATTTATAATAAAATTACTGTCGACAGAAGGATATGTTTCAATCTGCTAGGTGCACAGGCATCTATAAACCTCACAGGTTGATTTCTCGAGCCTTGTGAAATTATTTGTTCTGTTTTTATTACAAATGTTTGTTGAATGTATCAGCAACTACTTCTTGATCAGTAACTAAATTATCTTTATTATTTATTTTCATATATTCTTACATATTGCAATTTTTCTCATTTTCTTCTTCACAAAACTGCAAAACTCTGACTGAGTTATCAATTTCTACCTGCAAGATTATGTTTTTCTTTCTGCATGGTTTTGTCAAGAGTTTTACTATACACATTGTAATGGCTCATATTATTAGCAACATTACATCTATTGGCTGATTCATGAAGCTTTCTTTCAGTTATGCCGATACAAGAAATTTAGATGCTGTTATTAATTCAAAGCCTAATTTATTTAGAGCTTTCCTCTCTCAAATTTTTTTAGGTGATATTTGTAAATTGATTTACAGTTTAATTAAATTTGAAGTTAACTTCAGTGACAGTATATACAAGAGACTAGTCTTCAAGTTTGTTGATGCTGATTAGAGTTAGTTTGTGCCTGCTTCAGATTTTTCTTTAAACTTTTCTCTTCATACTAATATGATTTGCGATGTAGACCCATCCGTCACAGTCTGAGAGGCTGCTTAGAATTCTTTGACTATTAAATTGTATCTAACTGTATCTATAAAAGTATTATCCAGTTCTGTAGCCAAGGTCAATAACACATGCCTGTGCAGTGGCGCTTGGCTCAGGTAAGCCAATTAAGATTCTGGTGATGAGTGAAATTTCACTGCCCATATTTGTCTGGCAAGGGAAGGAGAGGTGGTGGTGAGAAGTCACTCAGTTTCTGATAACTAATATTTATGACAATGTTCTGGGTTAAATCCCAAACCTCTCCGCAGTGTCTCATGACGTGAGGGAATATGAAGCCATTGACAGTGTTCTGTTTGCTGGATCGGGATGTTAAGCCTGTCAGCCTTCTTAAGGGCTACTCAAGAGGAGAAGGCTATGTGGCACCACCCTCTTCCTTCTCTCATCATTATCACCATATAACACAAACACTACACTCTACACTTCTCAAGAGGAGAAGGCTATGTGGCACCACCCTCTTCCTTCTGTCATCATTATCACAATATAACACAAACACTACACTCTACACTTCTCAAGAGGAGAAGGCTATGTGGCACCACCCTCTTCCTTCTCTCATCATTATCAGCATATAACATAAGCACTACACTCTACATGCACCCATTACATTCACCTGCACTCCACAATTACACATACGGCACAACTCTTACATATCTGCAAGGAAAGGGGCTGATGTATGAGAGGGAAGAACATCGACCCTCACAGGTGGCTGAACCCACCCTCTGAGATATCCTGGCTAACAAAGTCTTACATATCTGCAAGGAAAGGGGCTGATGTATGAGAGGAAAGAACATCCACTCTTTTTTAATAAAAATATGAATTATATATTCAAATACTGGAACTGGCTGCTACTCTTGTTGGATACTACACCACTGATACTACCGTAAGTTGTAAGGGTATATCAGGTGTTCCAGGTCTGTCCTGTTTTTATTAGTTATAAAGTTCACATTAAGGCCAGCCACTATACAGACTGAATTAATTTTTCTATACATGTGAGATGAAAGTGACTCACCAAGTCTCAGAAAAATACTCAAATTTACAGTTGATGCCCTGTAAACTGATAGCACTGTATGACTACCAGCTGTTATTTTAATGCCACATATCTCAAAGTGCTGTCCAGAACAACATTTACGTAGACACCTACACCATTTCAAACAAAAACAGCAATTCCACCTTTTCCAAATATAGATCTGCAATACTGATACAGTAGGGCAGTTTAAGTTCTCAGTCTATCACACATGAATTCCATGTGTAATGTGAAGTTCTAAAAAACAGAGTATACTGGGTTCATTTCTATATTCTTCGTCTTACAAATACAGTATATTACCAGTTGGTCTATTTTGTTTTTCAAACCTCTCACAGTTGGTGAAATATTGGATACCATTGGTTCTTGTTCACTTTTGCACTAATATCATATTCATTTGGAATGAGAGCTATCACTCTCTGCACAAATTTGGGACTGTAGTTCTGATTAAGGCATTAGCAATAGGACGGCAAAGACAAAACACTTAATACATCAGTTAATATTGGTTATGAAGAATACAATTACAGCTAGACAGATAATATCAACATTCTGTTGCCTTATCCCTAGTCATTTTGATAACACACTAAAAAAAGTCTTAAAAGCTCACTGCCTGGTGCAGATCACACATCTTCTGTACTTCTCTGAAATGAGGTAAATTTCTTTTTTCCTGTACATGTTAAATGCAATGGAAAATTAAAATCTAATGGAACAGTATCTGACTTCAGTTTTTTGCCAGACACTACAATGCCTCAGTAACAAACAGTCTAGCAAAACACATTTGCTCCATATGTTACAGCACTGTGGTCACTCGGCTTACAAATATTTCTTTTTCAAAATGTACCTAATACTTCATCAATGGGACAACTGTTTTCAATATGAATGATCACAGTATTTAAAATAAAGTTGCAAAGTTTAAATCACCGAGAGAGAACGTAGTTCACAGTTCATAAATCGATATATGAGGACTACCTAAAAAGTATCTGTCATCAGGTTGTAAATAAAATACAAGTACCACAACAGTTGAAGCAAATCTGTTGTTGTTGTGGTCTCCAGTCCTGAGACTGGTTTGATGCAGCTCTCCATGCTACTCTATCCTGTGCAAGCTTCTTCATCTCCCAGTACTTACAGCAACCTACATCCTTCTGAATCTGCTTAGTGTATTTATCTCTTGGTCGCCCTCTACGATTTTTACGCCCACACTGTCCTCCAATGTTAAATTTGTGATCCCTTGATGCCTCAGAACATGTCCTACCAACTGGTCCCTTCTTCTTGTCAAGTTGTGCCACAAACTCCTCTTCATCCCAATTCTGTTCAATACCTCCTCATTAGTTATGTGATCCACCCATCTCATCTTCAACATTCTTCTGTAGCACCACATTTAGAAAGCTTCTATTCTCTTCTTGTCCAAACTATTTATCGTGCATGTTTCACTTCCATACATGCCTACACTCCATACAAATACTTTCAGAAACGACTTCCTGACACTTAAATCTATACTCGATGTTAACAAATTTCTCTTCTTCAGAAATGATTTCCTTGCCATTGCCAGTCTAAATTTTATATCCTCTCTACTTCGACCATCATCAGTTATTTTGCTCCCCAAATAGCAAAACTCCTTTACTACTTTAAGTGCCTCATTTCCTAATCTAATTCCCTCAGCATTACCCGACTTAATTCGACTACATTCCATTATCCTCGTTTTGCTTTTGTTGATGTTCATCTTATATCTTCCTTCCAAGACACTGTCCATTCCGTTCAACTGCTCTTCCAAGTCCTTTGCTGTCTCTGACAGATGTCATCGGCCAACCTCAAAGTTTTTATTTCTTCTCCATGGATTTTAATACCTTACGATCTTCGGTGGTGTGCATTGTCTGTCCAATGTAAGTCTTCCCACACTCACAGGGAATCTGGTATATGCCGGCCTTCCGCAAACCGAGATCGTCTTTGACACTTCCCAATAATGCTCGTGTATTATTGGGCGGGCAAAAGACAGTTCCTACTCGGTGTTTCCTCAATATTCGTCCTATTTTCCCCGATAGTGCGCCAGTACCCGGTATACAGGCAGTGGCTATCTCTTCCTCCGTGACTTAGATTGGACAGACAGTGCGCACCATGGAAGATCGTTGCCGAGAACATCAGAGGCACACTCGACTTATGTACCCCAACAAGTCGGCAGTCGCAGAGCACTGTTTGTCCGAAAATCACGAAATGGACTACCAACATAGCAGGGTCTTGGCACAGACATCTAAATACTGGGACGGCGTCGTTAGAGAGGCTATCGAAATTCGTACCAGGGACGAACTCATCAACAGAGATTGCGGCTATAACCTCAGCAAGGCATGGGAACCAGCACTGAGTCTAATTAAAAAGAGGCTCAGCAAAGAAAACGAACGAGCGGCCCGGGCGGACGAGGCAGTTACACCGATGCCTCCACAAACGCCGACGCCAGCCTCTTAGCGACAGCCGACACGCGGCCGCGGACCGCGGAGAGAACGCCTCGCGGGGGAAGGGGATTTAGGACTGCCGCCCGCCCTGACTCTTCCTCAATGCCGAGGAGGACCCAGAGGACGAGCCCATACTTTTTGCCCCCGAGGACGTGGCAAGAGTAATCAGGTCCCTCCCTACAAAAGAGGCACCAGGGCACGACAGTGTCACTAATCAGTTAGTCAAAAATCTCCCACCCACAGCCATCACACACCTCGCGAACGTCCTCAACGAGATTACTCGATCCCGTGTTTTCCAGCTTGCTGGAAACATGCGGAAGTGGTCACGATACACAAACCAGGGAAAGACCCTCTATTCCCGCAGCACTATAGGCCGATTAGCCTCTTGCCAACTCTCAGCAAGATCTATGAGCGCCTCCTGCTAAGACCCATACAAGAACATATTACCAGAGAGCAAATTCTGCCGGATTTCCAATTTGGGTTCCGGCAGAACCACTCTGCCCCTCAACAGGTCATGAGAATGGTTGAAGCAGCTACGGAGGGCTTCAACCACAGAGGCTACTGCGGGATAGTGCTACTAGACATAGCCAAAGCCTTTGACTCAGTATGGCATAGAGGGCTACTCTACAAGTTGTACACACAAGGGTTTCCCGGGACCATAGTTCAGCTGATCCAGAGCTACCTCACGAATAGGACCTTCTCCGTCAAAGTAGAAACTGCCACCTCCACCAGAAGGCGTATTCGTGCCGGGGTGCCACAGGGATCGGTCCTGGGGCCTGTATTGTACAGTTTGTACACTGCTGACACTCCAACGGCCCCCCTGGTGCACACTGCACAGTACGCTGACGATACAGGCTTCTACACGAGAAACGCGAACAAGGACCTGGTCATCCGTAGGCTACAAAAGGTTTTAGATGACACAGAAACTTGGGCTCGTCGCTGGTGCATCACCATCAACTCTGAGAAGACGCAGGCAATGCTGATTACCCGCAGGCTCGGAAGGCGCGAACCTCCTCAACGTCTCCCCCTCCATCTTCACCTAAATGGAACCCAACTCCCCTGGCGCAGAATCGCCAAGTACCTTGGCGTAACCTTGGACTCTCGTCTTACGTGGAAACCCCACATAGACGAGGTCCACAGGAAGGCCTGCGGTACAATGTCCATCCTATACCCTATCCTGAACACAACCAGCTCCCTTCCCTGTCCAGTGGCAGTAAATGTGTACCAGGCCCTGATCCGGCCAGTAATGGAGTATGCGTGCCCTGTCTGGGGATACGCGGCAAAGCAGCACATGGACAAACTCCAGAGGCTGCAGAATCGCGCCCTCAGAAGGGCACTGCACCTACCTCTTGGATTCCCCACAGACGACTTGCACGCCGCAGCCGAAATCCCACTCCTGAGAGAGCGTTTCCAAGATCTGGCAAGGGCCTTCTATGAGGGTTCTTCCAGATCCGGAAACGCACTCATCCACTCCCTAGGTCGGTATGACATGTCCCACGATAAGCACAAGCGCCCTATGACGATCTTCGACGACTAAGTCGAAGAGAAAATCCCAACACCCAATCCATCATCCTGTTCCTTCCCATATAACACCAAACTTCTCGCCTATCTCAGGCAAGTACCAGACACACTCACAACAATCATCACAAATCTCAGACACCAAAAACTATAGAAAAATCACACACACACGTTCACAGGGGAGTAAATGCCGAAAGGCTACAGACTCCCCCTCACACTTGCCCAAAGAGGGGAAAGTAACAGATGAGAGCAGCAGCTCAGGAGCTCAGTTCGTCAGCGCACCTGACGATGGCGACATGTGTGATCGCCGAAATATTGTGCCCGTTGGACACTATGGACCAACAGTATACCCGTGGACTGTTCGCGCAAGAAATACACTGGGAGGAGTTGAAGAATCAGATCATGTATTAAAACTGCATCTTTGAAACACTCACTACATAACCATGGATTAGATATAAGGTTTTGTCATATCTCTTAACAAACTGGTAATTTCCCCCTGCATTTTGCCACGTGAGGGCTGAGATTGCAGGCAGCCCATGCAGCCTCAGATCTACGATATTTCCGAACCGGGGCAAACACTTGATAGTGCTCCCTTTCCCCCCCCCCCCCCCCCCCCCAATCTTCTCGAGCGTTTGAGAGGACGTAAAAAATTTAAAAAAATCGATTTTTCGAAAGTATGTTCAGTTTGCAGCGCACATTTTCTGATTAGTTTGATACATAAAACACATATTTTCGAGGAAATGAGAGACATGTTATTTGGTATTAAGTGTGCTAAACTGTAATGCCACGCCTCTTCAGAAAGCATTCTTCTATTCGGTCTGTGAAATTCAAACATGTATAGTTTGTAATGGAAGCCATCAAGTCTATATTCACGACAGTGGAAATTAAAATGTCGTTTGGTGCCTCTCCTGTTCCAAGTCGGCCGGTTTGAGATCCTACCCTCTTTACTGTTATTATTCGTTTTAAACTCTCAATTAGTACTAGGTGGGTTTATTTGTGACCGGGAGAATAAGAACTCTTCAAAAAATTTGCACTCTTTATTGCCTATTTGCTAATAATTTTCTATTTTGTGTGGCATAAAATTAAATATAGGAAACATAAAACCAGTAAAAATATGAGACAAGAGAGTACACATTTCTTAACTCCTTTGGTCCCAGCATTTTTTTTTCTTTGTGTCTTGCAACAGCTTTACACGGCTTGTTTCCCTTTCTGCGAAAGAATCTATTATCTCATTAAAGTTCGTCAAACGTTTTGCTACATGAAAAATCAAACTGTCGTTGTCTAATACTGAAAAAGTTGCTAACACGGATCATACACGACTGGTGTGGTCTCTCGAATTGATAATGTTTATTTTGTCACTGTCTGTTAGATAAAACGAAATAGGCCTAGCTCTTTCTAATATTGCAGCAATAGTAATACGCCAAAAACGCGAGACTGTTTTGGCACAAATGGTCATTTTTATTTACCTCATCTAAATAAATAACACGACAGAATATAATTCACGAAGTACTAATATCAAATGCTTACTAGCCTTACAACAAGCAAAAAGTTGTATGTTAGGAAATAGTTTCACATTTCATTCATACACTCCATTTTCTCAAGCATGAGATCGAGTAGTAGTAAGAAATTTCTTTATAAATTTGGAACCCTCATATTCTTCTATATAATTCGTGTGATGTCCCCGTTTTTTCTCGTCTCTTCGTTCGAACAGTCTTGTCATCACTAATTCTGTACCTTTCGTGCCATTGTCAAAACGTATTCTCCGGTTAACTTCCCTACTCCTGCCAGGATCACCGGTTCAGTTAACCCGCGTTTACCGGTTAGGCGTTATTACGTGTTCGTACAATACGTTTCCCGCGCTATCCCGAGAACAGAACTTATGAGGCTGCTAAACGGGGATTGTACAACTGAGCATTAATACAGTAGGGTTCTGTCAAAATTGCATTTTCTTGGGTACACAGAGAAGATAATATGTAATCTTTCTTACCTGTTAGTCGTTCATGTCCCCTCTGGTATTCGAAATCTATGGATTTCACTAATAATTATAATAACGCTGATCATTCGCACAACCAATCAACCACATAAACAGCTGTTGGCAATCAACCTTTTGCGTTTATTCGGCTCTGCTCGTATAGCCCTGTCCCCTTTCGTCTGGGGGAAGGCGTATTATATCTAGACGCGAAGGGAACTCCCCTGACAGAGACTTCACGTACACTACGCAGGGATTCAAAATCAACTTACGAATCGTTCAAAAATCAACTTATTATGTGTTAAAAATGGTAAAAAAGCAACTGAGATGCATATCAAAATGATATGAATAATCGATGGACCAACGGGCGATGGATACTGTGCGCTTTGTAAAACAAGATTTGATATCCCGGTTTGCTTCCCCTCCTCTCTCTCTCTCTCTCTCTCTAATCCGGACCTGAGCCCGTTCTTCAATTCTTTATCGGAGTCAGGCAAGTTTTCATGCGCACGAAGAGGTGTAACTAACTCGTTTGCTAAGTATGAACTGTACGACGGAGGTTCGAAAGCATCCCGTGTAGACTGACGCACCGAGTCTTGCCGGGCAAAGTGCAGCCGAGCATTGTCGTGCTTATTTTGAATGTTTCTTCTCTTTTCTTATTTTCGTAGTGGGCTTCAGAACCTATTTTCGTTTCACATTCCAATGAATCCACAAGCTAGATTCCCTTAGAGCTGCAGAAAACGGTAGCCATAACGTTCTGCCTGATAGTTTTGCATGCTTCGTTTTTACTTCTTGATGGCCCTACACCTCTGATTGTTGATTTGTCTCCGCGTTGCATAGGAAATCCATGTTTCGCCAACAACAGTGTCTCTAGATTGAGGTTTTTTTTTTTTTTTGCAATGTTGTGGAAAGTCTTTTGGGGGGGGGGGGGGACAAACGAATGTGGGAACGAAAACTTTGGGGAAAAAAATTTCGGCAGTGGGGAAGTATTTTTTCTGCATAACGAAACTGCTGATACTATCTCTGACATTTTACTTCAAATAACACGTATTTAGTTTTATAGATATGCTTTCTCTCTCTCTCTCTCTCTCTCCAAATCAATCAATACCTTTTTCCTTTTTTCACATCTGGTGTTTGGTGTTAGCTTCACATCAGTGGCTGCAAGACAGAGATACAAGTATAGCACATATCGATCTCACGGCGTGTTCAGACACTGCTAGCCTAAGCTACCGGCCCATGCAATGCCTGGTGCAACTTTTTATTTCTCCCTTAAAGAACTAAAGAGAGAATTAACAATTTTGTATGTGTGAAAGATAATAAGCAGTTATTTCGACCGATATTTGTCAACTGGTTGGTATTTCCTCAAACGTAAGTACAACTATGTAGAATCTTCATTGCAGCACATTGCGTCCATTTCTAGCTCTTTCTTACATTCACAAAGAAAGTAATTTACTCCGAACACAGCTGCCGAAAGTTTCGGGTTTGGATGTATTTGGTAGTGGTTTTTTGGGTGTTTTGTTTGTTGTGTTTGCTGGTACTGTGATTTTTAGGGTGTATTAACTGAAAGAGAGGAAGTAGGTATCTATTACCTAAACTATTTACCATGCGAAGATATCGGGCTGCAACGATAGCCCAGCCACAATTTTCTGGTAAGTTTCTGAATTTCTACGCACTTCGCTGAATGCAAACTAGAGTTTTAATCTTGTCTAAAATGCTACAAATAAGCAATTTTCATTTTATTTTTAGAATAAATGCAATTACGCTGTATTATATGATACCATTCCGATACTGCTTATTGAGTGAGATTAGTAAGTAGTTAGTAGAGCGCTGAAATGTGGAAGGTTGGGTACTGTTTACTGATTAGTGTTTTTATTTATATTGAGTTGGCTCCGTGGGTTTTCGTGTTGTTTCGTATTGGCTCCGTGGGTTTTCGTGTTGTTTCGTATGCCATTAAAATAAGAAGTAACTATGTATTAATGGTAGCTGGGCAGAGTGGCCGAGCGGTTCTAGGCGCTAAAGTCTGGAACCGCGCGACCGCCACGGTCGCAGGTTCGAATCCTGCCTGGGGCATGGATGTGTGTGATGTCCCTAGGTTAGTTAGGTGTAATTAGTTCTAAGTTCTAGGCGACTGATGACCTCAGAAGTTAAGTCGCATAGTGCTCAGAGCCATTTGAACCATCTGATATAATTATAGTAACACGCACTGACTTGTGCCAAACATGAGGCATGAAAATTTGTACTGAATGTAAAAGGATTCTAGAATTTAATGTTTGTTTGATAAGTGAAACACCAGTATGCCCATTTTTGTACTATTTTACTCTTTATCATTTACTAAACATTATCTTGTAAGTTTTTTTTCATAGTTGGCTTTCTGTGGTCAGGATAAATATTCTAGTGTTATTGCACGCCATATAACAAAAACTGCTTTTGTTCCTCCCGAACAGTGATTAAACAATGCAAATTTTATACAGGGCTTAATTTCGGCCGGCACCTCCCGGGGAATTTATTTTGAACATGACAAGTCCAGTCTGGAGATTTAAAATAGTACACTTGTATTAAATAGCAATCTAATTATAATTTGCCGTGCTGCGCCGGCACTGGTGAATGTGACAATGGGCGACCAACATGATGTGATGAAATATCTTCAGTATCATTCATCGCTACATGTTTTATTAGTTAATACTGGACACACGTTCACCGAGCACCTCCAATGCAACTGACTGAACGTTGCGACTGGCAGCAGTTGCAGTTGCAGTTTCGTAGTCACGAAGACTACTGACTTGGGCCGATATGTGTGAGACTGCTAAAAATGGTTCAAATGGCTCTAAGCACTATGGGACTTAACATCTGAGGTCATCAGTACCCTAGACTTAGAACTACTTAAACCTAACTAACCTAAGAACATCAGACACATCCATGCCCGAGGCAGGATTCGAACCTGCGACCGTAGCAGCCGCATGGTTCCGGACTGAAGCTCCTAGAACCACTCGATCACAGCTAGGGAACAGCCGGTAGCACCTATTCTTTATGTTAAATCTTGTGCACTTTTGTTTTGATTAAAAGAAATTTTGTTTTAAAAACCTGAACTTAAGAACAGTCTTATGTAAAAAAAAAAAAAAAACTATTTATCATTGTAAGTTTCCTCAAAAATTTTCAAAAATCAAAACTTGTGATTTTTATGTGTATGTGGGTGGGTGGGGGAGCTGTATGGTTAAAAGAGGTGCGTTCGGGGCTTTCGGCACCTACAGTTTTAAAATGAAACCCTAGTCTTGCATCAATTTGATGCTCTTTAGCTGTATTGTTCATTGTCCTCAGCGTCGAAACCTTCTTTCTAGCTCCTTGAAAAAAGCATTATTTGGCCACACACTAGAGCATTAGTGGAGAAAAACTGTCATCAGTTTTCAGGGAATCGAACAATGACTTGTTTTTGACTCGAATGAATTCGTAGATGTATTTTTCTAAAATACCAAAATAGTGATCTAATCAGAAAACTAAAGAGACAACTTTCTATATTTACTTATTTAGCTTACAGTCGAATGGAATTCAAGGTTCTTCCGTCGATGGGATGTAATGTTTACCATGGGATGACAAATTCTCTTTCGTTAAATTTTCAACCTTTTTATTTTATTTATTTATCTACATGATTGTCAGTCAGTGACAGGATAGAAACTTTATCAGTCAAAGCTGCTGGTAAACCTTTCGGGATGTGAGGTCGTGGTCCAAGAAACTCTCCTGCACCTGACGTTTCGTCTAGGACTGCGCCGGACATCACCAGAGACGCTCTTCCGCTGAGTCTTGCCGACTGACTGGTCGACGTAACGTTAGTGACAGCCCCAGAAGGTGCACGAGTCCCGCCCAATCACCCCCCTCCACACCAATCCATATCCTAAGTTCCCATCGTATGCCGCATGTTCCAACATCAAAGTTGTTCGTATCACAGATATGCCAGTCATAACAAGGGAGAAAATCAGTAGTTAATACGAAATACGGTTTTTCTGGTACCATTGTGAAAAGAATTAGAAATATGTTCATTGAACATGCGAGTTAAAAAACCTTCAATAAGAAAGAAAAATAAAAATGGTATCCACACTGTCTTTTTTATTTCATGAGCTTTCATCTGCACTGTATCAAAAAATCTGTTATTTGTTAACTGCAGTGAGCGCAAATTTCTGTCACCTCGCGTAGTGTAAGAAATTCTGTTGGGAAATATTAATTGGTAGTATCGCCAAGGATGCTGTCCATTATCTCGATTGTCTAAAGTAAATGTTGAGCATAAACAAGGCAAAGTCGATGTCTTGGTTTGTTTCTGATTACCTCATTAAGACTAAAGAATATAAGAGTGGGATAATGTAGAAATGCGTAATGCAAGCAGTGAGATATTTATACAGTGACATTCTTCATTAATATTTGCCTGTGTAATGGGTGAATTTTAACTTATGAACTCTTATGACTGCTTGCTTATAGCAGACACGAGAGTTGGTTGTTTTCTTTACAGGTATCGGCTTTCCTGTGTATCAAAATGAACTCTGTTGAATCTGTTTTAAGCGCTAATAGAAAAGAGAATTACAGGAACTAGGGCCTCCCAGATCAGATCCGTTGACTGAGAAAATGAATAAATAACCGTGACTGCCAGCGAACATTTAACAAAGAAGTATATAATAAGTGTAAGTTGTGTGGATGCAACGTAAGAATGCCTGACTTTCAGCCTGGAAGTTAATTCGTTAATTAATACATGTATTAGTGATCTTGTACATTTGTCCAAAAAAAATAAAAAAGCGCGAAAACTCCCACTTAAACAAAATGCGAAACGGAGAGTAGCGAAAGCTTAAACATGATTTCCTTGTTTCCACAAATTGGACTTAATTATGTACAAAACAACAAAATTCCACACAAGCAATTATTTCTTTTCCCAGACAAACTAGCATATTATTATTGACAGCGGATGAATTGTACAAAATTTGTTGACAAGCATAATTATTGTAAAGCAGACGTGATTAATTCCAGGCTCTCATTTATCTTCAAATGGTTCAAATGGCTCTGAGCACTATGGGACTCAACATCTTAGGTCATAAGTCCCCTAGAACTTAGAACTACTTAAACCTAACTAACCTAAGGACATCACACACACCCATGCCCAAGGCAGGATTCGAACCTGCGACCGTAGCAGTCCCGCGGTTCCGCACTGCAGCGCCAGAACCGCTAGACCACCGCGGCCGGCTCTCATTTATCTGAATTTGAAAATTTGTGAACACTCAGAACGTATACTTACGAGTCGCCACTCAGTTCAATGTATTTAGTACTGTTTCCTTTCCTTACGATAAGTGTACATAATTGCTGCAGTTAGAATCTGCACTAAACAAGTCAGTACGTATGACAATTTCAGTTCTTTTAATGAGCATCTCAGCGATTTTTTACTTCCGTGCATGACTTCTGCTTTTGCTTAATTTATGATGCACAGCAGGGGTAAACTTACAGTTAACACACTGTAATTCTGTTGACATGTTCACTGATTGACAGCAATCCGTTTGCTGATTATGTTAAAATTTTTTACAAACGTGTCAACGCAATGCTGCACGTTCACCTTACTTGTCATGTTTCAGTACATATCGGCAATGGTTACCGAGGTCCTACGCTTACGAAATTTCATTTACAGTTGTTTTTCGCTTAGTATAAATAAAGAGGCTATGCGTTCAACAAAAATGACTGTCCGATTCTGGATAATTACTACAACGTCAATTTTGATGTTTGTTTCAGGATGGCTCGCATGTTGGAAACGCGATAGAATCAAAGCGCTTTGCAAATTGTTCAAATGCACACTACAAGCACATACAAAAGATTCGTCTAACCATGCAAATCGTAAGAAGTATTTACAGGCCCTCAAATTTTCACAATTCGGTTGCAGCAACTCAAAATTAACAACATTTTATGGTTCAATTATACCTAGAGGAAGAAAAATTGCAGAGTTGAAAGTGGCGGCATTCATTGCGGAGCATTGTTCGGTACCAGCAGTAGAACATCTAGGCGTTTTGTTGCCAGCTTTAGACAAGTCATCTAATGTTCTCGTTGGAATGAAGTTGCATCACATTAAATGTGCAGGGCTGGTTATTAATGTAATTTCACCACGTTTGACGTCTACTGGCAACAAGAATATTTTGCGCATCGTTGTGCGTTATTTTAGTCATAACACGAAAAAGATAATAACAACATTTTATAGACTGTAGGAAATAGAAGGCGGTGATGCTGACTCTTTAGCTAACGTGTTTAAAAAGCAACTAGCTGCATATGGCCTCGATTTTAATAAGTTAGTAGGTATAGGTGTGGACGGAGCTAATGTATAAAATAATAGCAGGAGATCATAATTCATTCTCTTCAATTTTGGAAGAATTTCTGCACCATCCTACTATTGTCAAATGTGGGTCACACTCACTGCATCTTGCCACAGAAAACACCCACAAAGTATTACCTTCGCATTTAGAATACATCGTTAGAGAAACTTCCTGGAAGATTAAAATTGTGTGCCGGATCGAGACTCGAACTCGGGATATTTGCCTTTCGGGGGTAACCGTTCAAAATAGAGAAGTTGTCAAGGACGCTCCGCTGGCTCACTAAATTTTAGACCAATGAGATGCTTTAGAGTTTCACTTTAAATTGCCCAAGGATAAAGAAAATGCCGTACTGCAGGTCAATTACATCTTTCGCTATTATCAAAACCCAATAAATTATATCTTACAATGAAGCGGCAGGGTGTATTTACTAAAAAGATTTAACAGTTATAAAAGGGTAATGTGTATCATTTCTTTTTCAATTATGCCAAGAAATTCAGCGGAGAATCCGAAAAAAATCTAAACCTTTTGGAAAAATTGCCTGTTTTACACCTGACTCGGCTACTGGCCAAGTCAGGCATGACGTGGGGGATATAATTGCCAATTTTAAAGAATTGCTTGGAGGTGACAGTGTTGACAGCGCCTTGAATCAATGGCGAATGTTCCCTTTCCAACAATGGAACAAGATTATTTCAACAGAAGAGCCATTTTGGGACGAAGTGTTGGCCTTTGAAGATGCTGCTGGAGAAATTCTCGGCTATCAACAAATTAGTGATAGGAGTTTTGAGCCTGCCACTATCCAACACCAGTGTGGAGAGAGCATTCTCCATGATAAATGTGGTAAAAGGCAAACTGTGAAACAGAATGCACACAAGCACAGCAGCTCACATAAGTAGAGTGTGGAACAGTTTGAAGAATCAAGGGTGTAATAAATTCGAGCCAAGCTCTAAAATGCTTACCAAATTTAAGTCAGAGAATGTATATAATACAATGATGTCGATGTCATGTCGCTTCTGGCATAAAAAAATTGATCATACTGATTTTATTGTTGTTTTATGCATTGATACAATAATTATAGTAGGCATTCATGTCACATAATTTCATCCATTGTGCCATGTAACGTATCTTTATGTCAATACATCGATGTACTGTAATTTTTATGGCATGGAAAATTTATTTATTGTATTGGTAGACGCATAAGATATTTAAAAATTTTAAATTATGCCGCCGTAATTGTACTTTTGTCACTCACTAAGCCACAAAACAGCTCAAGTTATTATCAGTAACCAAAGCTATGAAACGATCACAATAACTTTCAAACTCACTTAAATCTTCATAACCTCCCATTGTAGTAGCAGAAACCGATCTAACAACTGCGCCAGACAATTGATGTCTTATATAGGCTTTGCTGACCGCAGCACCGGATTCTGACTGTTTACATAACTCTGAATACGCACGCCTGTACCAGCTTCTTTGACGTTTCAGTGCATAAGAGTTGTTCGTTGTCAAGTCGGTCACACAAGTTACTTATCGTCCCATTATATACCACACGTACTCTATTGGAGACAAGTCCGGAAATTGTGCTGGCCAGGGAAGCTGCCGCATGTCTTGCAGAGCACATCGAGTTTCACGGGCAGTGTATGGGCGAGCATTATCCTCTTGGAACAAGAAGTCACCTTCCTGTTGCAAAGAGGGCAAAAGAATGGGTCTAACAACATCCTGTATGTACCGAGTGCTGGTTAGGATCCACTCCAGAAACACCACCGGTGAATGAGGATTGTAGCTTATTGCACCGTAGACCATAAGGCCTGGGGTGGAGTCAGTGTGCCTTACACAAATGAAGTCTACGAATCAGCGCCCACAATATCTGTGTCGCACGCGTCGTCTGTGAGCATGGTGGCGACCTGGGGAACAGTCTCTTTCTCCCGATGTTTTGGGAAGGCACGGCGGTGTTACTCCTGACGTTATAGCGTGGGGAGCCAACAGCTGGTAGTAACTGATGGGAACTCTGTTGGCACAACGGTACGTCACAGACCTGCTGCATCCTCGTGTGTTACCTCTCATACGACAGTAAAGAGGTGTCATTTTTCCCGTGAACTGTCCGAGACGTTCAGGTATTGCCATAGGCAGCACGATTCTCAGATTTGTCCGATAGAAGATGTGTGGGACCAGTTCAGACGTCAGCTCGGTCCCATGCCAGTTTACAGAATATCAAGGACAAGTTTCAACATTTATGGCCAGGCTTTCTTAGAGGATATAATGGCTCTATGAAACCGTTCCCAATCGAGTCAGTGCATGCATACAGGCCAGAGGGAAGCAGCACCGTTATGGTAAGCGGTTTCACACTCCAAACTTAGTTCTTCCTTCCAATTTCTTTGTAACCTTGCGAAGGTTTAGCTAGTTCCCTCCTCTCCTACTAGTCACTTCAGTTTTTCCCCCCCATCAGCGTATTTATGTGGACAAGCTCATTTTCTCTCCACAGGTCAAGAACTTGTTTAAAGTTTTCTTCACACATTGACACAGACACCCCTCTTGCCAGAGTATATTCACAATTATTTGAAAATCTAGCTCTCTCGCACCTCTTTTCCAAAACGAAGTCTCAGAGAGTCTGAAAGTTCTTCCACATTTTATATGTATATAATTTATTTCACACATACTCATGCATAGTTAAAAGTTACGAAGTAGTCTGCGAGATAATGAATTAATCACATCACACCAATGACACAAGCACACTGGAAAAAATTAGTCACTCCCACGAGACCAAGCTAATTCCCCACTCCATGCAGTACCCTTTCCAATAACCGCCCTGAAGCTGGTTGAGTCTATCTGCATTCAATGACTAATTCCTGTCGTGTTTGAAACAGATGGTCACTGACAAGGCGCCACTACTCTGGCTTACATCAGTGTTGGAGGGTCTCAGAGGCCTGGTACTAGGTCTACACCACATGCAGCGACCAAAGCTACCAGCATGCTCGTCTAATAAAGCACACTAAACCCTAATATTTACACGGGTAAACGACCACCACTTGCGAGCAGGCAGAATCTGCTTTCATCGCTGAAGACCACGGCGCTGAATTCCATCTTCCAAGTGCCCGTCTGACGGCATCAGTCGAGCTATGCACGTCGATGCTGTGACGTGAGTGGAAGACGAGCTAGAGGTGTGATTGCTAAATTGGAATATTTATTCCAATTCTGGACACAATCGTTGGTGGAACTTGGTGTCAATGACGTTCGTGTGGTACTCATCTGGCTGTCTGAAGACAGAGATAAAGCACAGCACACGATGTATTTATATAAAAATCATGTACTACAAGATGGCATTGTGTTGTCGTGGAGATACCAAAGAAATCTGTAAGTTTTAATAGTCTGAATACCACAGTCTAGATCACAGAAGTATTAATTTTCGATGAACGATCTCAGCCAGTATATGTCATCTTCAGATGTGCAAACTACTGTAAAACAATAGAAATTAGCCTTATGTTAGAAACAATAAATACTTGAAGGATCACGGTGTACAAATGACGGTAGATGAGCTTCCAACATTTAAATACCCATTTAGAAATTTTTATTTCAAACAGTTCATCCAAAAGGGAAATGAACAAGAATAAAAATGCACAAGGTCTAAAATTTTGAAATTTTCTGACATTTGCACATTTACTGTGATGTATGTGCTTGAATGTGTGAACAACGCAATCCAGTCTTGGTTACACTTGTATATTCCTTTCCAGCTGCAGTCGAGACCGTTTTGATAAACGGCATTCTGGAAAATCTTGACTCAAACACGTAGTTAATACTATGGGTAATACCGTATCCACTGTACTTCTTGCTAAATTGGAATGTTCATTTTGAGTCCGGACTCAAAAATTTTCAAGAGACTTAGATTTAAATTCGTTTCGAAGTGTTCTATCACGTGAGAGATCTATTAGCTCCTCTTACTGTTGGCGAGCGATCAGTTATAATCGTATCGAACGGGTTTCGGGGCCAGTCAGAATCAGATGAAGGTCCTCGAAGTTTATGTTGACTAAGGGCTTCGAGATTTTCTACACCAGTTCTACTAATTGAACTTACTTTCAGCTAATTTACCTTCACGAAATCAGTAAGATAAGAAAACATCCGCAATTACCCTTCTCCATCTAGGTTTTCCCCGCTTAGAAAAATGATATTACTGTTTTGGCCTTGAATTGATATATTATGATCATTCAGTTTTTCAAAAACGCCGACCAAGTAACACAATATTAGAAGCCATTTTTCATTCAGAGCCGCGAGTGTAGGATAGCTGTTCAGTAGGGGAAAAAAAAAAAAAACTAAGTCCATCCTTTAGCTCCACAATGCGACGAAGCATTTTAGCACGTGACAACCGACGTACCTCCGTGTGTAAAAGAAGCGAATCATGTTTAGAAACCAATCTCCTCGAAAAGAATGGAAATAACCAGTTCGCAACAGTTCGTGTTGACACGTATGGGCTCACGAGCCCTCTCATCTGTGCTGTGGCAGCTGTACGATCTGCCACTGATACCTTTACAATACGACGATATTGGCGAATGTCTGTTTTGCGTGGACGTCAAGTACCTCGTCTACGAGTATGAGAATATCCACGCGACCACCGGGGCCAGCATCATTGCACAACTGACGGAGCACGCCCAACTTGTGTGGCAGTTCTCCGAAAGGACCATCCCGCCACTAGGAAGGCCACACTTTGACCACTTTCAAACTAGCTCAATTGTCTATAGGAAGGACGAGCGTGTCTGTGGCATGGTTTCCTGCTTGCTTCACACGTTTGCACCACACTGACAAGGGGAGGCCACGACGTTTTACTTTAAACTTCGTACACTCGTAGTACTCCATTAGGACAACAAAATGTGTAAGCAGTAGCTCGTACTTCTCAAGTGTTATTGAGAAAATCGCAAGATAATTTCGGTCGTCAAATATATACGGCTGTGCGTGGCCGTTTTCACCAGAAAGCGGCGGCAGCCGAGTGGGTAGCGTTCAAGCTCCGTAGTCGCTGTATCGCTGGATCGAGTCCCGTTCGTCAGTTCTTTTATTTTTAACGCGGTCATTTTCTTTACTATTTATATTACAATTGATATAATGGGAAAAATACGTGTAATCGGATAAACTTTTATTAAATTTTCAATGTTATTTGGCAGTATACAAATTTTTATAATCACAAACAATATAATATTCATAACTGTCGACTAGTAAACGACCAAACGCATAAAGTGATACTGAAAATGTATGAGAAATCCCTTATACCAGGAAGGAGCCCTAAACTGCTTGTTACCTCCAAGTTTTGACCGGCACAGACGGCTTTCGAAAGATGTACAATTAATCGTCGCTTTCGACATTACGAGTACAATGGCAGGATGGTATTTTTTGTAAAAACATGGAAAACATAAAGTTAAACGGCACCAGCTGCATTGAATAAATGCTGTTTCCGCATACGCAAAGTATTTGAGATTTCACGTGGAAAAAAAAACCTCGTTAACATTTTCAAAAACCTCTCTTTCAGCCGATAATTTGGAAGCAAACCATGTATAACGCAGCATTTCTTCAAATATCGGCGCTGATACTTGATCATGCAGTATCGAGTGTATTTTAATAGCGTCTTCACTAGAAGCAATTTCTCGTTCTTTTTCGATTAAATACGAACATTTTTTATGACACGGACAAGCATACATTTTCAGTATAATTTTATGCGTTTGGTCGTTTACTAATTGATAGTTATGAATATTATATTATTTGTAATAATAAAAATTTGTAGACTGCCAAATAACATTGTAAATTTAATAAAAGTTCATCCGATTGCACATATTTTTCCAATTATATCAATTGTAATGTAGATAGTAAAGAAAATGACTGTGTAAAAGTAAAAAAAAAAACTGACGAACGGGGGACTATCCAGCGATACAGCGATTACGGGGCTTGAACGCTACCCACTCGGCTGCTGCCGCTTTCTGGTAAAAAACGGCCACGCACAGCCATATATATTTGACGACCGAAATTATCTTGCAATTTTCTCAATAACGCTTGAGAAGTACGCGTTACTGCTTACACATTTTGTTGTCCTAATGGAGAACTACGGGTGTACGAAGTTGGAAGTAAATCCGCGTTCCAAACGTCGTGGCCTCCCCTTGTGAGCCTTCTGGCTGTGAGCATTCCATATTAGAAGGTAGACACAGATGGCGCTTTGATAGCTATGCCGCTACGCTCTCAATTGGTGGACGACATTGAAATCACTATCAGTACATCTACTAACCCCAGGTGGCATATGCCGTCATCGGATCAAACACGATGTCGTCTTTGCAGATGTACTAATTTTTTTCCTAAAATGTATGATGCTTTTCAAATATGTACGGGTAAGGGACTCAATCTTCTAAAATGCATTTGTAATTTACAATATTTTTAAAAGAACAATATTACCATTCAAATACTTTTCTTGCAACCTAGTGCTACATAAGATTTCACCATTAAACTTTAAAAAATTGATTGAAATCAATACAATGAAGAAAAGTTAACATATACACTACGAAACACTGGGCAATAGGAATCCACTGATCAAGATATTTTTTGAATACCATGGTCTAGTTCAGGCGACCGCAAAATGAGTGCTGCCTCATTGGGGGAATGGGGGCTGGGGGAGCAGAGAATAATAGAGGGACGCGCCGGCTTTCATTGAAGTATTTTTATTTCGTACCATGTAAGAAAAAGATTTCTGGTGAACAAATATTGCTAGCGTGAGATTCTCATTTCGATGAACCAATTTAGGAAGATTCCCCATCGTTAATTTGCTGTCTTATATCACATAACCTGGTCAGTAGATCCTGTCAGCAGGAATGCTCAGAGAAATCGTGAGTAATGTTTCATCACACAGCTCCATCACCGTCCACCCCAGGGTTACTTACTTACCATACATTTAAAAACCACTAACGACAATAAGCCGCTTTCCAATGTGTCCGCCACTTCCTTGCAACACTGACTACAAGAATAGACTGTTAATCAGAGACATTGTTACTGTCTTCTCGATTTCAGCCCAACTTTCGGAGTCAGTTCAAAGATAGTGGGTTACATAGATGTTTCATTCTAGTGCGTGTTTAGTGGATAAGAGTTTTTTCGCAATGGTGATAACAGATCCCACTGAATGATTTATCGATCGTCTCATCAATTAGAGCATATGAACAAGATGACGTTAAAGAGACACCTGCAGACAAAACATCCAGACCATATAAGTAAACCCATCTAATTTTTAAGCCTTGTGAGCAACAACTCAAAAACGGGTATCAGTTCCCAAGAAAGCCCTGAGACATCCTAAGAGGTATTGTACTTAATTGCAAAATCAGAATCACCACATTTCTTTCCGCAGCCGTCAAAATGTGCGAAATAATACATGGAGAAAGGTTTGGCGAGTCTGAAATCGATATCACTCTCGGATGACATCGTGGCTCGTCGTATGGATACAATGGCGACTGAAATGACAAAGCAATTGCTACCATGTCTTCATGAGAAGGTATAATTCTCCTAGCAACTTGTGACAGTACTGATATCGAAAATCTTTCCCAGCTTCTTTTTTCTGTACTCTGCTGTTATGGTAATGAAATGCACGAGGACATTTTATTTTGTAAAGCTGTGGAAGAAAGGACTGCAGGTGAAGATCGTTCTTTCTTGTGAATTCCTTTTTTGTGACAACAAATGTCACGGAGAAATGGTGTTGGAATATGTACCGATGGGGTGGCAACATTTATTCGAACTTTAAAGGGATTTATGAAAAGAGAATGTGTTATTTCTCCTTCTGTAAAATTCACACATCGCAAGATGAACAGGGAGGCATTCGTTTCTAAAGCAATACAACTGCAAGTCAATAAAGTGCAAAATGATTCAGTCAGTTTTGTAAATTTTGTAAAAGCACGAGCTTTAAACAGTAGGCTATTTTCCATTCTTTGCGAGAAGATTTGGTTCCGCACATGATTCGCTTCTTTCGCACACGCAGGTACTGCCTTCATTGTCACATGGTAAAGTGCTTCGTCGCGTTATGGAGCTGAAGGATGAACCTCGTTTGCTTTTTTTTTCTTTCTGCTGAACAGCAATCCTACATTCGAGGCTCTATGGTTACTTGGTCGACGTTTTTTAGAAACTGGGTGATCTTAACGTGTCACTTCAAGGCCGAAATAGTAATATCATCTTTCTAAAAGAGAAAGTGCATGCGTTTAAGAGAAAAATTGGATTTTGAAAACCCAGATGGAGAAGGGTAACTTTGGATGTTTTCTTATCTCAATAATTTCATGAAGGAAAATGAGTTGGTTAGCTGAGATTAGGAGAACTTGCTTAGAAAATCTCGAAGCCCTTAGTCAACAACTCGAGCATAAATTTCGAGGTCAGTCATCTGATTCTGACTGGCTCCGTAACCCATTCGATAAGATTCTAACGGTTCGCTTGCTAACAGTAAGAGGAGATAATAAGAACTCTCAAGTGATAGAACACTTCGAAATGAAATTAAATGTAAGTTTCTTGAACATTTTTGAGTACATACTCGATATGAACATTCCAATTTAGCAAGAAGGACAGTGGACGTGGTGTTACCCATCGTATTAACTACTCGTGTGAGTCAACATTTTCCGCAGTGGAGTTAATTAAGACGAAACATCAGTCTAGACTGCAGCTGGAAAGGAACATACAAGTCCAACCAAGAATGGATTGCGTTATTCACACATTCAAGAATACACATCACACTAAATGTGTAAAAAAAAAAAAAATGAAAATTTTAGACCATGTGCATTTTTATTCTTGTTTATTTTCTTTTTGGATGAACTGTTTGAAATAAGAATTTCTAAATGGGCATGTAAATGTTGGCAGCTCATCTACTGTCATTTGTACAACGTGATCCTTCAAATATTTATTTTGTGTAACATAAGGCCAATTTTTATTTTTTGACAACTGTTTGCAGATCTGAAGATGAGATATAATGGCTGAGACCGTTCATCGAAAACTAATAACACTGTGATCTAGAGTGTGGTATTCAGACAATTAAAACATACAATTGCTTTGGTATCTCCACGACAGCACAATACCGTCTTTTAGTACATGATTTCCATATAAAGACATCATGCGCTGTGCTTTATCTTTGTTTTCAGACAGTCAGATCAATAGCACACGATCATCATTGATGCTAAGTTCCACCAAAGATCCGAAACAGAAGTAAAATCATGTTCACAGATAAAGTAATAAAAGCTGATATATCAGCGCTAAGTCAGTTAGTATGTTACAATTACATAATTCGCCACCCGCACGGATAACTGCGTGTTAACTCACCGCTTCAGCGATTCAGGTAAGTGCGCCGGGCCCGGGATCGAATCCGTTCGGTGAATTAACAAGTGCCGGTGTGGTGGTTAGCCTAGTTGTGGTTTTTAGGCGGTTTCCCTTCATCCAATTAGATGAATACCTGGCTGGTTAGGAAACGTTGGCACACTTCATCCTGTATAACACTACATGTGGATACTTGGGTTACTCCGCGTGGTTTGAGGCGACATGTCGCGGATTGCGCAGCCCCTCCCGCCGTAGGTTCGAGTCCTCCCTCGGCCATGGGTGTGTGTGTTGTTCTTAGCATAAGTTAATTTAAGTAGTGTGTATGTCTAGGACCGATGACATCAGCAGTTTGGTCCCTTAGGAACTCTAACACACACACACACACACACACACACACACACGCACACACATTTAGGGTACACAAAATCCGTCCTGGGGGTAAAGAAGCGGCGACAAAAAGGCATCCGGCCACCACCTAATTTTAAAAATGCTAAATCCGATAATAACTATGCTGACCCCTTGTAGTTACGGGAAAGAATAAAGAAGAAGAATTATTATGTAATTCGCCCAGGCTGAGCGTCTCTATTATCCAGTTGTGCTTATACGACATTCTCTGGTCACTCAGCAATTTGTGACCTCAGTCGGTGGCAACTGGATGATCCTCATGCCCCTTAATAATAACACGAATGACCCCAAGGCGTGGAAAACTTTCACGAGCAACAACTTGTACTTTGTATTGTGTTGAGAAGAGCAAGTGTCGCTCCAGCTTCAGGTGACATATTTGGTAATGGGGACAAGAATTTAGCGTGTTTTATTACTCCAGTCCAAGTTTCCGTGTCTGTGGCTCCGGAAGTCATGAAACTGTGGTAGGAACAGTTGGAATTCAGACGGAGCAGCTGGCCCAACAAAAAGCCCAGATACTGCAGTGCATCATCCCGCCGGGCAGCAACCACCTTCGCCAATCACATCATTACATACTCTGGGCCTCGTACTACAGACGTCTGCAGCTCCACTTCCAGGCTAATAATACCACCAACTTTCAGAAGCAGCGCCTCTTTTGCTGGCTATCTTCTCCAAAACGCGCTGGCCGCTAAAATTGCACAACACCAAGAAGCACAGAAAATAACAACATTTTACTTGGTGAGCGTATATAGAGGAGCTGGAAATTCAGACGACTATATTTGTAGTTGATTTGGGAGTATATAGAGTTCGAAATATACAGGATATAACAAAAAAGTATAACGAATCTTCCGGGAAACATTCCTCACATATACAGGAAAAAAGTGTATCATATGGACATGATTCTGGAAATATTTTATTTCCATGTTAGAGTGATTTTATACTTCTCTTCATAATCACATTAATCACGGAAAACACACAAACAGAAAGTAGCAGCAGTACATGACACGTTTTCCGACATGAAATATCCAAAATACCCACTCCGTTACCTTTGATTAGAACGTACAGTAAGTTGTTATTCTTAGGTTCACCGAGAGTGTTTGTTGCTCCTCTGGAAAGTAATGTTGACAAGTGACGCACTTAACTGCCTGTGTTGACACGGGACTAACCTGGTTGCTCAACTAGAATCAAGCATGTAGATCAACTGTTTAGTGTTTATCAAGGACTTAGCTTCGGGTACACTGCAACAGAAATGTACTCAGTTGCGCAGTTGACAGATGACCAACTGTAAGGATTGGCAGATGGTAAAGGCCGTGGCGCTCTACGTGTGTATCGGGTGGGATTTCCAGAACGGCGGCGCCCCGACAGGACATTTGAAACAACTAATCGTCTACGGATCATGGGACGTTAAGACTACTGCTCACGACCGGAGGAGGCCTATTAGAACGAGGGCACTTCAGCCGAAGATGAATTTGTTCCTGCTGTGGATGACAAACTTAGTGTCAGCGGAAGACAATTATCTGCAACAAGTAATGTTGACCATATGACTGTCTGGAGAGCGTTACATGAGAACCTGCCGAATCCGGACTATGTACAGCGTGTGCAGGGCTCTTCAGCTCATTTTACTGCAGAGGTATGGTTCAAATGGCTCTGAGCACTATGGGACTCAACTGCTAAGGTTATTAGTCCCCTAGAACTTAGAACTAGTTAAACCTAACTAACCTAAGGACATCACAAACATCCAAGCCCGAGGCAGGATTCGAACCTGCGACCGTAGCGGTCTTGCGGTTCCAGACTGCAGCGCCTTTAACCGCACGGCCACTTCGGCCGGCGCAGAGGTATGCATCTGTTCACAGCCAGCACATACGTTTCACGAAACTGGGCAATCACGCCATCAACAAAGACTTTCTGTCTCTGTTGATTACTGTTTATTGAAGCCTCGTGTTCTCGCATCAAGGCTCAACGGAGAAACCTATCATGCTTTGTTAGAGGATGCTCTACTTGTTCTGCTGGAACATGTACCTTTATGAGTGTAACCAAGCATAGGCTTATTGCATGATAGAGCTTATCATTATTTCAGTGTTAATGTTCATTGACTTTTAAATAACAGATTCCGTGACAGATGGGTGGGTAGGGGTGGACCAATTCCTTGGCCTCCACGCTCACTGGACCTAAACCTACTAGAGTTTTATATGTAGGGACATTTGAAAGCTCTTGTGTTCAGAACCTCTGTACAAGGTGTTCAGAGTTTCGAGCCTGTATTGTGGAAGATTATGAAACAACACGCAAATCTCCAGGGATACTTCAGAGCATCAGGAATTCAATGCGACAGCATGTTGAACCATGCATCGTTGCTGACGGAGACCATTTTGAACATTCCATTTAGGAAAGTGTTTCATACTGTACTGACTCGTTCCTTCCCTGTCTGTTTCCCGTGATTAATGTGTTGGAGAGTTGTTGTAACTGAGTCCTAAGATGGAAATGTTTCGAGACCCACGCCTATATAAAATATTTGTCCCCTCTACGGGTGAGGAATGTTCCTTGAAAGTTCGACCATAACTTTTTCTTGCATCCTCTATAACACAGCTGTCATCTCTGGCAGCAGCAGTGCCTCTAACCCGGATGAGCATCGAGTCGTACTGAGCTTTGGCGACAGGTACGGTACGTTACTCCATACCGCTTCTGCTCGGTGCCGGATTCATCGATCTTAGTAGTTGGCGTCT
The DNA here is from genome assembly GCF_023898315.1 of Schistocerca nitens. Lineage (NCBI taxonomy): Eukaryota > Metazoa > Arthropoda > Insecta > Orthoptera > Acrididae > Schistocerca > Schistocerca nitens. The sequence continues at coordinate 659,270,209 of NC_064614.1, read as the reverse complement.
GTTGGCGTGTCAGCCTCTGCAGCCAGTAGCCATATGTTTGCAAATTGTGAGATATCTGGAGAACGTGCTGGCTGGGGCAATAGTCGAACACCTTCTTTATCGAGAAAGGCAAGAAAAGTACGGTCATGCGTTAGCCTGTTGAAAGAAAAGTTAATGGAAGCCTCGTAGAAAGGGCACAGCCACCATAATTAATACATGAGAAATGTAACGGCTGCCGTCTATATTACAGGCTTCGCGAACCAGAAGTGATTGTATTGTGTACTCAATGATACCTCATACCATCACACCACGTACTCGATCCACATGAAAATGAAAGATGCCATCAGGTAACGATTGCTATCTTCGGGTCCTCTATGCACGGATGCACTTCTGTGTCCAATGTTGTTGTTGGGCACACAGCTGTCATAGCGCCCCCCTCTGATGCAACTTCAAAATGTCAAATCAAATGTGTGTGAAATCTTATGGGACGTAACTGCTAAGGTCATCAGTCCCTAAGCTTACACACTACTTAACCTAAATTATCATAAGGACAAACACACACACCCATGCCCGAGGGAGGACTCGAACCTCCGCCGGGACCAGCCGCACAGCCCATGACTGCAGCGCCCCAGACCGCTCGGCTATTCTCGCGTGTCGATGCAACTTCAAGTGAAGCTACAACATCATTCGCTGTGTCGACAGTTCGCGGTGCTTCTTCTGTGTATAAATATCTGCAAACAAGCCCATTTCCTGACTCAAAGTACGTGAAGTGGCTGTACGATCCTGCATGGCCGAGAGAACGATATGTCTCACCTCCTGGGCGCTAGTCGCACGAAGCCATTAAAATTCTGCTTGGCGTTAATTATGACCCTCCTGAACCCATGGATTTCGTATTCACATACAGTTATGGGATCCCGAGCTACGTGAGCATCAATAATGCTGATCTGTAGAACGCTCAAGGAGCCACGATCTTGTCATTTCGAATTGCAACATGTGCTGATAGACGTATTTCCTTCTTACAAGAGACATATCTCGACCTTTTCACGAAAAGCCAACATTAAGATATGATTTCTGGAGAAACCTGCTCCATGATCTTTTCTTACATACAGCACATAGATGGCATTATTACTACCGACTTTGCGTGGTTGCTCTGAAAATGCCAGTCGTTGATATCCATGCCAATTTCACATTTGTTGCATGGTGTTGTGATTTTAATGTCTGCCTGTTGAACTGCACCTTCTCGCTAATATTGTTTGAGGAAAATTATCGGAAATTCACTGTGAGTGATAGAATCGAAACATGTCAAGTTCATCTTCCTCCTCATCGGACTCGGAATTAAATGATAATACATTAGCATCGCCAGTTCAGCAGGGGCATCGTGTCTCTCTATGGCACTGGTAGTGTTCTAAGCTGTTTTTCGAAGTATCCTCCCACTCAGTGCCCATACAAGATACAAGGAACAGGGACATGTGATGGCAGTCTCCCGCGGCCCCACTGCGTCGGCCCCGCGAGCTACACCGCACAAAAGATCATCACTTTTTAAAAACACAGTAACTGCAATGCATAAGTTTGAAACTTCGCTCAAAGCACCTTACTTTGTAGTGGTGCAAAAGCCTGGCGCCCTGCGACGTCACCCTCGGCTCAGCGAGGCTTCAGACAGCAAGATGTCGACACACGCGAAAGAAGGTGGGCTAACGATGTCAAATTGGCACAAGATGTCACGGCAATTCTGCTCAACGTCATGGTGGACGTGTCACATGATGGGAAGGTTGTCACACCCCCAGTTGCCCACATTTCACCCCTTCTCTTGACGCCTACGTGATGGAGCCCAGAACCGCGGCACCCAGCGAAGAAATCAAGCGGTTTTCTCATGGGTGGCTGAGGAAAACTTTTCAGACAAACCACCGCTCATAATCCACACGAGAAGCCCTTAGGAGGTGACATAAAGGGCGTCAATGAAACCATCCCTTCTCTTGGGGCATTGATTCCCACCCATTTCGAGATCGAAAACGACATTTCTCAATGCGATGAGCAACAGGACAACTATCTGGATAAAGGTCGACACTGCTGACAATTCCTGAACGATTCAGACCTACTCTAAGGACATCAAAGGGCTGAAACCCTACTGAACGTGATTTCACACCTTTGGAGTGTGTTGTGACAGCACTTTGTGCTCTGGTTTACAGGGCGGAACAACTAGGGACCGTTCAAAAGGATTCGAGGAAATTTGAACGTCATCCACAGGAGCAAAGTATATATATGCTACTTCCTGTCTGATTAAAACTGTGTGCCCGACCGAGACTCGAACTCGGGACCTTTGCCTTTCGCGGGCAAGTGCTCTACCATCTGAGCTACCGAAGCACGACTCACGCCCGGTACTAACAGCTTTACTTCTGCCAGTATCTCGTCTCCTACCTTCCAAACTTTACAGAAGCTCTCCTGCGAACCTTGCAGAACTAGCACTCCTGAAAGAAAGGATACTGCGGAGACATGGCTTAGCCACAGCCTGGGGGATGTTTCCAGAATGAGATTTTCACTCTGCAGCGGAGTGTGCGCTGATATGAAACTTCCTGGCAGATTAAAACTGCTTTTTGTCCTCTACTTTCGCGCCCTCCTGTGGCGTGATCACAGAAGGGTGCAACATTGACATGTGCGTGAATAAAACGGCAATGAGTCCCTCTAGGGCCTCCCAGTTCGGCAATACCCTCTGTGCCACGCACGCGACCTTTGCTGAGCATGGTAAAAATGTAGCCCGCCCGGCTAGCCGCGCGGTCCAACGCACTGCTTCCCGAGGGGGAAGGCGTGTCAGTCCCCGGCACGAATCCACCCGGCGGATTAGTGTTGAGGTGCGGTGTGCCGGCCAGCCTGTGGATGGTTTTTAAGGCGGTTTTCCATCTACCTCGGCGATGCGAGCTGGTTCCCGTTATTCCGCCTCAGTTACACTGAGTCGGCGATTGCTGCTGAAACACCGTTTCCACGTACACGTACACCGTGATTATTCTACCATGCAAACATTTGGGCATCGGTTCAGTGTGGGACGGCGGGGGGGTGGGTGGACTGCTGTGGCCTGTAATGGGGCTGTGAACCACTGAGGGCTACGTCGGGACGAAGCCTCTCATCGTTTATAGTTTGATGCATACATACATACATGGTAAAAATGTACTTGTCAGAGCCTTCAACATCCATTCAGCTGAGTGGTGCCGTGCAGCTGCTCTAGCAGCAGGCAACCCCACTTAAGGTGTGTCGAAGCAGTTACCTGCCCTCAGGTACTAGAGAAACCCCGAGGCACCACTCTGCTGAATAGGTGTTGAAGCCTTGTGTTGCCAACTAACTTGTCAAAGAGGGTGGAGGAGCAGACAGGGATTCAAGGCACTCTCTTGTCCTCGAGGTAGGGAACTGCCCCTAAATGGTCAGAAGAATCAACCTTAAAAGACATGTAATGTATATCCCCAGGATGTATGGCTGGAAACTGAAAATATGTCATAATGACCTCCATCAGAATCAACCTTAAAAGACATGTAATGTATATCCCCAGGATGTATGGCTGGAAACTGAAAATATGTCATAATGACCTCCATCAGCAAAGGATTCAGGATTAATCCCCCATTCAGATCCCTGGAAAGTGATTGGCAAGCGAAAGGCGACCATGGACATGAATAATCAACAAAAGGATAACATTTTACGCGTCGGAGTGTGGAATGTCTCTTAATGTGGATGTTAGAAAGTCTGTAAAGAGAAATGCAAAGGCTAAGTCCAGATATAGTGAAGGTTCAGTGAGGTGATGTAGAAAGAAGATGAGGATTTCTGGTCAGATGAGTTTAGAGTCATATTAACAGCAGCAGAAAATCTTATAATGAGAGTGAGATTCATCACGAATAGGTAGGTAGGGCAGTGAGTGCGTTACTGTTAACAGTGATAAGATTATTTTCATCAAACCGACAGCAAACCAACGGTAACAACAATAGTCCTGGTCTAAATACCGATGCACAAGAAGAAGAGATAGAGGAAGTATATAAAGACACAAAACGGGTAATACAGTAAGTAAAAGGATATGAAAGTTTGGGGGATTTGAACGCTGTTGTAGAGGAAGGAATAGAAGAAAGAGTTATGGAATAATATCGGCTCGGTGTTAGGAATGAGAGAGGAGAAAGAGTAACAGATTTTACAGTTAACTGCAGCTGGTAAGAGCGAATACACTGTTCAAAAATCGCAAATGGCGGAGATACACATGGAAAAGGCCAGGAAAGATGGGACGATTTCAGCTGGAGTGGTGAGACGGCGATTCTGAAATCGAATATAATTGTAAGGCGCAGAAATAGATTCGGATCAAAACTTAGTAATGATGAAAAGTAGGCTGAATTTTAGGAGAATCGTCCAGAAGGAATCAAGGTGGAAGGGAGTGGGGACACTGAAATACCGAGGAATGATACTGTGTGTTGAAGTTATCTGAGGCGATGGATATTGCTATCAGAAGGGAAAGCGGAAATCTCCAAGAAGAAGAAGGGTGGCGGGAAAGCTATTAGATTATGGTGGTCATCTCAAGGGAAGGAAGTGGCCACCCTGGAGGCAAATAAATGGTGATCGCTGGGATAATCTGCACTCGCATCGCTACTGCTTTCAACGCATACAGAGGAGAATCCACTCACCGACAGCACCTGTCCGAAGCAACGTACAGACCCCTCCATTTGTCTTACCAGGTCCAGTATGATTCCAACAGAATGCATGGTGGCCACGGAGTGTTGGGGAATGGTCATTAGTGCAGTGAATTTCTTAAAGGGCGATAGAGGCTTCATAACAAGAGAAAATTAGATGCTGCAGTTCTTGCAGGTGACAATAGTATCAATTACAGTTCCCTTAGAACATCACATTCAGAGTGTCCTCGTTAGGTGTGAAGTGGCCAGGAGAATTTGTCACATATCAGGACCGTTGTCTGTCATCGGTATGAGTAGATAAATTCAATGAACATTGTCTCAGAATCCGATGGCTTGGAGGATCTGGCGCATCAAGGATTGCTGTTGTAGCCTTCTGCCGACCTTATTCTTCTTCTTCTCCTTGTTCTCTTTCGCAATGTTTCGTGGCTGAAATTTTTGCAGGGGCTTATCCGTTTTAGGCATGGGGTCTGGTTTAGAGTGGGCAGCCCTGTGTCCCACAGGGCGTGCCTCCTTCAGACTCCGGCCGATGTCGAGCCTCTCACCTGTGGATTTCCAGGGAGAGGAGGTTCCAAAGGGGGTTCCAATGAGGAAGCTCTGTCAATGGCAGACGCCGGAGGATGGAGCTGTTTCTTTGGCCAGGTGTGAGAAGTGGTTCCTGAAGATGGGGTCGCTGGAGCCACGAGAGTGGAGGGAGGTGACGGATCTGGTTTGGTAAACATTGAGGTAGGGTGGTGGGTGGTGGGTGGTGGGTGGTGGTGGTTGAGATCGGTGACTTCTGCGCAGTTGGTTGTCATTTCGACAGAATACTAGCAATCATACTCTTTTTAAGTCAGTATACGATAGGCAGTTATGCGTATTTAACTTTTTTTTGGACGAAATGGTGACTGTGGATGATGGTGTTCAGTATAACTGACATACAAAGGGGGTTGTTCACAAGGACGGCCTTTGAGGAATGGTCGTCCACAGTTTCTGCATATTGAGTCTACTGTGCGCTGGGATGACATATGACGAAAGTGTAAACATTGGAAACATCTCAAGCACGACAGGACGGAAGGTTCCACATCACATTGGTTCACCATAACATAAACGTTTTTCTGGGAGAATATTTCCTACAAAGGCTGAGATGAAAGAACCTGTATCTATTCAGTTATCTTTGGGACAAAATTAATATTCGCTGTTCGAAATTGGCTCAAAGTTCTTCTTCTGTCTGGAATGTAAAGTCTCCGTGAAAAATAACCTCTTGTGACATATTCAATGTTTTATGTGTAGCAATAGTCACTGGTACGTCACCTAGTTGTTCATCTGCCTGAAGAGATTGAGATTGTGCAGCAGAGGAGGCTTAATAGTGTTTCGTTGCAGATTTTTCCTAATGAGTCAACTTTTCCAAATTGTTTTCCATGTAATGTACAAAAATAATGAATTTGTCGCCGTAAAAGTATCTCCGTCCGTTCTGGTACACACCAGGTATCGAGTAAATTGTTTTGCTCCCAGACATCTGGCTTGTGCCTCTTCCCGTGTGGTAGCCGAGTTAGGGAAAGCAGTAGGATTGTAACTGCCCGAGTTGAAATATCTGGGCTTGGTTGTTGAGACCACTGTGTTGGTTCATTTTTATACGTTTTCTGTGCAAAATGATGGTCCTAATACCACCTACTCTGATCACGGGCTCTCTCATCTTGCGTCCACCCAGCCGCTGATACGACGTCTATTGCCAGGGCTCTGAAGTCCGAGGAAGACGGGCGGCATCTACTGCTTGGCATGCGTGGGGAGCTAGCGGCTCAGGCATCAGAAGTGCTACTCCTATGTTGCCAGGCGGCTCCACGTAAATAATACACGACGACACCATCACGTTGGATTAATTACCGCATTGGCTTTTGAGCACACGCATGAGTGCAGCGGATTGTCAACACTGTAGGCAGTACGTGTTATTTTAGACGTGCTTCGTGAGTCGGTCCACAATACAGAAAAAATTTGAAAATGGATGTCAAACCAGGAATGGGGCCAAAATTGCTTTAGGCTAAAAGTGATGTAAGAAAAATAAATGAAGATGTCCATGAAAGAGAGCAGAACCTGGCCGCGCTGAGTGGCCGTGCGGTTTGAGGCGCCATGTCACGGGTTGCGCGGCCCCTCCCGCCGGAGGTTCGAATCATCTCTCGGGCATGGGTGTGTGTGTTGTTCTGAACATAAGTTAGTTTAAGTAGTGTGTAAGTCTAGGGACCGAAGACCTCAGCAGTTTGGTCCCTTAGGAATTCACACACATTTGAACAGAGCAGAACCTAGGGAAATTGTCGGGTCAGTATCAAAGGCTGCCACTATGAGAAATGAAGTAAGAATAGTCGGAGGCGTGAGATTTCATCACAAGAAAGGAAAGCTTGGGGCTCCACGCTCACTACTCACAAACTCACGAAAGAGTCGTGAGCCCGCGGAGGGGTCTTCGTTTGGAGCACAGCCTTGTATGGAAAGGAATGAAGGACTGTGAGAAAACCGGAAAGAAAATAATCGGAGTGTTTGAGACTTGTTGGCGTAAAATGATGTTGAAAATTTGGTGGACGGATAAGATGCGAAATTAGAAGATTCTCTACGGAATCGGCGAGGAAAGGAGCAAATGGAGAAAACTGACAAGAAGAAGGGGCAGGATTATAGGATATGTGTTAAGACAAAGAGGAACAACTTCCATGATACTAAAGGGATCTGTAGAGAGTAGCCGGCTGGAGTGGCCATGCGGTTCTAGGTGCTACGGTCTGGAACCGAGCGACCGCTACGGTCGCAGGTTCGAATCCTGCCTCGGGCATGGATGTGTGTGATGTCCTTAGCTTAGTTAGGTTTAATTAGTTCTAAGTTCTAGGCGACTGATGACCTCAGAAGTTAAGTCGCATAGTGGTCAGAGCCACTTTTACAGAGAGTAAAGAAGGGAAGACAGAGACTGTAATGAACCCAAGAAATAACTGAGGGCTTTGGGAACAAGCGCTACTCGGAGATGAAGAGGTTGGCAAAGGAGACATAGTTGTGGCGGGCCGCATCAAACCCTCTAAAGACCAATGACCCAAAAGTTAAAATGGAACCATTTGATGTTCTCGAATCATAATGCGATGAATTTTTAGATATTTTTTCCCTGATGTAGAGCGTGTTAATAATTACACAGCTCGTTGAATCAGATTGCACAGTGCAAGAAGATATTCTCACGTCTGTAATACATAATGAATGGGCAACTCCATAGGTCCTCTTAAACCACATGTTTTCCTCCATGCCTGTGATCATAAAATAAATGCACTACTGGGCATCGAGGCCTATTCCACTCAGCGGCTACTTGGTAGCCAGAATGACCAATCTAAGAATGACCATGCTGTAGATTTCTGGCTCCTTAGTCGAAATTAGCAAATTTCGGATTTGGTTTTTGCTGTAGTGCAATGGCTCGATGGTTCCTCTCTCGGCGTAGAATCCTTCCTATCTGGTCACTCATATGCTATCATTATGGTAAATGGACTATTTTGCGTCATTTTAAAGCATTTTTGTTTATAGGTACCCAGGAGTATTTACAGGGTGTCCATAATTGAAGTTCCAGTTTCAAAACGCAGATCAAACTACTGATAAGAATGACGTCAAATCTGAACAGCGTATTATCGACGAAGGGGGAAACGTCATAAACAAACAAAAATTTAACGAAAATTTGACCAAAAGATGGAGCTGTAAGCGTCAGAATATGCACACCAGCAGACGTGCGGTACACTCAGTTTGCGTCCGAGACGCCCAAGATGACTATCTCCATGGAGGATCGCCGTTGGTAAAGCTCTGTTACAAGAACGCAAACTGCGCGCCAGTGGCCCTGCAGAAGTTCCGGACACTCATGGGTATGAAAAACGGCGTGGTCCGAAGTCTGCTAAGTGTCTGGGAAAAATCATCACAAAATTCGAAATGAATGGTTCTCTTGAAGCGCAATCTAGCAGAGGGAAGAAACAGTTGATCTGACGTCTGTCGAAGACGTGAACACAGCATTTCAGGAATGGTTAAGCGGTGGTGTTGAAACATGCAGTGCGCGAAGAATTGCCCGAATGTTGGACATACCTGCGAGCACGCAGCATAAAATTATTCGGAACATCCTGCATTGCGATCCATACGAAGTCACCAATGTTCAGGAGTTGCTTCCTGCCGACCTGCTAGCGAGACAGACGTTCGCTCTGGAATTTCTTGCTCGCATGGAAGTGAATAATGAATGGCCGTGAACCATTCTTTGGACAGACGGAGCCCATTTCCATCTCCAAGGACCGAAGGACATGCCAATACGCAGAACTGCAAATTATAAGCAAAAGAAAATCCACACTGACATCAACAGGTACCACTCCATTCTGCAAAGGTGACTATGTGGAACAGTTGGCGGCATCGTTTAACGTAATGCCGTACTTTTTCGAGGAGATGAGTCCTGCGCGTGCTGTTACCTGTACCGCCACTGATAAACAAAAGCGCGCCAACGTAATTCCCATCCTTCACCTATCGAGGTAGCGCAGTGGTAGCACACTGGACTCGCATTCGGGAGGACGACGGTTCAATCCCGCGTCCGGCCATCCTGATTTAGGTTTTCCGTGATTTCCCTAAATCACTCCAGACAAATGCTGGGATGGTTCCTTTGAAAGGGCACGGCCGACTTCTTTCCCCATCCTTCCCTAATCCGATGAGACCGATGACCTCGCTGTTTGGTCTCTTTCCCCAAACAATCCAATCCAATCCCACCCTTGAACAACATGGATGTGTGGGTAGGATCACTTTTATGCAAGATGGGCTCTTCCGCAAATGGAGTAGCCAGTGAAGGGGCTGCTGGAGAGGCATTTCGGAAGTGATAGAATTATGAACCGTCATTTCCCTACATCCTGGCCGTCCACGTCACCTTGTCTTAATGCATGTAACTTCTGGCTGTGGGGTTATCTGAAAGATGTTGTGTTCTGTGCTCCAATTACGAACTTAGCTGACCTGAACGCATGCATATCGCAACGTTTTCTGAACGTGATCGCCTAGACACTCCGATCTGTTGTGGAACATGCTGTTTCACGATTTCAATTTGTGGCAGAAAACAGTGGATAACATATCGAACATGTCTTGCACCAGTCTCACGACAATTAGAAACCGATCTCATTTTGCTTTTTATGCCATTTTTGGCTCCAGGAGAATTAAAAACCTAGACCATTTTACTTTTTAAGCGGTTTTTGATCCCAGAGAATTAAAAGCTAATGTCTTTTTGCTGGTCTTTGCCTCAGAACAATTAAAAACTGATTTATTTCACTCGACGTGGTACAACCTTGCCGTGGTCGATGGGCTTACCTAATTAACAGTGCCACAACTGTTGACTGCCAAATCTGTGAAGTTGTGCACATTGAACAGTACGGGTCGTGTAATGTGCAACTCAAATCATAGCTGTCGTATTGCGATTCATGTGTTATTTGCAGTCGATCACATTTACGTTAAGACGCTTACAGCGCCATGCATTGGTAAAATTTTTCTTAATATTTTGTTTGTTCGTTCCATGACGTTTCCCCCTGCGTCAATAATATGCTGTTCAAATTTGGCGTGATTTTGGGCAATGGTCCTCTTTCTAAAGCGATATGAAACTGGAACTTTAATTATGGACATCCTGTATTCAGCCGCAACTTCGTAAGTTGTCACACTACCGCTGCCTATGACAGCAAAGGGAACACAGATAGTCTTATTTATATCATGATGTGGTCACACATTAAAAAAAATATTGAATTACAATTCAACAGCCTGTACCCATAAATGAGGGCAAGCATTGTCTTAGAGATACAAAGAATGATAGTGCGCCTCTGTAGGTGAGTGGCCAATGTAAATTGCTCCATGCAAAGGACCCGGGTTCGATTCCGGGTACTACCAAGGAGTTAGGAGGGCTGGTACTGAGTGCACCCAGCCTTGAGATGCCACATAACGAACTACTTGACTGAGAAATAACGGCCCCAAGATCTGGAAAGTCGACACAGCGGTCGACAGAGTGGTGTGCTGAGCCCATACCACATCCACACGACGCCACATGGTACAGAATGGCACAGCGGCCGGTCGACACGCCTTGTGCCTTCTGGGCATGAACGAGGAACTCGCACAAAGAATGATGTAGATAATTAACCATACGGGGTGTGCAAATATTGTAATCATTGGTACTTTAATATGTACCCACTTAGTGAGTTAGTTGCCTTTTTTCTCGGCGTCAAGCTATGTTCCTGCAAACACGTCACATAATTTACTACATGATGTTTTCTGAACGGTCGTAATTGCACCACCAAGTGGACGACAATCGTTTTACGTCAGACTTGCCACCCAGGGAAAATAAGAATTAATGGCTGGCTTTTGCCGTATATACTTGGAGGTACTAACAAATCTAAAAACATATTACTCCTGATAGCTATAATTGGTAGTCTGCAAATGAAGTAAATACTGATGCGATGTTGTTCGGTACACTGTCACCAATAAAAATATCTACGTACCCCTAACACTCTGCTGGCCTCTTATGCTTAGCTGAAGACAGACATATTTGACGTAGCAGTGGTGTGTAAATAAATAAAAATCATGCTGCCCCTAGCTGAGAATTTAAAGTGGAAATTAACAGGAATTACTACTCACAATCAGAGAAATCAGGCGTGTATTTGAACTCAGTATCTGCAAACTAAGCAAATTTTCTGAGGCAACTCAATAAAGTTATTGAAGAGGCGTATACAATAATGTACGAGGGCCGTTCAGAAAGTAACCTCCGGTTGATTTAAAAAAATACACCAAGTTAAATAAAAATATTTTAATATATACATCTTACAACTACATCTTTGCACTATTTTTCTACATAGTCTCCATAGCGATTGAGGCACTTATCGTATCTCTTCACAAGCTTTGAAATTCCTTCTGCATAAAAATCACCCGCTTGTGCCTGGAGCCAGCCTGTGACCGCATCTTTGAGCTCTTCGTCGTCATCAAACCGCTGTGACCCGAGCCATTTCTTCAAATGCATGAAGAGGTGATAATCACTTGGCGCCAGGTCTGGGCTGTAAGGTGGATGGTTGATAACGTCCCACTTGAAGGACTCAAGAAGGGCCGTTGTTCTGCGAGCAGAGTGAGGACGGGCGTTATCGTGCAAAAAAACGATACCGGAAGTCAGCATACCACGGCGTTTGTTCTGTATAGCCCGTCGTAACTTTTTTATTGTTTCACAGTACACGTCTTGATTAATGGTCGTACCACGTTCCATGAATTCAACCAACAACACCCCTTTGGCATCCCAAAACACCGTTGCCATCAATTTTCTGGCAGAAAAATCTTGCGAGGCTTTTCTTGGTTTGGTAGGCGAATTTGAATGTGCCCACATCTTTGATTGTTCTTTTGTCTCAGGGTTCACGTACTTAATCCAGGTTTCGTCACCGGTCACGATTCTGTTTAACAATGGTTCTCCTTCGTCCTCATAACGTGACAGAAAGTCTAATGCAGAGGCCATTCTTTGAGTTTTGTGGTGGTCGGTAAGAATTTTGGGCACCCATCGTGCACAGAACTTACGGTAACCCAATCTTGCTGTCACTATCTCGTACAAGAGAGTCTTAGAAATCTGTGGAAAACCAGTAGACAACTCCGACATTGAGAAACGTCGATTTTCACGAACTTTTGCATCAACTGTCTGAACGAGTTCGTCAGTCACCAATGATGGTCTACCACTCCTCTCTTCATCATGAACGTTTTCTCGTCCACTTTTAAATAAACGTACCCATTCACGGACAACTCCTTCACTCATAACTCTTGGTCCGTACACGTCACAAAGCTCACGATGAATAGCTGCTGCAGAATATCCTTTGGCTGTAAAAAACCTTATGACAGCACGCACTTCACATTTGGCGGGGTTTTCTATTGCAGCACACATGTCAAACTGCCACAAAAACTAAACTAGCGCAGGTACGACGTTCATTCGACCACGGCTTGATGCCGACTGACCTGCTGAGTGCGTGAACGCACAGATGGCGTCGCTACTCCCCCCACAACCCGCACTGTGACCAATCGGAGGTTACTTTCTGAACCGCCCTCGTAGATAACTGATGCAGTCGGAACTGTCACATAAGTACTTCAATAAAGAGCGGTGTTGTTTTACTATAGTTTGATGCAGCTCCGCGCAACTGCTTAGTGAACAGACAGACAGAACTTAATACGTCATTCTTGACGAGACGAAATCAGCAGCTGTAAAACTAACTTGCAGAGCATCGGAAGGGAATTATAGGGCCATTACTGTTTACGATACATATAAATGATCTACTGGAAAACGTCAGAAGCGTCGTGAGAACGATATTGTTTAGAAGAAAGTCGCCATATCACAAAACTGAAACGAAATGCAGGAAGACCAACAGATGTTCGACATTACACTATTGGCAATTAATCAATGGAAATAGAGAAGTTGCAAAATATTTAGGATAGAATACCTTGGAATAACCATTCGGAGGGACCTAAAATGCACACATCAAAAAATGTTTTGCATCATCTCGGTTCCGAGAGTTCCAGAACCTTTACAGAAAATTGGAATAGAGGTCAACATAAACATCATTTCCGCCCTTTTTATTGTTCATGACAAACTACACACTGCATGTTGTACCACCATACAGCGAGACCTTCAGAGGTGGTGGTCCAGATTGCTTTACACACCGGTACCTCTAATACCCAGTAGCACGTCCTCTTGCTTTGATGGGCCTGTATTCGTCGTGGCATACTATTCACAAGTTCATCAAGGCACAGTTGATCCAGATTGTCCCACTCTTCAACGGTGAATCGGCGTAGATCTCTCAGAGTAGTTGGTGGGTCCGTCGTCCATAAATAGCCCTTTTCAATGTATCCCAGGCATGTTCGATAGGATTCATGTCTGGAGAACATGCGTGTCACTCTAGTCGAGCGATGTCGTTATCCTGAAGGAAGTCGTTCACAAGATGTGCACGATGGGGGCGCGAATTGTCGTCCAATATGCCTCGCCAATACGCTGCCGATATGGTTGCAGTATGGGTCGGAGGATGGTATTCACGTATCGAACAGCCGTTACTGCGCCTTCCATGACCACCAGCAGCTTACGTCGGCCCCACATAGTGCCACCCCAAAACAGCAGGGAACTTCCACCTTGCTGCATTCGCTGGACGGTGTGTCTAAGGTTTTCAGCCTGACCGGGTTTCCTCCAAACACGTCTCCGACGATTGTCTGGTTGAAGGCATATGCGACGCTCGTCGGTGAAGAGAACGTGACGCAAATCCTAAGCGGTCCATTCGGCTTGTTGGTGGACTCATCTGTACCGCGCTCCATGGTGTCGTAGTCGCAAAGTCGAACCTTGCCATGGAGGTCGGGAGTGGAGTTGCGCAACATGCAGCCTATTGCGCACAGTTTGAGTCGTAACACGACGTCCTATGGCTGCACGAAAAGCTTTATTCAACATGGTGGTGTTGCTGTCAGGGTTCCTCCGAGCCATAATCCGAAGGTAGCGGACATCCACTCCCGTAGTAGCCCTTGGGCAGCCTGAGTGAGGCATCTCATCGACAGTTCCTGTATCTCTGTATCTCGTCCATGTCCTAACAACACCGCTTTGCTTCACTCCGAGATGCCTGGACACTTATCTTGTTGAGAGCCCTTGCCGGCCGCTGTGGCCGAGCGGTTCTAGGCCCTTCGGTCCGGAACCGCGTGACTGCTACGGTCGCAGGTTCGAATCCTGCCTCGGGCATGGATATGGGGTGATGTCCTTAGGTTAGTTAGGTTTAAGTAGTTCTAAGTTCTAGGGGACTGATGTTAAGTCCCATAGTGTTCAGAGCCATTTGAACCATTTGAGAGCTCTTCCTGGCAGAAAATAAGAGGCGGACGCGACCGAACCGCAGTATTGACCGTCTAGGCATGTTTGAACTACAGACAACACGAGCCGTGTACCTCCTTCCTTGTGGAATGATTGTAACTGATCGGCTGTCGGATCCCCTCTTGTCCGTAGCTCGTGGTCGCGCGGTAGCGTTCTCGCTTCCCGCGCCCGGGTTCCCGGGTTCGATTCCCGGCGGGGTCAGGGATTTTCTCTGCCTCGTGATGACTGGGTGTTGTGTGATGTCCTTAGGTTAGTTAGGTTTAAGTAGTTCTAAGTTCTAGGGGACTGATGACCATAGATGTTAAGTCCCATAGTGCTCAGAGCCATTTGAACCAGCCATTTGGACCCCCTCCGTCTAATAGGCGCTGCTCATGCATGTTTGTTTACATCTTTGGGCGGGTATAGCTACGGTCGCAGGTTCGAATCCTGCCTCAGGCATGGATGTGTGTGATGTCCTTAGGTTAGTTAGGTTTAAGTAGTTCTAAGTTCTAGGGGACTAATGACCACGGCAGTTGAGTCCCATAGTGCTCAGAGCCATTTGAACCATTTTTTTGGGCGGGTATAGTGACATATCTGAACAGCCAAAGGGACTGTGTCTGTGATACTATATCCACAGTCAACGGCTTCGGGAGTTCTGGGAACCGGTGTGATGCAAAACTTTTTTGATGTGTGTAGATTTACATTACGTTACTAGTTGTAGGAAAAGTAGACGTCAGGATGAAATTAACTGGAAGAATTCTGAAAAAAGAAGTTGCTTATAAAACGCTCGTTCGGCAGATTATTGAGTAATGATATCCTTACCAGGTAGGATTAAAAAATGAAACTCTAGAAACAAAAAGACAGGCATCGAGAGTTGAAGATAAATTTACTGTTAAGAATCCATGAAAATATTTTTATGAAGATTCAGGTGGCATATCATTTCACCCCGCGTACATTTCACTAAATGACCACGATGAGAAAATCACAGATATTAGCACTCACATTGCGGCTTATCGATTGGCGTTGTTCCCCCCCACCAGTCGCGAATGGATCAGGAAAGCAGGTAAAGCATAATGGTACGAGAAATCCCCAAATGCGCCCTCCCCCCCCCTCCCCCCCGCTCCCCGTCACTAACCATTTGCCGTTGTGAGATTTGCTAAAAGCACGTGGATCCAAAAGCACAACTACGGTACGACGCATTTTATAAAAAGAACGTAGAAGATTTGTTCTTCATTTACAAACAGTCGGTAATAGAACATAACACAGATGCGAGTGAGTAGAAATCGGTTGGATATGGTTATAGAATCAACAAAGAACTCAACAACTCTTTTTTTTAAAAAAAAAGGAATATGGAAACAGAGAACGTATTATTCATAGGAAATGCTATAGAACAGGTAGCAAATTCCTGTTTACATGTAAACTATCAGTTGAGCTTCCTCTCTGGCTGCTGAAAGCGAGATTAAAGTCTATGGCGCACATAGCTCCCTGGTGACCCGAAAGTTAAAAAAAAATGTTCAAATGTGTGTGAAATCTTATGGGACTTAACTGCTAGGGTCATCAGTCCCTAAGCTTACACACTACTTAACCTAAATTATCCTAAGGACAAACACACATACCCATGCCCGAGGGAGGACTCGAACGTCCGCCGGGACCAGCCGCACAGTCCATGACTGCAGCGTCTTAGAGCGCTCGGCTAATCCCGCGCGGCCCCGAAAGTTAAATGCTATGAGGGGTGACAGACAATCTAAAAACTTAGTAACAACAAACTTACTGGAAAATCAGCGATCTTTAAGCAGGAATACAACAAAATAATTGAGGACATACAATAAAGTGAGCGGAACATTTAAATAATTAGGGCAATAGTTAGTCTCGTAATTCGTGTAAAGTCAGGGAGGAATGTAGAGCATGGAAAGAAATAATACAGAAAAATCTGAAATTGCTGCTCATTATGTTCTGTCATACGTGAGATACTATCAAAACACGAAGGGATGCCACAAACGTTTGTAACAGAGTTAATAAATCGCTTGACAGCTGAGTAGGGCAAACAATGATTCCTGTTAAATTTCATGGGCAAGTAGGTTATGAAGTAGGAAGTTCATTGACTTTACCTTCCACGATCACGCCACTTTGCTATACGAGAATGTAAAGGTTTAGGAGCTCGGAAATCTTTTTTGGAAAGAGCAGATTCGTAGATCGAGAGGTCCGAATCGAATCGGGAAAAAAAAATATATTTTTTGATCTTAGGCGACTTAACTGCTAAGGTCATCAGTCCCTAAGCTTACACACTACTTAATCTAAATTATCCTAAGGACAAACTCACACACCCATGCCCGAGGGAGCACTCGAACGTCCGCCGGGACCAGCCGCACAGTCCATGACTGCAGCGCCCTAGACCGCTCAGCTAATCCCACGCGGCAGGAAAAAATAAGTTTATGACATTACTTGCATAAAAGAAGGGATCGGTTGACAGGACACATTCAGAGGCATCAAGGAATCATTAATCTGGTAACGGAGAGAATTGTGGGGGGATAAAAACTTAGAGGGAGACCAAAGCTCGATTACAGTAAGCACGTTTAAATAGATATTGTTTGCAGTAATTATGCAGAAATGAAGAGACTTGCACAGGATAAATTAGCGTGAAGTGCTTCATCAAACCAGTGTTCGGACTGAAGGCCACAACAACAACAACAACAACAACAACAACTCTCCCTTGGAGTACGCTGCTGTTTTCTCTCTATAAAGGATGACACGTTGTATACTGTTTGCTGGGAACTCTTCAGCCTAATCCAAAAGTTCATTTGATGTTCCGTGAGTTCGTATTTTGTTGAGCTGAGCTGATATTTATACATCACCGCTTTCTTTAAGTTCTCACTGAAATATTTCGTAATTCATGATTTTATTTTATTTTTTTTCAAACTGAACAGCCTAAATACAGATAGTAACGAACAAATGTGCAGAGCGCTCTCGTATGACCGCCTTGAAGCCGTATGACGGTTTTCTACCCATCATTAATCGATATGGATGCCAGATGGAAGCACAGATGTAAGGATACGAATCATAAACAGAAGTTATTTATCGTCAAAATTGGGGGGGGGGGGTGAGAGGGGGAGAAAGTGGAAAGAGTAGAATGGTACTTACCAAGGCCAAAGCACTCTGGGCTCATGGAGAAGTCATCGATGGCCACATCTCCTCGGGGGCTGTACCCGCGTTTCGCCTCGAAACGAAACCGATACCTGTTGACGAAAAGACACGACTTTAAGTATGATATGTGCACCGCAAGTGGTACGTTACTTGCTCACCTTAAACCTTAACAGGTTGTTTTTAACCTCTTGTTTGCTTCTTTTGCTGTCCATCTAGTCGTTGTCATGACTCCACTGTTAATTTCCAATAATTTTCCTTTCAGTATTTTGAGTATACATGATATTCATGTAATTTACTTGATTTAAGTACTGGTAGTAAAAAGATAGTTATCTTAAACAAATAATTATAACTCTAATTCCTCTAATTTTTTATCAGTTTACGGAATGGCTTAGAATACTGATAATAGCTTTGGCGATCGGCTACTATAAACAGCTAAAGAAAAGTTTTGCAACAGCACACAACATGCATAGCGCTATTTTTGTATAAATAATCTTTTAACAGGAACAAACCGCTCCCTATAGCAACTTCTGTAATGGAGTAAAATTAAAGCTGCAATCCCATTGTCTACAATCACGGACGGGACAGTGCGGTTTGTGTACATTGTCAACGTGCCTCGAAGAATCATTCCAAGCTGAGGTCGTTCTCGTGTTGTCATTATGCGGCAATAAGGGTTGTTAGCGTGGGGCTTTGATGGTTGCATAGGCGTACACCACGACGCCATTCAAACATTCAACAGAATTATGAAAAAATGTTTTAACTTAATAAGCAATATCCTTGGTAACATATGTAATGCATCACTGGCACAGAAAGTTTCTACGGACAGGATAAATTAAGCAACTGTTAAGCTTCATTATAAGAAAGGCCTTAAAACAGATTTAAATAATTATCGTTCAGTTTCCTTACTGACAGTTTTGCCAAACTATTCCGAAAAGTAATGTACGGTACTCAAGAGAAGTCTCCTCAGACTTAAGTAGAAACAATTTACTTAAACTATCACTGTTTGGATTCCAGAAGGGTTACACAATTGAGAATACTATTTATACATTCACCCGCAAAATACGGTATCACAAATTTGGTATTGACCTGTGTAGGTGATGTACTCTCTTAGAAAAAATTAAGTTCTATGGAATTGATGGTTTCATACTCAACTTAGTTTGACTCACACTTAGCAAACAGAATGTAAAAGTTGTACTGAATGATTCAGACAATATTGGGACAAACCACAAAGGGAGTCCACATGGTTAAATTTTGGGTCCATTCCTATTCCCTACATATGTGTGAATGACTTTCCATTTAACATTCAACAAGCAGAACTGGTACATTTTGCGGACGATACTAGTGTTATATTAAATCCTGTTAGAGAGGAAGCAACACATGGACTGAAACTTCCTGGTAGATTAAAACTGTGTGTCGGACCGAGACTCGAACTCGGGACCTTTGCCTTGTGCGGGCAAGTGGTCTACCCGACTTCGAGTCTCGGTCGTGCACACAATTTTAATCTGCCAGGACGTTTCAAAATCAGTGCACATTCCGCTGCAGCGTGTATATTTCATTCTGGAAACAGAAGGATTGTTAACGGTGTTTTACAAAAGTTCTGAAGAAACAGACTATACTCAGTTCTGTACAACAAATAGAGTCATATCAACAACTGATGTAGCACATGAACAGGAGTTAGTAAACAGGATAGGATGTTCCAAATTTTTAGGTGTACATGTAAATAAAAATTTGAACTGAAGGGAAGAGGGAGATCAATTTTCAGCAACAAAAATTTTTGATCATTTTCCCAATACCATAAAATGTCTGTCAGGTAGCAAAAACAAGTTCTAAATCGAACCTAAAATCATTTCTTCTGGACAACTCCTTCTATTCGATGGACGAATGTCTATTTAAATATTGGTAGCTTGTAAAAAAACTAGTTTTTCAATGTAGTAGCTTGAATAGGACTAAAAAATAATGTGTTCATTAATGTTAACACTAATCATGTATACCTGTAAAATGACTCGTTTCACGCTATTTAGATAAAACAGTTGTTCAAATCATATATGGAACATGTAAGTAGCTGATTATTAACCGCTACTGTGAGACACAAAACACTCAAGACCCGCCACGTAGTGGTCACTCGTGGTCAGCAGCGCTAGCTGATGACTCGTACTTGCATATGGCTTGTAGGTTCCCTGAGATCAGTGCGGCAGAACTGCGTGCTGCCATTATGGAGGCAACTGGGAGAGCTGTGTCGACACAGACAGTACTCAAACGCCTCCAGACCATCAAATTGGCCTCGAGGAGTTCACTAAGAACAAAAGTACAACCCACAAAACTCCAAACTATGAACTGTGATATATGGAGAAGGTAGAAAGCGAACTCCTAGAACTGAACGTGGGTCAATGGCGTCGGGTCCTTTGAATTATGAGTGTAGGATTTGCCCCACAGTTGACGATCGTTGTAGAACACTGTAGAGGCGGCTAGGTATCAAACAAGCCTCAGGCATGCATTGCCCACTGGCTCAGAAGAGATATGGTTCAAGTCGTATCTTGGGGCGGTGCAGTGTGCGGACGTCGTACGCCGTTAAGCATCTAATCGCTTTGGGGTTTGGGGGAGGTAATTTGGGAGCTGAACAGTGTCGGAACAGGATCCTTCAACCGACTATCCAGCCCTGCATTCAACATTTCACCGATAGGTTCCTTTTCCAAGTCAGCAAGCCAGTAACACAATGCGCACACCTCGTAACACCTTCCTCCAGGATGCAGGAATCATCAGTAATGAATGGACAGCTTGACTCCTGACATGAACCCGACAGTGCATGCTTCTGTTCAGTCTGAACTTGCAGTGTGTCGTCGCACACTTCACAGAAGTTCTGCTGTATACCTTGTGGGGCTACCATTTCTGGAGAACGTCAGAATGATTCTCACTGTACTTTGTTTTTTAGCGTCAGTTGGCTCCGTGTACGAAAACGCATGGGTTTATCCGTCAATCAAGCAAGTAAATACTTGCCGTGCATTGTGGAATTATAGGGACCAGCAAATGGGACAGAGACAAGCCAACTTTCTGCCGTCCCCTCTTATTAATATCGAGTGGAAAATTTCTTCGTAAGACTAGAGAGATTAAAAGAGGGTGAAAGAGCGTGTTTGCGCAACCAACTCTCTGGCGCCAGGCTGGCCGAGAATTCTAGAACCTGTTAGAAAATATCCTGTTGTCAAACTCGCGTCGGATCATACAGTAGTAGTAGAGGATTTTGTGGGCGCACGACAGCAAGGTCTTCAGCGCCCGCTCAGTAACAGATTGAAACGGGTGTAAAGAAAAGACTCATAATAGTAAGATAAAACAGAATGTAAAACACAAGTAACAAGGTTGAAAAAATATGTGCCTACCCACACCGAAGTCTGGGACGAAGCATGTCGTCAGCAGTAAAACATGGACAACACAGGAAGAAAGAGGTTGAGGGAGCTAAAACGATATAGCACATGGAAGTGGCTGGCTGACCGCAAGGAAAAAAGGGAGGGGTCAGCCACTCTGCAATACACTAAAACCTCCAGCCTAAAAGTTTAGGCCAGAGTCCAGACACATCACAAAACTTGAAAACCATAGACACACACGTCTCATCGTTAGCTAAAACACAGGGCAGGTCCCCATCAACTTGTGCTTCTGCCCTTGCATCACGGTATAAAATGCAGTCTGTTAAAATGTGCCGGACAGAGATGTGCACACCACAAGCATCACAAAACGGGGGATCCTCTCGCCGTAATAGAAAGCTATGTGTGAGAGGACAGTGCCCGATCCGAAGACGTGTGAGGGCCCCTCTTCCCGCCTGAGCAACCGGCAGGAGGAACGCCACGCCGAGTTGCTGACTTCACCAACCGCAGTTTATTGGCCGTCACCGCCAGCCATTGTTCCTCCCACAACTCCATGCACTTATTGTGGAGTGCAGAAATGACAGACTGCAAGGGAAGAGGACACTGGACCACATCCTGCTCTCTGCAGACCTCCTCGGCAGCCCGATCGGACTGTTCATTGCCCCACATTCCTACACGATCAGGTACCCAGCAGAAGGACACCTCCCTACCCCGCCGTTGGAGCAGGTAGAGTTGGTCATATATCAGCTGGACCATCTCCTCAGTTGGGAACAGATTCTGCAATGATTGTAAGGCACTAAGAGAATCGGAGCAGAGGAGAAATCGACTGCCCCGAACACAATTCATCAACTCCAGTGCCTTCAGGATCGCTTGGAGCTTCTCTGCGAATACGGTATATTCATCAGGGAGGCGAATCCGGGTAACATGATCAGGGAACACTACAGAACAGCCACGGAAATTCTTCTGTTTTGAGCCATCAGTGTAAACGACAGTAAAATCGTGATGCACATCTAAAATGTTAAAAAACAGAGATTGAAATGTAAAATCTGGTGTACTACCTAAGAACTCTTCCCCTTCCTCTAGTTGATCGCAGACGATTCCGGGCGTCTGATGAGAATTATTCATTCTGCGCCGCCTTTTGTGGTACCAAGTGAGGAACGTACATTGTTAGAGGGCAGTGAGATACTTAACTGGAGTCTGGCGTCTTGCCACAGTCAGGCCAGCCACCAAGTCAGCCGCTAAAGGATTTGTCTTTCCAACTCGCTTTAGACCACGTACAAAGGACGCGCAGTTATCGGTTGTTGTCATGGAGAGACGTCACTTGGAGTGCCGTAGTCGGAATGGCTTACAGAGCCTTCATGTGGACGTGACCGTGTCTCCTGTGACGAATTGGTGCTACCTATGCCGAGGGCTTGACATCCGTTTCTTAATTCAGGGCTGAGGCCGAGAATCGCTTGTTCTCTACCTGTAGTGTAAGATGCAAGTACATTATAACTGGAAGTTAGGATAAGAGAGTTCTTATTTGTTGAACTTATGCAGTTGTTTTTGCTATAGATTATTGCTGCGCTCAATCCTGTCTACTGAAGTGGGGCGGGAGGAGAAGGGAGGGGGGGGGGGGGAATCAAACATCAAACAATAAGCAGAGGAAGACATCGGTTTTAATGAAACGATCCAGCCACCAATTGGCAGGTACTGTTTCAACGGAGTGCTACTCCTGCAAAGTATGCAGGGCCTGTGAAGTTTGGAAGGTAGGAGCAAGTAAAGCTCTGCGGGTAGGTTGTGAGGCATGTTTGGATAGCTCAGTCGGTAGAGCACTTGCCCCCGATAGGCAAAAGTGCTAGGTTTGGGTTTCAGTCCGGTACACAGTTGTCAGGAAGTTTCAATTCAGCGCTCACAACGCTGCAGAGAGAAATTTCATTTCTCGAACGATGCTAATCAGTCCGAATAATCTGCTGTTCCAGGCACATTGAGGTGACGGAAGTCATGGAATAGTGATATGCACATATACAGATGGCGGTAGTAACAGGTACACAGGGTGTAGAACTGCCATTTGTATTCAGGTGATTAGCGTATTTAAAAGGTATTCGAAGTTTTTATGGCCGCACGACGGAAATTAACAGACTCTGAATGCGGAATGGTAGATGAAGCTAGACCCATGGGACATTCCGTTTCGGAAATCGTTAGGGAATTCGAGCTCCACCTTGTCAAGAGTATGCCGAAAATACCAAATTTCAGGCATTACTTCTCACAAAGGGCATTGCAGTGGCTGACGGCCTTCATTTAACGACCGAGAGCAGCGGCGTTTGCGTACAGTTGTCAGTGCTAACTAACAAGCAGCATTGCGTGAAATAAGGCAGAAATCAGTGTGGTACGTACAACGTACGTGTCCGTTAGGCGTTATTGGGCTATGACAGCAGACGACCGACGTGAGTGCCTCTGCTAACAGCACGGCATCGCCTGCAGCGCCTCTCCTGGGTTAGTGACCATGTCGCTTGGACCCTGGACGTTTGGAAAATCATGGCCTGGTTAGATGAGTCCCGATTTCAGTTTGTAAGAGCTGACGATAGGTTTGCAGTGTGACACAGACCCCATGGAGCCTTGACTCCCAGTTGCCAACAAGACACTGTGCAAGCTGGTGGTGGCTCTATAATGGCGTTTATATAGAATGAAAGAGTCCTCCGGGCCAACTGCACCAATTATTGACTGCAAAAATTTACGTTCGACTCCTTGGAGACCGTTTTTAGCCATTCATGGCCTTCATGTGCCCAAAATATTATGGAATATTTATGGCTGACAATGCGCCATGTCACGGGGTCACAATTGTTCGTGATTGGTTTGAAGAATATTGTGGGCAACTCGAGCCAGTGATTTGGCCAACCAGATCACCTGACATGAATTCCATCGAACGTTTATGGGACACAATCAAAAGGTCAGTTCGTGCACACAATCCTGCACCGGCAACACTTTCGCAATTATGGACGGCTATAGAGGCAGTATGGCTCAATATTTCAGCAGGGGACTTCCAACGACTTGTTGCGTCCATGGTATGTCGAGTTGCTGGACTACGCTGGGCAAAGGGAGGTCCGACACGGTATTATGGAGTATGCCACGGTTGATGTCACCTCAATGTAGTACTATATGTGACTAAGTTAGTGTAATTCAGCGGCCAGTCGAGGTGGTACACAGTGTCTGGTGTTCGTCAAACAAGGACCGTATGCATGTAGTCCTCTGAGCCTGGCTGTTATCTTGGAAGAAAGGAGTTCCTACGGCATATAATCATCCTGGAGAGGTAGAAGAACAACTGTGCACCGAGAATGTTAAAATAATATATCCTGGTTCGTATTCACCGCAATCTGACTGGCTCCTGGTACGAAAGACACACCCGAATATCACTGACACACCGGTGGTCTGAAGTGCGCCTCCGCACACTGCTGGTTAAACGTCTCCTTGGGCCATCGGTGCATTAGATGTCGTGCGTCATATAAAAAGAGGCAAAATCACGACTCGTCCGACCACAATACACGCCTCCAGTTAGTAAACGTGCAGTTTTCAGTGCTGCTTGGTGCACTGAAGACAAGCAGCTTCGTATGCCGCTGTAAGCAAAGGCCTGTCATAGTATCCAACTCCAGAAGTCCATTGTATGCAGATCTGTTCACAGTGTTCACTGGGAAACTGCTTGAGATGTACCCTGCATTCACTGATAGCAGTAATTCCTGTCAGGTTTGGAACCGGTTGTCATTGACAACGGGGATACTCGTCGGTGGTGTCTTTCAGTTAGGATCTCTAAACGACCACGCTCCTTACGCCTGGTACGAATTCTGCATCTACAGCACTCCAAAGCAATCGGTGTACTCTTTGGAGGATGTGACTAATATTATTTCCATGAAATTAATTCGCAGCTGCGAATATGGACAACCATCAGTTGTATAATGGAATGATGAGAATGAAAATTTGTTCCGGACCGGGACTCGAACCAGGATTTTCCACTTATCGCTAGCTTTCGCCTTGCCATTTATCTACCCGAACATGACTCACGACCTGAGCCAAACTTCCATATGTCGTCAACCGTGTATCTACTACCTGTAATCGTACATCCACTATGTATATTTCAGTAAAGGGGAGATATTTTTACGTGAAAGTCGCCTGCCCGGTATCGGCAGATAAATACGATACTGCAGTGCCTGTTTTACTCCAACTTACGATGCAATGCGCGTCCAAAGGAACACTGCATCGTAATTTGGTATAACACAGGCACTTTAGTATCGTATTTATCCTCCAACACCGGTCAAATGACTTTCACGTAAAAATGTCCCCCCTGTGCGGGAATATAGGTAATGAATGTAAGAGAGCAGGTTGAAGAATTAATGTTTAACGACATATGGAAGTTTGTGTGTCTGTGAATCGTGTTCGGGTAGCCTAATCCTAAGGTGACCACTCGCAATAAGCGGGAAATCCGGGTTCGAGACCCGGTTGTGCACAAATTTTCATTGTCGTCATTCCATTACAAAACTGATTTTTGTTCATATTTGCAACTGCCAATTAATTTCTTGTAGCCCATAAAGGCTTTTGTAGCTGCAGTGCCTGTTCCTTCGTACATACATACATGTCCGAAGGAGCACTTGGCCGTAATTTGGAAAACATAGGCATTGCAATATCGTATTGTAGTACCATTATTTCTAGTGATCTTAGTGTCGTCAGCAGGCGTTGCTGTGGTCCACGCCTTTTCAATTAGGTGGATGAGGCTACCTGTCGTGATCTCCCAGCTAACTTTATTTTTCCTTGTCCCCGGATTTCTGAAAGTACGAGGGCTATTTTCTTTTCAAGGTGCATTGGTCGCGAAATCGATATGGAACCCACAGTGCGAATCAAAAATGTTTTGTTTGCAACATTTAGCTACACCTTCCAGCCACTTCTTTACATAGTCGCCGCTCTAATTTAGACATTTGTCATAGCATTTCCAATACCCTTGTTATAAAAAAAACCACCGCCTGCGTTTTTCGCCCAATTCTCTACGCTGGTCTGCAGCTCCATGTCTGTGCCAAAATGCTGTCCTTATGGCCAGCGGTTCATATGAACAAAGAGATGAAAACGAGAGGGAGCCAAAAGTCCGGGCTGTATGGAGAGCGATCACTTCCCATAAAAAATGCTGCAGGAACGACTTTGCTGCAGCTGCAGTGTGCAGCCGAGCATTGTCATGAAGAAGGATAGTGCCCGATGACCTTCGCTTTTTTTGAACTGCTGTTCGTAGACAATTTTCTCGAATCACATGGTTCACTCGCCGAACAAGACCATCGGTTGACACTCTCTTCATTCCCCGACCGCCTGTATCATGAACGTCTGTACGTCCTACTTCAAAGTTCCCGCACCTCTGTTGCACTTTGCTGTCACTTATGAAAGTTACATTATGTGGATTGCATGGAACTCAGGCGGAACCTCTCAACATACACAAATCGAATGACAGCAAACACTTCTCACTCGGCGACAGAATCCATTGATGTATGCATTTTTACGTGCTCACTGTGCGCTTAGAACTGAAAGTCTGATGTGACGCTATTGACGGGCATACTAGAGACACTGGGCAACACACTCACACAAAGCGTCTTGTGGTTTTAATTTCGCGACCTGTCGGACCTTGGAAAAAAAGTCTCGTAGTTTTCTCGCACTCTGCGCATCTACATCTGCATCTACATACATACTCCGCAATGCACCAAACGGTGCGTGGCGGAGGGTACCTCGTACCACAACTAGCATATTCTCTCCCTGTTGCACTCCCAAACAGAAAGAGGGAAAAATGACTGCCTATATGCCTCTGTACGAGCCATAATCTCTCTTATCTTATCTTTGTGGTCTTTCCGCGAAATGTAAGTTGGCGGCAGTAAAATTGTACTGCAGTCAGCGTCAAATGCTGGTTCTCTAAATTTCCTCTGTAGCAGCTTCACGAAAAGAACGCCTCCTTTCCTCTAGAGACTCCCACCCGAGTTCCTGAAGCATTTCCGTAACACTCGCGTTATGATCAAACCTACCAGTAACAAATCTAGCAGCCTGCCTCTGAATTGCTTCTATGTCTTCCCTCAATCCGACCTGAAAGGGATCCAAACCGCTCGAGCAGTACTCAAGAATAGGTCGTATTAGTGTTTTATAAGCGGTCTCCTTTACAGATGAACCACATCTTCCCAAAATTCTACCAATGAACCAAAAACGACTATCCGCCTTCCCCACAACTGCTATTACATGCTTGTCCCACGTCATATCGCTCTGCAATATTACGCCCAAATATTTAATCGACGTGACTGTGTCAAGCGCTACACTACTAATGGAGTATTCATACACTACAGGATTCTTTTTCCTATTCATCTGCATTAATTTACTTGTATCTATATTTAGAGTTAGCTGCCACTCTTTACACCAATCACAAATCCTGTCCAAGTCGTCTTGTATCCTCCTACAGTCACTCAACGACGACACCTTCCCGTACACCACAGCATCATCAGCAAACAGCCGCACATTGCTATCCACCCTATCCAAAAGATCATTTATGTAGATAGAAAACAACAGCGGCCATGCCACACTTCCCTGGGGCACTCCAGATGATACCCTCACCTCCGATGAACACTCACCATCGAGGACAACGTACTGGGTTCTATTACTTAAGAAGTCTTCGAGCCACTCACATACTTGGGAACCAATCCCATATGCTCGTACCTGAGTTAGGAGTCTGCATCCAAATGAAACGTGCTCTTCTCGCCTCGGATACAGGCTAATCACAGCAGTTGCTACGAAATGGACACTTTTTATGTGCGAAAGTGCGCGCGCGCTTGTGCGTGCGTGCGTGCTGGAGGCTGACCTCTCCGTGATGTTG
Source organism: Schistocerca nitens (assembly GCF_023898315.1). Lineage (NCBI taxonomy): Eukaryota > Metazoa > Arthropoda > Insecta > Orthoptera > Acrididae > Schistocerca > Schistocerca nitens. Next base: position 659,242,408 of record NC_064614.1, on the reverse strand, counting down.
GGCAGCTGCGCGACGATGCGCCACCACCGGTCGCCGTGGTCGCCGAACGAGCGCGACAGGATGCGCGCGCTCTGCTTCTTGTCCATCTCGGTCGCGTACAGCTCCAGAGAACCGCTGTGCGGCCCGAACTGGTGGAAGTGGAAACGCACCTGAAAAAAGGCACAGAATACAGCAATGAATCACCACGCGACCTGGCTTTCTCTCCATGAAAACCGTACTAAAATGTTTTACAGGGCTAGCCGGAAAGTAAGAATGGGAGATCAATAGCGCAGCTCTTGGTTTGCCTCCTACTGTTCAACCTGTACATTGAAGAAACAGTTACAGAAATAAAAGAAATGTTCTGCAGTGAGATTAACATTGAGGATGAAAGGATGTCGATGTTAAGATTCGCTTTAACATTACTTTTCTCTGTGAGGAAGTATTATAGCGCACGACACCTCCTGGTAGATTGAAACTGTGAGCCGGACCGAAACTCAAACTCGGGATCTTTGCCTTTCGAGGAAAGTGCTCTACCCACTGAGCTACCCAAGCACGACTCACTGTCCGTCCTCATAGCTTTAATTCCGCCAGTACCACATGTCTCCGCAGTATCCGTTCTTCCAGTGGTGCTAGTTCTGCAAGTTTCGAAGGAGAACTTCTATGCAGTTTGGAACATAGGAGATGAAGCACTAGTGGAATTATAGCTGTGAGGAGGGTCATGAGTCGTGCCTGGGTAGCTCAGTGAGTAGAGAAGCTGCCCGCGAGAGGCAAAAGTCCCGAGCTCGAGTTTTGGCCCGGCATACAGTTGTAATGTGCCAGGAATTTCATATCAACGCATGCTCAACTGCAGAGTGAAAAATTTGTTCCGCTAATTTTCTTTTATCTCGTCTATCGTTTTAAATCTTCAGCCTTTCAAAGGAGTTTTCGACTTTTGAAGTAGGGGCCAGGTCTGGAGATTACGGAGAATGACGCAGTGCAGTGATTTCGTATTTTGTGCAATAGTCACGCATTAAAAGAGTGAATGTGCGTGTGCGTTATCGTGATGATAGAGCATGTATTGTATCGCCACATTTCAGGCCGTTCCCTTCTCGCATTATCTCGCAGGCGTCGCGACACGTCCCGATAGTACCTATCCTTCAACGTCAAAGAAAACTATCAGCATGGCTTTGACAGTTGACCTGACCTGACGAGCTTTTTTCGGACCTGTAGAACCTTTCCCGATCCATTGTGAAGCCTAAACATCATAGCCGTAGATCGACATCTCATAACCAGTTATGGTTCTCCTAAGGAACATCTCGTTCTCATTTACGCGATCCAAAAGCTCTTCACAGATTGCGAGACGAAGGTCTTTCTCGTCTTGGACTTGGTGGCAACACGAAGCATTCCAAAATGCTGTATCAGGATTTCATGACATGATTCAATTGAAATGTTACATTCTCCTGCAATCTTTCGGACAATCAGTCTTCGACTGGCACGCACAATTTCGTTGACGTTCCTGACATGAGCGTCGTCCTGAGCGAGGGTCATCTTTAACATCCGTCCAACCATTTTTAAGCCGTGTGAACCACTCGTAATACCGAGTGCGGCTTAACCACTCATCTCCATAGGCTTCCTGCATCATTTGGTGTTCCCCTGTAAAGGTTTTCTTGAGCTTCACGCAAAATTTAATGCAGACGCGTTTCTCCTCTAACTCTGCGATCTCGAAATTCGCAAACTGTGCGACACAACGTTCTAGTCAATACAGCCTTGAACAACAACTAACAGACATACAACAATGAAACTTCCGGCAGTTACACATTAAACACAGACGCGTGCAGGGATGCCAACTGCATTTCGCTGCAACATACCATTGGCGCGAAATTACGAGTGTTCCAGAATTTTTTGAACAGACCTCGTACACCCAACCAGGCCTGGTAACGTCACTAAAGACGACCAACACTAATGCACTCTGGTGGTTGTTCTACATGTCAAATAGAATTGCAGCTCTAGTCATTTACCTTCCCCGTCGATGGTGTGTACGTTGACATCCGTCCTTGTCTTTTGGGTGCTTCACTTTTTTTGCCAGGCAAGGTATCTAAATTAGAACCTTGTAGTGAACGAAATGAAACCTTTTTTAGCACTAAAGAATCCTTCAGGTGTATTTAAAGGTCTTGCAAATAAACCAAACAGAGTAACAGCTGGCATATCCCGGCCTGTCTCATGACAGATATACAGAGATTAAAATGAAAGAATTCTTCTATCCTGGAAACAAGCAACCTATGGCGGTCGGAGCAAAGAGGAGATAAGAAACAGACTAACTCCGGCAAGGAGAATGTTCTTCGCTAAAAGAAGTCTACTAACATCAAACACAGGCTTTTTTTTTTAGGAAGACATTTCTGAGAACGTACTTCTTGAGCGCAGCATTATATAGCTGAGGGTGGAACATAAGAGACTCGAAGCGTTTAAGATGTGGAGTTTCAAAAGAATGCTGACAGTTGAGTTATTAGATAAGAAATAAACAATTTCTCCAAACAATATTTCAGGAAAGAATAAAGAATATGTGGAAAACAATGACTAGGTGAACGGATGGGATGATAGAACATGTGTGAAGAGACATCAGGGAATAACATATCCGGTACTACAACGGGTTGTATATGACAAGGCAAAAGCTTTAGGGGGAAACATATTGGAATATGTCCCACAAATAATTCAGGACGCTGGGTGTAGGAGGACACTGAGTTGACGAGGTTGGCATAGGAGAGAAAATCGTAGGAAGGGGCATCAAGCCAGTTGGAAGACTGATGACTCAGAAGAATCCAGGAAGTCATCTTTATCAGGTTACAGATAAAAATACTGCAATATTTAATGCCAGTTTCTTAGTAAAATCGTACAGTTAAATCTTTATATTACTTTTCTACGTAATCGACATTCAGATTTTAGCATTTATCTCTCTTAATCCTTTGTTGCCTGTTGGTACTTCTAAGTACCACCTCTTTCGATCCTTGTTTATACTGATTGCACACATATTTTCCACATCCTGGGCTGATCGTACGTTCAAGTACAAGTTTATGTTGAGTTGGAAACATCTTACTTCCTTCTAGACATCATTTGCAAGTAAATCAGTTCGTTTGTTTAATATTTGGTGAGAGCTGAAGGTTTGCTTGGGAGAAATCGTATTTGTTTTGATTACTGTCATACAAATGTTAGTAATTTTTGTGTTTACCAGCATAGATGTGATGAAGGTCAGGAGCTATTTTCTTCTCGTGCAGCTCTTTTGTTAAATCTGTAGTGTTTATTTACAAAATAAGCCAGAAAACGTGTGGTACTTTAAAGTACCGTCTGGCTGAATAGGCATTTTTCGTGTATTGTCACACAAGTGCGGTTTGTCGTTTTCTTTCATATTTTTTGGTGTATTTTACTAGCTTTATCGCTTTAGCTGCACAATGATCAGGCTCCTTTTAGTCTTATCGCAGTTCTTATTATTGTAAATGTTGTTTGATAGCGATGTACGATTTTTTGGGCATTGGCAATACTAACAGTTGACGGAATTGTTGCAGCTCTTTTGACAGATTTTTCCAGATGATAATGATGTTACGGAAGTAGGGAGTGATGAAGACAATGAGACTGACGCAAATGATGCTAATAATCCTATAGGCTTATGTTATGACGAAATTTTAGAAGAAGCTTTAGATTTTGATGCAATATTAGAAAGATTTTTGACTGAATGTGCACCAGTGGAACTCGAAATCGGTTTACCTGAAACTGTAGAGAAACATGAAAAACAGGGATAAATGACGGTTTACATGAAAACCCTCTCAAAAGCAGAAATACAGACTAAAATTAACAGAAGGTGGAGGAAAAGTTACTTTATTCAAAGGAATAAACTCGGTGAAACAACACAAAGCAATGAAGTCTGTACCATGCGGTTACAAACTATGGCGCACTGCAGAACAGAAAGGCTTCGTTCTTGCCTTTGATTTTTATCAAGGAAGATATGAAGATTTGGAGACGGAATTTAAAAATTGTGTGTTACGATAGTTTTAAGTTTTTAAACCAGTTTTGCGGCAAAAACAGTATACAGAACTTTGTTTGATAACCTTTTTACTTACTTTTTCCTTCCTTGAGAGCAAAAGTAGAGAACATTTTCGTTTGTGGCATAATGAGAAGAAATAGGAAAAGTTTCCCATCAGGTCTTTCACCTTCTAAGGAAACGAAATGAGGTGACTTTCCTTATGGGATTTCATTGGGGTTCTTTGTTGAAAGAAGGCAAAATTGTGTCTCTGGCTTCCAATGATTATGGAATAAATGTAATATAAGTCTCCAGAAAGCAGGAAGACGGCATTTAAATCAACATTGAGTGCTTCTCTGTAGTTAAGGCCTGTAGTTGTAATATCGGATTTGTGAACGATGCTGACAGGATCTGGGCTGGGAAGAAGATACAAATAGTATCTGTAATTGCTTATCAATTGTACTGAGGGCTGTACAGGAGGATTCCACTTCTGGAGTACAGGAGAAATGTTGCTCATGGACTGATGGGACAGATGAATACGAAGCATGTCAACCCCAGAACTGCAAGCAAAGTTCTCACAGAAAATAATACATGCAACAAATGGAATAAATTAGTCCCGAAGGATGTACAGTTAAATTTTCATTCTGGACCAAATTCTAAATGTTTAGTTTCTGGAGTAATTATCCATTCTAATGAAAATAAAAAAAATGGTGATGAACTGCATTTAATGACTGTATAGTTACCCTTCTAATATTCACTGATTTGTAGCCTGTTATTCTAACACATTTGGATTCGTTACTCAGGATAAGTGCTGGACTGAGAAATGTTGGTCGGCAAGCCACTGGAGGGGCCAGACGGTGCTCAAAAGTACCAGTTCCGTAAAATGGATAAAAGAAATTAACTGTTGTTTCGCTTACAATTTACTGCTATAGTCTATAAATCTGGAAAATTTATGTCTTTTCGATAGTTCAGTCAACGCAGGGTTAACATGTTCATAATTTCTCTGCTTAAAATTCGGTCACTCGAAATTGCAGCCAGTTCGTGACAGCAGCTTCAAGTTCTTCGATGAAACAAAAGACACGTACTCGTATGTACAGGACGGTGGAAATCCCTCCGAGCTAAGTTTGGGCTCTAGCACAGGTGTTGAAACATGTCTAATTTGAACTGAATCTAAAACTATTCTGCTTACTGGGAAAGATGTGGCTGAGTATTGTTGTGCGAAAATACCACATCGATTAACAAGTGATCCCGCTGCTGTTTTGAATAGTTCTTCTCAGTTTTCATAATGTGCCACAGTAGGCTTTTTGTGTGTGGAAATTTTCTTGGAAAAGAAGGAGGTGTCTGTCTGTACTGATTTTTATGATATTCATATCGTTTTCAATATTGCATGGTCTATGGTGTTCTTCTTTTAGATGATCTGCAAATTTTGAGTGATTTGTACAATATTTGAATGCTTTGATATGTTCTTTATATCTTGTGTCAAATGTCTTGCCAGTCATTCCAATATATATCTTCACACAATCTCTCCAACTGAGCTGATAGATACCACAGTGTTGGTATCTATCTGGTTTTGATTTTAGTTTTGGTATGTGCTCTTGTATGGAATTGTTTGTTTTGTAAGCAATGTTTCGACTTGTTTTTTGAATAAGTTTCCTGTTTTATGAGAGGATTTGCTGTGGTAGGTCATTGTATGCCATTTCATTTCACATCTCGCTCCTCACCTTCTTCTCTAACTCACACTCCATCACACTGCTATATACTTATGTCCACTCATCATATTTTACTCCTTCCCCCCAAAAAATAAAATACTCTTACACAGTACATAAATACACAGAAACATAATTAAATAGAATTACACACATACAACAATCCAATTAAAAAAATGTTGTAGGTCAAAGACAAAGTAGCGAAAAGTTATGTTGGCAACACTACAAAACACAAACAGCAACAACACATACGTGAAGTACAAAAAGAAACAGAATACAGCGGTGTGCATAAAAGCGTGGCGTGAGAAACGCGTAGTGCTGCAAAACATCTAGAAAGTAGACGAAAATTATCAGTGTCAAAAACAGACAAACATCGATGTGTTAGCAGACCGCATTTCCCGATGTAAGCGAGAAATCAGCCGAAAAATCACCGTAAGTACAAATCAACCTATTCTTAACGAACTGTTTTTTCGATCTAAAAAGCAAATTAAAATGTGAATAACTTAGTTACAGACGACTAATGATGCTTTACGTCAGTAAAGCGAAACGCATCTGCTGAAAAAATCACGCATTTTTGGAGATGCAACGACAGACCAAAAATACCTTCAAGAATTATAGAGGAACTACGGACACCATGGGCACACAAGTGAAGAATTTGTCTATCAACTTGAATACACAAGGGTTGGAACTTTAATTGTGGCAACTATGTACTTACAGCTCATACAAAATAGATAGATGTAAATGTGCTGTGTGTTCGTTCGGATGTATCCACACGTATAGACTATGCACATGTATAAATAAGGTGAGAATGGCCAATGATCTCTTCAGTGTGGATGCACACCAGACTCGAACTCTTATGGGAATCGGCGAAATGCAGCAACTAACGAGGATAATGGGCAACGGGTACTGCATTAGTAGTATATGGATAAGTAGAGAATTTGTGTCTTACGGCAGAAGTGCTAGGGTAGTCCGTGCACTGCAATTGATCACTGTGTCTGGATGGCTTAGTGGTCAGAGCATCTGCCTAACAAGCAGGAGACTCGGGTTGGGCACAAATTTTGAGCTTTCCCCGTTGATTTAAATCAAAGCACACTCGCAGCCAATGTTGTAATTCGTATTCACACTGCCTGCTGGATCAAAATGGAAGAGTTAAAGTGGCGTGGCCAAATAGTGGTAGATCTGATTTTTGTTTCTTTTATTTTTGGAGTTTAAACTTAGATGAGAAGATAAAAAAAGTGGCTAATGAGTAAGCAAAACGTGATCATAGCATCAGCCAAGTAAGCAGGAGATCCGTGTTCGAGTCCCGATCCTGCACAAATTTTCAACTTTCTCGATTGATGTAAATCAATGCCCACTCGCAGCCTATGTCTGTAATTCCTTTGTGTCTGTTTTAAGACACATGTTTCACAGTTTTACTGTCCTTCAAAGTAGTCACCAGCATTTTTTAAAGACCTCGCCATCTCTGTAGAAATCGTACATCACTGTTAGCAGTGCCATTTGTGCTGATAGTGCGAGCGGAGCTGTCTGTTGTCCAACGAATCTCTGTCACGGTTCTGAAGCGAATGCCACAAAGTGCTTCCTTCAATTTAAGTATCAAGTTGAAGTCACACGGGCTTAAGTCCGGGGAGCGTGGTGAGTGGTACAGCAGTTCCCAGCCCCATCGGTCGAACAAATCAGTCACAATTTGTGTCATATGCCCCTGAGCGTTGTCCTGCAAAATGATGGGCAGCTCCTGCAGAAATTATCACTGCTTCTGTCTCTAAGCAGTTCGTTTTTGGAACACAGCCCGCGACCAGCCGAGAGAAACAATCGGCGATGCTTTCTGCAGGTCTCGCCCATCCTTTTGCAGGTCAACGCTCAGGTGCATACGACACAAGTTGTGGCCGATTTGTTCGACCGATGGGGCTGAGAAGTGCTGTAACACCCGTCACACTCCCCGGACTTAAGCTCTTGTGACTTGAACTAGATTCCTAAATTGAAGGAAGCACTTCATGGCATTCGCTTCAGGACTGTTACACAGATTCGTCGGGCAACAGACCACTTCACTCGCACTGTCTGCACAACTGGCACTACTAACGGTGTCCTACGACTTCGACACCAGTGGCAACGGGTTACAAACAACGATAGTGACTACCCTGAAGGACAGTAAGACTTTGAAACATGTACCTATTGTGCATACGTTGTAAATAAATAGTTGCGACTAATAAAGATCCAACTCCCGTAGTTTGATGCATCGACCATGTCATCCTTCAATCTTTGAGGCCACTGTATTGCTACTGACAGGAATGTTTTCAAACGGAAACTGTACTATCCCAGCTCTAGGAGGAGTTTTAGCAGCGAGTAGGCATGCCAGCACGCATCGGCGCTACAGCCCCTACTTGGAGCATGAACATTCTTACCTGATGTTCGTCGCAAGGACTTCGCTACTCGTGTTGGTCATGCTCACTCACACGGGACGTCACCCCTGTCACAGTGGACTTCCCGTGGTGCGTCCATAGTAGTAGCCCTCCCGTACAGTCGCTTACCTTACATGTACCGAAGTAGGGTGAGGTAGGGTTGGCGTGGTACGGCGGCGGCGGATAGAAGATGGCGCTCTCCAACACCGCCGCGTCCGCGAACTGCTTCGCGTTCGACATGTTGGCGTACATGTAGTGACCTGCGAGCAGAAAACAGCACACTGTGTCCAAAAACTGATGTTTTTATTGAATTCGCTGAGAATATCAAGATTCTCTGCGTAATTGCTTTTACTGTTATTGAAATTTTGTCATTAGCTGCTGCAGACTACAATTATTGCGTTTATAATTCACTGTTCTACAAAAAAAAACCTTTTTTTCTATTTCTGATAAAAAGTATTGTGATCCTAGTTGTAATTTGAGTGCTGAATTGAGAACTGTTTTTGGTTTTTTTCTGTCAGGGTTAGTTTATGAGTAATCGCAATTTTATTTCTCTTTTCAGTTTCTGATATAGTGCAGCAAACGTGAGGTGAAATTCGACAAACAAATGCACATCTTTATGATGTTATAAGTTCATCACATTAATGGAGGGTGGGATCTAACATATAACACAGTAACCTTTGTGTATACACTTTGAAGCATTTATTTGACACGAGAAATTACAGAAAATTGACAAACAATGAGCCACTGCCTTGTAATGCACATCACTTTTTTCTCTTGTATTGTGAATCTTTCTTCTCTCGAATGATATTCCAGCAATAATCTGCTAACATAGAAGGTACCCACTTCCCTTCATAGTGCCTTTCTATGGTAGAAATGTCTTTATGGAAACTTTCCGCATGTTCATCCGATACGTCACTACAACTCTCTGTGAAGTAGTCCAGATGAGAGTCCATCATATGTACCTTTCAAAGACATATTGCACCCCAAATCCTGATATGCTTTGATCATATCCTTCACCATTGCTTTGTAGTTAGTAGCTCTTCTTCTTCCGAGGAAGTTTTCCGACATCATCTTGAAACAGACCCATGCGGTTTTTTCTTTATCAGTTAAACATGCTTCAAAATTTGCATCTTTCTGCAGCTCTCTGATTTGTGGGTCCACAAATACACCTTCCTTTATTTTTGCAGCTGAAAGACGGGGTAATTTGGTAGCTAGACATGCAAACCCACAGCCTGTTGGATCCATGGCCTTCACGAATTGTTTCATCAGGCCAAGTTTGATGTGGAGCGGTGGAAGTAGTATATATTCAGGAGCTACCAGACTTTCACGTTGTACATTCTTTTCGCCAACTTTCACTCTTCGCCTAGGCCATTTCTTTTTCACGTAGTGAGAATTTTGGTCTCGACTATCCCACTCGCAAAGAAAACAGGCATACTTTGTGTAGCCTTGTTTCATTCCCAGTTCCATAGCAATTACCTTGAAATCTGCACATATTTTCCATTTGTGTTCATTGTATTTTAATGAATTTAGCATCCTTTGTACGAATTTGTAATTCTCTTTTGTCAAACTAGCGTAAGATACTGGAACAGAGGGTATTTTATTTCCGTTATGGAGCAGAACACCCTTCAGACTTGTTTTCGATGCATCTATGAAAAGTCTGCACTCCAGTGAAATATACGTGAAGTTCAGCACTTTCATCAGGCCAGCAACGTCATTGCAAAATGTCAGTGCTTCGTCAGTTGAAAAATAAGAAATAAAGGCATGTTCTCTGTGCCTGAACACACTGATTTTAGTACATAGATTATACTCTTGTAATCTTGAACCAAGCAGCTGCGCCTTTTGTTTACTTAGTCCTAGATCACATATTAAATCATTTAAATCTGCCTGTGTTAACAAATGTGGCGATGACTCACTTGTGCAGTGATATAAAGAATCATCATCTGTGATTTCTTCAGTACTACTTATTTCACTGTCACTCAGAATTTGACCTCGAGCTCTTGAAGGTACTGGAAGGTTGTCGGAATGCTGAACTGGCATTCTCGCTGAAGGCAGATCTGGGTAAACAATGTGCCTCTTCGACTTTTTGCTTGTAAAACCCTGAATTTTTGTTAGACAGAAATAACAATCAGTAACATGGTCCTTAGGCTCCCTCCACACCATGGGAACAGCAAACAACGCCACATTCTCTTTACCTTTCCACCACTGAATTAGTTTGCAGTAACATGTAGCACAACAGAAATGTGGTGCCCATTCTTTATCTTGGACTCCTACCTCTACTCCAAAGTAATGATTGTATGCTTTCTTTATGACTGAAGAAATTTTCTTCCTATTTCTGGCAAAAGTGAACTTCCCACAGATGTAGCAGAAGTTTTCCGGCTTATATCGACATCCACGATGACGTGGCATTTCTGCAAATTTAAAAATACCACTTTGGTAATACACCTGTATTAAATTAATAGTAGGGAACTAGAGGAACGCTGATGTGTAAAAACAAGCAGTCGTTTTACCTTCAGCACCAGGCTCAATCAGTTTACACACAGGAACTAAAAAATTCAACCGTGCTCAGAAATATGACAGACAGTCACTTGTCAGCCAAAACACCCACTTGTTAAGACTGACACAAATTGCGGCTAACACCTCTGTTGTAAACTCGATGCAACTGCCCCTAGGAGGCGTGAAGCTTTACTGCCGAGGCAGCGACCGGCTGTCGCCGTTCGAGTTAATGAGATGTTTCAGGTGGTCTTAATGGCATAGGTGTATAGGTGTGGCAGCGGTAACCTAATGATGTCTGATTCTTCCCACCTGCTGTTGCACAAGAAATTATCACGTTCTATCACTACTAGATGCGGCAACATAACCGTATTTCTCTATAACGTCTCTGTGTTTACCATGAATTGTGAATATACATATATATACGTATTACATAAAAAGTATCCCTGACAACGATATTTTGTTTACATATTTGAATTTCCCACGGTAAAATGGTCTAGAAGCACATACTTTAATATCAGAAATAGAACCCATGTCGAACAGTGATAATTAGTATGAGTTACATTTCATTTTTACGAACAAGTCTCCATAACAAACGTATTTCGTTGAGTCAGTTATAATGTTGAATATAGCTTAACGAATCCTAAAACACAGATCATTTGTAACACATACTGGAACAGTAAAGAATATCATCTCTCAAAGTGTTGCATATTATTCACCTGGCAGACAACATTAATAACAACCTCAGACTTTTCGCATATGATGGAGTCATCTACAGTATAATCAGTTCCTGTCCGAAAAGTCAGCTGAAATATTCATTCAGATCTTTGTGAGATCAGATCTTTGTAAGATTTAAAAGTCGTGCAAAGTTTCACAGGTTGCCTTAAATTCACAGAAATAGGAAATTATGCAATTAGGCATACAGTTCTACTCTAGGTACATAGATGATACTTTGATTATGTACAATGGAATTAATGAAGCGGTTAACCAACTCTTTGAAATATTTAATAATCTTCATGAGAAAATTAGTTTTACTTGCGAGTTACAAAATGAAAAATGAGAACTAAATTATTTAGATCTGAATTTGCTCATAGTAGATGATCAGATCAGATTGTGCTTTGGGATTCAACACATCCTCAGTCCCACAAGAAAGCTTTTCATTCAGCTATTCACCGTGGTATAGTCACACAACTATCACCAGTTAAACTAAAGAAAGAAATAATTTAATGAGAAGAGCAGCCTTTAATAACGGTTACGAACAGCCATTAGTGGAAAAAATATTCGAAGCGAAAAACAATGTATTTCAATACCTTACTTAGGAAAAGTGTCGTATAGTATTCAGCGTCTGTTAGTCAAAAATAGTAGTTTACAAAAAATTTCAATCCATAATTTAAAAACGTCAAATGACGTTTTACATAGTCCAGTAGTTTACTGAATTACTTGTAATACTTGCCCGGTGTTTTATATCGGACAAACCTGTTGGGCTTTTAACATAAGGAACACTTTGCTAGGGAAGGAAGGTACTAATGTTCATAATTCTGTTTTTCACTGAGCATTTATTAATATCGGAACACAGTCCAAAAAGAGAAGATGAAATGACGATTCTACGAAGAGAGAATAAAGGGTGGAAACTTAATATCTTACGATTAGAAGAACTTGAAATCTTCAGACATATGGTCAGTAACGACGGTTTCATCTCAAACTAACAACTATCGTTACGAAACAAAAGCTTCTTTAACGCTTTTAAGCCGTTTCTCACAACTTTATGATGCTTTGGTTCATGTTTTGCTCGCTTCCTTTCCTTTAAGGACACTGTACTTCCTTACTGGTTGTACGCCAGACGCCACTGTATACCACACCCTGTTTTGAAGAATTTATGTAAAGCATATTTCCCCCTTTTTGATTGTTGTAACATCTTGATAAAAATTCTGCTTCAGCACACTCTTCATTCTCAACATGTATTTGTAATTAATCGTTTTATACATTTTCACTTCAAACTGTCGTAGTCATTTTTATAAAAATTGTCTTATTCCTTTTGTATATTTTTGTACGTTCTGTTTTTATATCACATACAGTTTATTTTGTTTAAAACATCTAAATATATATCATACTGATGAACAGTTGCGTATTTCGTACAGTTGAGCGTTTATCCCGTCACTAGCGACCTGTAAGTGGCGCGCTCTACATCATCGAATTACGTGCCACATGTCCCGCCCAATGTCTGCTCTTTTAACATGCTGTACCTGTTGTAATAATTTTTTACTGTTTCCGCGGAGTACTTTATTCTACATTTTCTGACGTTTCACTTGAGTTCCTGAGCTCATCATGTATGTTTACAATTTTAACGTCATGTAATTTACGTAAGTACTAGTTTTATTCCATGGCCTACTTTTCAGTGTGGTTAAATGTTAAGTATTTTAGACATTTTTTTTATTGCGAATGGCCACGTTCCAATTTAAATTGTTCGTTCTTTGTTCTTTTCTTTCCTTCCAGTCTGTCTTCATCTATTCACTATGTTTCTTCTTTGTCTTCAGACCATTTTGAACCAGTGTTTTTAGCTATCCAGCCTTGGAATCCTTTCATTTTCAGTACTTTTTGCCGAAAGGCCTCTCTGTTGTTTATATCTTCTATTTATATATTGTTTCTTTCTAAGTCCTTTTTTTACCCCGTTGACCCAGTTTGTTGTGGACTTCTTGCCCCACAAATATTTGAAAATCTTCTTAGTTAATTTACTATCTTGCATTCGAAATAGATGTTAAAAGAAGCTGAATCTTCTTTTTCTCATTATGTTTGAAATGTTTGAAATATTTTCTATATTTTCGTATATTTCAGTATTACCCCGTAATTTCAACCTTTTGCTGCGTTTTGTGGTCCTAAAGTTTCCTTATAATTCGTTTTGCTAGTAATTCTAATTTATCTAAGTTATAGTTTAATGCCAGATATTCGCTTGCATGTAGACATTCTGGCTTCACTACTGTGTTGTAATACTTTATTTTTGCATTTTTGGATAGGCACTTTTTATTGTAGAGGTCTTTGGCGATGCCGTATGCTCTCCCCATTTTGGCAACCTTTCCTCTATTGCTGATTTTTCCAAACCATTTTTTTCAATTATCTCCCCTAGGTATTTGAATTTTCTTACCCTCTCTACTTGGCCAATATCTGTTTTGAGAAATTTTGGAGCATGCTTAACGTTTTTTATAAACTTTGTTTTTCCGCAGAAATTCTTAAGTCAGTTCTGCTGGCTATTTCCTTCAGGAGATTTATTTATATTATAGCAGATCCCACGTTTTCGGAAAGTGGAGCAAAATCATCAGTAAATGCAGGACAGTTGATTTCGATCTTTTTGCTTCCTCTTCATAACGTTTATATTATGATGTATTTAAAACATTATAGGTAACTTCCTTCTGAAGAAGATACCCTTAGTGATATCGAAACCTGGGCAAAGTTTTCACATTAAACTGATGCAACCACTTGGCTGTATGTTTTACATATTGAAAATTTATTACGGTTGCTGACGTCAGCCATGTTTAAAACTGTGATAAAATTATACATTTCACAATTAAGAGTCAGTCAACACACAAAAATACATAGAAATTGTTGAGGCTTTCGTGGCCACTTGTTGACAAACTGCCTATTTGCTTCTGTCTCGGGTTCTTCGGCCGACGTTCATCTAATGATTTTTCTGACGTTTCGCCAGCACGAGTGGCTGGCATTGTCAAAGCTTCACCCTCCATTGCCGGTGGTGAACTGGAGCCGAGCTCGCGGCCGCAGACTATATGTACCTGGCGCGCCAACGTCCGAGGGCTTCTCCGCGGTCATTTCCGGTGCGGTTCTCCTCTTGCTACCTGCGACGGTCGTTCGCTGCAGTACGGGAAGCCAGGATCCGTTTACCTTAAGGCTTTCCTCTTTCTTGTTCAAACTGTTCGCGTGTTTTTGTATTTCTACAGCTTCTCTGAACAAGCGCGTGTGATAGTGCTTCTCTACAGCCAGAACTTGCGTGTCGGCGAATTTTATTACGTGGTCGGTCTCATTCAGTGCGTGTTCTGCCACGGCCGATTTCTACACCTGCCCCAACCTGCAATGTCGCTTATGCTCCTTGATCCTGGTGTTAATGGATCGTCCAGTCATCCCGACATAAACTTTTCCGCATGTGCATGGTATGCGGTATATTCCCGACATTGCAAGTGGGTCTCTTTTCTCCTTCGCCGATCTAAGACACTCTTTGATCTTCCTTGTCGGTTTGAAAATCGTCTTTACGCCATGTTTGCGCAATATACGGCCGATTCTGTCCGTTACTCTGGGAATGTATGGCAGAAAGGCCGTACCCGACATTTCTTTTTCTGGTTCCTTACTTCGCCGAGTGTTTGGCTCAGTTACACTTCTAATATAATGGGTACTCCACAAATTAGCAGTCGCGCGGTTCCAGACTGTAGCACCTAGAACCGCTCGGCCACACCGGCCGGCTGGGATAGCGATGCGCACATATACAGATGGCGGTAGTATCGAGTACGTGAGGTATAAAAGAGCAGCACATTGGCAGAACTGTCTTTTGTAATCAGGTGATCCATACGAAAACGTTTTGTCGCTATTATAGCCGCACTACGGAAATTAACAGACTCTGACCGCGGAATGGTAGATGAAGCTAGGCGCGACATTCCGTATTAGAAATCATTAGGGAATTCAGTATTCGGAGATCTACAGTATCATGAGTGTACCGAGAATATCAAATTTCAGGGATTAGCTCCCACCACAGACAAAGCAGCGGCCGACGGTCTTTGCTTAACTGCCGAGAGCAGCGGCGTTTGCATAGAGTTCTCAATGTTAACAGACAAGCAACACTGTGTGAAATGACCCCAGAAATCAGTGAGGAACATACGATGAACGTATCTGTTAGGACAGTACGGTGAAATCTGGCGTTAATAGGCTGTGGTAGCAGACGACCGACACGAGTGCCTTTGTGAACATCAGACTTCGCCTGTAGCGCGTGTCCTGGCTCGTGACCATATCGGCTGGACGTAGGCGGCTAGAAAACCGCGGCCTGGTAAGATGAGTTCCGATTCCAGTTAGTAAGAGCTGATGGTAGGATTAGAGTGTGACGCACATCCCGTGAGGCCATGGAACCAAACCGTCAACAAGGCACCGCGGCTGCATAACGGTGTGGGCTGTGTTTACATGGAATGAACTGGGTCCTCTAGTCCAACTGAACCGATCATTGACTGTAAATGGTTATGTTCGGCTACTTAGAGACCATCTGCAGCCATTTATGGACTTCATGTTCCCGAACAACGACGGTATTTTTATGGATCACGATGCTCCCTTCACCGGGCCACAGATATTCGCGATTGATTTGAAGAACGTTCTGGACAATTCGAGCGACTGGTTTGGCCACTCAGATTTTCCGACATGAAGCCCATCGAACATTTATGGGACATAATCGAGAGGTCGGTTTGTGCACAAAATCCTGCACCGGCAACACTTTCGCAGTTGTCGTAGAGGGAGCATGGTTCAATATTTCTGCAGGAGACTTCCCAACAACTTTTTCGTTCCATGGCGAGAGCTGCTGCACTGCGCCGCGCAAAAAGGGGGGCCGACACCACATTAGGAAGTATCCCATGACTTTTGTCATCTCACTGTATAGAAATGTCGCAAGTAAGACCTGCAGAAGACCGACGCTTGATAAAGGGACGTATACAAATGTAACTTATTGCTCATAAATCCGCTGATTTGTCCATTATGTATGCTACGCGATTACTGAACAATATCAGGGAACAGTCTCACCCATTAAATTATTGAAAGCATGCATAAGGAGCTATTGAAATATGAACTACCACATGCAATGAGTCGTAGGAAAGATAGATGCCAGACTCAGATTCATTGCAAGAACCCTCAGGAAGTATACCCATAGTCCACCCTCGAAGGAGGCAGCTTGCAAAACTTCCTTCGGCCGATACCTGATTACTGCTTGTCATTCTGGATCACTTACCAGATAGGGCTGATAGAGGAAAAAGGGAAGATTCAAAGAAGAGTAGTGCGTTTCGTCACTGGTTCGTTCAGACATCCAACTCCAGTGGCTTACGGTACAAGAGAAGTGTTCTGCATCACCGCGTGGTTTACTGACAAAATTATGACAGCGTACTTTCCTATAAAAGTCAATAAGTGCGTAGGGTATTTCGGTACAGCGATTACAAACTTTCAGCAGAGACAGAGTACACCTAGGTAATGGAAAACCGCATGGCAACGTCGGAAATGCTTTCTTGGCACGGTAGTGACATCACAAAACACTGCTGTGCTGAAACACCCAGTATTGTTTTCGGCTAGGTGTATCTCGCGAGAAGACCATCAAGTTAAAGTCAGAGATATTCCAGCTCACATGGAGGCTTACCACCAGGCATTTCTCCCTCTCGTACTACACAAAGTAGGTTACCCTGCAGCTCACGTCATGCTGTGGCTTGCGGAGTGTAGACGTATCATTCAGTAGCTACTACCTTTCCGCCCCCCCCCCCCTCCCTCCCCCTCCCCTAACGGAACTGCAGCAACTTCAGTTCCACTCTACGATGTGATGCTGAAAGTTGTCTAAGCCAACTTTTATTTTTGTTTGTTTGATGCTAGCTAATGTTCAAATGTGTGTGAAATCTTATGGGACTTGACTGCTACGGTCATCAGTCCATAAGCTTACACACTACTTAACCTAAATTATCCTAATGACAAACACATACGCCCATGCCCGAGGGAGGACTCGAACCTCCGCCGGGACCAGCCGCACAGTCCATGACTGCAGCCCCCCAGACCGCTCGGCTAATCCCGCGCGGCAATGTTAGCTAATAATCTCTACACATACCAGTGAAAGGCAATTTCTCGACTGACACTGACTCATCATTCCCTAGGCCAAACCACTAAGGATAGGAACTTGAAATTTGCCGACGGTTTGACCTTCCACTGTAGGCGTCGTTTAAGAAGAGTATTTTCGGAATTCTACGCTATTAAGGCAAGTTTGAAGCTAGAAATTATATTTGGTTTTTCAGCCAAAAATTAAAAAAAATACACCACTAATGGGGTATAATAGGGGGTGAAAACTTTTAAGTAAATATTTCGTTATATGAAAAAATGTTTAATGGTGAATCTATGAAAATTGGTATTTCATTTCTCGGTTAGATATAAATAAATATGTGTTAGGGGATGAAGTTTACATGGAAATACCGCCACAGGACTCCAGGATCGCTTTTTGGTCAGAACTACATTCGGACCGAGCGAGGTGGCGCTGTGGTTGCACACTGGATTCGCATTCGGGAGGACGACGGTTCAAACCCACGCCCGGCCATCCTGATTTAGGTTTTCCGTGATTTCCCTAAATCGCTTCAGGCAAATGTCGGGATGGTTTCCTCCCTATTGGGCGGCTGCCCCCTCGCAGGTTCGCGTCCTCCCCCGGGCATGTGTGTGTGTGTTATCGTTATCGTAAGTTAGTTTCAGTTAGATTAAGTAGCGAGTAAGCTTAGGGACCGATGACCTCAGCAATTTGGTCCCATAAGACCTTACTACAAATTTGCAAAAAAATTTTTTCCTTGCCCATTCTTCCCTAATCCGATGGGACCGTTGACCTCGCTGTTTGGTCCCCTCCTCCAAATCAACCAGCCAGTCAGCTACATATGGCCAAGACCATGCTTCTGTGACCTTATTTAGCGTGAAATTTTAGAAGGTGATGCAGTGTGTGAAAAACATAAAAATTCTGTTAAAGAAAAAAAATTATGTCCAGAACATACTATCTACCTCAGCGATGCAGCCGGCGCTAAGCTAGTTACGTATAAACTGCACAGATAACTTTTCTGTTTCTTTCTTCGTTGCGAACAGGACACATACGGTGAGAATCATTATTTATTTTATGTACCAGCCAACATCCTTTCCACATCAAAAATGGTTCAAATGGCTCTGAGCACTATGGGACTCAACTGCTGTGGTCATCAGTCCCCTAGAACTTAGAACTACTTAAACCTAACTAACCCAAGGACATCACACACATCCATGCCCGAGGCAGGATTCGAACCTGCGACCGTAGCAGCAGCGCGGCTCCGGACTGGAGCGCCTAGAACCGCACGACCACCGCGGCCGGCTTTCCACATCCTCTCTGTTTTTACAGATAATCTGTGACAGTTAGAATCTGTGAGCATATGTGTTCCAATCTAAGGGTGAGAGAAGCAAAGTTTTTCTTCTGTGTTCTATGCTACACAGTACTGACAATGATAGTTTTCCCCAGAGCATTCAAGCAAGTTTGATATTACCACGAATAAGATCACTTCCCGCTTTTTTTCAACGGATGTTTTGATATGTTTGCCCCACATTAGCTTAAAAAACGCTCTGCGGACCTTACGGCTTCCAGCAGCCGTTGCAAAATGGCGCTCTGGTTCCAGACGACGTCTTGGTAAGACCCGATGTTCTTTTGGAACTTAGTTTAAGATGATTCCATTTCGGATGGCACAGTTAGGTGTTGATTAAGTGCAAGGAGACAATTTCTTTTGTCTCTGAGAACATTCGGGAATGCTTTTTGTTTCATTCTATTGAACTGCGTAATTAATTTTCCCCAAGGAATCCTCGGACAGGCACTCTGGCTTTGATCGTGCCGGAAGCAGCCATGTGCCATCAGCACTGGTGTCTCTTTTGATAGTTAAATTCCATATTTTGCTTGTTAATGGTGCACAGCTTTATATTCGTCAAAGCTATTCTTAGATTTGAATAATTTCCCCCGTTTTGACCATTTGTAAGTTGGTCATGTAATGAGCCACATGTGAAAAGCAATAGTCATTTTGTCGCTATTCATACGAGTATATTGCCATCAGCAGCCACTAATATTCTAATAACATTGTTACGCAAATCACCCCGCGCAGCTAGGGAGTTTATTCTCACACTTTGAGATATGACTCTGTTTACATTTTCACTACCGCATGTGGATGAAATCATGAGATTATAAGTGCAGAACATTTAACGCTATGGAGAACGAATCCCATTTCGAGTAGTGTTTCTTTGTCGGTTTGACAAATATGGAATTTTCCGTCTTTAGTGGGAAAGCTCCGATTCTGGCTTTGCGACCTTTCCAACTCACCGAAACAGTTTCGGTGGTGGTGGACTGCAGTGTTTCGCTTATGTGTTGAGTCATGCGTGGGACGGATAAATGATTAACGCAGAATTATCTTTTCTTCCAAACATGTTTTCCTTTCCAGTCAGTTTTTGCGTCCTGTACGTTTCTGCGCGCTTTGTCTGTCTCGTCACCACAACAATACGGCTCTGCACATCAGGGAAGTAACATGAGACGGCTAGCGTTGTACATTTGCTCAACACTTTTTCACAGAGGTGACAAAAGCCATGGGATACCTCCTAATAGCCGGCCGGAGTGGCCGAGCGGTTCTAGGTGCTACAGTCTGGAACCGCGAGACCGCTACGGTCGCAGGTTCGAATCCTGCCTCGGGCATGGATGTGCGTGATGTCCTTAGGTTAGTTAGGTTTAAGTAGTTCTAAATTCTAGGGGACTGATGACCTCAGAAGTTAAGTCCCATAGTGCTCAGAACCATTTGATACCTCCTAATATAATGCGTTGGACCTTTTTTTTGTCAGGTATAGTGCAGCGACTCGATGTGGCCTGGACTCAACAATTCATTGCAAGTCCCTTGCAGAAATACTGTACCATGCTGCCTCTATAGCTGTCTATAATTGCGGAAGATTTGCTTTGAGCACGAACGGCCTCTCGCTTATGTCCCAAAAACGTTCGATGGAATTCATATCTGGCGATCTGACTGGCCAGATTATTCGCTCGAATTGTCCAGAACGTTCTTCAAACCAATCGCGAACAACAGTGGTCCGGTGACATGGCGCATCGTGAGCCATAAAAATTCCTTCGTCGTTTGGAAACAGCAAGTCCATGAAGGGCTGCAAATGGTCTGCAGTATAACCATGTACAGACATTGATCGGTTCAGTTGGACCAGAGGATCCAGTCCATTCCATGTCCATGGTCCAGTGACATGGCACATCGTGAGCTATAAAAATTCCTTCGTTGTTTGGAAACATCAAGTCCATGAAGGGCTGCAAATGGTCTCCAATATAACCATGTACAGTCATTGATTGGTTCATTTGGACCCGAGGATCCAGTACATTCCATGTCCGTGGTCCAGTGACATGGCACATCGTGAGCCATAAAAATTCCTTCGTTCTTTGGAAACATCAGGTCAATGAACGGCTGCAAATGGTCTCCAATATAACCATGTACAGTCATTGATCGGTTCAGTTGGACAAGAGGATCCAGTCCATTCCATGTCTGTGGTCCGGTGACATGGCGCATCGCGAGCCATAAAAATTCCTTAGTTGTTTGGAAACATCAGGTCCATGAACGGCTGCAAATGGTCTCCAATATAACCATTTACAGTCACAACATTATGCATCCATCACCAACTTCCACGGTGCCTTGTTGACAACTTGGGTCCATGGCTTCATGAGGTCTATGCCACACTCGAATCCTACCATCACCTCTTACCAACTAAAATGGTGTCTCATCTGTCCAGGCCAATGTTTTGAATATGTGTAGGGTCCAACCGATATGGCCACGAATCCAGGAAAGGCGCTATAGACGATGTGCTGTTAGCAAAGACACTCGCGTCGGTCGTCTGCTGCCACAGCCCATTAACGCCAAATTTCGCCGCACTGTCCTAACGGATACGTTCGTCGTACGTCCCACATTGATTTCTGTGGTTATTTCATGTAGTGCTGCATGTCTGTTAGCACTGACAACTCTACGCAAACGCCGTTGCTCCCGGTCGTTAAGTAAAGGTGGTCGGTCACTGCATTGTCCGCGGTGAGAGATAATGCCTGAAATTTAGTATTCCCGGCGTCCTCTTGCCACCATGGGTCTAGGAATATTGAATTTCCGAACGATTTCCGAAGTGGAGTGTCTCATGCATCTAGCTCCAACTACCATTCCGCATTCAAAGTCTGTTAATTCCCGCCGTGCGGCCATGATAATATCGAAATCTCTTGATATGAATCAGCTGAGTACAAATGACACTCCGTCCATGCACTACCCTTTTATACGTTGTGTACGTGATGCTACCGCCATCTGTATATTTGTATTCGCTACCCCATGACTTTTTGTCACCTCAGTGTGACTGACTGTTTTCCGGTTATTTTTTTTTCTCCTAGCCCCATCTTAAAGCTCACCCGCTGGTTTTTACCTTCTAATTTGTTTTCCACATGCAAGCGTTATCCAAGAGAGTGTAATTTCGTTTGTGTTTAAGGTTACCTTGTGTATTTATTGTGCTGCATAATAAATCCTAAGTGTCAGTGAAATAAGTTTTATGAATATTTCGTGCCTGAAATTATTCTTTTAAAAAGATTAACGAGAAAGTTTGTAATGTGCAAATTGAAAGAGAATAATATTTTTATGTTCATGTAATCCACTCCACTTCTACATGTAGTCCGACTGGTTCATACGGAGCGCTTCCGTTTCATCATTTTTGTATCAGGGTTTCTCATATTTAATCCCAACTGACCGACATTGCACACAGGAGCAAAGCAAACATAAGCCGCTGGCTTCTCCCAATCAGCTTAAGTCCAAGACACATGGCAGCACATTTATCCATTCGCGTTGCAATGCTGCCTGCAAGATCTGCGAACGTGTCGCAATTTGATTCGCGTGTTCTGCAATTCACACCAACTGACACTGCACAAAAGCAAAACTCATTGATATCAATGTTATCGCTTTGACAGACCAAGAATATTTCACCCAGCCCTCGCACGTCTTAAAGAGACTGCGAAGGAAAGACTAATTCATATCTTGTACAATTCTACTTGTCATTAGAAAGCTATACCAGTAACGCAGAACTCCCGGGTTCGATTCTTGGTGGCCAACCGGAAATTATCCAGATTAGGAAGCTGTGGAACTAGGTCCATTTGGTATAGGTCGGTTGAGTGAGAAACTGTTACATTAGACAAGTTCCTTTAGCGAAACTAACACACAGCAGGCGAATGGGCGTCAGAACGAAAAGGTTTAACGCGAATGGACGACGCATAGCATTTCTTCTTGATTTCCAAATGGAATGATTAATGGAAGAAATGAAAGAAAATTTCAGGAGAGATATGAAATTGTAAAGGGAAGATGTTATAATATTAGAAGTCTGGGTCACAAGGTTCTTCCTCACAAAATATGGAAGAATAGACAGGTTGTAGCACGTCGTGTAAGGGAAACGGAAGGACTGTTAGGATTCAAAGTCCCGACTACGACGACGAACTTAATAGAGAGTAAGAGGAATTTCGGAAGGGACAAGTTGGGAAGATACGACAAAACTTAAAATCGACGGACGTGCTACTCGTTAGAGCCCATTTGTGAATGTCTTTTCTCTTAAAAAATTATTAATTGTTTAGGGCCTTAGAAAGGCGCTTCATTTCTTAATATTTATCCATCTCACTAAACGAGTGCGTCCTAGAAGCTCATCATTGCGCTATCTCTCTCGGTGATCAGGCAAATAAAATAAAGAGAAAAATTATTTTGAGTGGCAGAAACGAGATTCAGATTTTTTTGGACTCGTCAGTCTTCTGACTGGTTTGATGGGGCCCGCCACGAATTCCACTCCTGTTCCAATCTATTCATCTCATAGTAGCACTCTTGAATCTTTGTTTTATTTCCATCATTACTTTTTCGATGTATAGATTGAACAGTAGGGGGGAGAGACTACATCGTTATATTACGCCCTTTTTAATCCGTGCATTTCGTTCTTGCTCTTCCTGTCTTATTGTTCTCTCTTGGTTCTTCTACATTTTATATATTACCTGTCTTTCCCTATACTTTACCCTTATTTTTCACAGAATTTAGGACCGAGCGAGGTGGCGCAGTGGTTAGCACACTGGACTCGCATTCGGAAGGACGACGGTTCAATCCCGCGTCCGACCATCCTGATTTAGGTTTTCCGTGATTTCCCTAAATCGCTCCAGGCAAATGCCGGGATGGTTCCTTTGAAAGGGCACGGCCGACTTCCTTCCCCATCCTTCCCTAACCCTATGAGACCGATAACCTCGCTGTTTGGTCTCTTCCCCCAAACAACCAACCAACCATCACAGAATTTAGAACATCTTCCACCATTTGACATTGTCGGACGCTTTTTCTTCAGTCTTGCTTCCATTATCAACCGCAACGTTAGAATTGCCTTTCAGCCTTTCTGGTGTCTTTACCTTTTCTGAAGCCAAGCTCATCGTCATCTAACAGATCCTCAATTTTATTTTCCATTCTTCTGTATATTATTCTTGTCGGCACCTTATTGATTGATTAGGTGAAAGTATATTTGTTCTAAAGTTTAGTGCCTAATAGTTACTTTTGTTCTTTATTTATTTATCAGAAAGCACGTTGGTGCAGGTTACTGGCCGTGGCATTCATAGCTAAGAAGGAAATTGTATTGGTTTTATGTAAAAGAATTTAACGTTTATTATGTAATGGATGTTATTGTTATTTTATTTAGAACGTGAAAGTGGTCAAGCTTTGATTATTTAAATATGTTAAAATGTAAAGTAATGCAGAATAAGCTGTAGCCAATGAGATGGACGGTTTCAGGAAAGGGAACTGCACTAGTCAGTTGAGCGAATATAATGGGCGCGCGGGAAACGCGGTTGGAGACGGGCAGAGTCTAGACACCAAAGGTTACTGTACTGGCACAGATGCGAAAGCGGACATTTCTGGTCGAGAAACCAAATGGCACAGTTCGGATGGAGACGCGAAAACGGACAGTTGGCTGGAGACACCAAAGGAACAGTTCGGACTGAGACGCGATAGCGGACAGTGCGCCTTTAGGCAGCTAGGTAGTGAAAGGACTTAGAAAATTTCGCGATGTGTGGTATCGCGGGAATTAGTCTCGGAGCCGTGAGCAGCCGCGCGCCTGTTGTGAACTCTAACTTTTCGCATAGTTAATGAGGTGGAGTATTGGACTGGTAATTCGCGATGAGATTGTGAATGATCGAACTGTGTCAAATGGATATGCGCTCAAGTGTAACAATAACTCTAAATACGACCACTTTCGCTATTAGTTTGCTTTCGGAATAAACATTATTCTAACCAAATCGCAACTGTGTGGCCTACATCATTTATGGATCGTTAATTTAGTTCCCGATATTATTATTATAGTTATTATATGTTATGTTACCTCTGTATTTCGCAAATTTGCCATTAGACAGACAATTTAATCAAAGGGTCACAAGTGTCTAATTTAGGGCGTGTAATGCGACACGTGCGGTTCAACCCCTGTACGAGTCTGAGCCAAGACATTTCGGCGAAGAGGAACCGCATGTGAGCCCGAACATCTTCGGGATGTTAGCTCGCACAACGATTTTCGATAAATTGAAAAACATCGCCGAAAAGATTGCCCCTGACAGAAGAAGAAAGAAACATGCCTGGCGGAATGAAGAATGTGGTAAAGCAATACAGAAAAGGCAAAAAGCATGGTTGAATGACCAGCAAAAGAAAACTGAAAAATCTCGAGAAGAGCTAACCATTTGCCAGAAGACAAACGGCCAAGGAAATCAGAAGAATCAAAAGAGATCGTCAAAAAGAAACCCTAAATTTCATAGAGGACTCATTCAAACGACATACAACAAGGAAATATTGTAGGAAACTCAGAAAATATCAATCAAAGTACACTCCACCCACACTCATGACGAAAAATAAAAATGTAAAACTAGCGCACAGTAATCAAGACAATGCCAACATACTAGCTGATCATTTCAAAGAATTACTAAATGCCGAGGAACCAAAAGAATACCTAGATTTCGAACCACATCTAAAAAACAAAACACATGCAGAGAACATCACACCGTCCGCAGCTCGCGGTCGTGCGGTAGCGTTCTCGCTTCCCACGCCCGGGTTCCCGGGTTCGATTCCCGGCGGGGTCAGGGATTTTCTCTGCCTCGTGATGACTGGGTGTTGTGTGATGTCCTTAGGTTAGTTAGGATTAAGTAGTTCTAAGTTCTAGGGGACTGATGACCATAGATGTTAAGTCCCATAGTGCTCAGAGCCATTTGAACCATTTGAAGATCACACCACCAGATCTTAGTGCAGTGATCGAAGCAACTAGGTGGCTCAAGAACTACAAAGAGGCAGGGGAGAATCAACTGGTCGCAGAGCTGTGGAAGAAACCAAATAAACAAACACTTCAGAACTTCCATAAGCACATAGTACACTTCTGGAATTCTGAAAAAATGAGCGGAATGCAGCTATAATCCACCCAATACACACAAAGGATGATAGATCGGATTCAAACAACTACCGGGGGATTTCGCTGCTTGATGTCACATATAAGATCTTGTCTAGAATTATCTTTACGAGAATTCAGGAACATCTCGACCAAGAACTTGGGGAATATCAAGGAGGATTTCGTCCTGGAAGAAGCTGTCCAGATCAAATTATCAGCCTTAAGTGGATCATGAAACATCAAAGAGTGAGAAACAAGAAGTTGGTCACCACTTTTGTTGACTTCAAGAAAGCATATGACAGTATCCATCGTGAGCCATTACTTAAAATTCTCGCGGAATTTAGATTGCACCTGCAACTCGTTAATCTTATTGGACTCACCCTTAAGAATACTAAATCAAAAGTTAAATTCAGGGGGAAACTATCTGAATCACTTGAAAACCGGACGGGACTTCGACAGGAGGATGGCCTCTCATCACTACCATTTAACTGCGCACTGGAGAAAGTCCCGCGAGAGTGGAATAAGAATTGCCAACCAAACATCAAGATTGGCAGAAATATGAAACTCATATGCTTGGCCTTTGTTGATTATCTAGCGCTGCTCGCTAATAGCGTGGAAGGGGCTACACACTAAATTGAAGAACTCGAAAAAATAGCAGCAAAAGTCGGACCACGGATCTCGTTTGAAAAGACAGAAATGATACCATCCTTCAAGGTTGAAACGCCTGCCACTACACTGAATGAATGATAACAAACAAATTAAAATTGTAAATAAATTGAAATATCTTGAGGAGGTTATAAGTTGGAATTCAAGCGAGAAAAGTCAGTAGAAGCATAACAACTAAACTGAAACAGGCGCAACGCATCACCTGGCCAACATACAAGAAAAAATGTCTCTCGATAAATGCAAAACTCAGACTCTACCACTCTGCTACTCTTCAAGAGGAACACCAAATCAACCACAGAAAAACTATAGGAGGCAGACAGAAGAATCCTTAGAACAATTATAAACAAAAAATACCAAGTAGAGGAACAGTGGTTCAAATGGTTCAAATGGCTCTGAGCACAATGGGACTTAACATCTGAGGTCATCAGTCCCCTAGAACTACTTAAACCTAACTAACCTAAGGACATCACACACATCCATGCCTGAGGCAGGATTCGAACCTGAGACCGTAGTGGTCGCGCGGTTCAAGACTGAAGCGCCTAGAACCGCTCGGCCACACCTGCCGGCGACAGTGGTGACTGTTACCTAACGAAGTTGTGTACCAAGAAACTGAGGCAATAATTGACACAATGCGGAGAAGGAGGGTTGATTTTTTCTGCCACATTTCCAGACTACCAGAAACCAGGCTACAGAAACAACTGATCGCCTACTTTTGGAAAAGTAAGACCAAGAACAACTGTTTCAAAGAAGTTCAAGATGATTTAGACGAGTTAGGCTTCACAATGAAACAAATTGAAGGCAGAGAAGAGAAGAAGATCCTAAAACACAGTGACAGGAGATATAAACTAAGACATTTACACGCAAAAAGTACACAATAACTGATGAAGAAAGGGCAGCCAGGTCGGAAAGGATGAAGAAGTTGTGGGAGCAGAAAAGGAAATCCCAATCTACAACTACTATTAAGACTTAAATGTATATGGATTAAATAAAGTGCTCCAATGTGGATGTAAAATATCAAAGTAAATAGTGAATAAATAAATATTTTCAAACAAAAATTATATACACAAAAATGTACTGTTTTGTTTTCTTCCTTGCTGTCGGTTTTACAAAACAATGGAAAGGTGTCTTTATGACTTATGATTGAGTATTAATATGGTGTCTGAATCGTCCGAACTTTGCAGTCTTGCCTTTTCGCATATTAAAACTTCGCCAAATACTGCTACTGAAGTTACTACAGACACAAACTCAGCAGCTGGAAGGTCTCTCTCATACTCTGCATAACAGTGATCCTAAACGATTTACCTATTCATTTTAAGCGACTCTAATTCCCAATGAATGTTTCGTTTGCAATAACAATAATTAAGGCTGAAGGCCTGATTGAGGGATGGAGGGAGAGAGGGAGAGGGAGAGAGAGGGAGAGAGAGAGAGAGAGAGAGAGAGAGAGGAAATGGACGTCGAGAGGTGGGAGGAGGAGATGGAGAGAAACGGGGAGAAAATGTTACACGAAGAGAGGGAGAGGAGAAGGAGGGTGAGGAAGAGACGGGCAAAGAGGAGGAGAGGAAGAGATTGGTAGAGACAATAGAGGGGGGGGGGGGGAGTTTAGGATGTATATTCTCAATTCCCATACACATTTAGCACTTGTGAAGCATTGTCAAGTTCGCTAACAAAGAAATAAAGGTAAATGTCACCCTATACGATTGCCTAACAGTTCCTGAAATATATATAGGAGTATTGATGAGAAAAACACCACGTAATATATAATTAAAGAATAAGTAAAATTTGCACTGCACGACACGTGCCGTAGTTATTTGAACCCAGACACTGTCATTACGGAGCGTTTAGTCGCGGAAAGATATATGGCATCCTATCCCCACCACTTCCTCCTCTTTGGATCTGCCATTTATACCATTCAAATTGCTCCTCTCCTCTAAATCATTTTATTTTACTTCGTCTGTAACTTCTTTTACGTTTACCCTCGTTCCCTTCTCTTTCTCGACGTTGAAGCCATAATCAGTAGGTAGTAATATTTAGACGATACGGAAAGAAACCTATCAAACCTTATTTTGGAGCAGAAGCATCTAAACTGCACGAGCTGTTTATTCAGTTTCGTTGCGTTTCACTCTTTTTGCTTTCCAACAACTTTATTTACGATATAACATTTACTTTTCGCAACAGTAAACGAAAGTGCTTTCAGAACTGTTGTTTTGAATCACAAATCATGGTCGTGGCATTTCGAAAAGCATGCCTTCTCGAAATTCGACCACAGCTCTTTTTCCTTTGCGTACTTCTCCTTCTTTATCAGTACATACGTCTTATGACGGGTTTCACCGGGAGGCCCTCCATCGTGTCCTGTTCTGAGTATCATCTGTTTGTATGTTCGTTCCCCTCTAATGTCATCCATCACTTCAGTTCTCTTCCTACCTCAATCTTTGCACTTTTACCTCTACAATTCTTTGTGCAGACATACCTACGCTGTGTATGTCCCACGAAAGACTTCTTCTTTGTTATCACTTCCAGTAATCTTTTTTCTTCGCCTGCTTACTTAATTATTTCTTCATTCTTAAGGTTGACGAACCACTTCAGCTTAAGCATTCTTTTCGATTGTAAAATTTCAAACTTTTCTAAATACCTTACATCTTTCTTTTTAACTGTACTTCGGGCACATTCAGATGGCACTGGGGATATATGCTCTTTTTTTTCGACCAATAATACCTAAATGACTCGCTGTTCTTTGACTTTTCACTTTGTACAGTGAATACCGTCGACAACGCAGTACTCAGCTGTGCTGGTTACTACAGGTCTCACGCCGCACGCTCCCCTCTCCCAGGGAAAGGGAAAAGGTGTGCAGATTTGAGTTACATAGTATGCGCATTACATAGTGTCATTTTATTTGCATAGTCAATTTTGGAGTTATAGCTCAAAATGTACTACAATGAAAATGTTTCAGCCGCGCGGAGTGGCCGCGTGGTTTAAGGAGTTATATCACGGGCTGCACGGCCCCTCCCACCGGAGGTTCGAGTCCTTCCTCGGGCATGGGTGTGTGTGTTGTTCTTAGCATAAGTTAGTTTAAGTAGTGTGTAAGTCTAGGGACCGATGTCCTAAGCAGTTTGGTCACACAGCAATTCACACACATTTGAACACACACAAAAGGTTTCACTTCTATTTCAATGACTGGTGCTCCATATCTGGCTAAGTTCTAAAATACGAATTCGCGCGAAAAACACGTTTGGTGTAAGTGTGAAAATTGAAAATAAGGCGTCATGGATGAATGACAGTGTCAAGAAAGTTGATTATGCCTGAAAGTGCAAGGAGGGGCATGGAGAAGGGGGGCGGGCGTGAAAATTTCGCACGCGGCGGCAAGGTCCCTGGATCCGGCCGGTATCTGGACGATTATATACAGATTATGGAAAAGAAGTTGCTTACCTCTTGGCAATTTATCGCAATTTATCGTAGGTCGCTGGAGCTAAGTAGTGTACCAAGCGATTGGAATACGGTGCAGTTCATTCTCGTCTCTCGATGATGTCAGTGTATTTCGCAATTGTGGAACTTGTTTTATGCTCACTGACTGACATTTTTGGAGAACAGAAATCTCCTCTACAGGCTATAGTTGACCAGTCCGCTGTATTTTTCTGAATCTTAACTGAAACAATTTCTCTCACTCCATATTCTGTATTCATTTGACTGTTCACTCCATTCAACACACCCTGTAATTCTTCTTCACTTTCACTGAGAACAGCAATGTCACAGCGAATCTTATCACTGATATTCTTTCACCCTGAATTTTAATCCCACTCTTGAACCTCTCGTTTATTTCCATCATTACTTCTCGATGGAAAGATTATACAGTAGGGTATAAAACTACATCCCTGTCTTATAACCTTTTTAATCCGAGCACTTCGTTCTTGATCTTCCAGTCTTATTGTTCCATCTTGGTTCTTGTACATGTTGTATATTACCCATCTTCTCCTGTAGCTTCCCACTATTTTTCTCAGAATGTAGAACATCTTGCCCCATTTTACATTGTCGATCGCTTCTTCTTGGTCGACAAATCCAATCAACGTGTCTTGAGTTTTCTTTAATCGCCCTTTCATAATCAACCGTAACGTCTGAACTGCCACTCTGGTGCCTTTATCTTTCCTAAAGTCAAACTCATCGTCATCTGACACATCCTCAATTCTCTTTTCGAATCTTCTGTATTTTATCCTTGTCAGCAACTTGGATGCATGAGCTGTTAAGCTGATTGTACGATAATTTTCGCACCTGTCGGCTTTTGCAAGCTTCGGAATTGTGTGGGCCAAGTTTTTCCAAAGTCTGACGGTATATCGCCAGTGTCATACATTCTACACACCAACGTGAATAATCCTTTCTTTGCCACTTCCCACAATGATTTTAACTATTCCGATAACATGTTATCGATGCCTTCTGCCTTATTTGATCTTAAATCGTTCTAAGCTCTTTTGAATTATGATAATACTGGATCCCCTATCTCCTCCCTGTCGATTTCTGCTTCTTCTTCTATCACGCCATCACCGCGTAGCGGCCTTCAATGCACTCTTTCCATCTACCCGCTCTGTCCTCTGCATTTAAGAGAGGAATTTCCACTGCACTCTTAACGTTGCCACCCTTGCTTTTCATTTCACCGAGGGTTGATTTGACTTTTCTATATGCTGAGTCCGTCCTTCCACGATCTTCTTTTTTTAGATTTCTTCACATTCTTCATGCCATTTTGCCTTAGTTTGCCGGCCGGTGTGGCCGTGCGGTTAAAGGCGCTTCAGTCTGGAACCGCGTGACCGCTACGGTCGCAGGTTCGAATCCTGCCTCGGGCATGGATGTGTGTGATGTCCTTAGGTTAGTTAGGTTTAAGTAGTTCTAAGTTCTAGGGGACTGATGACCTCAGATGTTAAGTCCCATAGTGCTCAGAGCCATTTGAACCATTTGAACCTTAGTTTCCTTATACTTTGTGTCTCTTTGGTTCCTAAGTGACTTCCATTTCTGTATTCCAGAATTTCACTATACTTTTTTTTACTTCTTTCTTTCGTCGATCAGTTAAAGTATTTCTTCTGTTATCCACGGTTTCTTCCCAGTTACCTTCCTTGTAGCTACGGTTTTCTTTTCAACTTCAGTGGTTGCTCTTTTTAGAGATGTCTATTCCTCTTCAACTGAACTACCTACTGCGCTAACTCTAAGCGCATCATTTCATTACTTAGTACTTCCGTATCCCACTTTCTTGTCCATTAATTCTTCCTGACTAGTCTCTTAAACTTCGGCCTACTCTTCATCATTACTAAATTGTGATCTGAGTCTATATCTGCTCGTAGGTACGCCTTACAATCCAATATCTGATATCGGAATCTCTGCCTGACCAAAATGTAATATAACTAATATCTTTTTCCAAGGATACCTCCCCTTCTTGTGGTTCTTGAACGGAGAATTCGCTGTTACTGACATATTTATTGCAAAACTCAATTAGTGTATCTCCTCTCTCGTTCCTATTACCAAAACTATATTCTCCCTTATTCCTTTCTTCTGCCCCTACCCTGCGACAGCGTTCCAATCCACCATAACTATAAGAATTTCATCTCCCTTTTTGATAATCCACTACACATTATGAAAGGTGGGCACACGGTGATAACGGGTGTGTGATCTCCACGGAGGGCAATGTGTGCTCTGCAACGTATTCCCCTGCTGGCCACAAGGATGGTAAAGAATTCTCACTTTAGGGCGTTCAATTTCTCCACCAGCTTGGTTGAAAACTGCTGGATGGTCGTTGGTGCATGTGGACGTGCTGTCGAACGTCGGCCCGTCGCATGCCACACGTGCTCGATGGCATTTAGGTTAGGGGAAGTGGCATGCCACACCATTCGCCTAATATCTTCTCGTTCAAGACCTCCTCCACCTGCGCGGTTCGGTGCGTTTGCGCAGTTCGTCCATACAAATAAAGTCGGGGTTAAGTGCATCCCTGAAAAGACGCACAGGGGAAAGGAGTACCGCGACGCAATAACGTTGAGCGGTGAGTGTACCGTGCTCGAAGATTTCGAGGTCAGTGCGTACATGCAACTCAGTACGTCCCCGGACCATAACATCTGGACCACAGAAACGATCGTCTTCGAAAATGTTCCTGGGTGCATTACGTGTTCTCACCTATCGCTATATGGGGGTACGTCCATCGTTGCCGAAGATGGTCGTTGTGGTGGTCCAGTTGTGGGAAAACATAACGTTGCGTGGTCGTATTGACCCCGAAATCTTTGATCACGCTACACTCAACAGTCAACGTTTATTGTGACACTGTTTCCTTCCCCATGAGCGCCTTTTCAGGGGTACACTCGGTCCAAACTTCACTTAATATGTATGATAATGAATCGAATAGGGCATTTGGAGCAGCTCTTTGAACAAGAGGATATTCGGAGCATGGACTGACCTGCCCGTTCCCCCGCCTTAAATCCCATAGATCACTGTGGGATACGTCGGTGAGGCGTATTGCAGCAAGTCCACTTGCACGAATAACCAATCAGTAGTTGGAATGCGCTACCACATGAACTCATTAGAAACCTTGTGGCTAGGATGGGAGCACGTTGCAGAGCATGCATTACGGTACGTGGTGATCACAAGCACTACCGAGACCCATACACAGCATTTTGTAATGTCCAGTGGTCCGTCATGAATTGCGGTGATTTCACTCGTCAGTGTAAATACTGTATTCAAATAAAGTATCATTTCTGCTCATCTCATTGCATATTTCTTTCAGTTACCTTCTGTACTCTACTGTAGCTGTTCTTTCTATGTATGGTCCAAGTTTCATCGACCCTTGTTACTTGTAGTGACACACCACGCGAAAGTGACTTTCGTCCTTCAGCTTTGCACACCAGTGTATTTAGAGGGAACTTAGCCTGCACTTTCTAATAATAACTTACCCGAGACGTTGCTATAGGTATTGTCGTTGTCGGGTCCCGTAATATCCTTACTGCTGGAGCCGTTGTGCAGGGTCCAGTTGAGATGGGCATTCGGGGCGTTCTCCCACCCACACCAGCCGTCCTCGCCCTCGAAGGAACAGCGGCTACGCGCAGGCACCTTATCTGTGGGCAGTAAATGGACCATCGCAGTTCAACATGCTCGTTCTCCCGATGCTGAAATGCTTGGAGAGATAGCAAAAGCCGGCCGGAGTGGCCGTGCGGTTCTAGGCGCTACAGTCTGGAACCGAGCGACCGCTACGGTCGCAGGTTCGAATCCTGCCTCGGGCATGGATGTGTGTGATGTCCTTAGGTTAGTTAGGTTTCAGTAGTTCTAAGTTCTAAGCGGCTGATGACCTCAGAAGTTAAGTCGCATAGTGCTCAGAGCCTTTAGATAGCAAAAACCTACAGAGATTCAGTGACTTATGTCTCTCTCTCTCTCTCTCTCTCTCACACACACACACATACACACACACACACAAACACATATAAAATATAGAAATATACCAAAATGGTTACAAGTGGTTATTTTCTAACACATCGACAGGGTGCTCCATTTGTCTAGATCACCCAAAACAACTCTCTGTCCAAAAGTAAAGTAAAAAATATATCAAGCAAATGCTGTTTATGTATAGAGACTGAAGCGATAAATGAAGATTTGTACCAAGGCTGGGATTAGAACCCGGGTCTCCTCCTCACTAGTCACCATTACACCACCCTGGCACAGAGGCCTTGCACAACTGCATGGACTATCCTAGGGCGCACCCCTCTTCCATCCAAATCCCCATTCGCTCCTCAGCCCACTTGCTATCAACCCCAACCCCCCCACCCCCTTTCCTGCGCCACCGCACCAGATGCCGAAGAACGTTACAGAGGCTCTCCAACTGTATTGGAATATCATTTCAGCATCGAACGAAACGGGGGATCCTGCATGAAACCCAGGCATAAATGCTTTAATCGGATCAAACGCTTTGGTTCCAGAGACCCTATGTTGTATTAATGCAGACTGAAGCGACATGCGTGCAATTCTGAAGGAACAGGCAGATGTTTGGGACTTGAAAAGTACCTATGCCTGAGTTTCAGTCAAGATCTCCCGTTTCGTTCGATGCTGATGTGATACTTCAGTACAATTGGAGAGCCTCTGCAATGCTGCTCACGTTCATTGGAAAGTGGGCTGAGGCGTGAATGGGGATTTGGGTTGAGGGGGGAGGTGTGCTAGGGTAGTCTGTGCAGCTGTGCCAAGCCGCTGTGCCAGGACGGCGTAGTGGTTAGCGCATCTGCCTAGTAAATAGCAGACCTAGGTTCGATTCCCGGCTTTGGCACAAGTTTCTATTCGTCCCTTCAGTCTGAAAATATATACATCATAGATGTTTGCGACTTGAAATAGTCCCTGGAGCCGGGTAATTTCATTTGAAATGCTGTTTATCTACCAGGGGAACTGTAACCAACATGATTGTCTTTGCTCTACCTTTGATTGTTACGAAGATAGCTGCGCGGAGTGGCCGCACGGTTAGAGGCGCCATGTCAATGATTGCGCGGCCCCTCTCGCCTGAGGTTCGAGTCCTGCCTCGTGCATGAGTGTGTGTGTGTGTGTGTCGTTATTGGCATAAGTTAGTTTAAGTAGTGTGTAAGTCTAGGGACCGATAACCTCGCCAGCTTGCTCCCTTAGCAATTCGCACACATTTGAACATTTTACGAAGGTAATAAGAGCAGTACATCTTTTCTGTACAGTATGCTTTTTTTTTAGGTAATCATCTTCGTCTCCTCAAGACTTGTCCGAAAAAGTATCACAATATGCTGTTCACATATACATGACATGATTAAAAACGTAACACGAAACCTTCACTCTCCTGTACTACCACACGGTGTAGATACCCTGCTTATTCTACTATATGCAGTTGACAGCAAACAAAATGGAAACACAAGGAAAATGCTAACCGGTCCTTCACTCAAGCCTCTTCACTTAAAAGCTTACGTGAGTACAATGTATATCAACGAAGAGAAAGTAGAAATGCAACATATCGTTTAAAAGTACTACAGTACTGTACTACATGTAGTCATATTATAAATAAGAAAACATTAGTGAAATTACTAGTCTGCTGACATA
Source organism: Schistocerca nitens (assembly GCF_023898315.1). Classification (NCBI taxonomy): domain Eukaryota; kingdom Metazoa; phylum Arthropoda; class Insecta; order Orthoptera; family Acrididae; genus Schistocerca; species Schistocerca nitens. The sequence goes on along the minus strand of NC_064614.1, from coordinate 659,206,922 downwards.
CATTGGAGTCAGATAAATGGCTCCGAATCCGCATTACGACAACGAAGACACTGTTTTTCGCGTTCCCCCGACACACTTTATAAACTTCCATTGCTAGTGCTGCTACCTGCCGTGTGCGAGTGGTTATTGCAAGTTTACGTCAGAGACAGGCGGTGGCCACATTAATCCGACTGGATTGTATAGTTTTTGAACAGGTCTTGACGAAAGGAAGTGGATAAAAAAATAAGGATCTAATTAAACAAGGACGTACTGCTATTCATGTCATAGTAGCAAACCAGCCGGTGTGGCCGAGCGGTTCTAGGCGCTTCCGTCTGGAACCGCGTGACCGCTACGATCGCAGGTTCGAATCCGGCCTCGGATATGGATGTGTGTGGTGTCCTCAGGTTAGTTAGGTTTAAGTAGTTCTACGTTCTAGGGGACTGATGACCTCAGATGTGAAGTCCCATAGTGCTCAGAGCCATTTGAACCATTTTTTCTTAGTAGCAAACAAAGTTACAGAAAAGGCAATCATGTTAGTTAAAATCCCCCTCGGTGCTAAACAAAATATACTATTTCTTATTTTTCTTCTGGACAGAAAGTTATTTGCTGTTGTCAAGATAAACTGGACGTCCTATACAAAAACATAGTCTAATACTGCTGTGAGCGATCAATATCTAAACTGCCTATATCTGCGATAGATGAAAGAGGCATCGAACAAAATTTATAGAAGTATTAGTTCTTCACTTTGGTTTAGACTCTACGTTTGTTCTGTAGCAGCTGTGGAAATTAATTAATCCTGTTCTGAGAAATTTCATTGAGAAATATACAGAGTGTAAAGTGCCAGACGAATCCAATGTACGTAAAAATTACGTACAGCAGTGCTACAAGCAAACCATTAAAAAACAACGGATGAGATAAATAAATGTTGTGTGACTAGGGCCTCCCGTCGGGTAGACCGTTCGCCGGGTGCAAGTCTTTCGATTTGACGCCACTTCGGTGACTTGCGCGTCGATGGGAATGAAATGATGATGATTAGGACAACACAACAACCAGTCCCTGAGCGGAGAAAACCTCCGGGAATCGGACCCGGGTCCTTAGGATTGATATTCTATCGCCTGACCACTCAGCTACCGGGGGCGGAAACGGATGGGATTCAAAATAATTTTACAGTGGTGTCAATCGACGAAAAACAAGGCTCTGAGGGACGGTTCATTTCAAATACTGTTACTGGGTCCCTTAAAAGAAATGACAAAGAGCTCCGCAGTTTCCTAATTGTTTTTATCGACCCATGAAATTACTGTATCCAAATGGCATTCAGTACGAGCTTGTATACCTGTTTGACTGATGGAGTAAGGTACATGGTCAAAGTTGGTACTGCTCTCAAATTTGTATTTCTCAATATCATGCATTTGATTTGTCTTGCTCATGGATCACATCGCGCTGCTGTAACTATACGTGCAAATTTTCATCCTGTTGACAAGTTGGTGTCTGCTTTGAAGATGATGTTTGTTTACGCACCTTACAGAAAACAGTCGTTCAGAGCAGCAGCACCTAACATTCCCCCGCCACCAGAACCAGTTATAACGCGCTGGGGCACGTGGCTGCACAATGATTTACTCCACCGAACATTTAGAAACTGCTAAGAGCGTCGTTTCTATATTTGATCCTAGAAGTGCAGTCTCAATTCAAACTGCCCAAGACGCTCTGAACACCCCAGAAATAGAAGCTAACCTTGCGATATGTCTACTCAATTTTCTCATCTTCCGGTGGCAATTATTTCTACGGAGAAAAGCAGTTCTGCCCTTTTTAAACCACAGGCTTTAAACTTGATTCTGTCCCTGGAACAGTTGGTGAAATAGTGAAGGAAAAAGTTCAGAGCATACTTTCTAGTAATCCAGGATACGAACAAACTTGTGAAATTGAAGACATTTTAACCGTTAAGCACACTAAACTACCGAGCAATACGTCGCTAACAGCGGAGCAAGTGGCCGTTTTTGCAAGTTCCTTTGAGGTACAGAGTTTCTCCCGCTACAGGGACATATTGCGAGACAACAGGAGATAGCTCACTTTCGAACATCTGATACATGTAGTGTGATTTGTAACAGAAGGGAAATGGAAAATTAATTGTAAGTACAACAGCTTTCCATAAATTAATGTAAAGTACTAGTTTTCTTTCATGTTTTTTAACTTTTTTTGCGAATGATTCACAGGCATTTGAAGTACCTCCTTTTTGTGCTACGACGATGCTACTTCAGTTTTTACATCTTTTATGCGAACAGTTTACGTGTATGTTTTAGATTTTTGGTGTATAAATGCGTGCATATTAAAAGGATTATCACTGCATGAAAATCCGGTCCTTCCTGTGATTACAGACCGAAGATACGATTTCACACTTCTCAGACAAAAACGATCGCTCTGCGTTACAGGACGTTACCGGGAGCTCAGCACCATATGTTGAATTTAACTCGTCCCGGCAGTAGGCCAAGTAGATGTTTTTGCTTTTTCAAGTATTCAACTACTTCATTCAATGAACTAAGATCTGTAGAATCACTGCTTTGGGTAAGTTCATGAAAGATGCTTCAGTAGAGAAGCAAGCGTTCCCCGTCTATATCTGATTCATAGAAAAATAATATATAATCTGTATATCTATCACCAGGAAGAAATTGTTCAATTTAGTTTATAAACATTGATGATTCAGTGTTCAAACTTGAGTCCAAGAAGCTGATGGACGAATCCTTGGTTTCATAATAAAATCCTCTATATTTTTCATACACTTCAGTGAATGTATCTGCAGACGAATTGTTGGAGTCGTCGAATGTCTCGGGTATTTTTCTTTTACAGGGTAATTTTGGGGAATCAACATCCCTATCTTTTCATTTTGAACTTGTTTAAGCTCAGAATGAGTCAATATTGTTTCTCATAAATTTAATCGATGTTACAAGGGCGGAAATCATATTATTGGCCTCCTGTAATTGTATGGACTTCCTCTGTAGTGCTATGTTTACTCTATCAATGTGACGAAACAGTTTTATCAAAACTGATAACATGAAAAAATCAAAAGTCTCTATATTAATTAAAAAGCCATTTCCTTTGGCCTCACTGTCTGTTCTGTCCCTTTTTGAAACATTTAGAAAAAAGAACCCTTGAAATTCTGTGTAGCTGGACAAAACTGAAGACATTACAAGGTACCTTATGGTCCACCTTGCAGCACACAGTGATTTCAAATTTGTAGAGACTTCTGCTTTTTAATTAAGAAAATGATCTAATCTTCTAAGTGAAACTCTATAAAATGTATTAAATCCTTCATAACGTTCAACGCATTTCGACATTTCCAGATTGCTTTTACAGTGTCTTAGCTGTGCCATCAAAAGATAGGAGTCTACAATTAGACGCAGGCAAATCAAACCGCCCTAAAATATAGATCATAATATCAACCAGGGCCTTAGCTGTGGTACTTTGTGTAGAGTATAGCTCTAAACAACAATCTATCTCTAACGAAGCATAAAAAAAAATTTATACAGACACTAAATTTCTCTTTGGTGGCTATGTCTACTGTTTCATTTGCTATTATTGCAAAATACTCTGCATTTCTGATATCATCCAATAATTTTCTATGAAATGGGTAACTTCAAATAACCACAATTCCATTTTGTGCGTCATGGGACGTCGATTTATAATATTCGCGCTGTAACCACAACGAAAGTCGCTGTTTATCTGCACAACGAAGGGGTAAAAAATTTCAAACTTCCTTGTTTCATCGGTATGCCCTCGTATAGCAGGCCCTTGCACAGTTTAGTAACGGAGGGAACCTGTGATTTTTAGTACCCAAGTTCTATCTTCGTTCATTTGTGACAGTTTTTATTTTCAAATCTGACTTAGGTACATTGACATTCGTTTTAAGCATTTGAATTTCGGTGCAGCTTATCTGCAACAACCAGATGTTTCTTGCACTTTCAACTTTCTTATCCTTTTGTTTCAGTTCGAAAATCCAGTTTCCATGCAATTTTTTTCATTTTGTAAGAAAACTGAAAACGATTTTCTTCAAACTTTTTTTTTGCAAATTTTGCAAAATACAACATGTTTTACCTCATTGTAATCGATTCATCCAAATTGCAGGCTTCAAGAGGGGTGATAAATGTGATGTCTTTTTTGTGGAACAGCGTTTTTTGTAACCGCCACACTTTCATCAATACCTTTACCTTCGTTTTCACACAGGGCACCACTAACACTAGATTTAGATTCACAATCAGTAACACTTAGCGCATTAGCACTTTTCTTACAAATTATGAACTTGTCCGTTTTAAACTGACCAGTAAGGGACAGAAGGCTGATTAATAATTTGACCGAATCACAATAAGACTAACTGACCAATGACGCGTCCTCTATGTGGCGTATCAGTGCACACGCCACAGACGATAAGAGGTTTGGACGTACTAATCGTATACTTTCACTTGGCCCCTCTCCAATCGGTGAAACTTCGCTACTATGGCCCGGTCACTGCCAACATTAGAAAACAATATTACTGTACGTTGTAGCAATAATAAGCAGCCATCGTGCGAGTGTTGGCTCGTGCACGGTGTTGACCTAGTGATTGTCAATATTATTTGCAAAAATGAGTGCGTATTTCGTGCCAGTACTGTGACGCATGTACTTGTTACATTTCGCTTCTTTTATAAGTTGCAAGCTGGCTCCCCTGGGAGAAGGAGGTGGGGCTTGTCCCAGCAACCGATGTGTTACGAGCCGATCATAAGCATCCGCTCCAGCATGCCCCCGTACAGAGATTGTTGCTAGGAAAACCCAGACGATTTATGTTGGTAGTGAGAGGGATGTCTGGTGGTGTTGACGTTTCTTCGGCCGATTGCCTCACGTGGAAGAATCTAATTCCATGCTTATGCAATGTAGAAAATTGTTTGACCTTTTGTCCCAAATATGAGCTAATACCGGATGAGGAAAGGAGGGACTGTGTAGACTGCAGTAGGGCGAAGTGTGTAAAACTTCGTAAGAAGAATTCTGATACTGAAAATACCGTTACAATTTCACTGCGCAAAGTGTGGAAAACGAACGACTGTCAGGAGGAACACATGATTTGACTATTCCAAACTATCCAACCAGACCAGCGTAATTCTTCAATATTGTTGGATTCGAGACTACACTCTGCAAGCAGCAGCATCGGAAACTGACTTATATACTAATACCGTGTGCGACTTTTTCAGGTTTTGCAGAGAAGCGTGTTGTGTAATAGTGATGAAAGACAGTGCACCGATTGGTGGACCGAGTAAAGTTGTTGTTGAAGTGAACGAATCACACATAGCAAGAAAGAAGAACCAGGCAGAACGACCTTCAAAGAATGAAATCAAACATATTTGTGTATTTGGTGATATAGAACGACAGTCCCGGAAGTGTTTTGTTGTGAGAGTGTTGTCAGAGACAAGGAAACTTTAGTCGGTTTGATAAAGCACTTTATACTGCCCGATAGTAAAGTCATTACAGACGGCTTTCAGTCCTACAAGACACTGAAAGCAGAAGGATTCGACCACGAGTTAGTAAATCACTCTGTAGTGTCCAGGAGAAAGAGACGAACTGTACTTGTTTCAGTAGCTCTATTTCCATAACTTGCGTTTTCAAGGAAAAGTTGACGCATGTGACACTCTACCCATATTTTTGCGTGACATTGGCAGAGTACACCCAGATTACGGCAAAAAGCGAATGCTTCTCGTAGCATACACATCAAATGGAATTTCTCATGACGACAACATCGACAACGAGTAAGGTAAGTCGTTTCCCTTGTAATTTCATGTATTTTAGTAACTCTCTTTCTTTTATCGTTGATGTAGTACCGCTATTAACATGCTCATTACGCCCGCTACCACAGTCACGTGATCGATTTACAAACGCACGCTCGATATCTATCGTTTGGAACCCGCGGCTTCGACAGGCAAACATTCTTGGAAATTACCGAAGTCAGGAGGGATATCCAGCTGAAATACACTGCCGAATAACTGGCACCACACAGGGAAGCCGTACCGTACACTGCATGCAAACAAGCTCCACATATCCCCCACACAGTGAGATGATCTATGACCGATCTCCCACTACTGTATAACGATCTTGATTGTTCCAGGAATGTAGCAGCTGCAGCAACTGGGACACATCGCCATCGCTTGTCACGGTAATGATGCATGATACCTATACTAACAAATCCAACCTTGCATGAGCTATCGCAGCTAGTAAGCCACTACTGCTCTTACTACCCATCCCACTATCGCAGAGGTTTTTTTTCCCACGGCACGAGCCATGGCACTTTTTTCCCTCTGCTCTTCAAATCGCTACCCTCACTCGCGTTTCGTCCACTATCTATCACCTGATGGACCGTGTCTTACCCAGACGCACGGACAACATCACAGCCCAGCATCCTGTGATCCACTTACTAGATAACTAACATGTTTTACGGAGGTGACAGTAGAACTTTTGGTTTGGTCACCACGTTGGTGCGGGCGTGGAGGGGCCCCATCTCTTTTTAAAATACCGAAGTCAGAAATGAGGAATGCTAACTGATTACTAGAGGTGTTCTCCTGATGAAGATTCGAAGGCAAGAAAGAAGAGCAGAAGGTATTCAGCAAAACTTTAATGCCGGATAACATCTACGTAAATTCTAGAAGCTTCATAGCTGATGAACAACGTTACAAGACATGTGTCTGTGAAGAGTATGAGGAAACTTGAGAAGTGGCATGAGCCGCCTCTCATGTTTCTATCTTACGACTCTCCTCTCTATTTGCATGTGGTGGAGGGCTGCTATTCCTTCACACGCGGACTTCCCATGCAGCGTCTCTCGTCACCCGGGTGGTCCAGTGACAGGCGGGCTCTTCTGACTTTGAAAGGGTAGGCCGACAGGCGTGGGGGGTCGAGTGAATGCTTTCCGGACGCCGGCATTGTCAGGAGACGCGCCCGTTTGGAGCCGGAAGTGGCGGCTGGGCTGGAGGTTCCGTTGCTTCGCAGAAGCTTAGCGAAAACACTTTCTGGCGGGCTACCAGCGAGGCGTGGGAATGACTTATGTACCCAGGCAGCTGTGGCGGGAAAATTCCCGCGCTTTCTGCAAAATAGGACTGTGATTGGCTTGCTCAGGGCATAGCTCCGTGACGGAGCAAAATCAGCACAGAAATTGGCGCCAAGAATCTCCATTGGTGGAATGGTAGTGCCCCGGCAATGGAGTGGAATTTCCGCCGGTTTTCGAGTTGCTGATTGGAACGTAACCACGGCCACTGTCGTGGGGGCGGGAATGTTGTGTGTTCGGCCTGTACGGGTGCTCTAGGGGTCGGCAGTCGCCTTTCGGTCGAGGACGTAGAAGCAACCAGCCAACGGCTCCGGTACGCCAGATCGTGTTCTGGCAGTCAAGAAGACAGTTTTGGTAACGTATGTCCGCAGCACCGGCAGATAGGGATTTTCCTAGGTGATAATCAGAGCTCAGCAGAGCGCGCCTGTTCGTCTTTTTCTAACTTTGTGCTGTCTTGAGTAGCAGCAATTACTGTTGGGTTAGCGGTGTGTCTCTCTTGAGATTTGAGTGGCAAGGAATTGGCTCCACATACCACTTCGTCTTAAACCTCACGATCTAGTTTAGGGACAACTTCACCTTTACAGTTTTTGTATGAGTCTCCAATTCGAGCCAATTTAATGTATCATAAATTAGAATTCATGTGTTTTTGTTTATTAATTTGTGTTTAGTCTTAATAAATCATATTGTTATTTTGGACAGAACTTTCATTCTGTTAATCGATAGAGCAACCCTATCACTCCTCACTATGCTAATGAAACCTTTGTTTATTTAACTTATTTATCAAATTAAATTATTGCAGGTGCCAAACTCTCTTCTACTCCACTGGCAGGGTTGATTGGAGTCAGTTCGCGTATTTTTTTTATCCTTGTGCAACAGCAAAAGTCGGAGTTAGAATAGGGGGGGCTTAGAGCATGATTTACATATGTGGATTCTAGTAGAATTTAGTGATAAATACACTGCTAGCCCCGGCACCTCGCAAACTGTGGCAGTGATATTTTTCATGTCTGGTGCAAAGAGATATCAAAAGTGCGCGAGAGTTTTTTTTTGGTCATATGTTGTTTTTTATCTTTGCCGTAAGACTATAGAGTCTCCTAGTTTTTGTTACTTCTCTGTTGTTTTTTTAGTTTCTTCTCATTGTGAGTTTTTGCGAATAAATATTTTTTCGTTAACTCATTATACCGGACGGCTATGCAATTATTTGTTGTAGGCAAGTCGCCTACGTAATTGGTGACCTCCGATTAAGGAACTTTAAATTTTTTGTTAGCTACGTCGAACGTTAACTGCAAAAGCAATGAACGACGACGGCAAACGATACGGTTCGATAACGGAATAAATTCATAGGCTTCAAAATGAGATAGAAACTTTACAGTTGCATATTTCGAAAGATACGAACTTCAAGCATATACCGGACCAAAGGAATAACGTTGGTTCAACAACCATGGCACACACCAGCAAGGCAACATCATCGGAAACTGGGACTACTGCAGCACAACCACAGCAAGTAACAGCAATGGGACTACCCGCTGGTTTCAACGCTTGACCAACTCAACGGTTGCAATTACGGGCGCCCCCATTCATGCCTTCTCAGCCACACACATGGTTCGCGGTAATGGAAAATATATTTCTACAACAAAGAATAGTCAGTGATCACGAGAAGTTCACCTTGGTGATAAGTAATTTGATATCTGACATTATAGTGAACCCGCCTACAGAAGGAGAATACTGTAGACTGAAAGAAGAATTAATTTCACGGTGTGTGAAGTCAGTTGACATCAGAGTCAAACAAGTACTGTACCAAGAGAAACGGGGAGATAGGACCCCGTCAGAATACTGGCGTCATTTACGCAGCCTTGTAGATAGTTCGACAGTCTCTGATAGACTGTTACTCCACGTCTGACAACAACAGCTACCAACGCAAGTAAGAACTACACTAGCTATATACGACGAAGGATCAGTTGACAAACTGCTGCTCGCTGCAGACAGAATCTACGAAACGCACGAGCCTACTGCAACAGTCGCAATGACGTCGACAGATGCCACGTACGGTAACTACCATTACCAGCAAGACCAAACAACAAAAAGTTCAAACGAAATTAGAGATTTAAAAGCTGCAATAGAGGATTTGCGAGCGCAGCTACGCACGCTACAGCGACCACAAGTTATCTTTAAGCGCAAGAGAGACCGGGCTGGGCGTGAAACACGAAGTCAACAAGAGAACGAGCGTAAGGTGTGTTGGTACCATAAACGTTTTGGGAGAGATGCTGGAAGATGCACATCACCGTGCGCCTACTAAGACAACCTAGGTATGTACAAAAACAGTGCAGTGTTCTCATGTCAGCGACAGCAATCGTCAGTACATACGCCTCCTGCTTCGAAAAGATTGTATGTATCAGACGTACTTACGGGTACAAGGTTTTTGGTGGATACCTGGTCAGACATTAGTTCGCTTCCTGTCAGCCATGCGCCACACAACGAAAAAGACATACAGCCACGTTTGAAGGCAGCGAATAACTAGGTGATTAACACGTACGGATGTAAAGTGTGCAAGATTGATGTGGGTTTTTCCAAACAGTTTACCTGGTCTTTTGTGATAGCTGGTATATCAGAACCTATGTTGGCGCTGATTTTCTCGCACATATCGAGTTGGCGGTCGACTTACAAGGAAAACGTTTGTTAAATCTGACAGACAACAATGCAATATCAAGCACTAAGGGGCATACAACTTGTGAGAAGCTACAGGCGATTGGCAACTCTGTAGCCGAAGAGCTACATGACGAAGAGAAGAAGCGGAGATGTTCTGATAGACAGACAAAAGAAGTTAAACACAGTACCGTTCACTATATTCGTACCACGCCAGGACAACCAGTTTCACGACGAGCACGTAGAATCGCACCAGAGAGATTGACAGAAACAAAGGCGATATTCGAGGAAATGTTACAGTCGGGAATAATTCGCCGTTCAGACAGTCCGTGGTCTTCACCCCTACACTTAGTACGTAAGAAAGATGGATCATGGAGACCGTGTGGGGATTACCGAGCATTAAACTCAAGAACCATACCAGATAGATACCCAGTACCTAATATACAGGACTTCACATGTGCTTTGGCCGGCGCGAAAATTTTTAGCGTCCTCGATTGCAAGAAAGCATACAACCAGATACCAGTGGCTCCAAGAGATGTTCAGAAGACAGCAGTGATTACACCATTTGGATTATTCGAGTTTTTATTTATGCCTTTTGGCCTTAAGAACGCAGCACAGACTTTGCAGCGTTTTATAGACGAGGTGATAAAGGGATTACATTTTGCTTTGCTTATCTTGATGACATCTTGGTTTTCTCTCCGGACAGTCAAACACATGAACAGCATCTGTGTCGACTTCGCAAGCGTCTATCTGACTACGGAGTCGTTTTAAACGAAAATAAATGCGTCATGCACAAGAACCAAGTAATTTTCCTCGGATACTGTGTCATCAGAAGGTATATTGCCTCTGCCAGTGAAGATCGCGGCGATACAGGCCCTTCCGAAACCGACAAACTACCAAGAGCTACGACGATACATGGGAGTAATAAATTTTTATAGACGTCGCCTGCCAGCAACGGCTACGGTGCAAGCACCACTCACTGATGCACTCAAGGGACGCGACGCCAAAGGTCGACGAATAAATAAGTGGACACAAGAAATGGACAAAGCATTCAATGATCTTCAAGCAAGCCTCAGCAAAGCAGTGTTGCTCGCGCACCCAGTTCACTACGCAGAGCTAGCTATTGTTGTAGACGCGAGCCAGTCAGCAATAGGGGCGGCGCTGCACCAGCGTGTAGAAGGGCAATGGCAACCACTACAGTTTTTCTCTAAAAAGTTACAGACTGCACAACAGAAGTGGAGCGCGTATGACAGAGAATTGTTCGCGATCTACGAAGCAATTCGATACTTCCGCCAACAAATAGAGGCTAGACCAGTGACTGTGTTTACAGACCACAAACCCATAACATCGGCTTTTAAAAACACCAGTGATAAGTGTTCACCAAGACAGTTCCGTTATATTGAGTTCATAAGTCAGTTCACGACAGATATACGCCATTTAAGAGGCGCAGAAAATTTAGTGGCTGACTATTTTTCACGTATTTGCGGGATTTCAGAAATTATAGACTATGATAAACTTGCAGTGGAACAGACCAAAGATGCAGAGCTACGACATCTGTTAAACGACCCGTCTAGAGGTCTGAAGTTCGAGCAAATTCTGGTGCCTTACTCCAAGCGGAAGCTGTGGTGCGACTTTTCTCAAGGCAGACCAAGACCATTCATTCCAGAAATATTGCGCAAGACGGCATTCGACAGTGTCCACACACTATCGCACCCAGTAGCCAACGCTGCAATCAAGCTGCTGACAGACCGCTATGTGTGGCATTCTATGAAAAAAGACGCGCGCCTTTGGGTACGTTCCTGCATTCCTTATCAACAAAGTAAAGTAGGACAACATGTGCGTGCTGATATTGGAGATTTTCAAGGTACCTCTGCTAGATTCGCACACGTTCACGTGGACCTGGTTGGACCTCTCCCACAGTCAGAGGGTAGCAGATATTTGTTTACGGCCATAGATAGGTGCACAAGATGGGCAGAAGCAACTCCAATAGTCGATATTTCAGCCGAAACTACTGCGAAGACGTTTCTGTGTACGTGGGTTGCCCGTTTTGGATGCCCCCTTCATGTCACAACTGACAAGGACGTCAGTTCGAATCTACGTTGTTCCTCGAGCTATCCAAATGTGCGGTTTCCAACGCCACCACACGACTACCTATCACCCTGCCAGTAACGGTATGGTCGAACGACGTCACAGAACACTCAAAGCAGCGTTGATGTGTCATCAAGAGAGATGGACGGAAGCATTACCATTAGTGTTGTTAGGCCTGCGGACAGCTCACAAACCCGATATTGGTGCATCAGTTGCCGAGATGGTTTACGGCGAGCCGCTACGGATTCCTGCAGATTATTTAGTACGAACCTCACTACCTGGATCAGAGGGCCTCACACACTGGGTGCAGCAGCTAAAACGTCACTGCACAAATATACGTTGCCCACCACCTTCTCGCCATGGCAACCGTAAGGTGTTTGTACACAAAGACTTGCTCTCACGTAATGTCACGAACAGACTCAGTCAAATCGCCTTTACAACCACCATATACGGGCCCATTTCAGGTGCTTAGTAGAAATAAGCATACTGTGGACATAATGTACAATGGTGTTCCGACAAAGGTATCGATTGAACGTGTCAAGCCAGCATGGGTTTTACCCTCTCCGACCTCTGACACCACGCTTGTGCATCAACACATGATGGACGCAGAGCATACCGAAACACCGCTCAGTACACCGTCCGAGATAGGTGAATCACCACTACAAACAGCAACATCACCGGCCCCGAGACACCCGACGCACACCAGAGCTGGACGTCGAATAAAATTCAAGTATCAAGATATCCCTGAGGCTCCGCACTTTAAGGGGGGGGGGGGGGGGGGGGCTGTGTGGCAGTGATATTTTTCATGTCTGGTGCAAAGAGGTTTTTTTTTTGGTCATATGTTGTTTTTTATCTTTGCCGAAAGACTATAGAGTCTCCTAGTTTTTGTTGCTTCTCTGTTTTTTTTTGTAGTTTCTTCTCATAGTGAGTTTTTGCGAATAAATATTTTTTCGTTAACTCATTATACCGGACGGCTATGCAATTATTTGTTGTAGGCAAGTCGCCTACAAAACCATATAGGTCAAACGTTAATGATCTTGTTGGAAAAGGGGCTAACGTATGATCTGACTGAGGCTATTAAACGAACCATGTACACAGATAACAAAAATTTTACTTGAACATTCAAATCTGATAACTTAATGAGAACCACTAACTACTGTAAGGGCGGAGTAAGGATTTGAAGTGAAGTGGCTTGCTCAATAACATGCATGAAAGCAATCCAATAAAATTAATCTAGGAATACTGAAGAAAGGTATACAACACGTCGCCTTTGAAGAATGAAGTCACAAGTTTGTTTCCAATTTGCAAAGACATAGAGGAATGTTGATAAACAAATGACTATAGAAAAGTTATTGTGACATATACCACGTATATCCATATTTCGAACGTAATGCTACATACATCGCTTTTTTCGCAGTAGAAAATACTAGTATCCTAGTCAATCTGTAGAGGTCATCCAAAGGATAGGGTACTATTGCTAGCGAAAAAACACCGGCGCGGAATGCCTCAGTTCACTCATGCAGGTTGTGCTTCAGTTGTAAGTCAACTGAAATACGGGATACAAATTTTACTTGTGTTGGTTTTTTCACATGCGCTAGTAGTAGTATCAACTACAGAATATGATACTAGTACTAGCGAAGGCGAAAAAAGCGACACAAGTAAAATTTGTATGCCGTAGGTCAGTTGGAACTATAGGTCAATTGAAGGACAGTAGTACTAGCGAAGACGAAAAGAGACAACAAACGTAAAATTTGTTGAACTATATAGATCAACTGAAGAATAGGATACGAGTACTAGAGAAGGGAAAATAGCGACTTACTATCAGGCAATGGTATAATTCAAAATGTGTACACAGATGATTTAAATTACCACAAGCGACAAAAAGCATAGGCAATATCTATCTCTTAATAACACATTCATTTATTTTTATTTACTATTATGACGCTTTGGCACAGAAGATAACCGATTTATTATCTACGGCTCGAAAATAAACAAACTAAAATCTGTGACTAAAATATGACGTCAAAGCCGAGGAGTTGTATCCCATTCTTCAGATGACCTATTAATCTTGCATATAGTGTTGAGACAACATTACTCTGTTTTGCTAAATCAACAAGCCATATCCTATCCATCACGCTCCTTTGTGTTATTTAAAGCTTTTATTTTTCATCTTTCAACGATCTGGTACAAGACCTTCAGATATTCAGTCGTTCATAAATGGCTGGCAGGGGACGCTATTTGTAGCTACTTAGTGCTAGAGGTTACGAAAGAGGAGTAGAGATGATGCAGCATTTCACTGCAGCTGCTGGGGACGTCAGAAAGGTAAGAAGCGTGGAGGTAAAAAAGAGACGGCAGATTGCACTATAGACTTATGCCACAATCTAATAAATACAGTCATGCCACTTTCTGATGTGAAAGTTGTTGCCATGTGACAGCTGGAGCGACACTAGCGCTCCAAGCGATGAGAAAGCAGCCACATTCGTCGAAGGATGATGTTTGTTTTCAATTATTTTCTACTTAATTAATGGAATAGTGGTTATATCTGTGTTTTCCATGCGTCAGTAAGTTACCAAGAGACTTGAATTACCGTGAAAGACATGTAAAAACAGCTGAATCACAATTATTCAATAACATAAGCTACAACTCTTCATCAAGAAATATTTTCGAATAATGTCTGTACTTATAGTTTATTCCTTTGAAACAAGAGACTATAAAACACATTTCAGGCATGAGAAGCATATATTTCAGTTGTTATCTGTTGTTATAACCATAGGCACTTTCCTTGACAGTTAATTTCTTTTATGGAGTCCAATCATTCTTCCTTTTTTACACGTCACTCGACTTTCTAATACACAAATATGTTCGGAAATGTAATGACTTTCGCTTCAAAAGCGAATGTGTGGAAGATTCTTGTAGCTCAAATTTAGCAACAATTGTGGAATAAGTTTCTCCTGTATTGGGAAACAGTTATAATGGCTTTGACGATTTATTATCTCGTCTGCGTTGTTTTGCTTTAAGCTAAACTTGTGGTAGCTTATTCGATACGTTGAATAATGTATGTTTACATTCCATATAGGTATCCTAAGTTGCACATTCACTGATTTGGTTGGAAGTGTAGCGATCAAAACTCTGCTTTGTTGGTTAGATATGACTTCTTTCTGTAAAATGTCAGAGTTTCTAATGTTTACTAACAATTTTTTTTGTTATGAAAGAAAAACGACATTATTCGGTAAACGTCTGCACAAGAGAATCGTAAATAAACTTTCCCGTGATGCACCGTTTCGTACCTCCCAGGGTGCTTAGAAAACTAAATAATCTCAAACGTGGTGTAATTTTTTAGTTATTGTCGACTTTTATGGCACTACATTCACAGCCCATTGTAAAAACTATGTTACAAATCAGTATAAACGTATCAGTATATTCTCATGCATCTGGTATCGTATGCAGAAGTGTCGCTTGCTGACCGCTTGGGGCGCTGCTGTTGCAGTGGGTAGCAAAAACGAGTCAGAATGTCGCGATTGTTCTGTTAGTCTGTGTTTACGCTGTACGTTGTTTTGAAGCCAGAGTGGGCGGGGCCTGCCGCTTTCTTAAATAGCCCAAAACATTACCAGACTACTGTTTATGATAGCGTCTTGTTTATTATCTGTGTCATGCGTACGTAACTGCTGTTTTAAATACTAAACATTACAGTGCTTACATGAATAACATGATGTAAGGAAGGCAATTTATAACGTTTTTTCGTTCTTGGGTGAGTATTTGCTGTAGTAATAAGATACATTTGGTCTCTTTAACGTACCGTAACTTGTTTTATATTTCAAATAACCAAGAAGAGAAGGAACTGATGTGAAAGGGACACTTTAGTAATGCATCTTATTCCACTTTCACTGCCCGCATCTCGTGGTCGTGCGGTAGCGTTCTCGCTTCCCACGCCCGGGTTCCCGGGTTCGATTCCCGGCGGGGTCAGGGATTTTCTCTGCCTCGTGATGGCTGGGTGTTGTGTGCTGTCCTTAGGTTAGTTAGGTTTAAGTAGTTCTAAGTTCTAGGGGACTTATGACCACAGCAGTTGAGTCCCATAGTGCTCAGAGCCATTTGAACCACTTTCACTGTATACATATTGGTAGCTGGAACTGCGAAACAATGCTTGTTTGCTTGCTTACTGGTACTGCTTCTTGTTCGTCGCATTTTCAGCTTTCAACTCGTATGCACAATATTTTGTAAGTGCACGTTTGCAAAAAACTTACCTACATGTTCTCTGTTTGCCCAAAACGTGTGCAATGAGAACAGAAGCAAGTATATAGTACATGTCAACAAAGTGAACACAATGAAAAGTTTGTTAACAATAAGTCAGAAGTAGAAAACATTTTAATAATCATTTTTTAAGTGTTATAGAGAAAATAAGTTCCAGCTATTCATTAGAAAATGCAAGGCAGTATATGGAAGAGGCAGTATCTATGCAATTTGATAAAACTGAAATTCAACCCACCTCTCCTAATGAAATTAGGAAAATAATAAATTCACTCAAAAGTAAAAGCTCACATGGAATTGATGGCATTTCCAACAGAGTACTGAAAGCTTGTTCCAAACAAATAAGTAGGATTCTTAGCCACATCTGTAGTAGCTCACTGAAACAGGTAATTTTTCCAGATGACTGAAATATGCTATTGTTAAACCATTGCATAAAAAATGGGATAGCTCTGATGCTAACAACTACCACCCAATCTCACTTCTGATCGCTTTATCCAAAATTCTTGAAAAAGTAGTTTATTCAAGAGTAGCATCATATATTTGTAAAAATGAAGTACAAACAAAATGTCAATTTGGTTTTCAGAAAGGCTTTTCAACAGAAAATGCTATATATGCTTTCACTGGTCAAATATTAAATGCAATGAATAACTGAACATCAGTCATTGGGCTATTTTGTGATCTCTCAAAGGCTTTTGATTGTGTGACTCATGAAATTCTTCTAGATAAGCTTAAGTATTGCAGTATGAGTGGGACAGTGCACAAATGGTTTAATTCATACTTAACTGAAAGAATGCAGAAGGTTTAAATTAACAGTACCAATAGTCTACAAAAACCAGTAGAGTCCTCTAACTGGGGAGGTATCAAGAACGGTGTCCCACAGGGTTCAGTCATGGGTCCCTTATATTCTTAATGCATATTAACGACTTTCCACTCTATATTCATGAAGATGCAAAGTTAGTTCTTTTTGCTGATGATACAAGTGTAGTAATCGCATCCAAGAAGCAAGAATCAGCTGAGGAAATTGCAAATAATGTCTTTCAGAAAATTATTAAGTTGTTCTCTGCAAATGGACTGTCACTAAATTTTGAGAAAACAATTGTGTACAGTAGATGGCATAACACCATTGATAAATGTAGAGTGTGAAAGGAAGTCTGTCGATAAATATAGAGTGTGAACGGAAGTCTGTTGCTAAGGCAGGACATTCAAAATTTCTAAGTGTGTGCATTGATGAGAAATTGAATTGGAAGAAACACACCCATGATCTGCAGAAACGTTTAGGTTCAGCTACCTATGCTATTAGGGTTATTGCACATTTTGGTGATAAATGTACCAATAAATTAGCCTACTATGCCCTTTTGCATTCACTGCTTTCATATGGCATCATATTTTGGGGCAATTCATCATTAAGAGAGAAAGTATTCATTGCAAAAAAGCGTGTAATCAGAACAATAGCTGGAACCCACCTAAGACCACCTTGCAGACATTTATTTAAGGAACTCAGGACATTCACAGTACCTTCGCAATACATATATTCACTTATGAAATTTGTCATTAATAACCCACCCCAATTCAAAAATAACAGCGAAGTGCATAGCTACAACACTAGAAGAAAGGATGATATCCACTATTCAGAATTAAACCTCACTTTGGCACAGAAAGGGGTGAATTATGCTGCCACAAAAATCTTTGGTCATTTGTCAAATAGTATTGAAAGTCTGACAGATAGCCAACCAACATTTAAAAGCAAATTAAAAGAATTTCTGAATGTCAACTCCTTCTACCCAACAGATGAATTCTTAGATATGAAGTAGTAACTGTAAAAAAAATTAATTAAACATTTTGTGTAAACAAAACTTACGCTAAAGTGATACGAAATGTCGTATTCATGATCTATGGAACAAGGATTAATGTTTTATGTATGTATGTATGTATTATTGAAATGTCAGAGAAACAGAAGTTTACCTCCATGCAGATTACAGTTTTTTTAATAGACTGTCAGCGCATTGGTCTCACTGTAGTTTCTCACTTTGAAACTTACCTATGATGTGACATTCAGTGTGTGGCCAATAACAGTAATTAAAAGGGTTAAAAAACAAATAAAATTTTTTTAAACATCCTCCAGCATTTTGGAATGCTATAAACTCGACCGCCACCGTCCATGACTCCAACTATAGTACCCCTCAAGGATGTCCACTCATAGAAGTCTTAAAGCGCACTATCCAGATAATTGCGAAACAAGGGCTCTAAAGTTTTAAACGTAGCTTATACATACGTCACATACGGGTCATAAGCAGCCAGACAGGAGAGAGATGAAGTAGCTCAGTCAGTAGTATGCTAGGCTACCATGACGCCGCTCTGTGTTCGATCCTATGTACCTGTTGGTATGGTTTCATTTGGTTTTTTTTATCGTTTTAAAAATTATAACTGCTGAATAAAGTTAATGGCCTAAAATATTTTCAGTTAAATTATAAATAATTTTGTTTGTGAAATGGCTGACACAGCTACTTAAAATGTGAATAGCACTCATCAATATTTTCTTTTCAAAAAGTTGAATAATTTCAAAAGCATTTTTAATGGAGGTAAATTGACCACCACAATCACAAAATTTTGGGTGGAGTTTCAATTATATGAAACTTTTTACAGTATCATATTCATTTGTCAATTTTGTACTTTATGTGCAAGTATCAGAATGGTAATTGTCATAACAACATTGAAAACAAAAAATATTTTGGCATCTTGCACAACTGATGAAGCGCAATTGTTTACAGGAACGTTTTTTTAAGAGATCTGTTGAAAAACTTACTTCGTTGTCATTCCTGGAAACATCTCTTTCATCACAAAGCCTAAAAGCATACCAGACATATTGGATCATTTCCTTAAAAATTGGTGATAACAGCTGATAATGGACTATTGATTGTATTTTTATACAGTCTTCACGATAATTGTTTCTGTATTATTTGCAATAATATAAGCACAATTTTGTATACGCATTATCAGACATTTTACATGTCTGTAAAAATAGACGTCACATGGTTGAACAAGTGGAGTACAATTTGGAGGAATCACTGTAATCGTACATGTTCATGATCACTCGTCATCCTAAAAGATTTCGTCGTATAATTCAGGCTCTGCTTGTCCAGCCCCAGAGTCAGTAATTAACAGAAACTGTTCTTGACACACATAAGACTCGATTGAGAAATTCAGTACACAGTTCGACCGTCAGCTTCGCAGATTTGGAAGACGTTATTACAACGTTTTTATAGTTGTGCTTATATTCTTTTACTGTTTTTTGAACACGGGGCCAAAGTTACCGGTTGCCTGTCGTGAACAAACAAACGCTTGGGGTAGTATGTTTCCAGACAGAGTGAGAGCGTATTGAGTGGTATATTTTGTTGTTTGTTATGGTCTTCATTCCAAAGACTGGTTTGATGCAGCTCTCCATGCTACTCTATCCTGTGCAAGCTTCTTCATCTCCCAGTACCTACTGCAACCTACATCCTTCTGAATCTGTTTAGTATATTCATCTCTTGGTCTCCCTCTACGATTTTTACCTTCCACGCTGCCCTCCAATACTAAATTGGTGATCCCTCGATGCCTCAGAATATGCCCTCCCAACCGATCCCTTCTTCTAGTCAAGTTGTGCCACAAATTTCTCTTCTCTCCAGTTCTATTCATTACCTCCTAATTAGTTATGTGACCTACCCATCTAATCTTCAGCATTCTTCTGTAGCACCAAATTTCCAAAGCTTCTATTCCCTTCTCGTCTAAACTGCTTATCGTCCTTGTTTCACTTCCGTACATGGCTACACTCCATACAAATACCTTCAGAAAACACTTCGTGACACTTAAATCTGTACTCGATATTAACAAATTTCTCTTCTTCAGAAACGCTTTCCTTGCCATTGCCAGTTTACATTTTATATCCTCCCTACTTCGACCATCATCAGTTATTTTGTTGTGCAAATAACACAACTCATCTACTACTTTAACTGTCTCATTTCCTAATCTAATTCCCGCAGCATCACATGATTTAATTCGACTACATTCCATTATCCTCGTTTTGCTTTTGTTGATGTTCATCTTATATCCTCCTTTCAAGACACTGTCCATTCCTTCAACTGCTCTTCCAAGTCCTTTGCTGTCTCTGACAGAATGACAATGTCATCGGTAAACCTCAAGGTTTTTATTTATTCTCCCTGGAATTTAATTCCTACTCCAAATTTTCCTTTTGTTTCCTTTACTGCTTGCTCAATATACAGAGTGAATAACATCGGAGATGGCTACAGGCCTGCCTCACTCCCTTCTCAGCCATTGCGTCCCTTTCTTCCCCCTCGACTGTTGTAACTGCCATCTGTTTTCCGTACAGATCGTAAATAGCCTTTCGCTCCGTTTTCTACCCCTGCCACCTATAAAATTTGCAAGAGTATTCCACTAAACATTGTCAAAAGCTTTCTCTAAGTCTACAAATGCTATAAACGGTGGTTTGCATTTCCGTAACCTATTTTCTATGAGAAGTCGTAAGGTTAGTATTGCCTCGCGTGTTCCTACATTTCTACGGAATCCAAACCGTTCTTCACCGAGGTCGGCTTCTACCAGTTTTTCCATTCGTCTGTAAGGAATACGTGTTAGTATTTTGCAACGTGACTTATTAAACTGATTGTTCGGTATTTTTCACACCTTTCCTTGGAATTGGTATTATTATATTCTTCTTGAAGTATGAGGGTATTTCACCTGCCTCATACATCTTGCTCACCAGATGGTAGAGTTTTGTCAGGGCTGGCTCTCCCAAGGCTATTAGTAGCTAACGGAAAGTTGTCTATTCCCGGAACCTTGTTTCGACTTAGGTTTTTCAGTGCTCTGTCAAATTCTTCACGCAGTATCATATCTTCCGTCTCATTTTCATCTACGTCCTCTTCCATTTCCATAATATTGTCGTCAAGTACGTCGCCCTTGTATACTCTCTATATACTCCTTCCACCTTTCTGCTGTCCCATCTCTGCTTAGGACTGGTTTTCCATCTGAGCTCTTGATATGCATACAGGTGAGTCTCTTTTCTCCAAAGGTGTCTTTAATTTTCCTTTAGGTGGCATCTACCTTATCCCTAGTGATATATGCTTCTACATCCTTCCATCTGTCTTCTAGCCTTTCCTGCTTAGCCATTTTGCGCTTTCTGTCGATCTCATTTTTGAGACGTTTGTATTCCCCTTTGCCTGCTTCATTTACTACATTTTTGTATTTTCTCCTTTCATCAATTAAATTCAATATTTCTTCTGTTGCCCAAGGATTTCTACTATCCCTCGTCTTTTTACCTACTTGATCGCCTGCTGTCTTCAGTATTTCAACTCTCAAAACTACTCATTCTGCCGCTACTGTGTTCCTTTCCCCTGTTTTTGTCAAACGTTCCCCAATGCTCCCTATGAAACTCTCTGTCATCTGTATATGTATGTGTTACTTCATACGTGTCGTGTGTTTTGACGAAAATTGTTCTGCTTCCTTTGACAGCCAGAGTCCTGTTGTACACCGTAGATACTGACATCTTGGGAAGAGAAAACAACCGAAATTGAAGTATTTTGTCCGAGAACCGTAAAAATAGAGGGCAAAATGAATTTTTAAATAGCCTGCAAAATACCTGTCTGGTCACTTCTGATAACAAAATCTTTGTTAATATTCGGTATCAATTTTAACTTCTGGGTTCGAGAAGTGTCTGCAGTAACCAAGGATCCTTCGATCGTCGCTGTTTATTTTCTTGAAACAAATCTTGTCACGTTTCGCTGAAGAATTCCGTGCTTTTTTTGAATCCATGAACCCAATGGGCAGAAGTTTTAATTTCAAAATTGGTAAACTGTTGTGTTGCTAAAGCCCACTGTTGTAAATTCGATGTAATCACTTGCTGATAATTCTCTCTGGCTTCAGCAAAACGATCATACGTTCGGGATCTGATTGCTGTACTTATAACATTGGTTTCCTTCTTCTCTTATTTACTCTTCCCGTTGGGATAAATATGCATTCTTTCTTAACCGGCTGCATCCTTTTTTGCAATGTTTGTGGTTTCCACGTGGGACGAGCCTCTGCGATATTAACGACGCTAATTTTGTAATCCAAAAAAAGACGATCTACTTCTCTTGTCTTCTTTACTTCTGGTTCATATTCATCTGATGAGCTGTGATCTTCGTACTTTTCGGATGGTTCACCGGCACAGTTTTAATTTTCATCATCAGTCACCATTATTTTTTCAGCCATGTCCATAGCACGTCTGTAAATTTTTTCACCCATCAACATTGCTGCACAAGAAGTTGTCGTTGAAGATTCCAATGCAATCAAATTATCTAGAGCAAACAACGTAATAAACAACCGCGTCTTTTAACATCCCCTTTGATGCTACACTGATGATGAATCTGCAGCTTCTGATACTTACGTGATGTGTTCATTGACAGTCATTTTTAATTCACGATATTGTAAAAATTCCTATAATATTTCACAGTACAGAACGCACCAATCTCTGCGAATGTCAGAAAATACCTGGCACTGTAGCAGGCAAGACCAATTGCTCGATTAGTTCCGTGCGGGCCTTGACCCTTCCTGACCGTATGCCTGTTTATATATACAGTAGGGCAACAGCTATATTCTGCTTTTCCGCGAAGGCATCGGTCCCTCGAATTTACAGCGAATATTTATAACCTTTCCACAGCTTACAATATCACCCATTTTGTAATAACTTTGTAATCACAGTAATTAACGCTTTAATTTACCTCCATTAAAATGCATTTGAAATTATTCAACTTCTTAAAAATAAAGTATGACGACTGTAATTCACATTTTAAGTAGCCCGACAGCCATTTCATAAACAAAATAAAATTATTTACTATTTAATTGATTATACTTTAGATAATTAACTTTATTTAAAAGTTGTTACGACTGTTAAAATAATTAAGAAAACAAAATAAAGTAAAATAGAGCCTACAGATAGCATTTTTTAAATCTCATTTTGTTCGTTATTGTTCATTGCATTTGTTCGTGGTGGCCGTCCCATGACACCCGTTCAAATTCATCGTTCATCCATTCACTCAGTTTTTTTTACTACAGAGGGCAGCTAGGCTTCCATTTTTCCGTTGGGAATAGAGAAGGGATCCAAAAAAAGGAAGGAAAATTTCCATTGCAACTTTTGCCCTAAGAAAAAAGACCACCACTTCAGGCGTTGGCCTCTATCTAATACTACTCCCAGCACCACTAACTTGCAGCTATGAGGGGGAGGGAAAGGATAAAGGCAAGGAACATAATAAGTCTTTTGTTTTTTATTTTTGTGGGAGCCTTGATAGCTGGTCCTGCGTCGGACAGCACGTCCAAAGGTGTCTTCTCATTGAGTGGGCGTAGATTCTGTTATCGGTTCTGTTTGTGTCGGGTGGATTCATATCAGTTTTCAGCTTCTCATGGCTTGCGTGTTCCAGCTGCGAGGCTGATCATTAAAGGTGTTCCCTAAGAAATTGGAGAAGTGTTGCTGATAGCACGGGTTGCGTGTTAGTACGCAGTATCGTTCGTTCCGACAATTCTAATACTCCAGGACTGACTTATGGCCCGAATTAAAAAAAATAACCAAAATAACGAATTGTGTGGCCACAGAGCTAGTTCACAGAGGGAGTTTTGGTGGTGGGAAAAGTACCCTCCGGGAATAAAAGTGTGTGGATGTCGATATGAGCGGGTGTTTGGTGTGTGAGAAACGCCAAAATACGCAGCGCAAGTATCTAGCTGGACCACAATGGAACCGGTGGTCGTCTGCGTTGTCCACTCCACAGTGGGTGCAGAGGGATTGGGGAGGAGGGGGAGGGCGAATCGGCTAGATGGATCCGATGTGGTCGATGTCGGTTAACTTCTTTGACATTCACTGTGATATACCACGGTGATTGGACGTCGGATACTGGGAATATTTAATTTCGATGGGGTTGGGCGGGCTGCACTGTTTTAACACTTTGTAAACTATTTTCGTCTGAAACAAACGACTGAGCGGTAAATACTGACAGACATAACTGAAGTAAAGAAAAAACCGCCGGATATGATAAAAAGGGGATGGGATGGTAGATACCATCTGGCCGAACCCACTGAGCTCCCGTGCCGGCATAGGATCGAACCCGGATCGGCCGTATGACGTCCTAGCACGCTACTACGCTACTGATTGAGCTATTTCACCTGTATGCTGGCTCGCTACTTGTGACCTCCCATGTGAGATGCATGTGAGCTGCGCTTAAAACTTTAGAGCCTGTTTTCTTGGAATTTTCTGGATAGTACGCTTTAAGACTTCTATGAGTGAGACACCCTTGAGGTGTTGCTACTAACCTGCGAAGTCTCATCCCGAAACTGAATTTCCGAGAGGTTTCCTTACTAGTTAGTTGCTTACTTTCATGTTACATGTGCCATTTGCACGATAAGTCTTGGTATATGGAACAAGTCATCATACAATGACATCAATTCTTTTTGTAAATATGCCTCCATGCTGATCATTTATTAGCTTTTTCGTTTTTTTAATCGAAGACAGATGCTAGTCAGTAACTTCTACCCATCGCCATTTACACATTACAGCTGTAGATAATTTTCTGTGGAATAGGAGGAGTTGTCAAAGATAAACGATTTCAGCTTAGTTTCAAATTTTACTTTGCCATTAGGCATTTTGTATCAGTGGGTAAGTGATCAAAACTTTTGTTTGTGAATCTCGATATGTTCTACATTTTCGTCTTCCAATATTGTAATTATATACATTATTGTTTGTGTTTAAGTGCAGTGGATTATTTGCAACAAACTTCATGCGGATAGATTGCTACTCAGACGTCGAGCAGCAGGCAGGCATGACGAAAAGGGTGTCCGCATAAGTTTTCAGCCGAACCTTCTCCAGAAAGGAAGCGAAGCATACACACACACACACACACACACACACACACACACACAAACTCACGCACACATGACAGCTGTCTCTGGTTGTTCTAGCCACCATTTTTTAAAGGGGGAGGAAACGTAAACAACGAATAATTATCGGCGAAAGGAATTTAGGGCATGAGATGTTGCCCCAACAATGAGCGCAGTTACGCAGCCATGTGGTGTGCCGTTGCTACAGTCTGACTCGGATGTCGGAGCGTCTGCAATTTGGAAGGCAATGAAAAACACAGGAAAGAAGAGAGAACGGGGACTGAGTAAAGTAACGCAAATCCAAAATCAAACGACAGAAACAGAATCACTACAATAAAAGTAAACAGTGCAACCATAAATATTCGTGTATACAAAAGAAAATATTGCTTGAGCGGCTCTTCTTACGAATGAAATGTGATTCTTTTAAACTGTAGATTACGATCGGATCGATTAGTACACCTGTAAACTACTCAGTCAGGCGTTTTTGATTATACAACTACGTCTCTTAACAATTGAAGCACCAAACGTGGTCAAAACTGGGTACGGGCACGTCGGAGTGACGTCACGGGAAAGTATTACCGCGGTGAATCTAAAGTTTTGGGCTATTTAAGATGGCGGACGTCGGCTTTAGGTTCGCGACATTAAGACAACTCCCTTCTTTTTTTACCTCCTTGCTAAGAAGAAACGTCGCTGGTCTCAGGAGCAAAATAATAACCAATTCGTGAAGTGTGAAAAATGCCCTGTTGCAATACTGACAAAAATGTGGCTCTTAATTATCGTACTGAGAGGTACTATATAAACTATCAGAAGCTCAGAATTAACGCTGTCCTATAAGGAACGTTTTAATGTAATTAGCCAAATTATCAAGAGAGTTTATAATAGTGGAAGGTGTTGCAACTCTACTTAGATAAAACCGAACCACTGTTGAACCATTATGCAGAGATAGCTGAATTAGCATCTGCTCTGAAGAATCTTAATAAATCTCAGTCACCCCTTCGTGTTGGATTACTAGAAGTTAAACCAAACGCTTCCTTTCGCTGTTTATAATTTAGTGACACAGATTGTGTCCTTTTCAATCAGAATAATGATTCAAATAGGCCTGTGGTCAGAGCTCCTAACCCAACAGTTTTAATTATCATTTTATCCACACATTTATTTCCTTTGTTAAGATATGAAGGAAATTTACTACAAGCTTACCCATTGTATCTGTGATGTGTTTGAATGAATGAGTAGCGTATGAATGTATGATGTCCACGCCTCTAAAAGAGAACTTACTGAAGAAGCAGCTTATTTGAGGGTAAGTAACTAAGCATTTCGAAAGAAAGGTAGCAGTGCTTTCAGCGAAGGATATAGATTTAACAAAAAAGATGTAGCAGTTATAGGCGCCAGGTTTAAAATTATGTGTTTTTAAGTCCCCACTTACCAAACCACAAATAAATGTGCCTATCTGACCCATTGTTAATCGCTTTCATCCCAGTTCCTTTGTACACTTTCCTTTTCTGAAGACAGAAGAGTCCTGAGCATTGCCATCCAAAATATCCACCACTGCCAACGATCCCACTACCTGCAACAACTCGCGCTTGCAACCTGCTCTGTATTCCACCTAAATACGTAAACCACCCTCCTAATTAATAAGTTCCTGTTCGATAAAATCTCGAGCGTGCAGCCGCATACATTCAGTTTCTTCCTCTAATATTTCGGCTGAATACCGTCCAGCCATCTTTAGAGTGAGCCGAGTTGACTAACGATCCAACACTTGCTCCGTCCTTTTAAACTCTAGGAACGAACCACTGCGTATGCGGCCAATGATACAGGAGGCGCCAGAGACGTTGATAGGCAGCAGAGAGGTGTAACATACGCATAGAAATTAAATCTATGGCTGCGCAGTCGATCCACACGGTGATATCGATGTGTCACGGAGAGCTGTACCGTCGCGACGTCTTTGTGATTTAATTACAAAAATAGCTGGATTCCATGATTTGTCTAAGCTGAAGCCGCTATCTCTGTTAATCAAATTCGTCGACAGCCGAATTTCAATTGCTTCTTTCACTACTGAGTCCCAGAAAGATGAAGTCGAGGCCTTTGTTGACAAACTGAAATCAGTCAAACTGAACAATTTAGATATGTTAGTCAGTTTCGATGTAGTATCGTTGTTCACAAAGGTTCCTCTTTCGAAATCATTGTCTCTCACAGGAAAGACTTTCGATAAAAAGATTTCAGCTTTATTAGAACATGTTTTGACCTCGACATATTTTTTATTCAATAATGAATTTTATGATCAGTCTGACAGTGTCGCCATGGGTAGTCCTTTGTCTGCCTTGGTGGCCAACATTTTATGGAGGACTTCGAGGAGAAAGCGCTGGAATCTGCTAGCTTGAAACCCACAGTCTTTTGGAGGTATGTTGATGACATGCTTGTAGTGTGGCCCCATGGTGAAGACAAGCTAAAAGAATTTTTAAATCATCTGAATTCCATCCACAGACAAATTCAGTTCATGATGGAAATCGAAAAAGATGGATGCCTTCTATTTTTGGATGTGTTGGTACGGCACAAAGATGATGGCACTTTAGGACACGCAGTGTATCGAAAGCCGACCCGTACGGATTTATACTTACGTGCAAATAGCTATCACCATCAATGGCAGACGATGAGTGTACTCAGAACTCTGGTACACAGAGCATACGTCATTCATGACGAGAGCAGTCTAGAGGACGAGCTTCTGCACGTGAGAAGAGCTTTTGAAGCCAACGGGTACTCTCCACAGCAGATACGTACGCCACTACAAATGAAATCAACAGTGGGCACAAGAAGAGCGGAAGAAGACACGGAAAGTTTTAAATCCATGGCTTTCCTGCCATACGTGGGAAACCTTTCGTCAAAAATAGGGCGAATCCTCAGGAAAAACAAAGTGAAACTGATTTTTCGCCCTCCACCAAAGACGTCAACACTCCTGGGTCGCATTGAAAATGATTTGATGCTTTGGAAGCCTGGGGTTTATAAGATCCCCTGTGAGTGCGGCCGTTCATACATCGGACAGACGACACGTACCAGAGATGCACAAAGCACCGCAGGTACACCCATCTCTTACAACCTAATAAATCTGCGGTGGCAGAGCACTGTATTGACACTGGCACTCTATGGTGTACGATAATGTCAAAATTTTATCCTCGACTTCATCTTTCTGGGACTCAGTAGTCAAAGAAGCAATTGAAGTTCGGTTGGCGACGAATTTAATTAATAGAGATAGCGGCTTCAGCTTGGACAAATCATGGAATCCGGCAATTTCTGTAATTAAATCACAAAGACGTCGCGTCGGCACAGCTCTCCGTGTCACATCGATATCACCGATGTGGATCGACTGCGCAGCCATAGATTTAATTTCCATGCATATGTTACACCTCTTTGCTGCCTATCAACATCTCTGGCGCCTCGTTTATCATTGGCCGCATACGCAGTGGTTCGTTCCTAGAGTTTAAAAGGACGGAGCAAGTGTTGGATCGTTAGTCAACTCGGCTCACTCTAAAGATGGCTGGACGGTATTCAGCCGAAATATTAGAAGAAGAAACTGAATTTATGCGGCTGCACGCCCGAAATTTTATGTAACAATCTTACGCCGCGAAAACATGAAGATGCACAAGTTCCTCTTTATACATACACTGTTCTAACACGAAATCCATACTTTCATCCTAAAGGAAACATCCTCTAAACCTATTACACCTTTCTAGACTCCTCTTTATATCCAACTGATTATCCCCTGTCTGTAGCCCAGTGTTGAATTCCAGTTTGCCACCAGAATAGCACATCTGCATGGCCACAACATTTCTACAAAGTTCCCACAGAACATTTCATACTTACCCTCCTCTACAAAACATTATTACTTGTGCCATCGTATATAGGACCTACCTGATTCCATTATCTTGTTTCCTATAACTTCTTCAGTCTCATAGACCACACTTTTTCACCTATATTGTTGCTTCTGTCCGAAGCAGGCCTAGTAGATCGCTGCAGAACTTTGAGGTAGCTTCAGTTTACACACTCGTTCCAGGGTGACATAGTCCCCATCCCACAGCTAGTCTGACCTGAACGTCTCCTGAAATACTTGGATGGGAAAGTCTCTAATACAATTGGAAGTGACGACATACCTTTCCTACTTAGTATCCTCTATGCCTTACCTCACCCCCGTGCACTCCATCTGAACATCCGTTCAAAGGTTATCGAAGATCAATTCTGTACTAACTGGTAATCAATAGATACCTACACTGAAAGCCCCTTAAGTATATCCCTCACATTGCCTCCTTCCTACAACAGACTCGGTCAGGATCAAACACCGTATCCAGCCATACGACCCTCAAGCTTATCTGTCGTAACAGTCTCCCTCCGCACAAGGTCCTCCGCGAAAACCGAGCGAGGTGGCGCAGTAGTTTGCAGTGGTGCGGCAATCTGGACTCGCATTAGGAAGGACAACAGTTCAGATCCCCGTCCGGCCATCCAAGTGTAGACATTCTGTGATTTCCCTAAATCGCTTAAGGCAAATTAAGGGATGGCTTCTTTTAAAGAGCACGGCAGATATCGTTCCCTGATCCGAAGTTGGGCTTCGTCTTTAATAACCCTGTTGTCGACGTGAAGCTAAACTTTAATCTTCCTTCCTTTCCTCCGCGAAACATATCGAACACTCACTACTCCTGAAACTCACGTCTGGAGTGCATTCAAACGCCATTTCAAAATACAGAGACATAACAGAAACTGGCTAAATGCTAAAGGAATGTCTGTACTGGCATCAAACATGCAGCTAACTTAACGCTACACGCCCCATTAACTCCTCCAAAGATTGGAATTCACCCCACCGAACCACTGCCAATAATTCGTTCCCGATTAACAAGTCCTCCTCAACAATGGTTGGTCTTGCTATTTCTCACACTATCAGGGTTATGTTATTTTTTCGTCGTTTTTCACAACCCTCATCTATATTTCTTTCAAGTGAGGGCGCTGATGACCACGCCGTTTACCGACCTAAGAAGCCAAACGTCGTCGTCGTCGTCACCATCATCATCCTCAACAATCATCCCCCAGATGACAATTTAACAACGCTAATCACTTTGCACGCCATTTCTTCGACAGCTTCACACCTCCTGATGGCCTGCAGTTCAACTACTCCCCAATTCATACACCCCATGTACGCATAGTTACGCCTGTCTGATTCCTTGCTCGCAGCTTGCACTACATAGATGACATAGCGCAGACACAGGTAAACAAATCAATCACAGCACGTGGCATAAATCATGCACTACATAAAGTCTCAACGGTTACTCTAGTCACAATTGCCTTAACTACACACACTCCAAATAAAGTAATTCTCACGGATCAGATCTCTGCACCTGGCGTCATGTCTTACTAGTTGCAGTGCCCAAAGAACAAACCGCAAGTGGCGAGTTTTAGAGATTTTAAGCGAATGAATAGGCCGGGTGATAAGGGAAGATTTCGGTTACATTACATCATGCTCAGACAGAGATTCCGAAACTAGATACTGTGTTGTAAGACGCACCCAGAAGCAGATATCGACTCAGATCAGAATGTAGTTGAGATGAAAAGTAGATTGAAGTTTAAGAGATCAGTCAGAAAGAATCGATACCGAAAGAAGTGGGATGCGAAAATACTAACGAATGAAGAGATACGCTTTAAGCTCTCTAAGTCTATCGATACAGTAATAAGGAATAGTTCAGTAGGCAGTACAGTTGAAGAGGAATGGACATCTCTAAAAGGGGCAATCACAGAAGTTGGAAAGAAAAACTGGTATAAAGATGGTAATTGCGGAGAAACCATGGGTAACAGAAGTAATACTTCAATTGATCGATGAAAGAAGTAAATACAAAAATTATGAGGGACATTCATCAATACGAGTTGCAGAGGAATGAAATAAGTAGGAATTGCAGGGAAGCTAAGACAAAATGCCTGCATAAAAAATGTGAAGAAATTCAAAAAGAAATGATTGTCGGAAGAACTGACTCAGCATATAGGAAAGTCAAATGAAGAGCAAGGGTGTTACCATTAAGAGAACAACGGAAATTCTACTGTTAAATGCAGAGGAGAGAGCGGCTAGGTGGACAGAGTACATTGAAGGCCTCTATGAGGAAGAAGATATGACTGGTGTGATAGAAGAAGAAAAGAGAGTCGGTTTAGAAGAGATGGGGGATCCAGTATTAGAATCAGAGCTTTGGAGTATTTAAGATCAAATAAGGCAGAAGAAATGGATAACATTCCATCTACATCTACATCACACTTCGCAAGCCACATAATGGTTGTAAGTAGGCTGTTTATGTTTACTTATTGGCAACGTTACGTAGCGCTCTGTATGAAAATCACTGGCTGTGCTGTGTGCAGTCTGTGGCTAGTTTGCATTGTTGTCTGCCATTGTAGTGTTGGGCAGCTGGATGTTAACAGCGCGTAGCGTGGCGCAGTTGGAGGTGAGCCGCCAGCAGTGGTGGATGTGGGGAGAGAGATGGCGGAGTTTTGAAATTTGTAAAACTGGATGTCATGAACTGATATATATATAATATGACTTTTGAACAATATGAAGGTAAATACATTGTTTTTTCTCTATCAAAATCTTTCATTTGCTAACTATGCCTATCAGTAGTTAGTGCCTTCAGTAGTTTGAATCTTTTATTTAGCTGGCAGTAGTGGCGCTCGCTGTGTTGCTGTAGCTTGAGTAACGAAGATTTTGTGAGGTAAGTGATTTGTGAAACGTATAGGTTAATGTTAGTCAGGGCCATTCTTTTGTAGGGATTTTTGAAAGTCAGATTGCGTTGCGCTAAAAATATTGTGTGTCAGTTTAAACACAGTCATGTATAATTGTTCTAAGGGGACGTTTCATATGTCGACCCTTAGCCGAGGATACCTCACTGGAATCTTCTGATTTTTTTCTTGTAGTTTGTGTAATTAGTGTAGCTATTGTTTATTGCTAGCGCGTGATTGTAGAGAGAATCTCCTTTGTAGTTGCAGTCTTTCATTGTTGTACAGTAAAACAGTTGTGGCATGCATGTAGATTTGCACCAAGTATTTCGCAGCTGCACTTGCAATTAACTCGATATTATTTTCAATGTTATGTTAATGTGTTTTCTTATTTTGCTCTTCAAATTGTGCTTTTCTGTGTTGTGTGAAATATTGTGACAATAATGGCGTGTGAAAAACGTAATACTAGGCTCCAAAGTAAACTGAGAAATGACAGTGAAGACGAAAGCAGTCTGTTAGCGCCACCGTGTAATGAATTAACTAATGTTCAAAGTAGTAATTTGGTAACTGTGCATAGGGAAATGGAGCGGGCTGCAAATAATGGCGTAGACAGTGAAACAATTAGTGAACAGGGAAGCATTATCGATCGATCGGTCGGCAATAGCTCGCCTCAGGAATCCGAAATGACAGGACACAATCTCGCAAATACTGTAGATTCAGGTTTTGGGTCCTCACCGTTTTCTCAAATAAGTCAAGACACATTTTCTGCTTGTCAAAATGTGAATGTTGCCGGTGCAAATTCACTGCCGAAAAGCACTGAGGAACATGTTTCAGACACCAGTGCATTGTTATTACAATTAATACAACAAATGGGACAAACACAGCAAAAGCTTCAAAAGTTAGACACAATGGAACAAAATCTTCGAAAGTTAGACACAGTGGAACAAAATCAGAGACAAACACAGCAAAAGCTTCAAAAGTTAGACACAATGGAACAACACCAGAGACAAACACAGCAACAGTTAGACACAATGGAACAAAATCTTCGGAAGTTAGACACCACACTTGAACAAACACGTGAAGATTTAACTACTGAGTTACATAACATTGAATCGAAATGTCAAAAAGTCTGTAATGACGTATAAACACAAATTTGTGAGCATTTCCAACCTATTTTTTCACGTCATGAAAATGCATTACAGATTCACGAAGCAGCCATAACAGAAATGCAAACTATTGTTCATGAAAATTACGGCACCTTGCAAGATAAAATTGACTCAGTTGCATCTACCGATTCGGTTACGCAACTTGCAAAAACTCAGGAAAACTTAAAGGACACAGTAGATACGATTTCAACACAAATGGACACTCTGAAACGTGGTTCAGAAAAACACACAGAGGAAATAATTTCACTATCGGATAAAGTAGCCGAACTTTCAGATCAGTTCACTAACTTATCTACAAAGGTAGATGATCTGAATGACACAAGACCTGTAGCCTTCACGGACACTGAAGAGTATGAACAAATTAGAAAATTCAAACAAAATCAAAATCAAATCAATACACAGTACAAAAGAGAAATCCGGGAAGTACAAGATCAGTTGGCACAAGTAATACAAGAATTACATATTTCAGAGGACACTCGCGCTCCAGTACGGGAAGAGGGACGTAGAAATACAGAACAACCACAAGAATAATAACACAGGACATTTCGGAAATTATGAAAGAAATTGGCAAGGTGCACCGAATTTTGAAATGGAACCGCCGAAACGACGTAACAATGACCGATATGCGACTCGCCGACATGATGATTTTGACTATAAGCTGTTCATTACTACACGTAAATTTAAAACATTTAAGAATTCTGGCAACGACATTCATCCACAAGCGTGGCTCCATCAATTCTCTCATTGTTTTCCTCCCAACTGGTCATTAAAGCACAGATTAGAATTTATGTGTGGCTACTTGGAGAATGAACCAGCTGTAAGAATGCGATCGGTCATTCACGATTGTCACAGTGAAGGAGAATTTTATCATGCCTTCCTCTCAGCATATTGGTCTCAAGCTACACAAGACCGAGTAAAACATAGCATCATAATGACGAAACATTTTGAACAATCTGAATTCTCCAGTCTTGTGAAATATTTATGACATGTTGCACAAGAATCAATACCTGTCAAACCCATACAGTCCCTCAGAACTCATCCGCATTTGCTTAATCAAATTACCTGAACATTTACGACATATTATTTTGGCAGGACGTTGCAAAGACGACATTGAAGCTTTTCAGGGACTGTTACAAGAACTGGAAATTGACACTGACAATCGCGGAACGCGAAAACAGGAGCACAACAATTACAGGTCACATCTGTCACAATTCCGCGATGACAGAAGTAATACACGACAAGGCTATTCTCACAACACAAATCGTGACCAAAACAGACACCACCCATATGACAACCACTGGCAGAGTAATAATAGTTACAGAGAAAGATCGCATTTCCGTAATAATGAATATAACAGAGACAATCATAGAAACAGACAATATGGCAACCAGAACTATTATTATAACTTCAGACGCAACGGTCCACCGTGCAGTGATAATTCAGGGAGAAAATCTCCACCACTTAACCGACAAGAAAGAAACTACAGGAACTAACGACATGACGACAGACGAGATAATCGTAACGACAGACTTGAATTGCATCACAACTGGCGGGATTCAAACAGAGCAGGGCACTCTCGACAAGGTGAATTTGCAGAAGTTAGGTCTCCTAATCCCAATAACGACACACGCCAACAAAGAGACAGACAATGACTCGCACCGCAGGCAGCCCGGCTCAGGGAAAAATTACATAGACGCTAACCTTGAGAAAAATTTTAGCATTCTTTACCGATGTACCATATACCACATAATAATTCCACTGAAGCTGAAACTCTGCGTACTAGGAAGAGTAAAGGTTTACACCACATTTCACATGTAAAACCGTTTATTGAAAGATAATCTGCTTTTTAACTTTGTCTTTGCCATAAAACTTTTCACTTCACGTTACTAGTATGCTTTGTCAGACTTAGAATCTGTTAACATGCAACAATGTTTGAAGTTAAATATCCAGTCAAGAACCAAGAGAACGTATTTAAACAGAAATTACGAATGCATTGTTATTGTGAACAGACGACACAGTGTTATTGTGTGTGTACATTCTTGCTTGTTAGTTGCACGATTACGTAACGTCTATAAGGCTCACATACTTAGAACATTTACCAGTACTGCTAATGAGATTTTAATGCAACATTTTGGTTTACTTGAAAATACATTCTGGATTTAAAGTACTTTCTGTGAGATACCAGATGACACAGTGGTTAGTTTATGTGACAGCTACACGATTTTATCACGACGCTACCAATGAGTGACAATTTACAATGTTGCTTTTGCAGTGTTTCTGTTTTATATCTGCACAGTTTTTCTGTATTATTCTGGAAAGTAAAACATGTTTTAGTAGTAACTTTTGTGGTATAGCTACAATGAGGCTGCCTTTTCCGTAGCACAACAATACGTTACAGCATAGTACTTTCTTCATCATGGCAATAAACGTAATAACTAAGATATCTATATGCAAAGCACTTCACTTTTGTTTATCATGAGGTAAGTACATTGGCTTCTGCAGAACTTAGCTTTCGGAGGACAATAACTACGACACTTCCACAGAGATTATCTTACAGCAAGACGCACATTTAGCGCTACAGGACACGTATTTGAGTGATTAATTTTGCACTTAAATCATTTATTTTTAAGGATATTTGAAGTACAATGATACAAAGGTTTTCTGTGATACATTTCATTCCATTGCTGTAATCTGTGACACATGAGGGTATAATTACATTAATCCTCAGGGGGGTACACACCTACTTTGTGTACCATGTGTGTGGCAAACACGAGGAGACCTAGCTAATATGGTATTTGCTTATACAACTTTACACATCGGTACAACATTTCTCCAACACAGAATTACACAGCTACCTGATTATTTAACAGAGAAACATCTTTTTTTTTTTTACTAGGTCAGTGACAGATGTTTACGCAATTACACAGTTGGATAACTTCACACTTATGAAACTATATTTTGTCTGTACTTTGTGAACTGTTCATATTTTTTCGAAACCATTGTGATACTATGAGAGCTTTGAATGATGTATTTGGTATGAGATCATGATTTTTACGTTGGAGGTAGACGACACTATTGAAATGAGCAGAGAATTTTTTTAGGTTTTGAAAATATTGCAGAAAGCTACGACGTTTTTGAGATTTGACTAAGGTGTTATGATGTTATTATTATGACGACGATGTGTATTATGCTGTTGAGGTACGTTTATGATCAATGAGATGATGCTATATGAGGAATCTGATTATGCTATGTATTTATTATGATGAAATATTGAAGACGTGTTGATGAATATGTATATGTGTAATAAGATAAGGAATAATGAGTAGTGGTTAGGGACTCTGCCTTGTGAAAAAGGATGATGGAAACCAAGAATCGTACTTTATAGAGTTATGAAATGTGTGTAAATGTGTGAATGTATCTCAATGCCGACGAAAATTTTTTGGACACTGTTATATTTACAGTATTTTGTTTCTACACATTTGTAACGCAAATTCTCTACCTGTGAAATTTTTATATGAGACTGTAACTGTAGTGGAAACTGATGTCGTAAATATTTCGGTAAGGAAGGTAGGTCACCTTGACATAATGAGTTTTGGGCGCCCAGCTGAGAGATAGTCGTCTGACAAAAGAAACCCATTAGGTGGAGAAAAGAAAAAGAGGCCATTATCCTCGCTATTGACATTTCTTTGTCGAAAGCATCGCAAATACGACACGCTCAAACTTGAAAACATATGATTACACTGTGGAGCTCTTAATTTATGATATTTACTAAAATGCCTTATGAAATGATGAGAAACATTTTACATCTATTGTCTTTCAAGTTGAGAGATTGCTCATTTTGTTTAATATCTGGTCTCCAGCTGTGTTGCAGCATTGGTTTTATAAAATAAAATTAAGTGCATTTGCTAATGTGAACACTTTATGCCAACAGATCTATTAAATAATAATTTTATGATCCATATTCTTCGAAAAAGGAGCACTAGGAATGGATAGAACAATAAGAAGGGATTAATAAGAGTAACTGCATACATAATTTTCTTTTCAACTACTTGGTAATTTTTTTTGGTAGAGTAAGTTATCGTGATGCATCACTCTAGTGTTAAGATGTGACTTAGGTATTAAACATGGCCATTTTTACTGTAAAATTTTTTCTGCTTGAGCTTTGCCATGTTTAGA
This sequence comes from Schistocerca nitens, assembly GCF_023898315.1. NCBI lineage: Eukaryota > Metazoa > Arthropoda > Insecta > Orthoptera > Acrididae > Schistocerca > Schistocerca nitens. The sequence continues at coordinate 659,169,956 of NC_064614.1, read as the reverse complement.
AATAAGTTGTTGCATTTGCTGCTGCTGTTTGCCAGGCATAATGTTACTGAATTTGACTTTGTATTACTCTGTTAAGACAGTTTTACTATGGAGTTATTTTTCTTGTTGCTGCACATTGGCTCATATTAGTTGTAATGTTGCATTTGCTTGGCAATTTAGATTTACTGTAGCTTGCTTTGCCAATTTGCATTTCTTTGTCCTTGCTGTTTGTTTTAATTTGTTATGTGCTGCTGCATTGCCTCGTCCCTTGGTATATATATCTGAGCTCAGTAGATTTAAGTTAGCTTAAGAGGGGGTAGACTATATAAGAAACTAACTAAAATGAATTGGAAGAAATGCATTGAGAAGCTATAAGAAAATGGTTTGGCAAAAAAAAAAAGTAGTGTACAGTGGAGAAAGACTATTTTTGAAACAGGATGTGAACAGAATACAGAAAGCAGGCTTAGATAGGACTTTTGGGAATAATGATGAACGAAGGGAGATCTCCATGCAAAATACTGCAGTAAAACAAACCCTGTCCTTTCCTTTTGTGTCATCCCTCTATGTGTTTGTGTACCCTTGTGTATTTGTGTTTTTCCTGTCTTTATGTGTTTAGCTGATGAGGGTTATGTTGTAGAATTTTTCTACTAGTATGTTATTTTCTTTGTAAAGATGTTTAGACATTATTTATTCTGTTCTGTTTTAATGCTCATGTGTGAAGTTGATGTTTTGAAAATTATTCTGATCTTTTATGTATGTACTCATGTCATAATTCCTGTAACAATGATGTATATGCTTATTTCTATTCTTTTCTAAAGCCTGTGTTACTACAAATGTTATCTGTATTGTTATGTTCTTTAATAATGTATTGTTTTGTACCTTTGTAATTGTATTCTTATGTTATAAAATTGTAATTGACACCAGTTCACCATATTATTAACTTGTAAGTTCCATTTCACTGCACACGTTTCTGTTGGTCATAATACACTCCTGGAAATTGAAATAAGAACACCGTGAATTCATTGTCCCAGGAAGGGGAAACTTTATTGACACATTCCTGGGGTCAGATACATCACATGATCACACTGACAGAACCACAGGCACATAGACACAGGCAACAGAGCATGCACAATGTCGGCACTAGTACAGTGTATATCCACCTTTCGCAGCAATGCAGGCTGCTATTCTCCCATGGAGACGATCGTAGAAATGCTGGATGTAGTCCTGTGGAACGGCTGCCATGCCATTTCCACCTGGCGCCTCAGTTGGACCAGCGTTCGTGCTGGACGTGCAGACCGCGTGAGACGACGCTTCATCCAGTCCCAAACATGCTCAATGGGGGACAGATCCGGAGATCTTGCTGGCCAGGGTAGTTGACTTACACCTTCTAGAGCACATTGGGTGGCACGGGATACATGCGGACGTGCATTGTCCTGTTGGAACAGCAAGTTCCCTTGCCGGTCTAGGAATGGTAGAACGATGGGTTCGATGACGGTTTGGATGTACCATGCACTATTCAGTGTCCCCTCGACGATCACCAGTGGTGTACGGCCAGTGTAGGAGATCGCTCCCCACACCATGATGCCGGGTGTTGGCCCTGTGTGCCTCGGTCGTATGCAGTCCTGATTGTGGCGCTCACCTGCACGGCGCCAAACACGCATACGACCATCATTGGCACCAAGGCAGAAGCGACTCTCATCGCTGAAGACGACACGTCTCCATTCGTCCCTCCATTCACGCCTGTCGCGACACCACTGGAGGCGGGCTGCACGATGTTGGGGCGTGAGCGGAAGACGGCCTAACGGTGTGCGGGACCGTAGCCCAGCTTCATGGAGACGGTTGCGAATGGTCCTCGCCGATACCCCAGGAGCAACAGTGTCCCTAATTTGCTGGGAAGTGGCGGTGCGGTCCCCTACGGCACTGCGTAGGATCCTACGGTCTTGGCGTGCATCCGTGCGTCGCTGCGGTCCGGTCCCAGGTCGATGGGCACGTGCACCTTCCGCCGACCACTGGCGACAACATCGATGTACTGTGGAGACCTCACGCCCCACGTGTTGAGCAATTCGGCGGTACGTCCACCGGGCCTCCCGCATGCCCACTATACGCCCTCGCTCAAAGTCCGTCAACTGCACATACGGTTCATGTCCACGCTGTCGCGGCATGCTACCAGTGTTAAAGACTGCGATGGAGCTCCGTATGCCACGGCAAACTGGCTGACACTGACGGCGGCGGTGCACAAATGCTGCGCAGCTAGCGCCATTCGACGGCCAACACCGCGGGTCCTGGTGTGTCCGCTGTGCCGTGCGTGTGATCATTGCTTGTACAGCCCTCTCGCAGTGTCCGGAGCAAGTATGGTGGGTCTGACACACCGGTGTCAATGTGTTCTTTTTTCCATTTCCAGGAGTGTATATACACAGTATGTGAGAAGTAGTTAGTGTTTGCACGTGTGTTAATAATTCAGCAAGGGACTGGTTAACAGCATTGCTGATTCTAAGGACAATTAGAAAAAAAAACTTTGTGAGTGCACAAGTGGTGGTTTATGGACTTGCTATATTATCCGCAAGACTCTTCAATGGTGATTGTGCACCTGCACAGTCGCAACAGATGGCTGCTGGCAGTATCTACAAGGACTATAGTGGGTCTGCTCTGTGATGACCTACCTACCAATATTCTTCAAAACGTCGAATGACTCTGCTGTGGGTTTGCTCTGTTGTGGCCCATTACCTGTCTGCATGTCGAGAGTCAGCACTGTCTTTCCGTTGGAAGGACAACACTACTTCTTAAAGACTGCATGGAAATCCTCTACTTCCGTGTGCATTTTGTTTTACTGCTCAGACTTTGAGAAAAACACTGCAATTTTACTGTGATGAATGATCAGGACTGTCTTTATGGACTGTGAGAAAATTTTAGCTTTTGACCAACATTGTATTAATAAGTGTGTGCATTTGATTTCTTTGTTGTTGTAATTATGAAAAATTTTATCAAATCATTATTGGCCACTGCCCAAAACAATTTGTAAAATTTTTTGTGGGGAGCATGGGGGCTATGTAAGTAGGCTGTTTATGTTTTCTTATTGGCAACATTACGTAGCGCTCTGTATGAAAATCACTGGCTGTGCTGTGTGCAGTCTGTGGCTAGTTTGCATTGTTGTCTGCCATTGTAGTGTTGGGCAGCTGGATGTTAACAGCGCGTAGCGTGGCGCAGTTGGAGGTGAGCCGCCAGCAGTGGTGGATGTGAGGAGAGAGATGGCGGAGTTTTGAAATTTGTAAAACTGGATATCATGAACTGATATATATATAATATGACTTTTGAACAATATGAAGGTAAATACATTGTTTTTTCTCTATCAAAATCTTTCATTTGCTAACTATGCCTATCAGTAGTTAGTGCCTTCAGTAGTTTGAATCTTTTATTTAGCTGGCAGTAGTGGCGCTCGCTGTATTGCTGTAGCTTGAGTAACGAAGATTTTGTGAGGTAAGTGATTTGTGAAACGTATAGGTTAATGTTAGTCAGGGCCATTCTTTTGTAGGGATTTTTGAAAGTCAGATTGCGTTGCGCTAAAAATATTGTGTGTCAGTTTAAACACAGTCATGTATAATTGTTCTAAGGGGATGTTTCATGGTGTGTGGCGGAGGGTAGTTTTTGTACCACTAACTGAGCCCTCCAACGTTGTTCCACTCGCTAATAGTGCTTGGGAAGAATGATCGTCTGTAAGCCTCTGTGTTGGCTCTAATTTCTCGAATTTTCTCCTCGTGATCATTACACGAGGCGTATGTGGGGGAAGTAATATGTTGTCTGACTGTTCCCGAAAAGTGCTCTCTTTAAATTTCAATAGTAAATCCGTGATGCACAAAGCTTATCTTGTAACATCTGCCAATGGAGTTTGTTTAGCATCTCTACAACGGTCTCGCGCCGTCTAAACGAACCCGTGACGAAACCCGCCGCTCTTTTTTGCATCTTCTCTATCTCTCCTATCAGTCATATCTGGTAGGGATCGCATATGGATGAAAACTACTCAATAATCGGTCTAAAAAGCGCCTTGTATGCCACTTCTTTCGTGAATGAGTTCCATTTCCTTGAGATTCTTCCTATGAATCTGAGTCTGACATCTGCTTTTCGCACTATTTGTTCCATACGATCATTCCACTGAAGTTCGCTCCGGATAGTTACTCTAGATATTTTGCGATAGACACTGTTTCCAGTGGTTTGTCATCATCAGTGTAGCTATACAGTAGTGGATTTCTTTCCCTATGTATGTGCAATATGTTACATTGATTTACGTTCAGGATCAACTATCAGAGCCTGCTCCATTCATCAATTCTCTGGAGGTCATTCTGCAAATCGTTACTGTCTTCTGGCGTTGCTACTTTGTTATAGACAACCGCCTCATCTGCGAACTGACTTAGAGAACATCCGACGCTTTCTACTGTATCTTATATACGGGGTGGAGAAAAACTGTCATGAAATTTTAACCCTGGATAGCTGATGCCAGTAGAAACCAAAATACTAATGTTGTGTAGGTTGACAACTCACCATTTTTAAACTGCGGTAACTTGGCGCCACGAACTCCGATTGGTCGTGGGATTGCCCCCCCGCGACCAATCGGAACGCGTGGCACCACGTTACCGTAGTTTAAAAATTGTGCGTTGTCGACCTAAACAACATTAGTAATTTTGGTTCCTACTGGCTAAAATTTCGTAACACATTCTCCACCCTGTATATGTATTTTGCAAACAGTAACAGCCCTATCACACATACTTGGGATGCACCGGAAATTACTTTTACATCTGTCGATTTTGTTTCGTTAAGAGCGACGTGATGCGTTCTGTCTGCAAGGAAGTCTTGAATCCAGTCGCAAATCTGCTCCGACACTCGATAAGTTCGTATTTTTTTTCACTAAACGGCAGTGCGGGATAGTGTGAAACGCCTTCCTGAAGTCAAGGAACACTGCAATAGTGTGAGCGCTATTGTTTACGGCACTGTGGATCTCATGGAGGAACAGAGCGAGCTGAGTTTAGCAGCATCTCTCTCTGCGAAATCCATATTGATTTTTATAGAGGAGATTTTCGTTCTCCAAAAACGTCATAATCCTTTAGCATAATCCATGCTTCATAATTCTACGACAGGTTGACGGCAACGATATAGGTCTATAATTGTGCGCATCTGCTCTACGGCCCTTCTTAGAAACGGGAATGACCTGCGCTTTCTTCCAGTCGCTAGATATCCTTCGTTGCTCAAGCGATTTACGATAAATTGCTGCTAGACGGAGAGCAAGTTTTTTCACATAATCTTTGTAGAGTCTTATAGGTATCTCATCTGGTCCTGATGCTTTTCCACTACAAAGCCACTGCAGTTGATTTTCTATTCCGCAATCGGTTATCTCAATATCTGTCATTTTGACGTTCAATGACTATTGAAAGGAGGGACCGTGTTACGATCTTCCGCGGTGAAACAATTTTTCGAAAACCGAATTTAGTATTTCGGCCTTATCTCTGCCATCTTCCGTTTCGCTGCCAGTATGGTCACTGAGCGAATGACTAGATGATTTTGGATCACATACTGATTTTCACATACTCACTGATTTTACCCTCTTAGGGTTTTTACTCAGATTGGTGGACAAAGTTTTACTCTCAAAGTTATTGCTTCTCTAATTGCTCTCCTTACGCCCATTTTTGCTTCGTTTGGCTTTTGTTTGTCGGCTAGGTTTTTGCTTCTCTTGAATGTGAGGTGAAGTTCTCTTTGTTTGCGTTGCAGTTTTCTAAACACCTATTACACCATGGTGGGTCTTTCGCATGCACCGTGCTCGGAACGTATTTTTCTAGGCCATATTGCATGATTACTTTGATTTTTTTCTATTTGTTTTCCACGTCTTCATCCTCACCACAGATGATTGTTGCTGACAAGTCAGATACTCAGAAAGAGGTATCCTGTCACTCTTGCTAAGCAAAAATATCTTCCTACCTTTCTTAACACTCTTTGTCAGATCCATTGCCAAGATGCTATCACAGCCGTATGATCACTGATACCATCCTCTACGTTATCTGATTCTCTTAGTTCGGGTCTGTTTGTTGCCAGGAGGTCTAAGAGGTTACTCTCAGGAGCTCATTTTCTAATTATATGCTCAAAGTACTTTTCGGACATCCAGAACAATGTCACAAGAATCCCTGTCTCTGGCATCAGTTTTGATAGCGTGACACTCCCAGTCTCTACCTGGCAAGTTGAAGTCACCCCTTATTACAACAGCATGATCAGGAAAATTGCTAACAATATATTGCAAGTACTGTTTGCAGCGCTCTATCACTAGAGCTCCTGACCCAGATGGTCTATAAAAGCATCCGATCACCAGTTTTGACCCATCTTTGATACTTAACTTCACCCAGATTAATTCACAATCAGAATCCGTGATAACCCCACAAAATTTTATCAAATTCTTTATTGCAATAAATACGCCGCCACCATTGGCGACTAACCTATCCTTACGATAAATATTCAAATCTGAACATACGATTTCCTTGTCATTAACGTCCTGTTTCAACCAAATTCCTGTTCCTAATGGTATCTATGTCCGCCCCCGGTAGCTGAATGGTCAGCGCGACAGACTGTCAGCCCTAAGCGCCCGGGTTCGATTCCCGACTGCGTTGGAGATTTTCTCCGATCAGGAACTGGGTGTTGTGTTGTCCTAATCATCATCATTTCATCCCCATCGACGCGCAAGTCGCCGAAGTGGCGTCAAATCGAAAGACTTAACCCGGCGAACGGTCTACCCGACGGAAGGCCCTAGTCACACGACATTTACATTTATTTTAATGCTATCTGTGCCTTATAACCTCCAGCAAGCGATACTAATTCAGGTACGTTTCCTTGGATGATCCTGCAGTATACTAAAATCATATTCACCTTTTCCATCTCTGATCTGCGACGACGGACGTTCCCTGAGGAAACTGCGGATGATTTATCAGGCAAATAGTCTTTGATCCCAAGGGAGGGTTTCTCTAACCTAAATAAACCCCATGTGCATTCGACACGTACTCTGCTCTCCTAGTAGCTTCTTCCTACGTGTAGTGCACGCCTGTCTTATTAGGGGGAATCCTGCTACTCTGTGCCCGATAGCGGATGCCGAGAAATTCACATGCGATACCGTCGCAGAATCGTCGGAGCCTCCGGTATAGAGATTTCTAAAATCATTGGGAGAAGTGGCAACAAAACGACTGTTCATGTTGGTGTGTACAATGTATGAGACTGGCGACATACTGTCTGACTTTCGGAAAAGATTCATCCACACAATTCCGAAGACTGCAAGAGCTGGTAAGTACGAGAATTATCGCACAATCAACTTAACAGCTCATACATCCAAGTTTCTGACAAGAATAATATAAGAAAGAGTGGAAAAGACAAAATGGAAAAGACAACTGAGGGTGTGTTAGATGACGATCACTTTGGTTTAGCATAGGTAAACACACCAGAGAGGCAATTCTGACGTTGCCGTTGATAATGGAAGCATAACTAAAGAAAAATAAAGACACGTTCATAGGATTTATCGACCTGGGAAAGCGTTCGACAATGTACAATAGTGCAAAATGTTCTAAATTCTGTGAAAAATTAGGGTAAGCTATAGGGAGGATGGAGACCCGTGGTCTAGGGATAGCGTCTTTGGTTCATAATCAAAACGTCTTCGGTCCCGGGTTCGATCCCCGCCACTGCCTAAATTCTGATAAATAATCAGCATTGGCGGCCGAAGACTTCCGGCATAAGAAGTCAGCCTCATTCTGCCAACGGCCTTGTCAAAGAGGGTGGAGGAGCGGATAGAGGTTCAGGGCACTCTCTTGTCCTAGGGGTGGGAAATTGCCCCTAAAGGCGGAAGAATCAGCAATGATCAACGACATGAGGATGCAGAAGGCAATGGAAACCACTGCATTAAAGACACGTAACGTGTATCCACAGGACATGTGGCCTGTAATTGAAGAAGTGTCATGATGATCTCTCCATTGGCAAAAGATTCCGGAATAGTCCCCCATTCGGATCTCCGGGAGGGGACTGCCAAGGGGGAGGTTACCATGAGAAAAAGATTGAATAATCAACGAAGGATAACGTTCTACGAGTCGGGGCGTGGAATGTCAGAAGCTTGAACGTGGTAGGGAAACTAGAAAATCTGAAAAGGGAAATGCAAAGCCTCAATCTAGATATAGTAGGGGTCAGTGAAGTGAAGTGGAAGGAAGACAAGGATTTCTGGTCAGATGAGTATCGGGTAATATCAACAGCAGCAGAAAATGGTATAACACGTGTAGGATTCGTTATGAATAGTAAGGTAGGGCAGAGGGTGTGTTACTGTGAACAGTTCAGTGGCCGGGTTGTTCTAATCAGAATCGACAGCAGACCAACACCGACAACGATAGTTCAGGTATACATGCCGACGTCGCAAGCTGAAGATGAACAGATAGAGAAAGTGTGTGAGGATATTGAAAGGGTAATACAGTATGTAAAGGGGGACGAAAATCTAATAGTCATGGGCGACTGGAATGCAGTTGTAGGGGAAGGAGTAGAAGAAAAGGTTACAGGAGAATATGGGCTTGGGACGAGGAATGAAAGAGGAGAAAGACTAATTGAGTTCTGTAACAAGTTTCAGCTAGTAATAGCGAATACCCTGTTCAAGAATCACAAGAGGAGGAGGTATACTTGGAAAAGGCCGGGAGATACGGGAAGATTTCAATTAGATTACATCATGGTCAGACAGAGATTCCGAAATCAGATACTGGACTGTAAGACGTACCCAGGAGCAGATATAGACTCAGATCACAATATAGTAGTGATGAAGAGTAGGCTGAAGTTCAAGACATTAGTCAGGAAGAATCAATACGCAAAGAAGTGGGATACGGAAGTACTAAGGAATGACGAGATACGTTTGAAGTTCTCTAACGCTATAGATACAGCAATAAGGAATAGCGCAGTAGGCAGTACAGTTGAAGAGGAATGGACATCTCTAAAAAGGGCCATCACAGAAGTTGGGAAGGAAAACATAGGTACAAAGAAGGTAGCTGCGAAGAAACCATGGGTAACAGAAGAAATACTTCAGTTGATTGATGAAAGGAGGAAGTACAAACAAGTTCCGGGAAAATCAGGAATACAGAAATACAAGTCGCTGAGGAATGAAATAAAAAGGAAGTGCAGGGAAGCTAAGACGAAATGGCTGCAGGAAAAATGTGAATACATCGAAAAGGATATGATTGTCGGAAGAACAGACTCAGCATAAAGGAAAGTCAAAACAACCTTTGGTGACATTAAAAGCATCGGTGGTAACATTAAGAGTGCAACGGGAATTCCACTGTTAAATGCAGAGGAGAGAGCAGATAGGTGGAAAGAATACATTGAAAGCCTCTATGAGGGTGAAGATTTGTCTGACGTGATAGAAGAAGAAACAGGAGTCGATTTAGAAGAGATAGGGGATCCAGTATTAGAATCGGAATTTAAAAGAGCTTTGGAGGACTTACGGTCAAATAAGGCAGAAGGGATAGATAACATTCCATCAGAATTTCTAAAATCATTGGGGGAAGTGGCAACAAAACGACTATTCACGTTGGTGTGTAGAATATATGAGTCTGGCGACATACCATCTGACTTTCGGAAAAGCATCATCCACACAATTCCGAAGACGGCAAGAGCTGACAAGTGCGAGAATTATCGCACTATCAGCTTAACAGCTCATGCATCGAAGCTGCTTACAAGAATAATATACAGAAGAATGGAAAAGAAAATTGAGAATGCGCCAGGTGACGATCAGTTTGGCTTTAGGAAAAGTAAAGGGACGAGAGAGGCAATTTTGACGTTACGGCTAATAATGAAAGCAAGGCTAAAGAAAAATCAAGACACTTTCATAGGATTTGTCGACCTGGAAAAAGCGTTCGACAATATAAAATGGTGCAAGGTGTTCGAGATTCTGAAAAAAGTAGGGGGAAGCTATAGGGAGAGACGGGTCATATACAATATGTGCAACAACCAAGAGGGAATAATAAGAGTGGACGATCAAGAACGAAGTGCTCGTATTAAGAAGGGTGTAAGACAAGGCTGTAGCCTTTCGCCCCTACTCTTCAATCTGTACATCGAGGAAGCAATGATGGAAATAAAAGAAAGGTTCAGGAGTGGAATTAAAATACAAGGTGAAAGGATATCAATGATACGATTCGCTGATGACATTGCTATCCTGAGTGAAAGTGAAGAAGAATTAAATGATCTGCTGAACGGAATGAACAGTCTAATGAGTACACAGTATGGTTTGAGAGTAAATCGGAGAAAGACGAAGGTAATGAGAAGTAGTAGAAATGAGAACAGCGAGAAACTTAACATCAGGATTGATGGTCACGAAGTCAATGAAGTTAAGGAATTCTGCTACCTAGGCAGTAAAATAACCAATGACGGACGGAGCAAGGAGGACATCAAAAGCAGACTCGCTATGGCAAAAAAGGCATTTCTGGCCAAGAGAAGTCTACTAATATCAAATACCGGCCTTAATTTGAGGAAGAAATTTCTGAAGATGGACGTCTGGAGTACAGCATTGTATGGTAGTGAAACATGGACTGTGGGAAAACCGGAACTGAAGAGAATCGAAGCATTTGAGATGTGGTGTTACAGACGATTAGGTGGACTGATAAGGTAAGGAATGAGGAGGTTCTACGCAGAATCGGAGAGGAAAGGAATATGTGGAAAACACCGATAAGGAGAAGGGACAGGATGATAGGACATCTGCTAAGACATGAGGGAATGACTTCCATGGTACTAGAGGGAGCTGTAGAGGGCAAAAACTGTAGAGGAAGACAGAGATTGGAATACGTCAAGCAAATAATTGAGGACGTAGGTTGAAAGTGCTACTCTGAGATGAAGAGGTTAGCACAGGAAAGGAATTCGTGGCGGGCCGCATCAAAGCAGTCAGTAGACTTATGACAAAAAAAAAAAAAAAAAAAAAAGGGAGAAACGGGTAGTATACAGTATGTACAGGAGCCAAGAGAGAATAATAAGAGTGTACGACTAAGAATGAAGTGCTCGGATTTGAAAAGGGTGTAAGACAGGGATATAGTTTTTCGCCCCTACTGTTCAATATGTACATCGAAGAAACAGGTATGGGAATAAAAGAAAGTTTCAGGAGTGGAATTAAAATTCGAGGTTAAAGGATATCAGTGATACCATTCACTAATAACATTGCTATTCGAGTGAAAATTAAGAAGAATTACATGATCTGCTGAATGGAATGAACTGTCTAATGTGTACAGAATTTGGATTGAGAGTAATCGAAGAAAGACGAAAGTAATGCGAAGTATCAGAAATGAGAACAGAGAGAAATTTAACATCAAGATTGATAGTCACGAAGTAGATGAAGTTAAGGAATTCTACTATCTAGACAGCAAAGTAACCAATGACGGACGGAGCGAGGAGGACATCAAAGCAGACTATCACTGGCAAGAATGTCATTCGTGGCCAAGAGAAGTCTACTAGTATCAAATATAGGCCTTAATTTGAGGAAGAAATTTCTGAGAATGTATGTTTGGAGAATAGCATTGTGAGATAGTGAAACAGGGACTATGGAAAAAACAGAACAGAAGAGAATCGAAGCATTTGAGATGTGGTGTTACAGACGAATGTTGGAAATTAACTGGACTGATGAGGTAAGGAATGAGAGGAGGTCCTGCGAAGAATCGCAGAGGAAAAGAATATGTGGAAAACACTGACAAAGAAAAGGATCAGGATGATAGGACATCTCTTAAGACATCAAGGAATGACTTCCATGGTACTAGAGGGAGCTCTAGAGGGCAAAAACTGTTGAGCAAGACAGAGATTGGAATACATCCAGCAAATATTTGAGGACGTAGGTGGCAAGTGCTACTCTGAGATGAAGAGGTTGGCACAGGAGAGGAATCCGTGGCGGGCCGCATCAAACAAGGCAGAAGAGTGATGACCTCGCCCGATTGGCAGTGTAACACCGTGACCACCTACCCACGATGCCGTTCCTGTTGTAGCCTGCTCTTTATTGCACTTCTCGTTCTTGGACGGTTCACTGTTTCTATTTTCTTCTTTTTTTTCACAGCTCAGCACATATTCTTCCTGTCTTCTTCCTTGATCTGTGTTCAGTTTTTGACGGGCTGTCCACTGTGTCATGTTGCCACTAAATCTGAAGGGTGTGCGATGGGGAGTTTCCCTTATAAGTTGTCTGTGCCCCCCCTCCTCTCCCAATAAATCTCTCATGCCCCTCCAGGGGTGACCCACCTCCCTCCCTCCAGTACCTCAGGTTGGGAACCACTGGCTTATTGCAATCCCTGTTGAGAGCAAGAAATTTTCACTGCCAGTACTCTAAAAATGGTTCAAATGGCTCTAAGCACTATGGGACTTAACATCTGAGGTCATCAGTCCCCTAAACTTAGAACTGCTTAAAACTAACTAACCTAAGGACATCACACACATCCATGCCCGAGGCAGCATTCGAACCTGCGACCGAAGCAGCAGCGCGGTTCCGGACTGAAGCGCCTAGAACCGCTCGGCCACACCGGCCGGCTGCCAGTACTTGACCAACAATGTGAGAAGATGGTGTGGCGTCACTTTCCTAATCACAAGATATTGCGTAAATATCTCAGACTAAATCCCAACTTCTCCATTGTGACTTACGAAGTGAGGGCATGTGACACTGTTGATGTGGATCCAACCGTCAGATGGGAACGTTAAGCTCAGCGGCACAGTTGGTGCTAACTGAGAAGAACAAACTATGTGTCAACTCCAGGCTTCCCAAAATCCTTCCCTTCCTCTATTACTACACGCCTATACAACACAGCACTCCTCACAGGCGTCCGCACGTCAGAGAAATACACTTGACCTTCGTAACAGGTCTCATCGGCAAATCACCTCCAGTAGCACCTTGCCCAGGACGGCAATGTGAGAACACCACGTCCGCAGCCAACGCTCATACCTTGAGTACAGCAGCGATAACAATAATATAAAAGAAACAAATCAGGGAAGATAACGAGTAATCGAGAAAATTTCAGTCTCATTCGCCATACATTTAACTGTGTTGCAAGAATAGAAGATAACGTTGACTGTGTAACGGCACGCATTCGTGGATGAAACAGGCAAAGCGATCTATTGCCAAAAGCGTGTAGTTTAGAGATGCAGTATCCGCCGCTATCAAGTAGCCCACATTTTCAAATACGCGCGCCGCCAGTTACCGTCGCCACGTTTCCTACAGCACGAGAGCACTGACACGAACGATTATGCCAATGTCAATGAGGTGCTATCGGCGGGCGCGTTGAGCCCATTTTGTATGTTTGCCAGTTGAATAACATTTACAGACACTGTATTGGAGAGTGACAGATTTATGAATCTTTTGTATCTGTATATATTTCTGTATTCAAATCTACTGTTAGTAACTGACGCTGCTACTTCAGCAACAAAGTCATGTGATATTTTTACTATTTGATATTAGCTGTAGAGTAAATTAATATCTGAATTCTCTGTTCGTGAACGGCATCTGTTCTTCGCTTCAGCGTCCACTAAAGAGCCACACAGCATGCAAAGAATGACATAATAAGAGCGTGGCTGCTCACCTAGGTCCCAGCACGGCTGCTGCTCGTCTTCGCCGTTCTCGCAGTCCTCGTGCAGGTCACACACGTGGTCGTAGTCGATGCAGCGACCGTCTTCTTCACACTGGAATGCGTGTAGGCTCAAGCACGTCGTCTCCGCCTCCTCTGCACCCAAAAACAACGTTGAATAATATAGTAACACCGTTAGCTTATTCTTCTTCGAGCAGCTTTCACACAAAATGTCTGACAGGTAGCAGAGCAAAATTTTATATCTAGAGACAGGCGAAATACCCTCAGACTTCAAGAAGAATATAATAATTCAAATCCCAAAGAAAGCAGGTGTTGACAGATGTGAAAATTACCGAACTATCACTTTAATAAGTCACACCTGAAAAATACTAACGCGAATTCTTTACCGACGAATGGAAAAGGTGGTAGAAGCCGACCTCGGGGGAGATCAGTTTGGATTCCGTAGAAATGTTGGAACACGTGAGGCAATACTGACCCTACGACTTATCTTAGAAGAAAGATTAAGGAAAGGCAAACCTACGTTTCTAGTATTTGTAGACTTAGAGAAAGCTTTTGACAATGTTGATTGGAATACTCTCTTTCAAATTCTGAAGGTGGCAGGGGTAAAATACAGGGAGCGAAAGGCTATTCACAATTTGTACAGAAAGCAGATGGCAGTTATAAGGGTCGAGGGCCATGAAAGGGAAGCAGTGGTTGGGAAGGGAGTGAGACAGGGTTGTAGCCTCTCCCCGATGTTATTCAATCTGTATATTGAGCAAGCAATAAACTAAACGAAAGAAAAATTCGGAGTAGGTATTAAAATCCATGGAGAAGAAATAAAAACTTTGAGGTTCGCTAATGACATTGTAATTCTGTCAGAGACAGCAAGGGACTTGGAAGAGCAGTTGAACGGAATGGACAGTGTCTTGAAAGGAGGGTATAAGATGAACATCAACAAAAGCAAAACGAGGATAATGGAATGTAGTCAAATTAAGTCGGGTGATGCTGAGGGAATTAGATTAGGAAATGAGACACTTAAAGTAGTAAAGGAGTTTTGCTATTTGGGTAGCAAAATAACTGATGATGGTCAAAGTAGAGAGGATATAAAATGTAGACTGGCAATGGCAATGAAAGCGTTTCTGAAGAAGAAAAATTTGTTAACATCGAGTATAGATTTAAATGTCAGGAAGTCGTTTCTGAACGTATTTCTATGGAGTGTAGCCATGTATGGAAGTGAAACGTGGACGATAAATAGTTTGGACAAGAAGAGAATAGAAGCTTTCGAAATGTGGTGCTATAGAAGAACGCTGAAGATTACATGAGTTGATCACATAACTAATGAGGAGGTATTGAATAGAACTGGGGAGAAGAGGAGCTTGTTGCACAACTTGACTAGAAGAAGGGATCGGTTGGTAGGACATGTTCTGAGACATCGAGGGATCACCAGTTTAGTATTGGAGGGCAGCGTGGAGGGTAAAAATCGTAGAGGGAGACCAAGAGATGAATACACTAAGCAAATTCAGAAGGATGTAGGTTACAGTAGGTACTGGGAGATGATGAAGTTTGCACAGGATAGAGTAGCTTGGAGAGCTGCATCAAACCAGTCTCAGGACTGAAGACCACAACAACAACAACAACAGTGCAATATCAGTTATTTAGTAGTGATAAGGTTAATATATTAATTCCGATTCAGTTTAACCCAAAGTGCTACTGAGTAGTGGATAATTACTAATAATTTAGCCAAACTCACAAACATATACTGAGGTGACAAAAGTCATGGGACAGCGATATGCACATTTACAGATGGCGGTAGTATCGCGAACAGTATAAAAGAACAGTGCATTGGCGGAGCTGTCATTTGTACTCAAGTGATTGATGTAAAAAGGTTTTCGACGTAATTATGGCCGCACGAAGGAACTTAACAGACCTGGAACGCGGAATGGTAGTTGGAGCTAGACATTCCGTTTCGGAAATCGATAGGGAATTCAATATTCTGAGATCCATTGTGTCAAGAATACACTGAGAATAACAAATTTTAGGCATTGCTTCTCACCACGGACAACTCAGCGGCCGACGGCCTTCACTTAACTACCGAGAGCATCGGCGTTTGCGTAGAGTTGTCAGTGCTAACAAACAAGCAGCAATGCGTGAAATAACCGCAGAAATCAGTTTGGGACTTACGACGAACGTATCCGTTACGACACAGCGGCGAAATATGGCGTTAATGGGCTATGGCAGCAGATGATCGGTGCTAACAGTACGACATCGCCTGCAGCACCTCTCCTGGGTTCGTGAGCATATCGACTGGATCCTAGACAACTGGAAAACCTTCCCCTGGTCAGTGGAGTCTTGATTTCAGTTGGTAAGACTGATGGTAGGCTTCGAGGGTTGTTCAGAGCTCACGAAGCCATTGACTCGAGTTGTCGACAAGGCACTGTGTAAGCTGGTGGTGGCTCCGTAATGGTATGGGCTGTGCTTACTTGTTAGTCCATGCCACGTCGTTTCTGCGCTACACCGGGCGAAAGGAGGTCCTACACGATAGTAACATGTATCCCATGAGTTTTTTATCTCAGTGTATGTTATTGTAAGGTACATTTTGTATTTTCCTTTCCGGTGCAAAAAGTATTAAGTTTTGTGGTTGATCTACGTACAGTTGACTTTTGTCGAACACAATTATTTTAAATTCACTCCGTAACACTGGAATCTTAGCCCTTGTTGTTTTTTGACAGTCATAGTGGACTCTAAATCTTACCGGAAATTAGATCAAATTGAAGCTGAACTGCAACTGGAATTCGTTGTATGAAAAGTGACTTGCTTTTTTTCTTTTACCTTTAACCCAGTGGATGGAGAAAAATATTGAAACAACACACGATATATTACCACGCATGAGACGGTGTAAGAAAAGTGATAGCATTCCTAAAAGCTTAGATTCATATCCGAACGGATAAATATAGATCCTACATGGTCTCCAGGAATATCTTGTACCAATCGCCCATCAATACAGGTAAGGGGAGTAGCGATCTCGCACTCTTCTCGCCAAAGTGGACCGCAAAGGTTCAATTATAGTGAGATCTAGTGACTCTGAAGCCCAGGCAAGGGTGCGACATTTCATCCTCGTGCTCACAAAACCACTCCTGGAAAATGTGAGCTGTGTGAACTCGGCCCCTGCCATCTTGAAATACAGCATTGTACCTTGGATAGATCTGATCAGCCAAGATAGTCACACAATCCTTGGCAGTAAAGCGACCTTGCTGTTTAACCATGGGGTCCATGGAATACCACAATGTGGCTGTCCAAATCCTCAGCGAATCCTCGCCATGTTTCAGTTTTGGTAGCAAGAAGCCTGCATCAGAGACTTGGGATGGCGTACAGCAATTGGAAAGTGTGAGAGAAGACTTATCTGATCAAATGACTTAACTTACTTTGCTCCATAGTCCAGGTATTATTGTTCGGTTCAACGTTTTACTTTTACGGGCATTTGCATTACTGATGTGTAGTTATGGAATTCTAGTTCTACCTCCAATCCCAGTTTATGGAGCTCCCTTCGAACTCTCTTCCTCTTAATTTCGACACAATCCTCTTCAATGTCCGTTCGTCACGTTCACTCAATCCACACTTTCGTCCGTGTTGTGACTTAGGGAACCACGTTTTTCGCTTTCGCTGTATGCGGTATAAATCTTCGATACGATGCTTCTTGAAACATCAAACACTTTGGCTGCCTTGGTGACGGAAGCACGTACAATACCAGCACCAACAATTTTCCCAAGTTCGAATTCAGTTAGTTCCCACATAACGCACTGAACACTGTTCTGACCAAGACTGACACTTGCAACGTGTTGAGCACATTACACAGGTGCCTCCCCTTCCATTTCCCACTTACTTGTTGTTCGTCCACGTAGACTGGGATACACCTGGTAACTTCCGCCCCTTGGCCCGTCCCTTCTATTCCATACACTGAAATATATCCACTTTATGTTACCTAATCTTCTATCGTGCCATTTAACGGCACTTACAATTCCTGACTGCTCGATCTCGTATACAATGTAGTCGTAAGCCGGATGCAACAACCTTCTTCCCCCCTCCTTGTACTTTTTCTTTGTGGGTCATCAGTCTTCTGACGGGTTTGATGCGACCCGCCGCGAATTCCTCTCCTGTGTCCACCTCTTCATCTCAAGTACCTCTTGCGACCTATGTCCTCAATTGTTTGGTGGATCTATTCCAATCTATGTGTTCCTCTACAATTTTTGCCCTCTACAACTCCCTCTAGTACCGTGGAAGTCATTCTCTGATGCCTGAACAGATGTCTTTTCTCCTTGTCGTTGTTTTCCACATATTCCTATTCTCTCTTATTCTGTACAGAACCTCCTCATTCCTTATCTTATCAGTCTACTTAATTTTCAACGTTCTCCTGTAGCACCGCATCTCAAATGCTTCGATTCTCTTCTGTTCTGGTTTTCCCACATTCCATTTTTCACTACCACACAATGTTGTGCTCCAGATGTACATTCTCAGAAATTTCTTCGTCAAATTAAGGTCTATGTGATTGGTTATTTTGCTGCCTAGGTAGTAGAATTCCTTAACTTCATCTAAGTCATGACCATCAAGCCTGATGTTAAGTTTCTCGCTGTTCTCATTTCTGCTACTTCTCATTAATTTCGTCTTTCTTCGTTTTACTCTCAGTCTATATCCTGTACTCAGACTGTTCATACCATTCAGCATATAATGTAATTCTTCTTCTCTTTCACTCAGGATAGCAATGTTATTAGTGAATCGTATCACTGATATCCTTTGACCTTGAATTTTAATTCCACTCCTGAATCTTTCTCCGATTTCCATCATTGCTTCTTCGATTTACAGACTGAACAGTATTGGGGAAAAACTACATCCCTGTCTTACACCCTTTTGAGTACTAGCGCTTCGTTCTTAGTCGTCCATTCTTATTATTCTCACCTGTCTCTTGTACATATTGTATATTACCCGTCTCTCCGTATAGCTTAACCCTATTTTTCTAAGAATTTCGATCATCTTGCACCATTTTACATTTTCGAACGCTTTTTCCAGCTCGACGAATCCTATGAACGTGATTTTTATTTAGTCTTGCTTCCACTATCAACATCAACGTCAGAATTGTCTCTCTGGTACCTTTACCTTTTCTAAAGCCAAACTGATCGTCATCTAGCACATCCTGACTTTTTTTATTCTTCCTTATATTATACTTGTCAGCAACTTTGATGGATTGTGCGGTAATTCTCGCACTTGTCAGCTCTCGGAATTGTGTGGATGATGCTTTTCCGAAAGTCAGATGGTACGTCGCCAGACTCATGCGTTCTACACACCAACGTGAATAGTCGTTTTGTTGCCACTTCCCCCAATGATTTTAAAAATTGTGAGGGAATGTTATCTATACCTTCTGCCTTATTTGATATTAAGTCCTCTAATGCTCTCTTAAATTCTAATACTGGATCCTCTGTCTCATCTAAATCGGCTCTCGTTTCTTTTTCTTGTTGTATCCACGGACCCAACCAACCAACCAACCAACTCGCGCACGCGCGCCCTGACCGTGACATCGTTGGCCACAGTTCCTGTCGCGGCCGTCGTAGTCTCAGGGCGTTACCGCCGACGGAAGAGGTCGCGCCGTTGCTAAGCTCGGGACCGCAGCGCCCTCTGCCTTTTGCATATAAGGAGGAGCGCTGGCCCCGAGACGGACAGTCTATTGTTGATTGTCTATTGCTAGCCTTTCGTAGAGTTTATAGCGGAGCCATTGCAGTGTGATATTTGCTATTGTATTCGAATAGGCTCAGTACACGGATTACTCTCGGATATTACTTGGACTTGTATTGCTGGTGCACGTTTCGTCAGAAATAAATATAAGTTATCTCTTCATTCTAGCTGGCGCAATTCTTGTCATTAATTATTTTTCGGCCAACAGACATAGCTACATCATGGTCACTACCCACGCTTTATACAATTTGTGGTGGCTGCCCCAAAAGTACCGCCGAGGACCTTGGGTTTGGGAGCCGTCACAAAACTTCTATTACATCAGACAAATCTTCCTCCTCATAGAAGCCTTAATGTACTCATTCCACCTATCCGCGCTATCCTCTGCATTTAATAGTGGAATTCCCGTTGCACTCTTAATGTTACCACCATTTCTTTTAATGTCACCGAAGGTTGTTTTGACTTTCCTGTATGCTGACTCAGTCCTTCCGACAATCATTTCTTTTTCGATTTCTTCACATTTTTCATGCAGCCAATTCGTCTTAGCTTCTCTGCGTTTTGTATTTATTTCATTCCTCAGCGACTTGTATTTATGTATTCCTGATTGTGCTGCCTTCTTTTATTGACCAGCTGAAGTATTCTTTTGTTATCCATTGTCTCATTGCAGTTACCGTCTTTCTAGCCATGTTTTACTTTCCAACTTCTGTTTCTGCCATTTTTAGAGATGTCCATTCCTCTTCAACTGTACTGCCTACTGAGCTATTCCTTATTGCTGTATCTATAGCTTTAGAGAACTTCAAGCATGTCTCGCCATCCCTTAGTACTTCTGTATCCCAATTTTTCCGTATTAATTCTTCATGACTAACCTGTTGAATTTCAGCCTTCTCTTCATCACAACTACATTGTGATCTAAGTCTATACCTGCTCCGGGGTACGCCTTACAGTTCAGTATCTGTTTTCTGACTCTCAGTCTGACTATGATGTAATCTAACTGAATTCTTCCCGTATCATCCGGCCTTTTCCAAGTATACCTCCTCCTCTTGTGATTCATGAACAGAGTATTCGCTATTAACAGCTGAAATTTATTACAGAAATCAATTAGTCTTAACGAATCCTACTCCTGTTATACCATTTTCTGCTGCTTTTGATATTACCCTATACTCATCTGGCCAGAAATCCTTGTCTTCTTTCCATTTCACTTCACTGATTCCTACTGTATCTACACTCCTGGAAATTGAAATAAGAACACCGTGAATTCATTGTCCCAGGAAGGGGAAACTTTATTGACACATTCCTGGGGTCAGATACATCACATGATCACACTGACAGAACCACAGGCACATAGACACAGGCAACAGAGCATGCACAATGTCGGCACTAGTACAGTGTATATCCACCTTTCGCAGCAATGCAGGCTGCTATTCTCCCATGGAGACGATCGTAGAGAAGCTGGATGTAGTCCTGTGGAACGGCTTGCCATGCCATTTCCACCTGGCGCCCCAGTTGGACCAGCGTTCGTGCTGGACGTGCAGACCGCGTGAGACGACGCTTCATCCAGTCCCAAACACGCTCAATGGGGGACAGATCCGGAGATCTTGCTGGCCAGGGTAGTTGACTTACACCTTCTAGAGCACGTTGGGTGGCACGGGATACATGCGGACGTGCATTGTCCTGTTGGAACAGCAAGTTCCCTTGCCGGTCTAGGAATGGTAGAACGATGGGTTCGATGACGGTTTGGATGTACAGTGCACTATTCAGTGTCCCCTCGACGATCACCAGTGGTGTACGACCAGTGTAGGAGATCGCTCCCCACACCATGATGCCGGGTGTTGGCCCTGTGTGCCTCGGTCGTATGCAGTCCTGATTGTGGCGCTCACCTGCACGGCGCCAAACACGCATACGACCATCATTGGCACCAAGGCAGAAGCGACTCTCATCGCTGAAGACGACACGTCTCCATTCGTCCCTCCATTCACGCCTGTCGCGACACCACTGGAGGCGGGCTGCACGATGTTGGGGCGTGAGCGGAAGACGGCCTAACGGTGTGCGGGACCGTAGCCCAGCTTCATGGAGACGGTTGCGAATGGTCCTCGCCGATACCCCAGGAGCAACAGTGTCCCTAATTTGCTGGGAAGTGGCGGTGCGGTCCCCTACGGCACTGCGTAGGATCCTACGGTCTTGGCGTGCATCCGTGCGTCGCTGCGGTCCGGTCCCAGGTCGACGGGCACGTGCACCTTCCGCCGACCACTGGCGACAACATCGATGTACTGTGGAGACCTCACGCCCCACGTGTTGAGCAATTCGGCGGTACGTCCACCCGGCCTACCGCATGCCCACTATACGCCCTCGCTCAAAGTCCGTCAACTGCACATACGGTTCACGTCCACGCTGTCGCGGCATGCTACCAGTGTTAAAGACTGCGATGGAGCTCCGTATGCCACGGCAAACTGGCTGACACTGACGGCGGCGGTGCACAAATGCTGCGCAGCTAGCGCCATTCGACGGCCAACACCGCGGTTCCTGGTGTGTCCGCTGTGCCGTGCGTGTGATCATTGCTTGTACAGCCCTCTCGCAGTGTCCGGAGCAAGTATGGTGGGTCTGACACACCGGTGTCAATGTGTTCTTTTTTCCATTTCCAGGAGTGTAGATTCAGCCTTTGCATTTCCCTTTTGAGATTTTCTATCTTCCTTACCATATTCCAGCTTCTGAAATTCCATACCCCGACTCTTAGAACGTTATTTTTTTCGTCGATTATTCAGTCTTTTTCTCATCGTCACCTCCCCCTTAGCAGTCCCATCCCAGAGTTCTAAATTGGGGACTATTCCGGAACCTTTTGCCTGATGTGCTGTGGATACACGTTATGTGTTTTTAATGCAGTGGTTTCGATTGCCTTCTGGATTCTCATGCCGTTGACTATTGCTGATTCTTCCCCCTTTAGAGGCCGTTTCCCACCCCATGGACAAGAGAGTGCCCTGCACCTCTGTCCGCTCCTTCGCCCTCTCTGACAAGACCGTTGGCAGGGTGAGGGTGACTTCTTATGCCGGAAGTCTTCGGCCGCCAATGCTGATTATTAATCAAAATTTAAGCGATGGCGGAGGACGTTTTGATTACTTATCAAAGACGCTATCCCTGTACCACGGGTGCAACACGTGTACATGTCTTTCTCGGATTTCTTATAAGATATGTTTGATAGAGCTGGCTGCTCCCGTTTGCAGCTCTCTTTCGTTGTATTTTTCGTCCTTTTCCTTTATACATTTTGCTTTTGAATGTGGCGGGTGACTATAATGGAAAATTGGCATATTGGGAAACTGATTTTACACTTTGGTAGTTCCGTTGTCAGTGTTTGATTCTTACTCTGTTCAATCCGATTTCGCTGGTAAGTTCGATGAGTCGGTGTTCAATCGTTGTATGTTGTCTATTTCATATATGCGTTGTTTTGCGTATCTGAGCTTGCTGCTGTAGATTCTTCTTTTTGTGCTACATGATCTTATCCAGACAGATGCAGCGCATTAGAAAAGTGGTGTAGTGGAGGTTTTGTATGAATGTGCTAATGTTTCATTTCAAGAGATGTTTAATCGTCCTCTAATTAGTCTTAAGAGTCTTAGTTGTCGCACAGAAAACTAATACAAACTCAATTTTTCAATGATGCTTCACGAAATTTGTGAAAATTGTCCAGACAAAAAAAAAAAAAAAAAAAGCACCACGAAGAAATACTCGAATTAGACGGAAATCGGTAGATGCCATGACAAACATATGATTACAATTAAAAAAAAAGGTGATTAATTCAAGAGGAAAAGCTTCACAAATTGAGCAAGTCAATAACGCATTGGTCCACCTCTGTCCTTACTCAAGATGTTATTCGGCTGAGCATTGATTAACAGAGTTGATGGATGTCTTCCTGAGGGATATAGTGCAAAATTATGTTCTATTAGCGTCTTAGATCGTCAAAATCCCGAGGTGGTTGATGGGCTCTGCCCATAATGCACCGACCGTTCTCAGTTGGGGAGATGTCCGGCGACACTGCTGGCCCAAGTGGGGTCTCGGAAGCACGAACACGAGCAATAGAAGCTCTCGCTGTGTGCGGGGTGGAGGGGGGGGGGGATATCTCTGAAAAATAAGCCCAGAAGGTTTTTCCATGAAGGGGCAACGAAACGGAGCGTAAAATGAGCGTACCGCTCTGCTGTAAGGGTGCCGCAGATGACAACAAATGGGGTCCTGCTATGAAAAGAAATGGCACCCAGACCATCATTCCTGGTTGTCGGGCCGTATGGCGGATGACACTCAGGTTAGTAGTCCACCGTCGTCAGGGGACTCTTCAGACACGTGTTCGCTGGTTATCGGGCTCAGTTCGAAGTGGAACTCATCATTTAAGACAATTCTACTCCAGTCAGTAAGATTCCAGGCCGAAGAATGAAATAGATGAGGAGCGAGAAACACGTTCAGCTTCTCACCGAAAGAGAATAAATAGATTGAAAGAAAAGTTAAAGATGTTCAACGAGAAGTAATTAGAGAAGAGGATCGAGTCTGACCTCAGCCAGCATACATAGAGAAATTACTGAAAAAACAAAACGACGAAGTAAACTAGGTAGAGTTACAATGAGTGAATGACAGCGATCACAACTGCATGATTACGGAACAGCAGTATCAATTAAGGAAAGACACTAGAGATAAGATTCTCCTACTGTTGTAGAAAACAATTTATTGGAATCATAAGATAACAACCGATAAAATAATCCGTTATAACAAACCTGATGTAAGTGATCAATAAAAATGACAAGCCCCTTCCGTATAGACATCGCTGCCCCAAGGCCCATAATTTGCCGACCACCTGTAATGAGCTGACGGCTCATTACAGGCATCTGGCAGACGAGATAAAAACCATGTGGAAACGAGTTTCAACATGTCTCTGTGGTAATACCAGACTCCCAAGTTGTCTCAAAACGGACTGTGAAAACTTAAAGGTATAGCTCTAGGGAGCCTATATAAACATATTTTCTTTTATTATTTTGTTTTATTCATTATATTTGTGTGGAGCTCACCATCAATGAAGCATAATACACTACTGGCCATTAAAATTGCTACACCAAGAAGAAATGCAGATGATAAACGGGTATTAGTTGGACAAATATATTATACTAGAACTGACATGTGATTACATTTTCACGATATTTGGGTGCATTGATCCTGAGAAATCAGTACCCAGAACAACCACCTCTGACCGTAATAACGGCCTTGATACGCCTGGGCATTGAGTCAAACAGAGCTTGGATGGTGTGTACAGGTATAGCTGCCCATGCAGCTTCAACACGATACCACAGTTCATCAAGAGTAATGACTGGCGTATTGTGACGAGCCAGTTGCTCGGTCACCATTGACCAGACGTTTTAAATTGGTGAGAAATCTGGAGAATGTGCTAGCCAGGGCAGCAGTCCAACATTTTCTGTACCGAAAAAAAAAAAGCCCGTACAGGACGTACAACATGCGGTCGGGCATTATCCTTCTGAAATGTAGGGTTTCGCAGGGTTCGAATGAAGTGTAGAGCCAAGGGTCGTAACACATCTGAAATGTAACGTCCACTGTTCAAAGTGCCATGAATGCGAACAAGAGGCGACCGAGATGTGTAACCAATGACACCCCATGCCATCACGCCGGGTGATACGCCAGTATTGTGATGACGAATACACGCTTCCGATGTGCCTTCACCGCGATGTCACCAAACACGGATGCGACATCATGATGCTGTAAATAGAACCTGGATTCATCCGAAAAAATGACGTTTTGCCATTCGTACACCCAGGTTCGTCGTTGAGTACACCATCGCAGGCGCTCCTGTCTGTGATGCAGCGTCAAGGGTAACCGCAGCCATGGTCTCCGAGCTGATAGTCCATGCTGCTGCAAACGTCGTCGAACTGTTCGTGCAGATGTTTGTTGTCTTGCAAACGTCCCCATCTGTTGACTCAGGGATTGAGACGTTACTGCACGATCCGTTACAGCCATGCAGATAAGATGCCTGTCATATTGACTGCTAGTGATACGAGGCCGTTGGGATCCAGCACGGCGTTCCGTGTTACCCTCCTGAACCCACCGATTCCATATTCTGCTAACAGCCATTGGATCTCGACTAACGCGAGCAGCAATGTTGCGATACGATAAACCGCAATCGCGACAGGCTAGAATCCGACCTTTATCAAAGTCGGAAACGTGATGGTACACATTTCTCCTCCTTACACGAGGCATCACAACAACGTTTCACCAGTCAACGCGGGTCAACTGCTGTTTGCGTATGGGAAATCGGTTGGAAACTTTCCTCATGTCAGCACGTTGTAGTTGTCGCCACAGGCGCCAACCGTGTGTGAATATTCTGAAAAGGTAGTCATTTGCATATCACAGCATCTTCTTCCTGTCGGTTAAATTTCGCGTCCGTAGCACGTCATCTTCGTGGTGTAGCAATTTTAATGGCCAGTAGTGTATTAATAAATAAAACTTTTTGGCAGCGTTATTAGTTCACCCTCCCTCCGCATGGAGGAATATCTTTGTGAATCGAGCCGTTCTCAGTTCGCTGTGAACAAGGAGGTTAGGCTGTGAACGATAGTATTGTATGCAAGCCAGCTTTCTGTGCGTTCCGTTGTTAGTAATAAATACGTGTTAATCTTACTCCCTAGTATTCAGCTTCATTCCGCAGGCCTCCCGCACAGGTATCTCTACATATCTATCAGCAATTGTCGATCAGTTTAAATTATATATCTGTCTGAACCAAGGATCTGAACATAACGCATTTTAATGTATCTGTAAGCATATTTACTATAAGGGAGCTTGTTGTCGACCATCGAAACTGAACAATCGAGCGATACTATCAGTCATGACGAGATGATAATTGTTGAATTGATCCGTAAAGATACGGATCAAATGTTTTAATTAATATGTGCATCTTATCAGTGTGAACTACAGAAAGACAGTGATTAATATAGCGTGAACTGTGAACTGATGCTACTCTTATATTCAACGATGTATGAAGATAGTTTCCGCGTATGCAATGGACGCAAATCAGTGAATGAACAATGCGTGTGCACGGTATCAGATCTGAACATTTAGAGGACCGAGCCTTGATGTGAATTAGCCTTGAACTGTGTCGTATCTCTTACTGAACTGAAATTGCTTCGCGATGCCACAGAGTGATACACTGTGTAGAGAAATATAGGCTTACTCTGTAAGTACGTCTATAATTGGATACTTAACTGTAGAAAGGTGCTAACTCCCGAATTCATAAAAAATGTGATAAGAGGTTTGTAAGATGCAGGATACCGGACCGGATGATTACATGTGAAAAGTGCTATGTTCACCGAGAGTTCCAAGTGGTTACATTTGCCACCACAAGATGACAATTGTGCTAAGTTGCCTGCTGATTTCATAAGATTTCATTTGGTATTCAGTTGTGTTTGTTTCATTTTGCTGCATATCGATTGATATGCTTCAGTCTCACATGTGCATGTGAGATGAGAGTATCGCTGGTAGGGGCGGAAATGAAATCGCGTCATGCATTCTGAAAGTGTTAACCACTGGGATAACAACGAAGATGGTTCAAATGGCTCTGAGCACTATGGGACTTAACATCTGAGGTTATCAGTCCCCTAGACTTAGAACTATTTAAACCTTTTAGAACCTAAGGACATCACACACATCCATACCCGAGACAGGTTTCGAACCTGCGACCGTAGCAGCAGCGCGGTTCCGGACTGAAGCGCCTAGAACCGCATGGCCACAGCGGCCGGCAACAACGAAGAAAAACCTTATTGTTTGGAGTGACAACTGTGCTGCACAAAACAAGAATTGAAAGATGGTATTTCTGTTTGTTTTCCTGGTGGCAAATGGGTTGTTCACGTGAATAGAAAAACAGTTTCTTGTTAGTGGTAGAGCTTCTTCCCCTGTGACTCTGAGTTTGCCTTGATAGAGAAAAGGAAGTCGGTAACGAAGGCATTTGTACCCAGCGACCTATGCAAAATGGTCGAAGGAGCAAAGGTTGTTAGACGAGGTACTCTCTACAAAGAAGCTGAACATTTCAAAAGATGTCAGCTTCACATATGATTCAACAGATGTAACACATGTAGCAATAAGAGAATGTTACATTGACATGGAAAGGATCCGTAAGGTGAATGTGCTCAAAAAAAGTGAAATATGCAAGAAACATTCAATTTGCTAACTTTGAATCTATTTCCTCAACCCATTCAATTACAGATGAAAAGAAGAAAGCCTTAAAGTCTATGATACCTTACCTGGAAAAGGATGACCATAATGAATATTATATGCAGATCTGTGGAGTGTAACTAAGAACGTAGTACCTAGAATAATTTGATGGTACTTAGCACCTTTCATAAATGTTTCTGTTTGAATTGCCTTCAGCATCAAACAATTCCAACTGTGTTATTGTGTCATATTAGTGGTGGATCTAATATATGATTAGATACTCCCATTTGTAACATGGAAAAGTTTGAGGAGTAAATAATTAAAACACTGCACTGCAGACAGTTTGTTTGTAATAACTTCAGTTCATGATTTTGTTACTTTGCACCTTTCTACAATTAAGTGACCAATTGTGTACGCCCGGGAACTGCAAGCCCGCGTCAGCAAGCTCACGACAACAGGTGTAACAGCACAGGACTCTTCTCATTACTTGCCACAGATATATCTGTAGTTACAACGGATCTGGAGGCATTATTTTGAACACAGAATCGGTAAATATTAGTCGACCACAGTATTGTTTCACCTGGGAGTGAGGGCATTACGGTCGGGGTATCGTGAGATTTTATTGTGACATTTGACAACGACACAGTGGACCACTTTATAATGTATGAAAAACCGACCTGAAAGCATTCACAGTGCGATGCGTTTTCCATAGACACCTCTGTACTTGTTTACGGTAACATCCGTGTGTGTTCCTGGTGACGCCTACGGGAGGCCAAGTGCTATAATAACATGGTCCGGTACTACCATCATCGCACGTCATCGTCGTCACATTATCTAGGAATCCTGCAGTGACGTGAGGTGCAGCCACGGCAGTGACTGTTATAAAACAAACTGCTAAACAAGATCAGGCTCTCAATTGCAAAGGTCATTTATAATGATATACCAGTATACTGTATAATTAAGGTAAGGACGACCAATTGGCCACTGCACAACATGACCAAACGCTTACGGGAATCGGCGAAAACCTCAAGTAAAGAGGATAACGGGAAAGGGCCACTACATTAGTAGTATGCGGGTAAGTGTAGAATTTGGGTCTGACGAGAGGCGTGCTAGGTTAGTCCGTGCAGTTGCGATGACCACTGTGTCCGGATGATGCAGCAGTCAGCAAGAGACCCCCGTTCGAGTCCCGGCCTGGCACAGAGTTCCAATTTTCCCCATTCATTTAAATCAATGCCCACTAGCAGCTAATGCCATAATTCCTTCGTATCTTCACGTATTATGAGTTTTCTCTTAAAAAAAATGTTATACACTTGTAATTTGGTCACTGCAATAGTACTAACATATTAATGTAGTTTTTGCAGGACCAGTTCGAGAGCAATTTTCACACAAACGAGACTTATCATTTAGCACCCTTCCCATCTTTCTGCCGCATCAGTTTTCCCTATCAATCGTAACAAGCATTGTGTGCAAACCTGCACTTGGACGGCCCTGGCGCCCTGCTCACTTGGTACCCCAAGCAGCCGCTACTAATTTTGTGATAAACCTTGTATGGAAATCTTACATTAGTGGCGACTCTGGCGCTCCTCTCAGCTTGGAGCCCCAAGCGGCTGCTACTAATATTGTGATATGTCCTGAATAGTGGCTTCTCTGGTGCCTCTCTCAGCTTGGTGCCCCAAGCATTCGCTGCTAGTAATGTGATACACCCTGTTTATGAATCTTACAGTCGCAGCATCTCTGGCGGCCCTCTCAGTTTGGCGCCTCAAGCGGTCACTACTAATACTGTGGTACATCTTGCATAGAAATTTTCCACTTGTGGCGTATCTGGCCCCCCTCAGCTTGACGCCACAAGTCCCCACTTCTAATACCGTGATACATCCTGTATAGAACTCTTACACTTGTGGTGTTTCTGGTGCCCTTCTCACCTTGGCACCCCAAGCAGCTCCTACCAGTATTGTGAAACGTCCTGTGTAGAAACCTTACACTTGTGGCATCTTTGGCACCCCTCTCAACTTGGCGCTCCAAGCGGATGCTACGAATATTGTGACATATTCTGTATAAAAAATGTTACACTTTCGGCCTCTCTGGCTCCCCTCTCAACTTGGTGCTTCAAGCGGCCGTCACTAATATTGTGATACATTCTGTATACAGATCTTTCACATGTGGCGTCTCTGGCACCCGTCTCAGCTTGGTGCCCCAAGGAGTCGTTACTGATACATTCTGTATACAGATCTTACTCTTGTGGCGTCTCTGTCAACCCTTTCAGCTTAGTGCCCCAAGCAGCTGCTACTAGTATTGTGATACGCCCTGTATAGAAATCTTACACTTCTGACTTCTCTGGCTTCTCAACTTGGTGGCCGTATCGGCTGCTACTAATATTGTGATACGTTCTGTATAGAAATCTTACACTTGTGGCACCGCTAGTGCCCCTCACAGCTTGGCGCCTCAGGCGGTAGCTTCTGTTGCTTGGGCCTTAAACCAGCCCTGAGTGTTCGCTCCACATCTCTCAGTACAATTTTTCAGTAAAGCAGCACTCAAACTTATTTCCATTGATTTCCCAATATCCGCTGATCAGGTATTTCACGTAATGAACTAACAATTTCCTGTAGCTAGCAATATTGGAAACCACCATTATACGGCATGCGAACCTGTCGTATACGTCCTTTGTTGTGATTGATCGAAAACAGTAACCCGCACTGCATTTAGTATTGGCAACTGGTGTACACGTGCATGGGGCTGGTTAAATTACAGTATGGCTCGGGTTGCTTGGGTTGGGCTTGTTATTATATTTCGAGCGCGCATTGAGTGCATGCTTACATATTATCAATGTCATTTACATTACATTCTTACTTTTCTTGGTCCCTGTTTTTCCATATCTGAGTGAAGCTGCGGAGAGTATATGAGTAGGCCTACAGATTATTGACTTTGAGTTTCACAGTAACTTTAATTTCATTTTTTTTCACCTGAGAATCCTATCCTACGAGTAAATCACTCTTGGCTAACGCACTTAAGTTGGTTCAGGATTACATAAGAAGATTAAGTCACCACTTGACTACACTATCATTAGCATTATTTAATTTTTGGCCGATCATCCCATTGTGTTACAAGGAGACTACGAAATCTAAAACTGCATCTTTCGCTGTGATAACAAGTGCAGAACGGAATTCTTTTGATCACCTTTTAATAGCTCGGCAGGTTCTAGTGGGACATAGTTAACTTAGTGATATTTTGTTGTTTAAATCCGTATCATCATATCAGTACCGTTGTAAAAGGAGCGAGCCAATAAATTAGTAATAATAACGATAATGATAATAATAGTAACAATAATAATGATACTGTTTAGAAAACTTTCGGGAATGCAGCCGGGTGACATCGCCGACAAACCGATGTTTCGACAGTAGCACGTCCGCTCATTTTAAAAAAGTAAGCACTGTGCAAGGAATTTAAAACCTCGGTTTGTCAAGCAATACCTGAAAGGTAAACACACACACACACACACACAGAACACACACACACCGCAAACTTTAGCGCCCTCACACAACCAAAGGCGGCCGACGCCATAAATTATCGATAGTGAAAATTAAAAACCAACGGGTGAGGTAGCATTTACTCAGTCTCTGTTTCTTGATAAGGGAGAGAGCGGGATTCCGCACAGAATTTAAACAAAAACCTCTGTCTCTACTTGTAACGTTACTTGCTAAGATAATCTCAACTGCTTCCTTAATAACACCATTCTAATAGCTGGAAGTGCATATGAGAGTCGCCGTGCTGTTATATCCCACAGAATGACCGGTGCCAGGACAATGTTATGCAACTGCATGTTACACACTGACAACAGTGGAGCAAATCCGCAACTGGAGAACATTATCTTGGCACCGGTCATCCTATAGGATATAATAACATGGAGATTCTGACATGCACTTCCATCTGTTGGGATGGTGTTATTAAGGGAGCAGTTGAAATTAAATTAGAAAGTAACCTTACAAATATGAGATACAGGTTTTTGTTTAAATTCTGCGTGTAATTCCGCTCTCTCAAAAATGGTTCAAATGGCTCTGAGCACAATGGGACTCAACTGCTGAGGTCATTAGTCCCCTAGAACTTAGAACTAGTTAAACCTAACTAACCTAAGGACATCACACACATCCATGCCCGAGGCAGGATTCGAACCTGCGACCGTAGCGGTCTCGCGGCTCCAGACTGCAGCGCCAGAACCGCTTGGCCACTTCGGCCGGCTCCGCTCTCTCCCTTGTCAAGAAGCGGACAGAGTTAATGCTACCTCACCCGTTGGTTTTTAATTTTCGCTATCGATAACTTCTGACGTCAGTCATCTTTGGTTGCGTGATGGCGCTACTGTTTACAGTGTGCAGTTTTGCCATGAAAATGACAGTATGTGCTCCTATCGAAATGTCGGCGGTTGTCGACTCTATCGCATTCCCGTAAGTTATTTGAACATTGTACACGCCGGGAGAAACACAGGTCTCATAATAATAATAACACAGTCCAACATAACAGTTGCGACATTCAGTCGGGTTTTTGTTACCCACAGCAATAGCAGCGCTCCAAGAAGCCAGCAAGTGACACTTCTGAGTACTATACGGGACGAATGCGAATACTATTGTTTATGTTGATTTCTAAGGTAGTTTTTACAATAGGGAGCGTGTGTGTATTGCCATAAAAATCGATAATAACTAAAAAATGACACCGCATTCGTCATTCTTTAGTTTCCCAAGGGCTCTGGGAGGTATGAAACTAGATCACAGACAGTTTATTTGTGATTCATTTATAACATGCAGAAACTTACTGAAGAATGTCATTTTCCTTTAATAACGAAAAATTGCTATTAAACACTAGAAGATATGATCTTTTGCAGAAAGAAGTCATATATCAACACAACAATGCGAAGTTCTCTTTGCTACACATCTGGCGCAATTCACTGAATGTGGAACGTATGAAACCTGTAAGGAATGTAATGCCTACATTTTTTAACGTATCACATAAATCACCACACTTGTAGCTGAGGGAAAACCGCACAGATGTCATAATAAAACGTCAAAAAGCAATAAAGCTGTTTCGCAAAAGGAAGATACCAATTCCACAATTGTTGCTTCATCTGAGCCACAAACGGCAAGAATCTTCAACATATACCCTTTTGGATTAAAAGTAATTACAGTCATAAAAATATTCGTCTGTCAGAAAGCTGAATGAAGTGTAAGAATAGGAAAATCATTAGACCGCGTGAAATTTTTTTTACGTGTCAAAGAAAGTGACTATTACAATAAGAAGGGACAACAGATATGTATGCTATTAATGTATGAAATATGTATTTATTTTCTCTCACGTTCAGCGAATTAAGCGGCAATTATGCACGTATTCGAAAGCAATTCTTCATGAATAAGTTGTACCTTATGTCATCGGATCAGTGAAATTCGGCTGTTTATAAATTATTTATCGATAATCTATGTCCCTTGGCAATTTAGTAATGCATAGAATGCAAAAATATACAATTATCTCGTTAATTAAGTAGAAAACTAGGTTCAACTTTCATTATCTAACGACACATGTCCCTATCTGCTTTCTCACCGCTTGGAGTACTAATATCGCTCCAGCTTTCTAACGGTAACAACTTTCACACCAGAGAATGTCACAGATTTATGTGTTAGACTGTGACAGTACTGTTCATCGAAAATTTCGTTAACTTGCAGGGACAACTGAAGTGCCATATTTTAATTTTTGCAAAGCTTGGCAAATTGTTAGATGAGTATGTGTTCGGTGATTACCTGGGAAGCAGTCGATGACAGTGATGTTGTCGATGGCGAGGTGCGAGGGCATCCCATTGGCCGTGACGGCCTCCAGCGCAAACTGGAAGTCTTCGCTGACGCGCCCAATTGTGAACTCGTGCCGCCGCCACCTGCCGAAAGACGAGAGTCAGCTATCAGGCCAGCCTGCTGCCGCCCCCGACCAAGTATTTTTGGAAGATTTCCTTTGATTGTCAGGCGAACGTAGAAGCTGGAAATCCTCTCCAAAATATTCCCAACTGTAAACTACTGGGTTCCACACACAGCCAACGGGGATATTTGGCTGAAAAAAAGTTGTACAACCGCCCACCCACATCTCATGAATACCAAAGCATAATGGAAGATGCCTAAAAAAATAAAAAATAAAAAACAACAACTTACTGTCTAAGCGACATTGCAGCCCCTGTGTCTGTTGCTTCTGAAACACGCTGCCAAGAACGGAAACTGATACACCAATGCAGTATCACCATTTTCAGCAAGTGATTCTACAGGATGACTCCAGGGTCCACCGACAAAAATTTTTTTAGAGATATTTTATGAGTATTTTGGTACATGTGACTCACAGTACCGCAAACCGTAACTTTGACCATCGTGGTTACATTGACCACTCATACATCGAAAGGTTTACTTCTCTGTGCTGGCTCTTAGCTATACGTTTAGAGTATACTGCTTGGTATTAAAGTTCGATCAATACATACGAGATGGTGCCATGTAGTGCCGATTTTCTTGCAAAGCAGTTGGCGAACCTGTTGCACTTACAGTTGTATGCGAAAAAGTGAGTTAAAATCTGGTTGTGTAGAAACCATCGCTATCTTTTATCTGAAAAACCAACTATATCTTGTATGTTACTTGATTAATTATCAAAACAGATCACTGAGTTTTTTGTTCACATTATAACAGAACGTAAAATCATGTACGTCAGTAATTTCTTTCCGTGTAATGTTTTATGTAAATATAGCCTTTGATTGCGAATTTAACAACTAAGAGACTGTTATTTTTGGTTATGCGGGAAGGAGGTGGATCTTTGGAAGAGTGGTTGGCGGTCTTTGGATCTGGAGCGTGGGTTGGAGGAGGTGGTGATACAGATGTGGTGGAAAACAATGTCTTATTTGATATTAGTGTAGAAGTGTTAAATGTGAATAAATGAATTAAATAGTGATGTGCAAAACCAATGTAACGCTTGCTCTCTAAAAATCAAAATACCACGTCGCCCTACAAACCATTTAGTCTCATCCAAACACAAAGAAAATCGCGGTAACTTTGCAGTGGAATCACCTCTAGACTTCACGAAGACAACAACGCAGCCATCGATATGAGTTAAGTACCAAACTGTTCGTACTTGTTAACGACCTCGGACAATAAATTTGAATCTCTTGTAGTTCCTGAAGTCTCCATGTGGACAAAGGAGTAGGACAACTTATAGACTGTGGAAATCTTAGGAAGAGGTCTGTTAAACTTGGGAGCTCGTCCGGGATATTACAGTTAAGTGCGATGAGACTAATTGTGCTTTGTTTGCAGGAAAGTATAAACTTTATAATTCGTAAAACATGACTAACATTGTACACGTTTCCTGCACCAGAAAAAGTAGTGTGAGAACCAACAAAGTGCTGGATTATCGGAGAGGTGGACCTGTGATCGACGTCGTGGTGGGAAAAGATAAGTACAATTCTTCTTTCTTTTAAACTTTTCGTCAAGACTGTGTCCAAACACGTGGTGTCATAATGACGCTATCAGAAGAAATTAAAAAGAAAGTGGGAGAAATGTTAGACTCGAATGTGTGTGGTGTAAGTGACGATCC
Organism: Schistocerca nitens; assembly: GCF_023898315.1. Classification (NCBI taxonomy): domain Eukaryota; kingdom Metazoa; phylum Arthropoda; class Insecta; order Orthoptera; family Acrididae; genus Schistocerca; species Schistocerca nitens. The sequence goes on along the minus strand of NC_064614.1, from coordinate 659,134,923 downwards.
AGATGACTCACAAACCGAAAGAAAACCGGATCAACAGGACTGGGTACAGTTAGTCTTTGCCAGAATGGGACAAATGCAGTCCGAATTAACAATGGCAATGAATTCAAACAGTGAATTCCTAGAATCGAAAATAAATGCATCCAGTGAATCGCTAGAAGCAAAAATGAAAAGCAACGGTGATGTACTGAAAGAAGAGATCTCAAATTTAAAACTTCAATTAGGAGAAAGTTTGAAGGGCGTGAACTCCAAAACTGAGGCTATAGAAAATAAGTTTGTGACCTTAGAAAATAAATTGTTCACAGTTAGCTCAAGTCAAGGGAAAGAGATTGAAAGGTTAACCGCAGCTCAAAGAACTGTGGAGGAGAGGGTAGACAAATTAAGTCTAGATACAGAATCAAAAGTTAATTCCTTAGATGCTGAATTAAATAAGATACAAGAGTCTGTAACATGTAATTTAAGTGTAGTAGACAAGAGATTCACTGAAATGCAAGATAATTTTGTGTCTAGAAATTTATGTATGAATGGTGGAAGTGTGTGGAGTAATTCACCTGTAAAAAGTTTTCCTTGTGATAATTTACACCATGTAGACTTTTTACAACACTGCTCTGACAATCTTGTTCCTGGTATGTCTGATAATCTAAAGATTAAATTTGTCAAAAAATTTCTTGAGGTAGAAGCCTTGTCTTGGGCAAACCAACATTTTGATGAGTGGAAAACGTTTGATGATTTTAAGAAGAGTTTCTTAAATAAGTTTTGGTCTGAGACTGAACAGGGTAGGGTAAAAAGTGTATTTTTAAATGGGCCTAGTTTCAGGGTCAGAAACCACTCAATGAAAGACTTTTGCAGTGATCAACTTAGGAAATTGGTGCATCTAGATAAACCCTTCGACGAAATGACGCAAACTGATGCCCTTAAAAGAAGGTTACCTGAAAGAATACAGTGGGAATTAGTGCATGGACCTGAAGACTGTTTAGACAAGTTTCTAAAATATATAGACAAATTAGACAGGACAATGGAGAGAAATGTGCAACAGTTTAGTAATGGAAACCATTACGGTGGGAGGTGGAATTCTGATTACCGTGGGGAGAACCCTAGAAGGGACGATAGAGATTTTAGGAATGAACACCAATATGATCGAACAAGAGAGTACAATGGTAATGGGAGAGGGAGAAACTGGGAAAACAATGGTGTAACTAGGAACAACAGATGGGAAGGTAACAACAGAATGAATACAAATTGGAGGAGTGACAATAGAGGTAGCCATCAGGAAAACTCCGGACCGCCTCAATGAGGGTCCACAGCTTTGGGGCGAACAGATTTAAACATAATAGGACCACTAACTTTCACACAAAACCAAATAGTGTAAATAACCATACCATTAACAAACAGGTTAAAAACCAGCAATATCAAGTGAATTATATAAGTTTTGCTAAAAAATTTTGGGATGCTATGTGGCACAGTAGACCACCACAAAATAAACATAGGTGAGATCAAAGTTCTGATTCAATTCTGGAAGAGGAGATGTTAAGTGATTTTTACAGCTGGGCAAAAAGGGGAGAGCAAGCTAATAATGAAGAGAGTAATAAATGTTTTAGTTCAGAATTGGGGGGGGGGGGGTTGTTCACACAAGAAGGTAATAGTGAGTCAGCTGATGATAAACCTAAGCATCAGGAAAAAGAATCAACCATAGAAAGTGAGAAAGAGAGAGAAATAGATGAAACTGGCAGTAAAGTATACCATAGTAGTGATGATGTTAGTATTATTGATGTGAAAAGTATGCAAACCAGAAGGTGAGTACAATGTTTTTATTGAAATAAATAATGAAGTGTTGAAACTTGATGATAGTTGTGGTGACGAAGCAAAGGAATATGATAAGAATAGTGAAGTGACAGCTGAAAATCAATTGTTACATGTCTGTCCTGATCAGTTCATGGTTAATCAAAGAGGTGATAACAAAAGTGAAAATATTGTGAAAGAATTAGATTTGCGTGATATTATTGAAAGTAAAGGAAGCCAATTTTGGAAATCCTGTGGAACCAGTACAATGAGAGTTGTAGTAGCAAAGTGTTTTGGTGTCATCTAAGTATAACTAGTAGAATTTTATGCCCACACTGGTGGGAGAGTAAAAGAAAGAGTCTGAGTGAAATGTACATAAACAGTAGTGAGTTATTTTTTGTGCAGCCAAAGTGTAAACTTGATACCAGTAACTTAGAATCTGAAACTCAGATGAACTTGGTGAAGACTGAAAGGGAGGAAGTAGATGGAAATTATAAAGAAATTGAAAAAGATTTATTATATGAAGTCCCCGAGGGGAAGGCAGATGAAAAGGTATTAACTTTTCATTTGCCTTCCACACATTAACATAAGCCCCTTATGTGCAATATCAGAAAAACGTAGAGATAAAATTAGGGATGGTAAGAACTTTGTAGAAATGCCGGTTGTAAGGGTAAAAATCAGAGGTGCTACTGGTAATCAAAGTAAGGTAGTTAAGGGTCAAGTATTGTTAACATTTGAAATTGAAACTGTGGAATTTGAGCAGGGTAGCCTTCTGGTCCCTAGGTTAGAAGAAAATATAATTATTGGCATGGATTGGGTCTTAAAAGTGGGTGTAAGCTTCTCTTGGGAAGATAAGAGTGTTATAATTACTGAACCTGAGAAAAATAGTATTCTGAAAACAGAAATGTTCATCCTTAGCTGTAGTAATTCTTGTAACCATATCAAAGCTGTTGTAAGCGAGGTAGATAATCAAGCCATAAGTGGTAACACAGCCTTTGATCGTATAAATGAACAAAATTTCGAAGAATTAGTCGAAGTCAAATTGAAGGAAGCTGTAAATCTAAACGAAAGTCAGAAACATCAGTTAAGAGAAGTGTTATGGGAATTTCAGGATACATTTAGTTAGAGACCAGAGAAGGTAAAAGACTATCAGTGCAGACTTCAACTCAGAGATCATCATCATTTCTTCCTAAAACCATATCGCATTCCATTCTCCAGGAAAAAAGATGTAGAAAGGGAAATCCAAAAAATGGAAACTTGGGGGATTATAGAAAGAAGTAGAAGTGCATACAACACCCCATTAATAGTTGTGTCTAAGAGAAATGTTGGGATTAGACTTGTACTTGATTCTAGGCACCTTAATAAGTTTTTGATTAGAGAAAATGACCATCCTGACAATATGGATGAACTTCTGCACAAATTTGATAATGTAAAATTTATGAGTAGCCTTGACTTGACATCTGGTTTTCACCAAATACCACTTGAACTTGATTCTAGGAAGTATACTGCCTTTTTGTATGGTGGCAAAAGTTACCAATATTGTGCTGTCCCATTTGGATTGAATGTATCTGTGGCTGAATTTATCAGAGCATTGGATTTTGTATTAGGTGATGAATTGTCTTCAAAATTAATAGTATATGTAGATGACATTCTTGTAACTGGAAAAACCTTGGAAGATCATCTAAACCTTCTGAGACAAGTCTGTTCAAAATTGAGGGAAGGTGGAATGACTGTAAAACTGGAAAAAATGTTGTTTTGGAGTTAATGAACTGAAATTTTTGGGGCATAATATCTCAGAAAAGGGAATCTTACCTGATAAGGATAAACTTGAGGCCATTGTAAACTTCCCTACTCCCAAGAACAAAAAACAACTCAAGTCCTTTTTTGGTCTCTCTGGATTCTATAGAAAATTTCTTAGTACCCAAGCTTTAAATGCAAACTGCTTATGTAACTTACTAAAAAAGAATACTGTTTGGGATTGGACACAAGAATGTCAGCATGCATTTGTGGAAATAAAACAACAACTGTCCCAAAGTCATATGTTATATAGACCTGTTATGTCGTTACCATTCTGTATAATGACTGATAGTAGTGAGACAGGTTTAAGGGCACAATTGTTTCAAAACATAGAAGTAGAAGGAAAATTAGAACACCATTCTATTGCTTTTGCTAGCCGTGTTTTACAAAAGTATGAAAAATCATATACAGTCACAGAGAAGGAACTACTTGTCATCCACTGGGCATTCAATAAGTTTAAAAGTTATCTGTTAGGGCACAAGGTAATTGTCTTCTCTGACCATAAAGCTCTATCTTACATTCAGGAGTGCAGACTCTATCATGACCATATAACAAGGTGGGTTTTATTCCTTCAACAGTTTGACTATGAGATCAAATTTATTCAGGGTAAACATAATGTCATTGCAGATGCCCTTTTCAGACTACCAGTAGGTGCAGATATTGAAAATACTTATGGAAAAGAGGAGAAAAAGTTCAAACTTATGTACTTAAAGGGTATAAAAGATGAAACTTTAATACTAAAAATCTGTAATGATATTCGTAGAAACCAAAACCAAGATGAAAATTAGAAGTTGGTTAAAAATTATATAGGGAAAAAGGGAGGAGAAAAGGTAGATCAGTATTATAAAGTAAAAAAAGGGATTTTGTTTAGGAGACCTAGACCTGACATAGACAATTGGAAACTATACTGGCCTGAACATTGTATTGACACGTTAATCAGTTACATACATGAAAGCTTCGGACACTGCGGAGCAACAAAATGTATACAGAAGATACAGGAAAATGTATATTTCTATAATATCAGTAGGAGAGTGAAGAAAAAACTTGAAACCTGTGAACGTTGCCAGAGAGTAAAAGTGAGTAACCAAACATCTAAAGGATTGATGCAAAACATTTTACCAAATAAAAACCTTGAATTGACAGCTATTGGTCTATATGGACCACTACCAAGATCAAGAGGAGGGTACAGTTACATCTTCGTTATAGTTGATGTTTTCTCTAAATTTATAAAATTGTATCCATTAAAGAGAGCAAGCAACAAGTAAACAAATTATCATCAAGCTGACGAATCCTAGGCCATCATGTCTGATAAGGGGTCACAGTTTACATCTAAATTATGGAAACATTTTATTGAAGATACAGGAATAAAACATATTTTGATTTCGGTTTGTCATCCATCAAGTAACCCAGCAGAAAGGTACATGAGGAAAATTGGAAGGCATATTGTAGTAAAAATCATGTTAATTGGATTGAAAATGTTACTGACTTCGAGGATGTAATGAACAGCCTACAGCATTCATCCACTGGTTTTTCACCTTATGAAGTAATGTTTAATATATGACCTGCAAATTTGATTTCTGAGAATGTTGATTGCCCACCTTGTCAAACTATGACACCCCAGGAAAGAGAGACAACTGTTAGGAACACTATGAAAAGACAAGGAGAGGTAAGAAAATGGAGACATGATGCAAGAAGTAAAGGAGTACAGTTCAGGACAAGAGATCTGGTTTTAGTAAAAACACAGAAAAAATCTAAACTGATGAGTTCAGAAATAAAGAAATTTTTTGACTTGTATATAGGCCCCTTTGAAATCAAGGAAAACCCGCACCCTAATGCCTATAGGCTAATCTACCCAAAATCCAAGAAGTTATTTGGACCACGCAATGTTACAGAGTGAAAACTCTACGAACATGACTCATAAAATAGTCATTAACAAGTAAAATGCTGCTTGTAAACCACTAGTTGACTGGCCCGACTATATCACTTTATTGTTATATCATTCAAGGAAAACTTCCTGTCAAAGTGTGGCACTACATCAGCTAAAAGTATGAAGTAGATTTTGTGTTAATGTGGATTATGTTTGTACTAATTTCTCTTTGTTCTCTAATATACCCATTCATTAAATTTGGTATGAGATCAGTGTGTCAGGTTACGAACCATTCTACAGTTTCATAGTAATGTCTCTTAACAGAAACCAAAGTTAATGATGTGCACACTTTTAAAGTAATAAAATATGAATAATGATTGTGTGTAAGAAGACAAAACCTTGTGATTTGTAAGCTATGTCAGATGGAACATTATTTAATGGATAAAGCAAACTGGAGGTACTTGTCAGATTATGAGAGTGTGCTTTGAAAGACCAGGTATGTTGTGGTGTGTTAAAAAATATAGTGGGTAGTCATGAAATTTAATTATGCAAATTAAGAATGTATTGAGGTTTACAACATTATGGAGACAGTTGTTGATGTATTGCATTTGAAACTCTTGTGGTGGATTGAAGGTTATGTGATACTAACTTTGAGGTTTATATTATGGGAGAATATTTTGTAATGGTTTAGATAATTTAATGTTAAAGTGAATGAAGAGCTGTTAGGAATTTATCCCGTGCTCTGTTACACAATTTGAAATAATTTCTATTCATGGCAATATGCTATTTGAGCACAGAAGAGTAAATCGAAATGAAACACTGTTTAATAATGATGTAAAGTTAAGGTATAAATACTAACAATCTTACATAATGTAAGTGTAGAGTTTGTCATAGTTTGACCTATAAAGCTGACATAGATGTACAATGTGAGGATACAGCAATGAAAACTTTAAATCATAAATATGTAAACCAATCTGACTCTGAAAATACAGTGCTGATCCTGCATAATTTAATGTGCACTGGATTCACCATGTGATTACATTCATCACGTATACATGAATTTTCCCTAAGAGACAACCATTTAACATTGTGTATAAGTATTGCATCATTTTAAACTATGTCTATTTTATGTATGTGTTTAAAAGAACCTGTTTATTTTCGAATAGATTTAATGGTTGTTTTGGGCACAAGCCATGCCATAAGGTATTTTATTGAAACACTTATATTAAAAGATTGTGAGAGATGCTTTCATTCCACAGTTCACTTAATATATTCTAAAGAAACCGCTGGCAATGTTTCCTGCTATCAGAAGAGTGAGTTTAACTAAGATGCATTAAGTCAGTATTGAAGTAAACTTGAGTTTATACATATACTATATAATTATGTACCAATCTTAACACGGCTCTGCAGCTACCATGATCAATTAAATATAAGGTGCCATATTTTGTTGTTAGCTATAAGTTCATTTCACTTATTACTCAATACAGCCAATGTAACCTTCAAATTCTATATCATGGAAAGTATATATATAACTAAGATCACTTGGGAAACTAATTTTATTACTAACTTTCGGAACCGGAAATTTTATTATGATGTGTGTATTAGATATATTTTATTCCATAGCGACACAATCCCATGCATGGCATGCATGGACTTGTGTGTGTGTGTGGGGGGGGGGGGTAGTATAACAGAACGTAAAATCATGTATGTCAGTAATTTCTTTACGTGTAATGTTTTATGTAAATATAGCCTTTGACTGCGAATTTAACAACTAAGAGACTGTTATCTTTAGTTATGCGTGAAGGAGGTGGATCTTTGGAAGAGTGGTTGGCGGTCTTTGGATCTGGAGCGTGGGTTGGAGGAGGTGGTGATACAGATGTGGTGGAAAACAATGTCTTATTTGATATTAGTGTAGAAGTGTTAAATGTGAATAAATGAATTAAATAGTGATGTGCAAATCCAATGTAACGCTTGCTCTCTAAAAATCAAAATACCACGTCGCCCTACAAACCAGTTAGTCTCATCCAAACACAAAGAAAACCGCGGGAACTTTGCAGTGGAATCACCTCTAGACTTTACGAAGACAACAACGCAGCCATCGATATGAGTTAAGTACCAAACTGTTCGTACTTGTTAACGACCTCGGACAATAAATTTGAATCTCTTGTAGTTCCTGAAGTCACCATGTGGACAAAGGAGTAGGACAACTTATAGACTGTGGAAATCTTAGGAAGAGGTCTGTATGTACCAGTATATTAAGATTTCTGAGGTCATGTGCATAATTCCACAGTTTCGGGGTTACATTGACCACTAGTCATTGTCACCCCAGGATTACAGACACTCATTTTATTAAACAGCCAATGACAGTGTGGAACTAAAGAATACAAACATTAAGAATCCATAGATAGACAAGTCCCCTTTTGTAATTGTTAATGTGCATACAACTAGGGAAAACAAATGGCATTCATATATCGCTCAAATTGCGAGCTGCTCTGTTTCAGGCAGTGATTTAGGTATAATATGTGTCAGATATATCCGGAAATAACGAATGAACTTTGTTTGGCCACAAGTGTCAGATATTGATTCGATAAATGAAGAACACATAACCTTACTTCTAACAGCACTGGATGGTTTCAAACAAAGATGTAGGTTTAAAATACATGAAATTGGAGGAATTATCCTCATCTTGATTTTGAACTATGTGTTTGGAACTCCACCTTAAATCCTTTCATTACACTTATAATTCTGATGATGGATTACACTAATATTTGTTTTGTTAATAGTAACCGCCTTTTCTTGCTGCACTGTTTTTGATTTGTCCCAGACGGGTTTCGACTTTTCATTTTAAGGCATCATCAGTGGGATCTAGAATGATACAGTTCTATTTTGAAATGTGTTATTTGTAGATTGTAATACAGTTCACGTCTCGCGTTTTATGTAAATAAGTAATTACTTATTTATAATCTATAAATGATACATATCAAAACAAAACTGTATCATTCTAGATCCCACTAATGGTGCCTTGGGAAAGAAACAGGTGAAACGCGTCTGGGAGAAATAAAATCCTGTGCACAAGAAAAGACGGTTTTTATTCACAAAAGAAATATTTCTGTACTTGCTGCGAACGATGACCACGCAAACAAACTCGTTACGGATCACTTTATTCGATTTATGTTCGCCCCCGGCAGCTGAGTGGTCAGCGCGACAGAATGCTAATGCTATGGGCCGGGTTCGATTCCCGGCCGGGTCAGAGATTTTCTCCGCTCAGGGACTCAGTGTTGTGTTATTCTAATTGTCATCATTTCATCCCTATCGACGCGCAAGTCGCCGAAGTGGCGTCAAACCGAAAGACTTGCACCTGGCGAACGGTTTACCCAACGGGAGGCCCTAATCACACGACATTTACATTTATTCGATATATGTATCAGACTACTTATTTTTCCTTTACGAGGCTTATTAAAGCACTTAAGAAAACTATAGATCGGTGTATGTATTTCTGGGTGGTCAAAGTTTCGATGTGTTTTAGAAATATCGACCACAAACGGAATGGTATTTGGCAGTTGTGGTAGAAGTGTAGGCCGGTCAACGTGTCCCCATATCCATGCTAACTTTGACCACCCACTATTCTTTCATAACTTCCACTGCGTTTTATAGAATGTATTGTAATAATTTGTACGTCATGCTTTCGTATAAGCCCCTATGTTCACTACCATAAATATCATAAATTAAAAAAAAAAAACGATCACAATAATCACATTTCAATCTGAAAATCGGTCAAAGTACACACCGTTTAGGATATTCGGTTTCAGTGTAAATATTTTAACACCAGTGAAAAATGTAGTCACCAAAACGTGAAAACAGAGTAATGCAACTACACTCACAAGAGGAACCCGACATACGTCTCTCACTGATACATCCGAAACTTGGCAAGGTGCAAGAAGAATGAAAACAAACTGACACATACACACACCAAAAATAATTTTGCATCGCCTCGGTTCCGAGAGTTCCGGAACCTGTACAGAACAGTTTAATAGAGATCAACATAAACAGCATTACCGCCCTTTTTATTGCTCATGAAAACCACACATTGCATGTTGTACGACCATACAGCGCGACCTTCAGAGGTGGTGGTCCAGATTGCTGTACACACCAGTACCTGTAATACCCAGCAGCACGTCCTCTTGCATTGATGCATGCCAGTATTCGTCGTGGCATACTATCCACAAGTTCATCAAGGCACTGTTGGTCCAAATTGCAAATCTTGGTGAGAGACAAACCAGTAAGCTGAAATATTTTGGATATCTTCATTGAGTAATATCATATGGGATAACGTTCTGAGGTAACTCATCATTAAGAACGAAAGTCTTCATTTCTCAAAAACGTGCTGTTAGAATAATCTGTGGCGCTCACGCACGATCACCTTGTAGTCATCTGTTTAAGGAATTCTGCATTCTGAGTACTGCTTCACAGTATATTTATTCCCTTACGAAATTTGTTGTAAATTATCCACTGCAGTTAGAAAGGAACAATGATGTACATAATTACAACAATAGGACGAAAATTGGCATTCATTGTTCTACATTAAGGCTGTCTTTGCACAAAAGGGGTGCACAATGCCGCAACTAAAGCTTTTGATAGCTTACTCAGACAGCAAAGTAAAATTTGAGAACAAACTGAAGAAGTTGTTCCTTGACAACTCCTTCTATTTCGTAGTAGAATATTTATTGTTGTAATGTGTAAAAGGTGGTGGGTAGGAGTTTCTAATTCACATCATTCTGCTTTTAAAAAAATGCTTAAAATTTTCAGCACATAGTCATATTTACAATTAATTTGCGATGTGAACGTTAACTGACTTTCCACGTAATTACTATTTATCGTGCAAATGATCTATGGAATATGTCAGTAAACATATAAAGACAGAGCGAAGGCGGGAATGTGGAATTTCGCTACTTACATTACAAATGTCAGCAGAGTACGTAAAAACAAGCATCGCAAAAATGATAAAAGTTGTGGAAAATAAACGAATTATCGATCGTAATGCGTTTGTGTTGGACATTATCGGCCACTTGTTTCGTATCTCAAATCACACAGGCGGGAAATCATCACCTATCTCGCTTCCATGGCGCTACGGACATACCGTATATAATTAAGAGTTAAAAATTTCAATCTAAAAAAATAAAAAACAAGTAAAAAGAAAAATCCAAATATTTGGAGGTAGCCATAGATTATGAAGATTGCAGGTAGTATCTGATCGTCTTGAAGAGCGGACGTGAAGGGACTTTTGTCTTCACGTCTCTGTATGAGCCCAAATTTTTAAAATTTTGCTTTTTTGGCTGTTATGAGATATATGTGAAGAGCGTGGCAATATCTTCGTCGACTTCTCTGGGAATTTTGTGATGCGTAACTTCTCTCTTTTAGCATCACACATTAGAGGTCGTTGAAAGTTTTTTTAATTTTTTAAAATAGTCATCAGGCTTCTGACTGCTTTGATACGAATTCTACTCCTGTTCCAACCTGTTCATCTCAGAGTAGCACTTGCAACCTACGTCTCCAACTATTTATTGTATGTACTCCAGTCTCTGTCTTCCTCTACAGATTTTACCTTCTTCAGCTCCGTCTAGTATGGAAGTTATTCCATGATGTCTTAACACATATCCTACCATCCTATGTATTTCATTCCTAAGCAATTTATATTGCTGCGTTCCTGTCTTTCCGTGAACATTGCCGGCCGTTGTGGCCGAACGGTTCTAGGCGCTTCAGTCTGCAACCGCGCGACCGCTACGGTCGCAGGTTCGAATCCTGCCTCGGGAATGGATGTGTGTGATGTCCTTAGGTTAGTTAGGTTTAAGAAGTTCTAAGTTCTAGGGGACTGATTACCTCAGATGTTAAGTCCCATAATGCTCAGAGCCATTTGAGCCATTTTTGAACCGTGAACATTTTTTTACTTCCCTCTTTCGCCGATCGCTGGAACTATTTCCTCTGTTACCCATAGTTTCTTCGGAGTTGCCTTCTTTGTACCTATGTCTTTCTTTCCAACTACTGTGATTGCTCTTGTTAAAGTTGTCCATTCCTCATCAACTGAACTGCCTACTTTGTTATTCTTGTAGCAGTATCCACATCTTTAGCGAACGTCAATGGCGTCTCATCAGACATCACTACTTCAGTATACCCCATCCATCCACACTGATTCTTCCGAATAATTCTGATAAACTTCAGTCTACTCTTCATCATTACTTGTTGTGATCTGAGTCTATATTTGCTCGTAGGTACGCCCTATAATCCCATATTTGCTTTCGGAATTTCTGCCTGATCATGATGTAATCCAACTGGAATCTTCCTCTGTCTCCGAGCCCTTTCCACGTATCCCTCTTGCCCTTGTGATTCTTGAATAGAGTATTCGCTAGTACTAGCTGAAATTTATTGCAGTACTCAATCTTTCTCCTCTCTCATTCCTACTACCAAGCCCATATCTTCCGTAATCCTTTCTTCTACTCCTTCCCCTACAAACACATTCCAATACTACGTGACCATTACATAGCATATCAGTATCCTTAAATATTTTCTCGACCTCATCATCTTCTAATTTCGACGTCGGCATTACTGGACTGCTGTTGTCGGCGTTGGTTTGCTGCCGATTCTGATGAGAACAACTCTATCACTGAAGTGTTCAGTTACTCACGCTCTGCCCTGTTTTACTGTCCGTAACGAATCTTACTCCCGTTATATTATTTTGTGCTGCTTTTGATGGTACCCAATATTCATCTAATCAGAAATCCTTGTCTTCCTTCCATTTCAATTCACTGACCCTCCTATACCTAGATTGAGCCTTTGCATTTTCTTTTTCAGATTTTCTAGCTTCCCTACCACGCTCATACTTCTGACTTTCCACTCCCTGACTCGTATAATTTTATCCCTCCGTTGGTTATTCCATCTTTTTCTCATGGGCAACTCCCCCTTGGCAGTCATCTGAGTGGGGGATAATTCGAAATCTTCTGCCAATGGAAAGAGCATCATAACCCTTTTTTCCAATTACAGGTCTCATGTCCTATGGACACATACTATGTGTCTTTAACGCTGTATTTTCCATTGAGTTGTGTATACTCATGCTGTAGATCATTGCTGATTCTTCCGCATTTTAATGGCAGTATCCCAGTCTAAGGACGCCAGAGTGGCATGAACTTTTGTCTGCTTCTCCGCCTTCTTTGACAAGACCGTCAGAAGACGAGGGTGCCTTCTGGCGCCGGAAGTCTTACGCCTCAATTGCTGATGGGTATTATTGAAAATTTAAACAGTGGCTATGTTGAAATCGGGGACTCAGGACATTTGGATTACTGGTCAAAGATGCTAACCTCCTTTTTCTTTCGATCTGTTTCTTTGTTTATCGTCAGTGGTTCTGTGCGATTCCGTATGACTCCTATCAAATTCCATCGATAAGAGCTTGGTTCAGTTTCTGTAATGACAGAGGCTGGCCAGTCCTCTGTCTGAACACCCCTGAGCTACTGTGCTGGCACCCCTAGAGCACGGTTGTTGAACACACCTCCAACTATAATCCGCGCGATACCTTATGGTATGCGGCGGAGAATACTTTGTGTACCACTTGTTTCCTCACCTGCTGAAGTCGCGAATTATCCTCGTGAAGGTCGATTGTTGGTAAGCCTTTCTGCGAGGCTGGAACACTCTAATTTTACCTTCATGGTCTTTTCGCGTAATGTACATAAAACGAAGCAATGTATTGCTAACTCTTCTTGGAACATACTCCCTCTGAATTTCAATAGTAAACCACGCAGTGACGCACGGTGCCCCTCCTGCAGCGTCTGCTGCTGGAGTCGGGTGAGTCGGGTGAGCATCTTCGTGACACTTTCGCGTTTACTAAATTGACATGTGATGAAAAACACTTCTCTTCTTGGGATATTTTCTCTTTCTTCTATCACTCCTGTTTGATGCGGACCCCAGACTAACCGACAGTATTCAGGCATCTCCTTCGAGGATGCACTACACTTCCTGAGGATCGTTCCAATGAGTCTGTCTGATATCTGCTCTGATATCGCCATTATCTGCAATTAGTTTTATGTGATCGTTGCACATTTAAAACTCTCCGTACGCATACTCCCAGATATTTAATGGTTGTCTGTGCTTCCAGTGATTGTTCTGCAATCGTGGAATCAAACAATAATGTATCTTTCAGAGTATTTACTCACAATATCCTACATTTGTTTATACTTGCATCAAGAGTCGATCTTCAGCAGGTCTCCCTGCACTTCGTTATAATTTTCTAGCCTTGCGACTTCTGTGTATACAATAACATCATCTGCGAAAAGCCTTACGAAACTTCCGACGTTATCCGTTGGTTAGTTATATGTATTGTAAAAAATAATGCTATATGTATTGTAAAAATAATGGTCTTTTTAACATTCTCTTGGGGCACGCCATAAGTTAGTTTTACGTCTGATGATTTGTTCCATTAAGAAAGACAGACTCTGTTCTGCTAGGATCTCTTGAAACTTATCAAAAGGCTGGCTTGACGTTTCTCACGTCCGAATTTTGTTCACAAGACGACAGTGTGGAACTATACAGAGCGCCTTCTGGAAGTCAAGTAATATGGCCAAACGTAGGGGCCTTCTTAGTCTCGTGGACGTACAACATGGACTAGGTTTCAGACGAGAGATGTTTGCTGAATCCATGTTTATTCCAACAGAGGACATTTTCTATTCTTAAAAATGTCATGCTACGCGAGTACAAAGTGTTCCGAAATTCGACAACGTTCTGATTTCAGCGAAATAGGCCTGCGTCTGTTTGTTGACCCTTGTTCAAAACAAGAATGACCTGTGTCCGTCTGTCTGTGACTAAACAAAACTCATGGGCTTGACATCCTTACGAATCTTAATAGCTGCTAACAATGTATTTCAATATTTAACCCAGCACATCCGAAGGCAAGTGGATGGTGTAGTGGAGTTGTTCCCTTTCGCATTGCCATCGTTTTCTAAGAACGATTTCGCCACCTGTTTAACAGCTTCTGTGGCCTGATTGCATGAGTTGTTTCACATCTGACTTAAAATCTGCAATAAGCTACCGATTACCTGTAGTACGTCCGCTGCTCGTGGTCTCGCTGTAGCCTCCTCGACCGGACTGGGTGTTGCTGTGCCGTCTTCGTTATCATCATTCATCCCCATTACGGTCAGAGGAAGGCAATGGCAAACCACCTCCACTAGGACCTTGCCTAGTACGGCGGCGCGGGTCTCCCGCGTCGTTCCCCTACGCTCTGGCAAGGAGTGTGGGACTTCATCATCACCTGTAGTACTTTGTTTTCTGATCCTGAGCCCATAGATTTCTGTTGCTATCTTTTCCTGTGATAAACCATACTCTCCCATCCCGCGTAGGCCTCAGCTTGCCAGAATACTAATGAATACCACCTCGCCAGGCGACGAAGATATTCTGAGTCGGGTGGAACATTCACATGGTAGTCGCCGCCAGGACTTTCAAGTTGCCGATTGTGTACCAATGCTTACGTGAACAAATATGAGATTAAAGCCTAAGGTGCTACCAGTATAAGTGCAGGAACTGTGTTCTTACCTCCGGCGTTGTCATTAAGAGGGTGCAATGACATTCGCTAACAGGAAATTTCTTTTTCTCTTGACTTGCAGGCACTTTTCGATTAATGGAATTTTCGCTTAACATTTCCAGCTCAAAACGTTCACGCGTTGTTTTTAATCCTACAGAGAGTGTTTTTGGGAATGAGCTACCGACTCTTGTGTGACCAGATGCTATGAGCAATATATGCTTTCATATGCAAGTTATACGTGTTGTTACACGAGATTATTGTCAATCGCCTGGCGTCCAGAACGAGGGCGACGATCATTTGCATCTTTCTTCAACCTCCGGCACCAACAGTGATTTGACAGTTGACTCTCCTCGTATAACACGTTGGCACTCCGTCGGAAGGAATACCGGTCTCAGTAGATCCAGAATAAGAACTCTCTAAAATTCAGCCAGCTGTACGAACTATCCTCATGGCTGCCTTCCCGACATATCTGCGAATACAGGATGTGTCGAGAGGAATCCATACAGATTATAAACATGTATGTATGTATATGTTCGTGCGCGCGCGCCTGTATGTTTATGTATGTTTCATATCTCCTCCTACGTCACTGGAGCAATTTCAACAAAACTTGGCGCGCATATCCTTTACTGTCAGGTAGCAATCACTTTGGCTGTAAGAACTACCTAGCTGTCATAGTTCAAGAGATATGACATCATAAACAATGAGATGCGTGAAAAACGGCCGCTTTGTTGATGACATTTAAAGTTATTACTTCTTTTATACTAACTCCATTCTCAAAACATTTTGCAGACAATGTGCACATATGGCACTGAGTGTACCTACAACATTATGTTATTGTACGACACATAAATCAGCGGATATGACGTCATAAACATTTAGATGCCTGAAAAACTGTCGTATCATGCTTCACGTTTAAATTAAGTACTCATCTGTTACTAACTATTTGCAGCATATTTCACAGACAGTATCGACGTACGCCGCAGAATGTAACTACTCATACGATAACATAGTTCAAGAGATATGACGTCATAAACACTAAGATGTGTGAAAAATTGCCGCATCATGCATGAAGTTTTAATACATTCCTTCTTTACTACTAAGAAACTCGTACAGCCGAGTCAAATCAAGGAAATCTCTGATACCTGACAGCGTTTTTGACAGCTTTTAGCCGGCCGCGGTGGTCTAGCGGTTCTAGGCGCTCAGTCCGGAACCGCGCGACTGCTACGGTCGCAGGTTCGAATCCTGCATCGGGCATGGATGTGTGTGATGTCCTTAGGTTAGTTAGGTTTAAGTAGTTCTAAGTTCTATGGGACTGATGACCACAGATGTTAAGTCCCATAGTGCTCAGAGCCATTTTTGACAGCTTTTAACTGCGAAGCGCAAACGACTGTAGGTGAAACAATTGCCTTCTATAGAGCTATGAAGAGGCGTTGCAATAGCGACATTTCAAAAATCGCGTTGTACAGAAACTGTCCAGGATCGCGTTTCTTAATTTGGATGCTGTACTTATATATTTGTATGTTATGCATATTTCTTTGTACGATTGTTTCATCATTGCAAAGGTGCATTCACGAATAGACGGATATGAAATTTTGTCGAAAGTTCACTACAAATACAGTTCGTTTTTTGTTTTTGTTTCTAGTAGAAAATTGGCAAAATTAATTCCGGGCAATGCTGGGTTTCTCAGCTTGTAATAAATATTTCAGGGCGTACTACTATAGACTAATTGGAATCAAACATTTCGTTTAACATGTATCCAATTTTTATTGGTTACATATGTACGGCTGGTTACAGAGATAAGTTTTCGTTTGTCATGTTGGTATTCTTGTTGATCATTTACAGCGCATTCAAGACCTTCGACTAGGAGATGAAGGTAGACGATTGGAATTTGGTCGTGGCTAATTGTAGATCGCCGAGTAATCCCGTTAATACTGTTTGCGCTCGTGATGGTATCAATACTCGTAACACTCGAAAGTCACATCTGCGGTCTGACGAAAATCAACATGTCTGTGCGAAGAAACATTTTAAAGAACGCATCTCTGTAAGTGTACGTTGTGGTATGGTAGACAGATAGTGGATTGGGCCTATTGTGTTACCGCATCGTCTTACTGGTCACTGTTGTGTAGACTTTCTTGAAAACGAGCTTTCCGCTTTATTAAAAGAAGTTCCTTTGGCTACAAAGATGGCTATGTTCTTCCAGGATGGCGAGGAGCCTTCATATTCTAGTCGTCAAGTGACACAACATCTATACCTAACATTCCCAGAAAAATAGATAGAAATTATCTCTATTCTTGGCCACCAAGTTCTTCAGAACTTACCACTTTAGATTTTTGTTTGTGAGGATTGTTGAAACGCAAAGTTTACAAATAAAGAGTAAACACAGGAGATTTTCCTTCAAAGAAGAACGCCAAAACGGCCTCGGAATAGCTCAGAAGAGCTATGCGCGGTGTTCTCAAGGAAATTCGGAGATATATTTAAGTCTCAAGTGGAAGTTACGAACATCAAGTTTGAAAATAATCATTGATGGGGCTACATTGTAACATGTCTCTCTGTAATGAATAAAAATTGGATACATGTAATCAGGAATCTTTTATTCGAACTGCCACCGGGAATGGCCGCCATGTCACGGATTGCGCGGCTCCTCCCGCCGGAGGTTCGAGTCCCCCCTCGGGCATGTGTGTGTGTGTGTGTGTTTTGTTCTTAGCATAAGTTAGTTCAAGTAGCGAGATTTAGTGAAACTGATTTACGATGGAAAAAAATTGGTTCCTATTGCGGCCACCAGGTGCATATGTTGTGCTGTACACTGTTTGTATGACGGTATGATACCCATACTGTCTTTTGACAAGCCATAGCGTGGGGGAACAGTATGGCTATCGAGAAGAGACTGTGCAGCTGTTGGTGAAACTGTTTTATGTGAAAGGCAGCACTTGCAGTGCTACACGGAGAGAGTATCGCCGACTGAAAGGTCAGAGTAGAGGCCCGATGTCATTACATGGCTTAAAGGAGATGATAATGAAATTCGAAAACACATGTGAGCTTGGTGTGGCACCTGAAAGAGGAAGGCGACCTATTCCAGCAGAAGCTATTGACGAGGTTGCGTTTGCTGTAACTGACCGTGCACCACCTGGCCCGGGTAGACCTAGTGCTGGTGCAGTATCACAAGAATTGTCCATCCAACAGTCAATAATACAGCAGGTATTTTACGCTGGCACCTGTACAAGATCCAGACGGTGCAGCAACTGAAAACTCATGATCCGCAACGATGTTCTGAATTTGCTCTTCGGTTTCTAGCACGGATTGAAGTTAATGACGTGGGGCCAGGCAATATTCTCTGGAGTGACGAAACACATTTTACACTACAGGGTGCAGTAAACACACAGAACTGATGACTTTGGGGTACTGTTAAACCACGTGTTGTCCACGAACATTGCACTTGTCGTATGCGACTGTGTGGTATGCATTCACAAGCACCTTTATTCTTGATATGTTCCTCTTTGACGAGAATGCATCCAGAAGGCATGTCAGGTGTTTGAAGACGTCTACGCGTTACCGAGACCTCCTCGTACAGCAAGCGATTCCTGATTTGGAAGAGCTCAGTTATCTGGAAACCACTGTTTTCATGCAAGATGTGGCGACATCACGAGTCGCTCGCCCAGTGGAAGATCTACAGATCACCTACACGATCACCTGATCTGAATGCATGTGACTTCGGCTCTGTGGATATCTAAACGAACGTATTTACCAGGGACATGCACGGTCTCTACCTGATCTGAAGGCCAGTATACAGGAACACGTTGCTCAGATTGCACTGGAACTGCTGCGAGCAACAGTTATACACCTCGTTGTATGGGTGCAACATCTCGTCTAGTGATGCGACAGTCCTCTGCTTCTACTTCCGCAGCTGCGGAAGTTCCACACATTATTTCACATCCGCTTCCACATCCATTTTTATATCATAACTTTATTGGAACTTTCAACAATGGTGAGATTGTCGATGTGCGCGCTTATTGGCCCAACCCGCCAATAAATTGGGTGGGGCGCGTAGCAGCCCGACATGTGCCTGTAGCGAATGTTGCGTTTATTGTATTATTATGAAGTAATCTCTGTCCATCACCGCGAAAGTATATCGTTTCCTCACTCGTCAGTCTAATTTGTGTTGCTTTATAGTATTATTATATTGTACATGTTTTTTAGTCTACAATTTTGTGGTGTAACAAGAGTCCAATAATGAAACAAAAACACAAGTCTTATTTGGAACTATTTCGTTGAGTCTGATGATCTGACTACCAAATTCAAAATCTGTGGCAAAGTATATTTGCGAAAAGGGTGCACTACCACCGCATTGAAGAGTTTGAAAACTTAGATGAAACTATCGAACTTTCCGTGGAGACGGGAAAACAAAAGATTAGTCAATATTTATATAATAATTTAGTCGATACTAATAATATAGTTCGATTATTATGGGGCGATGTCTGTCCATTGCTGTGAAAAGCTGATTCATCCAAATAATTCACAATACGATAACATTTTAAATATCTCACCCCACCCTTAGTTTTGATCGGGTCGTGTTGGTACAAGTCTATAGATAATGGGCCTTTTCTTATAGCTGCCAGAAGTTAACGATATAAGCATATAACAGTCTGTGGAAAGGAATAAATACGACACTGTAGCACGTGAGCTGCACGCGAGTGTATTTTGGCCGCACTGCAAGGAATTTAAACTGGTTTTATGTCCCTGCCCGTCATCCAAACTGAAGTGAGCACCCAAAAAAATTATCACATTCTATATAAAACCGTTTCTAAGAATTTTATCTTCCATTTGTTTATACAAGAGTATGGTACTCGAACACTTTCATAATTTGAACCAATACCAATCACGTTCCATTTACTCGGTAGAATGTTACTTTATTTATTGCATTTTCCACACTGCACACCAGGTGTAGGTAACTTCTTTACCATTATCAGTTTCAAAATAAACACTAGTGATGGTAAACACGTTACCCAAACCTAGTATGTAATATGACAAATAAGATCCAATATTTATAAATTAACACTCTACTGAGTAACTGCAGCGTGTTTTATAAATTGGCTCAGAAACGATACTTCCGTCAAAGACGCTAAACAACAAATACATTGCAACAAAGCCTGTAAGTAAATGATTATTGGGTTTCCTCACACTCAAAGTCTCAACAAATGGATCTTGTGATTGCTGAAATGACTACCCTCCAGAACTTATCGTTTAATTTTGTTGACGGTACCGTCTTTCGCAGAGTAATGAATGCTGCTCTTCCAAAGTATAAGTTGAAAGGTCGTATTTGTGCAATAACTTGTACTATAAGCTGGCAAGAAAAACCAAAAATTTAATTGAAGAATCTGAAAAAAGTATCTTTCGCAACTGACATATGGTCTGATCAACATTCTGGAACATCATTACTTAGTTTGACTTCTGGTATTTCAAAGGATTTTCGCAAGGTGTCTATAATCTTGAAATAAGAAATGGCTCAAATGGCTCTGAGCAATATGGGACTTAACATCTGTGGTCATCAGTCCCCTAGAACTTAGAACTACTTAAACCTAACTAACCTAAGGACATCACACACATCCATGCCCGAGGCAGGATTCGAACCTGCGACCGTAGCGGTCACGCGGTTCCAGACTGAAGTGCCTAGAACCACACGGCCACACTGGCCGGCAAATAAGAAGACATGTCTGGGCGTCATACAGGTGACGTAATATCGATAAAATTTGAAACGATACTTCAAGAATGTGGCATAAATCACCAATCAATGCATTATATTTTTCGTCATCGAGGATCTAACATGATTAAAGCATTGCAGTTGTCTGGATTTGATGATGTGAGTTGTGCAATACATCAGCTATAACTTTGTATTCAGGCTGCTGTGGAATCATAGGAGTGGCTCCTACAACTTACGACAAATAGAAAAAAAATGCCACCCATTTTAATCATTTTTTGATCGCAAAAACAGAGCTGACAAAAATTTAAAGGGAATGTCTTAATTAACCTGCTTTATCTCTCATTCAGGATTTACCAACACGGTAAATATTGTTAAATATATGTAAATGAATTTTAATTTTATGGTATATCTGTAGTGTAAGTATTTTGTGTTTTGTTTTTATGAAAATCCTATCTGTTAATCTAATTTCCACTATTTTCAGCTGGAACAGCATGTTCTGTATGATGGAACGATTTTCAAAGGTCAGCGATTCGCTAATTTTATACCTATGTTCAAGTCCAATCACGATAATCTCCGCTGAAGACTGGATAAATATTCAAAAATTTGTAGAAGTAATGAAAATATTTAAAGAAATTGTAAGAAACTTACGCAATTCTCAAGCGTGCATTTCATCTGTCATACCGCTAAATCAAATTCTTGTGATCACTTCACAGCAAGAAGCAACAAAACTGATACTTCAGAACAATTCCAAAAGCTTTCAAGAAAATTACATAATGAATTCAAGCATGAGATTTGGAAAACTTACCAGAAATGGTGAGAACTCAATTGCCACGTATTTAGATCCGCAATACAAGTAAAAATTTTTCGATAGCAATGTCTCAGAGCACGTTGAGTCCCAAATACTTAACTTGATGATGACGAAAGTCGCAGATCAAAAATTATCTCAAGGTGACTGCAAACCTATTAGGTCTAAAGGTGCCGATTTGCAACTAAAAATCAACAAGCTGTGGCTTAAACACCGAATCTCAATTTAAAATATCGTTACAAACGTTAGAATTCATGTTAAGCATGCAAGAAGATTAGCAATACCCGACTACGACTAACCAAAACGGCAGTCTGCTTTTGATACAACAGTTAAACCTACTGGAGTACAAAGAGCAAAAAAGACTTCCTGTAAAAGATGATCCGCTAATGTTGTGGAAATCAAATGGTCAGAAGTTCAAAATGGTTCAAATGGCTCTGAGCACTATGGGACTCAACTGCTGAGGTCATTAGTCCCCTAGAACTTAGAACTAGTTAAACCTAACTAACCTAAGGACATCACAAACATCCATGCCCGAGGCAGGATTCGAACCTGCGACCGTAGCGGTCTTGTGGTTCCAGACTGCAGCGCCTTTAACCGCACGGCCACTTCGGCCGGCTTGGTCAGAAGTACCACTATCCATTGCACTAGCTCGCCAGTATTTGCCAGTTCCTCATAATAGCGTAGCTAGTGAATAATTATTCAATGGAACTGGCTCCGTATATGAAGGATATCGAAATAAATTACAGGATGAAAAAGCGGCAAAATTAGTTTTTGTTAAATACATAATTTGCCAGACATAAATTTTGAGTATTAATACAATAAAAATGTTTTTTTTATAAAGAATTGTTACTTTTTTAACCTTCCGATAGGCGCGCGTATGTGTCAGATACACAGCGACAATGTTTGATACCTTTTTTTTTGGAATTGCCTCTTCATTCGACCCCACCCTGCTTCAGTCCCGGTCGTTGCTCGCTACGGTAAACAACAAGCTAGTGACATGTGGTTCGTATCTGAGGAATACGCGCGATCCTCCGAGTAAGTTTTTAACTTTTCATTTTCCATTATTTTTTGTTAAATGTTTAATGCATATTAGTAATTTAAAGTACACTCCTGGAAATGGAAAAAAGAACACATTGACACCGGTGTGTCAGACCCACCATACTTGCTCCGGACACTGCGAGAGGGCTGTACAAGCAATGATCACACGCACGGCACAGCGGACACACCAGGAACCGCGGTGTTGGCCGTCGAATGGCGCTAGCTGCGCAGCATTTGTGCACCGCCGCCGTCAGTGTCAGCCAGTTTGCCGTGGCATACGGAGTTCCATCGCAGTCTTTAACACTGGTAGCATGCCGCGACAGCGTGGACGTGAACCGTATGTGCAGTTGACGGACTTTGAGCGAGAGGGCGTATAGTGGGCATGCGGGAGGCCGGGTGGACGTACAGCCGAATTGCTCAACACGTGGGGCGTGAGGTCTCCACAGTACATCGAGGTTGTCGCCAGTGGTCGGCGGAAGGTGCACGTGCCCGACGACCTGGGACCGGACCGCAGCGACGCACGGATGCACGCCAAGACCGTAGGATCCTACGCAGTGCCGTAGGGGACCGCACCGCCACTTCCCAGCAAATTAGGGACACTGTTGCTCCTGGGGTATCGGCGAGGACCATTCGCAACCGTCTCCATGAAGCTGCGCTACGGTTCCGCACACCGTTAGGCCGTCTTCCGCTCACGCCCCAACATCGTGCAGCCCGCCTCCAGTGGTGTCGCGACAGGCGTGAATGGAGGGACGAATGGAGACGTGTCGTCTTCAGCGATGAGAGTCGCTTCTGCCTTGGTGCCAATGATGGTCGTATGCGTGTTTGGCGCCGTGCAGGTGAGCGCCACAATCAGGACTGCATACGACCGAGGCACACAGGGCCAACACCCGGCATCATGGTGTGGGGAGCGATCTCCTACACTGGCCGTACACCACTGGTGATCGTCGAGGGGACACTGAATAGTGCACGGTACATCCAAACCGTCATCGAACCCATCGTTCTACCATTCCTAGACCGGCAAGGGAACCTGCTGTTCCAACAGGACAATGCACGTCCGCATGTATCCCGTGCCACCCAACGTGCTCTAGAAGGTGTAAGTCAACTACCCTGGCCAGCAAGATCTCCGGATCTGTCCCCCATTGAGCATGTTTGGGACTGGATGAAGCGTCGTCTCACGCGGTCTGCACGTCCAGCACGAACGCTGGTCCAACTGAGGCGCCAGGTGGAAATGGCATGGCAAGCCGTTCCACAGGACTACATCCAGCATCTCTACGATCGTCTCCATGAGAGAATAGCAGCCTGCATTGCTGCGAAAGGTGGATATACACTGTACTAGTGCCGACATTGTGCATGCTCTGTTGCCTGTGTCTATGTGCCTGTGGTTCTGTCAGTGTGATCATGTGATGTATCTGACCCCAGGAATGTGTCAATAAAGTTTCCCCTTCCTGGGACAATGAATTCACGGTGTTCTTATTTCAATTTCCAGGAGTGTAGTTTACATGGTGAATTTACAGGTGTCTCGAATCGACAATGAAATTAAGCTGAATTGTATGTGTCAGATACGCGCGACCTTCAATGCTTGTATCATGTTATTTATTCAATTTCGTTTCATATTTATTTCTTAGGTTCTACGGAGGACATACAGATGTATAATTTAAACAATCATTTGGATGTTGCAGCTGTGATAAATGCAATTCTGCGTGATACCGACGATGAGGATGATCAGGACAACAGATCGGCTATTTTATACATATGCTATGGAAATATACGCTGGAACCCAACCAGAAGGTCCATTTAGTGTAAGTAATAAACCTTCCGACGTTGAGAAAAGGTTAACAGCACCCATTTCCTACAGTGGTTTACGGATTACGATTTGGTAAAGGAATTGGCACCAAAAAAAATTTCATACGTTGGCAGTTACGTAAAAATAAGCCCCAAATACCTCCAATATTCACAGCGACGAGAAAACGAGAGCCCCACTCAAGTCTGTTTGGTTTTCGCAAAGAGGCAACATTTTTTTCATACGTGCCAAAAAGTACAAGAAAGTTTTGATGATATCCAGCTATCCCAACGATGGAAAAATCGATGAAGGAACAGATGATTTCAAGAAACCGGAAATTATAACTTTTTATAATCACACAAAAGGAGGTGTTGACACTGTCGACAAACTTTGTGGGTCTTTCAACGTTGCGAGAAGAAAACAGAGCGATGACCTCTGTTGCTGGTTTTTTCGATGATGAACGTTGCTGCCATAAAATCTTTTAAAATCTGGAAAGGAAACTACAGCAATAATCTCAAGAGAAGAAAATATCTCAGATATCTTTCGAACGAACTTGTACAGGAACATGTACAAGGAGAAGCACTAACGTAACTGGAGACCTCCATGCAAAAGTTTTAAATGTGTCGCACACAGAAGATGAGCACCAACAGCAAGAAAGAAGAGGACAACTTGAAGGGGGTTCTTGTTCTGTTAATTGTAGCAATATCTTTTCTCGTGAACGCTGGTAGAGAAACTGAATCGCCATTGATGTTACTATCCATATCCACTAACATTGTCCATTCCGTTCTTGCTTGTTCTGCGAGTATACGAATATCACATTATGGTATTGCAGCGGGAGGTACACGGTGCAGCATATTTGGCAATTGGTCTGCGCGTTCGTTGCCCCTAGTTCCAACTTGCCCACATTGTGTTCCTGAAGTGCACATTTCAGGGACAAGTTGCAACCGCTTGTTCATAAAACATCATTCCACACGATCCAAAACAATCGCCTCAAATTCTATAGTCGAAGTCCGTTGCGAAACTCTTCTCCGTATATTCATTTGGCTTCCCAGATGCAGAAACCTTTTGTACTATACCTTAATTGAATGTCTACCAGTTCCTGTAACAGGTAACGCTCCGTCTATTAATAACTAGTCATGAAGTGTAAACACTGGTAATCTCCACAATGGACATAGCAGAGAAGATAGTACTATTTAACATATCGCCACCAATGCTGATGCGCCGTGAAACTGTTTGTTATAGAACATGTGCAGCCTACGAAACGTGCTTCACAGTGATTGCTCATTCAATACCTCGTATTCCTGGTTTATTAATTTCCGACCATTAGATCATTAGCTTACTCAGTTTAGAATTCTCCACCGTCTGTATAATTCTGACCCTTAAGCTTACGGGCACCCTTTATCCTCCTTACTAAAGAGCTTAGATTTTGTGAATGAAAAGTTTATATTGATGGTCATTGAGTTGTTCTGGGACAAAATAATCCTAAAATACTAAATTCAAAAAATTATTGTGTTTCTCCGAAATATTAGGCATGTAGCATACATGCTCCAACAAATACATTTGAAAAAAAAAAAAAAAAAAAAGGCGCACCACGAAGGAATTATCCAAATGGGACGGCAATCGGTAGATCTGATGTACATGTACATACAAACAAATGGTTACAGTCACACAAAGTTTGGATGATTTGTTCAAGAGCAAGAGCTTCATTACCTGAGCAAGTCAATAAAACGTTATCCCATCTCTGGCCTTTATGCTAGCATTCATTCGGCTTGTCACTGACTGACAGAATTGGTGGATGTCCTCTTGAGGGATATCGTGCCAAAATCCTGTCCAATTGGCGAGATAGGTCGTTAAAATTGCGAGGTGATTGGAGGGCCCGCTCATAATGCTCCAGACGTTCTCCATTGGGAAAACTGGGAAGAGATCCGACGACCTTGATGGCGAAGGTACGGTCTGGCGAGCACGAAGACAAGCAGTAGAAACTCTTTCCGTTTGCGGGCGGGCATTATCTTGCTGAAATGAAATGTTGTGTCGGTATGGCTTGTCCTGAAGACAAAAAAAAAAAAAAAAAAATAAAAAAATAAAATAAAATAAAAAAAAATAAAATAAAATAAAAATAAAAAAATTGTAGAATATCGTTAGCGTACCGCTGTGCTTGTGCTACAAAGGTGCCGCGGGTGACAACCAAAGCGGTCCTGCTATGAAATGAAATGACACCCCAAACCATCACCTTACGTCGCGCCAGACGGCAGTCAGGCTGGTGTCCCACTATTGTCTGGGGCGCCTCCAGAGACGTCTTGCTGGTCATCGGAGCTCAGTCCCAAGCGGGACTCATCACTGAAGACGACTGCATCCCAATCTATGAGATTACAGGCCAAAGCCATGTCTGGAGACGCCGCAGACGACGGTGGGGTACCAACCTCACTGCCACCTGCCATTCGACCCGGCAACAGGAGTGATGTTCTGGGGTGCCGTTTCTTTTCACAGCAGGACCCCTTTGGTTGTCATCTGCGGCACCCTTAAATCTTAGCGGTACGTCGACGGCATTCCACGCTCCGTTTTGACCTTTTCTTTTCCGTCGTGGCAAATCACCTTGGCTCCCGAATCCAGGTCAGCGCCTCAAAACGCAGAGGTACGCTGCTCGGTAGAGAATTTGGCAAAACTTGTTGTTCTTTATTTTCAAATAAAATAAAGTGCATTACAACAAAAGACGGAATTCTGACATTGCATATTTTTCCTTTAATTGTAAATGTTCATCATTTGACAGTGCATGAAAGCATGAGTATTTCAATGTTTAGTTGTACAGGGAATTCGTGGCCTAAGTTATAATAGTTTATAATAGCATAACTAGACTTTGGACGAGAGAGGAGGGAGGAGGGGGGGGGGGCGGTGCAGGGCAAAGTCGGCTCGGATCCCTTCAAGCAGCTCGCTGAAAAACTCTTTTAGAAACGAGCAAACTATAGAATGCGTTGTCATTGTCATCACATACCTCTTACGCTATTCAAAAACCGCCCTCCCCCCCTCCTCCCCCCTTCGTTCCGTACTGGAACCAGTTTTAATAACTGAGTACTGCCTTTTGAGCTTATGCGCTTTTTGGGCGACAATGGCAAATCCAAGTGTATTTTTATGCACTGGTTTTAGGTTGATGTTATTTGTAAGGATCTTACTGCACCGCTGCCTTGTGAAATGCTGAAACATTGCAAACCCAAAGTTCTTCCTGTCTCCAAATGGCGACTCTAGTCTTAACATTAAACTGCTATAGAAATGTAAGTAGGCGATTTTAGTTGTGCGTATGTATTTTTAATTTATCTTAACGCAAGTGGACGACAAAAATTGTTTTCCTCCCCTTTTTTGTTACAAAATTATCTACAATTAGAAACCACCAGGACAGAAAACTGCTAAAAACAGTAAACAATAGAGTTTGCGTTAAATTCAACTGCAAATAAGAACTGAACTGATTAACAGAAAAACAACTAGAGTCAAGTAAGATAACAATGTACAATTGTTAGTCTTGACTAAAGGTGGGATAGGCTACAGCTAATTTAGGCGTATCGATGGCCTTTTTGATTGTCGATAGTGCGTATTCTTCTTTCGTCGTATGACTGAACATCAAAATACAAGGGACATCAAAAAGTTTCTGTAACGAGGGCGTACAGCCCACAATTGGTATACCACTGATGCAAAATTGCCGTGGGCACTGAGGAAATCATTCCACTGAAGCACAAAGTTAAAGATACCCTTTTGGTAAAACAGCGTGCCTTGCTGCGTGAAAAAGTGTGTAACTGCCTGCTGCATATCCTCGTCCGACAGGAACCGTCGACCCTTCAACGGCTCATTAAAGAACCGCAGGCGCGATCATCGTGTTATTGGCACAATGTCTGTCTTACTACACTTGTATGGGGACATACGTTATCATCGAGCAGCATCACTCCTTGTCGCACCAATCCACAACGCTGGTTTTGGACAGACAGGCTTCCGCGTACAAATTCTTCATTCTCCGATGGATGTTAGCGGTGTTTGTCCTTCCGCAGCCAATAAAAGAGTAACAGCTAACAGCACGTTGGTCCCGTTTGGACGCATTTGGTAATAACGTCGCCATAATTCATGTTTCCACATTTACTCCATGCACGCCGGAAAGACACGAATGCCACGCTAATCCCTTGCCAACATGTCGGAATTTCCACATCTGTTTCGGAGTCGCGCTACGTTGCATATAAGCCACAGTAACGCCCTCAAAAGCAAAATTTGATCGTCACTTGCCTCTTTCAATTTGAGTACCCGGCAACTGGGTAATATAATTTATTGTAGGCGGTAGGGGAGTCTGAACCCCCACCCTCCCCCTACCCCTTTGACTACGCCCTTCTTAGCTCCCCTTGCATAGAGCCCTTTAAATGACAAGCAAACAACAACCACGCGGTACATTTAGTCCTTTATCAAGTTTGTCACCAACTATCAATCACGGTTTGGAAACAATAATAACATTCATAAACGTACGAAGTTCTCTGACAGTTGCAGAGAGCTGGCGCAGCAATTTAGCGCGCCTACCTCAACCAGTCACGTAACGCGATTTCGTAAATGTCTCTATGGCTATGCTTCAGTGTTGGCGCAGCTCTATAGGAGGTTCTTGTGTCGCCGTTAGCACTTCGCAGTCTTCAGGGACCTTCTTACTCCAGCTCGATTATAGAAGGAGAAATGAATTCACTATCCCTTACTCAGACTTAGTAGCCACAGAAATGAGAGGGGTATTTAGACCTGAAAATCTTTGATCGTGTACTAACATCTAATAGATAAAATTAATTTTGAACAAAAAATTAAATCATATTTACTTGATGAACCTTGCCATTTCTGAATATAATGTACAGAGACGAGCATAATTTAAGAACGAAGCTAAGAATTATATTAGGCGTCGCTAAGTAGAAACAGCTGTATGAAACTTAGACGATACATTGAAAGAGCTACTACAGCATAGTACACAAGGTAACTGAAAGGAATACGTAATGAGACGAAGAGAAACGACATCTTTATTCAGAGGCAATAATTGCACAGAAGTCGTGCTTTATGATGGTTCCCTATAACATTACAAAAGGTGGGGCATGGTTCTTAATAGGATGTGGCCACCTCGGACGACGGTGCGTTCCCTGCAGCGTGCTCCCGCGTTTGCCATAAGGTTGGTAAGCAGTTCTTACGGTAGGGCGTTCCATTCGTCCACCAGCGCGGTTGACAACTGCTAGATGGTCGTTGGTGCATTTGGACGTGCTGCATTACATGTCCCCAGCGCATCTCACACATGCTCGATGGATTTAAGTCTGGGAAACGGGCGGAGCAGTCCATTAACCGAATATCCTCTCGTTCCAAGAGCTCCTCCACTTGCGCTGTTCTATACAGTCACGCCTTGTCATCCACAAGAATAGAGTCATGGCCAAATGCAACCCTGAAAAGAAGTACCTGGGAAGGAGTACAGTGTCACAATAGCGTTGACTTTTGACTGTACCGTGTTCAAAGATTTGGACGTCAGAATGTCCTTGCAACATTAAGCCACCACACGCCATAACACCTAGACGACTAAAACAAACATGACCGACAATGTTCCTGAGTGCATTAATGCCTTCATGTGGTGAGAGGTGAGAGTACATAATGGACCTACGAAAGCGAACACGATCGTTTTGGTGTTCCATGTGCTACGGCGTGGGGAGGCTTGATGTTGGATGGGCGTACTGACCTCCAGATCTTCTATGAACACGTTACACTCAGCAGCCAACGTTATTGTAACACTTGCTACTTTTCAGGCTGCATTCGGGACCTGACTTCCTTTTTATGAATGATAGTGCGTGCGACCGCATTCAACAGCGCAGGTGAAGACGCTCTTGGAACGAGAGGATGTTCGAAAAATGGACTTGTCTGCCTGTTCCTCCGACTAGAATCCCATCAGGCAGGTATGCGATGCGTTAGGGAGACATACCGCAGCTCAAAAGCACGCATCAACGACCATCTGACAGTATTCAACTGCACTAGTGGAGGAACGGAACACCCTACCACAACAACTCCTTACCATCCAGTATCGGAGCTCGTCACAGAGCATGAATTTCCTTTCGAAGTGACCACACGCTGTATTAAAAATCATTTCCTGCCTTTTTCAATGTCCTGGGGACTATTCTGAAACTCTGGGACTTCAGTATAATTATTGTCTTTGAGTAAAAGTGTTATTTCTGTTCGTCTCATTGGTATTTCTTTCAGCTACTTTGTGTACTGTACTGTAGCAGTTCTTTCTACGTACGGCTCAAGTTTCATCGAGCTGTGTTACTTAGCAGCGACACATTATGCAAAAGTTATTCTCGTTCTTAAGTTTTGCCCACCAGCACTGCGGTTCCATATCACAACGAGAGATCGCTGGGACTGAGAATATTTTCTCTGCCTCGTGATGGCTGGGTGTTGTGTGATGTCCTTAGGTTAGTTAGGTTTAAGTAGTTCTCAGTTCTAGGGGACTGATGACCATAGATGTTAAGTCCCATAGTGCTCAGAGCCATTTGAACCATTTTGACTGAGAATAAATAAACCACTGAACTAAACTGTCGAGGATTCAGAAGTGTAATACCTCAGTTTCACAGGTGGAATACATTGTACACACGAAAGTACAAACTGTGGAGTGAGTTATTTAATAGCTAGGGATTTAGAGGCATTGCGTGTGTCACATAAACATGTGCAGACTTACGCGTTGTCGGAGTTCCCGCGCTTATCGATGACGATGACGGCGGGGCTGACGTCCTTCTCGATGACGACCTTGAAGTGGCCGTCGTCCATGTTGAGCATGTGCAGCCACAGGTGGAGGCGGCAGCGCTGCATGGTGCTGGGCGTGCGCGGGCTTCGAACCAGGTACTCCAGCGGCGGGCCCCCGCGGCTCTGCACCAGCAGGTAGTGTCCTGCGCACAGAGTCCACGTCAGTATCTGAAGGCTGCAGACACTCATTCGCAATATACTCGGCTGTCTTTAGACACTATATATTTGTAACATTATACCCATGTATCGTTACTTATGATCACATTTACGCAATGATTTCGTCCCTTTAGGAAAGAAGGTCAGAAGTTCTGCCTCAGTTCACTTCTCGCACCACTGAAAAGACGAACGACACAGGCATTAATGTCAGTGGCGCTAAGAAACAGCTGAAACTGCAAAAAATTAAATATTACTTCAGATCATCGTTGTGGGCCCTGTCAGATTCTATACTTAAGAAATTTACTTTTTCTGCGGATTACGAAAATAGTTTGTTTCGTTATTTTTGAGGCAATTACAGAACGAGTTATAATTTTTTAAATGAAATGCTTTTTCTATCATATGGCTGATGTATTTAAACCAACCGTGCACAAATCAGTTTAAATCAAATTTCCGTCAGTTCCATTACGCAGCTAGAATCGTTCAGAGTTCTGGGGGTGGATGCAACATTCTGCAAATAGTCAGTTGTGTTCAGATTGATGCTCTGATGGCGAAATGTTCATTTAAATGAGGTTTTCAAATGAGTGCCCGTTTCCCTGAATGTACAAATGGATGCGCCTTCCAAACGGCCTGTGGACGATATGTAAAAGTGGATATGCACATCCGAAGGAACTTTGCATCGTACTTCTGAAACAATACAAACACTGGAATATCGTATTTATCCGCTGACACCGGCAAGCCACTTTCTATTATAATGTGTTCCCTGTGAGGGAATATGCATATGTATGTACGAGTGCAAGTTGTAGACGGGTGGTTGACGATGTATCAAAATTTTATCTGGCCGTGAGTTGTGCTCGGATAGCCTAATGGTAAGGCGACCGCTCGCGATAAGCGGGAAATCTCAGTCCGAGTCCAGGTATGGCACAAATTTTCGTCATTCGATTATACTGCTGATGGTTGTCCATATTCGCAACTGCGAATACATTTAAGATGTAAAGCTGCTGATGTAACGGAGCGACAAACTTCCTCGACGCGCTGTTTGAATTCATATTTGGTTAGATTTTAGAATATATCCTTACACTGACCTATACAATGCAGGTGGAAATGTAGAAACACGCGAGGTTTGGTCTGACACGGAACTTGACGTGGAAAAACATCTCATACACATCAAACGACTATGTTTACGTCTACATTATCACCCCAAAAGCCACTTGACGATGTGTGGTAGAGGGTAATTCTGTTGTCACTAACTTAACCCTCTCTTCCATGTTCCATTTGCGAATGGTGCGTGGGAAGATTGACTGTCAGTAAGTATGTGTATTAGCTCTAATTTCTCGAATTTTCTGGTTTCGCGAGACGCATGTGGGAGGAAGTAATATGTTGTTCGATTCTTCCCAGAATGTACTTGTAACACCGAAAATCCACGATGCATGGCACCTGCTACCGACGTATAATTTGTTTTTTGAATTGTATGTAAATATTTGTAATTTAAATGTTTTCGTTTAATAAGTAAGGACATTGATTCACTGTATATGTACATTTAGGTGAAAGTCTATTGACCTTTCATTGTATTTATCTGTGTTCTACGGTGAAACGGACAAGCTCTGGGAAAAAGCCAAAGGAATTGTTATTTGCATCGACTAGAAACGATAATAGCAGTGCTTGTACGTTGTAAAATCTTTGGGTAGGGGCTTGTTGCGCAGAGCGGTGTGGTGTTAACGCTCTCGCAGTAGAGTGTACCATTTCGGCGGCATCATGTACGCGCGCCGGCCAGATGACTAGTAGCAGGAGGAAGGACAGTGGATGGGCGGAAGAGGCTGTATTAATTGCAATTGCCCGTTCCTGTAATTAGCCGTGGCCCCACAAGATGCTACTGACTTCAACAACAGCAGTTCCAGCAACACAGATTCGTCGTCGGATCCGAGTTTCGTCGCACTGAAGTAAAACTGTTCATTGGTAGAAAGAATTAACGGCTAACCCAGCAGCACAACTGAACGTGATTTGATTAATGAACTTTATTTAAATAATAATCAGTTAAATTCAGGGCGATTGTGTCCTCATTGTCCCCAGACATTGTTACCAAGCATGGTCCTTGTTCCCTTTTTTCCTTATATGCTAACTGAAGTTTGAGAATCTATCACTGGAAAAAATCCAAATCTATAGAAAATGCACAAATTAAGAGTGCAGAAGTTCTATTTATTTTACATACAACTTGGAGCATATGGCTATTTAGTTTGGTACGTATTCTATTATTTGTTTCTGTTCAAGTCAGTAAAAAAGGCTCAGCTGTTCAGACAATAATATGAAATCCAATTTGAAAATTAAGTAGCTGCAAAGTAAAAAGTGCTTGCCTTTCTCTAAATTTCTTTGATGACGTTATGTTGAGGTCTCTGAAAGTCATTGTTCACGTAACGAAGTTCAATACTAACGTACAGTTTAAGTGGATATTTTCAAATCATTACTCGATTGCCTTTTTCAAAATTTGGCTGGCTCTGAGCACTATGGAACTTAACATCTATGGTCATCAGTCCCCTAGAACTTAGAACTACTTAAACCTAACTAACCTAAGGACACCACACAACACCCAGTCATCACGAGGCAGAGAAAATCCCTGACCTCGCCGGGGTTTTCAAAATTTAATGACAAACTTAACGTAAAAGTGACTTCTCAGTTTTCTTTATCATTACATACTCACTTAAAATTAGTGTAAAAAAAAGTGACAACCTTCAGTTGCCACGTCAGTGTTTAATAATAAATGTTTTTCTTTCCCATCATCTTGTACAGGATTTTGGATGTAAATCGCCCTAGTGGGCTGGCGACCGTAATTATTTCCTTTTCGTTCATTAGCGTAACTTTTGGATTCATGATCATTGGTACCCCTTTTCTGTCCAGTGTTGTTCGTGAGTGAATGCACAAATTAACTTTCATTTTTCCAAATTGTAGCCCTGTTCGGTTTAATTACTTTTTTATTTTTAGTAGACTTTTCTATCAGAAAGATCGGTTGTACAGTTTCCCCCTACTTATCGGTATTACTTCTTCGCGAAAGGTGGCCCTATCCAATTAGAAAAATTCCATTAGGTATACACGCGATCCACGGTCATATTTTATATCGCAAGCAGACTAGGCCGATTAGTAAGGGGGAGGTTACATACTCCCTCGAAATTTCGATAGTAAACATCTCCACGATGCGCAACGCCTCTCTTGTAGCGTCTGCCTCTGGAGCTTGTTGATCATCGCTGTAACGTGGACCAAACAATCCAGTGACAAAACATATTGTCTTCGTTGGATCGTCTCAATCTCTTCTATCAGTCCTCTTTGTAGATTCCCAATATAACACCAGTAAATTTCTTTTTATGAAGATATCTATAGAGTCATGTTTATGTCACGAAATCAACAGCCCCAGATGACTTAAAATAGTACATTGAGGAAGCTTTTCACTACGTGATACTAGTAACTTTACATCTGACATCATGTTGGATTGTTGCTAATTTTGTATAGACATATAGTTTTGCCTGATGAATCATGTTTTCTGCTTCTAGGAGGGATACACTCAATGTGTTCAGTATGAAACTTTGGAAAGCAATACCTCTGCCGCTACTGTTGGAGGAAAGCAAGGAATGGCAAGAGCATTACAGTTCGGCTAGCTAAATAGCCTTTTCTTCGTCAGTCTTTCGTCTAGTTTCATGCGGCCGCAACTAATTCCTTTCCTGCACCGACCAGAGCAGCAGTTGC
The DNA here is from genome assembly GCF_023898315.1 of Schistocerca nitens. NCBI lineage: Eukaryota > Metazoa > Arthropoda > Insecta > Orthoptera > Acrididae > Schistocerca > Schistocerca nitens. The sequence goes on along the minus strand of NC_064614.1, from coordinate 659,099,947 downwards.
AGACTGTCCTCAGTTACTTGTAGGGTGTATCCCACTCCCTGTCTCGCCGTGCAGTTTTTACCCTCTGCAGATCTCTCTTAATACCGTGGAAATTATTTCCAGATGTCCTAACACACGTCCTCCCATCATCTGGTCCTTTCTTCTTATCGGAGTTTTCCATGTGCTCTTTCTCATGCCTTTTCTGTAGAGACCCATCGCATTTCTTGTCTTTTCCGTCTACTTAATAATTTTCAGCATCCTTCTGTAGTGCCACATCTCAAACGCCTCGATTTATTGCCCCAGATGTATAGTCTCGGAAATGTATTCCTCAAATTAATGCCGATATTTGATGCTAGCAGACTTCTCTTGGCCAGGAATGTCCTCTTTTCCTGTGATAATCTGCTTTTTAAGTCTTTACTGCCTCGTACATCGCATGTTATTTTGTCTTCAAGATACCAGTATTCTTTAAATTCGTCTACTTCGTGGTCCGGCTGGTCCCGGCGGAGGTTCGAGTCTTCCCTCGGGCATGGGTGTGTGTGTTTGTCCTTAGGATAATTTAGGTTAAGTAGTGTGTAAGCTTAGGGAATAATGACCTTAGCAGTTAAGTCCCATAAGATTTCACATACATTTGAACATTTTTGAACTTCGTGGTCACCAATTTCGATGTCATGCCTTCCCCTAATCCTATTTATAGTACTCCTCATTTCTTTCGCCTTTCTTCGGTTTACTCTCAACCTATATTTTATGCATATTAGACTGTACATTTCATTCAACAGGTTCTGCAAATCTTCTTCACTTCCACTGGAGATAGCAATATCTTCAGCAAATACTATAATGGTGTGGCACAGGGAATGTTGTGAGTGGTAAGTGGATTGGGGGGGGGGGGGTGTTCGTACAATTTCTTTAGTAAATGTAATTCAGATTATTAATATGTATGAACAATCCAGAGTCCGCAGCTCGTGGTCCTGCGGTAGCGTTCTCGCTTCCCGCGCCCGGGTTCCCGGGTTCGATTCCCGGCGGGGTCAGGGATTTTCTCTGCCTCGTGATGACTGGGTGTTGTGTGATGTCCTTAGGTTAGTTAGGTTTAAGTAGTTCTAAGTTCTAGGGGACTGATGACCATAGCTGTTAAGTCCCATAGTGCTCAGAGCCATTTGAACCATTTTTTTGAACAATCCAGAGCACGTGCAGAATAAACAAAGACCAAAGAACTCGGCACTCAGAATAACAAAATCCGACTTATGAACCAATACAATTTTGATAATTTGCCCCAATAGAATCAAACAGCTTTATAATAAGGGAATACAAATGAATATACAATGTAATAACGCATTCATACCTAAAGCGCAACAGACAGAATATCAGTATACAAGACCCTCTAACTTCATTCAGGCTACAACACAAAGTCATGAGTTAAGATACACAGATCACACAACACGTAGTGAAAGAAACGAGACACCTAAAAACAGATCTCACCTCAAAATCCAATACCAAATATGCCCAACGAAAGCCAACACTCTATTTAATACTAAACAGAAAAACAAGAGACAGAGTTCACAATGGACCCAACAGCGCTCAGAAAATCAGAACGGTAAAGCAATGAAATCCAGAAGCAATGACAATTTAATTTTCACTTGGCACACTTCCTTCAGTGAATACACTTGCCCCATCATCAGCCTCCTTGCGTTACACCGCATAGTTAAAAGGCAAGTCAAGTAGGCCACACTTGCCTCACTCGTATGCACTACAGCCAGAATTATCACAACAAACACACACTCTTCTGAGTCGTACCCGAAAACACGCCGCAGCAACCGGCTCTTCACTGCTGGATGTGCTACATTTGTTTGGATTCGCGAAGCCTAGCACGGTCCGCTGCTCCAGCCAGAACGTTGCCCGTGTTGACAGCAGACGCCTGCCAATATCGGCCGGTCGTCCACCAGACTGCCTCGCTGCCCCGCACACGTTCCTGCTTCGTCTCTCCAGGAGAGGTTCATTGCCCCCTCCTCCCACAAGCTCCCAGAAGAGTTCCGTTCGCCAGCCGATTCCTCTCTCAGCCACCGTTCCACCGCATCTGCCTGCCGCCTACTGGCGGTGGTGTTCCAAGCACTTGCTGTGCTCCACACGCGACCTCTCGCGTTTTACGTCGCTTAATCAATTCGAACACCCACCGCCAGCGGCAGAAAAGACGAATGCGCCACAATTCACGACACAACTGATATCCCTTCACTCTTGATTTTAATCCCCCTGCTGATCCTTTCTTTTATTTCCATCATTGCTACTTCATTGTCCTATTGGCTCAGAAGAGCAAGGGGTAGAAATTAGTAAATTTTCATTGAAGCGCATTCAAATGACCACAGGCAAACTGAAGGCAATCCCGAGACAGGGGCATAATCAGGAAGCAAGCCACTACGTCGCAGGTGTGTCAGGTCGTCGACACGTTACGACACTGCCTGTCAAGTGAGGATTCACATTCAGCAGAAAGGAGACTACAACAGAAAACCAAACGAAATGAGACAAGCGTACTCATTAGCCTGTAAGACGTCTTGCAAGAAACTCTATCTCTTTCACAAGAGTACATAGTGAGGAACTGACACAGAAGTTAACAATCTGTTAACTGAATATAGCAGAATAAGAGTGATTTCAGGTGCGCCGCAGAGGAATGTCGTAGGACCGTTGCTATTCACAATATATATAAATGACCTTGTGGATAACATCGGAAGTTCACTGAGGCTATTTGCGGATGATGCTGTAGTATATCGAGAGATTGTAACAATGGAAAATTGTACTGAAATGCAGGAGGATCTGCAACGAATTGACGCATGGTGCAGGGAATGGCAATGGAATCTCAATGTAGACAAGTGTAATGTGCTGCGAATACATAGAAAGAAAGATCCTTTATCATTTAGCTACAATATAGCAGGTCAGCAACTGGAAGCAGTTAATTCTATAAATTTTGTGGGAGTAGGCATTAAGAGTGCTTTAAAATGGAATGACCATATAAAATTAATCGTCGGTAAAGCAGATGCCAGACTGAGATTCATTGGAAGAATCCTAAGGAAATGCAACCCGAAAACAAAGGAAGTAGGTTACAGTACACTTCTTCGCCCACTGCTTGAATACTGCTCACCGGTGTGGGATCCGTACCAGATAGGGTTGATAGAGATAGAGAAGATCCAACGGAGAGCAGCGCGCTTAGTTACAGGATCATTTAGTAATCGCGAAAGCGTTACGGAGATGATACATAAATTCCAGTGGAAGACTCTGCAAGAGAGACGCTCAGTAGCTCGGTACGGGCTTTTGTCGAAGTTTCGAGAACGTACCTTCACCGAGGAATCAAGCAGTATATTGCTCCCTCCTACGTATATCTCGCAAAGAAACCGTGAGGATAAAATCAGAGAGATTAGAGCCTACACAGAGGCATACCGACAATCTTTCTTTCCACGAACAATACGGGACTGGAATAGAAGGGAGAACCGATAGAGGTACTCAAAGTACCCTCCGCCACACACCGTCAGGTGGCTTGCGGAGTATGGATGTAGATGTAGATGTAGATGTAGAAGGACACATACGCGCATTACGAACTGAGTCGTGCCTCATAGCCTCACACTAGCTCCCTCTATATATCCCAGCTCTCCAGTTCTCTTTAGGAGTTGATCATTGGTATCAAAGGTATTCAAAGTAATAGCACTCCATTCCACAATTATGATACTTAATCAATCTATGTGTTATGCTCCATCACAGTCTATGAACTAGCCAAAGATGTACTTGGAATCATGGCAGTCACCTGATGAACTTCATGCTGCTCGCCGCGTATCACCTACTGATGGAGGAATTGACTGTCCTCTGACAACGCATCATGGGGTGCTGAACTTCAACACAGAAGTCAGCAACAGAGTTTCTTGGAGTCCACATTCCTGTTCAACATTCAGACTTCTCCAGGTGCTGAAACCTACCAGATAGCAAGGAGGATATCGACTATCGACACCATGTACATCGCGGATGGTTCATCAAGGGTCATTGCAGAATTCGGAGTGAGACCGAGGACACGCCAGCAGCCAGCCCAAGACCACTTCGCATTGGGCAATGGCGACACCCGCTAGCTGGAAATCCGCTACAGCACAGCCGTAGCTAAACCTCGCCTTCATGTGTATCTGCGGAGCTGGACAGACAACGGAATGAGCGACAACTAAGGCTGGCACAGAAGAACGACGCCTTGTAAATTTTGAGAATAAATGAATAAACTCTACTAATATTTTACTAGCGTTGATGATGCTTCGTAGGTCCCCAGTAGCTATCCTGACTTCACAGAGAGATGTTCCCGTTCGGATCTTTGTAGATGAATAGACTGAAATGTACTTCGTTCTTGATCTTCTGTCCTTATTCTTTCCCCTCGGTTCTTGTACAAATCGTAGGCCTATATTGCGTCTCTTTTTCTAAAGCTTACTCCTTTTTTTCTCAGAATTTCGAATGTCTTGCACCACCTTAAACTATTGAACGCTTTGTTTAGGTAGATAAATCCTGTGAATGTGTCTTGCTTCTATTATCAATCGCAACTTTAGAACTGCCTTTTTGATGCTTTTACCTTTCCGAAAGTCAAAAAGATCGTCTCTTGATCTTGTTCTCCATTCTTCTCTATATTATTCTGTCATCGACTTTGATGGCTGAGCTGTTGGGCTGACTGTGCGATGGTTCTCGCATATATTTATCCTTGCTAGCTTCAAAATTGTATGGATGATATTCTCCAAAAGTCTGATGATATTTCTTCAGTCATATAGACTCTGCACACGAGCTGGTATAGTCGTTGGCACTTCCCCCAATAACTTCATTAACTCCGCCTTGTTTGATTGCAAGTCTCCTAAAGCTCGGTTTGACTCTAATAACGGATCCCCTATGCTTTCCGTATCGTTCTGCTTTCTACAGCCAACTGATCATGTTGAAAATAAGTAAAATTGCAGCCTTCTGAATGGCAGGATGGTCCTTGCGGAAAACTGCGACACATTCTGGACGTGCTCCCTCAGGTTTTGCAACGATACTGGTATCAGTTATCACGTGAGCATTCTCATACCCGTAGACGAGGTTCTGGACGTCCACGTAGCACAGACGCCCGCCAGAATCGTCGCATTGTAAGGGCAGCTGTGGTAAATCGGACAGCTGCCATAGCACAAATAAGAGAACTTTTGAGCCCGGACGTGTCAGTACGAGCTGTTGTGAACCGGTCATTAGCAGTGGCACTACGGACACTCAAACCTCTAGCCCGGTCTTTTACTAACGCCACAGCAACGACGTGCACGGTTCGACTGGTGCCGTCAGAGGTCACTTGGAAGATGGAATGGCGTGCCGTGGTCTTCAGCGATGAAAGCAGGTACTGCCTGCACGAAGGTATGTTCGTTTGCGCTTACGACGTAGACCTGGCGAGCACTGTCTCGTAGAGTGCATTCTTCCAAAACACACTGGTCCCATCCCAGCCTTTATAGTCTGTGGTGCTATAAGCTACCACTCTCGTTTACATTTGGTGTTTCTGGAGGGGACGCTAACCAGCGCGCGGTACGTGCAGAATGTTGTTAGAGCTGTTCTTTTGCCGTTCTTGCAACAGGTAGGTGATGTGTCGTTCCAGACGTGAACAAATATAGCATAACGTATCCCAGGGCAGTATTCGCCATCTGTGCCATCAGCTTGATGCTAGAGTCAGCACCTGCACTGCAGCCCGTGGAGACTACACCACATACTTAGGCTCTGAGCACTATGGGACCTAATACCTGAGGTCATCAGTCCCCTAGAACTTAGAACTACTTAAACCTAACTAACCTAAGCACGTCACACATATCCATGCCCAAGGCAGGATTCTAACCTGCGACTGTAGTGGTCGCGCGGTTCCAGACTGGAGCGCCTAGAACCGCTCGGCCACCCCGGACGGCACCACGTACTTACGTGGGTGTTATATGGTACCTCAGACCCTCTTGCGGTATTGATCTGCAAATGTATTCCATATGCACTGTTGTAACATTGAACCTTGAGTGAATTGCAAACCTCTCTGATTTTTCCCCGGCAGTGTACATTAAATGCTACATTTTTCTCTTTCTTATGAATTTGTTATTGCACGATCTTAACTGAGCAGGGTTTCATAAACAACGTTTTTGGTCCTGCCTCCTTTTGCAAGGGCGTAAAGATTTTTTGGGTTGGGCACATGTGAGCATGCCACATAGTTGCCCATGAGAAAAACGCGGATTTTGTAAAGGCACACAGGCAACTTGCAGTGTTTGCCGTTGGTCTTCGTTTATAGTCATTCCAAAAGCAATTTTTAGTGGATATTGCGATGTTTTAAACTGTGAAGGCAAGATGTCTCCCTCTTTGTCCTACAACATTTGAATGATGCCACCGTTGTGAGTCTTCAAGCGTCTCAGAAGTAATAAGAGATAGTTGACGCTCAACGTCTAAAATGCGACGGGCTTTCGGGTGTTCTAAAGTCTCTCTAGCTCTTAACGCCGTATGACGTTCCGGAGAATGTGACATTGCACCGAGGTTTGTTGGTTTCGATTAACTTTCTTAGCTCTAGCTCTCTTACAACTAAATCAGATTTATGTTTGCGAGTCATTTCCTAAAACAAATGCTATTAACTGTATACTTAATGTATTAAGTTCTGTAAGTAAAAGTCCAGTTACGGGTCGCTCTCGTGTTCTTTTTGTGTGGCTGTCTCACCGTCCCGCGTCCAATATCTACATTTCACATAGAAAGCCAAGACACCATAACCACACTTTAACTTGAATAATGCTTCTTAAGGCTTTTCCGACATAAAGTTTTAAATACAGTTCTTGGGCTTATCTCGGATTTTTATTGTTACTCCACAATATTTCGTCGTAAAAACTGTCCAGCTTCGCCGCTGGTGTAGAAATTTTTTTTGATACATCAGAAACTCGCGCAAGAGTAAACATTGCAAATGCACTGTCGAGGAATAATCTTCGAGCCGATGATCTGGTACGAAAAAACGTGTTCCATTTCCTACTTCACCCGCTTAGGGGTCTTTTTTGTACTTTCTAAAGTGGCTTTCGTTCTTCCTTGAGGTTCAAGCTATCTCCATACCAAATTTCATCAAATTCGGTTCTGCGGTTTAATCGCGGAAACGTAGCAATTATAATACACTGAATTGACAAAACTCATGGGATAGCAACATGCACGTGTACTGATGGCGGTAATATTGCGTATACACGGTATAGAAGGGCAGTGCATTGGCGCAGCTGTCATCTGTACTCAGGTGATTCACGAAAAACGGTTTCCGACATGGCTATGGCCGCACGACGGGAACTGACAGACTTTGAACACGAAATGGTGGTTGGAGCTAGGCGCATGAGACGTTCCATTTCGAAAATCGTTAGGGAATTCAATATTCCGAAATCCACAGTGTCAAGAATGTGCTGAGACTGCTAAATTTCAGGTATTACCTTTCACCACGGACAACGACCGAGAGCAGCGGAGTTTGCGTAGAATAGTCAGTGCTAACAGACGAGCAACACGCATGAAGTAACCGCAGAAGTCAGTGTGGAACATACAACGAACGTATCTGTTAGGACAGTGCGGCGGAATTTAGCATTGATGGGCTATTGCGGCAAACGACCGACGCAAGTGCCTTTGCTAACAGCACGACATGGTGTGCAACGGGTCTCATGGGCTCGTGACCATGTCGGTTCGACACTAGACGACTGGAAAACCGTGGCCTGGTCATATGAGCCCCCGTTTCAGTTGGTAAGAGTTGATGCCTGCGGTTCGAGTTTGCTGCAGACCCCACAAAGCTATTGGACCCAAATGGTCACCAAGGCACTGTGCAAGCTGGTGGTGGCTACATAGTGGTGTGGGCTGTATTGACATAGAGTGGACTGGATCGCTCTGATTCAACTGAAGCGGTCATTGGCTATAAATGTTTATGTTCGCCTACTTGGAGACCACTTGCAGCCATTCATGGACTTCATGTCCCCCAGCACCGATGGCATTTTTTATGGAAGGCAATGCGTCATGTCATTGGGCCACAATTGTTAGCGACTGGTTTGATGAACATCCTGGACAGTTCGAGCGAATGGTTTGGCCACCCAGATTGCCTGACATGAATCCCATCGAAGATTTATGGGACATAATCGAGAGGTGTACAAAATCATGCACCGGCAACAGTTTCGCAGTTGTGGACGGCTATAGAGAGAGCATGGCTCAATACGTCTGCACGGGACTTCCAACAAAATGTTGAATCCATGCCACGTCGAGTTGTTGCTCTATGCCGGGCAAAAAGAGGTCCGACAAGATATTAGGAAGTACCCCATGTTTTTCTCATCTCAGTGTATGTAAACCTGCCTATATTTGTTGAAGACTGGTTTCACATTTTTACACATACTCGTATACCCTTAAGAGATGATCAGAGATAATTCAGATGACAACGAGGAAAGCGATATTGTGAGAGACAGTAGCTGGTAAACGCTTCGAGAAAAAGACGACATTTGTAGCAGAGGGTGGGCGCTACGACAACGCTTGTCATCTGGCGCAAAGTGGGCCGCGGCCCAGGGCAGAGCGCCAGCAGTCGGCCGGTGGCCCCAGTTCCTCAAACTCTGCTCTAAATACACGACATCTCTACCGGCTGCGTTCGAAGGTGGCCTTCACAACATCGTCCGACGACGCTACTTAGCACGAATAACAATAACACTGATACTGCAGCACTCTCGAAGAATACGAAGCGACTATTAACAGGGGTGGCCGGGCGGTTCTAGGCGCTACAGTCTGGAGCCGCGCGACCGCTACGGTCGCAGGTTCGAATCCTGCCTCGGGCATGGGTGTGTGTGATGTCCTTAGGTTAGTTAGGTTTAAGTAGTTCTAAGTTCTAGGGGACTGATGACCTCAGTAGTTAAGTCCCATAGTGCTCAGAGCCATTTGAACCATTTGACTATTAACAAATATAACAAATTGTGCCGAATTTTTCTTGATGCGTTTTAGTAGGGCATAAAGGCAACAAGAAATCAAACGCCGGCACGCCAGTCGGAAACGATAGAGCAGAGAGAGCTCTGACAAGACGTCAGCCAATAGCACGCTGACCGACCCCTCTCCAGGACGACAACGCGACAGCCGCGGCCTCTATGCGAAGAGGACATAAGCGCCGCGCCGACTGGACGCGGCCCAGTCGAAGAGAAGCTTCAAGTGTAGCGACCTGAACAGAAACGTCAATGTATTACTTCGCTTGTATTAGGATTGTTTATACTGAGGAACCTTGCTTATTTTGCATGTCGCCCTTCGCTTGTGACACTTCTGTGTAAAACAAAGTTAAATTTTGTAATTGCTCATTTAGTAATAAAACTCATTAATACAATTTGTTTGAATGTTGTCTAGCGAACCGAGAAAGCAGGTTGCCTAGACAAACCATATTCGACGACTAGGCAGGATTTAACAGTTTGGCAAGGATATATATTGCTCGAGAACGAGCCAGGTATTTAAGTGGTTTTTATTTGTGTGTGTAAAAAGCATCATAAAACGTATACTGGAATTAAAAATTTTGGAAATTTTTGGTAAGGTCTTATGGGACCAAATTGCTGAAGTCATCGGTCCCTAAGCTTATACACTACGTAATCTAACTTAAGCTAACTTATGCTAAGGACGACACACACACCCATGCCCGAGGGAGGACTCGATCCTTTGACGGGGGAAATACTCGAATACAACAAACACTTAACATAAAATGAAACTATAAGTGCACTGTAAAGAAAGCAGAAACGTATTACATACGTAATACATAGACGTAATGAAACATACACTACTAGCCATTAAAATTACCACACCACGAAGATGACGTGCTACAGACGCGAAATTTAACCGACAGGAAGAAGATGCTGTGATATGCACACAGATCTTTTCAGAGCATTCACACAAGGTTGGCGCCGGTGGCGACACCTACAACATGCTGACGTGAGGAAAGTTTCCAACCGATTTCTCATACACAAACAGCAGTTGACCGGCCTTGCCTGGTCAAACGTTGTTCTGATGTCTCGTGTAAGGAGGAGAAATGCGTACCATGACGTTTCCGACTTTCATAAAGGTCGGATTCTAGCCTATCGCGATTGCGGTTTATCGTATCGCGACATTGCTGCTCGCGTTGGCCGAGATCCAATGACTGTTAGCAGAATATGGATTCGGTGGGTTCAGGAGGGTAATACGGAATGCCGTGCTGGATTCCAATGGCCTCGTATCACTAGCAGTCGAGATGACAGGCATCTTATCCGCATGGCTGTAACGGTTCGTGCAGCCACGTCTCGATCCCTGAGTCAACAGATGGGAACGTTTGCAGGACAACAACCATCTGCACGAACAGGTCTACGACGTTTGCAGCAGCATGGACTATCAACTCGGAGACTATGGCTGCGGTTACCCTTGGCGCTGCATCACAGACAGGAGCGCCTGCGATGGTGTATTCAACGACGAACGTGGGTGCACGAATGGCAAAACGTCATTTTTTCGGATGAATCCAGGTTCTGTTTACAGCATCATGATGGTCGCATCCGTGTTTGGCGACATCGCGGTGAACGCACTTTGGAAGCGTGTATTCGTCATCACAATACTGGTGTATCACCCGGCGTGATGGTATGGGGTGCCATTGGTTACACGTCTCGGTCAGCTCTTGTTCGCATTGACTGCACTTTGAACAGTGCACGTTACATTTCAGATGTGTTACGACCCGTGGCTCTACCCTTCATTCGATCCCTGCGAAAACCTACATTTCAGCAGGATAATGCAAGGCCGGCCGAAGTGGCCGTGCGGTTAAAGGCGCTGCAGTCTGGAACCGCGAGGCCGCTACGGTCGCAGGTTCGAATCCTGCCTCGGGCATGGATGTTTGTGATGTCCTTAGGTTAGTTAGGTTTAACTAGTTCTAAGTTCTAGGGGACTAATGACCTCAGCAGTTGAGTCCCATAGTGCTCAGAGCCATTTGAACCATTTGATAATGCAAGATCGCATGTTGCAGGCCCTGTACGGGCCTTTCTGGATACAGAAAATGTTCGAATGCTGCCCTGGCCAGCACGTTCTCCAGATCTCCCACCAATTGAAAACGTCTGGTCAATGGTGGCCGAGCAACTGGCTTGTCACAATACGCCAGTCACTACTCTTGATGAACTGTGGTATCGTGTTGAAGCTGCATGGGCAGCTGTTCCTGCACACGCCATCCAAGCTCTGTTTGACTCAATGCCCAGGCGTATCAAGGCCGTTATTACGGCCAGAGGTGGTTGTTCTGGGTACTGATTTCTCAGGATCTATGCACCCAAATTGTGTGAAAATGTAATCACATGTCAGACCTAGTATAATATATTTGTCCAATGAATACCCGTTTATCATCTCCATTTCTTCTTGGTGTAGCAATTTTAATGGCCAGTAGTGTATATGTATACAGGGGTCTCATTTATCTTGATACTAGAAATAGCTTTATGACCGGAAGCAAAATCAAAAATGTATCGAGCAAATGTTGTTTAGCTATGATAAGGACATTAACTGGAGTGACTGCGTTTATTGAAACTTTATTCGTTGTGAAGATATGAGCAGCAGGACGCCTTCTTTGAATAGCACCCAACAATTCCATTCATTCGGTAATCGACTTCCTCTCAACACCTGTTCCAAATGTAATCACAATGAACCATTCACGTATAGATGACGTTATTAACAATGTAACATGAAACTGAATCTGACACGCCAGTATTAGCGCATAGTGCAGGTAACGGGGGCAACATTGTCTTCAGTGATCGAGTCCCGATTCTAACTGTGCCCCGATCATCAGCGAAGACGTGTCTGGAGACGTTTCGGTCAGAAGTCGGATACTGACCTGACAGGGTCCAACGACCAGGAATGGTGGTCTGGAGTGCCATTTCTTTTCATAGTAGGAACCGTTTGGTTGTCATCCGCGGCACCTTTATGTCGACAATATACTACTATCCGTTTTGTTGTTTTCCATCGCAAGCCGCCTTGGGCTTACATTTCAGGCAGATAATGTCTGTCTGCACAAGCCGAGAGTTCCTACTGCTTGTCTTCGTGCTAGCCAGACCCTACCTTGGCCAACAAGGACGCAGAATCTCTCCCAGTTGAGAAAGTTTGAAACATTATGGGCAGCACCCTCCAGCCAGGTCTGGACTATGACGATCTAGCGCACCATTTGGATAGAATTTGACACGATGTCCCTCAAGAGGACTTCTGACAACTCTATCAGTCAATGCCAAGCCGAATGATTGCTTGCACAAGGGCTGGAGGTGGGCTACTTGCTCAGTTTGTGAAACTCTTTTTCTTGAATAAATCATTCAGTGTTACTGAATTTGTAGTCATTTTCTTGTCTGTACATCTACATCACATGTACCAACTTACGTCCAATTCGGATAATCCCTTCATGGTGCGACTTTTTTTTTACTTACAGTGTACGCCAACGGCCTTGACGCAATGGTACCACCGGTTCCCGTCAGAGCTGTCGGGCTGTGTCAGCAATTGGATGGGTGACCATCCGGTCTGCCAAACACTATTGGCAAGCGGGGTGCACTCAGGCCTTGTTAGGCTAAGTGAGGAGCTACTTGATTGAGAAGTAGTGGCTCCGGTCTCGTAAACTGAAATGCGGTCGGGAGAGCGATGTGCTGACCGCATGCCCCTCCATATCCACATCCAGTGACGCCATTTGGCTGAGAATGACACGGCGGCCTGTCGGTACCGTCGGGTCTTCATGGCCTGTTCGGGCGGAGGGTTACTGTGCACAGCACGCTCACAGTTATTTGAACAAACATATTTACCACGCTTCTTACCTGAATTCAATGTATAAAAGCCCTAATAACGTGTACAAATGCGTGTGCCTTCTGCTATGCGCTTCACACTGGTTTACATAGTGAGGGGGCTCTCAGAGGCGAGTGCATGTGACGCAAATTCTATGCTAACTGTATATGTCCCAACTTCAATTGGCAAATGAAGGGAAAGTGTTGAATCAAAGAACAAAATTTAACAAACTATTGTACTAAAATAGAAGAAAGTACTAATTTATTAATCTAAAGTTCGCTGGTTGCAGTAACCATGTACGGTATCGTCAGAATCTTTGCTGCGTAAATCTGTCTCCTCAGCAGAGGTCTCAACAACTCACAGGCTCTGAGGTAAGCGCTTAGAATACGTAATGGTGGAGAAAATTCATCCGATGTCACTCGCGTTAATGTTGAAATGTACTGGTGTCACAGGAGTAGCCTTCTATAAGTGATTTATCATTTTCTTCTGACAACTGTTCTTCTAAATGAAGAGGAGAGGTAGTGGTACTAAGTTACTGATCACCACACTGTGTGCAACTGTCCTGGATTAAATCTAAACCAATACACACTGTCGCATGGAGTGAGAGCGTGTGACGATGTTGCTCCGTCCTTGTGATGAAAGCGTTGTGACTGGCGAGCCCTGGGTACTAATCGAAAGGAGCAGGCTGAGTGCCGACAACGGGTTCCACCCTTTCCCTTCTTTCGTCATCGCCAATGTTTAGTTTATTATCCGTCTTTCTATATTGTCAGTGGCGAGACTTGGAAGAACTGGTACTCACATTTTTCTTATGGTCCATTTTCGTAGTCTCTGACATGTTAAATATCACACACAATATCCTGTGCACAGTATGTGTCGAGGATAACAAACTTACAGAAACAAGCAGTTAAAATGATGTTTATAAATGTAATCAATAGAGGTAATATTATAGATCTTCCACAGTGTACAATAAGCTCTTTTACAGAGGGTATTTAACTTAAAAATTGCATCACAATTTTCTTATATCTATTTACAGTGGTGCTTATTTCTATGTGTTAGTATTTTTACTTAAGTGTCCTGTCGAAGCATTTGAAGAATTTCACTGTTTCACTTTCAAGTTTTTCGTTTAATATTTTCTGTAATGTGAATATATCTTTAGTTCTGGTAACAGATCCATCTATGCTATTTATTTAGTGGGTGGAGTACTTTGACATTTAGCTCTACTTTTCCAAATGGATGTCCTGCATTATGTATGCGTGTGACTATTGCTAGCCGGCCGGTGTGGCAGAGCGGTTCTAGGCGCTTCAGTCTGGAACAGCGCGACCGCTACGGTCGCAGGTTCGAATCCTGCCTCGGGCATGGGTGTGTGTGATGTCCTTAGGTTAGTTAGGTTTAAGTAGTTCTAAGTTCTAGGGGACTGATGACCACATAGTGCTCAGAGCCATTTGAACCATTTTTTTGACCATTGATGATGATGATGATGATGATGATGTGTGTGTGTGTCTTTGGTGTGCTCTGTATAAGCACCACTGTAAACAGATATAAGAAAATTATGATCCAGGCTGTTAAGGTAATTATCTTCTGTACAAAAGCATTCATATTCTATGGAAGACCTCTGTTGACTACATCTATTAACATTTTTGTAACTGTTTGTTTATGTAAATTTGTTATCCCAATACATATTGTCCATAGAAAATTATGTGTGACGGGTTTAACATGTGAGACGGCACAAATGGACCATAAGAAAACTTTTAAGCACAAGATTTTCCAAATTTCGTCACTAACTATATATAAAGACAGATAATCAACTAAATATTGCGCGCTTTTTATACACTGCATTTAAGTCGAGAACACAAATCAGAGCCGCACATATCAAAAACATCAACAAAAACGGCATAGTACATAGAGAAGTATGCACTTGAAAATGGGAATCATTTCCCAAAAAGCGTCGTGTAAAATATACGAGAAATAAAAAAGAAAATCGTGACTTGTAGCAGAAAAGTTATTTACAAACAAACTCGTTGTTTTCACAGTTGCCGGCTTTCGTAAACCATTTCTGATGGATCAAATCGGACAGTTTATGACACTTTCTACAAATGTCTTCAGTCTTCAAGAAGGGTCGTCGAGCAGATGCGCAAAACTATAGACCTATATCTCTGACGTCGATCTGTTTTTGCTCGAGTATCATGTCGTTTTTGGAAACCCAGAATCTACTATGTAGGAATCAACATGGATTCCGGAAACAGCGATCGTGTGAGACCCAACTCGCTTTATTTGTTCATGAGACCCAGAAAATATTAGATACAGGCTCCCAGGTAGATGCTATTTTTCTTGACTTCCGGAAGGCGTTCGATACAGTTCCGCACTGTCGCCTGATAAACAAAGTAAGAGCCTACAGAATATGGTTCAAATGGCTCTGAGCACTATGGGACTCAACTGCTGTGGTCATCAGTCCCCTAGAACTTAGAACTACTTAAACCTAACTAACCTAAGGACGTCACACACAGCCATGCCCAAGGCAGGATTCGAACCTGCGACCGTAGCAGTCGCACGGTTCCGGACTGCGCGCCTAGAACCGCGAGACCACCGCGGCCGGCCCCTACAGAATATCAGACCAGCTGTGTGGCTGCATTGAAGAGTTTTTAGCAAACAGAACACAGCATGTTGTTATCAATGGAGAGACGTCTACAGACGTTAAAGTAACCTCTGGCGTGCCACAGGGGAGTGTTATGGGACCATTGCTTTTCACAATATATATAAATGACCTAGTAGATAGTGTCGGAAGTTCCATGCGGCTTTTCGCGGATGATGCTGTAGTATACAGAGAAGTTGCAGCATTAGAAAATTTTAGCGAAATGCAGGAAGATCTGCAGCGGATAGGCACTTGGTGCAGGGAGTGGCAACTGTCCCTTAACATAGACAAATGTAATGTATTGCGAATACATAGAAAGAAGGATCCGTTATTGTATGATTATATGATAGCGGAACAAACACTGGTAGCAGTTACTTCTGTAAAATATCTGGGAGTATGCGTGCGGAACGATTTGAAGTGGAATGATCATATAAAATTAATTGTTGGTAAGGCGGGTACCAGGTTGAGATTCATTGGGAGAGTGCGTAGAAAATGTAGTCAAAAAATGGTTCAAATGGCTCTGGGCACTATGGGACTCAACTGCTGTGGTTATCAGTCCCCTAGAACTTAGAACTACTTAAACCTAACCAACCTAAGGACATCACACACATCCATGCCCGAGGCAGGATTCGAATCTGCGACCGTAGCAGTCGCACGGTTCCGGACTGCGCGCCTAGAACCGCGAGACCACCGCGGCCGGCCAGAAAATGTAGTCCATCGACAAAGGAGGTGGCTTACAAAACACTCGTTCGACCTATACTTGAGTATTGCTAATCAGTGTGGGATCCGTACCAGATCGGGTTGACGGAGGAGATAGAGAAGATCCAAAGAAGAGCGGCGCGTTTCGTCACAGGGTTATTTGGTAAGCGTGATAGCGTTACGGAGATGTTTAATAAACTCAAGTGGCAGACTCAGAGAGGCGCTCTGCATCGCGGTGTAGCTTGCTGTCCAGGTTTCGAGAGGGTGCGTTTCTGGATGAGGAGGTATCGAATATATTGCTTCCCCCTACCTATACCTCCCGAGGAGATCACGAATGTAAAATTAGAGAGATTAGAGCGCGCACGGAGGCTTTCAGACCGTCGTTCTTCCCGCGAACCATACGCGACTGGAACAGGAAAGGGAGGTAATGACAGTGGCACGTAAAGTGCCCTCCGCCACACACCTTTGGGTGGCTTGCGGAGAATAAATGTAGATGTAGATGTAGAAAGTATCCCATAGTACATGTTTGAGTACTGTAGAAGAATATGGAAGGCCGATTCCAATTACTTTATAGGCCTGTTAGATGCGTGTCGCCGCTGTCTTTTGGATACAAACGCACTGCTGAGCGCGCCGAGTGTTGTAGCGGCCGGGCAGCTGTTCGCGCGTCCACCTGTTACCGGAGGCGGCCCCGTGGTGGAAGCTCGCCAGCGGCCAGAGGCGCAGCACGCCACGGCGTCGCACGCCAGGCCGTGGGCGCACGTACGTGACGTCGCCACAGCTGACTGCCAGCTGCGTCTCCACCACGCCTGCTCTCGTCCCGCTCACCCACAACACGCCTCTTCTTGTAGTCTTTTGTTTCAGTTCCCCGTTGCGATGGGTGGCTTACAGCTGATTTATTTAATCGTATGGTGATTTTATACAATATACAGTTGATATAAGGCAAATGATTTTATACAATGTACACATGATATAAGACAAGATTAAACATGAAAGTCCGTGGTTTTCAACCAGTTAATTAAGCTGGGTGTGAGAGTGAACAAGTCATCGGGAATTCCAGGGTGTGAATGAAGTGGACAGCGTTGGACTAAGTGTTCATTTGTCTGCTCTTGATTACATTCACACATTGGTGAGCTGATCCAGCCTCATTTGTACCTGAAGTAGCTACAACAACCATGTCCAGTCCTTAACCTGTTGAGGCGGCACCAAAGTTTCTTCGGTAGGTCAAAACCTTTTGGCTTCTTTGTGGGATCAAGGTGATAGGCTCTTGTTCACAATGTTTTTGTTGACCATTCATGCTTCCAGCTTTCATTTAGATCAATACCATCCGCGGTGAGTTTTCCTGCAGTAACACTTGCTGGTCTTCTTGATCGCAATCGTTGCTGTGGCGGATGACAGAATTCCTGATGAAACAGCTCTTCACCCTGAAGTGATTTGCTTTCTTTATTATTAATCGATTATGATATTGTAAGTTATGATTTGGTCTCCTCACTGAATGGCTGACTTATTACATAAATTATTTATGTGGACTGTTGAGCGCTAGATTACTTGGTGTGGCATCAACTGTTAGTTTGTTACGTGTTCCATTGATCTCTTGAAATGATTGACTACTTGTTGGCCATTTACAAGTTACTAATGGCGTACTGACCTAAATTTGGCATTAATAAACAGATTATCTTTCAGTCTTAATCATGGAGCTGCAATTAAAACTACGTTTTCTTGTAGGCGACCAGTTTATACCGAAAAATTCGTCTATGGGATAGAAGTGTTCAGAAGAAATTATTTTAGATTAGGTTGCTAACTTGCTTTACTATCTGTCAGACATGTTATGTCATTGAGCAAATGATCAAAGTATTTTACTCATGCAAACTGAACTATTTTCAGAACCAATGATAGCTTTAATAATCAGCAAATAAAGGTCATTTTTTTCTTCTAGTGTTGTAGCAATGGACTTCGCTTTTCTTCTGAAATTGTGATGGATTATTTATGAAAAATTTCAGTAGCGAATATATATGTTGCGAAAGTACAGTTAAAACGCCTAACTCCTTGAATACATACATTCAAGATGACTAGTGATGAACATCATATATTATTCCTAGTGCTCCCTTTTGTGCAGTTAATACTTCCTTTCTAAGCGATTATTCTATACACCGTTATTAACTATAAATATGAAATTTGGTTTAGGATATCAATTTTTTGTGTACAAGATGAGCAATTATGCGAAGAATGAAAGTAACTGAACTTAACTGTTTGAGCAGCACCGAAATATATTTCTCCCAGTTTGAGTTTTCATGAATATGTAACCCTAAAAATCTGAAACATTCTAGCCTGGTTACTGACTCCCATTCATGTTAGGGTGACTATTAGCGGTACAAAACTGATTATAACGTATTTTCTCAAAACTAAGGGAGAGTCAATTTTCAGGGAACCGTGTAATTATTCTTTGAAAAACGCCATTAATAATGTCTTCTGTTGTTTCCTCCTTAACGGAATTTATAATAACACTAGTATTACCTTCAAAAAGTGCTAAGTTAATGTAGGAATAGGTCTGGACTCAAAATTTAACCCTGTGGATATCCTTTCTGATTTCTCCCCAGTCACGAAACTTTTCTCTCCTTCTAACATTGTTTGAATTATTTAGCACAACTTTTTTCATTTTGTTTATTAAGTATGGATTCAAACCTGTAGTTTGTAAAGCCATCAATTCCATAAAACATCGCCTTTCCTTCTAAGAGAGTAACATGATCTACACAGTGAAACGCTTTGGGCAGATCACAAAAAATATCGACTGGCGATATTTTATCGGTTAAGACCTATGGTATTTGGCGGATGAATGCATAAACAGCGTCTCAGTCGAGCAACCCTTCTGGAATGGAATCCAAACTGTGTTGCGATAAACAAATTATTTCTGGTTAAACGTGAGATCACCCTCGTGTATACTCTATTAATAATATTTAAATAACAATTTCGGCCAATCAAAAATTTTCTTCAGAATCATTCAGTTTGGTGGCTCAGTTCAGAATGAAAAAAGTAAAAGAAAAAAAAAACATTACGCACCATTTAACTGCTTATGATATCACTGTAATCTCAGCTCCGTAAGCACTTTATACCGGTGCTCCGACTCCGTCCAAACAGGCCTCGGAAGGCCCAACGGTACCGATCAGTCGCCGTGTCGTTCTCAGCCCTTAGGCATCAGCGGGTGCGGACATGGAGGGGTATGTGGTCAACACATCGCTCTCCAGGCCGTTGTCAGTTTTCGTGACCGGAGCCGCTACTTCTCTATCAGGTAGTTCCTCAATTTGCCTCATTCAGGGCTGAGTGCACCCCGCTTGCCAACAGCGCTCGGTAGAACCGACGGTCACCCATCCAAATGCTAGCCAAGCAAGACAGCCCTTAACTTCGGTGATCTGACGGGAACCGGTGTTACCACTGCGGCAAGCCGTTGGCTTATAATGGTACTAATCCGATGAAATACTTTCAACCCATTTATTTTTGTATACATTTTTATATTCTTACAGTTTATGTATTGTCTTCCCTCTTCTGATATTTAGCATTAATTTTGCGTCACAGATTGTGAAGATGGCTTTTAGTTGAAACGTACGAAGTGTTTGTGTCATTATAACTGCGACGCCGGTTCTGTAAGCCGTACTGTGATCCCGGACGTCTACTTAATTATCATGTTTTTCATTTGCATTCTGTATGCTAACCGCAGCCGTGAAATATCTGTGTTAAATTTTATGAGCGACTGATTAAGATGGGCGGAGAAAATCCGGTAAAAGGTCGTGCAGACAAAGGGCCAAGAGCATGTATCACGTTACAAACTATAGAAAAATTCCAACCTCTCCTTGAAAAATACCCAGTATCAAAATATTTGAACAAGGAAACAAAGTTAACATTTGTAACAAATTAAAGATATACACCAGATGTGTAACTGTATACACCCCATCATAGCGTGTACAGTTTATTACCAAGTACGCTATTCAACCATATCTCAAGAATTTGTTCAAAGTTTGTGTTTAAACGGGTGAGTAAATCGTATTGAGCGATTGACAGTCCCGTTCTTACTTTTGCAAGTTTAACTGCAAACGATCCTTCTCCCTTCATTTTACTATAACAAATCATACCAAAAATACCTGGTGTCTCGAAAGAGCGTGTTTATATAGTATGTAAGTTCCAATACAAAAACCATCAAATACGACACTTTAGCTTCCAATATCTGTATTCCAATATGGCGTCACTTTGGTTCGGCCTGTGATGCACTAATCGATCTTGCATCACACTGGTTCGCGTCTCACATCACGCTTAGAAAATTCTATGCAATTTATACTACTGTTTACACTCTGAAATGTTTAGCGACGCGGAAATCCGCAGTATCACTTAAAAAATAAGCACATTCTACGTCCACTAATGTATCACCTTGTCATGTGGTTCTGTACTGTCCTACCACATTTTAGTCTGCATAGTGCTGCAAAAATGCAATGTGTTTTTGTATATCTCTGATATTCCGTAAATTTTCGTTCTAAATGTATACTGAACGCATAGACTTCTTCTTTGAAGAGGATCCATTCCTTTAACTGAATTTCGCACTTATAAAATATGTGACTCAGTTTCTATTACCAGAATTATGCATGCGGTCTCTTATTGATACAATGTTTTCAGACTTCAGAAATTGTCCATTAATATTTTCAAAATGACCTTCAACAACGATCACTTCGTTACCAATAGCACTCCAATACATCACCAAAGACACCACGTTGAATACTCCCGATCCCAAACCCAATCACAGCCAGACCTGAAATACCTAACCTACAACGGTTACCTAAACCAATATTGCAAGAAACCCACATCTGCCCACTGAATTGTACCAATCTTCGATTTTTGTTCCTATATACCTCTGAAATCTCTTCAATTCTCCATAATACTATAAAAATGAAAGGCGAATTCTCTCTCTTCATACTTGAATCTCCTCCATTCACCTCTCATTCAATGCAAACGCTTCCCAATGCCCTACACCCACCATCATAAATGTAATCCGGTCGCAAAGTCCTCCAAAATATCCAATCCTCTGAATGTCCACGTACCCTCCAACAAATCACAGAGGCCATTCACGTAGGGTTTCTGCTTATGTTACCACCACAGATTCCAGGGACCTCTTCTGTTAATCTTTCTCTTTCCTTAATACCCTTGTTTGTTTGCAATGTCACAACATCCCATTCTTCACATCATCTCCTGTCTTACTGCACTTATTCGCCTCCACAAGATCAACTATTTGCTATTTCGTTACCCCAAAGCTCGCGATACTGACTTGAAATCCAACACCACCCCCAACATCAGCTTCCTGTTCACATCGCACCTGCACTTGCTGTTTCACAACATTTTACCAGGAGCTGGTCATCAAGCCTCCAAATACCCCTCCAGTGAAACCACAGTACCGTAGCTCCAAGATTATCAACAATAAACAACACCATTACGAACATTATCGCAGCCTATGATCTTCGCATCACGATCACACATTGTTATTGCTGAAATACTAAGTTTTTATTATACTTTAATATGTTTCAGTTAAATTTCATTCTGGAAATAAAAAAAAACAGTTACTTTGCTGCTGACAGACTCCTAGCAAAGAAGAGAAATTATTTTGTGTGTGTGTGTGTGTGTGTGCGTGTGTGTGTGTGTGTGTGTGTGTGTGTGTGTGCGTGTGTGTGTGTGTGTGTGTGTGTGTGAGAGAGAGAGAGAGAGAGAGAGAGAGAGAGTGAGTGAGTGAGTGTGAGTGTAAACTGTCCATTGTGAAGTCTCCGGCTTTCTTTCACTCTCCTTTTCAGGTGACTATGGTAAAACTATTAAAATTTTGTGTGGTACCTGAACTACAGATTAAGATTTTATGCTAGAGGTTTTAACGTGTTGAAAAGTAATATAGCTGATCTTAAAATCTCGTAGGAGGCAGGCGACCATGGTTATATTATAACATAGTACTGTATTAGCTCTGAATAGTTCGCTTCAAAAAAAGTCATACAGCCAGTGAAAAAGACTTTATTACGCAAACTGCTCACTTCATGCGTTTCGTATTTACTTCCATCATCAGATACCTAAAAGATAAGATGAGAGCAAATTTGTACAAAGAATATGAAAAATTTAACAGTCATCAATAAACTACAAAATGCAATACATGAAAACCTACCCAAATGTACAGAGGGTCACAGGATACGAGCGTAGCTATATGTGACGTAAGCTGACAGCCTACTAACTAACGAGACCCCCGTCGGGGGTTCGAGTCCTCTCTCGGGCATGGGTGTGTGTGTTGTCCATAGCGTAAATTAGTTTAAGTAGTGTGTAGGCTTAGGAACCTCAGCAGTTTGGTTCCATAAGGCCTTACCATAAAATTATTAAAATTGTTAATACTAACTAACGTAGAGTGACGGAAGGGGAAGGAAGACAATGTTGGCCACCAGAAGGCAGGGGTTACATGGTGACCCATGGGCGTAATATCTAATGTTTCGTATACGAAAACGTCTAATTTTTTAGAAAGGTGCAGACTGTATATTAATAGAAAGTAAATATGAACTGAAATTTTGACTGATACAGCATGCAAATCCATACATAACAATTATGAACAAATGCTAGGCTCCATGTAGCAAGGATGCAGGCAGTGTACAAACATACCTTATGCAGAAAAGTGAATAGCATAAGTTATTGCAAGGATGACTCTGAGTCATTACTAACTGATATCCACGTATAATCATTACAAGCTAGCTGGTTCACATAAGTCCGCAGACTTTATAGGCATACAGGTGAAGATAATACACGAACAGCATAAGGTGTCAGACAAATCGCACACCTTACATTGAATTCCTGAAACATTCCTGGTGAAGTCAATATGTCACACGACATAGTTATGTGAAAATGTATGAATTATTGATAGACAAACACTCACACTAGTATTTGCACTCAAGTAATTTCCCAGACCTAAGCTATGAGACACAATTTTGAGGCAAGGAGAAGTAAATGACGGCAACGCCCGTCACAACATTAGGCCGAAACACACACAGCAGGAAATGTAGTAGACACAATGAGACGCCGGAGCCACTGTGCAGGCCATCGGTAAAAGTCGCTCTTGTCCTTGCTTTTAATGACGAGCCTCCGGAAAACCATTCTACAGGAACACGGCTGGAGATGGCAAATAAATGTCTGGAGAAACCCAGGAAACCCTAGGAAAGAAACGACGCCTGTGATAGGATACAAAAACTAGTGGGTGGAATTGTAACAAGTACGAACGCTTTGATTGGCCAGAAAGAAAACGCCTGGCCACCAGCTTTGATATAGACAGATGTAGACAGAGAAATTAGCTCTTTCTCTTGCAGAAAATCGTCGAGTGTTTGAGCAAGGCGTATCACGCCACGCTGAGACGATTGTGAGTCATTATGTGAACACTTGTTCACAGGCTCGTCTTAACTCATAACGAGTTAAGCTGCAAAGTCTCCTAGTATGGAGAATTGCGCCAAGCACTGACAGTCAACGCTTGCGAGTGATTTGAGGGCAACGATGTATGTGCTATTCCAGCCAAATAGCGTGTACCACGCCATTTAACTTAGCTAGGCAATAACTATGAGTCTCGGCTTCACCAAAGATTTAGGAAATGTATCAGGCTGGTGTTTAACAGTCTAGAGAGACTTAGAATAGATTCTCAGGTTCACAGCTCGCGCCGATAACCACCACTGCCGCCGCCACGACGAAAGGTAAACACCCACACTCGCGGCCGGCCGCGGTGGTCTCGCGGTTCTAGGCGCGCAGTCCGGAACCGTGCGACTGCTACGGTCGCAGGTTCGAATCCTGCCTCGGGCATGGATGTGTGTGATGTCCTTAGGTTAGTTAGGTTTAAGTAGTTCTAAGTTCTAGGGGACTAATGACCACAGCAGTTGAGTCCCATAGTGCTCAGAGCCAGCCACACTCGCGCTACGCCAGCAAGTGATACTCAATTGACACAACATATTCACGATTGTCAGGATTAACTGAAGTAGAAACGTGAGATATCCAATTTATCGAAAAGAATTGATCAGCCACTGTAGAGTGCTTTTTTCCCTGAAGTTATTTAAGCGTTTTAATTGTGTACTTCTTTCTGATTGCTCTTCACTGACACCCATCCATTAATTGGTTATTTTAATTGTGCATTTTTGTTAATTTATATCTCTGGTCGCAACTGTATTTAATTGTTTGTATTTTATCGACTCCCAGATGTAGTCATCAACCATCTTACTATTAAAGAACCTTAGAATAGTTAGGAATTTCTCTTCACTGTTGTGAAGACCCAATATCAATATTTTACCATCCTGTACATATTATAATTATGTCATGAAGCCATACTTAGAGTAAGAATAAACCTTATAACTGAAGTCTAAGATTTTCATTTTTGCTAACATATAGCTATGCCTGAATCCATACACTAATTTCTGTTAGCAATAACGTTTCCTTTACAGGGAGTGTAGTGGGACCGACATTGAGATCATTGTCTGAAGACATCACTGTCTCCGTACTGCTGCACTCTTCTTAACTCTGAATGGTGAGCTGGTGTCTTCCTACCATGCAGGTCGTAGGTTCAACAGAAATTCCTAAAACACTCACAGAGCATCCTTGCTGAACTGTGGTAAGAAGATAGAGCAGAACCAATCTCACACATGTTAGAACAGGTCACAAATTTTTAATAACAATAATTAAATTATGTTATGTGGTCAGCACATCTGATGTATAATAATAAAGACAAAATGTTATCTACTGAACTCGACTAATTTAACTGAATATTTTCGTATGTGAGGTGAAGGTAACAGGGTGTCAAGGGGTACAGGTAAAAAATAGGGAGATATGAGACTGAGGAGGGTGGGATGTGTGGGGGCAGGAGGGGAGGGAGGTAGAGTGGGTGGGAGAAAGGGAAGATGGTGTCCAGTGAGTGTCGAAGAAAAATGTGATATAAAGGATGGGAAGAGTAGCAGTGAAATATACAAATAAATATATATGTTACTAGGTCCCATAAAATGAACCAGTACACAGCGAGTGTTGATGAGTAGCTGGATTATCCTTGTTTAGAACAGGTCTAGTGATCACCCAGGCTGATTCATCTGTTTTACTATCTTGGATCTTGCCACTAAATTTACCTTTCTTATTGTCACTTTTAGGACTATAAACAATAGATTAGTGATTGTGTGTGTTTGTGCTTCAATTTTTGTGAATAATGCCTCGCTTAGGCAAAGGTTTTATTGATCAACACTGAAAGTTGTTTTACAACTTCTGAGTTTCAGGCTGATGGTAGCAGTAGCGGAAACGACATTAGTATTGAGGTCAGGGTGGTAGCCGTCTGTAGTTGGTGATGGAGGTCAGAATTCCACCATCCTGGGTGGGCTAGCACTGGAGAGCTGAGTAGATGCCTGGTAGCTGTCCGACGTGTTGTCATGACAACATCATTGCTACGACATGCATTTATTGTTCGTCAAATACAACAGTTGTGATAGTCCTTGGAGAAGTCAACAGTCCCAGGATGTAAGCTGTCCACGGCCTGTGAGGATGCAAGGCAGTCAGCGGGCGGCCTGAGAGCCTGCAGCGTTGTGCGCCTGGCGGGTCGTTATGGCAATGGTTCTTCAAGGGAACTGACCGCAGCAGTGTGCAGCAGCTGGAGACTGCCTGGCAACACACTACGGGTAACGCAGAGACGTGCAAAATCACGCCTTGGTCCCTATGTGGATGAAAAGGCTCACGGCAACAGCAGTGACTGCCATGTGAGCGGAAACAGGCAGCAGAGGAATTGTCCACAAGAACAATGGCGGCTGAATGGCTGTGTGGTCCCAGGCTGTAATGATAGACCTCTACGGTAGTAGGCTGGCAGTGGTTGAACTAGGTCACCAGGTGACAGCTGCTTGGAGAGCGCTAAGTCCACGGCTTGGGACTCAGCGCTAACACCCGGGCCGCAGCTAGCAGCGACAGACTGCAGAGGTGGGGACTGAGTGATCCGTGTAGGCTTGTACACTCGTGGACTGTCGTAGGTGTTCCTCCCCCCTCCCCACCCCCCTCGAAACTGGTGGCTGGTGGACTGCGATACTTTCGACTATAAATGAGGACTATTTGTACAGACTTCTTAGTTTTACTCGGCAATGCCCAATAAATTCTTTGCAACACAGCATTATAAACAAAGTAACATGTTAAATGATCTAGACAGTTTTGTTCACAAAATATTCGCAATGATCCGAGACTCAATCAGAAACTTTATTTCCCTTATTAATAATGGGTTTGTGTTTTGTGCGTGTGTGTGTGTGTGTGTGTGTGTGTGTGTGTGTGTGTGTGTGTGTGTGTGCGTGTGTTTGTGTGTGTGTAGTTTCAGGATTGTTTTATAGTTTAATTTTTAATTGTTACGATACTGCAGTGCCTATGTTGCTAAGAGTAACGACGTAATGTTCCTTCCGACATCCCTCCGTGTCCAGAGGAACATTGCATCGTAATTCTGAGCAACGCGGGCTCTGCAGTATGGTATTTATTCGACGACAGCGAGCAAGCGACTTTCGATTAAAATGTCTCCCCCCCCCCCCACCCCTTCTGGAATGTGTGGCATGAATGTAATAGCGCAGGTTGTAGACATATGGTTGACGACATATGGAAGTTTGTCTCTGGCCGTGAGACGTGCTCGGATAGCTTAATGATCAGGCGACCGGTCGCAATAAGCGGTAAATTCGGGTTAGAGTTACGGTCCGGAACAAATTTTCATTGTCTTCCTTCCATTATACAGCTGAAGGTTGTTCAGATTCGCAACAGGGAATACATATCATGTAATTGAATTGTTGTTCAATTTTTACGGTTGTACACTCTAACAAAAAAAAAACAAAAAACAAAAAACAAAAAAAACCGACGCGCCACGAAGGAGTTATGCAAATTGTTAACAAATTGATATTCACACAGGTATGGACGGAAAATACAAACGTGTAAACACAGCTGACAAGGACAGTAAACAGTGGACACATTTACACCAGGATATAAAGCCTTTGCGAGTTTCGTTCCGTGTACTCGGTTGTACAGTAACTACGTCTCACAGACATGCACGTGAACAATATACGCAGATGTCAACATGTGAGAGTCGACGTGTAGTTGGACTCAAATAAGCCTGTTGGAGTAATGCCAGTATTCGACGTTGTTGGCAGGAATGGATGAACCGTGGCCGAACGCTGAGTCAAGAAGGAAGCCGTCGACCTAGAGAGGCGACAGATCGTGAGAACCGAGCAATCGCCAGAGAGGCACCCACAGCCCCGTATTCATCATTACCATAGGTCCGATGTGCAGCTAGTGCTTCAGTGACCGCTAGGACCATTAATAGTCGGTTCACAGAATGGGGGCTGAGATCACAGCTGGTGCCGACTATCACTGACGTCTGCTCTCCAACAAGCCCGTTTGCAGCGCTGTCGTGCACATGCAGCCTGTAATCTCGTTGACTGGAGTAGAGCTGTCTTCAGTGATGAGTCCCGCTTCGAACTGAGCCCCAACGAGTAGCGAGGGCGTGTCTTCAGACGCAGAGGCTGGTTACCAACCTGACTGTCGCCCGCCATATGGTCCGACAACCAGGAGAAATGGCCTGAGGTGCGATATCTTTACACAACAAGACCACTTTGGTTGTCATCTGTGGCACCCCTACAGCACAGCAATACGTCGACGATATTCTAGGCTCCGTTTTGTAGCCCTTCAAGACAAGCTATTTGAGCTTACATAGCAACAAGACAATGCCCGTTCGCAGATGGCGAGAGTTTCTGCCGCTTGCCTTTGTACTTGCCAAACCCTACACTGCTGAGAAAGGTCGCCGTATCTCACACCAGTACATAATATTTGGAGCATTATGGGCAGGGCCCTCCAAGTAGCTCGACATTTTGACGATCTACGAGCCCATTCGACAGAATTTGACATGGTATCACTCAGGAGCGCTTCCAACCACTGTATCAGTGACAAGCCGAACAACTGCTTGCATAAGGGCTCGCGGTGGACCAACGCGTTATTGACATGCTCAATTGGTGAAGCTCTTTCTCTTGGATAAATAACCCAATTTTCCTGAGATTGTAATAGTTTCTTTTTCTGTACATGTACATCACATATACCGAATTCCGTCCCATTCGAATAACTCGTTAGTCGTGCGTCAATTTTTTGTATTAGAATGTAAACTTTTAGCCTGTCATAGGACAAGTGCTAAAACTTGCGCCCTAATCAGTGTATCATTATCAACTCAATTTAAAACCTGGTTGGATGGTGCAGAAGTGCGATCTGAGCAAAAGAATGTAACGAGCTACACCCCGAAATTTTCATCGAATGCTCGGTACGCTTGGGAAACCAGAGCGTTGTCAGTAACACTTTACCAGTGCGGCCTGTTGTCGGCCTGCCCAGCCAGCTATAGTTCAGTCGGCGTAAGGCACTCCCTGACAGTTGCTGTGGGCAGGGCGTGGCAGTTTAGTGGGCCTACCTCAACCAATAATGTAACGCGATTTTACTAATCGTCTCTATGGCAACACCTCAGTGTTGTCACAGCTATGTAGACGGCTGCTGTTTTCGCGTTAACGTTTCGTTGTTGAAAGCCAACAACAGCGCTATGAGCGTTTGGATCTTCTTATGCCGTTTCGACTGTAGTACCTGCGATGGTGGCTGGCTGGCTGGCTGGCGGGCGCGGCCCGCAGCAGCGGGTGACAGTAGGGACGCGCTGCCCCACCCCAGCAGCGCCTCCCGGCCACTGCGGGCCGCGACGCCCGGCAGAATCGCAGCACGGCCAACACTCCATCTATTTTAGTCGCCGATGAACAGTGCGGCTGTCCTCGAGGGCTCGGGTCTCCCGGCTGTCCCTGGCGATAGCGTGGCCGTGCATTAGCAGCCTCCAGTCTGCCAGCCGCTGCTCCTCGCGTTTCAGCGCCTTCTCCACCGAACGGCCCAACATTATCGTTGTGAAGGTCTCTGTGTAGCAGTAGCGACGCCTTCATTAAATTATAAGCCACTGAATGCCGTGAAGCGTCGTAATATAAGGCTGAAAGCTTCGCTGACGACCAGCTGAATACAAATGCCACGAGGTATCTCTAACAGAATGACCTCCATGTCAGCTAGCACAGATTTCGGAAACGTCGATCATATGAAACCTTACTTGCACTTATCTTACCCATGGGCCAAAGCATTCAGTTAGCTGCAGTTTTTCTTGACTTCCGTCTAGCATTTTACTCAGTACCACACCTACGCTTGTCAGCGAAAGTACAAACTCATATTTCACGCCACGTCTCAGGGACCGTGAACTCAGTTGTAACAATACGTACACAAACACCACCTGCATCACACTTTCTATTATTAACGACCACCGGTTTCGATCTTCCCTGCAGATCTTATTCTGATATGCCCTGCAAGATTCACTTTGCCAACGGTGGTATGAGTGGCATAGGCTATGATAGTGTAGGTGTCGATAAAAAATTGTCACTGGATTCCGGAATTTTTGACAGGGAGGATGCAACATCTTACACTGGACGGAGATTTACCGACAGATTTAAAAGTAACTTCAAATGTGCCCTCGGGTAGTGAACTGAAACCCTTGCTGTTCATCTTCTATATAAAATATTGCAGAGACAATGTTAATTGCAATCTCAGACTTTTCGCAGATGATGTGCTTATCTATAAGGAATAGTCAAATGAAAACTAGACAGATGGGAAAAAAAGTAAATAAACTGTTTATTATTTCAAAAATAATCGCTATAACTATTAATACATCATCTGCAACCAAACGACAAGCTACCTGTAATAAAGAATACACAAGTGGTCCTGAGAAACCATGCAAACCGAGTGTAAAGGTATTAACTGAAAGAACAAATTGTTTGAACTAAATATTTCCGTAATAAAGCACATTACAAATTAAATAAAACAGAAACCCACTGATGATGGTACAGAGGTGCTAGCCGGCCGAAGTGGCCGTGCGGTTAAAGGCGCTGCAGTCTGGAACCGCAGGATCGCTACGGTCGCAGGTTCGAATCCTGCCTCGGGCATGGATGTTTGTGATGTCCTTAGGTTAGTTAGGTTTACCTAGTTCTAAGTTCTAGGGGACTAATGACCTCAGCAGTTGAGTCCCATAGTGCTCAGAGCCATTTGAGCCATAGAGGTGCTAAAATATGTTTGGGAACTTGGAAAAAAACGGTGTTTTGCATAAATTGCGGACATTACATCCAACAATTACGCTGTAAATTTTTAGCTAGGAGGCCCTTAGACAGCCTCCATACAATCTCGATCTCTCCCCATGTTATTTCTATATTTTTGGAGCATTGAAGAAAAACATTCGTCGCCGTCGATTTGCTGCGGACTAAGAGGTGCACGCCTGGATACAACCATGGTTCCGTAGGCAAACACAAACATTTTTCCAAGAAGCCATTAACTTGTCTCACAGTGGGATAAATGTATTAACAGTTATGACGATTACGTTTGAGGTTATTAACAGTTAACTTACTTTTTTCCTTCTGTCTCGTCCTCATAAGATTGCCAATTGTACAGTAAAGTACTGTCTGAAAAAAGCTACGTTAACATTCAGTCACATCTTGATAAGATTTCAAAGTGATGCAAAAATTTGGAACTTGCTTTTTAAGTTCAGAAATTTAAAACTGAACGCAAAACGAAAAAGGCAGTAGCGCATGACTACAATATCAACGACTCACAGATGGAATCGCTCGAGTCAGACAAAAATATCTGGGTGTGCGAATATGTAGGAACGAAAAATGTTACTTTCACAATGGTAGTGTGGTTGACAAAGCACGTGGCAGACTGTGATTTGTTCATAGAATACTAGAGAACTACAATCAGTCTATAAAGGTGATTACTTGCAAAACGTTTCTATGACCCATCCTAGAATAAGTCTCAAGAGTTTGGAATCCGTACCAAATGAATTAACAGCTGCCAAGAAGGGGAACATGGTCACAGGTTGGTTTGACCCATGGAAGAGTGTCACGGAGGTGCTGAAAAAATTTAACAGGCAGACGCTTGAAGATAGACTCAAGCTATCCAGAGAAAGCCTACTAACAAAGTTTCAAGATCTAGCTTTAAGTGATGAATCTAGGAATATACCACAACTCTCTATGTATTGCTCGTGTATGGATCGTGAGGATAAGATCAGACATGTTACATCGCGCGCAGTTTTTAAGCAATGATTCCTTCCGCGCTCCGTACACGGATGGAATGGGTAGAAGCTCTGATAACTGGGACAGTGGAAAATACCCTCTACCATGCACTTCACAGTGCAGAGTATGGATGTAGATGTAACCGTAAACGGACTCAAGCTATATGCCGGGGGAAGCTGCTTGAAGAATATGACACGTGGGGTTTGAAAATAAATGCAAATAATACTGAGTGGATGTTAGTGGGCGGTGAGAAATAGCTCGAAGTAGATGGTGGGAAAGATCTTGTTCTAAATATCTAGGTGTAATTTTATACTTGCGAAAAGAAAGAATACAGAAAATATTAAAAATAACACTAACCAACAGTTAAACTCAATTCTTTGGAGTAATAAGATCGCAAACAAAACAAACAGATTGTACAGTAGGACGTATATATATATATATATATATATATATATA
Source organism: Schistocerca nitens (assembly GCF_023898315.1). NCBI lineage: Eukaryota > Metazoa > Arthropoda > Insecta > Orthoptera > Acrididae > Schistocerca > Schistocerca nitens. The sequence continues at coordinate 659,068,294 of NC_064614.1, read as the reverse complement.
TATATCCAAGCGTCTGCCTGTTAAATTTCTTCAGCACCTCCGTGACACTCTTCGATGGGTCAAACCAACCTGTGACCATGTTACCCTTCTTGGCATGCGTTTTAATATCAGCTGTTAATTCATTTGGTACGGATTCCAGACTCTTGAAACTTATTCTAGGATGGGTCATAGAAATGTTTTGCAAGTAATCACCTTTATAGACTGATTGTCTCTTTCTTGTTTTCAAAATTCTGATATATCAGAATTTTGAAAACAAGAAAGAAACAAAAAGGAAATGGATTACTGGAGACGAAATATTGGAGTCTCAAGCTTAGACCATACCAGGAATGAAGGAACAAGTAAAATGATGTTAGTGGAAGAGAACATAACTGAAGCTGTTGAGAGAAAGCGGTTACTGTAGTATGGCCATTTAGAACTAATGGATTGTAATAAATGCCCAAAGAATGTATGAAGATGGTTCCCGTAAGAAAAAAAGGAAGCGAGGTCGATCGTTCAGATAATCGGTTACTGGTATCCAGGGAGTTACGCATTCCAGAAATTTCCAAGTGGGGTCATTTTAATGACTGTGGACTGTGGAGGATGAGCGGTGAGAAAAGAAGGCTGTAAATATTACATATTTAAAGTCACGTATTTCACAAAATCAGTCAATTTCTGTGACTTAGTCATCAGCGTGTCACACCGCCAGGCGGACAATCTTAAATTCTCGATACGCTTGTGCAAGTATCTTTATAACTGTATTACATGTTGCACCCATAATGTACAAATGCAGCTACTCCAGATCAGAAATATATTCGAAAGCACAATGTAAAATCACCTTTGGAAAAATTAGCGTAATCCGAGGAGCTCTTGGTGTATTTATGTGGTTGTAACACAAACATTGGCCCACTATCGCGCCACCGAAGAAAATTGATAGTCGACGTAATGGTTTGGTGAAATTAAACTGTCTAGGAAAAGAATAAAAAGCGAGAACACTTAGGTCGGAGGAAAAATGACAGAGACTGGTTTCTGGAAATGATAGTTTTACATTGACATAGATTTTTTTTGAAACGGTGACTTACTCAAAACGCAAAGATGTCAAGGAATTCGCATTTAGAGAATCAATTTCCAACTATTGGAGAGTGTTTTACTTGGTGGAAACCAACAGATGCATTTTATGCACGGGCATAACCATCCCACAGAAATGTCCCCTTTGAATTTCTGCCAAAGAGGACCCACAAAAGGAATTGGGTACCACACCCCTTATCAATGTGTGTTCCACAAGTATGAGCAAATCTGAGGGCAGCCAGATATGTTCTTCTGATCGTGATTCTTTGAGAAGAAAGGCAGAAAGATATTTAAGAAAGGGTGATAAGTACAGAATATATATATCGTTGCCAGGTAGAGTACACTGCATTTTTGTTCAGTTGTCAACGACTCATGCGTCCAAACACATACCGTGTATTTTATTAAATGATCGTGCTGTCCTCTGCATTAAGATTTAATACACATTAAATTGACTCCAAACCGAGTCGAAACCGGTAGCGTAAATAAAACTGCCACAACCGGCAACTGTAGCGTTTGATTTCAATTAACGTGACGCGTTGTCGGAGGAGTCGGGCGCGGGGCAGCGGGGCAGTAAGTGAAGAGCGAGAAGAGCTGTCGAGCCGTAACGGCGGCTGGTGCCGGAGGCGCGCCTAATTAATTAAGGTCTCGAGTGCCGCGCTGCCGCCGAGCCGCAAGAGCCGTTACGTGGGGCAGCGCGGGCCAGCTGCTGCTGCCCGCCTACCCGCTGTGCGGACCCGGCCCGTGTGTAATGCAGGCTGGCTGTTTGGCTGGTTGCAATAAGCTGTTTCTCTGTATTACAACGAAATCTATATTGTATGGCATCGACAGTAATGTTACGTGCTTCAAGGTTCGGCAGTACTGAGTGCAAGCTGCTTGCCACACTTGCGGACACCACTGATTATACTCGACGCCTTGTAGGTTTACAACACCACACAACGACACGTGCAATGTTATCACTCACAGATGCACGTGAAGTTACTTATCCGCAGTCTCTGTCCATTTCCTCTTGCTACTCTGAGATTCCCGCAGGAGGTCGGACGTACTTGTGCATCAGCACTGAAGAAAGAAGATCCATTGTTCCATCTAGGCGAATCAGTTACATGAATGCGCCGTGTCTGTTCTTTCATTCATATTAGTGATTTGCCTAAATGGCCTAGATGGGGAATGGCTCCAGTGTGTCTGAGATGGAGCAGTGGTTAACGCACCTGCCAAGTAAGCGGCAGATCACGGGTTCGAGTCCCAGTTGGGTACAAGTTTTCACTCGTCGCCGCTAATTCCGCCTAATGTCCCGATGCAGCTAACTTCAGTAATTCCTTCCATTTCCTTTCCTTTCTCCCCCCCCCCCCCATTCATCTTCAATTGAGATAGCACCAATCCAGCTTCTATCCGCCTTTAGAAACTTGCCGACCAGAGCACAAAAGGGTCAACAGATGAATGATGGTCACTTTCAACATCTGCTATAGTCAGGTTAGTAGTGTATTTCCTTTCCTCTGCTATGTTTCTTTATATCCTGCAGCTCTGTTCTCCGGGCAACTTTTATTTGCCCCACCCTGCAGAACCGTACGATAATATTAATTTAGAAAAAAAGGGTCCCCTCATCAAAAGGTTGTAAGACAGAGAAGAAAATTATACTTGTTAAAGTTAATCTTTTATTTATTGATTCAAAAATAATGATCCACATACAGGGTGTTTCAAAAATGACCGGTATATTTGAAACGGCAATAAAAACTAAACGAGCAGCGATAGAAATACACCGTTTGTTGCAATATGCTTGGGACAACAGTACATTTTCAGGCGGACAAACTTTCGAAATTACAGTAGTTACAATTTTCAACAACAGATGGCGCTGCAAGTGATGTGAAAGATATAGAAGACAACGCAGTCTGTGGGTGCGCCATTCTGTACGTCGTCTTTCTGCTGTAAGCGTGTGCTGTTCACAACGTGCAAGTGTGCTGTAGACAACATGGTTTATTCCTTAGAACAGAGGATTTTTCTGGCGTTGGAATTCCACCGCCTAGAACACAGTGTTGTTGCAACAAGACGAAGTTTTCAACGGAGGTTTAATGTAACCAAAGGACAGAAAAGCGATACAATAAAGGATCTGTTTGAAAAATTTCAACGGAGTGGGAACGTGACAGATGAATGTGCTGGAAAGGTAGGGCGACCGCGTACGGCAACCACAGAGGGCAACGCGCAGCTAGTGCAGCAGGTGATCCAACAGCGGCCTCGGGTTTTCGTTCGCCGTGTTGCAGCTGCGGTCCAAATGACGCCAACGTCCACGTATCGTCTCATGCGCCAGAGTTTACACCTCTATCCATACAAAGTTCAAACGCGGCAACCCCTCACCGCCGCTACCATTGCTGCACGAGAGACATTCGCTAACGATATAGTGCACAGGATTGATGACGGCGATATGCATGTGGGCAGCATTTGGTTTACTGACGAAGCTTATTTTTACCTGGACGGCTTCGTCAATAAACAGAACTGGCGCATATGGGGAACCGAAAAGCCCCATGTTGCAGTCCCATCGTCCCTGCATCCTCAAAAAGTACTGGTCTGGGCCGCCATTTCTTCCAAAGGAATCATTGGTCCATTTTTCAGATCCGAAACGATTACTGCATCACGCTATCTGGACATTCTTCGTGAATTTGTGGCGGTACAAACTGCCTTAGACGACACTGCGAACACCTCGTGGTTTATGCGAGATGGTGCCCGGCCACATCGCACGGCCGACGTCTTTAATTTCCTGAATGAATATTTCGATGATCGTGTGATTGCTTTGGGCTATCCGAAACATACAGGAGGCGGCGTGGATTGGCCTCCCTATTCGCCAGACATGAACCCCTGTGACTTCTTTCTGTGGGGACACTTGAAAGACCAGGTGTACCGCCAGAATCCAGAAACAATTGAAAGCTGAAGCAGTACATCTCATCTGCATGTGAAGCCATTCCGCCAGACACGTTGTCAAAGGTTTCGGGTAATTTCATTCAGAGACTACGCCATATTATTGCTACGCATGGTGGATATGTGGAAAATATCGTACTATAGAGTTTCCCAGACCGCAGCGCCATCTGTTGTTGAAAATTGTAACTACTGTAATTTCGAAAGTTTGTCTGCCTGAAAATGTACTGTTGTCCCAAGCATATTGCAACAAACGGTGTATTTCTATCGCTGCTCGTTTAGTTTTTATTGCCGTTTCAAATATACCGGTCATTTGTGAAACACCCTGTATCAAGGGAAACTATAGTGACAGGTCACCATGTCATGGATAGTGCAAATACTGCACATGGAATTAGAAATTACCTAGGCATCATCAGATAAACTTGCTGTCTATACTGACTGTACTGAATAAATGATGAAGTCACTTGAATGCCCTGTGGAAGATTGCTATTCAACAAGCCAATGACGTTTCAGAGGCTGAGCAGTTGGGAAATGCAATAATACTGAGAAGATCCAAATGCAATAATACTGAGAAGATCGACTATGATCCAAGTACAAGAAATTCGCCCTAAGAAAGGAAACTCACGTCGTCAAATAAACTCGAAAATTGAGTTGTTAAGAGGAAAAGCTGCACAGATGATAACCGCGACACGTACTAAAAAGGAACAGCGAAAGGAACGCCAGGCTGAGCCTGACAGCTCGCAATATCTCCGCAATGAGACGTCCCCAGAACGGTGAATACCAGATCCTCGAACCCGACTCTGTTTATCAGTGTTCTACCACGTTCCTTGCCGCACCTTAATCCTAGCATATTTTATGATTTGTTAATACACTGAATCCCTGTGGTTTCTGTTTATTGGAATACAGGAAAGTGGTCTAAGAGCATAATTGTAGAACAGTACGACAAATAAAATACATATAAATTCATGGGTCGATGTTAACCAAATTTGGTACAGAAACACCAATCCACATGAGTATGAGGAAGTGTGGCACAGATAACCCTGTAGCTCCTTCAGGAGCCCCTGTTGTATAGGCTGCCCTACATAACCCTACATAACAGGCATGTTGTGGGAGAACAGTATCGGTCTGCGAAATCAATCTGCTTTGCAAGACGGCCTACATATCAGGAGCAACAAACGGTTTTCCAGGCCCAACATATAGGCTGCCATGCGCAAGAGGCATATTGTGTTGGAGTAGTACTGGCCTGTTTTATCGACCTGCTTTGTTTGATGACCTGTATATCAGGGGCAAATGACATTTATCCTGCGCTGCTTGACTGGCTTTTGGGACTAATATCAATTTGCTTTATTGAACTGTACTGCAGGGGCTACATATGCTGAGGAGCATGGTTGGGGACAGGTGAGATGGATAGAGGAGGTGATGTGCAGAGTGATGGGGATGCAGAAATGGACAAAGAGAGGGAAGGAGGGGGAGGTGCTTGAGGCAGGTGAAGATGTAGGGTCTGTGGCCATACAGTAAAGGAAGAGAGGGAGGTAGAGATGGAAAGAGAGGGATGAGAAGTATATGGTAGGGGGTCAGAGAGAGGGTGTGGAGAAAATGGGCAAACAGAGGGGGAGGAGGAGATGAAAAGGCAGAGAGAGTGGGGAGAAGGAGATAGGTAGAGGTGGGAGGATGTGGGGGACAGATACAGGGAAGAAGAGGTGGAAACAGAGGTGGAGCGAAGGAGATGTGTTCAATATATGTGCTGAAAGCATATGTGCGCAAAGCTGTGGGGAAAATGCTCGTCTGAGTAATAAAGGTTTGCCGAGAATTATCAATTCACACCGCAGTTGAATTACAGCTCCATCTAGCTGTTGACCTTCAAACTGCTCATGTGTTTCTACTGCGCCAGAGCATACGAGTATCTGGTAGTTGCCGACAGAAATGACACGCCAAGAGGAGGTGTGGCTAAGAAGCGGGATCAACTTGAAACCAGTGGTGGCCGAGACATCGCGTGTGGATGGCGCACCGGCTGGTCTGGTTGATGCCCCAGAATGGCTCCTGACAGTGCCCTGTGTAGTTGGAGGACGGGATAGCCACTGGCTTCGCCCGTGGAGCCGTGCCAGTATGAACATGGCCAACAAGAAGTTAACATAGCTAGCAACTTCCTAAATAAGAAGCTGACTGGACAAGACGAAGCAGGAATTTGTGCAACAAAGCAATGTGGCAGCCTGATGGTTTCTGCAGTCTGGGTTTGCTGTCAACACGGGGAATCGATTCCAGTCTAAATGAGCTTGGTTGCTTCGTGGATATAAGGAAAGCACCGCCTTATATATGGTGTGTTTTCGACTAAGATGGTTAACAGAGCTGTGCGAGTGCGATCAGTGCAAATCTTTGTAGTGCGGACGACTGTGTGTGGCTTGGTCAGTTTGAATTGTGCAAGAGGTCACATGGCAAATAAGCAGAGGCCACTGTATGGCCTAGTGTTTTTTGGTCTGAGAATCTGTGTTTTATTGTGCTCAGTGAACTTTTTAATCTGTTATTACTGCTGGCGTTCATTGATGCTGTTTTCATTTATCGTGGTTGAGGCCAGCAGCTGCTAACCTGGGTTGGTACAGTCTCTTGTCCTCTTCATTTCTTTAGTAATCGACTGTATAGTGTTAGTTGCTGTATCGTAGTTTAGTGGGGTATTTTTTAACAACATTGTGTTCTGAGCCAGTATTTGATTATTGTTTGTCTTTCTTGTCATCCTTTAACTGTTGTTTATTATTAGTGGTGTATTGTTCGTGCTACTTTTATTGTAAAGTTGCAGAAATTCAAAGGGGTAGGTTATTTTACTGTGTGTCCTGTTGTATTAGTTATTAAGTTTTGTATTTGGATAATGTGAGCGCTGAGTACCTTACTTACTTAAACTTTTGCATGTGTCCGGAATTGTTGAGTCTGATTAACAACTATATTTAAAGCTTGTTAAAGATTTACGCCGATGCAACCACTAGCCACTTTCCACCTCCACCGTTTCCCGTGGAGCAAAAGGTGGTACACGTTGATAGAAGCCTATGGTAGGGTATACATGTACGATGGCACATCCCACTTGCCACCGGAGCACCGTAAGGCAGGCAGGGAGATAATGCGTCTGCCGTTGTTGTCACAGGCGAACGATACAGTGACGACTGTCAGATCATTTGAATCCGTTTATTTGCGTACTGCACTCTAAGGCGATCGGAACCTTTAGCAAGACAATGCACTACTTCATCGCTCATAAATTGGAGAGTCAAAATATTTCGAGGAGCACTCCTCTGACTTGAAGGAGAGTCTGTTGCCTTGCATGTCATTTGACCCCAGTCGTACTGAGCACGTATCAGGCACAATCAAGCGCTATGTGCTTGTGTTGAAATCATCTGCACCCTAGTTCCATGAATCGTTGGCGGCTTTTGAGCAGTCATAGACGAGGATGCTTTCTCTTTCGTTTTAGTGTTTCGTGGAGTTAATCAAAATGGCGGAGTGTGTTACACTTTCATAGGTTAGTATATCTAATTCAGTTGCTTGTGTGCCCTCTTAGGCAGAGGCAGGAAATTAATTCCTCTCTGAGCCTACGGGCAGTTTATACAGACTTCGTGCGGCGTATTGGCGAAGGCCAGACGCGGTTCTCCCATCTACAGGTAATAACGTAACTATTGAAGGCAGCGCAGCGCTTGTTTATCTCCCTGATGTGTGACATGTTGCAGGCGCCGCTCGGCACCTTTGACTTGGTCGCACCGGATGTCCTGTGGCGGTGTTGTATATTCCTTGTGGCATCTTCAGCACCGTCCACGCTCACTCGTCTGTGTCCTGCGAGCTGTAGGCAGTACTCGACTAATGCGTTTGAAATAAGTGACTACATTCTTCAGTGTGAGGACGTTTTCATATGTAACACTAGGAGCGCCCCGAGATGTTAGCCGCGGTTAAACATTTACTTATCAGCAAATGTTAATACCGAAACCCACTATCCATACTTATGCACCATCATAAAACATCTCCCTTGAATGTACTGAGGTGTGAGCCATTTGCTACTCAGCAAACTGCGCTACATCGTAAACAATCCACCAATATTTTTTGGAAATTTGTGGTAAGGTGTTATGGGACCAATCTGCCGAGGTCATCGGTCCCTAAGCTTACACACTACTTAAGCTAACTTACGCTAAGGACAACACACGCACCCATGCCCGAGGGAGGACTCGAACCCCCGACGGGAGGAGCCGCGCGGACCGCGACAAGGCGCAATCGACCGCGCGGCTACCCTGCGCGGCTATCCGCCAAATTTGGAAACGTTGGGAGAAGTTGACAGAACACATGTCTCTCACAACTCACTCGATTACTTAACGAAAAAATTTTTGCGCGAACAAGTGACAATTTACAAAATGTTCTAGGAAAGGGAGTAAATAATTTCATGACCGTCCGCAACATGCTTAGCACGGAAAAGATCACAAATGTCTTGGTATGTATGGAGCTCCAGAAACCTACTGTCATATGTTGACCATCTCACGGGAACAACTACTTTTTTTGGAATAAAAGGTGACCTTTGTTTGAGTTCGTCCAACCGCTTAAGCATTAAGGAGTAGCAACCATACTAACTCGAAGAAGAAAGAAAATAAGCAATTTCTAGATCGGTTCGGCGCAAATTTTATGATATTTGTACGTACAACAACGTCACCTGCCCTCACGTGTGTGCCTGTTATTAACAGATACGCTCGCATATCACAATCAAATACAGCCTTACTGGAAGCCTAAAACACTCTCTAGATGTAAAGGCACGTCGCCTCCCTATTTGACGTATTTAAATAACACCGAAGTTGCGAGTCTTCAAGCGTCTCAGAAGATTAAGATACGCTTGACCCTCAGCTGCTAAAACGTAACGGGCTTGTATGGAAGTATAGATTCAACATTTTGAGGATTGTATTCATTACGTTAAATCGTATTATGTGGGACATATTAAACAATAAACCCACTTTCAACCCATTTTCACAAATACGAGACAGTTCAAAAGTAAAAGAGTAAATAGCTGTATATTCTTTAAAAACGAATAAATATCTTGCACTACACACTTTTGAAAGTAGCCTATATGTTAATTCAGGAGAAAAGCTAATTTCATTTCAGATTTCTTCCAAAGCTGTGTAGCTGTTAGAGCGTGAAGGAGCAACAAACATACTCTCACACAAACTTTAGGATTTATAATATATATGTGATTTATGCTCTTTCTGTACAGAAGTGCTATTGACTGAGTGTTGTATGCTGATTCTCTATTGCACAGAATACCGCAACTAATTTTCTTATGCGCAATAATTTTCACATGTTATGAAAAAGTAGTGCGTGAAGAGTTTGACAGAGCACGAAAAGACCTAAGTCGAAACAAGGCCCGGGAGTAGACAACATTCCATTAGAACTACTGACAGCCTTGGGAGAGCCAGGCCTAACAAAACTCTACCATCTAGTGAGCAAGATGTATGAGACAGGCGAAATACCCTCAGACTTCAAGAAGAATATAATAATTCCAATCCCAAAGAAAGCAATGTTGACAGATGTGAAAATTATCGAAACTATCAGTTTAATAAGACGCGGCTGCAAAATACTAACACAAATTCTTTACAGTCGAATGGAAAAACTGGTAGATGCCGACCTCGGGGAAGATCAGTTTGGATTCCGTAGAAATGTTGGAACACGTGAGGCAATACTGACCCTATGATTTATCTTAGAAAATAGATTAAGGAAAGGCAAACCTACGTTTCTAGCATTTGCAGACTTATAGAAAGCTTTTGACAATGTTGACCGGAATACTCTCTTTCAAATTCTGAAGGTGGCAGGCGTAAAGAAAATACAGGGAGCGAAAGGCTATTTACCATTTGTACAGAAACAAGGTAGCAGTTACAAGAGTCGAGGGGCATGAAACGGAAGCAGTGATTGGGAAGGGTGCGAGACAGGGCTGTAGCCAATCCCCGATGTTATTCAATCTGTATATTTAGCAAGCAGTAAAGGAAACAAAAGAAAAATTCGGAATAGGAATTAAAATCCATGGAGAAGAAATAAAAACTCTGAGGTTCGCCGGTGACATTGCAATTTTGACAGAGAAAGCGAGGGACCTGGAAGAGCAACTGAACGGAATGGACAGTGTCTTGAAAGGAGGACATAAGATGAACATCAACAAAAGCAAAACGAGGATAATGGAATGTAGATGAATTAAATCAGGTGATGCTGCGAGAATTAGATTAGGAAATGAGACGCTTAAAGTAGTAAATGAGTTTTGCTATTTGGGGAGCAAAATAACTTATGATGATCGAAGTAGAGAGGATATAAAATGTAGACTGGCAATGGCAAGGAAAGCTTTTTTGAAGAAGAGAAATTTGTTAACATCGAGTATAGATTTAAGTCTCAGGAAGTCGTTTCTGAAAGTATTTGTATGGAGTGTAGCCATGTATGGAAGTGAAACGCGGACGACAAATAGTTTGGACAAGAAGAGAATAGAAGCTTTCGAAATGTGGTGCTACAGAAGAATGCTGAAGATTAGATGGGTAGGTCACATAACTAATTAGGAGGTATTGAATAGAACTGGAGAGAAGAGAAATTTGTGGCACAACTTGACTAGAAGAAGGGATCGGTTGGGAGGGCATATTCTGAGGCATCGAGGAATCACCAATTTAGTATTGGAGGGCAGCGTGGAAGGTAAAAATCGTAGAGGGAGACCGAGAGATGAATACACTAAACAGATTCAGAGGGATGTAGGTTGCAGTAGGTTTTTGGGAGATGAAGAAGCTTGCACAGGATAGAGTAGCATGGAGAGCTGCATCAAACCAGTCTCTGGACTGAAGACCACAACAACAACATGAAAAATTTATATAGCGAACAATGACTCTAAAATTTAACACTATTGACTCGGAAGCTACGTATGTTATTACCATAACTCAAAACTACTTGGTGTCCCTGACATCACCCGTACAGCCTGCTTTGACCTACTGAACCTACGCTTATAGCAGAGTAGGAGTCATACTGTAGTATGTGGCTATAGTTCACTTATATGGCACGCATTCCTACGTTATTCCTTGCTCTATTCCGCCATTGTCTTTTACATTGCAATGACGTTTCACAATTTTTTTCCTGCTTTACAGTATCTGTGCAGTTTATAAGATGTAGTATATTAGATTATGTTCATCCGTATTATACTTGTGTTATCATGATGACACTTTAACATCACCAGCGTCAGACATCAGACTGAGTGTATAATAATTTTGACCACCGTTACTTGAAGGATAACAGAGAGAATTTACAGGGTGGTCAGAAGCAGTCTTAAAAGCTTGCCAGGGGTTGCAGGGTAGGCTACGCTGAGAGATAATTGTTAAGAAAAAATTCGATACTTTGCGCCGTTTCCCAGTTAATTAGAAGTTAGCCAGTCAGGCGGTTGCGCGCACACATTCAAGGGGCTCGACAGACACGTAGCGTAGATGATAGCGCACGAGACTGCTCCGCCTTTGGCTAGAGTTCGATCCTTATTATCCTCCCATCTCCGATATTTTCATCGCCCTCTTTTTCGGCGTTAGGAAACCAAACAAAGAACACTTTTGGCGACACCATCTCTGGCCGGCCATTTGAATTTGCTTGCGCAACATTCTGATTGGCCAACTTCAATGGTAATTTACTCGGAAACGGCGGAACGAATCAAATTTTTTCTTAACTGTTATTTCTCAGCACAACGTACCCTGCAATACCCTTACACGCTTTACAGACTGTTTCTGCCCACCTTATATAGTGCTTCTATAAAGTAAATTTGGCTCCTCGTTGGGTCGTAACATTGGCGTTATTCGAGCTATCAGCATAAGTCGGCCTTGCGGAAAACCCATTGTACAGAATTTCTGAAAATATTTTGCAATTGGTTTCGATGTGGATAACATTATATTCTCTATTTCCTATGTTTATAGAATCGCAGTGGGACAGCTATTTTCACGATTTGGTCCTTTATTTTAATTTTTTGGTCGAACGTCCCATACTGTGGTCAGTGTCCTACAGCAGGGACGTTGTGGACTCCTGTATCGTATTTTCTGAAGAGGATATTGGGGACACTTGTTGCAAAAGTGCATATGGAGTGCATGAAATTATTACATTTACAGATCAATCGCACAAGCTATTCCGAGGTACCAGATATCGACCCAAGCTGAAACACCTATATTAGTACGTAGTACAGCCTCCACGAGAGGCAATGCAGGCGCTGACTCTGGCATCCAGTCGGTCAGTTAGATGGCGAATACTGTCTTGGGATACGCTATTCTTCGCCTGCTCGTTCTATTCTCATAGTTCTGTAAGAGTTGTTGTTTGACGAGTCGCACTAGTCACTTCTCGTCCCATCATAACCCACACGAGCTCAATTGGAGACAAGCCTGGAGATCGTGCTGGCCAGGGAATTGCTTCACGTCTTACAGAGCATGTTGACTTTCATGGGCATTACCTTCCTGTTGCAAGAACGGAAAAAGAACGGGTCTCATAACATTCTATACGTACCCAGCGCTGGTTAGCGCCCCATTCATTTGTAGCTTATCGCACCTCAGATCATAATTCCGGGGTTGGGGCCATTGTGTGTAGGACGAATGGACTCTCCGAGGCAGCGCTCACCAGGTCTACATCGTATGTGCAAACGACCATCGCTTGCGTGCAGGTAGAACCTGCTTTCATCGCTGAAGACCCAAGTCATCCTCTGATGTCACCACTCGAACCGTGCACATCCATTTTTTGGCTTGAGTGGAAGACGCGTTACAGTGGTACGTGCCTGCAGTCCTACTTTTAATAACCGGTTTTTAACAATTCGTGTTGACACGTCTGGGCTCACACGCTCTCTTATATATGCTACGGCACCTTTATGATCTGCGATTGCTGTCCTTACCATCCTGGCGGTCGTCTGTGCTGCTTGGAAGTCCAGAGCCTTGTCTTCGGTGGGAATGTGCACGTGATCACTGGTACCAGTGTCGTTGCAGAAAGAACGCAGCACGTGCAACTGGTGAGGCGATTCTCCGAAAGTACTATCCCGCCACTCGAAAGCTACACTTTTGACCTCTTCCAAATTCGCTCGGTTGGCTGTAATAAGGACGAGTGCATCTCCATGGCATGGTTGCCTGCTTCCTTCACGCATTTTCTTCACACTGAGCCTTCTGGCTGTGAGAATTCCCCGTTAAAAGGTAGACACAGAAGGCGCTCTGGTAGGTATACTCCTACGCTATCTTTTGGCGAAGTTAAAAATTAAAATTATTATATCTCTTATCCCCCAGCATATGCTGTCATCGGATCAAAATCGATGTTGTCTTTCCACATGTACTAATTTTCGTAGAGACCAAAAACTGTCGTGGAAGATTGAAATTGTAATGTTTTCAATACGTAACTGACGTTGGGAGTAAAAGTTACTCTCAAATGAGGAGATTGACATATGACAGATCGTTTCGGGCTGGATGAAACTAGTCCGAAGACTGATTTCCTCGCTGTGCACTTCCTCTCCCTCCACCTCCCACCCCCACCCCCTCCCACCCCTTCACCACCAAGCTGCAGCATTTCGCTGTCATGCCTCGAACAACAAAATTATGGGGAATTGGGAGAGCTTCTTTGTAGTAGCAGCACATCAAAGTATGTACACCGCTGAAAAAAAGTGCGGGCGCAAGTTTCCAGAGTTCTCCCAGTCGTGTACAGAAAACCGGACGTTACATGGCCGTGAGGTCAGCGTGACTACAGCAGCAACTTGGGCTGGTCCTGCAAAACGAAGCAGTTGAAGAAACGGGATAAGACAGTGTGTATCAATCAGCGAGCAGTAACTGTGCACGATGATGGTGTTCTTCATTACGACATGACCCAGATACAAAATATGGATGAGTTCACAGGAGGAAGATTGATCGGAAAACTAGAAGTATGACGATGTGTGGCGACTGTAGCCGATGAGTTTTGTATTGCTCGCAGCATTGTTTCACCATGGGGAGTGTTCCGAATCAGAGGTACTTCCGCCCGAAGGAGAGGTCGTGGACGACCACGGTCAACTACCTGTACAGCAGCAGGTGAGCGCTACATTGTGCAACAGGTAAGAAGAGATCCACGTCAAACAGCCAGCGCAAGTGCAACCATGTTTAACAGACTGCAAGGCACGCAATCTCACACTCCACATCGGCACGACTTCGTGGGGATGGTCACTTTACCCGCTGACCAGAAAGTTGACACACAGGTTGTGGTGGAGCCAAGAGCATAGGGACTGTACCAGCGAGGAGTGGAGTCGCGTGCTGTTTTCGGATGAGAGCGGATTCAGTCTGAGTTGTGATTCTGGAAGTACCCTCATATGACTGGAGGAGGGAACATGTAATGCACCCAGGACCATTGGTGAACATCATAGTTTTGGTGATACAGTTGTTATGGTGTGAGGAAGCATAATGTTCCATGGCTGCACTGACCTCCAAATCTTTGAACACGGTACGCTCACCAGTCAATGTTATTGTTACGTTGTACTCCTTCTTCAAAGCTATCTTTTCAGTGTTGCACTCGGTCCTGGCATTACGTCTGTGGATGACAATTCGCTTCGCATCGAATGTGCAGTTGGAGGAGCACTTGGAACGAGAGTAAATTCAGCGAACGGATTGGCCTGCCCGTTCCCCCAAGTTATCGAGTACATGTGGGATGGGGCGGGGAGACGTATTGCAGCTCGTCCGTATACACCAACGACCATCCAGAAGTTGTAAATAGACTGGTAGAGGAATGGAACGCCTTAACACAAGAACCAACCTTGTGTCCATGGTGATCACACACCATATTAAGAACTATGCCCTGCCTTTTGTAATGTCCAGAGGACCATTATAAATCGCGGTGGCGTCAGCATAGTTATTATCTTTGAATAAAAGTGTCATTTCTTTTCGTCTCGTTGAGTATTTCTTTCAGTTACCTTCTGTAGTAAACCGTTGCTGTTATTTCTATGTATGGTTCAAGCTGCACCGAGCTATGTTACTTAGCAGTGACACATCATGCGAAAGTTACTTTCGTCCTTAAGTTTTGCACTTCAGTCTATTTACAAGTGATCTGACTGTAGCTTGCCAGTTACTGATGTGAGAGTGAGAGCAGTCAGCTGCAGATAATTTGATAAAATGGTGACATTTACCAGGCGAAAGTCAGTGGATGGTCGTTGCCACACTGGCCAAATGTTTAAATGTCATACTTTCTGTGCCACACAGACTATGGCATCCACTTAAATAAGGCTTGCACTTGGTGGCCGAACTTCCCTGGATGGGGCCTCCCGGCCAACGATGCCATACGCTCATTTCATTTTTTGTAGCAACAATTTCTAATTACTATTTTATGTCTACCCAAAATTTCAGTCAGATATTGCCAATAACATATGCACTAGAAAATATAACACAGGAGTAATCATAAGTGTAAGTATGGTTTCAGAAGAAGCCTGCATGGTAACTACAAGGCATACATAAATATGACATATCAGTTTTTCCAATTTTTGATTTGCAACACACGCCGTGGCGTAAATGAAGAGCACAGGCGTATCGGAATATGTAGACAAATCATCCGCTCTGTGTTGTCGCCATTGTGCTGGCGTACACCTTCGCCAGCACACCGGTCGGCACTAGGAAACACTGTATAGCAGTCACTGAACTCAATGCGCCTGTGACAAGAGAAGATCAAGACATGTCCCCAGGCTACGCGCCGAGAACGCCCCCAGGGCAGCGTGCGTATACTGTAAACCTCCGCCGCTGACCGAGCTGTCGCACTCTCTATCTCAGTAGCTCAGTAAGTCGCATTGGGACTCAGTTCGCATTGCACCTCAATACGTCGCACAGTGATAGTCGTCGTCTCGCACCTTAGCTAGCGGTGAGTGAACGTCAGTCATTGTACTCGTCTATAGTTGTGATATGGACACAGACATGATTCAAGAGCCATCCAATTAGTCTGTACCTCCATATGAGCATCCTACTGGATTTCCAAAGAGACTTGCTGCCTTTGCACCTTGCTGGGCACCAGCACTAGCGACTAGACTGGCTGCACACATTTACTGGTGTTTGCCATATCACAAACGATGTCCATATTGACCAATGGATTCCAAAAGTCATTTTTTCAACATAATCTCCGTTCAATGTGACAGCTGAACTAACCTTACTGGGACGGCCTGTGTGGTACCAGTCTACTAGTCGACGTCGGTATCAACGTACAGCTGCATCAATATCCTTCCCATCACGCACATACTGTTTCCCGTCAAGTACATCCTTCATTGAGCCACACGGAAGTCGGAAAGTGCGAAATCCAGGCTGTAAAGTGGATGAGGAAGAACAGTCCAACAAAAATTTATGATCACTATCAACAGAGACGTCCAGTTGTGCAGCGAGGTATTTGATTGTTTTTCTTCAATCATTTCGAATGGGACTGTCAGTACGTTTCAGCATTGCAGGAGTCATAGCTGTGTGCTGTTGGCCGGGATGCGGGAGATCAGACAGGTTTGCTCGTACTTTTCACGATGATGACGGACGTCTCGCCCAACGACTCACTTTGCTTTTGTTCACTGCTAGATCTCCATAGAAATTCTGCAAGTACCTATGAATATCCGCGAGGCTCTGGTTTTCCGCCAAAAGAAACTCAATGACATCTCTCTGATTGGAACGCACCTCCGTTACAGACGCCTTTTTGAAGGCTAAGTGTAGCACCGCCACCCATAAGAACTTCATGAAACTATAGGGGCGGAAGTGGGATATCTCATAACAAATTCCGCATTTTTTCAAGCGAAATTGGCTGAGAAAAAAATATGTTCCACTGCTTATTGAACGCCCCTCGTACACCGGCACCAGCAGCCAAGCATAAATTACACATTCAGCAGACCGTTCACTGGGAGAGTGAGAGAGACATATATCCAAGCTGCACCTTGGACGTAATGACAGCTATCGGAGACTTGACAGTGCAGATAAGAGCCTGTAACAAGTTGTTAAGCAAACGCAGGGGAACGAGGACCACGAGTACCATTAAAGAAGCGGGCCACATTCGGTCATAACGAACAGTGCCTAACGTTATTGGCTTCTGTCCATCCCCAAATATACTACATTTCTCCAGCTCTGACGTCAGTTAGTCATTAGAATCGACGTATGTCTTTACGATTTTGCATAGTCATCGTATCGAAGCACTCGATTCAGTGATTATTACGGAGTAGTGACATCCCTGTATAAAATCTTCCTGCGCCTTTCGTGCACACGCTGCTTCTCGTGATGCCAACATCGAAGTACCCATGACCTGCGACTCGTGGGGCTTCACAATGGCCGCCTACCACGTCGCTGATTGGGAGACAGAGGCTCTTCCAACAGCAGTACATCTCGCTGTGCTTATCGCACTATTATCATCGTCACTGCTTTGTGAGAGGGCTGTTCGGTGCCTCGGTTCCTGATCAGCGCTGCAGGCACTTCCAAGTGCCAGGGCTTACCTGTCCGGTGGGCCAAGATGAGCTGGCTATAGGACTTCCGAAACAGCAGTACATCCCCGTGGGACACCACGGGTCATCGTCCTCTTTCGGAGCGGGCTCAAGGATGCTCTAACGCAGTATGGAGGCATAATTTCACTCTACAGTTTCGTCTGCAGGCTGCAGATGTCGGCTCACAAGGCTTCAACCGAATTACTGGAGCAGCATCCTTGCCAGCCGAGCAGACAACAGGAGTCAGCGGAATCGCACCGTGTCACTGGTATCAGGTGTCATCCGAGGCTGACGAGAATAAACAGAACTGTAAATCCAAACGAATAAATATTAACTTGTTAGTTATGTTTTATTAGCGTCGAAAGAGGCTCTACAGGTTCAGTAACACCATCTTGACAACGTAGAGGTGTCTCCGCTCGGCACCCCTAAAGTACTTACGAACAATCCTGTATATATGACGACTGGCTTATAGACAAGGTTTTAGATTTCAAAAAATTGTCCCATGTTGATAACTGGGCTCAGAACTTCCCTTACTTTTCAACTGTTCATATTTATTGGAATGGTGCTTTTAAAAACCGGTCAAAGAAAACCATCGTAACGACTGGGTGAGCGGCGTGCTGACCACACGCCTCTCCTGTCCGCATCCCAGTTGAGGATGACACGGCGGTGGAAGGTTCCGATGAGCCACTTGTGGCGTGAAGGCGGAATGCTACTTTTAAAAACTTTTTAAATGTATTTGGCCTCCAGAATATGTACTCTTTTTAGTCATCTAAAACACAACACACTGAGTTGTACAAGAGAAACTTTAAATGTATAGTTACAGATATAAGTGCTCAATGTTATCCAATTTTGTCCACATAAATGATAAACAGTTATATGTAGAAGTAAGTGAGACAGTTTTAATTTATCAAATCACAACATTTCTGGAAGTTCACATGAGCAAGCTACAAAAGTTAAATATGCATATAATTGAAACATATATATTTTTCCCAATACTCTTGAAGGATTTAACAATCACTTTATAAAGGCGAATGTCTTCATTACACGAAAGAGAAGATGCTAATTGAGGAAGGTGGTATCTTCAAATAGTCCACCCGTTCACGGTCAAATTTGGGACGCGAAGACAAGATGCGGTTTACGTCGGCTTAAGACTCAGAACACATTCACATGCAGGTGCACTATAAATATTGAACCGAAGTCGATGGAGAGTAAAAGAGGCGTGGTAGAAGCAGAGCGACTGATGTGTCCTCGTAAACCACGGCTTTATAGAAATTCGATGTTGTACCACTGCATGATAACCACCTTCCGTTTGTTGGGACACGATCCACATTACTTGTCATTGATGTTTTCCGTGGTAATTCGCCTCCGTAAGTAGTCTGTAAACGATAATTTCATATCAAGGACATCTACACCTATATCTACTATTATACTCCCCAAGCCACCTTGCGGGGTGTGGCGGAGGGTACTTTGTGTACCGATGTCGCGTCCCCCTTTTCCTGTTCCAGTCGCATATGTTTTGCGGGAAGAAATATTGCTGGTGAGCCTCCGTATGGGCTCGAAACCCTCTAGTTTTATCTTCATAGTCTTTTAGCGAGCTATTCATCGGAGGAAGCAATGTATTTGTCGACTCTTCCAGGAACGTAAGCTCCCGGAACTTTAACAGTAGATCGTAATATGATGCAGAATGTCTCTCCTACAGCGTCTGCCCCTGGAGTCGGTTGACCATCTCCGTGACGCAATCACGCTTTTTAAATCAGCCTGTAACGAAACGTGCTGGTCTCCTTTGGGTCTTCTCTACTTCCTCTATCAGTCCTGTCTGGCACGAATCCCGTACTGACGAGCAGTATTTACGTATTGTTCGAGTGAGTGTTTTGTAAGCTCTTCCGACAATTCCTGAGGATTTTTCCAATGAATCTCCGTTTGACATCTGTCTTACTCACGATTAATTTAATGTGGTCGTTCCACTTCGAATCATTCCGTACGCACACTCCTAGATATTTCATGGAAGAAACTGCTTCCTGTGATTGTTCTGCAATTTTGTAATCATACAATAAAGGTCATTTATTTATTCGCAATGCATTACGTTTCTCTATGTTGAGGACCAGTTGCCACTCGCTGCACAGAGGGTCGAATCTCTGCAGGTCTTCCTGCATTTGGTTACAATTTTCTAGCGTCGCATCTTCTCTGTATACAACAACATCATCCCAGAAAAGCCTCATGGAACTTCCGACGGTACCTAGGAGGCCATTTATACAGTATATAGTAAAAAGTAATGGTTCTAAAACACTGCCCTAGGGCATGACTGAAGTTACTTTTACGTGTGAAGATACCTCTCCGTTTAAAACGACATTTTCGGTTTTATTTGCTATAAACTCTTCAGTCCAATCATACAGTTAGTCATATTCCATACGCTCGTGCTTTGTTCATTAGGTGGCAGTGCGGAAGTTAAGGAACACAGCATCTACATGGGCGCCTGTATCTGCTGCTTTCTGTGGAGCTGTTTTCTCCTACAGAGTTGGTTTCCAGTCTCCAGAAATGTCACAATACGTGGGCATAAAAAGGTTTCCAAAATTTTACAACCGACCGACCTCAGAGACATAGGTCTATAGTTTTGTGCCTCTGTTCGACGACCCTTCGTGAAAACGGGAATGATCTGCACTTTTTCCCAATTATTAGGAAAGATTCGACCCTCTAGAGACCTACGGTACACTGTTGCTGAAAGAGGAGAATAGAACTGGTATCCCTTTAGAAGCAGTGACCTTTCCTCTGTTGAGCGACTTCAGTTGTTAGCGCCTCTAGATGCCGTTTGCTTCGCTAACACGTCGAATTCCTAATTATAGAGGATGCCAATGTGGGAATGCGCACACAACAAACAGATAGTCTGCCCTCTCCGTTTACTGCGATCATATTCAAAAACCACATCGAATATATACCGGTTGGTTGTTTTGTTCCATATCTGGTGTTGAATATTTTTAAGGACTTTCTGGGAGACAGACGAGACTAATATCTTTTCGAAGGGAGGTGGAGATACCAACTTGAATGCTTCCAAAAAATCACTGTCTCCGCCGTAAAAACAGAAGTGTTTTTAGGCAGTTTGAAGGCTTTCGTGATTTGGACCTGTGGGCCAAAAAGGTGCTTACGAAACGGTTCATATCTTCGGTGGTGGTTGCGGAACGTAAGGAGTTGTTTGGACGATAAGGTATATGGATAGGACGTAAGGGCACGGTTAATCTAGGTTTGGTAGTAGGAGGCTTAGACTTACATTTATGGGGGCTGGGTGGAATACATTGCAGGTATTACATAGTTGTGCCGATTATAGTTTGAAGCGTTTCAGGAGATGATTCGCTTTACAGTTGGGACAAATGGGATGTTCACAAGCTTAGCTAAGGTGATCGTGTTTTGGTAGATTGAGGCATCGGTATAACTGGGAAGTTGAAGCGTGCAACTGACTGTTTTCAATTCATTCATGTTATCGCAATGTGTTTCCTAACACTCACGATTTGTTTTTGTGTTTGTGATGATCATCTTGTAAGGCAGGGTGCTGTCCATGGTAACATCCTGGTGTTTTGGTGTGTTTCAGTGTTGCATTTGGTGTCCTTTCCAGGTAACCTACAGAGCTTCAGATGAATGTCTATATTTTAGATGGATTTATTGTTAAATGTATCTTTCTGTTATAGGCTGTAGAGAGATATATGAGGGTCTTTCGATAGGTAATGGAAGACATTTTATTCTCTGCCAGTTTCAGTTGAAAAAAGCGTAATTCGCTGTGGAATATCGTTGAATATTCTCTCTTCAGCCCCTATACGTTCATGAAGTTCCGATAGCTGGCGGGGCTATATGTAGCTATCAAGATGATGTTACAAGCAGGGAGTTGTCTTCGAGTTTCTTTCGGCGGAAGACCAAAGCATCGCAAATACGCACAGGCATTTTCAGAATGCCTACAGAGACCTGGCAGTAAACAAAAAAAGGGTGAGTCGTCATCACAACAAGGTCGCGCAAACCTGCCCGATCTCGTGCGCGCCAAACAGCTGTGACACCTTCAATGTTGCAACGTGCTGACATGCCCATTCGAGTTGACGGATAGATGACAATAAAATACCTCGCTACACATCTGGATGCCTCTGTTGGTATTGCTGACACAATCGTCCACCTCTTAGGGTGCTCAAAGGTGTGTGCCGCCTAACAGAAGACCACAAAGAAGAACGAAGAACTGTCTGTTGGATGCAGTACATGGGTGATGGAGATATCAGTGATGCAGGAAGAAGTTGGCTCTAACGTCGACCAGTAGAATGGTATCTTGCGGGCATACCAGCCCTCTCCGTAAGGTGGCGTAAGGACGTCGTATTCAACGGAATTACGTTGAAAAACAGGATTTTGTAATCAAAAGAGTAGGGAATAAGATGGTGTATTGGACTAGTGAAAAAAAATCAACCTGCTTTCAGAAAAGAAGTGTTAGATTACTTACTGAACGCCCATCGTGTAGTACTTTTTCAGAGCTCTTTGCCTGAGGTGACAGAATGGCACTGTGCCGGCGAAACGGCGCTGCCTCAGTAGCCGGGTGTTTGTTTGCGTGCGCTGTGACGCTGCCACGACTCACGACCCGCTACGTCACGCCGCGCCACGCACGCCAGCGACTGCTGCTGCTGCTGCTGCTGCTGCCGCGGCTGCTGAGAGATCAATACGCGAAGGTCGCCCCCGCTCGCCGTGCGAAGGTGGCTGTCTGGCCGCCACCCGCCACTCTCGCCCTCTCGTGATTTATACCACACCCAATAACCTGCCCTGGTCTGCTCCCTTCCGGCTGGTCCTCCCATACACCCCTACGTAATGCGGATTTGACGACTAGACGTTTAGAGAGGCGGCGAGTACTGTGCTGTAAGTGGAGAAGCAGTAACAGCAGATGAGTAAGCTCAGTGACTTATCGTGGACTTGTCGTTGTGTGTTACCTGAGTAACAGATTCATCAGGGGCATTTCAACTCTCCTACATCTGGCTAACTGTTGGTGACGTGACTGTGAAGTGGAAACGTGAAAGAACAACTACTGATAAACCAAGACCAGGCATATCTCCCACATTGATGGTAGGGAACCGCCGAGAATTACAGATGGTTGTTGTAGATCAGGAACGGCCAAGAACTCGACTCGCGTGCGATGCTCGTGCACGCATGCCGATCTCTTGTCCGAGTGCACCCCCCCCCCCCCCCCCCGACACGCCACACTGTCTGAGCAGGAAGAGAGGGAGGAGGGGGCGACGCCAGGGGCATGCGGCTTTGTTTCATATTTCATGTTTCTCAAAGACACAAATCATAAACAAAACAAATGTTTAGTATTGAAGAAATAATAAAATTAATAACTTGAATAACGAGTATTAATATTCCGCAAATAATAATAATAACAATAATAATATTGTGGAACGTTAGTACTGTGTCCCCCTTATGAACCATCGCCCTGGTGGGGAGGGTTGTGTGCCCCAGCGATACAGACAGCCGTACCGTAGGTGCAACCACAATGGAGGGGTATCTGCTGAGAGGCCAGACAGACGTATGGTTCCTGCAGAGGAGCAGCAGCCTTTTCAGAAGTTGCAGGGGCAACAGTCTGGATGATTGACTGATCTGGGCCGCGCGGGATTAGCCGAGCCGTCTCAGGCGCTGCAGTCATGGAATGTGCGGCTGGTCCCGGCGGAGGTTCGAGTCCCCCTTAGGGCATGCGTCTGTGTTCAAAAATGGTTCAAATGGCTCTGAGCACTATGGGACTTAACTTCTGAGGTCATCAGTCCCCTAGAACTTAGAACTACTTAAACCAAACTAACCTAAGGACATCACACACATCCGTGCCCGAGGCAGGATTCGAACCTGCGAGCGTAGCGGTAGCGCGGTTCCGGACTGCAGCGCCTAGAACCACTCGGCCACCCCGGCCGGCATGAGTGTGTGTGTTTGTCCTTCGGATAATTTCGGTTAAGAAGTGTGTAAGCTTAGGGATTGATGACCTTAGCAGCTAAGTCCCATAAGATTTCACACATTTGAATTTCGACTGATCTGGCCTTGTAACATTAACCAAAACGGCCTTGCTGCGAACGGCTGAAAGCATGGGGAAACTACAGCCGTAATTTTTCCCGATGGCATGCAACTTTACTACATGGTTAAATGACGATGGCGTACTCTTGGGTAAAACATTCCGGAGGTAAAATAGTCCCCCATTCGGATCTCGGAGCGGGGACTACAAAGGAGGACGTCATTATCAGGAGAAAGAAAATTGGCGTTCTACGGATGGGAGCGTGGAATGTCAGATCCCTTAATCGGGCAGGTAGGTTAGAAAATTTAAAAAAGGAAATGATTGCGTTGTAGTTAGATGCTGTGGGAATTAGCGAAGTTCGGTGGCAGGAGGAACAAGACTTTTGGTCAGGTGAATATAGGGTTACAAATACAAAATCAAATAGGGGTAATGCAGGAGTAGGTTTAATAATGAATAAAAAATAGGAGCGCAGATAACTACTACGAACAGCATAGTGAACGCATTGTTGTAGCTAAGGTAGACACGAAGCCCATGCCTACCAGTGTAGTACAAGTTTATATGCCAATTAGCTCGGCAGATAGTGAAGAGAATGAAGAAATGTATGATGCGATAAAAGAAATTATTCAGATAATTAAGGGAGAGAAAATTTAATAGTCATGTTGGGCTGGAATTCGATAGTAGGGAAAGGAAGGGAAGGAAAAGTAGTAGATGAATATGGACTTGGGAGTAAGGGATGAAAGAGAAAGCCGTCTGGTATAATTTTGCGCAGAACATTACTTAATCATAGCTAACATTGGTTTAAGAATCATGAAAGGAGGTTGTATACGTGGGAGAGGCCTGGAGACCCTGTAAGATTTCAGATAGATTATATAATGGTAAGACAGAGATTTAGGAACCAGGTTTTAAATTTTAAGACGTTTCCAGGGGAAGATGTGGGCTCTGATCACAATTTATTGGTTATGAACTGTAGATTGAAACTGAAGAAATTGCAAGAAGGTAGGAATTTTAAGGAGTTAGATCCTGGATAAACGGAAAGAATCAGAGCTTGTAGACAGTTTCAGAGGAGCATTAGGGAACGACTGTCAAGTACAGGGGGAAGAAAAACAGCAGGAGAAGAATGGGTAGCTTTGAGAGAAGAAAGCGCAAAGGTAGTAGAGGGTCAAGTAGGTAAAAAGACGGGGGCTAGTAGAAGTACTCGGGTAACAGAAGAGGTATTGAATTTAATTGATGAAAGGAGAAAATATAAAAATGCAGTAAATGAAGCAGGCGGAAACGAATACAAACGTCTCAAAACTGAGATCGACTGGAAGTGCAAAATGGCTAAGCACGGATAACTAGAGGACAAATTTAAGGATGTAGAGGCATATGTCACTAGGGGTAAGATAGATACTGCCTTCAGGGAAACTAAAAAGACCATTGGAGAAAAGAGAACTACCTGTATGAGTACCAAGAACTCAGATGTAAAACCAGTCTTAAGCAAAGAAGGGAAAGCAGAAAGGTGGAAGCAGTATATAGAGGGCCTACACAAAGGCGATGTACTTGAGAGTAATATTATAGAAATGGAAGAGGGCGTAGATGAAGATGAAATGAGAGACATGGTACTGCGTGAAGAATTTGACAGAGTACTGAAAGACCTAAGTCGAAACAAGGCCCCGGGCGTAGACAACATTCCATTAGAACTACTGATAGCCTTGGGAGAGCCAGTCATGACAAAACACTACCATCTGGCGAGGAAGATGTACAAGACAGGCGAAATACCTTTAGACTTCAAGAAGAATATAATAATTCCAATCTCAAAAAAAGCAGGTGTCGACAGGTGTGAAAATAACCGAACTATCAGTTTAATAAGTCATGCTGCAAAATATTAACACCAGTTCTTTACAGACGATGGAAAAACTGGTAGAAGCCGACCTCAGGGAGACCAGTTCGGTTTCCGTAGAAATCTTGGCACACGCGGGGCAGTACTGATTCTACCACTTATCTTAGAAGATAGATTAAGGAAAGGGAAACCTACGTTTCTGGCAGTTATAGATTTAGAGAAAGCTTTTGATAATGTTGACTGGAATATTCTGTTCAAAGTTCTGAAGGTGGCAGTGATTGAGATGGAGTGAGACAGGGTTTTGGCCTATCGCCGACGTTATTCGGTCTGTATATTGAGCAAGCAGTAAAGGCAGCAAAAGAAAAATTTAGAGTAGGAATTAAAATCCATGGAGAAGAAATAAAATCTTTGAGATTTGCCGATGATATTGTAATTCTGTCAGAGACAGCAAAGGACCTGGAAGATCAGTTGAACGGAATTGACAGTGTCTTGAAAGGAGGATATATGATGAACATCAATAAAAGTAAACCGAGGATACTGGAACGCAGTCGAATTAAATCAGGCGATGCTGAGGGAATTAGATTACGAAATGAAACTCTTAAAGTAGTAAATGAGTTTTGCTATTTGGGAAGCAAAATAACTGATGATTGTCGAAGTAGGAAGGATATAAAATGCAGACTTGAAACGGCAAGAAAAGCGTTTCTGAAGAAAAATTTGTTAGCATCGTGTATAGATTTAAGTGTCAGGAAGTCTTTTCTGAAAGTATTAGTATATAGTGTAGCCATGTATGGAAGTGAAATATGGAGATAAATAGTTTAGACAAGAGGAGAATAGAAGCTTTCGAAATGTGGTGCTACAGAAGAATGCTGAAGATATATATCTATATATTTCAGACAGTGCTTCGTGTATTTATATACGAAGTACTGTCTGAAACTATGTAGTCATATGTTAATAAGATTTCATTGTGGTGGAAACATAGTCACATTACTTTGCATTTACAGACACTCAAAATTTTCCACTTCACAAAACAAAAAAACATGGTTTCCTCTGGTTCCATCATCAAAGAGTCACAACTAGAGACAATGAACAAAAAGAAATACCTGAGGTACCAATTTATAGGAGTCTGAAGTGGACCGATCATATAGGCTCAGTCGAAGATAAAACAGGTGACAGACTTCGACTGACTTACAGAACATTGGAGAAATTCTATCAGTCTACAAGGGACATAGCTTAGATAACACTTCCGCAACCCATCATCGAATATTGCTGAAGTATGTAGAACCTACGCAAGGCAATACTACTGAACGAAAGCACTGAGGGGCAACACAAATGTCCACAGGTAGGTGTGACTCATGGCAGAGCGGCATGGAGATACTGAAAGAGCTTCCGTCAGACGCTTGAAGATAAGCGCAAACTATTCTGTGAAAGACTACTAACAAAGTTTCAAGAAGGAACTTCAAGTAATGAATTTTACCTATAGTGGATGCTGTTGAACTCCGTGGCTGTTCGTTTATAGGGTTTAGAAAAATTTCCGCTACCTGTTACAATAAAAGATTATTTATTTGTCACACGACCGGTTTCGGGCTTGTGCCCATCCTCAGGTTTTGATACATTCATGTACATGTTTATATTACTGGAGATCACTATATAAATACAAAGAAAATTATATGCTGGTGACTAAACAGATACAAGTGGAACAATTGTAAATGGCAAGGCAGCATTTGTCGAAAATATATCTGTACTTACACAAAGATGAAGTATCATTACTATAATTACGCTGTGATGACAGTGAATGTAGAAACACCTGAGAATAAGCACAAGCTCAAAACCGGTCGCGTGACGAATAAATTATCTTTCATTGTGACTGGTAGCGGAAATTTTTTTAAACCCTTTAAGTGATGACCCTTGGAATACACTACAACTCGTATGTATCGCATCTGTAACAATCGCGAAAACAAAGACTAATTACAGTGTGACGATTACGTTTAAGCAATCATTCTTCCCACATCTACATCTATATGACTACTCTGCAATTCACATTTAAGTGCTTGGCAGAGGGTTCATCGAACCACAATCATACTATCTCTCTGCCATTCCACTCCCGAACAGCGCGCGGGAAAAACGAACACCTAAACCTTTCTGTTCGAGCTCTGATTTCTCTTATTTTATTTAGATGATCATTCCTACCTATGTAGGTTGGGCTCAACAAAATATTTTCGCATTCGGAAGAGAAAGTTGGTGACTGAAATTTCGTAAATAGATCTCGCCGCGACGAAAAGCGTCTTTGCTGTAATGACTTCCATCCCAATTCGCGTATCATATCTGCCACACTCTCTCCCCTACTACGTGATAATACAAAACGAGCTGCCCTTTCTTGCACACTTTCGATGTCCTCCGTCAATTCCACCTGGTAAGGATCCCACACCGTGCAGCAATATTCTAACAGAGGACGAACGAGTGTAGTGTAAGCTGTCTCTTTAGTGGACTTGTTGCATCTTCTAAGTGTCCTGCCAATGAAACGCAACCTTTGGCTCGCCTTCCCCACAATATTATCTATGTGGTCTTTCCAACTGAAGTTGTTCGTAATTTTAACATCCAGGTACTTAGTTAAATTGACAGCCTTGAGAATTGTACTATTTATCGAGTAATCGAATTCCAACGGATTGCTTTTGGAGCTCATGTGGATCACCTCACATTTTTCGTTATTTAGCGTCAACTGCCACCTGCCACACCATACAGCAATCTTTTCTAAATCGCTTTGCAACTGATACTGGTCTTCGGATGACCTTACAGCATCATCTGCGAACAACCTAGGAGAACTGCTCAGATTGTCACCCAGGTCATTTATATAGATCAGGAACAGCAGAGGTCCCAGGACGCTTCCCTGGGGAACACCTGATATCACTTCAGTTTTACTTGATGATTTGCCGTCTATTACTACGAACTGCGACCTTCCTGACAGGAAATCACGAATCCAGTCGCACAACTGAGACGATACCCCATAGGCCCGCAGCTTGATTAGAAGTCGCTTGTGAGGAACAGTGTCAAAAGCTTTCCGGAAATCTAGAAATACGGAATCAACTTGAGATCCCCTGTCGATAGCGGCCATTACTTCGTGCGAATAAAGAGCTAGCTGCGTTGCACAAGAACGATGTTTTCTGAAACCATGCTGATTACGTATCAATAGATCGTTCCCTTCGAGGTGATTCATAATGTCTGAATACAGTATATGCTCCAAAACCCTACTGCAAATTGACGTCAATGATATAGGTCTGTAGTTAGATGGATTACTCCTACTACCCTTCTTAAACACTGGCGCGACCTGCGCAATTTTCCAGTCTGTAGGTACAGATCTATCGGTGAGCGAGCGGTTGTATATGAGTGCTAAGTAGGGAGCTATTGTATCAGCGAAATCTGAAAGGAACCTAATCGGTATACAATCTCGACCTGAAGACTTGCCCGTATCAAGCTATTTGAGTTGCTTCGCAACCCCTAAGGTATCTACTTCTAAGAAACTCATGCTAGCAGCTGTTCGTGTTTCAAATTCTGGAATATTCCATTCATCTTCCCTGGTGAAGGAATTTTGGAAAGCTGCGTTCAATAACTCCGCTTTAGCGGCACAGTCGTCGGTAACAGTACCATCGGCACAGCGCAGCGAAGGTATTGACTGCGTCTTGCCGCTTGTGTACTTTACATACGACCAGAATTTCTTCGGATTTTCTACCAAATTTAGAGACAATGTTTCGTTGTGGAACCTATTAAAGGCATCTCGCATTGAAGTCCGTGCCAAATTTCGCGCGTCTGTAAATTTTAGCCAATCTTCGGGATTTCACGTTCTTCTGAACTTCGCATGCATTTTCCATTGCCTCTGCAACAGAGTTCGGACCTGTTTTGTGTACCACGGGGGATCAGTTCCATCTCTTACCAATTTATGAGGTATGAATCTCTCAATTGCTGTTGCTACTATATCTTTGAATTTGAGCCACATCTCGTCTACATTTGAGTAGTTAGTTCGGAAGGAATGGAGATTGTCTCTTAGGAAGGCTTCTAATGACATTTTATCCGCTTTTTTTAAATAAAATTATTTTGCGTTTGTTTCTGGTGGATTTGGAAGAAAAGGTATTGAGCCTAGCTACAACGACCTTGTGATCACTAATCCCTATATCAGTCATGATGCTCTCCATCAGCTCTGGATTGTTTGTGGCTAAGAGGTCAAGTGTGTTTTCGCAACCATTTACAATTCGCGTGGGTTCGTGGACTAACTGCTCGAAATAATTTTCGGAGAAAGCATTTAGGACAATCTCGGAAGATGTTTTCTGCCTACCACCGGTTT
Organism: Schistocerca nitens; assembly: GCF_023898315.1. Classification (NCBI taxonomy): domain Eukaryota; kingdom Metazoa; phylum Arthropoda; class Insecta; order Orthoptera; family Acrididae; genus Schistocerca; species Schistocerca nitens. The sequence goes on along the minus strand of NC_064614.1, from coordinate 659,038,773 downwards.
TGAACAAGTATTTTTGCCAACATATCGAGGGAAGGTTGAAGTCCCCACCAACTATAACCGTATGAGTGGGGTATTTATTTGTTACGAGAATCAAATTTTCTCTGAACTGTTCAGCAACTATATCATCGGAGTCTGGGGGTCGGTAGAAGGAGCCAATTATTAACTTAGTTCGGCTGTTAAGTATAACCTCCACCCATACCAATTCGCACGGAGTATCTACTTCGACTTCACTACAAGATAAACCACTACTGACAGACACAAACACTCCACCACCAATTCTGCCTAATCTATCTTTCCTGAGCACCGTCTGAGACTTCGTAAAAATTTCTGCAGAACTTATTTCAGGCTTTAGCCAGCTTTCTGTACCTATAACGATTTCAGCTTCTGTGCTTTCTATTAGCGCTTGAAGATCAGGGACTTTCCCAGCACAACTACAATAATTTGCAACTACAATTCCGACTGTTCCTTGATCCCAGCACGTCCTGTATTTGCCATGCACCCTTTGAGATTGCAGCCCACCCCGTACTTTCCCGATGCCTTCTAACCTAAAAAACCGCCCAGTCCACGCCACACAGCCTCCGCTACCCGTGTAGCCGCCAGCTGAGTTTAGTGAACTCCTGACCTATTCAGTGGAATGCAGTCGAATTAAATCAGGCGATGCTGAGGGAATTAGATTACGAAATGAAACACTTAAAGTAGTAAATGAGTTTTGCTATTTGGGAAGCTAGACATGTGAATGGGACATGTAGATGCCCAAACAACTGGTTCAATGGTGCGTACCCTGGATTTCGGAGTGGTTTGCAGAATATACATGTGGATATAAACTATGTGATCAAAAGTATCCGGTCACGTGGCTGGAAATGTCTTAAAAGTTCGTGGCGCCCTCCGTCGGTAACGCTGGAATTCGATATAGTGTTGGCCCAGCCTTAGCCTTGATGACAACATCCACTCTGGCAGGCATACCTTCAATCAGGTGCTGGAAGGTTTCTTGGTGCTTCACGACGTTCTGCACTGAGGAGAGGAATCGATGTCGGTCGGTGAGGCCTGGCATGAAGTCGGAGTTCCTAAACATCCCAAAGGTGTTCTATAGGATTCAGGTCAGGACTCTGTGCAGGCCAGCTCATTACAGGGATGTTATTGTCGTGTAACCACTCCGCCACAGGCCGTTCATTATAAACAGGAGCTCGATCGTGTTGAAAAATGCAATCGTCATCGCCGAATTGCTCTTCAACAGTGAGAAGCAAGAAGGTGCTTAAAACATCAATGTAGACCTGTGCTCTGATAGTGCCTCGCAAAACAACAAGGGTTGATAGCCCCCTCCACGAAAAACACGACCACATCATAACACCACCGCCTCCGAATTTCGAATTTTACTGTTGGCACTACACACGCTGGCAGATGATGTTCACCGGGCATTCGCCATACCCACACTCTGCCACCGGATCGCCACAATGTGTACCGTGAATCGTCACTCCACACAACGTTTTTCCACCGTTCAATCGCCCAATGTTTACACTCCTTACACCAAGCGAGACGTTGTTTGTGGATCGTGATACAGTCTGGAATTCCTGTGTGATGGTCTGGATAGATGTCTGCCTATTACACATTACGACTCTCTTCAACTGCCGGCGGCCTTTGTCAGTCAACAGACGACGTCGGCCTGTACGCTTTTGTGCTGTACGTGTCCCGTCACGTTTCCACCTCACTATCACATAGGCAATAATGGACCTAGGGATGTTTAGGAGTGTAGAAATCTCGCGTACAGACGTATGACACAAGTGACACCCAATCACCTGACCACGTTCGAAGTCCGTGAGTTCCGTGGAGTGCCCCATTCTGCTCTCTCACGATGTCTAATGACTAATGAGGTCGCTGATATGGAGTATCTGGCAGTGGGTGGCAGCACAATGCACCTAATATGAAAAAATGTATGTTTTTGGGGGTTTCTGGCTACTTTTGATCACATAGTGTATTCGTAGAATGCTGGGTTGGTTCTTTTGAAAAGGACATGGAAGATTTCCTTCCTCATCCTAACTTGTGCTGTGTCTCTAGTGATCCGTCATCAACGGGACTTTAAACTCGAATCTACGTTATTTTTCATTGGATATTTCGTGTCTTAGTGTCATTTCCGCCCAGTCCTCGTTCTGTCACAAATGGTGAGCAGGAAGATCTAAAGTTGGGAAAACTTCGTACGAGCTCTGACTTCAATTTTATATTCATTACCTTGTCGTGAGAAAGATCTAGCAGGAAGCAATACATTGGTAAATTCCTAGGAAAATACACTTTCAGAAATTCAGAAAATATCTTCTTCATGCAGAGCGTCTGTTTTGCAGTGCCTGGCAGTAGAGTTAGCTGACCATCTGATAGACGCTTTCGCAATTTTTAAACTGTACAAAACCTGCTGTTGTATTGTGTGTTTCCTCAATAAGTCCTATCTGGAAGGAGACCCGCTCTGATGAGCAATATTTAAATGTCGGTTCAACTGAAGTTTATTAAGCCTCCTTCGTGAATGGATTAAAGATGAATGACTCTCAGTCTGCCAGCAGCGTTTTGCACGATTAATAAATCGCTCCATACGTATACTGCCAGATATTTAATGGATGTGATTGTTTCCAGTGATTATTCAGCATTCCTGTATTCAAACAGTGGTGGATATTTAGTCCTATTTATTCGCAATACATTTATTTATGTTGAGAATCAACTTCCAATCCGAAACTTCCTGGCAGATTAAAACTGTGTGACGGACCGAGACTCGAACTCGGGACCTTTGCCTTTCGCGGACAAGTGATCTACCATCTGAGCTACCCAAGCACGACTCACGCCCCTCCTCACAGCTTTACTTCTGCCAGTACCTCGTCTCCTACGTTCTAAACTTCGCAGGAGAGCTTCTGTAAAGTTTGGAAGGTAGGAGACGAGGTACTGGCAGAAATGAAGCTGTGAGGACGGGGCTTGAGTCGTGCTTGGCTAGCTGAGATGGTAGAGCACTTGCCCGCGAAAGGCAAAGGTCCCGAGTTCGAGTCTCGATCCGGCACACAGTTTTAATCTGCCAGGAAGTTTCATATCAGCGCACACTCCGCTGCAGAGTGAAAATCTCATTCTGGAAACTTGCAATCCCTTCATCAAGCGTCGATCCTCTGTGGAGCTTGCAGCATATCGAAACAATTTTCTAGCTTTGCGACTTCTATGTATGTAACAGCAACAGCCTCACGGAGCTTCCGACGTTATCTATCGTGTCATACATAGATTGATTCTACTGCCATACCAATGGGTTTTATGCAACCCACAACACCTTCAAATGCCACGTATAAGATTTTATATTCTCTCGATTACTACGTGCAATCTATTAATTCTACAGAAAAAAATGAATGGGACCTTTTTGAGGAAATTCAACGTAGTTAAATTTTGTACTGGGATACGTTATGCTAGAGACCGTAGTTTTCGAATTACTCAAGAAAACGTGCAGAAGTGACCTTTAAATTCATTTCTCTTAAATAAAATGAAAACCGTGGTCTCCAGCGTAAACATCTCCCAGTACAAAATCTAACTGAATTAAATTTCCTACAAAAAGGTCACGTTCAATTTTTCAGTTGGACTAATAGTTTGCATGTAGTTAGTAAGAGAGCATAAAAATATTACACGTTGTTTTTGAAGGTGATGTGGATTACATAAAACCGATGGGTAGGGGCAGGTGAATCAGCCTTTGTATACCCTGCGAATAGCAATAGTCCATTTGGATACCCTGAAGCTATTTCTAGGTCTGACAGTTGCTTTCTGTGTTTTTTTGGTAGTAACATTTCAGTCGTCAAGTTATTCTTATACTCCATACCTCGTATTTTATGTATTTTGTTTATTAGTGGATAGTGTCAAACTGTATCGAACGCCTTCTAATGGACAAGAAAACTGCATCAACCTGGGCGTTGGTATCTACTGCGTGGGTCTCTTGGGCGAACAGAATTATCTGGTTTTTAGAAGATCATAGTTGAACGCATGTTGACTACTACGGAGGAGACCAGCAACTAATGTTGCATCTAGACTGATTTCAGACGCTTTGCGACTCATGTTAATTGCTAAATCGGCGTTCTGAGGTATCCAGACACCAAAAACTAACATCCGTTCTGGAATGAGTTCTTAACAGATCCTGCGGTTAATTCTTTCCAACCTTGTTTAATCTAAAAACATAATCCCTCCTTTTCGAGACAGTGGACACTTAACAACGCCGTCTCGAGATCGGGCGCTTCTCAGCCGCCTTACAAGGTAACGTGCTACACCTTCAAAAAAGTTTCTGAATTCTATTATAAAATATTTTAAGAATGCAATATCATCACACTTATGAATATAGCACGAAAACTTTTAGACGATACATCTGGCAACTCTTTCTTGAAGTATATTCGTATGGAGGTACCTATCAGACTTAAAGTGTGACTTCGTAGGCTTTCTGGGCGTAATAAGTCTTGAAAGTCTCTTCGGGTTCGTTGCCGGATCCTAAAATCAACTTGATTTAGTATTTCGGCGGCTCGCCTGTTCGCTATCTTCAGGAAAACGCTGATGCTGCTGAGTCACGCTGAAACTGATACCAAGGGTGCAAATCGTCATCCTATATAGATGTCCATACGGACACGACGCATGCACCGCCTTCACAGTTACTGCTCTCCAAGGGTGGACGGTTCAGTCGATGTAAGAATGTCTTCCGTCCACCATCCAACATTACGGCACTGTTTGGCTCTGTGAAAGATGATTTGGGGCTTAGGAAGCCTGGCATATTCAAAATTCCGTGTCAATGTGGGAAGGCCTACATCGGCCGCTCTAATAAGGGCGGCGCCACCTGTTCACTTTTGGAGGGCAGCAACTGTGTGGGCGTCGCATGCGCCGTGTACAGTACGAACACGTAAGTAGGACGACGATCTGCAGCCCTTTTCAACGGGACTCAGCAGCAGCAGCAGTAGCAGCAGCAGCTTCCCATGAAGTCGCCGAACAGTTGGATCGCCGAAACATTAATCAAGTTTATTTTAGGAGCCGACAGCAAACCCGGAGAGGCTTTCAAGACTTAACAGTGTTTTGGAATTACTTTCTATGAGCGTCTTCTTAATATGCCATCTGTAGCGTGTTGCAAAGAAAATCTGCGTCACTGATAAGTCATTTAAAAAGCTTTGAATTAACTGCAAGCTTAATACAATAATTATTTATTTTAAATTATTTCTTATCACCATTATTTAGATAATTATTACCTGGAAGCTATGTCGAAGGAAAATGTTAAGCACAGTACATGGCTACCGTGGTATTACAGTCTGCTATCTTTCTGTGTATTTTTATCTACACTGCTTCAGCAAGCTATCCTCATTCTGTGAAAGTCTGCAATTTCACAATCAGACTAGATCGGGAACACATTATGTTGTCTGCCGCCGTGCGGTGAGAAAATGACGCTTTAATTCGATCGATTTGTAGTCGATCATCATCCCTTACTGCATTTACTTTCGCCGGTATGGTTAATGGTTTTACGCCCTCTCTTACCTCAGATGCAACGTATAAAAAATGAGTTTCATATGACAGTAGTAAAAAGTTACATTAATTAACTTAGTTATTGCAATAGTGCTAGTTTTATTAACATCGTGATAAGTAGGTTCCCCGCACCATAAAATTCCTCTCTAATGGACGTAAAGACAGTCAGAAAAGTGAGGAATGGGGTAATGTAAGTTGCTGCTTAGGTGGTCATAAATGCCAAAAGAAACGCCGAAATGTTACCTTGGGGTTATCAGTCCATTATGTAACTCACGATAGTACAAACCATAGGAGATGAAAACTAATTCTTCTGTGTGTATCAAAGAGAGATTGTAATGCCTCGATTGAGTTTTTTTTCCTTTTTGTAACTTTTGGTTAGATTATATGAAATGATATTTCAATTGTTAAGAGTTTTAGAGTAAGAATTTGTTATGCTATTTAGGTAACGTAGGTTGGAAGATTAGGGTTGTTCACAACATTTTATAAATAGGAGTGCGTGAATACAGCTAACGGTTACACTATGGTTTCATGTGGATAACAAGATAATGAAAACTATAAGCAGTTTTAATCGTGTATGGCTAGATGGGAATTATTCTTTGTAAATCGCACAAACGCACGTGAGGATGTGTGATAGTGCTCTGTTCAAACGGAAGCCTGAATGTCGGGACGAGGCAATGGAAAAACAGGACCACTGTTCAAGCTGCAAGTGTTCAGTATGCCATTCCTTATGATAGACTTCGGCGCCCCATACTCTGCGCTAGAAAAAAAAGCGCTACAGGACAAATAAAAGCGAAATATAGAAAAATAATCTGTTTTCACAACCGAGCATGGAAGTACTCTAACAAAGAAGTTTCAAGATAATGCGGTTCGCTCTCATCTCGCAGAATGTTCGCAAGGCAGCCTTGGATTACGCAGAACCTCTGAAAATCCAACATTGATTCAACAAAAAAGAGAAAGTAATTGTGTACGATTGGTTCCAGAAATTTATGGACCAGTACAATGAGTTGGTCCTAAGAACACCTGTTGACATGTTACAGTCCAATTTTTCTGAGTTGACACGGAAAACTCCGACTGATTTCTACGAAGTTTTTCAATCAGTAGCGCTAAACTTTGATTTTAAGGTCAAAGGTGAGAGGATATTCAATGTTGATAAGATTGCTTTGCTTTGAATAATCATGCTTGTGCTCGAATCGTTGCTACTTAAGTTACATTGCTAGCACGATATGGGACAAAAGGCGAGGAAACGTAACTGTGCTGGTCTGGGGCAATGCTATATGAATGTTTATCTGTTCGTTCATTGCGTTCAAAGGAATCAGGCATAAAAAATAACATCGGTAATGGACTGCCTGCAGGATCTGATATCCATATGATACAGTCAGGCAACGTTAACGAAGAATCATTTTCCTCATGGGTAAAATGTTCTTTCGGAATTCAAACCAGTGGGACCTGCTTTTGAAGGATGGCCACAAGACCGACACAAACTCGATTGGAAAGTTGTTTGGAATATAACTGGGTGGCTTTATGCTTCCCCAGCCGCACAACGTATTCACTCCGGCCTATGGACAACGTAGTTTTCAAGCCACTGAACACCTTCCATAAGCAAGCGTACTATCAATGGGTGTTCAGCCACCCACACGAGGCCACAACGAAGTCGCAATTTGGTTCTGCCTTGTACGAAGCCTGGCAGTTGCAATCCTAAATGCTGTAGGAAGTTTCGTAGGAATGGGAATTTTCCCTCTAAATCGGCTGTAAATTCCCGAGTAAAAGTTGATTTCTGATACACCATACGGGTATTCTGTGACTAGCTTCAGCAGCCAACTGAAAAGAAAGAGGAGTCGGAGGCAGAAAGAAACGTATTGTCCTCTCCGAAGAATCCGTAGTCGAATTAAGAAGCGTGGGGCTATTGACAACTCTTCAAATGGTGCAACACACAACGGTCAGGAAAGGAAAATTTCTCCTAAGCCTGCTAAAGGAGAAGAAAGGTTTCAAAGAATAAACTTGGATCAAAATTTGTGTGGATTTCTTGACAGGTTCTTCTTTGAACAAAGTACTGTGGCTAAGTTATCACTATTAAATGCAAGAGATGTGGCACGTGGTAGGAAGAGTACTGTGTTGCAGTAGCAAAGAAAAAAAACTTCTTTTGTTGTAAGTGGGCTTAGTACCCGCTTCACCCCACGCAAGAAAGTCTCGTTGCTCTCTTTTTCCCGCATATTGGTACGATGTGAGAAGAGTGCAAAGACCAGAATTTTGATTGTTATTATTTTTCTTCTGTGTGTATATTCACGATTTTCATTGTGTGTGGATGTAGAGGGTATCCATAATACAGAAAATGTGTGTGTTTGTCCTTAGGATAATTTCGGTTAAGTAGTGTGTAAGCTTAGGGACTGATGGCCTTAGCAGTTAAGTCCCAAAAGATTTCACACACATTTTTTTTTTCTTAATACGGAGTGTGATCAGCACGGACGGTGAATGACTGGCCTGCCCGTTGCCCCGACTTAAATCCAGTCGAGGACGTGAGGGAATGGGGAGAGTACGGCAGCACAGCCCACAAGCGGCAACGCCATCCAGCAGCTGTCAGCCGCGCTCGTGGAGATGTGAAACGCCCTACCACAAGAACGCCTTACCAACGTTGTTGCCAGCGTGGGAGCACGCTGCACAAGTCCGTGGTGGCTCCACTCTCTATTGACAACCGTACCACGCCTTTTGTAACTTCCAGGGGACCATCACAAATCGCGCTGACTTCAGTCTAATTATAATCTTTGAATAAAAGCGTAATTTCTTTCTTTCTTTCAGTTATCTTTTGTACTACACTGTAGGAGTTCTTTCTATGTGTAGATTCATCGAGTATGATACTTGGCAGTGACACACCATGCGGAAGCTATTTCCGCCCCTTAAGTTTTGTTCGCCAGTGTACGAGGTCTCTGCCTACTGAGAATATGCTTGCTCAATAAACTATAACACTTGTTCAGGGCACTTGGAAATAGCTGAACCGAATTCCACACCTTTTTATAGGAAGGCACTTTCAAATGGTTCAAATGGCTCTGAGCACTATGGGACTTAACATCTGAGGTCATCAGTCCCCTGTCCGGCCCCGGTAGCTGAGTGGTCAGCGTGACGGAATGTCAATCCTAAGGTCCCGGGTCGGAGATTTTCTCCGCTCAGGGAGTGGGTGTTGTGTTGTGCTAGTCATCATCATTTCATCCCCATCGACGGGCAGGTCGCCGAAGTGGCGTCAACTCGAAAGACCTGCACCAGGCAAACGGTCTACCCGACGGAAGGCCCTAACCACACGACATTTCATTTCATCAGTCCCCTAGAACTTAGAACTACTTAAACCTAACTAACCTAAGGACACCAAACACATTCATGCCCGAGGCAGGATTCGAACCTGCGACCGTGGCGGCCGCGCCGTTCCAGGCTGACGCGCCTAGAACCGCTCGGCCACATCGGCCGGCGCACTTTCAAATAACTGTGGGTTTCCATAACAGCAGAATTGCTTCATCGATCACTCAATTCACACACACAATACCTAAATCATAAGTTCCACGCGAATGGGACCTACGACTTCATTCCTCTGAGGACTGCCAACCGATTCGTCGATTTTGCGAGCTCCAAGTAGCTCTACCACATTCAGGCCTTTCAGGCTCTGAGGTTCAGGAGCAGAATGAAAGCAATATCATTGGCTGTTTTCTGTGCGTACTACTAATCCGTCTAGATGGATTACAGAGGGCTCTGCCCACTGTCTCAAGGCTGGATAAAGCCCACTTTTCCGGTTACCGGAAACCGGCTCTGGCGTTGAGAACAGCAAGAAGCTCAGCTCCCGGGTGCAGCCAATTGTATCACGGTTTCATCCTAAACGTTAAGGTTTCTATGATACCACTAAATCAAACGAGGCGAATCCTTCGTTACTCCCCTCATCAGAGTCATGACTTATTCCTTCTATGGGACAATGCATGGTTTAGTGTCTTCACTGCGAATAGACCGCTCACGGCGATGTTATCAGTGAATTATAAACTCTGACACAATAAAGATGTATTGTTGACAGGCAGGTTGTTAGTAGTAGGTTCAGCTTCATAATTGGAAAGGTTTTCCTTCTCTACGACCAGTACCACCTTTTTCTGCAGTACGCATGAATTGCTCTTTAGGTGTAGCTCATAAAGTGTAGGTGACAGAGGTGACAGTAACGAATGTGAGTCAGCTGTAGTCCACGAGAACAGGATGAGAAGTTCCTGCCCTGGCAGAGAAAAGCGTCGGTTTTTTTAGTAAAAAATGCCCTTATTTTACGACCTTGTCTCCTCATATATCAGGTCAATTTCCACGTTATAATCTCTTAATTGGACTCAAAATGTTTTCCTGTGACACATATCTTTATTTATGGGAATAGACAGAAGTCTTACGCTGTCAAATTTGGTGAGTTCGGAGAATGTTCCAATCCCTTGGTTTTCCCAGCCTGCCGGCGGGAGTGGCCGAGCGGTTCTAGGCGCTAGAGTCTGGAACCGCGCAACCGCCACGGTCGCAGGTTCGAATCCTGCCACGGGCATGGATGTGTGTGATGTCCTTAGGTTAGTTAGGTTCTAGGGGACTGCCGACCTCAGATGTTAAGTCCCGTAGTGCTCAGAGCCATTTGAACCATTTTTTTCCCATCCTCAAAGCAATCCCTGTGTACCCTGCATAAAGGGGCGTTGATCAGTTTCTTTTATGATCAGGGAGCATTCTTATCCATGTGCTTCTGAAGAATTATGTAGAATTCTCCAATTAGTGGTTTGCTTTTTTCTAGGTAACAAAGAAGATGATATAAGGTGATCATATCCACAGGCACTTCAGAGGCCACCTTGCATTTTATTAAGATTCATTTTATTAATTATTAATATGTGAATGAATAATTGAATCTGCCCTGGCTTCAATGCATCTATTGATATCATTATGCAAATACAGCGAAAAAAGGAGTCGTTCAAAAAAGTGTTGTGCTCGTCAGACTATCAAGTGAGAAACGTACGTTTTGCTACTGTGGGTCCGTGTATGGTGTTCACGTGATCAGAAGCGTGACCTGCAGATAGAGAGATAGATCTAAAGGAACGCAAGATGGGCTAATACAAAGATCGCTGTCTGCAGGAGAGAGATGGAACAGAGAGTGGCTTGTGGTCACGGTCGGAAGTGTGTGCGTGCAATTGACAGAATATTAACGAATGCAAAATTCATGTTGATGTCGCAAGAACGGATCAATAACCATGAGTGAGTAATAGGCAAAGGAATGTATTCATTTCAATGGTCGTCGAGCTGTCTAATCTGATTGACGAAGATGGTGCAATCTCTAGCTTTGGACATTAACAGTTTACGTCGTGAATCTAAATGAGTAATGATAGTTCGTAGATCAGAACGAATGCAATTGTGCGTTTATTGTTTAGAATAACTACTTTCCCACAAACGTCACGTTGACAGTTCAGAGTGACGTCGCCATGTTGGGAGCAACACACTCAGTGAGGGTTCACTGCCACGGTACATCTAAAATAGAGCTCGTTATTTGAATGGGAAGGGCACATATCAAGATAAAAAGGAGAAGAGAATGGAATTCAGTATTCAGTAACAGACGCTGCGTGCCGTAGATTCTTTTATTACTAATTCACACTTGGGTTGTAGTAAAATAATGCCGTTGTGCAGCAAAAGGTTAAATAACAATTATAAGGGGCAGTCACTGAAAGCAAAAGAGATGAAAAAAGATAACTAAATGTTTATTACTTCAAAAATAATCGCCATACTTGTTAATATATCTATCTCTGTAATACAAAGCAAAAAAGATAACTAAATGTTTATTACTTCAAAAATAATCGCCATACTTGTTAATATATCTATCTCTCTGTAATACAAGACGGTTAGTGCCTATATGAAAAAATATTTGCAGTTGCCTATGGAACCATGATTGTGCCCCAGCGTGCACCTCTTCGCCCAAAAATTTGGAAATCGGATGAAGAGAGATCGGGACTGCATGGAAGATGTGTAGCGCATAGGCATTCCCAGCGAAACTTCTGCAGCGTAGCCGAAACAGACGCGCCAGCTCCAGGAAAGTCGCGATAACTTTCAGCTTTGACTGAAAGGGCCCACTCCTGATTGACTTGCTGGAACACGGAAGCAAAATTAACGCAGAGCGGTACGTGTACACTTTGTAAAAACTGAAGCTCACCATCAAGCCCAAACTCCCTGGAATGTTGACGGACGGCAGCATTCTGCTTCAACATAATGCCCGCCCATGGGTTGTTGCCTGTCCCCGATGTTATTCAATCTGTATATTGAGCAAGCAGTGAAGGAAACAAAAGAAAAATTCGGAGTAGGTATTAAAATCCATGGAGAAGAAATAAGAACTTTGAGGTTTGTCGATGACATTGTAATTCTGTCAGAGACAGCAAAGGACTTGATAGAGCAGTTGAACGGAATGGATAGTGTCTTGAAAGGAGGATATAAGATGAACATCAACAAAATCAAAACGAGGATAGTGGAATGTAGTCGAATAAAGTCGGGTGATGCTGAGGGAATTAGATTAGGAAATTAGACACTTAAGGGGCTCCGGAAAGGCTCAAAATCATGAAAACTTCAATTTTTACTTTTTTGCGTTTTCTGAATCTGCAGACTATTACCTTTTAATAGATATATAATTTATTCAATTCCGAAGACTACAACTATTTTTAAATTTTTTTTGAAATGTGTTCTACATGGGCGTGACCCACTGTGGCGCTGTTAAACTGCTGTCAAATGGTGTTATTATTAACGTCCGTGTTCATCAGGTACATTTTAGTGATGTGAGATAAAGTATGTGTTGTGGCTAACCTGTGATGGTTCAATATATATCGCTGGTGTGATTGTCGATTGTTTCATGTTTATTTACTCTGTCGTTATCTCGAAAATATTCGTAATTAATTCTGTTTCTTGAGTCTCTGTTTTGTTGAAGTATAATAATGAGTAAAAGTAAAGTTATTAGAAATCCTCTGAAGGCTTTTAAGAAAAGGAGAAATATTGGAAAGCCAAAGGTATGTGTTATTACTGTAAACAATAAAGACGATATCCAAGTGAGTGAACCTAACCTCTCAAGTACACCTGCCCATAGCAGTCAAAGTGGGAAAGAAAATACTTCACAGAAGAAGCTTGGTTCAATGAGTGAAAACTATGAATGTTTTATGGGCGAATCGGATGTGAATGACATATTTGATATGTCGGTTCTCAAAGGAATTCTTTCAAACTGTGTAAGATGTATTCATTGTAGTGAAGTTGGTCTGGAACTCTCCATAATAAAGCACGTAGGACTTGCTAGTGAAATACAACTGAAATATGATAAGTGTTCATACATGATCACCTTTTGGAACAGTGTTGCAGTAACTGCAACTGAAGAAAATGGTAGCAAAATCTACGAACACAACATTAGATTTGTTTATTCCTTGCGTTCAGTTGGTAAGGGTGCTTGCTTTAGACAAGGAACGCCTTCGGGCTGCAGACAGGGCTGTAAAGAGTCTAGAAATACAAGCAAGAGTAAACAGGAGGAGGAACAAGAGGAAGCTGGAGGAGGAGTTTGCAGAGGATGAAGATAATCCATCCTATGGACCTGGAATGCACTAAACAGTTAATCCAATCTTTGTCGCTCGATTCCCAGAACTTTTATTTTCTCATACTAATTACATGTTTTCTAAGGATCTTCCAAACATATTTGTTTCAAACTTTCAGTAAATGTTACACAGTACGTTCTGCATAATTTAACACAGCCTTTTTCCAAAAAACTGTATATTTTTGAATATATAAATAAAAAATTGCAAAAAAATGTGAATTTTCATTACAGTTGAAAAAAAATCGTCTTTAATAACTGAACTAAAATTTTGTAAAATCCCTGTGTTAAGTTGTAGCTCATATTCCAATAAATAATCTGTAAAAAGTTCAACTTCCTACCTCAAATACTTTGTGAGGAAAGATGTAATTTATGAGCGTTATTTTAACATTGCAAGTATAGGGCGTTCCGGAGCCCCTTAAAGTAGTAAAGGAGTTTTGCTGTTTGGGGAGCAAAATAACTGATGATAGTCGGAGTAGAGAGGATATAAAATGTAGACTGGCAATGGCAAGGAAAGCATCTCTGAAGAAGAGAAATTTGTTAACATCGAGTATAGATTTAAGTGTCAGCAAGTCATTTCTGAAAGTGTTTGTATGGAGTGTAGCAATGTATGGAAGTGAAACATGGACGATAAATAGTTTGGACAAGAAGAGAATAGAAGCTTTCGAAATGTGGTGCTACAGAAGAATGCTGAAGATTAGATGGGTAGGTCACATAACTAATTAGGAGGTATTGAATAGAACTGGAGAGAAGAGAAATTTGTGGCACAACTTGACTAGAAGAAGGGATCGGTTGGTAGGACATGTTCTGAAACATGAAGGGATCACTAAATTAGTATTGGAGGGTAGCATGGAGGGTAAAAATCGTAGAGGGAGACCAAGAGATGAATACACTAAGCAGATTCAGAAGGATGTAGGTTACAGTATGTACCGTGAGATGAAGAAGCTTGCACAGGATAGAGTAGCATGGAGAGCTGCATCAAACCAGTCTCAGGACTGAAGACCACAACAACAACATGTTGCCAAGTTTCGACTACGCAGCAGAAGTTTCACATAGAAGCCCTTACGTATCTTTCATACAGTCCCGCTATCTGTGAGATTTCCATAGTTTTGGAGCCCTCAGGAAAGACATTCCTGACCGTAGATTTGGTTTGGACTAAGAGATGCACGCCTGGGTACAATTATGATTCCGTATGCAACTGCAAACATTTTTCCATGAAGACACATACATACATACATACCTTAATCCTTGTTCCATAGATCATGAATACGACGTTTCGTCATGATGTGGAACGTGTCACTTTAACATAAGTTTTCTTTACACAAAGTAATTAATTAATTAATTAATTAATTTTTTACAGTTACTACTTCATATCTAAGATATCATCTGTTGAGTAGAACTAGTTGTCATTCAGAAATTCTTTTAATTTGATTTTAAATGTTGGTTGGCTATCTGTCAGCTTTTAATACTATTTGGCAAATGACCAAAGATTTTTGTGGCAGCATAGTTCACCCCTTTCTGTGCCAAAGTGGGATTTAATCCAGAATAGTGAATGTCATCCTTTCTTCTAGTGTGGTAACTATGCACTTCGCTGTTATTTTTGAATTGGGATGGGTTATTAGTGACAAATTTCATAAGCGAAATATGTATTGCGAAGGTACTGTGAATGTACCGAGTTCCTTAAATAAATGTCTGCAAGTTGACACTGACAGTCTTATCTCAAAGTGCGATATATGTGTTAATAGTTATGGCGATTATTCTTGAAATAATAAACAGTATACTTACTTTTTCCCATTTGTGCCGTTTTCATTTGACTGCAACTTATACGCGGCTATAAACGCTATACAAGACAGTTCTGTACTACAGTCTTAATATCCATGATATTAGTGATGTTAATTTGTACTTGGTTTTGCGTGCCAGAATAAAACCAACTTCTTAACCATGTAGAAACTGTCGTTTAATCACGCTTCTCCTTGAGTATATGAAACATTTCAGTCCACAGGTATACTATCGGTTCTCGGTGTCCATTGCGCAGAACCGACCGCAGCACACTCGCAGACTGCTCTGTCAAGAAGAATCTCATTTGGATCATAAGAAACACAGCCCCCCCCCCCCCCCCCCCCAGGACCATCTCATACCGGACGAGTGTAACCCAAAATATTTGCGTGGTAGATTAACTATGGTGTACGCATACGTGGAGACGGTGTTTGCGCAACAAATCGCCAACACAGTGCAAGCTGATACGGAACAAGGAGAACCAGCCCGCATTCGCCGAGCTAGATGAAAAATGGCCTTTAAAGCCATCCACAGGCTGGCTGGCACACCAGACCTCGACACTAATCCGCCGGCCGGATTCGTGCCATGGTCCAGCACGCCTTCCTACTTGGGAAACAGCGCGTTAGATCGCGTGGCTAGCTGGGCGGGCATTGTAATGGGTATATGTAATATAAAATACACTCAAAGAAAAAAAAACGAAGCACTATGAAGGGATTATCCTAATGAAACGGAAATCGGTGAATGTATTGTACATGAACAGATGAAGAAATGATTACAATTTCAGAAAAAAGCATAATAAATCATTTCACACATATTGTTAAGGAATCAGTGGGAAATTAAATAATTGTTCCTTAGGAACTGGTATTGGGTCTTCTAAACCTGTGGAAGCCATGAACTAAATGACTCAACAGTGGAACGAAAACAGAAAGTCACTAAAGAACTGAAATTCTATCTTTTGTAAAGAGGAAAAAGTGTCAATACTGTGTTTCACATTGCTAGTTACACTTTCACCTGGCCAACTGTAAAAACGATAACTGGCATTAACTTAGAAAATATCTTAGAAATTAAGGCAACTGTCCTACTGCATGTGCAATACTATAGTTAAGTGTAAACTTTCGGCTCCATGCTCATAGGGGATAATGACAGAATCTCGGCAAGCTGTACTCCGTCACGTGATTTAGACGATGGTTTCAGACCTTAACACTGCACAGAGAGAGAGGACTCCACCATCTGTATGTGTCTGTGGTTAAAGGATCGACCATCTCATCGAATTATCGACAAACTGCGCCATATAAACTTGCTGTCTTGTTGAGAATAATGCCACTGATTGATACGTATCGTATTCGGACGTCAGAATCAAAGCGCGAGCCAGACAGCGCTGCACAGTTATTAGTAGAATAAAACATCCTTTATTGGGGCGAGAAAGGGGTGATATTGGTTGCCTCCTCAGCAACTGGTGCTGGACTCTTCCGTCGGCTCGCGGGGCGCTGCGCACCAGGTCGGTGCGCAGGTCACGTGACCGCTCGTAGCCGGCTAGGTCGGCAGGGTGGGGGTGGGGCCCCGGTGCGGCTGCTCGGCTATCGATTGGCAGGGCGCGCAGTCGGTCAGCTGCCGCCACGACGCGCCGCCTGTCAACTGTCTGCTAAATAATTGTCAAGCGCGGCAGACGGCCAGCCACGCCGGCCGAAAATCAGGCGTGCAACACGTAGTAAGGAAAGTGGCGTGCCCCCCTAGTCGCTTCCGGCCTACCAAATGATATCAGCTACATTCCGGAACTCACATCGAGTGCACGAAGAAAGAATAAATAAAATAAGCGATAATTAGTAGAAAATGTCTATTACTAATTTTCTTTGACAGAATGTCATAGTCCTTCGTGAATAAAATAGACTACAAATTACTGTAACTTACTAAGTATTGCAACGTCTCGAATTACATCAATGTATGAACACCAACGTGACAGACTCTAAGAGATTCAGTGCTTTAACGTTGGAATATGGGAAACACACAGCAGATGTCAAGACTTATAGATAGAAACATTCCATACAATACATTTTAAAATATATTTGTCAGTAATAACTGATTCGAAACAGAGAAACATCCACAGTAAAATGCGTTGCCTTGAAAACCAAAAAAACCTTCCGGCTTCTACAAATCTGTTCTTTTGATTGAAAAATGCAAGATTATGTTAGGTGGTGTGATGATTCCACTGCCCCCCCCCTCCCCCACCACCACCACGACCAAAATGTTTACTTTTCCTTCACATCATGAGTCAATCTTACTTACAAATTTTCGGGTGAGGAAAAACGAATAGTGCAAACGAACATTTTTATTAGCTTTATTTTCTGCAATAAACAAAATGTAAAAATATTGTATTTGAACGAATTAAGAGAAAACGATACATTTAATTACATACGCCGTTAACATTGAAAATCCATTGGACATTTTTGAATGGCAGTTACATTCTGAACATTGTAAACCGATACCAGAATACCTGGCAGTTGGTTGCGTCTGGAGGGAATCATGTACTTGCTCCATGAATCGTAACTTTTGGTTTTCCTCCTGTGAGTGAGTTCTGGAGCATCATTAAAGACAGACCAGCAGTAATCAGCAAACAGTGCTTCATTCCAACGGCTCTGAGATTTTTGTTCCATTACAGAACTATCCTGACGGAAATCTTCTGCGTGTTCATCACCATCATTGCTGGAAGGGGAAAAATCTACACTCCTGGAAATTGAAATAAGAACACCGTGAATTCATTGTCCCAGGAAGGGGAAACTTTATTGACACATTCCTGGGGTCAGATACATCACATGATCACACTGACAGAACCACAGGCACATAGACACAGGCAACAGAGCATGCACATGTCGGCACTAGTACAGTGTATATCCACCTTTCGCAGCAATGCAGGCTGCTATTCTCCCATGGAGACGATCGTAGAGATGCTGGATGTAGTCCTGTGGAACGGCTGCCATGCCATTTCCACCTGGCGCCTCAGTTGGACCAGCGTTCGTGCTGGACGTGCAGACCGCGTGAGACGACGCTTCATCCAGTCCCAAACATGCTCAATGGGGGACAGATCCGGAGATCTTGCTGGCCAGGGTAGTTGACTTACACCTTCTAGAGCACGTTGGGTGGCACGGGATACATGCGGACGTGCATTGTCCTGTTGGAACAGCAAGTTCCCTTGCCGGTCTAGGAATGGTAGAACGATGGGTTCGATGACGGTTTGGATGTACCGTGCACTATTCAGTGTCCCCTCGACGATCACCAGTGGTGTACGGCCAGTGTAGGAGATCGCTCCCCACACCATGATGCCGGGTGTTGGCCCTGTGTGCCTCGGTCGTATGCAGTCCTGATTGTGGCGCTCACCTGCACGGCGCCAAACACGCATACGACCATCATTGGCACCAAGGCAGAAGCGACTCTCATCGCTGAAGACGACACGTCTCCATTCGTCCCTCCATTCACGCCTGTCGCGACACCACTGGAGGCGGGCTGCACGATGTTGGGGCGTGAGCGGAAGACGGCCTAACGGTGTGCGGGACCGTAGCCCAGCTTCATGGAGACGGTTGCGAATGGTCCTCGCCGATACCCCAGGAGCGACAGTGTCCCTAATTTGCTGGGAAGTGGCGGTGCGGTCCCCTACGGCACTGCGTAGGATCCTACGGTCTTGGCGTGCATCCGTGCGTCGCTGCGGTCCGGTCCCAGGTCGACGGGTACGTGCACCTTCCGCCGACCACTGGCGACAACATCGATGTACTGTGGAGACCTCACGCCCCACGTGTTGAGCAATTCGGCGGTACGTCCACCCGGCCTCCCGCATGCCCACTATACGCCCTCGCTCAAAGTCCGTCAACTGCACATACGGTTCACGTCCACGCTGTCGCGGCATGCTACCAGTGTTAAAGACTGTGATGGAGCTCCGTATGCCACGGCAAACTGGCTGACACTGACGGCGGCGGTGCACAAATGCTGCGCAGCTAGCGCCATTCGACGGCCAACACCGCGGTTCCTGGTGTGTCCGCTGTGCCGTGCGTGTGATCATTGCTTGTACAGCCCTCTCGCAGTGTCCGGAGCAAGTATGGTGGGTCTGACACACCGGTGTCAATGTGTTCTTTTTTCCATTTCCAGGAGTGTAGGTGTAGCTCAAGAAAATGGATTTTAAGGGACGTGCTGGATCCCAGTTGATGGTATTTTCTGCAGAATTACTGTCATCAATTGACTGTAGTTCCTATCTATTTTGTTGCCTGAAAACCGGTGGAATACTCCCTTTAAAGGTTCCCAAGCTTCCTTTTCTTTCCCCTCCAAAATTTAGTCAAACGCAGGGTCCTTTACAATTTGTTGCCCAACAGAAATACTTTAACTATAGCCGACGTATTCACTATAGCTGACATATTCTTACTATGATGTGTTGTACTAATACAGACCGACAGGTTGCTGATGCAACTACTCAAATTTGTGGATTGTACAGAGATATCGAAAGTAGTCACATAGTAAAAACAATGTGCAACTGAAGCAAAAATAAAGAATACATTAGAATTGTTTTAAAAATACCTTCCTTTACTTTTTGATCTCTTGATGTAGGAAATTTGTCTCTTATATACTTAAAGGCCTGTCGTTTTCAATTCATACTTTTGACAAAATTTTCATCAGACTCAACTTTATAGGAAAGGGTGGAAGATGAACATCTTTTGGGCCCATGAGAGGCTCTAAATCAACATTTTTCTCGCTTGAGTTAAGATTTCTTGCAGGTCACTGTGCTTCAGTGTAGTGTGATTTTCTATTCAGATATATAGGGTGTTTCAAAAAAGACATTACAATTTTGAAAATTCATATAAATTTATTCATAGTACCTACAGAGGTGATTGTAGTGTAAATTTCTAGGGAAATACATGAAGTTTTGTCTCGCGTAGTTCGCTAGTGCCGAATCGCACCGTAAGGAGCGTTAGCTGCCTTCACTGGACCCGAGCGTGCTAGCTGTGTGTTTTGATCTGAATAGTCGAAGTCCGCGACAACAGTCCAGCGTAATTGCTGTACCAAGTACGCTAAAGATCGTGCTAGTAGGCCTACAATTTATGAGTGGCATAAACGTTTTGTAGAAACAGGGTGCTCGGTAAGACAAGGGGAAATCATCAGGTCGTCCAAGCACATCCGACGACGTCGTTGAGCGAGTGAGACAACATGTTGCCAACAGCCCTACGATATCGACCCGGCGTGCATCTCGCGAACTGAAAATCCCACATACGACTGATTAGCGTGTGTTGAGAAACCGTTTGCATTTGAAACCGTACAGACTGACGATCGTACAAGCAGTAAAAGACACTGATAAAATTGCTCCCAAGAACTTCTGTGCGGATATTTTAAATCGATTATATGAGGATGAACATTTCTTGGACAAAATCATCTCTTCTGACGAGTCGACTTTTCACTTAAGTGGCAAGGTTAACACATACAACTGTAGGATTTGGTGCAGTGAAAATCCACATCAAACATAGCAATATGTTCGTGATGGCCCTAAACTGAACGTTTTTTGCGCATTCAGCAAGAACAAAGTGTACGGCCCTTTTTTTTGTGAGAGAACTATCAACGGGATAGTGTATCTGGATATGTTACTACAATTTTTGATGCCACAGATCGATGAGGATGACCAAGAACGAAATGTATACTTCATGCAAGATGATGAACCACCCCACTACCTAGCTGATGTCCGGGATTTTCTCAGTGACCGCTTTCCAGGTCAATGGATCGGCCGTGATGCGCCATTTGCTTGGCCCTCGCGTTCCCCAGACCTGACACCACTCTTTTTTTTATGGGGGTTCGTCATAGATATCGTGTTTGTACCTCCTGTGCCGGCTTCTCTACGTGAACTTAGAGCAAGAATTTACGCCATCACTGAGCAAGGTACGCCTGTAATGCCACAGTGAGTTTGGGAAGAAATCCGATGCACAGGACAACCAACGGAGGCCACATACAATGTCTTTAGTTTAAGGTAAAAAACCTGATGTGTTTCCCTCCAAAAGAACACTAATCCCAGCTCCATATCTTCTTTAAAGTTGTAAAGTCCTTTTTGGTCTAGAAAGCAGCAGTATACAGGAGTACACAGTTACATTCTTAAGACTACAGCGATGATTTTTCTGTCGTCGCCGGTTTTCACTAGTGCTCAGCATATTTGAGTGAGTCGAGGGGGGCTGCCATACTGGCAACAATCCATTACGTGAACTTCCTAAAAGCCAAGGAGCTTCTCTAACGTTCCCCACCAGCCTGGTGACCACCAATACTTACAGTATGAATGGCGTTGTATTAAAATTAACCTGGCCTAGAGTTACTCAGCCGGCCGAAGTGACCGTGCGGTTCTAGGCGCTACAGTCTGGAACCACGAGACCGCTACGGTCGCAGGTTCGAATCCTGCTTCGGGCATGGATGTGTGTGATGTCCTTAGGTTGGTTAGGTTTAACTAGTTCTAAGTTCTAGGGGACTAATGACCTCAGAAGTTGAGTCCCATAGTGCTCAGAGCCATATTTTTTAGAGTTACTTCTGTTCGGAGGGACTGACGACATGTAAGTTCCGTGTCACTCTCGTCTTGGAGAAACACAGAAAATCTCGAGTCAAGATTTTTTTCTTAATTTGAACTGATAATTTAACCTCCTAACAAAATAAAAGAAGTACCACAATCTGACCGCAATTGCAAAGGATGTCGTCCTCGTCATTTAGGTCCCATCCTGCTAGGCGCATGGCGCCACGCCTGCCCGTAGCCGGCTGAGCATCTTTCAAGTCATCCGTGGAAATTTAGCGCCAGTCGGTTCGTCCTGCTGAAGTGCGTATCATTTTGAATTTGTGTGCTAAACTATAATCTGAGAAGCCCCCTCGATTTTACACGTAGTAGTATACCGAACGTGTCTTCTGCTCAGTAAATGGTACGCCTTTCTTCACAGATTTTGAATTTTCGATTATGTTCTTGAGCTGTTCGAAGTGTTGTTGGAACAACAGTTTTTGCTGTTTGTCCTTAGGTATCGCCTTCACGATGCAGTGGTATGTGGCACGTTTAGTTAAGGATGGCACCTACATTCTCCGTGTGGGCAGGACAAACATTTCCAACTGCAAATACACATAAGGCACCCCATCTGCTGCAGGCCAATTTTCTGAGAATATTATTGCTCTCTGCAGCTTTCTCGGCTGCATAGCCACAATTATTCTTGTAGTTGAGAGACCTAAGATAAAGCCGAGACACCTGAGAGTATAAGTACTCTTTAGCATTTGCCCTTCCCACGACACATTGTTTTCGTAGCGCCGATCTTGAGCGCAGATGGAATACACGTTCCTCAGCGTTTTGACTCTGTGCATTAACCCTGAAATATACTGACGTGTTAGCCAAGACTTCTGTGACTTTATCCCCAACCTGTTTAAAGTTTTAGCTGGTAGACCAAGAGCGAGATAATTTCCTTAAATAAATTATTTGGCATCCTGAAGCATTGACTGATCACTTACACACATATTTAATAGTGTTGGTGATTAGACATTTCCTAGTCGTAAACCATTCCTCTGACCCTCCATTTACTTTTCTGCAAATAAACCAAATATATTATCATCGGCGAGAAAGAAAAGATTGAATTATGCGATACAAATAGTAACTAAGTAAATTATACGTAACTTGGATGCAAAATTGTATGGTTTATAGTGCCAATGCGGCCGATATATCTGTCACTAAATCAGGAAAAAGCTTCTTTTGCAAGAATATTCCTTTGCGTTCCTCGCGATTAAAAACGTGAACAGTATTTTCCCGGTGTTTAACTAGCCCGCTGCGACAATAGTTGAGATATAACGCAGGACTGGATTCCTTCAGATAACTGTTTCACTGAAATTCGGAAAGTAGGAGAAAGGTACTGGTGAAAAGGAATCTCTGAGACTCATAAGTAGTGCCTAAGTAGCTCAGTCGCTACTAGCATTACGCGTAAAACACAAGTTTTTGAGCCGGCCGAAGTGGCCGTGCGGTTAAAGGCGCTGCAGTCTGGAACCGCAAGACCGCTACGGTCGCAGGTTCGAATCCTGCCTCGGGCATGGATGTTTGTGATGTCCTTAGGTTAGTTAGGTTTAACTAGTTCTAAGTTCTGGGGGCCTAATGACCTCAGCAGTTGAGTCCCATAGTGCTCAGAGCCAACCACAAGTTTTTGACTTCTATTCATGTTCCGGAACAGATTTTTAATCTACCAGGATATATCAAAACAACGCACACTGCTCTGCACGGAGAAACACTCAATCTTTCATATAGTTTGACGATATGACAGATGAGTGATATACGCCGGTAAATAACGAGCATAATGGGATCTTCTCGCTACTCTAGTCATGCAGAAACTTTGATTGTCCTCATAGTGTGGGAATATTACGATGCTGCTGTATTACAAGGTGCATGTATTACTGTTTGGTGACAGGTGCACAGTTTTTAATTTACTCGTTGTGTAGATCGGCACACAATACCGCATAACACATTTTAGAAATTTCGGTTATTCATAGCGTTAGTGTCACTGTAGTGGAAGTGCAAAATGGCGAAACAGCAATGGCTAGAGGGTGTAGAAGCATATATCGCTAGAAGAAAGATAGACACTGTTTACAGGAAAATTAAAGAGGTCTTTGGGCAAAAAATAAGCAGCTGTATGAATACGAAGAGCTCAGATTAAAAACCAGCACTAAGCAAAGAAGGATAAGCTGAGAGGTGGAAGGAGTATATAGAGGGTCTGCACAAGGGATATGAACTTGACGGCAACTGAAGCGCCAAAGAAACTGGTATAGGCACGCGTATTCAAATATAGAGATACGTAAATATGCAGAATACGGCGCAGCGGTCGGCAACGCCTATATAAAACAAGTGTCTGGCGCAGTTGTTAGATAGGTTACTGCTGCTACAATGACAGGTTATCAAGATTTAAGTGAGTTTGAACGTGGTGTTGTAGTCGGCGTACGAGCGATGGGACATAGCATCTCCTAGGTAGCGATGAAGTGGGGATTTTCCTTATGGCCATTTCAATAGTGTACTGTGAATGTCAGGAACCCGGCAAAACATCAAATCTCCGACATCACTGCGGCCGAATAAAGTTCGTGCAAGAACGGGAACAACGACGACTGAAGAGACACATTCAATGTGACAGAAGTGCAACCCCTCCGCAAATTGCTGCAGATTTCAATGCTGGGTCATCAACAAGTGTCAGCGTGCGGACCATTCGCCGAACATCATCGATATGGGCTTTCGGAGCCGAAGGCCCACTCGTGTACTCTTGATGACTACACGACACAAAACTTTACGCCTCGCCTAGGCCCGTCAACACCGACATTGGACTGTTTATGACTGGAAACATGTTGCTGGTCTCGTTTCAAATTGTATCGAGCGGATGGACGTGTACGGGTATGGAGACAACCTCATGAATCCATAGACCCTCCATGTCGGCAGGGGCTGTTCAAGTTCGTTGAGCCTCTGTGATGGTGTGGGGCGTGTGCAGTTGGAGTGATATGGGACTTCTGATACGTCTAGATATGACTCTGACAAGTGACACGTACGTAAGCATCCTGCCTGATCACCTGCATCCATTCGTGTCCAATTGTGCATTCCGACCGACTTGGGTAACTCCACCAGGACAATGGACACTCCACACTTCCAGAATTGCTACAGAGTGGCTCTAGGAACACTCTTCTAAGTTTAAACACTTCCGCCGGCCACCAAACTCCGCAGATATGAACATTACTGAGGATATCTGTGATGCCTTGCAACGTGCTGTTCAGAAGAGGTCTGCACCCCCTCGTACTCTAACGGATTTATGGACAGCCCTGCAGGATTCATGGTGTCAATTCCCTCCAGCACTACTTCAGACTTTAGTCGAGTCCATGCCACGTTGTGATGCGGCACTTCTGCGTGCTCTCTGGGGCCCTACACGATATTAGTCAGGTGTACCAGTTTCTTTGGCTCTTCAGTGTAGAAAGAGAAGAAGACGTAGATGAGATGGAAGATATGATGCTGCGTGAGGACTCTGACAGAGCACTGAAAGACCTGAGTCGAAACAAGACCCCTGGCAGAGTATACGATATTCCGTCAGAGCTCTGACAGTCTTGGGAGAGCCTGCATCCATTCGTGTCCATTGTGCATTCCGACCGACTTGGGTAACTCCAGCAGGACAATGCGACACTCCACACTTCCAGAATTGCTACGGAGTGGCTCCAGGAATACTCTCCTGAGTTTAAACACTTCCGCCGACCACCAAACTCCCCAGATACGAACATTACTGAGCATATCTGGCGTGCAAGATGTATGAACACAGGAGAAATACACCCAGACTTCAAGAAAGTGTAATAATTCCAACTCCAAAGACAGCAGGTGCCGACAGGTGTTAATACTACCGAACTATCATTTTCTTAAGTCACGATTTCAAAACGCTAACAGGAATTCTTTACAGGAAAATGGAAAAACTGAAGAGCTGATCTCGGAGAAGGTCAGTCTGGATTCCGGAGAAATGTAGGAACACGCGAGGCAGTAATGGCCTTAAGATTTTTCTTAGAAGATAGGTTAAAGAAAGGAAAACTTATGTTTACAACATTTGTAGACTTAGAAAAAGCTTTTGACATTGTTGATTATAATACCCTTTTTGAAATTCTGAAGGTAGCAGAGGTGAAATACAGGGAGTGAAGGGCTACTTACATCTTGTACAAAAACCAGATGGCAGTTGTAAGAAACCAGAGGCATGAAAGGAAAGCAATGGTTTAGACGGGAGTGAGACAGGGTTGTAGTCTATCCCCGATGTTTCTCAGCGTGTACACTGAGCAAGCAGGAAACGAAACCAAAGAAAAAGTTGGAGCAGGAATTAAAGTTTTCTGAGAAGAAATAAAAACTTTGAGGTTTGCCGATGACATTGTAATTCTGTCAGAGACACCAAAGGACTTGGAAGAGCAGTTGAAAGGAATGGAAAGTGACCAGAAAGGAGGATATATGATGAACATAAAAAAACCAAACAAGAATAATAGAAGGCAGTCAAATTAAATTAGATTAGGAAACGAGACACTTAAAGTAATGGAAGAGTTTGGCTCTTTGGGCAATAAAATAACTGATGATGGCCAAAGCAAAGAGTATATAAAATGTAGACTGGCATTGGGAAGAAAAGAGTTCATCTAAAGTGTACATAGATGCTGTGCAAGCCACTGTTCGTTGCGTGGCGGAGGGGATCCTGTACCACTACTAGTTATTTCTTTTCCTCTTCCAGTCGCAAATACAGCGAGGGAAAAAGACTGTCTTTATGCCTCCGTATGAGCTCCAGTTTCTTGTGTCTTATCTTCGCGGTCCTTACGTGCAATGTATGTTGGCGACATTAGAATCGTTCGGCAGTTCAGCACATCTAGAGGCACTTTGTACTAAATTTGCAACCATGCAGCACCTGAAGAAATTGGTGGTATGAACAGCAAAATTTTGTAACGTCTCATGCATTATTCCGCTGTCAGTTGCAACAGTTTTCGATGCAGGAAAGAAAATTAGAACATCCAGAATGGATGGATGCCCTCACATTTTAAGCGGACTTGATTGCACACTGCAATGTGAGAAGCAGAAACAACTCATTTCTGATTTGAAGGAGACGCATTTAAAAAGAAATAGTAATGTGACAAGCAAAAACAACTCATTTCTGATTTGAAAGAACGCATTTAAAAAGAAATTGCAATGTGAGAAGCAGAAACAACTCATTTCTGATTTGAAGGAGATGCATTTAAAAAGAAACTCACTTTGTAGAAGGTACACATTCTGATAAACACAGTCCAGTTCCTTAAACTCGCCTCCGTTAAACGCGAGATTTGAAGAATTCATTGTGGCCATGAAAGAATTACAAGGGTAATTTGCTAGAAGTATTGAGGACACTGTCACTCTTAGATGTGTTTTTGAGCTGTTTTCGATACTGTTTTCCGTTTCATCTGAAATCGCCCCCATGCATGTGCAAATGTAACATACTGACCTGCAAGGTAATTCCCATTTTAATGATAAGTCCTTTCACGTTAAAACGTTCCAGGATGTCTACATTGCTGTCCTCAGGTAGAGTCTCCATGCCTCCGTAACAAGGCCACAAAAGTGCTAGAGTATTTCTATCTACAAATGTCTGTGGAAGATCTTTTTCTGATTATGAAACTAAAGTAGTCACAATTACGTTGCAACTTGATTGCGAAAATCAATGAAATTGTTTGTCTGTCTGTATGCTGACAGTTTGTACCGGATAGAAATATTGTGATGTCTTCAGCGCACCAAAAATAATTAAATAATACTGAAAATTTGTTTTGTTTATGATCTATATTGCTGAGAAATGTGAAATATAAAACCAAGTCGTATGCAGTGCAACTGTACTACTGTTTAAATGCAGAGCGTTCGCAGTGTCCCCCTCCCCCCCCCTTTTCACCGGCAAGTACTCAGACAGCGTGGCATGGGGGGGGGGGGGGGGGGGAAGCCACAGAGAGGCTCGGCGCTATGGCAGTCGTGCCAGAATACGGCTTGTAAGCAAAAATCTTTGCTGCCACTGCAGAATGGATGATTTTCTATTTGTTTGTGCTCCACTTATACAATACCTGATCGAAAGTCTTTATGAGTGGTTGTGAATGTGTGTGAATGTCTGTGGAGGATTGGAAGCCATTCTTCCCCAAAATACGAAACCAGAGAAGGTAGTGGAGTTGGACGTTAGGGTCTGGGGCGAAGCCGACATTCTAATTTACCCCAGTTTGGTCCAAAGACCACTGCCTCATTTTTGCTGTATTTCGACAGGATGCATTGTCATGCTGATACAGTCATCGTCTCAGAAATGTTCCTCTACTGTATCCTTCCACATTTAGCAATAAGGGAACCGCACCATAACCACAAAAAACACACCCATACCACAAGACCACCTCCCCCGTACTTCACTGTTGGCACTACGCCTGATGGCGGGTAATGTTCTCCGGGCATTCGCCAAACCCAAACCCTCGTATAGGACTGCACAGGGTGTAGCGTAATTCATAGTTCCAAACCACTCATTCCCAGTTATCCACGTGGCTTCTGCTCTTTATACCAGCTCAAGTGTCGCTTAACACTGACTAGAGAAATGTGTGGCTTATAAGGGCCTGCTTGACCACTGTGTCTCATTCTCTTTAATTCTCTTCGCATAGTCACTGGGTAACTGGAAAGCTAGTAGCACTTTGGAACTCTCGAGTGATTCCTTTCACTGGTTTAATGCGATTTTTTATAATCACCAGCCGCAATGTTCGATGGTCCGTGCCTGGTCTTGGTTCAGCGCGGTTATTCACATCACCGACAGCCGACTTGGGCAGCTTTAGAAGGGTCGAAATGTCCCTGATTGGTTGCTTATTCTGACAACGTTCAGTGTCTAGTCTACGTTCGATGTCAATGAGCTCAGTTCGATCGCTTTCCTTTACCGATCTCTTACAACGAATACTGCCGGTCTCCTTTTATACTCGAGGGTAGTCCACTCTTGATCTCTAGTGATTAATCCGCGTTATATGGAAGTGTCTGGATATACTTGATCAGCTAATTGCACTTTCCTTAAGGCGTCACGTGACTGCAACGCCACCAACGGACATTTTATTTCACGGTGGGTAGTGGTCATATTGTTTTCACTCGCCTCGTACAGTCTCAGTGAAACAATGGCTTCTCTTAATCGATAACATTAATTCTGGAATGAGTGTCCTACACTCACAAACACGCATTATAGAGTACCTAACTAGGATGCTTTCGTTTGTTTTACAGGACAAGCAAGAGACGTGGCTGGCTGTTTGAGTTGCAGACGCATAAAAATGTACAAGTGGCGAGGGAACATTGCAGCAACCGTACCAACTGCGGAGTGCTTTTAGCTGCGATCGTTCTAAATGGACGCCTTCGGACTCAATGGTGGTGGCCTTACAAAAGATGTTCTAGCATTTGTTCGTTCTGCCACTCGTGCTCGGACTTCACATAATTTAGTGGAAGTGCTGGCACATTTTTATTCGTAACGCTGTTCTCAGCGATTCCGACTTTAATTATTGGCAATAACTGGATACATTACGCCACTGCAATTATGCGATGACAGTGGTTCGATCCAAAAATAAGTAAAGAAAAATCACACAATACATTTACGAAGCCGATTTATCATAAATAAAAAAATATGACTCAGACGTCGTCTACGGAACATAATGTATCCGAGGTATCTACCCAATAAATGCTCACCTTATTTTATTACCTAAAATTGAGCTACGTCCTATTTCTTCCGCCATCCGTCGGATATGAGAAGGTGTTCCGTTTCTACTACTTGAAATACCAGCCTTGTTTTACTTGACTAGACGCCTGAAAGTTATTTGCTGTTTTTTATTTGCATTTTGTCAACGTTTAAGACAATAATTGAAATTAATCGAACGTTCTCCAGTATCTGTCCTGGATGCCAAACATTCTGGAAGCCTAGTCAGTTTGCGCTCCAATATTTTATGAATGTACAGCCGTGTTACATAAGCTGGTGCGGATACTGATTCGCTTTTGCATGACATTTTGTTTGGCAATATAGTCCCAGCTACTATGTTACCATAGAGGAACTGATGATGGTATAATGGAATGCCGAAACGGTTTGCTCCTGGAATAAGTCAGTGATGAAAATACAGCTCTTGTTTTATTTATTACTGGTTATAATTAGTTATTTGTTCATTAATACAAAGATTATTTTGCAATTATAATAAACAAGGACTCATACGGCAGGTACAAACCTTTACACTTATAAGTTCTTGAGAACTACTTACCTTATAGTGCTGTAACAAATGTTACTCTATTCATCTTTAGGCAATAGAGTTTTGAACGCATTGCAGACACACACACACACACACACACACACGCGCGCGCGCGCGCGCGCGCGTGCACGCGCAGGCCGAGGTGGCCGAGCGAACAAACTGAAGCCTCTAAGTGAATGCGACCAAAAGATAAGGCCATTTACTGCGCATATGTTAATGCCCGCAGACTCACACTTCGAGGCACTTCCATTCACGTAGAATCACGTCATTTGGCAAGAAGCAACGTTTCACAATAAAACTAAAGGAAAAATTCTAAAACTACTAATTTGTAGTTATAGCAAGTGAAAAAAGTGTGGTCGTTTGTTATCTGTCCGTCTATTAAGACCTCTTTTTTTCTCAGGAACAGTAAACTATCAATTTGAAACTTATGTCGCATTCTATGGTCTGAAGTTCTTGACGGTGTGATAAATGTAAGTTTATAAGTCAATGCATTCAAAAGATACGGCCATTTATGTCACAAATTCTGATACTCGCGAACTCAGTATCAAAACATGAAGGGTACATTACCTAGAGCCATGAAATTTGGTAATGAGCAAGGTTCCAAAATACAAATAAGGGAAAAAATTCAAATTGCTATTATTCCACACACAAAAAAATATATTTTTGGTCATTTGTTATGTGACTGTCCTTCTGTTAAGGGCCCTTTTTCCTCAGGAACGGATTGAAGTATCAAGTTGAAATTTGTGTCACTTACCAGGGTCAACAGTTCCTTGGCGGTGTAAGAAAAAAAATGGCTCTGAGCACTATGGGACTTAACAGCTATGGTCATCAGTCCCCTAGAACATAGAACTACTTAAAGCTAACTAACCTAAGGACATCACACAACACCCAGTCGTCACGAGGCAGAGAAAATCCCTGACCCCGCCGGGAATCGAACCCGGGAACCCGGGCGTGGGAAGCGAGAACGCTACCGTACGACCACGAGATGCGGACGCGGTGTAAGAAATTAACCTTCTAAATCAATACTTTCGAAAGATGCGGTCATTTATGTGAAATATTTTACACTCGCAAAGTCACTCATCAAAAGCAACAGGATACTTCCCGTTGATCTAGAGTCATGGAATCTGACGAGATGAACGTTGCACAGTAAACGCAAAAGTCCAAAAATTGCTAATTTTTAATTATATCACACGAAAAATTTTTTCGTTATATGTTATCCGACTGACTGCCCTGTTAAATTCCCTTTTTCTCAGGGATGGGTAGACGTATACCCTACGTGTATCGATATCGGTAACAGACAGAAATATTGGAGATTGTCGATTCCTGGGATGGATGAACTATCTGTATACATAACTAAGTTCGTACGGAAACCTTGGCACTTACCAGGATGTTTTTATATGAATATAAATAACTGTAAGCGTTCCTTCTATCGAAGCTGACAGTCACTGTTCATGCCTAATTATTATGTTGCACCATCTATGGAATCATCATTAATATTGACAGTCTCTGCATAGAGAGGAGAAATAAACGATGATTAATGTTTCATCTGTGGCTGTTTAAGTGTATTTGTGGCGTTTTTTCTATGGTACGAAAAGAATTTCAAATCTCTTTCTTCCATAACTTTCTGTTTATCTCCCGACAATTACTGGTGACCTGAATGCGAATGTGAATTTCCATTGGACTTAACAGAGAGCGTCTGCAAATAGGATTTGCAACGAGGTCAGAAAGAGGCGCTCCGATACGTCTGCTAATTGCTGCTTATTTTTAATCCCGTGTTATTCTCATCTCCCCGGATTAAGGGGTTCATAAGAATTGAGCGAACGTTGTGTCTATTGCGTAATTTTTCCCCTGACTCGCAGAGACAAGCTTCCACATTACCTGTCCCTATTTCTGTACTCGGTTAGCCTAATAAAAGCTTTCAAATACAGAGTCAGGTGCAATTAGTAGTCGATTAAAATTGTGCAAGTCCAGGCAGACTGTTTGAACATTGGTTCCATGAAAAACAGCCTTCCTGTGGACGCTGGACCACCTTTTCTTTATTTTATTTTATTTTTTTTTTACGAACTGTCTCCTGAAATATTGCTTCATCCTATGAAATTTACCTTTGTTGCCATTTTTGCGGCATGTGCTTCTGCGCACACGTACAATGAACAACTCTTCAGTGTGAGGCAACGGGTTCTTTATAATAATCAGCCGACTCTTCCCCATTCACATACCGAGTAACGGAGGAATGATTGCCAGTAGGGTTTCGTATCTGCGTATTTCGTTCTTACATTTCTCGTGTGAGGCTTAGCCGGGTAATTACTTGATTAGACTCTGAAGATGTGCGATGCTGACCATTCGCCGCCTCCCTTTTTGCCGCTACCACCGGTTGTGATATGTGAGGACTGTTCCAGAAGAAAAACTTTCAGATTCTGTAGCTAACTGTGAGAATGTGGCGAATGACTGTTCCAGGAAGTACAGTGGAGAAACGTTTTTCCCCTGAGCATATTCATCCTTTTTCCAAGGCTGGACCAAGGGACTGTTCTTGCTACTGTTGCTGTCGATCTGCACGTTAGCTCCTGCACAATCACACGAGTAGTGGCACGAGTCAGGCAAGTCTCATACTCACTCTCCATCGAGAAGTCCAGCCCTATCGCACCTCTTAACATCAATAGCGACATGGAACCGATTATGAGAATCAAGTTAACTTCTGTTCATAGACATTAAGAAAGGATACTCTGGATGAATCATGTATCTTGTTTAGTGATGAAGACACATTTACCAATCATGGCTAGGTACATCGCCGAAACATGCACAATTGGTCTGTTGACAATCCCCCTTGGCTTCTGTGGGTGGAACGTCAGCGTCCATGGAGTGTAAACGTGTGTTATGGGATAGTGGACCTTCAGCTCATAGGCCCGTTTTTCATATATAGAACGTGTACAAATATCGCAGCTTCCTAACGCACCATCTTCCACAGATGCTAGAAGACGTGTGGAACCTGTGGTACCAACATGATGGCTGTTCAACCCATAGTGTACGAAGTACTACAGCATGTCTTCATGAATTGTTTCCGTTTGTTGGAATGGATGCAGAGGACACGTACGTTGGCCAACCCATTCCTCAGATTTGAAGCCTATAGATTTTTTTTTCTAAGGGGAAAGCTGAAAGACGGTGTCTACAAGGACATAACAAATACACCCAGTGATATGCTGCTCGGACATCTCCACTGAAATCTTAACACGTGTGCAGCAGTCGTTCCAAACGAGACTGGAAGCATGTATTTCCGCTACCGGTGGTAATTTTGAACACAACCAGTGGCTGTCAATTGTATCATTCTTGGTCAGAATCCACTTAACTAGTGTACGCACTTGCGTTGTTCTTTAGTGTGTGCTACCACAGGTATAGTACAGGTCTCAGCTGAAGAACTTTTCAAGATACGATATCTCGTAAGCGATTCACGCTAGAACCCTGTAACAAACATCACTGACATTCTAATTTGCCCGACTTTTGTTTATTAATGCCAATAGACATTGTTCCATATAAAAAGTCTATGTCCGAGTCGCAGGTTCGAATCCTGCCTCGGGCATGGATGTGTGTGATGTCGTTAGGTTAGTTAGGTTTAAGAAGTTCTAAGTTCTAGGGGACTGATGACCTAAGATGTTAAGTCCCTTAGTGCTCGGAGCCATTTGAACCTTAAAGTTGCTACTAAAGCTCCAAAGCTTAATTTTTCTATCAACTTCCATTAGTTCCATATGTAATAGATCATCATTTGGATATATTTATAGATATGACATCCAATAATGACTTACGCGATGCCGAGTAATTGGTTATAACGGTACTACCTGGTACGGAAACAGCGATCAGTTTCCTCTGACAAACGTAATCTTGGTACTGAATTAATAAATCTGGTAACGTCGTCGTTATTGATAAACTGTTGTGCATAAAAGCACTAAAACTCAACAGAATGTTACTGGAACTGAAATCAAGTTGTTGTGGCAAACAGGAGTAGTCCAGGCAGGGTTCCTTATCCACAGACCTCAAAATATATTCATTGCTGCAGAATAACAGTTGGAATAATAAATACTGTTACAGGAAAGGTAACGTGGATCGCTAATTAAAGCGATTAAGATAAATAAATTAAGCCCCGTTATTGATGAACCAACAGATTAGGAGTGCTCGAAACAATTGTGTATAGAAATATGTGTCTTCAGTGAACGAAACGAAATTTGTGATGCCTTTCTAGGACTGATTCCGTTAAATGATGCTACTAATTTTACCTCTTGGCTGTCGTGCCAGTGAAAGAAGAGGGGTGACGCTTACATCCAGATACGTAGGCAGTTATTCAGTTCTACCATGTGCCGAAACCAACCTACGCACTGCTTCCTATGCACATAGGCATCTATATTTAAAAATATTTCTGAAACGAGAAAAGAGTCCGTTCATGGAAAGACAGTTTATTAATTCTTGAGACAAGTAAATAGTCTCTAGTCTGTCCCACAGCACCCATTCCGTGTAGCCTCAACGACAAGTTTCAACTCGAATCTTAAGTTCAGATGAATTAAACTAACTCACTAGCCCACAATCTAGCTCCTTCCAGTTTCCGATACGTTGACGGTCAACTTAATAAAATGCAAGTTTCCGCGTGGCATTAACGGCGCTCATACACGTAATATTTCACGATCTTTCTTCCACTTATAACCTTCTAAAAGGCCAACGACATGTTACTCAATGCAACTAGGTGGTTGTGATCGATTATTAGTAAGGGCATCGACAAAGGTACCCTTACATAGTGCTAAACCATATCAGGAAATTTTCAAGTTCTTCTGTGACAGTAATATTCCTGACAAGCAGAATCTATCTGATTTTGTAGCGGACGGAGCGAATGCTTAATTAAGGATCCAGAGTGTTCTGTTACAACCTGTGGTTGTAACCGCGCATATATTATCGTGTTTAAGAGGTTAAGTTTAATAAGCACGTACTTAGCTACCAATACCAGAGTACTGTACTGACCTGCAAAGACGGCCCTGGTTCTAGTACTGTTATAATTACTGCAAGTTCGACCGGGGGTACTAAGTAGCGAAAAAATCACTCGACGACTGTGTTCATATCACCCTCAAGTATTCTTTCTACTATATCGTATACGCATAACACGCAAAAATTTCATTATGTACCATTCTTTCTGCTGTTGCATTATTGATGGGCAGCTGCTCACATCTTCGAAGAACTAAATATTCGCATCTATGCATATACTTAATCCAAAAGGATGATAAATAATCTCATTCTGTTCTCCTCTATTTGAAAATTTAGAACCTTACCGCATTATCTTAGTTGTGTCGGTTTCGCATGGTTACGATTCACAAACGTGTAGCGGAATGCTTACACCCTGACTAATGGAGTATTGCTTGCGAAGCGAAATGGTAATTGATTTCTGTACTTCAAGCACACCGTATTGAGAAACTACATGCCATTGGTGGATGGTAATTCCAGCATCATCAAATATTTATTGAATCTATTTTTTCCATATGCCTTCTGCAAGCCCTTCAGCAAATCACATTCTTTTTTTATTCAGAGATTTTTTTTTAATCGCTCGCGTTTTGCTGAAGTATAGCTACAACCGTCCCTTTTATTTACTTCGATGCACCGTCGAAGATTCCACAGCGCGTTCCAAGCTTTTGGAGAATCTCCGGTTCTGCGGAGCACAGATCGGCAAGCGCTGACGCGGGGGTCCGCAGCTGTCGTATACCAACAAGCGAGCAGCTTACTCAGGGGCAGCAGGCATTGGCAGGCGAGACCGCAGCCGCAGTCGAGTGCTGCCAAGTGAAACAGTGCAGCGTCGCACGTCTATTTCGCGCTGCCGCAACTCGTCCACGGGTCTTGTCTTTCGTGACCCCGTCTACTAGAAACCCCACACTGCCTTCTAAAATCTGTTGTGCAATTGTGAGATACCAAATAAATTAATAAGAGATGATACTGAACCCCTATGGTACACAAAACGAGTCAGAACACTGTTGCGGAAGCAACGAAAGTAGCATGCCAAATTTAAAAGAACGCAAAATGCCCCAGACTGGCGATGGTTGACGACAGCTCGAAATTCAGCATGATCTATTGGAGATGTCTTTAACAGAGTCGGCAACCAAACTCTGTCTTGAAATCTGAGCCGGCCGTTGTGGGCGAGCGGTTCTAGGCGCTTCAGTCTGGAACCGCGCTGTTGCTACGGTCGCAGGTTCGAATCCCCTCGGGCCTGGATGTGTGTAATGTCCTTAGGTTAGTTAGGATTAAGTAGTTCTAAGTCTAGGGGACTGATGACCTCAGATGTTAAGTACCATAGTGCTCAGAGCCATTTGAACCATTTTTTTTTAATCTGTAAGGAAATTCGAAGAGATTCTGGTCGTATCTAAAGTACATCAGCAGCAAGACGCAGTCAATACCTTTATTGCGTTATAATGATGGTGATATTACTGATGACAGTGCCACGAAAGCACAGTGACAAAATACGGTTTTCCTAAATTCCTTCGCCAAAGAAGACGAAGTAAATATTGCAGAATTCGAATCAGTAACAGCTGCCAACTGTAGATTGAACATCTGGAGGTCCTATCACCCTTCTAAGGAGTACACCGGATTTTATTTTCGTTCTACGGAACATTCCCCTACAATATAAAGTACTGAGTCCTATTAGACAAATATTCCTCCAGCCAATCATATTTTTTGTGAAGACATTCCGTGTTATCGAGTCTTGGTCAGTAGCTGACGATTAGTGCAGTATGGAATGCCTTTTGGAGAACTAAAACTAGGAAGAGAGCGGTTCGAGGCGCTACAGTCTGGTACCGCGCGCCCGCTACGGTCGCAGGTTCGAATACTGCCTCGGGCATGGATGTGTGTGATGTCCTTAGGTTAGTTAGGTTTAAGTAGTTCTAAGTTCTAGGGGACTGATGACCTCAGAAGTTAAGTCCCATAGTGCTCAGAGCCATTTGAACCATTTGAACTAGGAAGACGAAACCTCCCTGTTTCTCTGCATCTGTTGTTTGCAGGACGTCGTGTATGATTTAAGCATGTGGTGTTTCTTCTGAACCCGTCGGAAAGCTTGTTTTCCTCCAGGAACGTTATCATTCTTAGCTTAGGCATGCCCCGTATCCCTTTCAGACCTTCTAGCTACGATTGTGTACGTTAACTTGTATCGTGTCTTATCTGCAACAGAAGCAATTTTTCCCAATGGAAACCTAACATAACCCAATGAAAACCTAAACATTTGTGAACATTCAATCTTTCCATCATGCGCAAGTGCTGCCAACTGTATCATGCGCAAGTGCTGCCAACTGTTGAGCATCACTATGCCAGTAACAGCAAGTCAACGTAGCAGTGCGCAGCAGTTAGTGACCACCAGAATACACGGATGAGAGATTAGAGCGCGCACGGAGGCTTTCAGACAGTCGTTCTTCCCGCGAACCATACGCGACTGGAACAGGAAAGGGAGGTAATGACAGTGGCACGTAAAGTGCCCTCCGCCACACACCGTTGGGTGGCTTGCGGAGTATAAATGTAGATGTAGATGTAGATGTCGTTGGTGTGCTATATTTAATGTATAATCGAACATTGTTAATTTGCATGGTACTTACTTAATGATCATTTTGCTATTTATTACAATACAGCATATTTCGAACTTAGCTATTTTAGTCCATAAAATTAGGTCAATTGTATGAAGTAAATTTTGGAAAAGGGTTCATATTTAGAATAAATCTTGCATCTAAACTCATTAAACAAATCACCTAGAGCGTTACCATATAAATGGAAATTTTCCTTCCTCCAGAAAAAATTCAAGTCTGAAAGAGTTAACAGGTTGTTAGGTGTAGAAATACTGTTATTTCTACTGATGACTGAGGACAGTGTACTGAACAACATTACATCAGTATTTACTCCGTTTGCAAGCTAATAATTATAGCTATTAGTGATAGTAGTCACTAATGTTTATATTCCCTGGGCAGCTGGCCAGGGACGCGTGGACACAAAATGGATATTCTACACTGACAAGGGCCACTTCACAGTGCAGTTACGACTGTGAAGAGAATATTAGGTAGTAAATTGTGTGATGTATTTGCCAGAAGGCTATTATATATAGAGAAAAAGCCACTAACACTGAAGTGGGTACACATTAAGGTACCAATGATCACAGTGTCAGTACCTGTAACACTAACACCCTGTATACTCTAACGGAATTGATACCAACGTTAAACTCGAACAACGTTAATGTACTCTGGTGTCGTTTCTACAGGTCCTAAGCAATTTATATTCTAATAATTTATATTCCCACCGATGGTGTGTTCGTGTACAAAGCTACACTGAGATAAACGGTGCCTTCTGCGTCATCACTTTTTTTTCAGGCGGTGTACATACCAGAGTCCTTCAATCGTAGCCATTGGTGAATGGTCGCCTATCAGTCTCTTTACAACCCACGAATAGGTGTTGTCAGTGTATGAGAGACCTCTTAGCGTGCCGGTCAAGGCAGAGTGCAGAGTGTTCTCTGTATCGGGTAGATGAGGACAGCTTGGATAACATGTGGTCTTGCATTATCTTGGTGAAAGGTAATGTCACGGACACTTCGAAGATAGGGCGCTTTATAAACCATACACCCGCTGACCACATTACCGTCCATACGTGACCATGTTTAGTGTCAATTAGGACCCCATATTATCACGCCAGATGCTAGACCTGAATGACGACGGTGTAATTCCACGCAAGCATACTTGTACGGAGTGACAGTTCTGCCTGGGGCTCTTGCTGGGACAAGCGGCTTTTCGCTGGTAGCAGACAGACACACTAAGCAGTCGAGCAGTGTAGCACAGTGAGCTGTAGTCTACGACACGTCTTCAGACGGAGACAGAATGAATGGACATACACTATGTGATCAAAAGTATCCCGACATCCCCCCCCCCCCAAAAAAAAAATACGTTTTTCACATTAGGTGCATTGTGCTGCCACCAACTGCCACGTACTCCATATCAGTGACCTCAGTAGTCATTAGACATCGTGAGAGCGCAGAGTTGGGCTCTCCACGGAACTCACGGACTTAGAACGTGGTAAGATGATTGGGTGTCACTTGGCTCATACGTCTGTTGACGAGATTTTCACACTCCTAAATATCCCTAGGTCCACTGTTTCCGATGTGATAGTGAAGTGGAAAGGTAAAGGGACACGTACAGCACAAAAGCGTACAGGCCGACCTCGTCTGTTGACTGACAGAGACCACCGACAGTTCAAGAGGGTCGTAATGTGTAATAGGCAGACATCTATCCAGACTGTCACACAGGAATTCCAAACTGCATCAGGATCCACTGCAAGTACTATGACAGTTAGGCGGGAGGTGAGAAAATTTGGATTTCATGGTCGAGCGGCTGCTCGTAAGCCACACATCACGGCGGTAAATGCCAATTTCCTGTGTCAAGCGATGGTGTAAGAGTCAACCCTCAGAATTTTACCAAAGTGTATTTACATCATGGAAAGAAAGTTGTGCCAGCTACGTCACAGCTGATGGAGGCTACATTGAGTAGGCTCAATGTATAGCTAAAAGTTCCAAGTATGTTCACAAAAAATTTCATTCTCCTCCTGCAAAAAATAAAAAAATTAGAGACGACCGTGCAAAACCTTTTGAACGCCTTTGTAGATTCTCTCAAGATGAATAACACGATGATTTATTAGAGGAGGCATGGCATTTGAGATAGCCGTTTCAGTCTTCAT
Source organism: Schistocerca nitens (assembly GCF_023898315.1). Taxonomy (NCBI): domain Eukaryota; kingdom Metazoa; phylum Arthropoda; class Insecta; order Orthoptera; family Acrididae; genus Schistocerca; species Schistocerca nitens. Next base: position 658,999,448 of record NC_064614.1, on the reverse strand, counting down.
TAATGAATATTTTACAAATTGCAAGAGACATTTAGCGGGCTTTCTGTCATTTCAAAGGAAAACTACGAGTAGATTGTCTCATTTCGCCCTCATTAAAGTTATGTACAAATGTACCAATGAGAGTCACATGCATTAAAATACTTTTCAATATTTACACGGTTTCCAATGGTTGTGCCGTTTTACCCTTCACAGTAGTTGATTTGCGTAGGCCACAGAGGATACAAACGATTTTAAGTTGCATCAATTTGGAGTCTTTTAAAGCCTTTGCAGTAGTCTCATCAATCTTAATTTCTGAGCTCCTTCTTCTTTCCCCATCGAAATTAGAAGTTAATTTGTTAAACAAATGGTGGCTGTGGTACTCTGCCTCTTCTCGAAGATTTTCTCTGATGAATAGACGTCCGGAAGGACTTCTGATATTAATCTATTTCTCCTTCGTTTCCATCCTTCAGAGACGTTGTTAATGCGATGGCGCGTTCCAATGTAATTTTAGATATCTCTTTCTTGGCATATACTCGTTATCAAGCCACTGGTCCAGAAATAAAATAATCTCGAAGTCCTGAAACTTTTGGTTTCAAACGCGCTCTGCTGAGTAGACAGCCAACCATCATAAACATTTATAAAGGAAGATATGCCAGAGCTGAAAACATCCTTATGTAACAGTGTACGTCTTCGTTTTCCTTATAAGCAGGAAAAGACAGCTACTCTGAACTTGTTTCCACAAACACGGATGAAAACGAAAGTTACTTCACATAACCTCTGTTTCAGGAAACAAACTTCTAGCTAGCTGGGCAAAAACAATTTCGAAGTCCATCATTTAATAGCTAAAGAAAAAAGGTCATGTGTTCTCGCTTTTTGTTCGGCAGCAAAACGTAGAGTCCTGGAATAATGTTTGTTTTCTCCCAATAACTTGTAAGATCGGCATCGTACAAACAACTGTCCAGTCTGGAATGAACTAACTATTTGTTCGAACTTTTGTATGTTCCATCGAAAAAAGAAAAAACGGTTCACAGCTGATTAAACATGATTTTTCGCTTGCCCCTGGTCGACACCATTGTTATCTTATTCGGTCCTTTTTTGTCCTCTTCAAATAAAAATTTGCTGCCATCATTCATCAGTAAATTATTTTCTTGAATGAATATTCCTCCAGAATCGGCCGGATTTGCATATGTCCCCTGTATTTTCTCCCTATACAATGTAGTTACTTTTTCACACTTATCTGCTTTGATAACGATGTTACTAACAAGACACATCTCTCAGCTAGAGCACGAATTTGTGTTTAAACATATGTACACAGACTCATCTCACATTTGTAACCACGCCTACGACTGATGTGATTGTGTTGCTCTTGGTTTGTACACGACAGCGCTTGCAGTCTTGGGAGAGTGGGGGTTAACACGCCAGTCGATCAGTTACCTCAGCAAGTATTTGACATGTTTAGCATACGCGTGACAGTCAGTATTGTAAAACACATATACAACAAAAATAGATCAAACCATCGTAAGTGAGTAGCCTTTACTTGTGTGTGTAAAAACAAACCTGGGAATGTGAACTGACAACCTAGGGTGCTACTGAGCTCAAAGTCACATCACTTACATGAAATTGAAAAGAATCCCGGGTGTGTGAAAACCGATCTCATTCTTAAGCAAATAAATATGCAAACCAATAATTTCATGCTCGTAGACTCGGTCAGTGCGAACAAAAAATCGTAACTGCATAAAAAAACCAAACTGTAATATCGACCTGTATAAGAATTAAACTTGAAACAAACGAAAATTTCTGCACTAACATATGGCTCTGGTAAAATAAAGAAACTGACAAAATCTGTATTGCGCAAAGGAAACGAAACCATCAGATATTATGAATCTCGTCTGCAAATGTAGTACTGAGAGAAACAGCAACACAGAAAGACTCCGCAACAGTTAAAAAAATATTGCTGAAAACTAGCCTCAGTTGGTCCAGGGAAATTTGGTTCATAATCTTGACACAGAGCGTCAATGAAGCACCTGATTCAACCTGTAAGTGCTGTAATTTCAATTAGGAAGGAACTTATCAAAGAAAACAATTATAAACTCTAATACGAAAATTGATTTAATCTAATAAGTTCCATGTTACGGTAATTAATTGAGAAGATCAACCAATGGAATAATTATCAATAACTCGACTGTGGCGAGGATGAAGTGAACCAACAATACAAGTCTAAAAAAATAAAAATAAACATTTTACCTCATCAAATAATACCTTATCCTTCACTTCAAAACCTTCTTTATGTCCGTATGCTATCCAACCATTGTTCTGAGTTATCATTTCTCCTCGTAATAAATCTGCAGCTCACATAGTTCCAAAAGTGCGTCCATGCATTACCCTGTACACTCAACGAATCGCTGCCTGCTGCACACCGCACCTATCCACTACTGACTGATAAAGATTCTACGGCTCCACAGTGCTGCCATCGCAGACACAGATCTGTTGCCTAATAACTGTTTATCTGATCACAATTCTTCAAATATTTTTCTTTACAAATATTAACACATCCAATAACATCATCAAAAAATAGCCGTCTTACATCACTCCTTGACTCTTTTATATTTTTATAACTTGCCATGGAAGTAGAAAAATAAAAAAACTTTTTTTGAAAGCAATACTTAAATTCCTAAAAACAAAACTTTCTATAACTACATGCTCAGAATGCTACATTTCTATGTGAGGATGCATAACCACATAGTGAAATATTTGCAAATTCACAACGTCATTAGAAAGCAGTCAGAAAAAGACAAATCCTTTCTCAACACAGATCCTTTTAGAGTTTACACAAGACCAAACTTAGCTAAAGTCCTACTTGTTCAATATTCACAACGTAACATGTCCACTATTTAATACATCATTTAAATGCAGTAAATTGTCTGAAAAGTAATTGTCTATTGCAGGAGCCTTCACCTGAAGTCCACAAGTAGCATCTACGAGCAAATTGTAAAAGTCTGATCAACTGATAGCACATAATAGTGCAGAGTTTGTAACAACATAGTTTAGTATCGTCTGATAATCAGACTATATTGGTAAATTGTTAGTGGTGTGCCCCCACCGTGCCACTTATCAACTACTGTGCACAAACAGAATAAAAATTGCACTTGCATGTACATATTACATTAATATTTACACATACATGAAGAAGGAGACCAATGGAATGAAGTACATGTGTACATCAATATTTACATATAAATGCAGAAGGAAAAAGTCAATGGAATCAAATACATGTGTACAAAAAAATTACTCATACATCATAAACCATAGAAACATGAAATTGTTAACTTAAACAACTGTACATATCTGCTGGCAAAAGTAGTGGCCGTGCGGTTCTAGGCGCTACATTCTGGAACGGAGCGACCGTTCCGGTCGCAGGTTCGAATCCTGCCTCGGGCATGGATGTGTGTGATGTCCTTAGGTTAGTTAGGTTTAATTACTTCTAAGTTCTAGGCGACTGATGACCTCAGAAGTAAAGTCGCACAGTGCTCAGAGCCATTTGAACCATTTTTTTGCTGGCAATACATGACGACACATTTAAATGAAAATGTTCAAAATTATTTCCCTCTTAGCATTCAGAATGAAAGACGAGCTACTGGCAGAATTAAAGTTGTGAGGACGGGTCATGAGTCGTGCTTGGGTAGCTCAGTTTGTAGATCACTTGCTCGCAAAAGGTGTGTACAAGTAGAAGGTGAAGTACCAGAGAACTGAATTATGAAATGTATATACAAGATCTCAGACTTAAATCCTACAGAAAATAAATGGTGAAACATAACATGTAAATTTTTAGTGATAGGACATTAATGATTTGCCACGTGGGTATGGGAAACGAAAAATTGCATGTCAGTCATCTGTCAGCAAAAGTCAAATATTTTGTGTCAAGTATCTAAGTCTTTGAAGCTACACATTTCTGTCTATGAGATCTCAGATAAACATTACTCCAAATGCAATGTCCATGGACCCATACATTAATAAAAATTTCATCATATTTTCAAATACTTGTTTTACTCGTATAGGCTCATAGACCACTTTTTCATCAGGTATACACATAAACCTCTGTGTCTTCATTTCTAAATCATAAACCTCTGTTTCAGCACCTGCTGTTCATAAACCTCTCTGACATCCTACTAGCAAGCATTCATTTCATGCGCTTTGAAAACTCATCTTCAACCATTTCACAAGAATATAACACACTCATTTCCTTTCTCTCTTAGCATAATCTCATTTCTTCTACCTATACCGAAAAATATACTGCAGTGTCTGCCACCTCATTTAATTTATGCTTTCTTACTTTATAATCAAGTCATACCAAGGTATACCTTCATCTCTGACATTCTCTTCCTTGCTCACTTAAGGATGCTATGAACCTTAAAATTAATGCTTAATCTAGTTCATGAGGTACTCACGTTCTCTCATTCATTCATACCAAGAAAAGAAAACTAATTCTACTTGAAGCCAAATTCTACAGCAAATAAAGGACAGAAAACTCAAAAGTACAATATGTCAAACTCATACAGAGATGCATTGCTGCTATACACAAAACATAAAATATCCAGAGAACTTGTGCACAAACAAACATATCCACGGTATTTACCATACCATAGTAATGAACAAGAAGCAAAAAAATCTGAAAAAGCTGAAAAAAGGTAAGAAAATTGAGTCATTATGTTGTCCTTCCAAAACTGTACATATTTTCATATAAAACTACCTTCTATTTCCGTATTGTTTGCTCTGTGGAAATAGACATCATCATTATGCTGTAGTTTCTTTTCTCCCGTTTTTTAATCCATAAAATGCTGTTATCATAGAAATCTGTCTTTTAAGATCTGCAGGATGAGAAATGGTGATTAACAGCTTGAGCCACATTACACTACAGAGTCTCAGTTGGATCATAAACAATATTTGCAGAATAAATTCACTGCCTTCAACAAAATCCAGAAAAGCATATGTTTCATACCAAAATAAGATATTCAGAAAAGAAAACTGTCAGCAAATTCCTCAAATCAGAAACACTGAGGTAAATAATGCTGTATAAAGACCAAATGCCATTCATATCTGTATATGTGACAACCATCATAAGTGGAAATGTGTGCACAGTAAAACATATCCTCTCTCCAACAATCCAAAGAATTCATCAATCATTCGCATACTGGCTTCCTATTCTTTCATTAAACATAGTCAGAATAATGTAATGTTGTCACACTTGTATGTAAGCCAGAAGCATACTGTTACTTCTCCTTACCTCATTAACAGTATAAGTGCAACTATAACCTCATATAGTTCTTTAAAAATCTTCAAGCACAACAATCTACAACAAAACGCATAAACTTCATAAAGTGTACCCTATAAATATTGACACTTCATCTCATTTCACTCAGTACATCATAGTTTCTCTGTTCTGTTTGCACAAAGTAGACTATTTGAAGACTACATCACTGGCAATATCATGGCTGTTCATTCACTACATATCCCTTAGCGATATTCTACAAAATTAGCTATTCCACAGGATTTCTACGTTTCACACTATATTTTCAATATAGGTCATAAAATGTTAACTGTACAGATTGAATTGCAGGAATATTTAGCATGTCTCACAAATCTACCAAAATGTCACTTAAGTTAACCCAGCAATGGAAAGGTATATGTCTCATGTTTCACTTTCCAGTGCAGTACAATCAGACAAGTATAATATTTGTCATGACATAAACAAACAAAAACTATTCAAGAAAATCCTCAATGCGTGAAATGTGATGCAAACCTCTCGATTTTTAATGCGTTTCTGCCTCTGTTTTCATTAAATAAATTAAATAAAAAAGTCAATAAAATATTAACATAACATAAAGAGAACATCGTCAAAAAATAGCCATCTTACATGATTAATATTTGGAACATTTTAGGTATGGCGGCAACCAAGTTGAAAAGGTGTCTGTGGAGACGATGGAGGACAGGATGATGACACTTTCGATATGTTTTAATGTATCTGATTATTTAAAATCGCGAATATTCATTTGACTTATCAACGGAAGTTACACTGTGTAGGATAGTGGATGAGGAAAACGACTTAACGGACCATAACGCAATTAATAGCGATAACGATTGTAGTGCTAGCGGCAGTGGCGGAAACGGTGCTCCTCAGAGAAATGCTAACAGTCCTGAGGACTATGGACCTTCACCGGAAAAGAAATCCAATATTGTTAGCATTTTTTCGGAAGATCTTCTTGAACGTATTTATGTTGATTATCAAACACCTCCACGTAAAGTTGCGACCTACAGCTCGTTACTGAAGAAATGTCCATCTATAAAGAGCACATCGAATTTAAAGCAATATTTGATTATGTGGAGAAAAAAGACGTAGTGTATATCCATTTAGAGGAAAAAAGGCGATCAAAGAACTGTAGATAAAAAGCACATTCTATTACAATTTGACACAACAAGGAATGAAGGAATGCAAAAAGCAAGAGAAATTGGACACTCGAAGTTTAAATGTCATGCAGCTTTCATAGCTCGTCTCAAGAAAAAATAAGTTATGTGTCTTGACCACAACACTGCTTTCATGACAGCCAGAGATGTATAGGAAGACGTGTTTTGACAAAGAAATAAACCAGAAAACTGCAAGTTCCCAGATACAGCCACAGTGCATTTGGAACACTGATCAAAGAGGATTTAATTGTGAACTTCTGATACGAAACTATCTACAAAAGGGGGAAAAACCAAGAACTGCCTTGGTTCAGTGTGCGCACAATACAGTCCGTAGTTATGCAATAGATGTTGGACTTTCAATGACTGGACACATAACAAAGAAATCGTACATTTGTCTATAGGGAAAAAAAACTTTCGGCCTGAGACTACCACAAGTGAGAAAATATCAAATGACAATTGTAGCACACCAAGGGCAGTGTAGGTTATGTTGCGTCTTTTGGTAATGATAAAAATTGTTTATTTAGAAAAGGCACTTTTTGATGTTAAAAACGCGAATGTTTTGACAGTGAATTGTACATAAAGGGACGGTAGAGTCATAAAAAGCCTGCAAACATCCTTTTTCGTGAATATTATCAATGACTGTGTTGGAAATAAGCAGAAGCGTGTACTACGTACTTCGTGATTCTTGGAGTGTTCACAAGCACACAGCAATAGCAAACGATTCATTTGCGGGTAAAGGCGCTGAAAGCATGATCATTCCGCCAACAGCAACAAAATACGTACAGCTTTGGATGTATATTCTATTACTCATAGCCAGTTGTCCCATCCAGTGTATCGGCCTATGCTTCAACATTCCCGGCAAGCCGCTGGGTACAATAATCTCGCAAATGTTGCTTAATTCAAGAATGTGGTTCAAGTGGCATTTGAAGTTGCAGCCGAAGAACCTGATTCCGAGGATTTACCAAATATTGCTTTTGCCGTTGTGATTCCGCATATTATTAAATGCATTCTGTTGAGAAACCTCGTATATATTTTTAAAGTCCGTTCGAAGGCAAAGTAATGGTACTAAAATCGAATGGTTCACGATTGGAATCACAGTGGTACGTAAAGTTTCTAAATAGAACTGGACCACCGAATTTCTATCCGAGTCGACAGACTTCTCTTGTAAGTCGTAGTCTACTCATTCAACTTAAATCGAAGAAATTTTATGATCTATTTCTTTTCCATGCTTTTTTGCACTTACACAATGTTTTCACACTTCATTTGCTGCTTTATATTGAAAACAAACATAACTGCCTTCACCCAAAATTATGTTTTTCTAGCAGATGGTCTTTCTTTGATTTATTCTCCATAAAGTTTACATAACGTCAGTTTGTTACATCTTCTTTAGTGATGTAGACCACCATACAATGATGCCGTTGCAAATCACCTCTCCTTTGTGTTCTCGATGAACTCCGTCTTCACAACACTTAGAACACGGAACACTATTTGTCAGTCAGAGATGAACTGCAGTACTGAACCCTGAGAGAAAGCCACGCATCACATGCGTCTGTCAACGAAATGGTGTGCGAATAGGATTCTTAGTGCAGGAGGTAACCTTTCCCAGTAGTAAGTCGCAGGTAGCGACTGAAATACTGGTGTATCTACTTCTGGGACACCAAAGTTCCCCTTCTGATGTGTCCTGTGCTCCGTAGAAATGTCAAAACATACCGTCTCCGTACAAGTGTCAATTCGCACCAGGGTCATAAACTCCATCCATCATGATGCTGTGCTCAGGACCGGCACTCGTCTGTGAAAATGGCGTGACATCACTCCTGTGCACAGTGGTCATTGAGAGCACCGCTGTGGGGCGACTCTCCCTGCTGTCGTGTCAAGGGTAGCCACAGCAATGAGCGCCTTGCTGACAGTCTATGCTGTTCCATACATCGTCACACTGATCGTCTGGACACTTGCTTTGCTACAACGAGCCGATTTCATGTTCCAATGTACGTGACGTGGCTGTACTTTCCTACACAGCCAAGTGGACATTCTCTGTCCTCTCTGGCGCTAATGGTCTGGGGCCATTGGGACTGCATGGGCTTCAGCAAGGCCAACATGAATCAATCAGTTACAAAGTCGCATGGCAGTCACAGGATGCCGACCGGCGCGAGCAGCAATATTGCCGAGCAATATACCGCAGTCTCGACATTCCACGATCAGCTGATATGACACAATCTTGCCGCTGCCCAGTTGGCAGCCATTTCTCCCCTTTTTACACGAGACGAGGCGTAACTCTATCTTGTCAGATGCAGACAACATTTAGGGACGATTACTGAATGAGAAACTGGTTGAACATACAGCATGTATATAGTGGTACTCCCGTATACTTAGAAGTAGGACTGTTGACACTTTTAAAAATATCGGGAATCTGATATGTCGATATTATAAAAAATATCATTACTGGCCCACGATATATCGAGAAAGAATTGATATATCGACAGAAAAAATATTGTCTTACCGGCCTTAAGAAGTATGCGCATTGTAAATATACTGCCGGTTTTATATATATTCAAGTAATGATTTATTATTAGATGTACTGTACATCAACAAGCTGGTAGCCTGCTTATCCTCCTTAGAGCAAGAATTGAAAGGAAAACGACGCACGCTCGCGCTTGACGTTAACCACCTTGCTAACAATGGTCACTGCATGTAAGTGGCACAATATAAGGTGCCCGATGGCTCTGTCGTTAGATTTCGTCACGTATCTGATTTGTCCCGAACACTACATGTCGCATTTCTGCAAACGCTAGCGGAGTAGCAGTTGAACTGTCAAAATCGCGCGGTGAACTTAAACGTCGCAGTTCCTGTTAGAGGCGCCGAGTGCCGATTACGTCAGCATATCCCCTCACATGTCTCTGCCCACCGCAAACACCAATCTTGTCATTTAGATTGATCGATTCGATGGTTGATTTGGGGGAAGGAACCAAACAGCGAGATCATTGGCCCCATCGGATTACGGAAGGGTGGGGAAGGAATTCGGCCGTGCCATTTCAAAGGATCCATCCATGCATTTGCCTGACCGATTTAGGGAAATCATTGAAAACGCAAATCAGGATGACTGGACGCGGATTTGAACCGTCCACCTCTCGAATTCGAGTCTAGTGTGCTAACAACTGCGCCACCTCGCTCGGTTTGTTATTTAGTTTTGTTCACCATTTTCGGCAGCTGTTTCTGAAGAACTCCGATGTGAAGAAATAACACAGTAGTTATGTTGAAAATGGTTTTTCAGCGCAAGTGGGGAGCTGTTTCTTCGCATCGGAAATCTTGTTATTCCCTCCAGTGCAATCGGACTCTTCTTTGTGCCACCTAAACTTGCTTCACAATCAAAGAGAACGACTGGACACGATGAAAGATCATAAAGTAGTAAGACTCCTCCACAGTGAAAGTAAACTTATGTTCTACTATGCAATCAAAAGGACAATTTCAAACATTTACCGAAAATTGCAAAAAAATTATAATATAAAATAAAATTTTCGGCACTCGATATTGCCATCTTATGCCGGCCGCTGTGGCAGAGCGATTCTAGGCGCTTCAGTCTTAGACCGCGCTGCTGCCACGCTCGCAGGTTCGAATCCTGCCTCGGGCATAGATGTGTGTGATGTCCTTAGGTTAGTTAGGTTTAAGTAGTTCTAAGTCTAGGGGACTGATGACCTCAGGTGTTAAGTCCCATAGTGCTTAGACCCATTTGAACCATTTTTATTGCCATCCTATACCAATATATCGATTTGTTGGGGAATAGGATCGCAGATATACATCGATATTTTATGAGAAAATATCGATATTTTATCCAAAGTAGTACTAGATGTCCTCGATGTAGTGAAGGAGCTTAAAGTACTTAATAAAGGCAAGTCTTCAGTCCAGACAGCATATCAGCTAGATTCCTTTCAGAGCATGCCGATACAGTGTCCCTATACTTAGGAATCACACAGGATGTCAGAAGCATCTGAAAAGCTTGTAAGGGTATTGCAGGGTAGGTTGCACTGAGAAATAATTTTTAAGAAAGAACAAAAAAAACATACGTTGGGCCATTTCCGAATTAATTAACATTGAAGTTAGCCAATCAGGTCGTTATGCGCACAAATTCAAACGGGTAGAATCAGCAGTAGCCGCGGTGAAGAACTCAGACGGGCACTCTGCTAAAAGGTATGAAGGTGAAATTGCGGTTGGCGGTTGGTCGCGATGAGCTTTTTGCTCCCAGTGTACGAATCGAGTCATAAAGTGCTAAGACAATCATTACAGCTGCTTGCATAATCGAGATCTGAAGTTTAAAATCATTTCCGCTTAAACCTACAAAAGCGAATAAAGAGTTCCACATCCAACACATGGATGACAATGACATTACGTCCGTGGCAGTAAGGAAATTAGAAGTATGCAGTACGAATGGTGCACGTACGGCATGTCAGGAGCTTCGAATTGCCCTCAGCTCTGTTTCCAGGAAGATAAACACGCCGTTTGTGTGGTTATGAGAAGGAAAACTAGAGGCTCAGAGGGCGGTATTTACGAGCAGTAACTGTAAGCAGGCAAACCGCTCTAAGGCCGTTATCTCAGCTACAATGTTAAACATCGCGGGCCAGGAACAACAAACGGTCGCTCCTTACGCAGCAGGACAGAAGCTTATCTGCGCTTTCCTTTGACCGACGCCGCTCACAAGCCTTAAAAAAATATCATACTCGTACATACACGCACGCACACGTACGCATATCCACATCCATATGAGAATGCAAGCATATGTGACGACGGCGGCGAGGACACGATTGTACATCAGTTTTCCGGTCGGAACTCTCACTTTTGTGGCTTGGTCTTTCTGATGTCTCCGGGACTGGACACACTCACCAATGTCAAGAAAGGGGAAAATAATCCTGATTCATATAAGATCACCTCATGAGAATGTGGCTTAACACCGAAGATTAACGTGCAAGGACAGACCAGGATTAAAACGATCCATCTTTAAGCTAGAATTGTGTGACGGACCGCTACTCGAAATCGAATTTCAGACTTTCGGAGGATATGTCCTTACTGCTTGAGCTAACTCGGCACGACTCACGACCTTCTTCGCGTCTCCCATCCTCCCTCAGCATTCCCCACACCCCCTTTTCACGTCACAGCGTCAATCCTGCCATCCCTCCCACATTCCAGCACTTAAGCATATCTTCTTGGAATAATACTCTGCAAGAGTGATTATCGTGGAGAAACGATTTTAGCTACAGATCAGGAGCTGCTTCCAGAATAAATCGTCTTGTTCTGTTGCGAAGTGTACGTCGCTTAGAGTTGTGAGAGAGCCTTGTAGTCGTGCTTGGAGAGCTCATGCTGTAAAACACTGACTACGGAAAGAAGCGTTCCCGATTTTAAGCTGCTTGGAAGTTTAAAAATAGTACACACTCCGCTGCAGATTGAAAGATTCATTAGGAATTCCTCTTCAGGTCAGCTAACTCTTTAAGTTGGTACACATGAATTATCAAATTACTATAGGTATTTTTTTGACAGTTCCTGGCAGATGGTAGCATTCATGGGCGTTCTGAGACTAGTAGCGTGAGTTTAAGACTCTCATTTCCTTACCCGTTATTAAGTTTCGTAAAACTAAGTGATTTCTAATACTTGAAGTTTATTGTTGTGTTTATTGTCATCATAGTTACACTGACGGAAAAACTAGAACACCAAAAAATAATTAACGTAGAGTAACATATTTAAGTGAGTAACATTGGCTCGGTTTAAAATAGTGCAGTACATGACCTCAGTTCATGGATTGTAGAAAATAAAGTAACACTAAATCACATTAAGGCTCAGTTTTTACAATTTCTAACACACAATTCAACAAAACCTGACGTTTTAATTTCACAGAATGGACATATGATTAGTGAAACTCAACAGTTCAAATTTCTAGGTGTTCGGATAGATAGTAAGCTGTCGTGGAAAGCCCACGTTCAGGATCTTGTTCAAAGACTTAATACTGCCATTTTTACTATTCGAACGGTATCAGAAGTGAGTGATCGTTCGACAGGAAAATACTTCGCTTATTTTCATTCGCTATTGTCGTATGGTATTATATTTTGGGGTAACTCTTCTCATTCTACTTGGACATTTTTGGCTCAGAAACGGGCGGTTCGGGCAATAAGTGGTGTTAGTTCACGAACCTCTTGTCGACCTCTGTTCACGAGTCTGGGTATTTTGGCATTGGCCTCTCAATACGTATATTCCTTATTGTCGTTTCTTGTTACCAATATTAGGTTATTCCCAAGAATAAGCATCTTTCACTCGGTTAATACTCGGCAGAAATCAAACTTGCATTTGGATCGGACTTCCTTAACTCTTGTGCAAAAAAGGTGTGCAGTATACTGCTGCATCCATTTTAAATAAGCTGCCACTCGAATTCAAAAATATTAGCAGTAATGTACTCGCTTTCAAATCGAAACCGGAGACTTTACTCGTGGGTCACTCCTTCTATTCTGTCGAGGAGTTCCTTGAAAAATTAAGCCGATTTTTATTGTATTGCTGATACCGTTTACTTAAACTTATGGACTGACTTTTTTAAGGTTCATGAACATTTATTTTTATCTCTTAATACGTTTATGTTGTAATTTCATATACTGACACGTTCCATGACCTTGGAAATTTGCTCCTCAATTTGGTCCGACGGAACTTGACGAGTAAATAAAATAAAATAAAATCACAGGTTAATGTAAGCGCGAGATAATTCGTTACAGATGTGAAGTGCTGGTGCCTTAATAACCAATGTAAACGCCAGAATTGTAAAAGCCAGAATGCAAACATGGTTGCATTGTGTCGTACAGGTGCAGGATTTCAGTTTGTGAGATGGAGTCCCATGCCTGTTGCACGTGGCCGGTCAATACAGGGACGGTTAACGCTGTTTGTGGATGTCACCGGAGTTGTCGTCCGATGATGTGCCGTATGTGCTCGACTGGAGACAGATCTGGTAATCGAATAGGCTAATCCACATGTCCACACTCTGGAGAACATGTTGAGTTACAACTGCGATATGTGGACGAGCGTTATCCTTTTGGAAAACACCCCTGGAAAGCTGTTTATGAATGGCGGCACAACAGGTCGAATCACGAGATTGACGTGCAAATTTGCTGTCGGGGTGCGTGGAATACCCACAAGAGTGCTCCTGCTGTCACACCAAATCGAGCTCCACACCTTGACTCCAGGTGTAGGTCCACTGTGAAACACGCAGGCTGTTTGGTTGCAGGCCCTTAATTGGTCTTCTAACCATCACTGGCACCGAGACAGAACCAGATTTCATCAGAAAACACAACAGACTTCCGTCCTTCCCTTCAACGAGCTCTCGCTTGATACCACTGGAGTTCCATACGACAATGGTTTGGGTTTAGTGGGTCTGGCTCGAAACTGTCCGCGAAGTAACCGATTTGTAACAGTTCGTTTTGTCACTGTTGTGCCAACTGCTGGTCAGATTGCTGCTGAGATACAGTACGATGTACCAGAGCCATACGCCGAACACGATGATCTTCCCTCTCGGTAGTGGTACATGGCTCCCCGTAGCCCGATCTTCTAGCGATCGTACGTTCTCGTGACCACCGCTGCCAGCAATCACGTGCAGTGGCTAAGTTTCTGCCACGTCTTTCTGCAATATCGCAGAAGGAACATCCAGTTCTCGTAACCCTGTTACTCGACCTTGTTCAAATTCGATGAAGTGTTGATAATGTCGTCTTCGTCGCCTTAAAGGCATTCTGATTGTCATCAACTCACCACGTCCGACCTCAAAGGTAACTAACACTCGCGACCGCTACAGCGTGTGTCTGAAGCAAACTTTAATTGAATCCTGATAGTGCCGCTAATAGAGCCACTCTTGTGCGATTGGCGCGAAACTGAAGTAGACATCATTCTTCAGAAGTAAAAACATGCCTACCAACTTTCGTTTATGTCTTACGACTCCTTCTTGGTATTTAGATTTTTTTCCGTCGGTGTACTTTCATTCTGGAATTTCATAGTCCCGTGATTTATTATTCTGTTTTGTTTTCTTTCAATAAGTGCTGTGTATGTTAAGAAGTATGATACGCGATTGTACGAGGCGTGTTTTTTTTTTTTTTTAAGTAAGTACCGTTTTGAAATTAAAAAAAGATGTGCTAATATATCTCAATAATTTTATTTTTACATGAAAACCTGTACCTTAATCTACGCACTGACGGCATTAAAGTCTGATTCTTCATTGTTTACGTTGTGTACTGAGTGTTTAAGATGCCTCCGATAATCGTGAGTCTCGCCGACTGTGAAGTACGGGCTGTTATAAGATTTCTTAGCGCTAAAGGCCTAAAAGCGATCGATATTCATCTTGAGATCTGTCCAGTTTACGGAGAAAACATTATGAGTGATGGAATGGTAAGAAAGTGTGTGAGAGCATTTAAAGATGGTCGCACAAATATGCATGATGAACAACGGAGGGGCGTCTTTCGGTTGTTAATGAAACTTTGGTGCAGGAAGTGGACAATAAGGTGAGACAAAACAGACGCTTTACGATTTCCTCCTTGCGGGATGACTTTCCTAATGTTTCTCGTAGTGTTGTGTACGGAATTTTGACCGAGCACTTGAATTACCGAAAATTGTGCGCACGTTGGGTACCGACAATGTTGACGGATGTGCACAAAACCAAACGTTTAGACTGCATTGACTTTCCTTGAGCGGTACCATAACGACGGTGATTATTTCTTAAGCCAAACTGTTACGGGCGATGAAACATGGGTGGCCTACGTCACACCAGAACCAAAGCAACAGTCCATGGAAGTTGAGGAAGGGCATCGTTTTGCTGCAAGACAATGCCCGTCCGCATGTGCCGAATCAGACCAAAGATCTCATCTTTTCAATGGGAAACTCTATATCATCCTCCGTACAGCCCCGATCTTGCGCCCAGTGACTACCATCTGTTCCTGCACTTGAAGAAACACCTGGGCGGTCAGCGTCTTCAAGACCATGACGAAATCAAAACAGTGGTGATGCAGTGGTTAACAAGTCAGGCGGCAGACTTCTGTGAGGAGGGTATTCAAAAACTGGTACAACGTTATGACAAGCGCCTCAATATTGACGGAAATTATGTAGAAAAGTAGATTAAGGTACAGTATTTCGTGTAAAAATGAAATTATTGAGGTATCTTAGCACGTATTTTTTAAATTTCAAAACGCTTCTTACTTAAAAAACATACCTAGTATAACTGATACAGATGCCCAATAAAAGAAAAGTTAATTCTTGGTCAAGTGTAGGAGCTGTTTTCTTGTTACTACCTTGAATTTTTCTGTTAGCCCCAGTATTCTTTGATTTTTGTGCTGAAATCTATTTTGATTTTCTTGAACAGTATCCAGGTCTCATTTTGATTAATCTCTGTGACCGACGTTAGTAACGGTCTGGTTTCAGTAGTCATGCCTGTCAGTAATTATCTCTTGCAAGATCTCTACCTGCTTGGTCCACAGGGATACAGTGGCTTTACTCCGTTGGTTACTTTGATAGTCTATTGGAGTCCACTTTGTATAGGTGGCCATAGACAGCTAGTCGTCTTCTTCTGATAGTGTGGGTGAGGTTTCCTTGGTGTAGGTGGGGATCACAATTAGGTTTGTACCGTAGGCTCCCATAAGGTGTGATCCTTGGCCATACTGTCTCGCAGGAATTTCCTTTCTTGGAATTCTAAGACTCTTTATCTGGGTCATCCTGGTTAGTGGCAGATAATATGCTGCATAGAGTACTGACGTCTGACTGCTGTCCTAGTGACTTAGTTTGATATTTTTCGATAGGTGTTTCGAGGCGAACAGTTTTCTTCAAGCAAAGTATGCTCTATGTAGTTTCAATTTCCTTTTCTCGAGAGCTACACTTTCACTGAGATCATGTGAAATCCGTTCTGCGAGACACTTTGCTATTTTGGCTCTCTTGATGGGCTCGGTAGCATTGATTCTCAACGTACTATGACCGTATTTTATATTGGTAATGAATTCATTCTCCCCGACGTTGATCAATGGACCTATTTCCTGTGCTATGAATGTGGTGCTTAGAGTTCCATCGAAACCTCTTGCATGTAGTTTGCCAGTAAGGTCTGGCCATTAGAAAAATCCGGGCATAGAATCCTTAGGTCCTCTGCTTCGATTCCCGTCATTAATACGGTGTTCGCTGGTAGACATCTGATTAATTTTTCCAGGGGACAGTCAAATAATATACATGAAATATAGTCCCCTTGCCTCAGCCAAGTATTGATCCGAAAACTCTCTGAGACTTTTCCTCTGAACTTAACTTTACTTGTTGTACACGGTGGCCTACACTAACCTGTTGAGCTTTCCGTTCATTACTAACTTCTTAATATTCTACAGAGAGAGATTCTATCCAGAGAGTCGCACGCCTTTTAAAGGTCTACGGAGATAGCTACCCTCCCATCAGGCTCGTTTCTTACTGTATTGGAGAATTGTGTTGAAGTTTAGTATGAACAAAATGAACCTATTCGAGACAGCGAAGGTGGCCAAAGACGACAGGTGACCATGACTGTAACGTAAACTTAGCTGCTTGCTAGGTACAGTCTTTAATTATCCTCGGAGAGACTTGTAACTTTGGTCTAAAAGAAAGAGTGGCATTGTCACCACAACACGTCTATCGTTACAGTAGTTGTCATCGCATTAGCTCGCAATACTACCTGACTCGAGTATGATTTTCATAGGCGTACACTCGAAAGTCTGTGTCGATACCCAGGAATTTTTTATTGCTTCATTCACTTCTGGTAACGCTTTGTTAATGTGAAAAATGACTAGCTGTGTATTGTTAGGGTTCCGTGTTAAAATGTAGGTCACCCTATAACTGGCTGGTTACGTTATTTCGGAGATTGTAGGAAGGAAAGAGTGTACGTAAGGATCATGGTTAGAAAAGAACTGTGCCATTGAAAATCCACATTGCGATTGATGACACATTTATTTTCTTCACCATTACGTTACATATTCCACAGATACCGCTGAGTGAAGTCTCTAGCATGTGTGAAGAAGTGAAACGACGGAACTTCATGTATATGTAGTGCATTAGAACTAAAATTAAATGAAATGTTATAACGGTGCGTATATGGATTACACTATAACATTGCACTTAAATACTCTCTTCAAGAGATTAGAAATTTGGGAAAAAGAAGTCTTCAAAATAATTACTCGAGGGAAATATTCTAGGAGTATTTTGTATCTCATGTCACACTCGCGAGTCAGTTATCTTAGCTGAGTCAATAAACCAAGCAATTGAGGACATTATGTTGGTTGTTTATGTGATTCAAAGTAGACGGGGGAAGCTGCAGCAAAAATACGGAAACCTAAGGTACAGTTTTGACTAGGCGGTCAAAGATTCCTCCCTCTCTCTCTCATTCACACACACACACACACACACACACACACACACACACACATCGCATTATACAGTTAAGACAATGCAGGGTATCTTTCAACATTCTGTAGAAACTTGGGGGAGGGAGGGGGACAATACAAGGCAAAATGTTTCCACCAACGTACGTCGTACACCGCACAAAGCTTTGTTACTGAGCTGCATGCTGAAGCATTAACAGAACGTACACTGATCATGTAACCGCAGATGCCGAAGAGGTATGCTATAAGCAGCAATCCACGCATGAGAACGTCTCAAAATAGACCCGTGCTCTGCGTTGTGTTAATCACTAACACAACCAACCGAAGTAGCGTAAACCACAATTCTCATGCTACCCAAAACCAAAAGTCTAGTGGATTAAGGGCAGGTGAAAAGGAAGGCCAATTCACTGGCTTTCGACGATCGTTTAACGTTTTCTTCTTAAGGAGAATCACGTTTGCTTCTAGTGTTATAGTATTTTGTGGAGACAGATTCAGCCACGAATGGAAGTGAATATCTGGGGAATCATAACTCTTACCTTTTGAACGTCAGACAGCAATTTCGGATTGGTAAATTGCATTCATTTCATTAAAACCTGTAGAATGTGATATTCAACTGTGTAGACGGTTCGATCAGTGTTTTCCACCAGCAAGACGTTCATTGGCATTTGAGCTATTACCCCAGGACATATTCTTGCGTTCATTATATCTGCACTTGCTAGCAAAGTTCACGATATTTTCCGTTACTTTTTCTTGTTTATCTTTCCTTCTTTGCTCCCAGTTTCGAGGACGTAGCCTCTTTGCCAAGCAATGCCAAACCATCAGGCTGTGATCCGGCATCACCACTGACAAAGGGACCATCAGGCCTGTTAACCAGGGATTTTGATGAGTCTTAGGTGTGTTGTAGAGGGCCTGTCCTGTGTACCTGGCTAGAGCCTTTTCATGCGACGGCCCCTAGATTTTGAGAAAATCGTTTTTGAAGTTTTACGCGTATTATCTTTTTACCTGTAACAGTCTCATTTAGATCAAGCGAAAATAGCACAGCGACTAAGGTCCACATGTATCATGTGAACGATGTAGGATCAAATACTGTGTGTCTACTTTTTTTTTTTCAACCTCATCGTACAGAATATCATTAAATGGTACTTGTCATACAAAATTATTCAGAAATAGACAACCTCGCCGTAGTAATTTCATACATAAATTAATCATTACAGCAAACATTCTTCAAATTCCAGATACTTGGACAACGTTCACTTGATTCGTCGGGAGGGCAGACTGATTAGACACTTTACGATCAAATCTCTGAAGATGGAAAGCACGCACCTGCACCATAAAAATTATGTCATCGAAATGTGCTCAACTTTATCAAACCTACGATGTTAATTTTTACAGGCATATTAAAATTTTCAAGAAAAAAAAATTAAATGCTGCAACTTCCTAAAGGCTAAAAGAGAAATCGCTTCGAGGGAACACTCTATAGAAATACGGGTATATTTTTTAATTCTGCATCAATTTAGTACACCCACTTTCACAGAAATGATCAGATGCGTACGATTCGCATCGAAATTGATCGAAGTAAGAATAATCTTTCTGGATTTGAATCATCTGTATTGCTGTAATGATTGATTTAGTAACAAACTTACTACAACGAAAAGGACTATTTTTGTATAATTTTCCTTATGAAATACTATTTAATGATATTTTGCACCATGAATTTGAATGGAAAAAAGGTACGCAAGCAGGATTTCAACCCGAATCACCAGCGTGATAGTCGTGAACTTTAACCGCTGTGCTTCGTTGAAACATGACTAACGTTTCAGGTACAGAAGATGTGCACGAAACTTCAAGATCGATTTTCTCGGAAATCAGAGGCCGTCGCATGAAAATCCGCTAGCCAGGTACTCAGGACAGGTCGCTCGACAACACACCTGAGACTCATCAAAATCTGTTGTTAAGAGAGCTGTTGGTGGCATCGTGAGTCTATTTCCAAACAAAATGCTGGATATTTTTTTAAGATACACCACGTTTGAAAAAGCATCAACTAGTTTCATAAGACTACATGAAGATAGGCATAGAAAGTAATAGTTGAGCTTGCTGGATTGTATTGTCACCCTGCTACACGTAGCTCATCCGCCAGCGATAATTCACCAACAAAAGTCGTTTCATGTTTCAGGGCAGAACACCACCGCTCTGGCAACTGCATCTAACAACATTTCTTAACAGTGAGCTATCTCATGGATGAATCGGCTATCGGGGGCACACACGCGAGCGACGGGTTGCACCGATCACTTCGTAGATCGCACTTGTGTGGGCAAATCACAATGATCGGTCGCTGATAGCATGGAAATCCCGGGCAATATGATGGATTGCGTGCGATTCGTGCTTGCAATATGGCTTCCTGGATGATTAGCAGCGGTATCCGAAGATAGAGCTGCGACTCGTTTCTCTAGTTATTTGGTGTATTTGTGCAATTTTATTTCGTTTCGCTTTACCTACTTTGAGTAAGAACTTTATATGCTACAAGTTATAGTTATCTACCCTGAGAAGTGGAGGTCGGAGTTGCCATTTATACATGGTGACATTAATGTGGCCTCCGGCTATGTTCGACGTCAAGGTACAATAAGCGTTCAAAAACGGCACATGGCTGCACTAGCAGAGAATAGTATATAAAGTATGTTGGTGGGCCACGTTATGTGGAAACAGAGAGGTTTATCTGACCTCCAAAAGGGCACATCCATTGGCTTTCGGGCCAAGGGTAGAAGCGTTTCCGAAACGGCTAAACTTGTAAACTGTTGACGTGTCGCCTTGGTCAAGTATACCGTGCTTGGCAAACCAGCGCCGTCCAAAACTGGCGCCAGCGCAACTGTGGCGCACCACGGCCCATAAATGACACGGGTGAACAACGGCTGCGGATATGTGTACGAGTGAACAGACGTCCAACTGGCCATCAACTGGGCTACGGACAGTCTCTTCTCAACGTCGGTGCCGCGAACGTTGTTGTGTATGGGGCTCTGTATCAGGCGTCTGGTTCATGCACCCATGCTGACTACTGTTCCTCGGTGACGGACGAAACTGTACGTCCACCGGTTGGCGAAAAGTGTCCTTCTCACATGAAATACGTTTTATCCTCCAGTGGATAGATGGCAGTTGCTGCGTACGGCGTGAAACATCTGAAAGCAACGACCCTACACCAGCCGTAGGGAGAGTCAAAGTTGGAGGACGTGGCGTTATAGTATGGGGAATGTTTTCGTGGCATTTCGTGGGTGATCTCGTCATTCTGGAAGGTACATTGAATCAACAAAAGTTTGCTTCTAACCTTGGGGGCCATTTCCACTCCTACATGCTGTTTGCTTTTCCTCGGCATGATGGCTTCTACCAGCAGGACAATGCAACGTCTCACACAGCTCACAATGTATATGTGTGGTTGGAGGAGCACCAGAATGACTTTACCGTACTCCTATGTTTCGCAAATTCCCCAGATTTAAACATAATCGGAAATCTCTGAGACCATCTTGATAGGGATGTATGCGCTATGGATACTCAACCGAGAAACCTAGTGCACCTGGCCACAGTACTAGAGTACTCCATATTCCCGTCGGTACCCTCCAGATCTCTCTTCCTGCACATCTCGCAGCGATCTGAGCTGACACTCCGGCTTTTGACATGTCATAGTAATGTGACTGGACACTGTAGAAATGATACAATGGGCTCCATCTGATGGTTTTGAGTTATTTATGAAACAATCCCAGACATTATGAAGCTTTTAATATTAAGTGGACGTTTTAATTCAGGGCTAACCTATTATACAAGTCCCTCTTCTTCATACAGAGTATAAAAAGAGCGACGGTAATCAGCAGTGCTACTGTAGACACGTCGAAATTGCTAAATAAATTGTTTGAGTACTTGAAATTAAGCTAAGGTACTAATGAAAAAGAAACTGAGAACTAATAAACTGAAAACGAATTTTATTTGCACACTTTGAGGATGTACACAACCCACTTGACATCAGTGAAATATGTAATATAGTCTATAAAGTAACGTACAGTTCCCGAGAAAAGCGTTTCAAAACAAGATTAATAAATCACAGTTCCCATTTTTTAAAATTTATTTTTTGCAAGTATTCGTAGGCTGTGGCTGCGACTGCTGCTAAACGTAACAGTTAATTTTCCATAGAACAATTTTTTGGTTTGGCAAATCGTCCGTGTATGACAGGGTCAGGGAGAGCAACCGATTGCAGCTATATCGAATGCCACCCGTCGCTTGTGTGGGGCCCTTAAGGAGAGTTCGGATTTCTCACTACACTAAGGTCGCCTGATATCACGGTATGTGATATTTTCTTGTGGCTGTTTGTGAAAGACTCCATCAACTTTTCTTCTCTTCCAACAATTTTGGGTGAACTGCAATAGTAGAAACAGTGTAAGCATGACTCCAGACATGCTTGAAAAGTATGAGACGAGTTTGACCATCGTTTCGATGCTTTTCGTTCGGTGGAGGGCGTATCGAACATTTGTGAAACCTAAATTTAAATTTTGTTCTTTGACGTAATTGCAAAAAGGATCCTCACGGTGAATGCATATCCACGAAAAAAAAATTATACCCTCCTAAAACCTGATGGTTCTACCGAAAATAAAAACCTATTTGTGTGCGCAAAATTTCTATCTTCATTCGCGCAGAAAGCATGTTTTCGTGAAATCGGATGAAACTTTCTGAAACAACCAGTAGAATCCGAATTGAGGGGCAAGCAGGCATTATCCGAGGGGGGCCGTACCAGTGAGCCTAATAACGTTTTTACAACTCACTGACCTGTTTCAGTATTGACAGGCACTGCAGAACGAATTACATTTATGACGTTATCGCGCTACTCAATAAAGTGTTTAATACACAAAATCCATGGTAGCGTGATGTCGATAATGTGACGGAGGAATCCGATTACAGTCTCGGCACGGATGTCATATCGTGTATACATACGGTACAAGTTTCACAGTGGGAGTCTGCAGTAACCACTGCCTGGTAAATACGAGTATAGTAGAAATTCTCACGTTGAAACTTGAACAGTTTGCTTGAACTCTGTTACTGTGAGACACCTCAGACCGCATATTTAAATCACACGATGTGATTCCGCAAAGCGTAATGAATTACGCAGCATCAGACGCACCATATCTTTTCCGCTTCAGCAAAAACAACTATGTTTTGAATTACTTACAGTTACACTCAGAATTATTAACGTTCCAAATGTGTTATAGTTATGTCATTAATAACTGCCACCACTGCGGTAACTGATAAACTCAAGTGGAATTTTAGTAACTGGTGTCAAAAAACAGGTTTTCAAGTAGTTCAAATGGTTCAAATGGCTCTGAGCACTATGGGACTCAACATCTTAGGTCATAAGTCCCCTAGAACTTAGAACTACTTAAACCTAACTAACCTAAGGACATCACACACACCCATGCCCGAGGCAGGATTCGAACCTGCGACCGAAGCAGTCCCGCGGTTCCGGACTGCAGCGCCAGAACCGCTAGACCACCGCGGCCGGCGTTTTCAAGTAGTGCTCACTGCAGCTTCTTCAGTGTAATTAATAAATTTCGCATAATCCTTTTTAATCGCTGGCTGCTACTAGCTTCCTCACTGAAAGAGGTAATTATTAGTAAACCCGGACTCTTTAAGGAATCGAACAGCCTCAGACTTCTGTTTAATTCAAAATGATTTAATGTGTTAAATAAACGACGTTAAGTATGTAAGCGAGAAAAAAATTTAGAAAAGGTTTGAAATTATATTTAAAGTTTGTTGAAGTCGCTAATTTCTCTCATTATGAAACACTGGATGAGTATAAAATCGTTCAAATGGCTCTGAGCACTATGGGACTCAATTTCTGAGGTCATCAGTCCCCTAGAGCTTAGAACTACTTAAACCTAACTAACCTAAGGAGATCACACACATCCATGCCCGTGGCAGGATTCGAACCTGCGACCGTAGCGGTCGCGCGGTTCCAGACTGTAGCGCCTAGAACCGCTCGGCCACCCCGGCCGGCTGGATGAGTATAGTCGGCGTCATTTGGCCTCCGATCCAAGCAAAAGCTAGATTTTCAGGCTTTTCAGTTTTTATGCCGTCGTCTCCTGAACTTTGTGTTGCACAACGATATAATTTTGCAGGTAAATTCAGCGATATATATGGATACTGTCTGCAGACTGTGTTGTGAATAGGGTTAGTAGTAAAGAAGAAATTAAAACCATGCCTGATACGGCAGTTTTACTGCATGAACAGCGAAAATGTAGCAAGCGATAAATTTCTTCCTTTGATCGTACTGTGAGGTTGTCAGGGAGGAAACGTTCCGCAAAGGTTTGAAATTTTGTGTAGAGTTTATCGCAAGTCACTAAGCGCTCTCACCGTCAAATACCGGATGAATATCACATGGGATTTGTGTGCGGTAAGTTACACTGACTCAAGAAAAGTTTCTAACGGTAATATTTGGCTTGTTGCGTTAAACCGTTAACATAAGGTTATTACTCTTAATGATTAGTTTATAACAGGATTTTAAAATACTAAATTCAGTCAATAATTATGTGAAATACTCAAAACGAAATTGTTGTTTCCCATGGAAGTCACTGGGCAGGCAGCCTGCAATTGACACTGTGTACCATGAACCTTGGGCCGGCGTCGCTGTTTAGTTCTGTACACTGCGCAACGCAGTTAAAGGCTCTCTTCTGAAATGCCGTAATTGCCTCCCATTGCAGCGCATAAGTTTAAAGTTTGGCTCAAAGTTGCCTACAACCCTGCTCTGTAGTGATGCGGAAGCGTGGCGTCCTGTGACGTCACACACTCGGGCACGGTGACGCTTCAAACAGCAAGGTGTCGACGCATGCGCAAAAAGGCCAGAGCTCAGATGTTGTGATTGTGTTCATTGTCACATTGGCGCCGAATTTCACCACAGTTCTGCCTGACGACAGCGTGGACGCGTCACACGATGGGAAAGTTGTCGCACCTCCTCCTCTTACCTTGGGGCTTTGATTCCCAAACAGGTTGCGATCGAAAATGACAGTTCGCAGTGCAATAAGCAACAGGAAGGCGTTCGTAACGGCCTTTAATAACACCCCCTCCCCCTCCACCGAACAACTCAACCCCATCCCAATGACATAATGTGCCAGGAACCGCCCTAAACGTGATCGCACTCCTTTGCAGTGCAGTAGACTGCAGTTGTTGCTCTGGTGTACAGGGATCCACTAGGGATTGTCCAAAACCATTTGACGAAATTTGAACGTAGTAGGAAGCGTCAAAGGGTGATTATGCTTTTTCATTTTTCAACCCTCCTTTTTTGCTGCATCCTGTGATGCCTGAAAGAACAGATACCATCTTCATTAGTTAAGGCTAACCGGCCATTGACCTTTTTCTTCTGTACTGGATGCACACGCATTGCCCGAACTCTTACGGGACTCGGTAAGATTGTCTGCCGCTAGTAATGAATGTAATGGGCAGGGGCACTACGAATGTATTGTGTGGACATTAAGTTGGGAATGTGGGTCTCACAGGGAGCGTGCAAGGGATAGGGCCCTGCAATCGCACTATCGTTTGTGCCCTCGGTCGCTCAGATGGATAGAGCGTCTGCCATGTAAGTAGGAGATCTCGGGGCACACATTTCAACTGCCCCCGTTGATGTATATCAACGCCTAAAGACAGCTTAGGGTCTTGATTTAATTATCATTTCTGTTTCAAGTTGTCTCTTGCTCAACAAAAGTCGGCGGATGGCGCCGAGGATGTTGCCGATATGAACGGTCTTAGAGGGACTCTTTGTCGTTTAATTCACATATGTGTCAATGCCGAATCGCTCGAACACCACAAGACGAAGTAACACGAAAGTGCGAAACAGGAGGACTGAAAACACACGGTAACTGTTTGTTGATTCAGATCACATTCAGATTTCGCAAATGGTTTTGAACGTTCTCTAGTGGTTCCACCCTGTGAACCAGAGCAAAAATTGCGGTTGCGCTGCACTCCAAACTCGTGCAATCGCGTTGATTGTGATGTTTTGTCAACGGCATACTTAGAGAAGGGCTGAATCGTCCGGGGGGGGGGGGGGGGGAGGGGGGTGCCAGCAGTGTCAAAGGTTGTCACGAACGTCGTGCTGTTGTTTTTTGTGGCTCTGAAAACTGTGGCTTTCGAGAGTGAAAAGTGAGAATCAATGTTCCAAGGAGAGGGATGGTTTCATAGACGTCCTTTACGCCACCACATGAGGTCTCATTGAGTCGATTCTGAACGGCGGTGTATGTCAAATTTGTTTCCTCGGCCACCCACAACAGAAACTCGCGATTTGGGAGCTGGGCCTCATATTTCTGACATGCGCTTCTCCACTTCCACTCAGCACAGCAATGTCATCGCCGAATCTTATCACTGATATCTTTTCACGTCGAATTTTAATTTCAATCTTGAACCTTTCGTTTATTTCCATCATTGCTTCTTCGATGTATGGATTGAACAGTAGGGGCGAAAGACTTCGTCCCTGACTTAAACCATCTTTAATCCGAGCACTTCGTACTTGGTCTTCCAATCTTATTATTCCCTCTTGTTCCTTGTACATATTATATATTACCCGTCGTTCCCTACAGTTTACCTCTATTCTTCTCAGGATTGCGAACATATTGCACCATTTTATATTGCGGAGCGCTTTCTCCGTCGATAAATCCTATGAACCCGTTTTGATTTTCCTTTAGTCTAGCTTTCATTATCAACCGCAACGTCGGAATTGGTGCCTTTACGCGTCCTAAAGCCAAACTGATCGTCATGTGACAGATCGTCAGTTTTCTTTCCCCTTCTTCTCTACATTATTCTTGTCAACAACTAGGATACATGAGCTGTTAAGATAGTTGTACCATAATTCTCACACTTGTCAGTTCTTTCAGTCTTCGGAATTGTATGGATGGTGTCCTTCCGAAAGATAGTATGTCGCCAGATTCAAACATCTTACACACCAACGTGAATAGTCGTTTTGCTGCCATTTCCCCCAATGAGTTTAGAAATTCTGATGGAATGTTGTTTATGCCTTCTGCCTTATTCGAACGTAAGTCTCCCAAAGCTCTTAAATTCTGATTCCAAAGCCGAATACCTTATCTCTACTATATCGAGACCCTGTTTCTTCTTCTATCACGTCATCATTACAAGTCTCCCCAAAGTGGGCTTCGATGTTCTCTTTCCACCTGACACCTCTCTCCACTGCGTTTTAATATTACCACCCTCACTTTTAATTTAACTGAACAGTGTTTTGAATTTTCTATGACATATGCTGAGTCAATCCCTCAGACAATCGTTTCGTTTTCGATTTCTTCACATTTTTCATCAGCCATTTCGTCTTAGCTTCCCTGCACTTCGGACTTATTTATTTCCTAAGTGACTTGTATACCTGTATTTCTGAATTTACCTGAACATTTTTGTACTTTCTTCTTTTATCGATCAACTGAAGTATTTCTTCTATTACCCATGGTTTCTGCGGTTACCTTCCTTGTACCTCTGGTTTTCTTTTCAACTTCTGTGATTGCACTTTTCGGGGATTAAATTCCTCTTCAACTGCACTGCGTACTACTATTCCTTATTCCTGTATCTATAGTCTAAGAGAACTCAAGCATATGTCATCATTCCTAAGTACTTCCGTATCCCACTTCTTTGCGTATTGATTCTTCCTGACTAATCTCTTAAATTTCAGCCTACTCTTCATCACTACTAAATTGGGATCTGAATCTAAATCTGCTCCTGAATATGCCTTACAATCCAATATTTGAATTGAAATCTTCCCGTATCACTCCGTCTTTTCCAAGTAAACTTCCTGCTCTTCTGATTCTTGAACGCAATTAATCTTTTCCTCTCTCATTCCTAATACCAAGGCAATATTCTCCCGTAACCCTTTCTTCTTCTCCTTCCCCTACAACCCTATTCCAATCCTTCACGACTATTAGCTTTTCCTCTCCCTTTACGTACTGCATTACCCGTTCAATATGCTCATATACTTTTTTTATCTCTTCATCTTTGGCTTGCGGCTGAACTATAGTTGTCGATGTTGGTTTGCTTTCGATTCTGACGAGAACAACCCTATCATTGAACTATTCACTGCAACTCATTCTCTGCCCTATCTTCCAATTCACAACGAAACCTACTCTCGTTATACTGTTTTTCTGCCGCTGATGATTTCAACCTGTACTCATCTGACAAGAAATGCTTGTCTTCTTTCCGTTTCACTTCACTGACCCCGACTATATCTAGACTGAGTCTTAGCTTTTCCCTTTCCAGATTTTCTAACTTCCCTACCATCTTGCAAGTTCTGACATCCCACGTCCCGACTCGTAGAAAGTTATCCTTTCGTTGACTATTCAGTGTTTTCCTCATGGTCACCTGTCCCTTGGCAGCCCCTCACGGAGATCCGAATGGGGAACTATTCCGGAATCTTTTGACAATGGGGAGATCATCATGACACTTTTTCAATTACGGGCCACATGTTCTGTGGATATAAGTTACGTGTTTGTAATGCAGTGGTTTCCATTGCCTTCTGCGTCTTCATGCCCTTGACCATTGCTGATTCTTCCGCCTTTAGGGGCAGTTTTCCACCCCAAGAGAGTACCCTGAACCTCTGTTCGCTCCTCTTTGACAAGGCCGTTGACTGAAAGAGGGTTGACTTCTTATGCCGGTCGCCACTGCTGACGACTTTTATTCAAAATTTAAGCGGTGGCTTGGTTCTAGCCCGGGACCGAGGACGTTTTGATTGCTAGTAAAAGACGCGGTGAAATGTAGCTGAGTGACACTTCCACTGTGGCGTTGCGCAGAATTTTTGTGAAATGTGGTGCCAATGTGATATTATTAACCCACCTTAAAGTTCTCGTGGACTTCTGAGCTCTGGCCTATTCTTCGCATGTGAACACCCTGCTGACTGAAGCGTCACCAAACCGCAAGCTTTCGCATCATTAAAGAGGAAGGTTGCAGGCGACTTCGAAATAAATTTCAAACGTCTGTGTGGTTTAGAATGAGTGACCCTTTAATTCTGTTATGCAGTGTAGGTATTTGTTGCATACCAATCTATCTGTTACTAGATAAAATGATCACCGCTTACGCTGCCTTCGATGGCGTTACGAGAACAGCCCACTATGGAAATCTGTTCATTGCGTTGCCTATCGGCAGGCATGAACTTATTCCTTGTGACAATGCGGAGAGAATAATTTGTGTACACGTTGTGACACACCTGTCTCTTAGTGGTGCGCCCTAACACTCATCAGCCAGAACATTATGACCACCGACCTATTATCGATACAAACGCGTCCAGGCGAGAAATGACTGGAAGACACAATCACGGCATGTAGTATCAGCGAGCGGACTGTCCGTGTGTAGAATGCTGAAGTTGCGCGATATATCTGGGTTTGACCGAGGGCCGATTGTGATGGCTTGGAGGCTCCACACGAGCATTTGGGAAACTACACCACTTCTAGGGTGTTCGAGGAGTGCTGTGGCGAGTGTCTTCAACACGTGTCGAAATCAAGGTGAAACAACGTCCAGGCGTTGTGGGGTTGGGCGGCCACCACTCATTACAGATGTCGTACGTCGTAGGCTGGGCGGACTGGTAAGACAGGACAGTCGGCGAACTGTGGCGGTACTTACATCAGACATTAATGCTGGGCAGAATAGAAGTGTGTCTGAACACACAGTGCATCGAACATTCGTAACGATGGGCGACCTATGCACGTGTCAATGTTAACACCACGCCTACGACTGAAATGGGCACGTGACCATCGGCACTGAACGTTGGCACAATGGCAGCGCTTCGCATCAGCTGATGATTCCTAATTCCTTTTTCATCGTACCGAAGCGAGGGCGCAAATCCTTCGTCTTCCAGCGGAACAGGTCCAAGACACCTATACTGCGGGACGGAGACAAACTGGCGGCGGCTCCTTTATACCCTGGTGAACATTCATGTGGGCAGCCATGGGTCTAGTGGAGCTCGTGCAACGTACCATGATGGCTAACGAGTATCGCACACTGGTTGCAGAACACGAACACCCGTTCATGACTATCACGTTTCCCGACGGCAGTGGCGTTTTTCAACAAGATAATGCACCATGTCACAAGGCCAGGAGTGTGATAGAGTGGTTTCAGGAAGATAGTGGCGAGTTTCAGCTTATGTGCTGCCCCACCCACCCCCGCAACTCGTCAGATCTGAACCCGACCGAAAACATCTGGGATGTGATTGAACGTGGAACCCGACCGAAAACATCTGGGATGTGATTGAACGTGGCGTCAGACCTCATCGCCCCCTCCCCAGAATTTACGGGAATTACGTGACCTGTGTGTGCAGATGTGGTGCCAACTCCCTCCAGCGAGCTAGCAAGGCATCACTGTTTTCGTGCCACGACGCCTCGCCGCTGTTATCCGTGCCAAAGATGGACATAACGGCTATTAGGTAGTTGAGCATAATGTTCTGACTGATCAGTGTATCTACGCTACGGCGCGTGTTACGAACAGAAACTTGGAGAAATGCTCTGTCAACTGATATGTGTCATTTTTCTGGCATATTTATCAGTTTCTGCGTATTTGTTTTCTGAAACCTTGAAGGAGAAGATTAGTTTTTAACGTTCCGTCAACAACGAGGCCATTAGAGATGGGGCACAAGCTTGGATTACAGAAGGATGGAGAAGGAAATCAGCCATGCCTTTTCAAAGGACCTATCCCAGCATTTACCTGAAGCGATTTAGGGAAATCACGGAAAACTTAAATCAGGATGGTCGAACGCGGTTTCGAACCGTCGTCCTCCCGAGTGCGAGCCCACTGTGCTAACTACTGCGCCACCTCGCTCGGTAAAAATCTTGGTGGTACTAATGAACAACTCTGTGAATTGATATCCCTTGCCATGGCAGCCCCGGTTCCTCCATTGGCGAGTTAAGAAATAGTCTGTGTGGGTCTGTGGTACATTCTGTGCACCTTCTAGGCTCATCATATCTATTGCCATGCATGACTCTACGTAACTATATTTCCAATACAGTACTGTCGCTTATTTGCCGCATGGTCGGAGGTGTATGCCATCGTGACTATTGACTTTGTATGTTTCTTTTAACTTAAGAAACAACCGTATGATATGACAACAACCATAACCGGTTTCGGCCAGCATTGGTCACCTTCAGAAAGAGCACCGGCCGTGGTGGCCGAGCGTTTCTAGACGCTACAGTCTGGAACCGCGCGACCGCTACGGTAGCAGGTTCGAATCCTGCCTCGGGCATGGATGTGTGTGATGTCCCTAGGTTAGTTAGGTTTAGGTAGTTCTAGGGAACCGATGACCTCAGAAGTTAAGTCCCATAGTGCTCAGAGCCATTTGATCCATTTTTGATAATGATCACTCCCGAAATACTGCGGCGGGCAAGCAGCGCACATGCGGCAGCTGATCCAACTCTGCGACGTGAATAACGGTCAGCAAACAGAGAGAGTTCGAAATGTGTAAGAAGTATGTAAGAACATTTGGCTTTTGTGTTATTCCGTTCTGGCATGTATCTTTTTCTGTTGAATACAATTCCTGCTATGGCTAGGGAGTCGTTTCATGTTCTTGTTTGCTTTTCATGCTGCTTGTTGTTTCTATATAGTAATATTGAACATTTCCGATCGTGACTTATGGGCCACCGTGCAGAAATGGAATGCGCTGCGCTTAAGCTATATAAGTAAACATCCTCCCCCCTCCCCCCTCTTGTATATTTGAGCGTGCGCTCAAGACACGAACTGCCGACTAGCAGGACCTGTTGCTTAGCCAACATATTCGCCTGAACCGACATCTCTAGATTTTTATTTTCTTTGGGGGCATGTCGAGACTGGTGTGCAAATTACTGCAGTTGCCACCATAGCTGACCTGACGGCCCGAAACAGCGAGGCGTTTTTCACGATATGAAATAGAAGGCTGTTGTGCTCGACATCGTGAGGCGGTCATTGCTGCAAAAGTATCAAGCATATAATGAGCCTCAGCGTAGAATGTTTAAGCACCTGTTGTAAATTTATTTGAACATCCCTTCAATGACAGGTAGCTTGTGTACAGTTGTTATTATCTGTGAATTCAGCAGTGCTCTCTCAATCAATATTTTCCGTTACGTAAGTCACATTTTGAAGATGGACGAACAACTGTAGTAAATCCAATTTTATTCTTTGTAATTCGTTCTGAGATGTATGACGCCGAACTAATTAAAGTTTTGGTCATTTGTAGGTATGTATTGATAGTCAGCTGAACGATTCTACAGGTACAGCGGCTTTCTAAGATTTGTGATCATGACATTTTGACCTGAAGTTTGCTTAACTTCAACGGGTTACCATATATAAATAAAAGTGCAACGTGGACTGTTTCAATGTTATTTTTTGGCTGCCAACACAGTATTTTCTGCAGGAGCAGTACTAACGATAATTTAAATAAACCGAAACCAGTTACCAATATTTTATTTTTCCAGTTTCAAGTTCTTATTGATGAAGGAAAAAATTAATAATAAGCACGCTATGTTGAAAAAGCCGCTGTTAGAAGCCGCATGTAATTTTAATTAAGAGAATTTAAAGATAGGATACAGCTTAGCGAAAAGTGTAAGGAAATGAAAAGCAAGTAGTTGTAGAAAGAAAAGCATAATAACATATGATCTAAATGAAAAATAAGTATTTAGCTGAAAAGAAATGTTCCATAAATGAAAAGGATGAACTGCAGGCCTCTATGAGGGGCAAAATTGTCCTGTGGGGATATTTTAAAAGAGAAAGACTGTGATGAGAGAAAAAAATAGACGATTATAGTGAAAGCAAGGAGATTAGAAATTTCCAAGCTGAAAGAAGGCTGTAAGAGTCGATTAAATGGCTTCAGACTCGCATTGTCAATTGATGTTGTATGAACTTGAAATTAATTAGAAGCATTAGACCGGTGACGAGTCAACAGGATTCCTGGGTGCTACTATATACTTACAAATAAACAAAGAGTAAACGCATGTCAGTACTTCAACAAAGCATCTCAACTTCCGCGTCTTAACTGTAGAGTAATGCGCAGAAGAGCAAATCTAGACACTGTGATGTATTACATAATGCCCAGTTTAATATGAGAAAGAGGAGACTTCTATTATTACGCCTAAAGATAGAATTCATGTCTACAGATATAATTCTGGTGGCAAATTTAGTAATGGAAGGCTGATCAAAGAGAAATAAGGGTACTTTATAGTACTTGTAGAGAAATGTTCTTCATATTGCATAATTGCAATATGTTTTAGAGAAACCGCATTGTCCCAACTTTCATTGTATTATGGGAAGTTATACATTTTCCGGTGTTCTCTGCGCTGAGTTTTGGGTTATTCATAAAGATGACGGTTGGTGGGTTCTCCCGTCGGCCTAAAAACTCTCATTTCCCTCTATTTACGTTCGTCTCCAATTAGCTGGTATACAGCCCAGACCCTCTATAATTATTCAGAACATCATATCCAATAAATTCAATGGAAATGTCTGACCGAGATAATCTAACAAGAACACTAAAATCAATGAAAAAGTTGCCTTGTGGGTAATAACAGTGCCACAGGAATTTTACGGCACAGCAGAACTCGTCTTTATACGATTTGAAACGGTATATAATTGAAAAGCCTTTATTGAAATGCATTTGGTAATAATTTCGACTTAGCTTTGAAAAAGTAGTTTAATAGGGTGCTTGGCGTTCTTAAGTATAAGTTGACCAGATTCAATCAAGAAGAAACGTTATGGTGCGGCAGTACCGTCTTGTTGTCCCGACAGGCAGTACTGACTATCGATCTAACGCCATGAAAAGAGCTGAAATTATAAACGTATCTCCGTACCAGGTTTGACACTCATGAAAAAAGTGGAAGGAGGCATGAGAGTAATTTTTATTTTTCACTCTTAGGACTGGTTTGACGCAACACTCCAAGATTTCCTTCCCTTCCTCTTCATCTCTGAGTAAAAGACAGAAGACCCTCAGTTATTTGTTGAGTAAATTCCAATATCTGCCTTTCCTCAGAGTTTTTGCCCTCTGCGGCTCCCATCAGCAGCATGGAAGCTACTACAAATGTCTTAACACATGTTCTCTGACCATGTTCCTTCTTATAGTCAGCGTTTTCCATATACTCGTTTCCTTGGCGATTCTGCAGAAGATTTCACCATTTATAATATAATTATTTCTTCACTCCGCTTAACTTTCAGCATTCTTTTGTAAAACTACATCTCAAAACGCTTTGATTCACTTCTTTTCTGAATGTTGTTCTAGTCATAATTTACTTCCTTGTAGTGCTGTGTTTCAAACGTACATTATCAGAAATTTGTTCCTCAAATTAAGGTCCATATTTGCTAAAAAAGTAGTACGAATAAGGACATATTATTCATAGCAAGAATAGCCCAATATGGATTCACTAAGAAACGACCAAGAATGTATCGATAAATAAAGGTTCATTTCATGACGCTTCCTTATTGTATGTCCATTATACTGTGTGGTTATAATTAAAGTGCAACTACTCACGAAGGTCCGGTGTGGGCTGTAATTATCGTGTGGTAGTGAAACTTGGTAGATATGCTAATACGTTAATGTGGAACCGATTTGCGGTGGAAAACAGTAGTTCCAATTTTGGCCACCAAGTGCAAATCTGGCGCTGCACAGAACGTCGTCGACGTCTCAGGTGCTCTTACCGAACAAATTATGTAATTGGCTGTTAATAATGAGGCCAACATTATGCCTTCCTCACTTCTGTCCACATTCCGTTCGTAACCCATTATATATGGAAACATTTCTAGTCGACTTTCTTACATCCACAGCGCCAGATTTGCACCTGGTGGCCAGAATTGCAACTAACTTTTTTCCAGAGTAAATCGGTTCCACATTAACGCATTGGAATACCTACTACGTTTCACTGCCATACGATAATTACAGCCCACACTGGACCTCTGTGACGAGCTGCACTTAAATTATAACCACCTGGAACTTCGTCTAAAATGAGTCTCTATCTTCTTCCTGGCCTCGCCATGTGTCTTCACAGGGCCGGTGTATCAATGTGGATTTGGCAATGTTACTGGTAGAGGGCAGCCGGTTGTCATTTCTATCGCCAGCCGGTCGCCCCTCCCCCCCCCCCCCCCCCCCGCAAAAAAAAGTCCAGCTGGAAGTACCCCATTTATCTGCTTGAACGTTTTTTTCGAATGTTTACAAATTGTGTCGCTGAGGCAGGACTTGGGTGCCAGCCAGTATTCATGAAGTTCCTTGGCTTCCGGAAAGCGTTCAGTACAGTTCCGCACTGCCACCTAATGAACAAAATACGAGCGTACGGAAAATCTGACCATGTGTATGACTAAGATCCTACCAAAACAAACAGAACGAGGAGACCTCATGAGACGTAAAAGTAGCTTACCGCAATATATATATATATATATATATATATATATATATATATATATATATATATATATATATACGACCTAGTAGATAACGTCGGAATTTCCGAGAGGTTTTACGCAGGTGATGTTACTTATACAGGGAGGTCGCAACACTAGAAAAGTGTAGCGAAATACAGGAAGACCGGCAGAGGATCGACGCTAGGTGCAGGGAGTGGCAATTGACCCTCAACATAAACAAATGGTAAGTGTCGCGAATACATAGTCAGAAGGCGTCGTTATTCATGACTGCACAACAATCACTGCAAACAGTTACTTTCGCAGCAGTATGCGTACGGAGCGATTTAAGGTGGAACTGCTACATAAAATTAATCGCGGATGTGGCAGATGACAGACTTAACTTCGCTGGAAGAATCCCCAGGAAATGTAGTTCATCAGCAGAGGAGGTAGCTTACAAATGGACGTTCGACCACTGCTTGAACATTGCTCGTCAGTCTGGGATCCGTGCCAGATAGGATTGATAGAGAAAGGTCCAAAGAGCAGGAGAACGTATCGTTACATGATCATAGGCTCGATTAATGAGTGCATAAGCATCACGGACATGCTGAGTCAATTCCAGTAGCAGATGCTGCAAGAGAGGCGTTCTGCATTACGGTGTAGTCTACTGTTAACATTCCGGGAGGGGATCTTCCTAGAAGAGTTAACCAGTATATTGCTTCCTGCTACGTATGTCATGTGAAAAGACGATCAAGATAAAATTAGAGAGATTCGGCCAACACGGAGGCTTGCCAGCAATCGTTTTCCCCACCATACGCCACTGGAAAATTGGATAAGTGTCAATGGTACAGCCGGCCGCGGTGGCCGAGGGGTTCTAGGCGCCCAGTACTGAACCGCGCGACTGCTACGGTCGCCGGTTCGAATCCTGCCTCGGGCTTGGATGTGTGTGATGTCCTTAGGTTGGTTAGGTTTAAGTAGTTCTAAGTTCTAGGGGATTGATGACCACAGCTGTTAAGCCCCATAGTGCTCAGAGCCATTTCTTCAATGGTACTCAAAGCAACCTCCGTCGCACCGTAGGATGATTTGCGGAGTATAGATGTACGAGGAGCGGTCAGTAAGTAATGCAGCACATTTTTTTCTTGGCCAATTTAGGTTGATAAAATGCCGAATTTACTGTGGGACATCGTGGAATATTCCCCCTTCAGTTTCATGAAGTTCCAATAGTGGCGGCGCTATACGTAGCCTTCAAAATGGCGTCTATAACGGAGGTGCGTTTCAAGCAGAGGGCTGTCGTTGAGTTGCTTTTGGCGGAAAAGCAGAGCATCGCAGATACGCATAGGCGCTTGCAGAATGTCTGTCGAGACCTGTCTGTGAACAAAAGCACGGTGAGTAGTTGGGCGAGGCGACTGTTATCGTCGCAACAAGTCTTGGAAACCTGTCCGATCTCCCGCGTACCGGCCGGCAGCAAACAGCTGTGACTCCCGCAAAGATGGAACGTGCGGACACCCTCATTCGAAGCGATCGACGGATCACAATCAAACGTCTCGCTGCTGAACTGGACGTCTCTGCTGGTAGTGCTCCAGTTGGAGTACTCAAAGGTGTGTACCCTCTGGGTTCTTCGCCGTCTAACAACAGACCATAAAAAACAACGAGGGACCATCTGTGAGGAGCTGTTTGCGCCTTACAAGGCTGATCGTGACAATTTTTAGCCGAGTATCACCACAGGCTACGAAACATGGGTTCATCACTTCGGGCCAAAAATGATGTTTTCCGTTATGGTGCAACTATCAACTCTGAAACGTATTGTCCCCATGAAACTGAAGGAACGATTTCAGCGTGTTCGTCACTACAAAAATTTAAAGGCCCTGCTGTATGACAGCAAATATTGACACTAGTCTGCGCACGCGAGAGCAGATCACAAAACGTCAATGGACCGTTCTTCTTCACCCACCCTGCAGCTCAGATCTCGCACCTTCCGACTTCCATCTGCCTGGCCCAATGAAGGATACACTCCGCGGGGAACAGTACTTGGATGATGGGCAGGTTATTGATGCAACAAGACAATGGCTCCGACGTCGACCTATAGAGTGATATCATGCTGGTATACAGTCCCTCCATGTAAGCTGGCGTAAGGTCGTCGCACTGATTGGATATTACGTTGAAAAACACCGTTTTGTAGCCAAAAGAGTGGGGAATAATATGGTTTACTAGAATTCTTAATAAAACCAGCCTACTTTGAGGAAAAATGTGTTGCATAATTATTGTACGCCCCTTCTAGATGTAGATGTGTACGCAGCTGTATATGGGGAACCACCTATAACTTCATCCAGGCCGGCAGACACACTTGCCCTTGTCATCAATTCGCCGGCGCCTCTCCTCGAGCCCTGTGACCGAGAGGTTCTAGGCACTTCAGTCCGGATCCGCGCTGCTACTACGGTCGCGGGTTGGAATCCTGCCTCGGGCATGGATGTGTGTGAGGTCCTTAGGTTAGTTAGGTTTAAGTAGTTCTAAGTCTAGGGGACTGATGACCTCAGATGTTGTCTCATAGTGCTTAGAGCCATTTGAACCATTTTTTAACCTCTCCTCGAGTCTCGGAAATAGCGTGCTGATGGACTCGTCTATCTGGGGATTTGCCGAATGTACCACCTTGGTTAGTAGTTATCACTACTATTATTATTGTTCGTTGCTACCAACTCTGAGATGCATGTAGCGACGGCTGGCCACCGATTATTGACTTCAGTACGAACTTCTAGGAGAAGCAGCGTATTACTTCCTCCCACTTACGGCTCCAGAAATGACCAGCCGGGCTACTGGGCAAAATCTATCAAAAACTTAGCGTATAAGTTCTATTCTAGGGCACAAACTGGCAGTCAGATTTTCGTCCCAGACGATGATAACACCAGTAATGATCCTCGCAGGCTCGAGCTTTAATTTGACACACTGTAAACTTATCGTTATATCTTTAGGTCGGAAACTCTTCGTGGCCACGGTGGTTTAAGCGCAACAGCTTGGTATCTTCCGAGTCGAGAGCAGTACTACTTATCGATGACGTGTTGTGGCGAGTGTTCTCGTTACCGTACATGCAAGGATGAGGTGGCCGACGACATGGAGGAAGCGCGATAAGGAGCTGGAGTGGCGTCCACGACAGATAATTGGCGACGGGGCGAGGACCGCGCGAGGGTGGTGTCCCAGCGGCGCGCCCGGGAAGCAGGTCGCCATGGCAACGGCGCGCCCGGCCCGGCCAACGCCGGCGATTGATCGGCTGCGGCCCGGCGGCCCGGCTGCTCCGGCAGCTCCTGCTCTGCCCTCAACCCGCAGCGCACGGCCGCCGTGCGAACCCGCCCTACGCACACCCAGATTGCGCCCGGCTTTCGCTTTCGAAGTAAGCACGCAGGGCAAGAAGTCACGCCCCAGGAGATACCACGTTACATGTGCATCTGTAATCCGCAAACCACCCTGTGGAGGGTGCTTCTGGCACCACTATACGCACCGCCCTTCCCCGATCCATAGGCGGATGACCCGTGGAAAGGATGACAGTTGGGAAACCTACGTTTAAGTCGAATTTCTTCTTTGTGGTCATTTCTGTAGCTGTAAGTGGGAGGAAGTAATACGCTGCTCTACTCTTACCGGAACGTACTCTCGGAATTCCAGTAAAGCCCTCCGTGATACACAACGCCTCTTTTGCAGCGTCCGTCACTGCGGTTTGCTGAGCATTTCCGTGACGCACTCGCCCGGATTAAACGATCCCGTGACGAAATCTGCCGCTCTTCGTTGATCCTTACCTATCTCTTCTATTAATCCGACCTGGTAAGAGTGCCAAATTGACTGGCAGTACTCAAGAACGGGTCCAACGAGAGTTTTGTAACCTACTTTTTCGTGGATGAATTACATTTCCATACTCCTTTCCAATGATCTCAGGCTGGCATCTGATATTCCTACATGTTGTTTGATGTAGTCATTCCATTAGAGAACGCTTCGAGCCGTTTCTTCTAGGTAGAGAGTGGTTATAATTAAACTTTTTCCCCTAGGAACAGTGTCTAGGGTCAACTATTTACCGTGTGAATATACAACTTTATAGGAATGTTGTTCAGACTGTGCGCTGCAGGATTCGCGTTGCTAGTTGTGTTAGTGTCATGACTTGTCGTTAGGCGTCAGTACTGGTACGGCGACGTAGCGTTGAAACACAAACATCAGTGTCAATTGTAAAATAAAATTATAATGGCACAATTAATAAAATGTTCCGGCCTATAACGCCGTGGTCGAGCGGATGTCACATTTAAAACCATCGTTTCGTCCCCAACTGTGGAGGACATTTTCAAGGGGGATTGTTGGTTCTTTGAGCATCCGATTCAAACCCTGATTCGCGACTGACACTGAAAGCAACAGTGTGCAAAAGAGTTGAATTCATCATTAGTCTGGACAACGGGAGTAGGGCTTTACTCGTAAAGCGGTTTTATCTCTACAGCAGTAATTGTGCCGCCGCTGTTGAGGAGTATCGACGCATTAAAGGAGTACGGAGAGGTTCTCTTGCCGCACCAGGGTTCATGTTTCGGAAGGTCGAATTAAGTGGCGATTTGGGAATTGCTCCTGGGACACGCCGACGCCAGTTGCGCCACAAATTATTGAAGAAGTTACTGTTGTCACGGCTGAGAATGCTGTACGGAATGTGCGATTTTCAAGCAGTGCACGTGATGTGTCACAAGAAAAAATTCCATAGTCCACCGGGCGATAAGTAGTTTCGGGTGGCAGCAGAGCGGTTTCTAATGTAGTTCAGGCTGTCCTGGGTGAGGTGATGGCCACACTGAGCAATGTTTGTAACCTGGAACGTAAAAACATGGTTCGCAGTTAACAAAAGTTGCCCTCCCAATGGAAATTTAAATGTGTTTCTTCTAGAGGTTTATTCGTTATTTCTATTTCGCATGACCTTGGAAATGACTTTTCACAAGAAAAGAAGGCGAATTGTTGCTATCTTGAATGAAGTTTCGCATATTTATTCTTTTTTAAAGTTCAGCTATAGCCTAAAGTGTATGCTCTTACCTAGGTAAATATTTAAAGCACGTTTGAACTGGCCATTTTTTGAAATACCGCTTGTACATCTTGTAGCAAAAACAGCATATTGACACAATAGAGCGCAAGATCCTTGAAACTGGTCGTACGTATACGGGATGTGATAAAGATTTTTGTCTCTCCGAAAAGGCAAAGAAACACTTCAAACACCTACTGTTTTCCCAAGACGTGATGGAAGTAGGGAGTAGAAAGTTTCCTATAATGGAAACGAAGACAAAAAACTTCCTTTCAATTAAAGCCATAGGAGAAAAAGCAAAGGACAAAGTTGATAACGACACAGTAGGATACAAAATACAACGTAGGAATACCAGGTGGACCTGACTCAGTATAGAAAATCCTTTAACAGTGCAGCTCAAGTGTTCACTAAAGCGTGCTGATCCGCCATTAATACCTCTTCTGCAGCCTTTGCATCAAGGTGAAGTTGAAATAAAATTTGAGAAATGGAAAGATCTTCAGAAGACGAAGAACTACATCCCTCCACTTTACCGTGAGTTCTATAACAATATTACATCCCATTTCCAAATATTGGTGTAAGAAGAGGGACTTGAGAAAGAAGAGAACTTGGTCAAAGAAGGGGACAAGAAAGACTGAAAAACGCGCAACACAATTATACAGCTTCAGGAGAATTGTCCAGAAAGGACAGTCTTCAAGAGATACCACAGAAGGAAATGATTATGATTCTCTAGATGCTGGCCGTGAGGGGCTTATAGAAAGTGACTAAAAATAATACTTCGTATAAGTTGTAACTACACTAATAAATTTTCGTTTTGCTTTTTAATTTTATTTGCTATTTACCTATTTTTTCAGCTTGTATTGTTAATTTTGTTTTAATTACCCATATATCCTTTATAGAGAACATTTTTTGAACTAGGTACGAGTATATCATGGGTGTTGGGCCGTAAAATCTTCAAAATATAGCACAGTAATAAAATTTTTTCGCAGATGTACTGTTTTGCTCTAAAAAGCTTTAAGCTTCAAGAAGTGTAAGTATTTATGTATCTCATAAAAGATAATGCAGACTCACTACAATGCCTATCCATATCTACAACTATACGCTGACCAACTGACCGTTAGGGAAAAAACCTGATGTTTCGATAGTAACTCACATAATTTATAAATAGCCATTTAATTTTGGTAATTATTCACTCAGTTTGCTTTGGCAAGCACTTATACAACATGTACACTCAGCCCCTCAATTTCCACACTATTTCATTGTCCTATGATTGCTCGATTTTCTACACCTGTTAACTCTTAACTAGATGTGTACATACTCACGTAGCGGAAGTTTGATTATAACAAACCTATATTCCACAGGTGTTAGTGCATTCAGTTATTTGCCACCAATTCTGTAACGTCTAGTGGGTTTCTCCGCCTTTTATGGATAATATGTTACATTTATTTACTCTCAGAGTCATCGTTCACATATGATGATGTTGCCTACATGTCGGTAGCGACGGCAGAACACTGTAGGGAAGTGCAGAAAGAGCTGCAGAGGATTCATGTTTGGTGCAATTACTGAACGTAATTATGATCCATTCACGTTAGTCGCCCGCCTTGTAACTTCTCTAAAAACACAGAAGAACGTAACTGGTTCACGGTAGCGTGAAAGGGTTGACTTTGTTAATGGTTTGAAAAACACCCCCAAACGTCACAGAACCACTTGCGTTCTGAACTACACCCTCTACGCACTCTGAGAGAAACGCCTCGTTGGACAGTCGGTGTAATTGACACCTTACATCATTTGAAGAGGGACAAAACATGAACTCTTCGGATCACAATACACCCCTACTGCTAAGTGTCTGTGTTCTTGACCCATTGAAGGCGCCCACCTCAACGTGCCATATTGCAAGAAAGAAGAAAGCAAGACTAGCATCTAACGTCCCGTCGGCAAAGAGGTCACCGGAGACGGAGTAAAGCCTGGATTGTGGAAGAGTGGGAAAGGAAAATGGCCATGCCTATTTCAAAAGAACCATCCACGCATTCGCCTTAAGTGATTTAGGGTATCACGGTATCATGGAAAACTAAGTCTGATGGGGCAGAAGAGAATTTGAACCGTCGTCCTCCTGAATGCCATTTTGAGCAATAGCCTTTTGCGAGGAACAGTTCCCACGGGACCTGTTTCAGATGGTCCTGCCCTCACTGACAGTAGAGATTGCTGTCGGGTTTTATATCGATTGTCATTGGCAAGGTGTGGCATTTGCCTTCAGTCCCTGTCGATTAGGCTCTTTGTACGATCACCGTTTTTATGCTGTGTTACGTGTCTGCGAGTGGCAAACCATAACTTGTTGAAGAGTTTGCTTTCATACATTAACGAATATGGTTAATTCATTCACGGTATGGTCATGGGCACAGTCACTCAAATATCCTTTTCACAATTCTCCAACGTCTCCAGTTGACGCATCTTACTTGCGCTGATTGCTTACAACGTATTGGTTTATACGCATCACCTCACAATAATGACTTACAGCAGCACTGGAGGGATCACGTAACTACCTGCACCAGTTATGTCCCTTCCTCCACACGCTGCCTTCTGTT
This sequence comes from Schistocerca nitens, assembly GCF_023898315.1. NCBI lineage: Eukaryota > Metazoa > Arthropoda > Insecta > Orthoptera > Acrididae > Schistocerca > Schistocerca nitens. The sequence continues at coordinate 658,956,687 of NC_064614.1, read as the reverse complement.
CCCAGATTGACACATGACTTTACACATGATTTTAAACCTTTAGGAAACTTTTTCTCGCTGACAGCCCTATAAAATGATGAAAAGAAAAAGTTCATCGCTCTCCATATTTTCACTGGTCATGGAGTAAAACTGATGCAGCAGGCATGACGTTTTAATTTATTATTTCATCACTACTAATCCTATTCGCGACACCCTTTGCAGACAGTATTCACAATCACCACTGCATGTACCTCCAAAATCGTATCGTTGTATGACACTTAGTTCAGGAGGTATGACGTCATCAACATTGAGCTGCGTAAAAAAAAATAATAAAAAAACTGCGAAATCTGCTAGAGGATACAGATGAACTATGTGTATAAATATGTGTGAAATATCTTAAATATATGTGAAATGTATGTGTCATATGCGTATGCGGCAAATCCATTAGTATAAAAGGTCGTCCTAATCCCCTGGATCTATTTGAATCTAACTTACTACACTACATACAACTGCAAAGAAATACTGTGGGGTTAAGAACCAACAACCTCTAATGGGGCAGAGGTAACAATGTTGAGAAAAAAGGGGGTTGGACGAAATGAATAGATATGGAGGTGATAGGAGGAGATGGGCACAGATAGGGGAGGAGGAGACAAAGATAGAAGAGGAAGAGCAGATTGACAGACAGAGAGGGAGGAGACAGTGGATAGGGAGAGGGGGAGGAGAAGATGTAGAGAAAGAGGGGGAACGAGGAGATAGAGGAGTGAGGAAGAGACAGCGGGGCGAGGAGGATATGGACTTAAATGGGGGAGGTCAGACAGAGGGGAAAGGAGCGGATGGCCGGAGAAAGGAAAGAGGAGGAGATGGATAGAGACGGAGGAAATAAGACCCTTTGAAACGTGGTGCTGCTGCAGAATGTTGAACGAAAGAGGTATGTAGCACAACCTGACTAAAAGAAGGGGTGGGTTGTAGGGACACATTGGTGAGTGTGTCATGTGACACCTGCATACTTAATAATTGACGCATTATACCTGTGAATTATTAAGTGTGAATGTATCACCAGCTGTGTACTACTGTAATTCTGCCAAAGCACAGCGCATTTGTGTGGACTATGTTAAGATGGAATATTAACGCAATTTTATATGTTCTGCATGCGGTTTACTCATATGTGACAAAATTGTATGTTTGATCCATTGATGTGTACTGTTTTTCTCCTGTGAGGATGATTACAGTAATCGAGACCGGTAGAGAATAAACATACACTCGTACAGCTGATGGTATAAATATGTTGTTTTTTTTCAAGATATTTTCTGTGCGTCTTGTAGCTGTCGCACAGAGGCTATAAGATAAAACAAAAATGTAAAACAAGGGCTATAGAATGTTCTCGGTGGTGAAGGGATTAGATTAGGAAACGAGACAGTAAAAGTAGTGATGAGTTTTGATATTTGGGATAGAAAATAGCTGATGGTGGCAGAAGTAGAGCGTATATAAAATGCAGACTGCCAGCAGCAAGACAAGCATTTCTGAAAAGAAAGTAACTTTTTAATGCCGAATATAAATTTCGTCTGGAATGTTGCCTTGTACGGAGGTGAAAGGTGGACGACAAGCAGTACAGACAAGAAGAGAACAGAAGCTTTTGAAATGTGGTACTACAGAAGAATGCTGAAGATTAGACGGTTAGATCGGGTAGCTAATAAAGAGGCACTGGATCGAAAGGGGACCGGGGAGAAGTGTGTGTGCGCGAAGGGGATGGCGGTGGGAGGGAGACAGTGGATACTGTAGGAGGAGGATAAAACTTGTCTACATTTAGCAGGTTCCGATGGATGTTGGTTGCAGTAACTATGCAGAGACGAAAAGGCCAGCATAGGATAGAGTAGCGTAGAGAGCTGCATCCAACCACTCTTCGGAATAAAAACAACAACAGTGTTTGCCGGCCGGTGTGGCCGAGCGGTTGTGGGAGCTTCAGTCTGGAACCGCGCGACCGCTACGGTCGCAGGTTCGAATCCTGCCTCGGGCATGGATGTGTGTGATGTCCTTAGGTTAGTTAGGTTTAAGTAGTTGTAATTTCTAGGGGACTGATGACCTCAGATGTTAAGTCCCATAGTGCTCAGAGCCATTTGAACAACAGAGTTTTCCTTGAAAGGTGCACTGTTCAGGACTCTTGTGTAACTAGTGAATAAAACAAACAAAAATTATACCAACGGATAAATGCAAAGTAATTGTTCAAACTTTAACTGTTTCAATGAACAGACCTCTCCTACCGGAACACAACGAAAAGTGACGAGCATGAGAAACACACTCTTCCAAAAACATAACCCTCTAGCAACCGCGAAATGCTGAGCAAGGCAACTAAATCTTAATCCGAAATCTTAAATCTTAATACGAAGCATTAGGAATGTAAATTTTCGATAACGGTAAAAGTTGACGAATGCGCCAGAACGAATTTAAAAGCGGCTCGGATGGCGCGAAGCTTTTCACACGTACTTTCTGGAGTAATTATTTTCATTTATGCGGGAGTGCACGGGTGCCCCCGTTCCGCGGTATCTGGGACACTTTTCATTTCCGCTCCGTTAGGCGGCGACAGCCGGCGTGGGCGCTTTGTGTGGCCCCCAGCCCGCGCTCCGAGCGACCACCCCGCCTCGCAAAGCCCACTGCGGTATCACCAAGACACGTCTGTCTGTCCCTGTCAGCGCCCGCAGAAGCACTCCATCCTTCCTCCATCACGGTTCCTCACTAAATAAGCTTTGTCTATGTTAAACTGCTTCGAGTTACATTTATTTTATATTTAACTAGGTTCCTACCTGCAACTACTCTCCTGTATACACACACACACACACACACACACACACACACAAACACGCACACACACACACATATATATAATTAACGCTGGCAACTGATTATATGCTGCTTTACACCAAGCGGCTCCAGAGACATTAAACGTATCTGAGGTATTCGGTCTTGTGGCTTCAACTCTGGCCTGGAACTCGCTTACAGAATTACTGCCTTTCTGCAGTGCTCGTTCTTGCGGCCTGGTTGACATATCTCACAACACACATAAGAGACATGTTGTGCTTCACACTTCTAAATCATTTCATGTCAGCTAAGGACAGGAAAGTACGATGATTATTCGTTTATTAAGGTCCGATTCGTCGTAGAACCACAGTGGAAATCCAGTGAAGCTTTGCCCAGATGTGTCGGGCCAGGTCGCTCTCTTCAAGTTAGAGGGCACGGTTAGCAAGTAAAGATGCCTAAAAAATACCTGGTAGTGCCTGGTGAGAGACTTCGCCTGATATTTCGCCTGATATCATGCAGCCCACATAACTCTCATACGATTCCTTCTTTGTAACAATTCTCGGCCGCACTCTGCAGGGGCAGTGAAGAAGCTCCTGCAGCGTTTTTGATGGGAAGTATTGATCATCCACCATACAGCCCGCAGTTGGCTCCTTCTGAGTTTCATCTCTGCTCACATTTACAGCTGGCTTGAAGACAACGTCTTGGAAGATACAACGAGCTGTAGATCAGCGTAGAGAATTGGCGGAAAGCACAGAAGGCTGTCTTCTATGATGGGGGTATTGGAAAGTTGGTACAACGCTACGACAGACGTCTAGGTCGAAGCGGTGTCTATGTAGAGAGGTGGCTGGAAGGCGTAGCTAACTGTCTAACTGTTGCAAATCAAACAGCTCTGATTTTTCACAGTGGTTCCATTTCAAGACCTACCTGAACTTACTTTCCAAATAAGTGGGATGATTCTATTCTATGTGTCTTTCAATGGCAAACTGGAAAACACAGTCCAAGCAAGATCTTCTCATCCGAAACCCATTCTGTTCTTCTCTAAGAAACGTTTCTAAAAGTATCTTTATTCTATTTCTAATTATTTTCACATATAACTTGTATTCAGAGTTTCAGAAGACTAATACCTCGATAACTGTCAGACATTTTGCAGATCCGTTTTTTAAATAACTGAGTAACTACTGCAGTTTGCCAATTTTCTGGTATATCGTTTTATTTCGAGTAAGTATTTACCAAATTTTAGTAGATTTAAGAATAATGATTCTGAACCGTATTTAAATATCATAACATGAATGACGTATTTAAATAATTCCACATTGAGGTTGTCTTCCCCTGGGATTTTTTCTGTTTTTGGACATATTTAACATAGGCGTCAATCCAACGCTGTACTTGTCAGTTCGTTCAAGAGCCTCACTAGTGATAAATAAAGGAACTACAATAAGACATTGTTGCATGTTAATTATTGTGTCAGTGATACGTTCGGTACTGTAGTCGTCTTCATACTGAAGAAGTTTGGAGCTTATTACACCGTCGACGTCTGTGGTACTAGAGGTAGAGCAAAAGTTCCGACTGAAATCAGAAAGGAGAAGGAAATCGACCGTTATCTATTGGAGACAACCATCTGGTGGGCAAAATTAAGTAATGGTGCCCGGAGTGTATAAGAACTGCTTTCACGCTGATTATGACTCCAGTGCGTTAACAATTGCGACGTAGTTTCAAGTGTATTCGATCTGATTGTGTCGTTAATGACAGTTTGGTTTACGAAAATTACTCGTTTTATCATATACTGCCTTGCGGAACAGCCACATAAATCTATTTTTGGGAATGACAGAAGCTGGGCTGATAACCTCTGAAGAATTAGTACGGAAGAGTAATTTGTCAGCAAATGAGATCGCCTACAAACCACGCCAATTGCAGACTACTGCATGTCTGTATGAGACCCTTACAAAGTTAATTAAAAGATGATGTACAGGATATGGAAAGAAGAGCTTCGAGATTCGTCACAGGTTTGTTCGGTCGTGAAAATCTTTCACAAGAAGAGGTAAACCATCTCCAGTGAGATACGGTGGAGGAATGACGTTGTATATCACGAATAGTCTTGAAAAGCTTCACGACGAATCAAAAAACATATTACTTCCCGTCGCGTATATCGCAAATAATTATCATTCCATTAAAATTAGAAAGATTATAGTTTTATAGATATTTACTTATTGTCGCAAATCCCGTCCACGAACAGCAAACCGGAATAAATGATATTAGTACTCAAGTATTTTTTGGTACATGATGAAATGTTGTTTTCGGAGTAATAATGTAGATGTAGAAACTATAGTCACAAAATGAAGCCAAATACCATACCGAAGCAAGAAAATTTTGCGAATCTGGCAATGAAGCTTCAATTTCGCGAATATGTCGCTCCAAACTAAAGCAATAAAATGCACTTGACTACTGTATGCGATCCGTCCTTAGACTCATAGGCATCGGTACTTTGTCACGGTCGACATTCCTTTCATAGTAGGTAGCACTTCACCTTGTGAACAACGTTAGTTCCAAATAAGCAGAAACAAATTTTATTTGCAGTTCGTTTCACAATAATGCGCCAGAGGTAGTTTACAGAATGTGCCCTCGTGTCTGATTCGTAGCCGGTGACGTAGATCCACCGGGTTCAGTCATAGGTGCTGCGTATTTTCTGTTGGCAGGATGGGGTAGGGTGAGGGAGCGGGAAAATGGGGGGGGGGAGGAGGGGGAGAGGAGGTTGCGCCGCTTTCTGGCACAAGCCGCGACTCCTACGTCACAGCACGCGGTTCACCGTCACGGGCGTGACGTCACGCCAGACCGCAGAGCGGCGCGCGTGCGTGCCCGTGTTTACGCAGACCTCCGACGGCGGCGCTGCCGTGCCCGACCCGTGACGTCAGAGAGCCCCGCCTCTGACGTCACAGCGATCTCTTGAGGGCGCACGTTCGCCGCAGCCGCGGTGACGTTCACCAATAGGCTGCAGCCGATGTTTTGCGCAGCCTACCGGCGCTCGCATTCAACGTTTCTTGAAGAAAGTTATTCAGATTCTGTTCATTTAGCGATGGTTTTAACGATTGTAAAATGTCTACTCCTGCGTTACCCATTTTGATATTGTGTCGATAACCCTGTACTCACCCGCTACAAGTGCTTTTCATCCTGCTTCTGCACTTCACTATGAACATTTGAAGCATTTATCCCGGAACGCAAGAAGTGGTCGATTAACAATATCATTTTAAATAATATGACTGTATATACATTATTTTAAGTAGACAAGATAATTTTGTGAGATAAGAATTATATTTTTTTTCTTATTTGAGGAGTGCCTCAAATGGTGTTCTTTTATTGTAGAAGGTGCTACAGAGCTTTGAAACAGAACAGTACAACCGAAAGTATCAGCCAAAATAATTCCCAAGTATATGTTGCCATTCTGGGAAGCACGTGTGCATTTTCTTCATTTCTCTTGACTTTTTTCTTTTATACCTCCAACATTATTTTCGTGTAACATCGTCAGTACTAGCCAAGCAGTTTTAAATACTTCCTACATTCGTGTCAATACAATGAGATTTATAGCTTTCGCATAATAAAACTCTACCTTCTATTATAGTTAAACCCTGCTTAAGACCTAACAAGGCACCATAAGCATATAAATGAATCATCTGTGTGGTATCTTATATCCTCCATACATTATTTTATCGTCCTGGTTCTTTACCGCAGGTTACTTAAATGCTGGTACTACTTAAATTGTAAAGTATATCTAGAATGAATTACAAAAGCAAAATGATAGCAGATGAAATGTGTGTCGATTTGGGTGATATAAAGCGTATGCTGCACGGCCAAATTTTGACAGAGCTTTGGATGACAAATAAAGTAGAAGGAACAGATAACGCTCCTGCGGAATTTCGAAAGTCGTTGTGGGCTATGGTAATCAAAGAAGTTAGTGAGTATGAGACAAGAATGCAGTACTCACAGTCCTGAAATAGCAGAGTCAGATAAATGCACAATCAACCGCTCATGTTTCCAAATCGCTGACAGCTGATTCAGCTGCCCCTACTGATGGGTTTTATGCAACCTGCAATGCAATGCCTTCAAAAACCACATACGAGATTTTCATATTCTCTCGCTCGCTACTTGCAAACTACATGACCTTTTTATAGAAAATTTAATGTAATAAAATTTTGTAATGGGATACATATTCGCTGGACGCCACACTTTTCGAGTTATCCAAGGAAAAACACGTTTGAAGGTGACTTTGATACATTTTTCTTGAATACTTCGAAAACTACAGCCTCTAGCGAAAACGTTTCCCAGTACAAAATTTTAATACACTAAATTTCCTACGAAAAGGTTACTTTCATGTTTTCTGTAGGATTAATAGTCTGCTCTTAGTGAGTGATATGATATAAAAATCTTGCAATTTATATTTGAAGGTGTTGTGGGCTGCATAAAACCCATCAGTAGGGGCAGCTGAATCGCCATGTATATGCTTTTAAGAAAAAGCTGATGATCAGGTAGAAGACAAACGGTAAAACTTTAGGAAATATGAAGGAACCAGAGAGACAGTTATAATGCTACGCTTGATATTGGTAACAAGAAAATCAAGACAACTTTATTTGGTATGTGAACCTGGAAGAAGCTATTGACAATGTAAAATGATTCAAGATGTTTGAAATTCTCAAAAGAAATTGATGTGCCCAGTAGAGGAAGACGGTTAAATCCAATATGTATGAAAACCAAGCGAGGACTGTAAGAATGGAACACCAAGAGAGAAGTGCTGGAATTAAAAACGTAAATTTGAGGGTGCAGTACTTAGTCCCTACTGCTCACTGTGGAAGCAATGAAGGAAACAACATTAGGAATCAGAAGAGCGATAAAACTCAAGAAGAAAGGATATCAATGATAAAATACGCTGATTACATTGCGGTTTTCTCTGAAAGTGAAGGATTTCAACACCTGCTGAACGGGATGAACACATACGAGTATATCAAAGATGGACCTTACCTTGAGAAAGAAATTTCTGTGAATGTTCGTTGTATGGATGTGAATGGTGGACTGTTGGAAAACAGGAAAAGAAATTTAAGCGTTTGAGATACGATATTACAAAAGAATGTTAAAAAGTGAAATGCACTGCTAAGGTAAGAAATAGAAGATTCTCGGCAGAATAGGAGAGGAAAGAAATTTACGGATAACATTAACTATAAACAAGAATTTGATGGTAGAGAAGGTGTTAAGACATAAGGGAATAGCTTCCTCAATACTAGAGGGGATATTTTGTCAGGGTCTTCAGTCCAAATACTAGCGTCCTGCAGTTCTGCAGTATATAATATGCGAGCACCTCCGTCTCGGAATAACTGCAGCAACCAATAAGGTACGCCAAAGTAAAAAGAAGGCCTTCGCTGTAGCGGTGCTGGATGTAATCCCAGTGACGGAATGTCTTTGCCGAGAGATGGCGTGGTGGAATTCCTAGTTTTAGTGATAGGGTTAATGGTTTCTTAGCAATATCCTCATTTCTGATGAGTTGTTTCCACAGTTCGTTGCATGATGGATCCTCCCGATCAGCAGTAAAAGCGTTTGTTCAATTTCTCCGCGCAGAAGCGGAGAAAGCTTATCAAATGTATCTCATAATGAAGGATTTCTATGGAGAACAGTGTCTCGTACGGTGCACAATATTCCGTTGGTGGCAGCGTCCTGATGATTATGAGGTGATGCCACGCCCTGGGCGTGTGCACATCGTCACCACAAGCGCCACCATTTCGGCTGTGGAGGAGCTCTTCCGGACGAATCATTCGATCATCCCAGACGACATTCGAGCTAAACTGTGGATAAGGAAAGAAATTGTGCATCACATGATCCAACAGAAGCTTCGTTAAGACAAAGTTTGTGCACAGTAGGTACCTAAGCATCTTTCAGAGAATCAAAAGACAGCGAAAACTGGTGTTTGCCTGAGCCATCCTTTGTGATACTTGGAGCAAGGAATGGATTTCATTGATCAGATCGTGGCATATGGTGAAACATAGTGACCCTGTCTCCAAACGGACGAGCATAGAATGGCGGCATCCCGGCTCCCCTCGTCCGGTAAAGCCCAGTCTGTCCCGAACGGAAAAATGATGCTGAGTTTCTTTTTCTGTGGGAAGGACCTCTACTCATCGACTGGCTAAAAGCTGAAACACGTTGCTGACGCTCGAACAGGCCATCAAGAACAGGCTCATGGTCAAGGTCTCGAACGAGATAGTGCTTCTCCAGGATAGAAATTTGGAAATTAATGGTAAGTTTCTATGGGACCAAACTGCTGAGTTCATCGGTCCCTAGGCTTACACACTACTTAATCTAACTTAAACTAACTTACGATAAGGACAACACACACATCCATGGCTGTGGGAGGACTCGAACATCCGACGGGGGCAGCCGCGCGAACCGTGCAGCCAAGAAGACACTCCAGTTCTTTCAAAAATTTCGGTAGAGGTTCTTGGAACATCCTCCAGATACATTCCCATGTTACTCGTATATCTTCAGCACATTGAAACAATATCCGATGTCAGAATTTAACCTGTGACAAGAAAGTGCAGGACACAATAAAGAACTGAATCCGTCGGCAACCCAAGAGTTTCGACATTGGAGCCGTCTACTCCTTTCCCACGCACTGAGTTCGATATATAAATATCTATGGCACTTACATATAGTTGTACTGTCCCACATGAACTGTAATTATTGTTATTAAAATTCCTTTACATATAACAATAGCCTCCTTTCCATCTGGGCACACCTCGTACATCCACTTGAAACTTCTTACAGTCTCCCTCTATATTTTTTTACCCCCGCACTTCCCTCCATTACCATAGTAGCAATTGCCTGATGCCTACCAACCGATGCCTTCTTGTAGTCTAGTTGTGCCACTAATTGTTTTCTCCCCAATTACGTTCAGCACCTCCTCATTATTTAGGTTCAAATTCAAATGGCTCTGAGCACTATGGGACTTAACATCTATGGTCATCAGTCCCCTAGAACTTAGAACTACTTAAACCTAACTAACCTAAGGACATTACACAACACCCAGCCATCACGAGGCAGAGAAAATCCCTGACCCCGCCGGGAATCGAACCCGGGAACCCGGGCGTGGGAAGCGAGAACGTTACCGCACGACCACGAGATGCGGGCATTATTTAGGTGATCTACCCGTTTAATCTCCAGGACACTTCTGTAGCCCTACATTTCAAAAGCTTCTATTCTCTTCCTAGTCTGAACTGTTTATCATCCGCGTTTCAGTAGCGTGTCAGATTTACAGGGGATCAGATTGGATTGCATAAGGCAAATAATTGAGGGTCTTGGGTGTAGGTGCTACTCTCAGATGAATAGATTGGTACAACGGAGCAAATATACGGATTTTACTATAAAATATGGATTTTATTATACGCTAGGTAATCGACATCAGCGTGTATGTCGGAGACGTCTAGGAGCGCAGAGGCCACTATCCACGAAAGAATAAATACGAGCTCTGACTGACAAACAGATATAATAGTAAGTTCGAGGAATTTGTGGCGGGCCGCATCAGCCAAGTCAGAAGACTGATGACCCAAAAAAAAAAAAAAGTTCGAGATTATTCCTATCGTCGTACTCCTCTAGATCAAGATAAAGTTCTTAATAGAAACAACAGATGAAAGTGACTGACAGAAAAGTAAGTGATAAAAACTCTGTCAATCTTCGGGAAGGCGCTACCGGTCTAAAATTAGGTATTAAGTAGATTTCTCTTAATTTGCGATTTTTGAGTAAATTTAGTAATAAACGTACCGCTTTAGAATAACCGCCGTTTCTCATCAACTATAGTTTGCCTATAGAAAAAGATTTATAATATCACTTCTAAGGACGCTTTTCATATCTTTTTCGGAAATTCATGTGTACACCAAAACCACGCCAGCAGTTATGAATAACAAGCCGTTGAAATGAACGATAGACATCACTTATTAAAATTTCTTAATTATATTCTTCGTAATCTGTCTCTTCCAGTAACAGTATGGTTCTCATTTCCTATTTACCGTCGTATTACAAAAATCAGTCTTTTTCATGCGAAAGGATTGTTTTAGAGCCATTATTCAAGAATTCTGCACTGACTTTGTGATTTAAATGTCTGTGGCTACGAGGAAATTCCCAGATTACAGGCTCTATGCGTTATTCAAAAATGTTCACACACGAAGGTTGCAACCAATGAGGCAAAACAGTAAACAAGCAGAATTGAGACTTGAAACACAATGCCAAAGTGCATGAAACTATTAGCGTGAATAAAGAATATTGACTAAAATATTGCTGCGGATAACCTAAAATGCAGCATCACAGTAAAGAATTGATATCCGAGATGGTTAAAACAGATCGTGCTCATAATAACATTCGAACTGTCGTTTAGAAGAGAACATTAATACAGGTTTTACGTTCTAACATAGCACTTTAGAAATTACTCAGTCTGCGTTGTTCGCGAGTTAGCAGATTTACCTTCATATTTTTTCGTAATACTTATATATTGAACAGAACGGACTGATTGTGATAAAATATTTTACAATTTTACGTGAATATTTAATACGTATACCTGTAATAACTAGTCTGTAACGTAAATGCAGAACCTGTTGAAATTATTTTTTCTATAGATATCACAAACGTCATTACGTTGCTCTTCGATGCCAATCAAAGAAGTTGAATGGTAAGCATAATATTTAATAAGTGTATTTCTCCTTTAAGTCTCACCACATACACACGGACGTTTAAAGAAATGCCCTACAGTTTATTACTGCGTGAGGTTATTAAATTCCCATTTTTATAAGGAAAATTTTATCAGATGTTTAGTAACAACGACTGATGTAACTCCACTGCAAGAGGATGCAGATTTTCTGTAAGTAGCTAGAAAGCACAAAAATGAAAAACCGTATAATTACCAAAGGTATGCAGTAGATAACGGTTCAACGATATCCACTGCGGACGAGGCACTGTTGCAACAGAAGTTTACGCCGTTAACGCTTGCGACTTGTAGTGAGAAACTGCCTCTTCATTGATTCTTTCGGCTAATCTGTTTACGCCGCAACACCCTTATAAGACTTTGGGAGCGACATAGGTGTATGCACGTTAAAGGTGTGATGCCTAATTTTAGAACAAATATTGGCAACGGAATCAGGAGTTGCGGTTATTTCGTTTTCTCACCCACCACTCCCTCCCCCACTACTTTTTTTTCTGACGCAGATGTTCTGTGTTAAATTCGAGACATATCAATGCATATGACAGTTTCTGAAGTCATCAGGAACGCCTGTAGATGACAAGAAGTCGGCTTGCCGAAATATAACGCTTTCTGGATAGCAGCACCCGGTTGAATACCCGAGAAATATTCATAATTCTCAATTATTTGTTGGACATATTTCAACTTCAGTCTTTACCTGTGGTTTTTGATTTCTTCAGTTGCCTCTGATATCATGCAAGTTCTTTCTTGATGCAGTAACACATGTATCATTCTGTGCCTCCTGTTTCTATGGTTTGCTGTCCTTACTTATTCTGTGGAGAAGCTCCTTATTTCTTATCAGTTCACGCACTTTTTAGCATTCAGTCCGCCTAACTTTAACTTTCAACATCCTTCTCTACCACCACAACTCAAACTCTTCGATGCTATTCTTTCCCTGGTTTCCCCCCACTCCATGATTCACCTCCTCAGAAACTTGTTCCCCAAATTAAGGCCTAAGTTTGACACTGGCAGACATAACGAGAAATGCTTTCTTTGTCTGTGCTAGTCTGATTGTTATATCCCACTTACTTCTTCCGTGGTGCGTCGTTTTGCTTCCTCGGTAGCAGAATTATGTGATCTGATACGTGGCCTTCAGCTCTGGTCTTAAGTGTATCACTAATCTCAATCCTTTTCGTCTTCAATGCCTAAATCTTTCTTTTACTCGCAGCCCAGTTTCTGTAGTCAGTAAATTGTTTGTCACTTTCGATAGGTTCTCATTTCTTTCTGTCGCGAAAGAGAAGAAGGTGATCAGCAAATGTTGTCATCGATATTCATTCACTCTGAGTTTTAATCCCACTGGTAAATCTTTATTTTTATCGTTTCTACTTAGATGTACAAAGCGAAAATTATAGAGTAAAGATTGCGTCCTTTCCTTGCGACCATTTTAATTCGAGCACTTCGCTATTTCGAGCACTTTCAAGTAAATAACTTTGTATTCACCGAAAAACGCAGTGACAGTACGTTGTCACAGAGGCGGCTTCACAGAGCAGTAGCAGGTTCGTCTGTGACGTCACCGTCACAGCTTGCGACTGTTCGCGCAGATTCCACCGTGTTTTCTAGCTACCGTGTTGAAAGCCAAGGAAGTAATTTGCAAGACCAGTGGATTTTGGGACAGAATATTAAAGGAAGCCACTGAAATTAGGACTGGCAATGACCTCGTAAACAGAGGTGGTGGCTCTGCTTCTAACCCGTTACTGGTCGCAATAGACTGCGAGCTACATCCGAGACTCACAACAAGATGACGGTAGTGACAATAACCGAAACGTCACGTCACTCCGACGAACTCACTTGGTTGGAAACTTGAGACCTTTATACCAACGAAAGTTTAAAGTGATAGTGAAATATGTAAAATGTTGAAGTTTAGCAAAAATTGACACGTTAAAGTTGGATGCAAATAGCAAGGCGAGTAACTCAAGTTATCTATAACAGAAGATAAAGAAACCTCGCACAACAAAGAAAGTGGATTTGGTGGGGTAAATAATCCAGTGAGGAGGAATTTCGGTGAACAGAGCAGTGAACTCATATAGTTTTTGTGTACTGGTGTCAATTACCAGCAACTGAAGTGAGGTACGTTGCTTGAACTATGTTTTTTATTTATTTTTGTGTTACTGTTAACTATTTTAGGTATTGTAAATAGTCAAATGTACATGCCAGTGCTACGACTTCATTACACTTACCTTTCACACTATCTTTGGGGATGAGGAATTAGACGTTCGATAGTGTGGTGCACCGTCACTTTACGGTTGAGACTGCCTCAGGTTGTTAGGACACTAGGTATTAGAGAGATATGCAGGCAAGTTTATCGTTGTTTACTTGATCTTAACACATATATACTGGTGGTACATATGTCGTGTCTGTAGCATCAGCGAATATCGGTGGAAGTTATCCCGACGCGCAGATATTCATGATCGTACGGCTAGCCTTCCCCGTCTTACACACGATTATACTCCGAAAATAATCTTCTGAGTTATGCATGCAAACATCTCCGGAGTAAAACGAGGCAATGAAAACACATTCGGTGTAAACATGTGCATTCGGACAGGCTTTCCAGATAAGCCACGCCGTAGTGAAAACCGTTATGCTCGCCGCCTGGTATAAACATATCCCCGCTATATTGGAACGCCGATTTCAGACGTCTTAACCAGATGCTATGACGTAGCTTTCTCACTCTTACGGACGTTCATATTGCACGTCTTGACAAGAATCCCAGGACAACACAAAAATGAATAGTCCTTTGTTCTCGCATTGTTTAAATGAGGCCCGCATCTCGTGGTCGTGCGGTAGCGTTCTCGCTTCCCACGCCCGGGTTCCCGGGTTCGATTCCCGGCGGGGTCAGGGATTTTCTCTGCCTCGTGATGGTTGGGTGTTGTGTGCTGTCCTTAGGTTAGTTAGGTTTAAGTAGTTCTAAGTTCTAGGGGACTTATGACCACAGCAGTTGAGTCCCGTAGTGCTCAGAGCCATTTGTTTAAATGAGACCGTCTTACATGCAAGGCAATCATTCTATTTCAACATATCTGACTGTACGTTAGGCTTGACCAATTTCGACAACGAGTACTTTGACCTTTTCAAGCGAACCGTCATTATTACGAGTGTATAACCCAGCATGATAATTTAAGTACAAACGATAAGCTCCAAGAGATTTGAAACTCAGGTACATGTGGAGTAATGAACATTGCCTGACAGAGTAAGTGAAGCACGCAGAAGGGGAGCAGGACACGTGTCGGAACTTCGCTGGGTGAAAGGTTATGTGATGTTACTTCAGCGATTACAAAATGGGGCCAAATTTACAAAGAAGATGGCAGTAGGAGCCCACGTAGGTTTGTGGGGCGCTCAACTGCGCGGTCATCAGCGCCCGTACAAAGTCCCACTTTTTTTTTTTACGCAGTCCAGTCTAGCGATTGTCACATATGATGATAAATATTAAATGATGAGAACAACACAAACGCCCAAGTCCCCGGGCAGAGAAAATCCCCAACCCAGCCGGGAATCGAACACGGGACCCCGTGAGCCAGAGGCAGCAACGCTAGCCACTAGACGACGACCTGCGGACATGAAGCCGTTGTACACTCTCCTGAGACAAGAAGCACACACCTGTTGTAACTAGACCTTGACATTTTCTGATACTGTTCCGCACTTGGAAGTAGGTCCAACTTATGTATTCGAAATCTTATTGCTGCGTCACCGTGTGTGAAACTTTAATACATTCGTATGTATCAACGTTTTTCTTAATCGTATTTTAGCTACGTAATTTTTATTTCAAAAACTGTGTACACTCACAGCCTCTGTAAACGTTACTTATGTTCTAATTGTCTCGCTGTTCATACGTACCGTGAGAATGGATGACACTGCTTCCTGCTTCGTAGTGAAACACGCACGTGGAACACCGTTAATGATTAGAAACAAGTTGTCCTTAATGTTTCCACAAGATTACAGAGAAAAATAAGCTTTGACGGTTTTTTTTAGAAATAGTATGCTAAATATGAGACAAAGTAACTTAATTATATGCGTGGCGTAATCAGTACCGACAAAGATTAATAAACGGGCGTGGTGGCGGGCAGCGGTTCGAAAACCGTAGAACACTAATTTTTTTGTTCGGTTTCAATACCTAAATCATTTAAATTTGAAATTCATCAGATATATGGTAAGTAACTCACACTTAGCCATCATTTTTCAAGAAAAACGCACATCTTCTAGTTTCTAATAACATATCTCATGCAAAATTCTGGTTTTCATTGAAAATATACATTCTTAATCATCGATCTTTCACAAAAGATTGTTGAAGTTAAGAAATCATTACACAATTGAACTGTCTGGGAAAAAATGAAAAATAAAATACTCTTTGTTTGAATATGCCCATTGTTTTGTAGGACAGATGTGGTCTCACGCGAGCCAGAATGATAAGTATTGCAGAAACATAGAAAGCAATAATTTCCACGGCGTCGAGCACAGTGTACACATGTTGCGTTTTTACAGTTGTCACCTTAACGCTGCAATCTGAACCCAATAGAATTGATCTAGAGCCAAGTTAAGGAATTTCCCGCGAGAAATAACAAGACATTTAAGTTGCCAAACGTACTGGAACTATTGCACGAAGCTTTGTGACACGTCACTGCTGAACGATTGCGAAATGCAGAACTGCCTGTCATAAAAGCGTAGCCGAAACAGACGCGCCAGCTCCAGGAAGCCGGCCGTTGTGGCCGAGCGGTTCTAGGCGCTACAGTCTGGAACCGCGCGACCGCTACAGTCGCAGGTTCGAATCCTGCCTCGGGCATGGCTGTGTGTGATGTCCTTAGGTTAGTTAGGTTTAAGTGGTTCTAAGTTCTAGGGAACTGATGACCTCAGATGTTAAGTCCCAAAGTGCTCAGAGCCATTTGAACCATTTGATTACCTAAGAAGCCTAAGTTTTACCATTTGTTATTTCCTTCGTTTCAAATTTAAATGGGATTCAAAGCTATATTGTTCTCTCCTCGTCTCTTTTTACGTCTTTACTGCGACTCTTCACATCACTGCAAGTTAGTTGGATCACTTGCCTGGACAGTGCTGTCCAAGATACATGCACCGGTAAAGCTGTTGCCCCGTATTATCTCTGAGTCGATGTGCACGTAACGCACAGTGTAAAACTTATCCTCATTATCGTACTTGAATGAACTCGAGAAAGCTTGGTTTCCGCTCCACGTGAAACGAGATCCAATGAGGTCCTAGCAAATGCGGAAGAATACTTCGTGTAATGTTTACATCAGGTTTATTCTTATTATGAACGGAGTATAACAACAATAACCCCAACGACACTAATGGAGTCTCTTGGCTGTTCTAATTGTCGAAGAGAATTGCAACTCTACTCATTTACCTACTGGCCTATGATGTGAACATGTACAAACTTACATTAACGTCCGGCCATTTCTTCTGGTTGCTTCACTTTTTTGTCAGGCAGTGTATGCGACAACATATGGAGAAGACTATACAATCATTTAACCTAAATACATGATGGTAGAATCATATGACTCGAATTTCACTTGAAAGGATAAAGAAATAAACATTATTGAAGATGAAGCGTGACATATAAATAATGAAGTCAATTAAAACACAGCCTTTGAAAAAAAATGTGTGTGTGTGTGTGTGTGTGTGTGTGTGTGTGTGTGTGTGTCTGTATGTGCGTCTGTGTGTGTGTGTGTGTGTGTGAGAGAGAGAGAGAGAGAGAGAGAGAGAGGGAAGGAGGGGGAGAGAGAAAGAGGGAGAGACGGTTTTATTTAACTTGCCTGCGAGTAGAAGACTAGATTTAACTCAAGTGAGTTTATTTTTTCAGTCGTCTACTAAGTTAGGATATCCATTCTGTTTAGGGTAATATTTCACTGAAGAATAGAAAATACTGTTTCACTAATGTTAGAGATAGAGCTTACGAGTGATTCGATGAGGCCCTCCACTATTTCCTCTTATTTACCAATCTCTTCATCTGAGTGTAGCACCAACTACCAACGTACTCAGTTATTAGACGGATACATCTCAGTATCTGACTTTCCTTAAAATTGCCGTTTATGGACGCCTCTAGTGACCAGGATGTTATTTTCTGACATCTTAATACTCGTAGTTTTATTCTCTCTCCTTTTTTGTTTAGTGCATTCCAAATATTCCTATCTTCGAAGAGCCTGTGAAAACACTAATTTCTCATCTCATCGTTCCAGTTAATTTTCAGGATACGTATTTAATAGCACATTTTAAATGCACATGTATGTTGGCCAGGCTAAAAAGAAAAGAAAAAACGAGCAGCACCTCTAAAGATATCCAACGCAGGTCTGGAGCGAATGTTAGGTCAAGGAAGTTTATTGGATCACGAGAAAAAAAAAGAAAAAAAAACACCAGTAACGTTGCAAAACCTTCGATTCTCTTCTTTTCCCGTTTTCCCACACACAGCGATTCATTTGCACACAATGGTGTAAATGGTTCAAATGGCTCTCCGCACTATGGGAATAAACTGCTGAGGTCATCAGTCCCCCTAGACGTAGAACTACTTAAACCTAACCTAAGGACATTACATACACCCATGCCCGAGGCAGGATTCGAACCTGCGACCGTAGCGGTCGCGCGGTCCCAGACTGCAGCGCCTAGAACCGCTCGGCCACCCCAGCCGGCACAATGGTGTACTGCAATTAAATATTCGCAGGATTTTTTTTTCAAACTAAGATCTATTAAGGGTACAAGTCAGCTCACAGTGCTTTGCAAATAAGAAGGCGGCTGAGCGATAACGTTTCGTATTGGAAGTGATGGAGAACGATATGTTGTGTCGCCAGTGTGCTCCCTGTCTCTGTTCCACGCCATCGCTCCAGCCGTTTCTTACCCCGGTAACTGACAACGCTAGGTTAAGCGCAGCGTTGGGTCACGATTTCTGCTTTTGTCTTTCCCTAGAACAGTTTACGTGCTCGGCAAACTATCGCTGTCACTTGTTAACGTAATACTCGGCGTATTTGCTTTAAGTCACTCACAATGAATACTGAAGTAGCTAAGTTACTTCACTATGCGTAAACTAACATGTAAATTAGCACTCGTTGTTGAACACGGGCATCGAGGCGCACATTACAGAAAGACGCTATTGGCTGAGCGTCACTTGCTGTGCATCGCCCCATCACCGGACTCCGTACGTGCGCACTAGTACACGTCTCCTATAGTCTGAAATGCGTTATGTTACTTTCGACGCATCAGGGATGCTTCATTTCGTCCGTTATGTTGTCCGCACTTTTAACCTTAAGGGCTGGGATACACATGAGACAGTTTGCTATTCTCAGATAGTACTCGCAGAATTGTTTACAAAAATGGTTCAAATGGCTCTAAGCACTATGGTACTTAACATCTGAGTCCGCAGCTCGTGGTCGTGCGGTAGCGTTCTCGCTTCCCGCGCCCGGGTTCCCGGGTTCGATTCCCGGCGGGGTCAGGGATTTTCTCTGCCTCGTGATGACTGGGTGTTGTGTGATGTCCTTAGGTTAGTTAGGTTTAAGTAGTTCTAAGTTCTAGGGGATTGATGACCATAGATGTTAAGTCCCATAGTGCTCAGAGCCATTTGAACTTAACATCTGAGGTCATCAGACCCCTAGACTTAGAACTACTTAAACCTATCTAACCTAAGGACATCACACACATCCATGCCCGAGGCAGGATTCAAACCTGCGACCGTAGCAGCTGCGCGGCTCTGGACTGAAACGCCTAGAACCGCTCGGCCACAGCAGCTGGCCAGAATTGTTTACACCAGAGACAAATTTTCTCTGATAGTTACTGTCTGACAATTACTTACGGATACTTTCTGTAAAGCATACTTTACACGACGACATTGGGTTGCGCCACTGGTTGTGTGGAATGAGTTGCACGCAAGTGGTTGCATATTTGACTGTAGACACGGCGACACCAGTATACACTTCAGTTTCGTCGTTTTGCGGGTCCCCGAGTCGTGTCTGAAATGAAAGCTTTGGCAGCTGCACGTCGCACGAGTTGTGGCGGAGTTAAAGCTTGTTGCGTGGAATCGCTGCATAAGAAAATAATTAGAAACGTGTTTCGATTCGTGTCTGGATGAAGAAAAGACGTCAGCTCGGTTGCTCGGCATCCTTGCTGAAATTTATAACGGAAGACCCAAGAAGTTCTTGTAATTATCTTAGAATGTCACCAGAACTGTTCACGTTTCTTCTAAAGAGAGTTATTTATGCAATAAGGAGTAAAGGTACTGTAACGCATGAAGCACTGTCGCCAGAACTGAAATTACGTATCATATTGCGTGCATTACAATCGAGAACACTCGGCATGATACAAGATGCGGTTTTAGTTGGTGATGACGCTTTTTCATTAACACCAATAATTATTAACATTAACAGTAATCATTATTAACATTAACAGCAATAATTATTCGAAGCAGGCCGCACTAAGAAGAGAATGGTTTGCAAACTACTCTCTTGAAGATAGATCTGAACAGTGGCAATATTTCAAAATTCTAACATATGTGAATGGGGAGCACTGCTGCGACGTTTTAAATAGATGCGTATTGAATAAAGAATGCAGCTTCTTGAATTTGTATAGACTTCCCTCCTGTTAACAATATTCCTTACCAAAGAGTTGGCCAACTCGAACGATGGGATTTTATTCTTGTAGACGAGAGCACTGCCGCAGCTAGAATTACACTTGTTTTTATTTATCTTAATTAGTTGTATATGTGCTCCTAACACAATAAATTTCGCCCTGCAGCTCGGATATTGTCAAACCATCTATATTATAATCGCACATGGCTGTCTCAGTGGCAGCAATATGTTGCTTATTTTTGTAATCAGCATCACTGAAATCCCACAAACACCTATGCAAAGCATAGATATCCATAAAGCGAACAGTATTCTCCGTTCCCCACTTCATATTTCAGTTTGTCTACACTCTACGAACACACTCAAAACTCATGCAACTAGTGTCGCCAAAGTTGGAACACGCCGAAAGTGTTTAGTTTCACCGACGAGTTGCGCAAACGCGAGACGCTCATGCGCAGTGGCCGGTAACGCAGTTGCCTGCAACCTGGTGTCGTCGTGTAAACTAGGCTTAAGCATCGGAGAATCTTCCGAGAGCAAATGTCGGAAGCGTTTGCACACAGCACATCTAGAGTCTCTTTGGGAGCTGGGAGATCATTCTCCGCGAGATTTTTCAGTCGTTTCTTGCGTGAAGAATGAGGCAGCGATGAAAGAGCTTCGGGCTGTAGCTGTACGAGTGGATTAAGCGGCGGAATTATCTTGCAGCATGCAGGTATCTCACCGTAGAGCTTTTTACGGAAGATCCACAAAAATATCGAAATTTACAAGAATGACAGCTATGCAGATGGAAATAATACTGTTTATAACTGGACCTAAACTTGCAGGTAGATACAATTACGCATAAAGACGTTAGTGTAAAAGACAGACTGCTTGCCACACTAAAATTTCTAGCATCAGGTACGTTTATTCTCTTTAATATTTGGTAAAGTAACAATCAGAATGAAAGGGCGAGTATCTGATAAACGTAGTGTTTCCGGATATACGTTTATTTGAACATTTTTACTTCCATTGATGTAAGGATCCACTCTTAAATTGCTGAAGGTCTATTCTTCAACAGTAAATATAATAATCAGTAAATATCAGGCCATATTAAATCATATCTGCAGCTGCATTACTTGACGTTAAATGGAAATTTCCCGAGTTCCAAAACAATTACTTTCAAACATATCTTTACATGTTTCTATTTATCAGTTAATCAATGTTATGAAACTACTTCGCCTGATTCCTTAAATTGTGGATATTCTAGCAAATTTTTCCGTGGAGTTGCTAAAAATTAGCCATTTAAACCAACAAATTGTGCTTCTTATCTCAGTTCCTGTAATCCAGAGTCTGTGGAAACTAATTACAAGCACAACTTTGTTCTAAGTCCACACTTCCTGGCAGCTTTCTTTATCAGCTTTTCTTTCCAACACATCGTCGACATTCGTTTCACAGTGCGTATCCATTGCGACTGTAGTCTCAACTGTCCCTGAAATGCCGGTATACATTTAGCGAGTGGTTCACAGCAGTGTTAATGCAGCGCAATTGGTAATGCGCTAGTCGCTCATTCATATTTTCAAATGATTCAAATGGCTCTAAGCACTATGGGACTTAACATCGAAGGTCATCAGTCCCCTAGACTTAGAACTACGTACACCTAACTAACCTAAAGTCATCACACACATCCATGCCCGAAGCAGGATTCGAACCTGCGACCGTCGCAGCCGCGTGGTTCCGTACTGAAGCGCCTAGAACCGCTCGGCCACCGAGACCGGTTTCATACAGTATTAACATGGGATCGATACTCTTCCGTGAGAGTTATTTTTTTCTTTTATCAGTTCTATATACGTACGTCTATGACGTTTTTATATGTTCATTGTTGTGTTCCTATGTTTAACTACAGAACTTTTGAAATAAGCTAACAGCTCGCGCTTTTCGCGTAGAAGGTAAAACGGGGAATTTCATCGCTCAGAAACATGCTACGCCCACAAATTATGGGTCAAAACGCGTAATTTCGTGGCTACTTTTATTTAATTTGTGCATGAGAAAGGCAAAATTTGTTACAGAGATGTGGTAGCGTACAAACTGTGAAATACGGCACAAATTTGGGACGCGAAAGGGCACTAAAAAATCTTCCAGTTCTCTCAGTTCTCTTTACAACGCTGGTGTAGTTTTTCTTGTCTGAGAGTCTGAGGTGCAAAAATATGGAGGTCGCTGTCTGCACGAGAGGTCTAAACTCGCAGGGCGTGACTGTTTGAGATCTTGCCCCACTCTAGGCACTGCCGTAGAGCCGACTCTCACCAATGTTTACTCGACACGTATTACTAAAAAAAAGCTCTCTGTAATCGAAAATTTATCACATGTGTACTTAGCTTCAGTTTGATGCGAATGTCATTTCCGCTGCTCCTTAATGTAGTCTCTAGATTACTCTGTCCATATTTGGTGCTCATCAGAGGAATACTATTTGTATGGACAGGGAGTTGAGCTGTGAATTGTTTTCTTCTCGAGTCATCTTGGTAGCCACTCTACTGTGCTGTGGACAGGGTCACAGTTGTGGCCGTAGTGCTGGAGCCAGTGCGGCTGTTAGTGGTGGCAGCACGAGCCCGCGGCGGGGCGCCTGCAGGTGTTGTCCCATCTGCTGCTCCATCCGCTCGCGGTCGCAGCTGCCACCGCGGTTGTGGATCATCCGATGCGGCGCCAGATTAAGATCCAGTTGTCTGCTCCACATCTTGCGGCTGCTACAGAGTTACATAGTTGTCACACTGTGTTCTAAGCGTTCTTGAGTGTTATGCTCACTCAAACAGTTAAAGTAAGAACAATTACTGTACGTCTTTCCACGGGTGTAAAAGAACTTTTGTTTCAATACTTACACAAAAGTGCGGAGCAGTGCGTATTTTATCGTAAACGCTATCGAGTCCGTATTTCTTGTATCTAGATTCGGCTTTGGAATTCAGTTTCGTAAAGCTCATAGCACAAAGAAATTATCCATCTTAGTTCTTCGTTCTTCCGTCATCATCCTTCTGACTAATGCAGCATGCCATACCAGTGTCTTCATTTCAGAGTAGCACTTGTACCCTACATCCTCAGTTCTTTATTTACGTATGTATCAATCTTTGTATATACCACCCTTTTTGCCTAAAGTTTTTGCAATCTACAGCTCGTAAGTTATTTCTTGATGCCTTAATACATACCCTATCAAGCTATCTCTTGTTCTATTCAGTGTTTTACACATATTCCTATCCTCACTGATTCTTCTGAGACCTCATTTTTTATCAGTGCACCTTGTTTTCCGCACCTTCTACACTCAAGACCCAAAGAAGCTGGTACGCCTGGCTAATATCGTGTAGGGCCCTCGCGAGCACGAAGAAGTGCTGCAATACGACTAATGTCTGAACTAGTGCTGGAGGGAACTGATACCATGAATCCTGCAGGGCTGTCCACAAATCCGTAGAGTAAGAGGGGGTGAGATCTATTGTGAAAAGCACGTTGCAAGGCATCTCAGATGTGGTTAATAATGTTCATGTCTGGGGAGTTTGGTGACCGGCGGAAGTGTTTAAACTCAGATGAGTGTTCCTGGAGCCACTCTGTAGCAGTTCTGAACTATGGGGCGCAGCATTGTCCAGCTAGATTTGCCGAATGCACAATGGACATGAATGGATGCAGGTGATCAGACAGGATGCTTATATACGTGTCACCTGTCAGAGTCGTATCTAGATGTATCAGGAGTCCCATATCACTTCAACTACACCCCCCCCCCTCCCCACATCATTACAAAGATTTGAACAGTCCTCTGCTGACATGCGGGGTACATGGATTCATGAGGTTGTCTCCATACCTGTACCCGTCCATCAGCTTGATACTATTTGAAACGAGACTCGTTCAATCAGGCAACATGTTTCCAATCATCAACAGTCCAGTTTCGATCTTGACGGGCCCAGGTGAGGCCTAAAGCTTTGTGTCGCGCAGTCGTCAAGGGTATACGAGTGGGCCTTCGTTTCCGAAAGCCCATATCGATGATGTTTCGTTAAATGGGTCGGACGCTGACACGTCGATGGCCCAGTATTGAAATATCCAGCAATTTGTGGAAGGATTGCACATCTGTCACGTTGAACGATTCCCTTCAGTCGTTGGTCCCTTTGTTGCAGGATCTTTTCCCGACGCAGCGATGTCGGAGATTCGATGTTTTACCGGATTCCTGATATTCACGGTACAATCGTGAAATGGTCGTAAGAGAAAAACCCCACTTCATCGCTGCCTCGGAGATGCTGTGTCCCATTGCTCGTGCGCCAACTGCAACACCACGTTCAAATTCACTTAAATCTTGATAACCTGCCACTGTAGCAGCAGTAACCGATCTAACAACTGCGCCAGACTCTTGTTGTCGTATATAGAGGTTGCCGACCGCAGCGTCCTGTTCTCCCTGTTTACATACCTCCGTATTTTAATACAATACCAGTTTCTTTGGCGCTTCAGTGTATAACGCTAGATCTGAAACACTACGATTCTCTTCTTTTCCGTTTTCCCACAGTCCATCATTCACTTCTATACAACGAACGTTGCCAGAGACGGATTTCTTGAAATTAAGACCTATGTTTGACACTAGTACACGGCTGCGAGGAATGCCGCGCAGGGTAGCCGCGGTCTAAGGCGCCTTGTCACGGTTCGCGTGGCTCCCCCTGTAGGAGGTTCGAGTTTTCCCTCGGGCATGGGTGTGTGTGTGTGTGTGTGTGTGTGTGTGTGTGTGTGTGTGCATGTGTGTGTGTGTGTGTGTGTGTGTGTGTGTGTGTGTGTTGTTCTTATCGTAAGTTCGTGTAAGATGAAGTAGTGTGTAAGCTTAGGGACCGATGACCTCAGCAGTTTGGTCCCATAGGCCCTTACCACAAATTTCCAAATTTCAGCGAGGAATGCTGTCTTAGCCTGCGCCAGTCTGCTTCTTATGTCCTCCATTTCCATCCTGAAACTTTCATTTATTTCCATGATTGATTTTTGATGTATAGATTAAAGGATAGGTGTGAAGGACTGTATCCCATTCTTACAATATTCAAACCAAGCTCTTCGTTCGTGGTTTTTGAGTTCTTACTTTTCAGACTTCATTTTTCGTGCATACTGTAAATTATTTGTATTTCCCTCCTGTTTTTTTTTCTGAGAAATTGAAACATATTATCCTATTTCATTTTCTTGAATGCTTTTTCCGAGTCGACAGGTCCTAAGAAGATGTCTTGATTTCTCGTGTCTAGCTTCCGCTGTCAGTCGCAACGTCAGTACTGCCTGTCTGGTGTCTTAACCTTTCCTAACGCCCGTTCTTCGATACACAATTCTGCCAGCAGCTTGGATTCGTGAGCTTTAAGCAGATCGTGCGGGCTCACACTTATTTTCACTGTCTTTGGGAATGTGTGGATGATTTTTATTCAAGAGTCTGATGGTATGTCTCCAGTTTCATAGATTCTATACACCAGCTTGTATAGTTATTCGGCTACAATTCGCTTATGATTTTGGAAATTCGAGTATTCGCTTCACGATGGAGGTGGAAAAGCATGGCTGCCTTCCCTTCCTTGATGTACTAGCCAGAAAGAGGTTGATGGTACTTTGGAACATGTCGTTTCTAGGACACCAACTCATACTGATTTGTATTTACAGGCTGACAGTTGTTACTATCGCGTTCAGAGTGCCGTATTTCGTGCCTTGGTTCACTGGGCCACGTCATCTGAGATCCTGAAATCTGCCAGCGGAGTTAGCACTTCTTGAACTGACTTTTCGTCAGAATGGTTACAGTGAAAGACAGACCAGGCGCGCGTTGTGCTGTCCATCAACCATGAATCGGATGAGGGAAGTTTCTGCCTTACGCAGGACGCGTTTCCAACAGGACTGGTCATATTCTGCTGAAATGTAATGTGACATGTTGTTCTCGACCAACATTTAAGATTAGGGCCCTTTGCGTAAGGCTGATATCTATCGTATTTCTAACTGTGGCATGTGATACACGGTGAGGCCATCAGAAGCGTGCACGAACATTAGCGTCACACATGCTTACAACAACCGATCAAATCTAGTATTGCAGACGATTGCCTTGGCATCGGACATCCTGTGGAATGTACCTGCACGAAGATCGTGGCACTCCCTTCCAGCTATTGAGATAGTGTTATTAAGGAAGCAATTGAAATTAAATTAGGAAGTGACCTTATAAATAGAGATGGAAGTTAACGCTTACATTCTGTGTGAAATCATGCTCTTCCCTGGTCAAACACAGACGGACAGAGTAAATGAGACCTTACCAGGTGGTTATTAATGTTCACTACCGGTAACTTCTGACGTTGGTCGTCTTTGGTTGGATGTGTGGGTGTGTGTTGCCATGCTCTGCATACGTAGATTTTAAATTTCGGTCTCTCGTTGAATCTGAGTCTTGAAAATGAATGTTTTCACCTGCGGAAAGCCGGCCGGTGTGGCCGAGCGGTTCTAGGCACTTCAGTCTGGAACCGCGCGACCGCTACGGTCGCAGGTTCGAATCCTGCCTCGGGCATGGATGTGTGATGTCCTTAGGTTAGTTAGGTTTCAGTAGTTCTAAGTTCTAGGGGACTGATGACCTCAGATGTTAAGTCCCATAGTGCTCATAGCCATTTTGAACCTACGGAAATATTGGCTGTTGTAGGAGACTGCATTCCCGTATGATATTTGAATACCATGAGACTTCTTCAATTACAGGCCACATATCATTAGTTTCCATTGCTATCTGCATTTTTTACGCCGTTGATCAGTACTGACTGTTTCGCCTTTAGCGGCAGTTTTACCTCTTGGGAGCCCTGAAGCTCTACCCGCTCCTCCGACCTCTTTGCAAGGCCGCTGGTTGGCTACGTCGACTCCTCACACCAGAAGTCTTCTATTCAGTTTACGCATTGACAATGTCTGAAGCCGGGAGCAACGAAGTCTTGATTAGTAGTCAAAGACGCTGCTTATACAGGGCGTCCTATGAGGAATGATCGGTATTCAGGGATATGGCAGGAGCGACCATTGGGAGCAAGAAAGGTTTAGTAAACACGGGCTGTAAATTGCCTTTCTTAAGAGCTAAGAGAACTTCTTCATCTTCGATATTGCATTGCAAGCTCTTTGCTTTCCATATTTTGGTAGGAGGTAATATGGACCAAAACAAGAAAAAAGAAAGCCTAGGGGCATACCTTAAAAGCAATGATTACGTGTTCAGTAAGAGAAATGTGTTTCACATTATCGAAGATGAATAAGTGCTCATAGGGTTTAAAGTATGAATTTAGAGCCCATTATTATGAGCTGTTCTGCTTCGAGTGAATATTGTCCATTCCTCCAGGGACAGCCTGTATAAATCTTCACACAGCCCTGATGCAACACAAGAAACCCACGACCTCCGCTTCATGACACAGCTGAGGTACATTGAAACCAATGATACCAGCCACCAGCGACGGGCAACGTGGCCGCGTTAAATTTCTGGCTGCGTACGGACGCGACACGCCCTCTGTGTGTAGTGTACGAGGCCCACGACAAAGACAGGACGCGGCGTGTACGTCACAAAGGTAGGACTGAGTTCGCTCGCTCGATCAACAAACTGCGTTTCTATACCTGTTAACTAGATGTGTACATACAAACGAGAGATGCATCTTCTATTGGAATCCGATATTAGTGTTAGTGTTATTAGACCTACCATGATCGGAAGTCCATAGGTCTACTAATAATTTCTTATGGCTATACTAGGATACAATAAAGTTAAAATCATGCCAAAATGATTATCAGTTGCATACGGCACCACATCTTGTATGGAATGTGGACTGTTCAGAAGAGAATAAATGCTGTAAACAAGACGTTACGCTATTTATATCGGGTAATGATCTTAAAGTAAATTTTGTTGTAGTTCTGTTAATCAGTAAGACTTCATAATAGCAGATTCCAGCAGAATATGCAATTCTCGTTAATACGTACACACTCAGCTGCGAGGTAACAGATTTTGTCTGCAGAGCTGAGCGAGGGAAGGAGTTCGGGCCTACCTTGGTGACGCACGCGCCGCGGTCTGTCTTCCTCGTGGGCCTCGGTGGTGTACGTCAGACGTCACAGCCGCCGCGCCGGAAGCACCGGCTGCCGCCGGCCGGATGCACTCCGCGCGCCACGTTCGCAAATCAATTTCCCTCTGACGATGTGCGTCTCAGGCCGGAACGACCCGCTACATCCGACCTCCGCAGATTCGTCCTCGTCCTGTCGCCACTCCAGCAGAGAAAACTCTCGATAAGTGGAAGCTGACCTGCGATTCCTACCCATTCGTTTTTTTTTTTTTTCATAACAGACAACGCCCTCGCAAATAAATACGTGCAGGTTTTAGAGGTTAGAGTACACTTCAGAAAAACTGTTCTTCATGTCGGTTCTGCTGCAGGCAGTGTTCATCAGTGTGATTCTATATTACCTTCTCAAAACATTTTGTTTCAGTACGAGGAATCTGCTGTTATTTCTTATATTCGCGAATTTAACAGACCCAACTCGAATTCGTCGTTATTGATAACCGTTGGTTGTCATTATTGTTGCTGTTGTTGTTATTGGCGTGGTCTTCAGAGTGAAGACTGTTTTGATACAACTCTCCACGCTGGACTATCTTGAGCAAGCCGCTTCTCCTCTACATAGCTGCAACAATTTACATCCATTTGAGCTCTCTTACTATAGTAAAATCTTGATCTCCCTAAACAATTTCACCCCTGCCTTCCCCCACCATACTCACTCCCCCCCCCCCACACACACACTCTTTCCCCCATTACCAAACTGCCGAATACTTGATGCCTCCGGATGTGTTTATTAACTGATAAATTTCTTATCTCCCTAGTTTGATTGAGTACCATCGCATTAGCTATCCGCTCTACCGATCTAATCTTCAGCATTTTCCTGTAGCACCACATTTCAAAAACTCATGTTCGTTGCTTGTCTGAATTATTCATCAGCTAATTTTCTATATAGCTAACACTTGGTTCAAGAATCATGAAAGAAGGTTGTATACACGGAAGAAGCCTGGCGATACTGGAAGGTCTCAGATACATTATATAATGGTAAGACAGAGATTCAGGAACCAGGTTTTAAATTGTAAGACATTTCCCGGGGCAGATGTTGACTCTGATCACAATCTATTGGTTATGAATTGCAGATTAAAACTGAAGAAACGGCAAACAGGTGGGAATTTGAGGAGATGGGACCCGGATAAACTGAAAGAACCAGAGGTTGTAGAGAGTTTCAGGGAGAGCATTACGGAACGACTGAGAAGAATGGGGGGAAAGAAATACAGTAGAAGAAGACTGGGTAGCTTTGAGAGATGAAATAGTGAAGGCAGCAGAAGATCACGTAGGTAAAAAGAAGAGAGTTACAGAAATCCTTGGGTAACAGAAAAGATATTGAATTTAATTGATGAAAGGAGAAAATATAAAAATGCAGTAAATGAAGGAGGCAAAAAGGAACACAAACGTCTCAAAAATTAGATCGACAGGAAGTGCAAAATGGCTAAGCAGGGATGGCTAGAGGACAAATGTAAGGATGAAGAGGCTTATCTCACTAGGGGTAAGATAGATACTGCCTACAGGAGAATTAAAGAGACCTTTGGAGAAAAGAGAACCACTTGCATGAATATCAAAACTTCAAATGTAAACCCAGTTCTAACCAAAGAAGGGAAAGCAGAAAGGTGGAAGGAGTATATAGAGGGTCTATACAAGGGCGATGTTCTTGAGGACAATAATATGGAAATGGAAGAGAATTTAGATGAAGATGATATAGGAGATATGATACCGCGTGAAGAGTTTGACAGAGCACTGAAAGACCTAAGTCGAAGCAAGGCCCCCGGAGTAGATAACATTCATTAGAGCTACTGACAGCCTTGGGAGAGCCAGGCCTAACAAAGCTCTACCATCTGATGAGACAGATGTATGAGACAGGCGAAATACCTTCAGACTACAAGAAGAATATAATAATTCCAATCCCAAAGAAAGCAGGCGTTGACAGATGTGACAATTGCCGAACTATCAGTTTAATAAGCCACGGATGCAAACTACTAATACGAATTCTTTACAGACGAATGGAAAAACTCGTAGAAGCCGACCTCGGGGAAGATCAGCTTGGATTCCGTAGAAATGTTGGTAGAACACGTGAGGCAATACTGACCCTACGACTTATCTTAGAAAATACATTAAGGAAAGGCAAACCTACGTTTCTAGCATTTGTAGATTTAGAGAAAGCTTTTGACATTGTTGACTGGAATACTCTCTTTCAAATTCTGAAGGTGGCAGGGGTAAAATACAGAGAGCGAAAGGCTATTTACAATTTGTACAGAAAGCATATGGCAGTTATAAGAGTAGAGGGGCATGAAAGGGAAGCAGTGGTTGGCAAGGGAGTGAGACAGCGTTGTAGCCTATCCCCGATGTTATTCAATCTGTATATTGAGCAAGCAGTAAGGGAAACAAAAGAAAAATTAGGAGTAGGAATGAAAATCCATGGAGAAGAAATAAAAACTTTGAGGTTCGCCAATGACATTGTAATTCTGTCAGAGACAGCAATGGACCTGGAAGAGCAGCTGCACGGAATGGACAGTGTCTTGGAAGAGGATATAAGATGAACATCAACAAAAGCAAAACGAGGATAAAGGAATGTAGTCGAATTAAATTGGGTGATGCTGCGGTAATTAGATTAGGAAATGAGACGCTTAAAGTAGTAAATGAGTTTTGCTACTTGGGGAGCAAAATAACTGATGATGGTCGAAGTAGAGAGGATATAAAATGTAGACTGGCAATGGCAAGGAAAGCGTGTCTGAAGAAGAGAAATTTGTTAACGTCGAGTTTAGATTTAAGTGTCAGGAAGTGGTTTCTGGAAGTATTTGTATGTAGTGTAGCCATGTATGGAAGTGAAACGTGGACGATAAATAGTTTAGACAAGAAGAGAATAGAAGCTTTCGAAATGTGGTGCTACAGAAAACGTTGAAGATTAGATGGGTAGATCATATAACTAATGAGGAGATATTGAATAGAATTGGATAGAAGAGAAATTTGTGGCACAACTTGACTAGAAGAAAGGAGCGGTTGGTAGAGCATATTCTGAGGCATCAAGGGATCACCAATTTGGTATTGGAGGGCAGCGTGGAGGGTAAAAATCGTAGAGGGAGACCGAGAGATGAATACACTAAACAGATTCAGAGGGATGTAGGTTGCAGTAGGTTTTGGGAGATGAAGAAGCTTGCACAGGATAGAGTAGCATGGAGAGCTGCATCAAACCAGTCTCTGGACTGAAAACCACAACAACAACAACTAGTTTTGTATGTCCATCCTTATGAATGATGATCGGAGGTTCATAAAAAGAGACACCTACAGCCGTCGTTCTGATGTAATTTTATTACATTGCAACCAATTTCGCTGGTTCACTACGCCATCCGCAGGCCCCAAAATTCTTCTGTACAGTTATTTTTCTTTTGAGTGATCAGGTCCTGAAATTATGCCCTTCTTTCACACACGATTACAATGGCATCAGATATCATCACTGATAGCCCTTCAACAAGACTTTTAACTTCACTTCTGAACCTTTCTTTTCTTTTTGTCACTGCGTCATCGATGTAGATGGGTTGTTTGGGGGAGGAGGCCAGACAGCGAGGTCATCGGTCTCTTCGGATTAGGGAAGGACGGGGAAGGACTTCGGCCGTGCCCTTTCAAAGGAACCATCCCGGCATTTGTCTGGAGCGATTTAGGGAAATCACGGAAACCTAAATCAGGATGGCCAGACGCTGGATTGAACCGTCGTCCTCCTGAATGCGAGTCCAGTGTGCTAGCCACTGCGCATCGATGTAGAAGCTGAACACTAAAAGAAGAAGGAATGCCTCTGCCTTCCTGCATTCTTTTTCTTTCTTTCTTTTTTTTTTTTTTTTTTTTTTTGTCCTCAGTCTTCTGACTGGTTTGATTGATGCAGCCCGCCACGATTTCACGAATTCTTCTCCTGTGCCAACCTCTTCACCTATGAGTAACACTTGCAACCAACGTCCTCAGTTTTTTGGTGGATATATTCCAATGTTCCAGACTCTGTCTTTCTCTACTGTCATTGCTCTCTACAGCTCCCTCTAGTACCTTGGAAGTCGTTCCCTCCTGTCCCTTCTCCTAGTCAATGTTTTCCACATATTCCTTTCCTCTCCAACTCTGCGCAGAACCTCCTCATTCCTTACCTTACGAGTCCGTCTAATATTCAACATTCGTGTGTAGTACATCTCAAATGCTTCGATTCTCTTCTGTTCCTGTTTTCCCACCGTCCACGTTTTACTACCATACAGTGTTGTACTCCAGACGTACATTCCCAGAAACTTCTTCCTCAAATTAAGGCCCATGTTTGATACTAGTAGCCTTCTCTTTGCCAGGAATGCCCTTTTTGTCATTGCTAGTCTACTTCTGATGTCGTCCTTGATCCGTCCGTCATTGGCTATTTTACTGCCTAGATAGCAGAATTCCTTAACTTCATCTACCATCAATTCTGATGTCAAGCTTCTCACTGTTCTCATTTCTGCTACATCTCATTACTTTCGTCTTTCTTCGAATTACTCTCAATCCATATTCTTTACTCATTAGATTCTTCATTCCATTCAGCAGGTCATGTAACTATTCTTCACATTCACTTAGGATTGCAATGCCAACCGCAAATCGTATAACTGATATCCTTTCACCTTGAATTTTAATCCCACTCCTGAACCTTTCTTTTATTTCCATCATTGCTTCTTCGATGTACAGAGTGAACAGTAGAGGCGAAAGACTACATCCCTGTCTTACACCCTTTTTAATCCGTGCGCTTCGTTCTTGGTCGTCCAACCTTATTATTCCCTCTAGTCTCTTGCATATATTCTATATTACCAGTCTCTCCCTAGAGCTTACCCCTATTTTTCTCAGAATTTCGAACATCTTGCACTATTTTACATTACTGAATACTTTTTCCAGGTCGACAAATCCCATGAACGTCTCTTGATTTTTCTTTAGTCCTGCTTCCATTATCAACCGCAACGTCAGAATTTTCTCTCTGCTGCCTTTACCTTTTACAAAGCCAAATTGATCAACATCTAGCACATTCTCAATGTTCTTTTCCATTCTTCTGTGTGTTATTCTCGTCAGCAACTTGGATGCATCAGCTGTTAAGCTGATTGTGCGATAATTCTCGCACTTGTCACCTCTTGTAGTCTTCGGAATTGTGTGGATGATATTTTTCCGAAAGTCAGATGGTAGGTCACCAGACTCATACATTCTACACACCAACGTGAATAATCATTTTGTTGCCACGCCCCCAATGATATTAGGAATTCTGATGGAATGTTTCTATCCCTTCTGCCTTATCTGACCATTAGTCCTCCAAAGCTCTCTTAAATTCTGATTCTAATACTGGATCCCCTATCTCTTCTAAATCGACTCATGTTTCTTCTTCTATCACATCAGAGAAATCTTCCCCCTCATAGAAGCTTTCATTGTATCCTTCCACATATCCACTTTCTCCTCTGCATTTAGCATTGGAATTCCCGTTTCACTCTTAATGTTACCACCCTTGCTTTTAATGTCACCAAAGGTTGTTTTGACTCTCCTGTATGTTGAGTCTGTCCTTCCAACAATTATTTCTTTTTCGATGTGTTCATATTTTTCCTGCAGCAATTTCGTCTTAGCTTCCCTGCACTTCCTATTTATTTTATTCTTCAGAGACTTGTATTTCTGTATTCCTGAGTTTCCTGGAACATTTTTGTACTTCCTTCTTTCATAGATCAACTGCAGTTTCTTCGCAATTACCTTCTTTGTACCTATGTTTTTCCTTCCAACTTCTGTAATGGCCTTTTTAGAGATGTCCATTCCTCCTCAACTGTTCTGCCTACTGAGCCATTCCTTGACGCTGTAACTATAGCCTTAGAGAACGTCAATCGTATGTCGTCATTCCTTAGTACTTCCGCATCTCATTTCTTTGCGTATTGATTTTCACTGAGTAATGTCCTAAACATCAGCCTACTCTTCATCACTACTATCTTGTGATGTGAGTCTATACCTGCTCCTGGGTACGGCTTACAATCCAGCACCTGATTTCTGAATCTATGTCTACCATGATGTAATCTGACATTACCCTTTCAATATCCTCATATACTTTCT
Source organism: Schistocerca nitens (assembly GCF_023898315.1). Classification (NCBI taxonomy): domain Eukaryota; kingdom Metazoa; phylum Arthropoda; class Insecta; order Orthoptera; family Acrididae; genus Schistocerca; species Schistocerca nitens. Next base: position 658,922,506 of record NC_064614.1, on the reverse strand, counting down.
CTATCTCTTCACCTTCAGCTTGCAACGTCGGCATGTATACTTAACCTACCGTTGTCAGTGTTGGTTTGCTGTCGATTTTGATAAGAACAACCCTATCACTGAACAGTTCACAGTAACATACTCTCTCCCCTACCTTCCTATTCATAACGAATCCTACTCCCGTTTACCATTTTCTGCTACTGTTGTTATTACCGTATACTCACCTGATTAGAAATCTTTGTCTTTCTTCCATTTCACTTCACTGACGCCTACTATATCTAGATTTAGGCTTTGCGTTTCCCTTTACAGATTTTCTATTTTCCCCACCACGTTCAAACTTCTGACATTCTACGCCCTAGTCGTAGAGTGTTATCCTTTCCTTGGTTACTGAATCTTTTTCTCATGGTCACCTATCGCTTGGCAGTCCTCTCCCGGAGAAATATTAGCTGGTTATGTAACAACTGAGATTTTCACTCTAGGAGCTTATTTAACGAGGGCGACTTAGCTCTAAAAAATACGACGACGTGTAATGAATGTCACACACTGAACAAAATTTTAGATTGATCTGAAGATGGCTCGATAATGAGCCGAAGCCGATAATCAGTAAAAAAAAAAAAACTGCGATCTTGACGTAGGGTTTTTATCTACACATGTTTTTAACCGACGAAAGTATTTTCCCTGCACCACGAGCAAATGGAACAGTGAAGGGGCCAAACGATAGCGGTTCTACAGGTACACTCCACCACGTGTCGTAAGCTGGATTGCTCAATACTGATGCAGATGTAGAAGTAGGATTTGTACGAAATTGGCCATCTCTCTATACAGGTCAGAACGAACATGCTTAGTAGTTAGTAGAGACAAAAAATTTATGCTGGAGAAGAATTGGTTTGAATTCCATTCGTACGATCATTACACAACTGTCTTTGTTCCTGCATTACTGCTTCTTTCTATTTCTTGCCTAAGAAATTATGTTATTAATACAGTGTCACATTCTTATAAAAGTATGTTGTTGGCTATGCTGATACATTTTCTTCTTGAAATCCTACCTTATGTTATTTCGCTGTTTGTCAGATATTCATAATCAAGAAACACTAAAGGTTTTATTGACTTTGCTACTACTTTCTTTACGATTTGTTGTGGGGTGGAACTGTAATCTTAAATTGCAGACTTTCACTCCAAAAATGCTAACGATTCCTAATTTAATTTGAGGTGACGGACTCGTAACTACTGAAGATAAGATTCAACTGTCGAAGCACATCGCAAAACATTATCATAATGGAAACCGTGTACTCAGTTAGTGAAACCTCGTGCCCCGGGATTTGTTGTAATAAGCCACTTGTCTGGAGCCTCAACGGCGTGGGGTGGCGGGAGCAGGGCGGTCACGGCCGGCCATTCACGTGGCACCTGAGCGCGAAATGGCGCGCAGACCTTTACCGGCTTCCAGCCGTGGTCACGGAGCCCACGTAGTAGCTACCAGCAGGGGTTACCGTACTGCAACCTTCAACTTCCTGCAGGATACAGGGGCGAGAGGGAGCAGATGTAACGCATTGGACTCACATTCTGGAGGACAGCTTTTGAGATTTTCCGAGGTTTACCTCAAGTTGCTTATACCTAAAGGTGAGAGGGTTTCCTTGAAAACGGCGCCTGCGATTTTTGCCCCCCTTCCTTCTCCAGTCTGACCTTGTGCTTCGTCTCTGGTGACCCGGTAGTCAACTGTCCTTATTCCAAGATTTAGGCATTTCTCCGGATACATTGTTTTGTGTAGCTATTCATATTCGCAAAATGAAACATGCATTTTCCGCGTTTGGAAAAAATTAACGGCTCGCCCCTTCATTTGACAGCAATGTTCAGAGCATTACTCAATTCCATGTGTTGATATCAATGTAAACGTAAAATTTCGAAGCCCACCTAAGAAAACACAAAGTTTATTGTTTTTACAAAAACTTCTTTTCCATATCTGAATATTATTTTTTATTTGTAATGTAATCCATGGATAGATGATATACTAATTTTCTCTTGATTAATAGTTAGGGGATAAAACAATCGCAAGTACGCAGTCAGATGATGGAAATTAGCGTTAACTGGCAAAGGGAAGCAATGACGATTCTTCAGCATAACAAGAATGATACTGATATTTATGCAAAGCGACCTTTATTTCAGTCTCACCCTCAAAATTTAATACATATCGCTGCGATCCATTAGATAATAATCAAAAAATAGGTAGCGGCGCGTGCTGAACATTACCTTAGTTATTCCTATTTGATTTCAGTACCTATAATGTAATTTTTCGGTTAAACGTCGTATTGCAAAGATAGTGATTTGCTAGACTCGCAAGTTTCCTTAAATAATGGTCTATCTACGTAACAGTAACAGAGAAGGCTCATGTCCAAGTATCTAGCCGTATAGGAGCAACTTAGGTGGCTGATGTGTAATATTTCCAACATGACGCTGCCTGCCCCGATGACAGACATAGCTGTGCGATCTAAGATGAAGGACACACGCTGAACCATCAAGGAAACTTCAGGTAGGTAATGGAAAAAGGGGGGACATGACATGACGTAAGTAGGTTCAAATGGGTGTAGGCTGCATTAGTTATGCACAGACAGAAGGGCTTGCACAGGCTAGACTAGCTTAGAGAGCTGCCTCAAACTAGATTTCGGAAGTCATGCCAAACGATTTGTCATAGTGGGAAGAGCGAGCAAAACGACGGATTGAATTTCAAATTTTTATGAAACTATTTTTTCAGTTCCAACCGAATGGTTTCCTAAAAAGGCAGGCTGCCGGCATTATGTGGCATTCTTACTCAACTGAGCTAATGTTCCCTCTGTATGGCTGTGACGTCGCAGGGAAATTAACTCCAATCTTCTTTCTTCAGAGGAGTGTCTGTGTGTATCGAGGGGAAAGTATGTTACAAGATTTCGTGTCGGAAGCTATATATTTACAGAAAGGGAAGGATCGATTCAATCACCATTTATCTTTACATAAAACGTTCTCGGACTTCTTGCAGCGTCAGTTCAGAGTAAAACCTCGAGCTTCCCGCGATTTCCACCGTCGCCATTGTCAGGAGCAACTGACTCAAAATCACCGCTGTGGTGGCCTTATATAGCCCAAAGATGACTTCTGATTGGTCGATAGTTACGTCATGCTGTCACAGATGGTGTCAACGTCTGCGCTGGCGGCGCCACCGCTCTTGCCGCAGCGAAAACACTGCGAGGATTATCTATGGCTCTTTTCTGCATCGAGAGCTCGCTTCCATACACCGCCAAGATTATATCCGCCGTCATGGTTTTTGCAACCTCTTTAACCATACAGTCCCATATACTGTGAGTCTGGGACAAAAACTTCGCTTCGTCAAATAGTATTTTATGTTTGTTTGTGAGGCTGTGCTCTGCAACTGCGGATTTCTCCAGCTCATGATTTTTAATACTCTGTTGATGTTCTGCACAGTGGTCGGAAACGGTGCGGATGGTGTGACTGATGTAAATTCCCGGAATCTTGAGTCAGAGACTGGCTTTAGCACGGTGTACCACCCGCTTTATCTTCTTAGGAGATCGTAAAACAGATCTGATATCTCGTCTTCGCAGGAAGTAATTCAGCCGGTGACTCATGATTGATCACGTGCATGTTAAACATTTTCAAATTTCCATTTCTTGGTCAATGCTGATTTGATATCACGTGACCATAACCGTTCTTCCAGAACACGTGCTTCGGATGATTGATTTCGGAATCCAAGCGGTCTTCATCAGAAAAGGTTTTTTGTTTTGTGTAGCAGTGTATTTAAAGGCGCTCTCTTCTGTTCTGGATGGTGAAAACTCTGGGCGCTCAGATATAAATCAGTGCGCGTCGTCTTGTGGTACACTGAGTGGTCGAGACGTCCATCCGACTTGCGTTGTACGAGGACAACGGCAGACTTCCCTCTTTTTCTGTCTCGACGCTGAACTGGATGTTTGGATGCATGCTGTTCATATGTTCCTGGAAGAGCTCAAGAGCTTCTACGCCGTGTGGGCAGATCATAAAAATGTCAACATAACGATGAAGAAACAAACTGAAAGTAAGAAGACAAAAAAGTGGTAGTCCACTTCCATACGAAAGGCAAACGTCCTAGGCTCTAGTCTCGGTCCGGTGTACAAGTTTAATATGTTAGGTAGTTTCACATCAGAGCACACTCTGCTGCAGAGCGAAAATTAATCCTGAAACCTGAGCTGATAGACAATAATGACCTATTACTTAACCTAGTGACACAATTTGAATAAGGAAATAATAGATATTAGTTTAAAACCATCTTTCTCAAGTACGCCGACGTCACTGCCCACGTATCCCTATACTTCACCCACCATCTCAACGATTTTACTTGTTGGCTCCTCTAGAGCAATCTCTCCTAAATCCAGCAGTAATTACAGGATGAACGATGCGCAAATTCTGTCCCACGACCCCTACCTCGCCATTTACAGAAATCCTATTCAATGGAGACACTAAAATACCTTGGACTAACCTTCGACTCTTAAGTAACATGGAAGACCCACCAGCTAACCAAACAAAAAGCACCTAATAACTAACTGGCCCCGGCCAAATATGGGTATTGCATCCCTCCACCATACTCCACATTTATAAAGCTTTAGTCGGGCCTATCGTCTCTCATGCCAGTATCGCCAGAATTTCCGCTCCACCAAAATTTTGTCTCTCCCTCCAAATCACCGAATGCCTTACTCTCTTGTCGCCAGTTGGTCTACCCTACCCCACATGTATGCTGCATGGACTTATTAATTTCCCCGTTTCCTCTCCCACATTTAACATCTTCAGATTTCCTACACTTTCCACAAACTCGACACCAACCACCCAATCGTTTCATCCCTGATTAGCAACACTCTTATTCCGATGTCTTTGAATTAGCATATCTCCCAACATTCGAACGATCGAGCTGGCGCAGTAATGAGCACAATGGACTCACATTCTGGGGACGACAGTTCAAACCAGCGTCCGGCCATCCAGATTGAGGCTATCTGTGTTTTCCCTAAATCGCTACAGGCAAATCCCGGGCACGGGCGATTTTCTTCCCGATACTCGGAACAATCAGAGCTCGTGCTCGGTCTCTAATGGACCTAGTTGTCGGCGGGACGTTAAAACTTAATATTCCTTCCTTCCCAACTTTAATTTTTTTCAACATTGACAGTCAACAGTATTGATATAATGGGAAAAATGCTGATGCACGCTATGCCATCTTACAATAAAATTATTCGTAACCGGTTTCGATCATGGACCATCTCCATAGTGGAAAAATATGTACTGTGACAATTTCACATGTCAAACATGCTATTTAACCCGAAAAGTATATGCCATTGCTGACTTGAGAAAGTCATAAAATTATTCTTAACTCCACAATACCGGCTTAAGCAAGCAGAAAGCATTGAAAACATGTAACAGCAGTAAGTGCGCATCACCTTTGCTTAGGTGCAACGTCCTGTAAGTTAACACACAAGTGTGTGTTGTTGTACCTGAGCAATGGTGGTGCACATTTACTGCTGGTTCATGTTTTCAGTGCTTTCTGCTTGTCTGAATAATGGTGCTGTGCACATTCTTCTGTTACATATTTTCATGTTTTCAGTGCTTTCTTCTTGCTTAAGCCAGCATTATGGCGTTAAGAATCATTTTCTAAAGTTTTCAAGTCAGCAGTGGCGTATACTTTTGTGCTTAAAAAGCACGTATGACATGTCAAGTTGTCACAATAGATAATTTTCCACTGTGAAGATGGTCCATGATCTAAAGCGGTTGTGAATAAATACATTGTAAGACAGCACAGTGTGTGTGTCATGCATTTCTCCAAGTTCTTAACATTAACACTCTTCGTATCCTTTCCAACGAAACTTAACCACCTCCCCGACGAAACTTAACCATCTCCTGCTACGTGACAACGAATGCTGCCCAAAGATGACACCATTCCTCCAGATTTAATATAGTGCTCTTCTTCTTCTTCATGTGGAAGATCCTTCTCACTTCATGACTTCCACTTCCAAGTTTGGCTCGGAATCCTCATTCCCACCTTCTCCATTACATGCCCTTTTGAAAACACTTCCACACAAAAATCCCGTCATTTATTGATGACTACCTACAACTTGTTGCAGTGAAAAGAAATGATTCGGTTTTATTACTGCATTTCGTTTTAGTATTTTAGAAAACAACACTCATTTTTAAAATCTACACTGTACTGCCGCCATTTTAGTAACTAAAACATATACCAATTTGATATTTAATTTTTTGAACTACGCATGCACATTTTACGAATCCACTCAGCTGAAGAGCGGAAATGTACCGGTACTAGGTCACAGGGAATAAAGTAACGGTAATGAAAAAACAGTTAGTATGAAGCCACATAGAATCCAAGATTGGAGCTGAAACACGAACACAATAGGTCAACCATGGCAAAAACAATCCGCCATGTCCATATTAACAAATCAGCAGAGCATTAGCCTCTCGAGGCTTAGTGAATCCGCAAGTTGCCCAGACAGGGATCTGAATGTTATTCTTCCAGAAGTTGAGTCCAGGCCCTTAACGAATACGCCACGTCGGTCGGCTACTCAAGCTGCGAGGCTTACTTTCGAATAAATCGGAGGAGGAGCCAACTATTCAGAGTTCACGAATGTATTTCGTGCGACAAGTCAGTGGACGACACAGCTAATGCACCAGTAAGGCCACAAGGCAAAGCACGTGGGCCCAGTCGCGCACATATCGCTTTAACGTTGTTGACAGTGCTCTATTAGATCCGATACCGAGCTGCTTTTGAAGGCGCTGCGTTAGTAATGGATCACGCCTGACGCCTCCTCGCGACTGCACAGCGCGAAGCGGCCGCGTGATCTCTCCACTTAACAACGTCTTCAATAGGGAAATGAGCCGCAGCGAGGCAGTGTGAGCTCGACTGCGGTTTATTCCATTAGTCTCCGTGAATGGGAATGGCGCGGGCAAGCGGGCTCGCCTGACCTGCAGCAGAGCTGTCGCATGTCGGTAGCTCTCGTGGAAGTTGCGCTCAAGGCCTGTCTGTCGACTGTCGAAAAATAACGATCAAGGTCACGCTTCAGTGACTTCTTGCTATCATTGGTGTACTGTTCCAAAATTATCGGATATTTAGTTTTGTTTGATGCAAGACGAAGAACAGAGGCAAATGCAAATAATAATAATAAAAAAATAGTAATCGTAGGCCGTAGACTCAGTTTCTGGAAGAACAATGTTTAAAACTCCGGCTGAACATCCTGTGACTTTACTAAACCTCGGGAGGCTAAGACACTGCTGATTGCCGGCCGAAGTGGCCGAGCGGTTCTAGGCGCTACAGTCTGGAACCGCGCGACCGCTACGGTCGCAGGTTCGAAACCTGCCTCGGGCATGGATGTGTGTGATGTCCTTAGGTTAGTTAGGTTTAAGTAGTTCTAAGTTCTAGGGGACTGATGACCTCAGATGTTGAGTCCCATAGTGCTCAGAGCCATTTGAACCATTTCACCTTGGTTGTTCCTCGTCTTACTGTGTTCGCGTTTCGTCTCTAATCTTGGATACTATGCGGGCTCAAATTAATTATTATTTTTTTCTTTATTGTCATTTCATAAGCTGTGGCCTGGTAGCGGTACATTTCCGCTCTTCACCTGAGTGCACTCATAAAAAATAAATGCATAGCTAAACAAACGAAAAAATTGGTGTATCTCTTAGTTTAAAAAAAGGGCGGCAGTACGCTGTAGACGTTATAAATAACTGTCGTCTTTTAAAATACTAAAACGAAGTGCGGCCATAAAACCGAATTACTTCAAGTACTAGGATGTGACCAACAGGTGATGGCGGTGTCTGTCGGGAAGTGTTTTGAAAAGGACGTGTTATGGAAAAGATGAGAGCGAGGATCTCTAACCAAATTGTTGGAAGTGGAGTTAGCAAAGTGGGAGAGACTCCTGGCCTGCAGAGAGAGGTGATCATTTCGTTAAATCTCAAAGAATGGTTTGATCTCTGGATGGCATTCTGAATCATCTCAGACAGCAGATCGCCTTTGAAACGCATCGGACAGAACAGAAAAAAATGAAAAGTTGCCTATTAACATTTAAATATTAGTAAATACTCTAATTTTTTTACACTGATCAGTCAAAACATTATGACCACCTGCTTAAAAGCTTATTTGTCCGTCTTTGAAACGAAATACATCACTGATTCTGCATATCAGGGATCCGACGCTTATTGGCAGGTTTGTGGAGGTACGTGGCATTAGATATCTACGTACAGGTGATGTAATTCGCATAAAACGAGCTCTGATTTGCGTGCGCGGCGATGACGCCCGATAGCGACTCACATGGGTTTCATAGGGTTTGCATCAGGCGTATTTTTTCGCAGAGACAGCAACGTGAGTTCACTATAATGCTCATTGACCCACTGTGGCAAGGTTCTGACTCGGAGACACGGACAACTATACTGCCGAAAGATTTCATCGCCGTTGGGGAAGACATCAAGCATGGAGGGATACCGGCGGTTCACAGCTGTCAGCGTATCTTCGATTACTACCACAGGTCGTACACAAGGACAGGAGAATGTCTTCCATGGCGTAATACCGCTCCTATCAGCCTGCGTCCGTGGCGCGCTGCACCTTTGGATCCGCCTTTCACCTCGATGACGGCGTTTGTGGAGACGACCATCGACCGAGCGTAGCAAAAAACGTGATTCACCCGAAGAGCCGACATGTTTCCATTGATAGACGGTCGAATCCCGAATCCAATAGTCCCGTGTCCACTGTAGTATAACTGACGATGCCGTTGGGTCAACGTGTGAACACGTAGCGGTGGTTCAACGCCATGTTCAACAATGTACGATGAACGAAGTGCTCCGAAATACTTGTGCGTGCACCAACATTGTGCAGAGACGCCACAGATCACCAGCTATCCTTCTTTACAGAGCAGACAAGCTTCCGAACACCACGTTCTCTGAAGAGTCTTGGACGTCCAACCATTTAGCGCCTAGTGGTAGTTTCACTGTCCTTCTAGCACTTACCGTAGCATGTGAATATTGGACCAGCTTCGCCGTTTTTCAGATACTCGTTCACAACATTTGCGTAGTAATAATCTGCCATGTTCAATGTCGCTTATCTCATTGGATTTGTCTATTTGCAGCCCATATCTTCACTGGGGTGATATTCGTTCGTGTCTGCTCCGCTTACATATTTTTGTTAGCGCGTCACGTGCCAGCAACGCCACCAGGCGGCATCAAACATCGCGGTGAGCAGTGGTCATGATGTTTTGGTTGTCAGTGTATGTCATTGTAGCCCAAGGCATCTGAGATCTGAGGTGCTGTGCTAGTGAAATTTTTTGAGAAGATAAAGTTAATAGCCTGCCCTCAGTAGCCAGAGACTGTGGCTGCCTATGTGTGAGCTGCGTTTGCATGAATGTGTGTGTGTGTGTGTTCAAAAATGGTTCAGATGGCTCTGAGCACTATGTGACTTAACATCTATGGTCATCAGTCCCCTAGAACTTAGAACTACTTAAACCTAACTAACCTACGGACATCACACACATCCATGCCCGAGGCAGGATTCGAACCTGCGACCGTAGCAGTCGCGCGGCTCCGGACTGAGCGCCTAGAACCGCTAGACCACCGCGGCCGGCTGTGTGTGTGTGTGTGTGCGTGTTTATATTGTCTATTTCCGATGAAGGCCTGGTTGGCCGATTGCTTACTTTCTGATAGTATTTTTGTTGTGCCTATCTGCGTCTCAACGTCTCCGCTATTAGGTGACTGGCAACTGTCCTTTCCATACTAATGTTTCATTCTATCCTCGATTTTCCGTTTTTTATTTTTTAAAACATATGTTTTTCTTAAGCAAATTAATGTTTTTTTTAAACTTATTTCTTAAATAAATTCTGTCACACATTAATTAGGGAATAGGTAAAATAAATGATTGTTAAATATGTCTTCTTATAATATACAGTTCTTGAACTAGTCATTTTGCAATTTATGTTAGTAAAACTACAACTGCTATAATTCAAAATGACGAATGGGATAAAACTGAATATCTTGAAATGATGTTTTATCATAGAATTTATACAGAATAGCGAGGAGATCTGTCTTTTTGGAACTGACAACGTGAAATAAAATCAGACTGTTTTCCTCGGGGTATATTCTGAAATAACTTTTTTGCGATACTTTAGTGGTACTGATCAGAGTCTTTAATAACGTAGTGTCAACGTAGTCTACGTAAAATCGATTTGACTCTTTACAGTAATTTCTTGTCTATAGGGCAATGTTCGTGACGCGCATTTTTTTCTAAGTTATACGGATAACTCAAGGCTTCAGATATTTTATTCTATTCTGCCATGCAGTGGCTTTACTTTCTCAACATCTCAAATTTTTAAGGCTTTATTTTTGCATAGAATTGTCGTGCTGTAATGAATATATAGTATCTCTTGTGTGGTAATTCATGGCGTCGGATGATCCGTTGAGTACCGACAATTTTCACTAACAAATCTACAGAACACATCAAAATTACTGAAAATAACTTTTGGACTCATAGCTGAGACCACAGCTATAAAAAAGTAGTTGAAGTATAGGCCCAGAAAGTCTTCGTTTTGTAGTCATTACTGAAAGAGCGTAGTAATATTGACATCGCTTGTTTCAAAGTGTTAGCTCAAAGTAATTGCTAGCATTATCAGCAATGCGCAGTTGGAAATGTGTTCCCCCCGCTCCTAGACAAACAATTCGTTGAGCCATAGACCATCGCGCCGTTTCAAAGCCCTCGAGAAGAGGCTGGAAGTTTTCCCAAGCTCTGACTCGAAGGTTGCTGGTTGGTTGTTTTAGGGGAAGGAGACCAGACATCGAGGTCATCGGTCTCATCGGATTAGGGAAGGACGGGGAAGGAAGGCGGCCGTGCCCTTTGAAAGGAACCATCCCGGCATTTGCCTGGAGCGATTTAGGGAAATCACCGAAAACCTAAATCATGATGGCCGCACGCGGGATTGAACTGTCGTCCTTCCGAATGCGAGTCCAGTGTCTAACCACTGCGCCACCTCGCTTGACTCGAAGGTAAAAACGCCTTTGCATACGTACTCCACACGAACAGTTTCGTTTCCAGAGGCTCGTTCTGAAAAAGTTCTTGAAGAATTTATCAGCAAGACGGACTTTATCAGGAGAATCACTTAAAGTCTTTCAATATTAATCAAAGAATCATAATTTCTCAATAAATATTTAAGAAATAATTTTTTCTTAGTAGCTGGAAAAGATCTGTACGCGGAAATAACACCAAATGATATCATTTTGAAGCACGCACTGTATGCCCTAATATTGTGTAGAAAATGTTTCTTCTGTTCTGCACTTCTTGAACACTAAGTTTTGTTCCTGGACTTGCGATCATTGTATTTCACGAACTTCACTCATTGTAATCCAACTTAGGTCATTTAGTATCCTGCTTCTTGGGCAGTTTCTCTACGTCCCCTTGCTGAGTGTCTCACTTCATCCTCTTCTTTGACTTCATCTCGTTTTTCTTCTCATAAATTTGCTCTCTGTCTGTTCATCTTCCTCTGTTGTGAAGTTAAACGTACTTCTCGCTCCTCACTCTGCACCTCGCTGTTTTCTTCTTTTCGAGCAGTCAGTCATGTTGAGTGCTAATAATCCTCAACACACCAAAACTGCACTTAATAAACGGTTCCCTACATTAAGCAGTTCACTTTCATTTAAAAATATGTTACTTTCTGTACACTTTCTTTTTACCTTTCCTTTAATCGATTTCCAGAAATATACTGATGCATGTATCCCGCCGTTCCTTATGTACATTATCTGCCCAAAAGTACCGCGACACGTATTAGCAGACATTAATATGGTGTCTGGCCACCCTTCTTGTTTATGACGATTTGAACTTTGCTGGATGAACAGCAGCCCATTCTCCCTGAAGACCCTAAACAAAAGACGGTGCTGACGCTGGCCACTGGGGTCTGGAGCGAAGTCGGCGTTCCAACTCATCCTGAAGTTGTTCAGTTGCGTTAGGATCGGGTCTCCGGGCAAGCCAGTCCATTTCAGGAACGATATTGTCCACAAAGCATTGTCTCACAAATTCTGCTTTATGACAGGGTGCAATGTCATGCTTATACAAAGAATCGTCGTCTCAGAACCGTTCCTATGCTGTACGTAGCACACAATGCTGTTAAATGTCCTCTTATTCTTCCGCATTTAGCGTTTTCTTAAGTTCAGTGAGGGAACTACCATACCGTAACGCCAAGCCACCTCCTCCGCACTTCACTGTTGGCACTATACACGGTGGAAGGTAGACTTCTTGAGGCATTCGCCAAACACAGACTCTTCCTTCGGCTTGCCTCAAGGTACAGCTTGATTCATCACCCCAAATGACCCGATTCTGATCATCCACTGCTCAGTGGCGCGCTCTATGGACCACGTAAAGTTTCGCCTAGTATTAATTACAGGAGTGTGTGGCTTATGAGGAGATGGTCGACCATTGTAGGCCGTTCTTTTTAACTCCCTACGCACAAACATTGTACTAACTACTGTGCTGGTAGCACTTGGAACTCACGAGTGATTCCTTTCGCTCATTTCACGCCACTTTGTACGACCATTCTCCACAATGATTGACGACCTTGTCCGTCAGTACATAAGGTCGGACAGGTCTTGGTTTGGCTGGGGTTGTTCCTTCGCGTTTCCACTTCACAATCACACTACAAACAGCGGACTTGGGCAGCTCTAGAACGGCTGAAATGTCCCTGATTGATCTGTTACCCAGGTGACATCGAATAAACTGGTCCATGTTCAAAGTCACTGAGCGTTCCTGACCGATCCATTCTGACGTTACTGCTTTTCAACTGACAACACGTCCTCCCCGCCTCCTTTTATAATGGCAGGTCCGCTCTGGTGATATTCAGCTATCAGTCCTGCATTACATAGCAGCGTCAAGATGGTTATGATCGGATAACGTACACCCTTCTGAAATGGAAAATATCATGACAACGACAGGACAACTGGACATTCTAGAACATTATCTATCACCCTAAAAGATTCTAGAACATACTTGGATCATTTAAAACATTATAGAACAGTCTCTAACGTCTGGAAGATTCTGTGGGATTGACCAACATTCTCGAACATTCTAGAAGAACAATTGTGGCCAATGCCGACCACCTCGACTCCCGATTCCCAGCTGCTTCACCGATTTCCCGCAAGTCGTCCACTGGTGCGATGGCCTCTTTTGACATCCAAGTCTTCAAACCCAACCCCGAAATATCCTTCGTAGACAGGGGATGGAGGGCTGCCATACTACAGGTCATGCAGCTACTCACGGAGGTCGAGTGTGGGCTGTAATTGTCATATGACAGCGAAATTTGATCGATACGCTTAGTGCTCCAAGTTTGGATGTTGGGAGTAAATCTAGCGTTGTACAGCATCTCGTCGACGTTCCCGGTGCTCATATTGAAAAAAACTGTGTAAGTGATGGTTAATAATAAAACGTCCTGCTCCTAATACATTACATACAAAAGCATTTCATTCTAGAAACAACCCCCAGGCTGTGGCTAAGCCATGTCTCCACAATATCCTTTCTTCCAGGAGTGCTAGTTCTGCAAGGTTCGCAGGAGAGCTTCTGTGAAGTTTGGAAGGTAGGAGACGAGGTACTGGCGGAATTAAAGCTGTGAGGACGGGGCGTGAGTCGTGCTTGGGTAGCTCAGTTGGTAGAGCACTTGCCCGCGAAAGGCAAAGGTCCCGAGTTCGAGTCTCAGTCCGGCACACAGTTTTAATCTGTCAGGAAGTTTCATTTCTACACGTCTTTCTTCCATTCAGAGCGCTAGATTAGCAACTGGTGAGCAAAATTGGAACTAAATTTTTTCCTTCGTCAATCGGTTCCAAATCATGGCATTAAAATAGCTACCAAGTTCCGCTGCCATATGATAACTACACCCTGCACTGGACTTCTATGAGTAGCCGCATTTTAATTGGCACCACCTGATATACAACCTGACACAGCTGCCCCTATCTACACGTTTTACGCAACCCGCAACGTCTTCAAATGCCACACCTGAGATTTTCGTATTCTCTCACTCGCTACCTGCAAATTATTAGATTTATAGAAAAAATGAACAGTACCTTTATGTAGGAAATTTAATGTAGTTAAAAGTTGTACTGGGATACGTTTTCGCTGGTAGCCACGGTTTTCGAGTTATTCAAAACAAAACGCATTCGAAGGTCACTTTTGTAGGTTTTTCTTGAATAATTCGAAAACTACAGCCTCTAGCGGAAACGTGTCTCGTTAAGAAGACGACCACTTTGTCTTTAAGAAAGGAACTAGAGAGGCAATTCTGACGTTGTACTTGGTAATGAAGGCAAGACTTACGAAACATCAATATATTTTCACAGGAGTTCAAAAATGTTCAATTGTGTGTGAAATCTTATGGGACTTAACTGCTAAAATCATCAGTCCCTAAGCTTACACACTACTTAACCTAAATTATCCTAAGGACAAACACACACACCCATGCCCGAGGGAGGACTCGAACCTCCGCCGGGACCAACCGCACAGTCCATGACTGCAGCACCTGAGATCGCTCGGCTAATCCCACGCGGCTTTCACAGGAGTTGTCGAGCTACAAGAAACGTTCGTCAACGTACAATGGTGTAAGATGTCCGAAACTATAGATGTAAACTACAGTGAAAGACAGATAACAACAAGAATCGAAGACCAAGAATTAAGTGCTCTAATTAAAAATGCAGTCTTTCGCCCCTGCTGGTCAATCTATAAGTCGAAGCAGTAATGACGGAAATAAAAGAAAGGTTAAGGAGTTGGAGTAAAATTAACAGTGACACGATAAGAACGACTAGATTCGCTGACTACATTACTATCCCCAGTGAAATTGAGGAAGAACTGCAGAACCTGTTGAATAGAATGAATGGCTTAATGAATACAGGAATGGATTGAGGATAACCAATGAAATAGATAAAAAATGAAAAGAAACAGCAATGACTTTCAATAGTCAAGATCATATAAATTTGTCTTTATTTTTCACAACCGGTTTAAACAGATATAACTGTCATCTCATGGTCTTCAATATATATTTGTTCATTGTGAGTTAGAGCCTTATGCCACGTGACCGTTATGGTGGATAAAAAATAGCATTCACACAAAGATGTAACATACACCCCGTCTAACATGGATCCTAAATGTGTGGAACATGTATATTGTGATTTTTAAGAATTAACAGTCATCTGCGAGCGCTAATTATGCGAACATGGACATGTACACAAGGTGCTTTTTAACTGCAAATGATTCATTTCTGACGAATCTTTTTAAGTGCTCTATTTTATCCACCACAATAACAACATGGCATGAGGCAAACTCAGAACAAACACGTTTAGTACTGAAATTTTTTTGAAGACCAGAAGATGACAGATATTTTTGTCGAAACCGGTTGTCAAAAATAAAGTCGAATTTATGAGATCTTGTCTACTGAAAGTTTTTTACCAAGTGAAACAGATCGCTTCCTCTAATTTCTCAACATGAGAAAATGCAGTCATACAAAAATGAGTTTAGCGATAACCATAACAGCAAACTTTGGGCCAGATAGACGAAGTGAAGGACTTCTCATATCGTGAAATCAAAAATTTGTCATCACAGTCATGAAGGAAATAAGTACTGGGTGAAAGTGAACCATATACTGTGGAGTAAATGGAAAAGAAGATGAATGACGCCCTTGAGACATGGTTTTACAGAAGAATGCTGAACATTAAATTAACTGAGACTGATGCTACAGCAGTTCGACATGTGATGCAGCACTTAGTGGCCTGACTCTTTGTTTTCTATTTTAATATTGTGTGACTAAAGCGTTATCGCTTCATATTTATTTTATACGTGACATGCCAGATTTAAATGTTTTACTTCTGATGAAGGAACTCTTAGAAGTGGCCGAAACCTCTGTCAAAAAGACTTCGTTACGCGACCGAGGGTTGCAATTGTTTAAATTTTATATTATTTGTATTTTTATGGGAGGTCAGATGAATATCACCCTGCAGGGCAGATTGTTTGTATTGTTATGAGAGGTCAGATGAGTATCAGCCTCCAAGGATGATTGTTTTTATTGTCATGGGCGATCAGATAAATATTACCTCCCAAGGAAGATTATTTTTAGACATCAAATTCACAAATCATAATTAGTTATTTACTGTAGAGAATATTGAAAAAGTAAAAAAGAGAAGAAAATATTAATTAATTACAAAAAGTAAACAAAATGCGAAATATTTGCGACGTGATTAAAAAAATAAAAATAAGAGAGAAAGAAAGGCTGCCGTGAGATTTGATCCGACACGAACTACAGTTAGCAGTACAGGAAACTGACACGCCTCAAAGAGCTAACGATCTCTTCTTTTTAGCGTAATGATCGAATAGGCCTAACGTAGTTGGACAACGAATATTACACTGAAAACAACAGATACTGGAAGGCATAGTCACTTGTCGTGTAAAACACGCTTAAGGACTTAGTAAAATATGCCAGTCAGCTGATACGTTTCTCTCAGCTGAAAATTGTAGAGACACCATATGGCGATCGAAGTAATTACAAATAAATACATCCATTTTCAATATTTTTACTATGACCATTTGTCTGTTTGTTTAAAGATTAGACTAGTATAAAATGGTGTCTTTTAAAAGAATGTAGAAGCTAGAAAAGCCTACAGCTGTACAATTTGTAGCGAATTAAGGTTTAAAATATTACCCGTCCATATAATATGCGTGACGATTAACTCCAGTTACATTAGAAAGATCGTCATTTACGTTCGTAAATGTCAGCCTATCCACACAGTCATTGAAACAGATGTGAAAAGCTCGTCTTCATTCTACGGACATGGAGTTCTTATATTTCAACTGTTTCTACGTCCTCGAATACTGATTTTCAAAAGAAATGATAAATGGGTTAAATTTCAATGAATCTCGGCATATACTGTATCCTAACTACACTATTGCTTCCATTTGGTAATTTCAACGCGAAGCTGAAGCTCCACGGATTGCTAGAGTTGTGAGCAACGGCTTATCTGAACTTGCGGATGCTCAATGTTCTGTTCTTGGACAGTCAAATTATTCGTGCCGGGCAATGTTTTTGCCTCTCATTGTACAAGAGGTCGGATTTTTCCTACACGTCTGTCAGGGGGCATGAAGATGGCGTAGTGTAACGCCGAAGCTGGTAGCAAAACAAAAGGCTGACGACGCTTTCGATTTGACATTTCACATTGATTAGCCGAGGTCCCACAACCATCCCGTGGAAAGATGAACTTATAGAGACTTCTCGTTACGGTCAGGCCGTCTGTAACAGTGAAGACTATAATTGTCTACTGTGCTGCATTTCAAAAGAAGCGCTACGTCAACAGGAAGTTTATTGTTCTGGCACAACAGAATGCCACTAGAGACCCTTGCAGCCGAAGAAATGAATTTCGGTTCTAAAGAGCTTTCCGCTGGAGTTGCTCGCAAAACCCGATACGTAAACCAATCGTATCCTGGAGCATCCTAAAAAAGTGTGAATCAAATCTATCGATGAAATAATATCATCCAGTGATTTATGGTTCGTGAGAAGCTTGTTGAAATAAGATCAAATTCTGAGATGCGCAACTAGCGTCTGTTGTCCAGTGCATCATGACAAGCAAGATTGTCTCTCATGTTTCATGTCCACGTAGTTGTTATTGTACATCTAACAGCAAACACAGTAAAATGTTAGAGATATGAAAAACAAAATATAAAAGCAAGTGTAGGAAATAATAGAGAACTGGTATTCGTTATCTTAACCATAAACTGGTGACTAGAAAAATACAGGAACAAGCTAAAGAAAAAAAATTACGACTGGGGAAATATCAGTTTGAGAAAGTACCAGAAAAGGCAATTTCCCTAGTGGAGGGGTTCAACAGTAAAATTTAATAGCACATTAGAAACCCCGAGATATTGACGCACACTATACAAAAACGAGTAACCTAAATACAATGCGAGTAATAATAGTAGAAGAGCAAGCACTGTTTCATGATGAGTGCTGTGGCAAAACATGGTCGCAGTTAATTATCACTGTTGCAGAAGAACCAAGCAAAGACCTAAATGAGTATTTCAGAGCAGAAATGGATGTGCACAGGGAGTTGATACTAATACCAAGGTTCAAAGACGGCGTAGTCCTTCTCGTTGAAAGTAATGGCGACAAAAGGAACTAGCTACTTAGTGCAGAATATGGATTAAATATTCATGAAGCTAAGGTGACAGTAATTAAGAGTAGCAGAAAGAATGGAAAATTGTTGTTAAACGCCAAAATCGGAAAAAAATGGTAGAGGGGAAAGAATTATCTCGTGTACGAATTTATATAACACAGGAAACAGGAGGCAATGAAGATGTCACAAGTAGATTGACGCAGGAGTAACAAGATTTGTTCAGTGCGTTTGTGTGTGTGTGCGTGTGTGTGTGTGTGTGTGTGTGTGTGTGCGTGTGTGTGTAGGAAATTGGATGTGATTCTGGAACGGTGTGCTTTGAGGAGAGTACTGTATAGCAGCGATAAGAAAAAAAATACAACAATTTTAAACGTGTTCAGTCGATCCTGAAGAAGATCTCAACAGAGGGTTCGAAACGTCATGCGTGTAGAGGGAATAAAACGCTGCCTAACAACCCAGAAGATTTTGCCTTCATTTCAAATGTATTCACAAAGAATCATATGAGATATTTTTTTCTTTAGTCATCAGTCTTATGACTCACTTTATGCGGGCCGTCACGAAACCTTCTCCTGCGCTAACTTCTTCATTTCTCAGTAGCACTTGGATCCTTTTTTCTCTATTATTTGCTCAGTGTGTTCCAATCCATGTCTTCCCCGACAGTTTTTACCCTTTGCAGTTCCCTCTACTACCATCGAGGTCATTCCCTTATGTCTTAACACATGTCCTATCACCTTGTCCTTCTTCTTGTCATTGTTGTTCATAGGTTTCTTTATTTGACGATTCTGCAGAGAACCTCCTCATTCCTTATCTTGTCAGCGCACCTGATTTTCAACATTGTTCTGCTGCACCACATCTCAGATGCTTCGATTGTCTTCATTTCCAGTTTCCCAGTCCATGATTGGCTAGCAAACAATGTTGTGCTCCAAACGTACAATCTCGGAAATTTCTTTCTCAGATTAGGGAGGGTGTTTGATACTAGAAGACTTCTCTTGACCAGAAATGTCCTCTTTGCCTGTGCCAGTCTACTTTTTGTGTCCTCCTTGCTTTGTCCGTCATGATTTACTTTGCTTCCAAGGCAGCGGAATTTCTTAAATTCGTAACCACAAGTTTTGAGGTTATTCCTCGCTATTCTCATTTCTGCTACTTGTCATTACTTTTGTCTTTTTCCGGTTTATTGCTACTCATATAATGATTTGCGATGCCAAATGGCCTAATTACTATGCATGTTCGCGTTACCCGAGCTGGGATAATATTATCATTTTCACATGTGGTACTTAATTCACAAACAGTTTCGTCATGCTGTATAGACTCTAGTTATATGCATACTGAAGGTCATGAAATAGTATAAATATATCAACAAGATAGTTATCACAGTGTTGCATGGTAAAAGAGTCTTGCTTCGTTATACGAAAATTTGCACAGTCAAGTGCTTCCATTTGACAGTATGTAAGTTCTTAAAACAGAGATGTAACTATTTCGAAATTGGTAGAAACGGCAATGGGAAATATTGCAGTGGTAGACGAGGATTCATATGAAACATATTGTTGAGAGAGGTAACCATTAACAGGAATAACACCTTGATTATGATATCGTTTTACTGCAGCATTAAAACACACCAAAAGCAAGGTGTTATTCAGTTAATACGACGTATAACGTTATGATACTGCAAGCTTACGAAGGAGTAATCAGGTGCAGCAAAGCGATAGCTTTTAAAGTTGAGTCAGATGGCAGGAGCAAGTCACCTCGCTTGGAAGAGTAGCAGCGCTCCTTGCTGGGTAGCCCTGGCAGATAAGGCCGGCTGGCTCTTCTCGGAATTTGGTACCAGAAAGGGGAAGCACAGCTCCTTACGCCTGGAGATCCTTCCTGTGAAGGGCTGCATCGTCGCGTGGGCGGCTCCCGCAGGCGGCTTGCCAAATCGCCCTTTACGATTCCCAGAAAGGGTCGCGAGCAGCGGCAGCAGAAGCGCCGGCGATTGATAACGGCGAGCGAGATTGCCACCGTCATAAGTCTGAATACCAGCATCCGCTGTGTGGCTGGCTACGGCCAAATCACTGAAAGTTAGCGCGTTTCATCGTGTCTCCACAGCTTCTAGTCCGCGTATCATTCCCATGTAAGGATACACTCCAAATATTTTGAGGAAAGACTTTCTAAGACTTAAACTGATACTTGATGTCAACTTTTTTCGGAAATTCTTTTCCTGCCTATTACAAATGGCGTTTTATATCTTCTCTGGTGCTGCGTCGGTTATGTTGCTGCCGAAATAGCAAAATTCATTTATTACTTTTAATGTATCATCCCCGAAACTAATTCCATCAGCATCGAGGGATTTAATTCGAGTTTATTCCATTACCTTCGCTTTACATTCGTTTAAGTCCGTCTTACAACCTCTTTTCAAGATATTATCCATTCCGTTCAACAGATATTGCAAATTCATTGCCGTCTAATGTCAGAATTAAAATGTCTCAGGCGAATTTCAAAGTTCTTATTTCTTCTCCTTGAACTCTCATTCACTGGCCAGAGTTCTCATTCGTTGCTTTTACTGCTTTCTCTATACACAGATTAAGTAACATGGTGGATAGGATGTGGCCCAGTGTCTCTCTCCCTCTTTTGAATTAGTTCATCTCTTTTATGCGTTTAGGCGCTTCTTGGAACTGCAGTCTGCTTTCTGTAGACGTTGTAGAAAGCCTTTTTCTCCGAAAAATAATTGCTAGTTCTAATTGTGATGGTAGATGAAATAAAGATGGTCGGAGTATGTGTACTTCGCTCAGTAAGGTTAATTAAACGACTGAATTTTCATTCAGTGTGTCAATCGCATTACATATCTTCTCACTTTAGTATGTACTGCGACAGAATGATTTGATAGTGCATTGTACACAGTAATACGTATGCGTAAATCGTGTAATGCATTGGATGCAACTTTCATTCCAGAACATCCTCAGAAAATCAAAAGGTCAAATTGCTTTCGCTTGTTATATTAAACAACTCTAGAGATTAAAATACGGATTTATCCGGTAAAGTTTACCACTTTCGGAATGACTGATAGTATCAATCAACTCAAACATTGCTTCAAAATAATTAGAAATCCAACTGAGTGTAATGTGACGTGAGTAAATATGCTTTACTTTCTCTCATACAGTAAACTCATCAAACCAGGTAAGGACAATATGCCTATTAACTTCCAAAAAAACTTTAATAAAATTTCTCCTCAGATCAAATGTAGTTATTGCGTGTTCTCATAAAATTTGCCGTAGTTTTCGTAGTGTTGGGAGCGAAAGTGACGAATGTGCCTGACAGAAGGTAGGCGGACTTAGATGCTAAAGGTTCATGGATTAACTAACATTGGTAACCGGAATTCAAAAGGACTAAGAACATTAAATATCGTTTCTACTAGTATAGTATTCCTGAACCACCTCATTTAAGACACTTTCTCAAAAATTCATGTGAACGACGTTTATTTTTGGGAGAAGTAAATGGAAAACTGTTCAGAAACTAAAGTATCTTTGCCTGTAAGTAACATTTACGCTCCACTAGAAGCTATAGCAGCAAATACAGACTACAATGACACGACGATTGTAAGCTCACCCGATGATAAATTGTAAAAGCAGTGGCTAATGAGAAATTACTTTTGGTTTTTTTTAAATATTGTGGAATGTTGAATTTCTTGCCTGATGTCCCCTGGCAATCTATAGTTGAATTTTGCTCCACAACATGAAACTCGTTCTGAACCGGAGAGAGGTATAGCCCATACGGGAATTATTTCTGTATGTAGTACTGTGCTTGTGAATTGCTTACTTTATCTCAAATTCATTCTTGTTATTAACCACAATTACGGGGACGTGCTGAAAAGTAATGCCTCCGAATATTTAATGTCCAATCTCGTAAAGCTTTTTAAAATTAACAACAATTATTAACATTCTATATATTTGCTGTCTTCTGTGGCTGGACGGCTCCGAATTGTAGCTTGTAACATGGCGGTGTGTAATGCAGCTACAGTACGTCGGTGCGTGAGAAAAAGCGTGCTGTAACCTGGTTTCGAATACGAAGAGTTTGTCCACACATGCAGCAGCCCATCCTGCAGCATGACCATACCAGACCACTCTCCAGCGCTGCGACGTCCTCAACAGTCTTACGCCTTGGGTTCACTACTATCGATCAACCTCCACACAGTCTCGACTTTCCGCCATCCGGTTTTCTTCTGTTTCCAAGACATAAATAACACCTTCAAGGACTTCACTTTGGTAGTGATGAAGCGGTGCAAGCAGAGGCAAAGTTGTGGCTACATCAACGAAGTCAAACATTCTATAGTGACAGTATTAGCAAACTTGAGTGTTCGTCGCTAGTGTAACTGTGTTGAGGCATAAATATGTAGACGTGAATAATAAAGATGTACAATGTTAATAACGTTTGTTTTATTTACATAACTTTAAGAGTTTTCACATGAAAAGTCGGAGGCACTAGTTTTCATTACTCCCTGGTAGCTTTAGGGAGCGTATTTATTGACAGGTAAATGTAAGGGTTTCGAGGACCCTGAAGAGGTTTGTGAGAGATGTGCGGTTAGCAACTTCACACAATATTCTTATGACACACTTCTTCAGAATCAGGCCCAGAAGAAAATGCCATTTGACGTAATTGAGTGAAAGTATGCAAAGTGTGCTTGCTATGTTGTCTGCAGGTCAGAGAGATAGATTTCTCAGTGCTAAAGAAGCAGGACTGAGCTTTTTGGTTAACTTATCCTCATACTTGTGCCGCCTTAGTTTATTATCTGTCTGGATGTCCAGGACCTTCACATATGGAGCCTCATCGAGATTCCAGTTTATTCCTACTGATCTCTATTCTGGTACCTGTGAGTCGTTTTTATTTGTTTAGAATTGCGGAATATGATTTTTTGCAAGACGAATTATGGACATTCTAGGATGGGGTGAAGATGGAGATGAAAATCAGCCTTTTCGTTTTTAAAAAGGCCCATTCCAGCACTTCGCACAAACGATATAGAGGAATCTTGGGAAACCTAAGTCTGGTTAGCCAAATGACTTTCCTTTACCTCGCGACCTCGTTCCGTTTCTGTCGAGGTAAATTCTCGGCTGATAACTGTACCAGATCTTTTGATTCCATATCCGCTTAGTAGTCGCTGTAAATGTCTAATTTTTTCCTTAGTGCTTACGTTGTCTGTTATTCATGACCATTATTTTCTCCATCACTCCAGTCAACTGCAGCGATGTCCTCGTTCTTTTTTCTCCTGGCAACGGAAAATGCCCAAAAAAGGTGAAGCAGTGGCGCCTAAAGCCTTACGTATTTGTTGACTGGAAGATCCCGAAAGATGGGTTGAACTGCCCGCCTGAAGCGATCTTTCCTTCTTCGTGCACAATGCTTCAAATCTGAGTGACTAATGTAGCTCGTGCTCCTTTCAGATCTAGGTGTGTAAGAATCGATTTGTATTTGTGGTAGGGAGTAAATTTAATTTCACCTTGGATTTTAAGCATAATTAATGATGGGATGTGGAATGCATAATTGCTTGTCTCTCTCCGTGCGCGATGTTATTTTATTTTCACTGTCTTTACGGGAACGATGCATGGGAGCTGAAATACATTCGTGGTTTCCACGCTGAAAACAGGTTCTTGGGATTTGGAATTTTCTAAACGAATTTCACGAGTCATGCATCATCTTTCTGCGAGTACATACCGTTAGCAACTTATCAGTGTTTCTGTTACACTCTACCGGCTGTCAAAGAAACCTGAAACCATTCGTACCGCCTCCCCGCTTTTGTATACCCACTATGCACCCTGTCAGACTGAGCTGATGTGAATCCCACACTAGGGGACCGTTCGGGCATAGGCCGTGCAAAGGTTTTGTAACCCTTCTGTTTTGCAGATAAATTAAGTTTCCCAGAATCTGTCAATAAATCGAATCCATTCGTATTACCTCGAACCCAGTGAATGTGATCATTCTACTTCATATTACTGGACGCTTTTTCCCCAGATATTTGTGCGATACGTAGACACTAGTTGTGATTCGTTAATCATGTAGATAAGGTTACTATATTTTACGCTGCTCTGTTAGTCAGTTACTTTTCTTTACCACTGAGCATTTGTACGATTAATTGAAACGATGTGAACGAGTTATTTTACATTCATGTGTTTACATTTACATGTAGATTTGAGTACAAGCTCATCATTTACATGTATTGTAGGTTTCCCTTACATATGTAAACCAGAACTTTCTACTGACCTTTTACACATCGAGCGAGGTGGCGCAATGGTTAAAGCACTGGACTCGTATTCGGAAGGACGACGGTTCATATCCCTGTCACGTCATTCACATTTTCCGAGATTTTCTAAATCGTTCCAGGCCAATGCCGGGATGGTTCCTTTGAAAATGGACACGGGTGAATTTCGTCTCGGGTCGTAAACACTGATCTAACTTCCTTCCTTTTGACCTTTTACCTATTACATAATTAGAATGTCTTCTACGGAATAGAAGTGATGAAGGAGAAACGATTTGTTTGTCAGGCTTAACATACCATTGGGTAGGTGATCAAAAATTTTGGTGGCTGTACTATGTACTACTTTTTGGACTTAAGTCAATCTTCTGATATCGTGATTATGTACATGATTGTTTCTTTTTAACGACAGTGGATTATTCGTAACAACAGTCATTGAATACACATGAAGCAGTAGTCAAAATATCTAACTCCTTAAATATATGTTTACAAGATGATCACAGTTCAACACCACATACTATTCTCAAAATACGTTTCTGAGTAATGAAAACTCTTTGCTTAAAAATGAGTTATCCCATACCCTTGTAGCATGGGACATTATTGGATGGAAACACGCAAAATATCTTAATATCTTTCTCTCATCAAGATTTGCAATGACTTGAAACGCAAATGTAACTGAACTGAGTTATTTAAGGAGCTCTTGAACATGTTTTTTCCAATTTAAATTCTAGTCAATATGAACACCTTAAGTGTTGAAGTTCCCATCTTATTCATAATTTTCTCACCATGTGTCACATTTGTTGGTGGTATGGTACTTCCTCATGTGCAGAATGTTGTAATTAAAGCGTGGCAACTTACAGAAAATCCCTCAATTATACGTTTGGGAAATTCTTTAGCATTTATTCTATTGTTGTATGTATGTTCTGACTGATTAAATACTAGTGTCATCTGCACAAACAACTAATTCTGCTGGTTGCTTTTGGAAGTTGGTTTGTGCACAAGAGGAACAATAGTGGACCTAAGAGTGAAGCTTGTAGAGCACCAAAAGTGATTTCTCCCAGTCAGAAGAATCTTTACCGCATTTGAAATATGAATTATTAAGTGTTCTCCTGTGCTTTTATTGGTTTCTTTATTAAGTAAACATTCTTTTGGTTAGGTAAGACATTATCTATTGGTTGTCTATACCACCAATTCCATAATACATTAGTTTATGTAGGAGGACATAGGGATTCACGCAGTCAGATGTCTTATATAGGTCACCGGAAATACCAACCGATGCTTTTGTACTATTTAATTCTAGTATATTTTGGCGGGTGAACTTGTAAATGGTATTCTCAGTTGAGCAACTCTTCTTAAATACATGCTATAATGTATTAAAGATTGTTGCGCAAGTGGGGTATTAATCTTCTCAAAAAGTCTGGAAAGTGATTTTATTAGTGAAGCAGCCCAATAGTTATTGACAATCCTCTTTTCATCTTTTTCACAGAGGTTTAACAATTGCATATTTAGTGAAGTGTAAAACTTCACATTACAATAGGAGATAGCTGTCAGTTTTTGTCCCACATTTATATTTTGCCAAGAAATAACTGAATGTTGTCGTCGTTAATGATGTTGATGATGATAATAATGATGGTGCTGATGACGGCGAAGATAGAGAAAAGGAGGTTGAAACGTGATACAAACACGTAGTCTACTGCTCTTTAATGGTATTGAGGGGGCGCTAGTATTCACGCCGCTGTCCAACTTAAGAATACCGTACTCAGCATCAGATAAACTCTCTACTGAGATATTTGGAATTGAACACAAGGTTCTGGTGCATTTGGCATATAAATTATTAATATTTTATGAACTGTGTTGGCAACTTCACAAAATATCCATTTATGCTGAAAATTCATGGAAAGTTGCCATAGCAGTTCGGTTAATTTTGCCTTGTACATTTATGTATCTTAAACAGGTTTCGTACATATATAGGTTATTTTCCTGTGGTAAGGCTTGATTATTCTTTATAACCGACGTGGACTGATTAACGAGAATGTGAGGAATAGAGCTGGGAAGGAAAGTAACTTCATAGTTGAACCATGCGACTCGCTCACTGGACGAAAACACGAACGTCGAGGGGCTGTCATGTGTTCTCGTTCTAACAAAAGAAAGAAACAATGGGACGCATTGTGGAACAGATAGGATTCACTGCTTAGGTCGGAAGTGTGTCTGTCACTCAACACTGCGTGTTGCTTATCTCCTTCGTTAGGGGGAGCTGCGTTAACGTGCCCACAGCCCTGCTGCCAACTACCCAACCGATGGCGTGAAGTGGAAGAAACCACCTTACAGGGCGCAAGCCTCTACTGCCGCCTCACAGACTACTTCTGTGACAGCAGTGGGATGAGGGCGTGATCATTAGATTTAGCACTTACAAACTCTTCTGTCGCAAATCGGAATCTGTTTTCGTGGAGAATGCGGCTCTGTAAAACAATTCCCGACTTCTACTTCTGCCATGTCCTCACCGGTTGTCACCACTGACTTCAGCCACACTAACGGAAATGGAAAGCGTTACACAATGAACACCTCGACCGAACGCTCTCAAAATCGCACTCCAGTAGTCTGTGGTGTACGTTTTCATCCTTGTAGTATTCCTAGTACATGGAGAAGCCAATGAGTACATGGTGGCTTTTGTGTGTGTTCTAAAGTTAGTGGAAATTTTAAGGTTGACATTGCACCACAGTGTGCGCGCACAACATGCAATTTCAGGTTATCGCCGTATTTCGGACTCATTGGCATGAGAGGGGAGCATCATACAGCCAGATCTCAAAGACATTCGGCTGTTTTTCAACGACTGCAGAGCGACTAGTGACGAGATGGTATCATGATAACAATACGGCAAGAAGACTAGAGTATCGTCCTTCCAGGACGATCGCACTGTAACATATCTTTTAATAAACAAAAGGACGAATTTCAGTACCTGACTGAATGGTCCTTCAAGGTCGCGGCAATGCCAAGTAGTATTTCTAGTTGTAGACTGCCACGTAACAATTGCTAATGTTACTTCAATTAAAATTTTGAGAAATTATGCCAATTCCATAGAATAACACCAAAAATCAAATTTTTCTTCATTCTACTTATGAAATGGGAAAGTCTTGCAACCTGGTCCCTTGAACCCCACAAACCAACCAACCAGCCAAAGTCTTGGAACAATTAATATATAAAACAATAATATTGATTATTAATATTTTAATTGTATTATTAATTTGTTATTAATTATTATTGTTAATTGATTATTATGTATAACAATTTTAATTATTGATAATTAATAAATTATAATATATAATAACGTTATACCCATCTTTGTTCTCCTGTAATTATAATTGTTGTATCTGTGAAAAATATTACATGAGACTGTCTTCCTCTTGCTCTGGCATCGACACGATAAGGATGTATGTAGTATTCAAATGGTTCAAATGGCTCTGAGCACTACGGGACTTAACTTCTGAGGTCATTAGTTCCCTAGAACTTAGAACTACTTAAACCTAACTGACCTAAGGACATTACACACATCCATGCCCGAGGCAGGATTCGAACCTGCGACCGTAGCGGTCGCGCGGTTCCAGACTGTAGCGCCTAGAACCGTTCGGCCACTACGGCCGGCTGTAAGTAGTATTAGCTGTAGCTTTTTGCCAATGATAACTGGAATACTGAATTTAAAACATGTTTTATTCTGTAAAACAACAACGCTCTTGGTTCTCCCGTATTAAATAATCAATGCAGAAGCGATGTGCACACTGACGCAATGATTGAGCGCTGTAAACGCTCTACCTTGAAGTACTTTATTACTCTTAATAATCGAGCTTGCTTCTTAATTAGAAGTAGGATTAATGTTTTACAGAATAATTTCCTTTTTATAAAAATTAATTAAGTACATGGCCGTTCATCCCCAAGCACGTCGTTAACGAACAACCATTTTTTGGAGTGAGGCTCATTTTTCTTCACCCTGTTAAAGTTAGTGAAAATGATTTGATTTAAAATAAAAGTAATCAGCATTTACAACAGATTCATTTACAAATGAATATAATTGCACTTGCCCTTTATTCTCGTCTTTGGATTTGATGCTTCTGTTTGAGACTTTATGATACTTATAAACTGGAAAATTAATGAGTTTATACAAAAGGAACCACTTCAAAACCACGAGATCTTAGACATCAGTTACAAGCAATTTGTCCTTTTCATTGTGCAACTGGTATCAGTAGCTTAAAGATCCATCTTCAGGTTCCACCAAATAATTAACAGATCACGAATGTGTGGTCGTCGGACTAGTCACACATTCATGATCTGCTCATTATATCCTCATTTGCGGATGTTAAACTGACAAAATATTTTTTATTAGATTGTAGGAATGTTCGAGTGGCTCTAACGAATTGATCTATAGCAACAGCTGAAATATTTCGAGTTGCCATGTGTCGTTTATCTCTAACACTATACCATAGACTTACATGATGTAGAACCAGAATGAAGTGGGATACAGAGTGGCATACTGAGCTGTTACGTTTAGCAGCTCAGAATGCCACTAGCGGTCATATCGACGCCAGTGAGTTCTTAAAAGACCTGCTTAGACATCATAAGAAATAGTGATACGAGAGATCCATACCGCCCCAAATTCTGCTAACTTATGGTGAACTATTCCATATGACTACAGAACTTATTTGGTAACTGTCGGAGGCAGGCTGAATTCTTCCCAGTATGTTGGAAGAATTTTAAATCATCTTGTCATATACCCTCATGAGTAGGGGAGCCCACCAATGGTTGCCGGCACGATAGATCAGCCTGTTCGGTCAGAGAGCTGCCTGGTCTCTGTAATATCTGAGTGAGGGGATCAACAACAAACTTCAACGGATATCATGTGAAGTCCGCTACGACAAATAGAATTAACAATAACGAACAAAACGCTAAAAAAAGGTCTCGGGGTAGCATCTTTGATTACTAATCGAAACGTCCTCGGTCCCGGGTTCGAACCCTGCCATCGATTAAATTTTGAATAATAATCGTTAGCAATGACTCCCGAACACTTCCGGGATAAGAATTCGCCCACATTCTACCAACTATCATGTCAAAGATTACAGAGGAGCGGACAGAGGTTCAGGGCACTCTCTTGGCCTTGGGGTAAGAAACCGCCCCTGAAGGCGGAAGAACCAGCAATGTTGAAACCACTGCAGAAAGACCAAGTCCCGAATCTTGGACATGGTAGGGAAGAGAGAAAATCTGAAAAGGGAAATGCAGAGGCTCAATCTAGATATAGTAGGGGTCAGTGAAGTGAAATGGAAAGATGAGTATAAGTTAATATCAACAGCAACAGAAAATGGTATAACGGGAGTAGGATTTCGTTATGAATAGAAAGGTAGGACAGAGAGAGAGTTACTGTGAACAGTTCAGTTATAGAGTTGTTCTCGTCAGAATCGACATCAAACCAACACTGACAACCATAGTTCAGGTATATATGCCGACATCACAAGCTGAAGATGAAGAGACAGAAAAGCGTGTGAGGATATTGAATGGATAATTCAGTACGCAAACGGAGATGAAAATCTGATAGTCATGTAGGATTATATTGCTGTCGAAGGGGAAGGAGTAGAAAAAAGGGTTACGGGAGAATATAGGCTTTGTACTAGGAATCAGAGAGGAGAAAGATTGAGATCTGCAATCAATTTAAACTAGTTATAGCGAATATTCTATTCAAGAATACTTGGAAAAGGCGAGAGATACGGGAAGATTTTAGTTATATTACATCATGGTCAGGCAGGGATCCCGAAATCAGACGCTGTATTGTAAGAGGTATCCAGGAGCAGATATAGACTCACATCACAATTTAGTAGTGATGAAGAGTACGCTGAAGTTTAAGAAATTAGCCAGAAAAAATCAGTGTTCAATGAAGTAGAATACGGAATTACTAAGAAATGAGGATAAACGCTTGAAGTTCTCTGGGGCTACAGATACTGAGATAACGAATAGGTCAGTAGGCAGGTCATTTGAATAGACGTATCTAAAAAGGGTAATCATAGAAGTTGGAAAGAAAAAGATAGGTACAAAGACTTCGTAGCAGCTGAGGAGAGCTCCGCCTACCATCCTAAGGGAGCCATGGGTCTGATGATGGTTATGTGAAAATAACCGAAACCGGTTACCTATATCA
Organism: Schistocerca nitens; assembly: GCF_023898315.1. Classification (NCBI taxonomy): domain Eukaryota; kingdom Metazoa; phylum Arthropoda; class Insecta; order Orthoptera; family Acrididae; genus Schistocerca; species Schistocerca nitens. The sequence continues at coordinate 658,891,973 of NC_064614.1, read as the reverse complement.
TTGAAACATAAATGGTGTGATCAAGACTGAACTTTAGTCAAAATATAATAATCTATTGATCACTGTATTCCAAAAATATTTACCAAAATTGTACAAAGAAGGTAACTGCGAAGGAAGCATGGGTAGCAGAAGAAATACTTCAGTTGATCACTCACTGAAAGAAGGAAGTACAAAAAGGTTCAGGGAAATTCAGAAATACAGAAATATAAGTCACTTAAAAATGAAATAAATAGGGAGTGTAAAGAAGTTTAGCCGAAACGGCTGCAGGAAAAATGCGAAGAAATCGAAAATGAAATGATTGATGGAAGGATTGGCTCAGGATTGCGAGATAACATCCCTAAGATGTTTGGGTTCACATGCCGTTCCCCTTCCTCGAAATGTCTTGGCTCAAACTCTTCTAGGGGTTGAACCGCACATGTCACATTACACGCCCTAAATTAGACACTTGTGACCCTTTGGTTAAATTAACTGGTTGATGGCAAGTTTTTGAAATTGTATGAAACATTCAACGTTAATATGACATATAATAACAGTAATAATAATATCGGGAGCTAGATTAACGACCCATAAAAGATGTAGACCACACGGTTGCGATTTGGTTAGAATAATGTCTATTCAGAAAGCATGTTAATAGCGAAAGTGGTCATATTTAGAGTTACTGTTACACTCGAGCGCATATCCATTTGACACAGTTCGATCATTCACAATCTCATCGCGAAATACACGTTATCTACGCGAAGGTCCGCAGCTCGTGGTCGTGCGGTAGCGTTCTCGCTTCCCACGCCCGGGTTCCCGGGTTCGATTCCCGGCGGGGTCAGGGATTTTCTCTGCCTCATGATGACTGGGTGTTGTGTGATGTCCTTAGGTTAGTTAGGTTTAAGTAGTTCTAAGTTCTAGGGGACTGATGACCATAGATGTTAAGTCCCATAGTGCTCAGAGCCATTTGAACCATTTATCTACGCGAAAAGTTAGAGTTATACCAGGGGCGCGGCTGCTCATCGCTCAGACTAACTAGGGGAGGCCGCCAATTGTGAAATTCAGATTCGATGCATACTGCGCATAATAAAAGCTCGTGGCCAGAGGTGTAGTGTGGCAAAGCACCAAGATGCACTTCTCAGCCGTTGTCGACAAAATCGACAGTTAAAAGAAACCGTTGCGGAGAAATACTCTCTACGATTAATAATTTTGTACAGCGTCGTGGCGCAGCGGTAAGCGCTCGGGTTCGTAATCCGAAGGTCGCCGGATCGAATCTCGCGCCATGCAACCCTTTTTTTTTAGTATTTGTTTTTTGTAATTCCCGGCAATCAGTTGCAACAATTATGCGTATAATAAGTTGTTGAAAGTCGTTTGTCGTGGAAAAACTGGCGACTTCGAACATCATTATGTTTTCCGCAAACAAAGTTGTATTTCGCAAATGTTGTTAATTGTCTTCATAATGTTAACCACGTATAGTTAACGGAAGACGTAGAAACGATATTCCGAAACGAATACGTATAGCGTAAGTCAAACGTTCGAATTAGAATAGAAACCCCACGAACACAAATTTGCTGTGGCAGGTATGAAATATAAACTCCGTTACCTGCTCGTTACACTTGAAGGACAGATGTTGAATGGGCCGAAACGAGCCGCCGCATAACAGCGTAGTTGCCTGCTAACTTCGAAAGAAGGTAGATGTGGTCCCTAGCGCAACTTATAACATCGTCGAAAATCAGTGCGGTCGTGAGAGCTATGGTACACCCTGTTAAACAAACGGAAAAATGGAGGCGGTACAATTGGAGAGCGATCCGCCTTCGCCAACATGCATAAGCTATATATATATATATATATATATATATATATATATATATATATATATATATATATATATATATATATATATATAAAATAAATTTGAATTACAAAAAACTAATAATAAAAAAATGTTGCATGGTGCGAGATTCGATCCGGCGACCTTCGGATTACGAACCCGAGCACTTACTGCTGCGCCACGACGCTGTAGAAAATTGTTAGTCGTAGAGAGTATTTCACCGCAACGGTTTCTTTTAACTGTCGATTTTCTCGACAACGGCTGAGAAGTGCATCTTGGTGCTTTGCCACATTACACCTCTGGCCATGAGCTTTTATTATGCGCAGTATGAATCGAATCTGAATTTCACAATTGGCGGCCTCCCCTTGTAAGTCCCGCGGTACCACACAATGCGAAATTTTTTCAGTCGTTTCACTTCCTAGCTACCTTAAGACCGACCGTCCGCTTTCGCGTCTCCACCAGCACTGCCCCTCTGCCCGTCCCCGGCCGCGTTTCCCGCGCGTCGAACATCCTCGCTCAACTCACTAGTGCAGTTCCCGTTCCTGAAGCCATCCATCTGTTTGGCTGCAGCTTATGCTACATTATTTTACATTTTAACGTATTTAAATAATCAAAGCTTGACCACGTTCACGTTCTAAGTAACGTAACAATAATATACATTACATAATAAATATTAAATTCTTTTACACAAAACAAATACAATTTCCTTCTTAGTTTTGAATGTCACGGGCAGTAGCCTTGCAGCAATGTGCTTTCTGATAAATAAATAAAGAACAAAAGTAACTGTTATGCACTAAACTTTACAACAAGTATTCTATTATCTAATGATTCAATAAGGTGTCATGCTGTCATCGTTCAATGAGTTTTGTGTGGAGGAAATGATGGTCTGATGCTTAACTGAAAATACTGGTAATTTAAATTTAGTATATATTTTAAACAAATGAAGTTACAGAGTTGATATTTACAACATCTGTCATTTCAGTGATGTGCTTCTATACGAAATGTCAGGCGTTCAGATTTTAGCATTCAGGTCTTTGTTACAAAAGTTGTTAATTTCACTTTAACAGTAAATCCTAAATTATTATAGGTATGATCAATATTCCAGTTTTATTGGGATCACCATGAAAATTTATGAAGAATGGTACATTAAAAGTACTGTGGCTTCATTCCCTGAATTACTACAGAACTAAATAGTTTTAGTAAATGTTTCCCATTACGGCCGATCTTAGGTCTCCCTGGTCACAAACATTTTACTGGGTTTATCCATGACGTAGGTTCTCGTCTGTCTCACTCCCGCACTACAACGCTTGGGCGTTCTCGTCTGTCTCACTCGCACACTACAACGCTTGGGCCTCATTCAGCATAATAGACGCCTGTGAATTTCCCCAAATCGTGGCGAAGCTGCGCTCTTTGTGGCACACGGTCCTGAACGACAGGGTTCGTTTCTCAATTCCTGAAGGCTGACTTTTTAGGCCATATACTTAAATGAGAGCGAACTGCTCGTTAACTCACAGAGAAAAGTCTAAACGACCTTCGGTGAAATTAAAGGGAAGGGGGATAACATTAAGAGTGGAATGGGAATTACACTGCTAAGTGCAGAGGAGAGACACCAGATAGGTGAAAAAAGTACAGTGAAGGCCTCTGTGAAGGGCAAGACTTATCTGAATGCGTGACAGAGCAAACAGGAGTCGATATAGAAGAGGTGGAGGATGCAGGATCAGAATTCAAAAGAGCTTTGGTAGACTTACGATCGAATAAGGTAGAAGGGATTGATAGCATTACATCAGAATTTCTAAAATCATTGGGGAAGAGGCAACAAAACGACTACTCATGCTGGTGTGTAGAATGTATGAGTCTGGCGACATACCATCTGACATTTGGAAAAACATCATCCACACAACTCCGAAGAGTGCAAGACGTGACAAGTGCGAGAATTATCGCACAATCAGTTGATGCATGCAAGTTGCAGGCAAGAATAATTTACAGAGGAACTGAAAAGGAAATTGAGGATATATTAGACGACCATCAGTTTGGCTTTAGGAAAGGTAAAGGCACCAGAGAGGCAAGTCTAACGTTGTCGTTGATAATGGAAGCAAGAAAAATGAAGACACTTTCCTAGGATTTGTCAACCTGGAAAAAGCGTCCGATAATGTAAAATAGTGCTAGATGTTCGAAATTCTAAGTGAAACAGGGAAAGACGTGCATGTACAAGAATCAAGGGAGAATAATAAAAGTCAGAGACGAAGAACGATGTACTCGGATTAAAAAAGATGTAAGATAGGGATGCAGTCTTTCGCCCCTTCTCTTCAACCTGTACATCGAAGAAGCAATTACGGAAACAAAATAAAGGTTCAAGAGTGGAATTGAAATTCAAGTTGAAAGGCTGTCAATGATAAGATTAGTCGATGGCATTGCTATCCTCAGTGACAGTGAAGAAGAATTACAGGATCTGCTGAATGGAATGAACAGTCTGCTGCGTACCATATACGGATTCAGAGTAAATCTAAGAAAGACGAAAGTAATGAGACGTAGCAGAAATGAGAACAGCAAGAAACATAACATCAGAATTGGTTGGTTCAAATGGCTCTGAGCACTACGGGACTCAACATCTGCGGCCATCAGTCCCCTAGAACTTAGAACTACTTAAACCTAAGTAACCTAAGGACATCACACACGTCCATACCCGAGGCAGGATTCGAACCTGCGACCGTAGCAGTCGCGCGGTTCCAGACTGAAGTGCCTAGAAACGCTCGGCCACCGCGGCCGGCTCAGGATTGATGATTTCAAAATAGATGAAATTAAGGAATTCTGCTACCTAGGCAGAAAAATAACCCCTGACGAACGAAGCAAAGAGGACATCAAAAGCAGACTAGCACTGGAAAAAAAAATTACTACTGGTCAAGAGAAGTCTACTACTATACCAAACATAGACCTTAACTTGAGGAAGGAATTTCTGAGAATGTACGTTTGGAACACACCATTGTATGATGATGGAACATGAACTGTGGGAAACCCAGAACAGAAGAGAATCGAAGCATGTGAGATGTGGTGTTACAGAAGATTGTTGAAAATTAGGTAGGCTGATAAGGTAAGAAATAAGGAGGTTCTCCGTACAATCTGTGAGAGGAAAGGAATATATGGAAACACTAAGAAGAAGAAGGGACACGATGACAGGACATCTGTTAAGATATCAAGTAATAATTTCCATGGTGCTGGAGGGAACTGTAGAAGGTAAAAACAGGAAAACAGAGGCTGGAATACACACAGCAAATAATATTCAGAATGTAGGTTGCAATAGCTACTGTGAGATAAAGAGGTTGGCACAGGAGATAAATTCGTGCTGGGCTGCATCAAACCAGCCAGATGTAATAAATAAAAAAATAAAAGAGTTGGGTACAAATGACATGCGGCAGCAGGGTAATGAACGACCCCACACAGCTGTTATTTCAGATTCTAAAACATAACATGTGGTATTTTGTTAAACTGCGACTACTTAATACGAATATAGCCTTCTGTCTTTGTGACTACAGATATATGCACTATTGTACTACCTTGTTGACTTGTATTTATTTTTTCTTTGCTCATTCTTTCGTATATAAGACGCTTCAACGATATTTCTACGACATACTTCCTGCTATGGAATGATTTTACGTACTGCCAGCATAGTGTATCGTTTCTTTCCCCCTAACTTTACTCCGCCTTCTTGACTTAGTTTACGTACTTCTTTGTTTGTTCTATGTCAAGTATTTTATTTTGTCAGACATTCTGTTCTTGTTCAACACCCTGCCTATGTTTACATATACATTTTTACTGTAGCATCGAGGTCCTTTTACCAGTATGCATAATGTTTTCTTTGCTTTAGATGGTTTAAGCACCACCATCTCCATATTCCTTCTTCCCTCCTTTTACCTACACCTCCATTCTATTATTTGCTTAGTTGGTGACACTTATGTTCCTTCATTGCTACATTTCTTTCGTGTTTCAGTAAGTTTCATATAATGTTAGCATTTGATTATGTATATATCGCATTGTAGTTGATATATTTTGATGTATACTATTTCTGTTCCGATACAACGATTGAAGTTCTGTTTTCCGACTCCTAATACATGCTAATACAGTGATATATTGGATCATTCATTATTTTGGACACATTTAGCACATACCGATTCACTTTGTGCTGACATATTAAAAAATCTGGACTTTTAAGGCCCTACTCTTCACTTCACCATCTACATTCTTCCTCACACAATGATTGATGACCGTTGGGTTCTTTATCAGGTGTGACATATCCTTTTGTAATGGAGCTACGTTTTGAGATATTTCCATGAATTGTTGCATATTGTATAATAGTCACATAGCTTGTACCACATTTTACTTCAAGTTGGCGTACTTTGCACATTAAATTAAATTAGAGAGCTTTATCCTATTTTAGAATTATGAGCTGTTTTTGGTCCGTATAGATGTCTATTTAACTACCAAGTTATCAACAGATCCCATATTTTCAATAATAATAATAATTATTATTATTATAGTAATAATAAACACATTGCATATTTTGTGTGTCTAATTTTGTAATGAATCATTATACTGAGATCGACTGTATGAATATACTTACCTGTTTACTGGAAAATATTACTTACATATTATCATTACAACTGTTTGGTCTTGTATATTACCTCCCTTATTTCTATTACAATTCTCTTGTATTGTTTTATTAATGCCTATCAGTATCTGATTATATGTTTATATTATTATACGTCACTTGCACATTTAACTTTATGTATATGATCTTGTGTATGTTGTATATGTTTAACAACTCTTTGTTGACTTTACTTTGTCGTTATAAGCTCTCGACAGTAGTATTTGGTCTATTGTATATTTGTTGATATAAGTATATATATTTGTATATTGTATATTTGTTGATTTATGATGTGCATGAGCCTGAAGATGACGCTAATAAAGAGTCGGAATTGGTTGCTTGAATAATAAAATGTTTTTAAGAAGAATTAGGCTGTTGGTACCTTTCTTCTATGGGCCGTGAAAAACGTATTAATCCTTCCCTATCTTGCACAATCATCTGATTTCTCACTCATAGACCATGTTCGGAATGTGATAGGAAGGTATATACGTTAATACCTACCTCGAGCAACTGATCTTGATGAACTCAAACAACATGTGTATCAGGCTTTGCAAGGAATTCATCAAGGTGATATTCGGAGGCTGTTTGCTTCTAGTCGTCTCTGTGGGGGCTAGATCTCACACTGATATAGACATCGGGTATCACTTTCGAAAGGAATCAAAGTGTAATCACTTAATATCTGAACTATCTTGTATGAGGGACAACCGCAGCAATAAGTAGACATCTTGAGTAATAACCGTTTCTCTATTCTTGTAAATAATTTACTTAACGACCGGTTTGTAGCCTAGAAGCCGCATCCTCAGGATAAATATGTTAAATCTTGACATTAAACTTATTATTCAAGTGTGCAGGACCTTAACCAAATAAGACTGATGTGGAAGAACAGTTCGTTTGACTCACGGGAGAGCGTCACGGAATTGTTGAAAAATATGAATTGGCAGACCCTTGATGATAGACGCATATTATCCCTACTCACAAAATTTCAAGAACCAGTACCAAGCGAAAAATCTAGAGGTGTACTTCAGCCCTGTAGGAATCTTGAAAATGAGACTAGTCACAGCAAGCAACCGCGCCAAGTAACATCTGCCCTGCACTTTGCACTGGTTGACAGAGTACCGTATGTAGTTTCAGGCATGTTTAAAGCTGTCTTTGGCCCATCAGTATTGTACCGGCCCAGCATGCCACAGCAGTGACGTAGCAGCGGCATCTTCGCAGGTAGCACATAGCGGGCACAGCCGCTGGACTGTCCAGGGTGCGCTCTTCAGCCGCGCCTGGGGCAGTGTAGACTGTAGTATGTAGCGTGTAGCCTGTTGCTTGTAGCCTGTAGCCTGCCGCTGCGCTACGCTGCAGTCGATACTCCGCTCAGCGCTCGGCGCTGCCGCTAGCCTGCTACACCGCGACACGCTATCCACCCCTGATTTCGCAGCATCCACTGTCTTCCTGTGCTCATCTCCGCGGGCACCTTGCCTTCTCGGCGTCAGGAGCCAATGGCGGCCGGTGCCTAAAATAACTTGGGGTTCATTGCTACTACTGCATTATGCAATTTACCGTTCCAAATAATTCAGTTTTCTAAGTTACTTAAAATATTTCTGTGGTTCTAAAACTACCTTAAAATCTCCGGTAGAGGTGTATTTATGGAGAAAGTCGATTCTTTTTCCCTTTTTCATGGCGAATCTGTCTGCGACTTTCTCGTCGAAATCTGGAAGCCTGTAGATCATTTTCTTCTCAATATATAGCATGGCAAACGCGAACAGCCTTCCTTCATGCGTGGTACTTCTAACAAGGAAAACTCCCCATCGCACACCTCCCTCCCCTCCTCTCAGATTTAGTGGTAAGTTGGCCCATTGGATAACCCGTCAGAAACTGAAGACAGATCAAGCCGCGGGATTAGCCGAGCTGTCTAGGGCGCTGCAGTCTTTGACTGTGCGGCTGGTCCCGGCGGAGGTTCGAGTCCTCCCTCGGGCTTGGGCGTGTGTGTTTGTACTTAGGATAATTTAGATTAAGTAGTGTGTAAGCATAGGGACTGATGACCTTAGCAGTTAAGTCCCTTAAGATTTCACGCACATTTGAACATTTTGAACAGATCAAGCGTCACAACAGGAAGAAGGTGTACTGAACTGTGGAAAAAAGGAGGAAAACAGAAACACTGAATGGTCCAACTTTAGTCTGTGCAATATCGAGCGAAGTTAATGAATTTCGTGTCGTGGTTGTATGGTCACGGTATTGGACTGCGAAGTGGAACGCCCGGGTTCAATTTACTTTTTTTTTCATAAAATTACGAACTTCCCGTCTGGTCATTGACTTGTCTGTTCGCTGTATTCAAATTTGTGTATGTGTCGTAGCGTAATGTCAGTTTGCAACAGCGACGTACAACGAAGGAACCTCCAGACGTATGTATCTCCTATTTGTTCTACGCACACTCTGTGATCAAAAGTATCTGGACACCCCCAGAAACATACGTTTTTCATATTAGGCGCATTGTTCTGCCACCTACTGCCAGGGACTCCATATCAGTGACGTCAGTAGTCATTAGACATTGCGAGTGAGCAGAATCGGGTGCTCCGCGGAACTCACGGACTTTGGACGTGGTCAGGTGATTGGGTGTCACTTGTGTCATACGTCTGTACGCGAGATTTCCACACTCCTAAACATCCGTAGGCCCACTGTTTCCGATGTGAAGTAGAAACGTGAAGGGACACGTACAGCAGAAAAGCGTGCAGGCCAACCTCGTCTCTTAACTGACAGAGACCGCCGACAGTTGAAGAGGGTCGTAATGTGTAATAGGCAGACATCTATCCAGACCATCACACAGGAATTCCAAACTGCATCAGGATACACTGAAAGTACTATCACAGTTAGGAGGGAGGTGAGAAAATGGATTTCATGGTCGGGCGGCTGCTTATATGTCACACATCACACCGGTAAATGCCAAACGACGCCTCACTTAGTGTAAAGAGTGTAAACATTGGACGATTGAATAGTGGAAAAACGCTGTGTGGGGCGACGAATCACGGTACACAATGTGGCGATCCGATGGCAGGGTGTTGGTATGGCAAATGCCCGGTGAACGTAATCTGCCAGCGCGTGTAGTGCCAACAGTAAAATTCGGCGGCGGTGGTGTTATGGTGTGGTCGTGTTTTTAATAGTGCGGGCTTGCACCCCTTATTGTTTGCGTGGCACTGTCACAGCACAGGCCTACATAGATGTTTTAAGCAGCTTCTTGCTTCCCACTGTTGGAGAGCAATTCGGGGATGGCGATTGCATCTTTCAACACGATCGAGCCCCTGTTCATAAAGCACGGCCATTGGCGGAGTGGTTACATGACAATAACATCCCTGTAATGGACTGGCCTGCACAGAGTCCTGACCCGAATTCTGTAGAACACCTTTGGGATGTTTTGGAACGCCGACTTCGTACCAGGCCTCACCGACCGACATCGATACCTCTACTTAGTGCAGCACTCCGTGAAAAATGGACTGCCATTTCCCAAGAAACCTTCCAGCACCTGATTGAACGTATGCCTGCGAGAGTGGAAGCTGTCATCAAGGCTAAGGGTGGGTCAACACCATATTGAATTCTAGCATTGCCGATGGAGGGCGCCACGAATTTGTAAGTCATTTTTAGCCAGGCGTCCAAATACTTTTCATCACATAGCATAGATACCATATGTTATGTCTCCTGCGTTCCAAGTTTTAACTTTTGAACTCCTTCGTTGTAACATAGTTCACACCCGTTTATTTGTTGTTTTCATTTCTGTGAGAGGTCTACGCGGTATCTCGAGTACTCTCGCTATTCATCATAGAATACGAGTCATGTGGCAAGAATACGTTACCGTCGCAAGTAAATGTGATGAACAGTAAGAGTGCGCGAGATGCCGCAAAGACCTTTCACAGAAATGAAAACAACAAATAAACGGATGTGAATTGTGTTGCAACGAAGTAATTCAAGAGTAAAAACTTCCAGAATGGAAAACAAGAGGCATAACATTTGGTATCTGTGTAGAACAAATAGGAGGTACATCTGGAGGTCCCTTCGTTACTCGTCGCTGTTGCAAACTGACATCACGTCACGACACATACACAAATTTGAATAGAACGAACAGACACGTCAATGACCGAACGGAAAGTTCGTTATATTGTGGGGGAAAAAGAAGTTCGAGCGAGTGAGATTTGAACCAGGATCTCCCCCTTGGCAGTGCAACACCGTGTCCACACAACCATGACACAACAGTCATTAACGGTGCTCGATATTACACAGATTAAATCTAGACCGTTTACTGTTTCTGTTTTTCTTCCTTTTTCCGCAGTTCAGTACGCCTTCTTCTTGTTTTCATGCCTGATCTGTGTTCAGTTTTTGATGGGCTATCCAATGGAACAATTTACTACCAAATCGAGTGGGAATGCGATGTGGACTTTCCCTTGTAGGAAACATTTTTATCCGCGACAAAATGGTGAAACACCGCTCTGCTTCACACGTTGCTCTGAGACAGTAGCTACCAATTTCAAGAATCTGATAACGTTACAAAAAGTTTCTTGCAGGTTGTTGTGGTCTTCAGTCCGAAGATGGGTTTGATGTGGCTCTCACCATCTCTGAATAGCTATTGAAACCAGCATCTTTCTGCATCTGCTTATTGTATTTACCTCCTGGTCCGCCACTCTTTACTCTAATACTAAAATGATGATCCCTTGATATCTCAGAAATTGCAATATCAATCGATCCTTTCTTTTAATCAAGTTGTGCCACAAATTTCTTATCGTACCAAATCTATTTCTCTCTTGCTCATTAGTTACGTCAGCTACCCATCAAATATTTAGCGTTCCTCTGTAGCACATTTCAAAAACCTCTATTCTCTTCTTGTCGAAACTGCTTATCGTCAATATTTCATTTTCAGGAAAATGTTCTTAACACTTAAATCTATATTCGATGTTACAAATTTCTCTTCTTCAGAAATTCATTTCTTGCCATTGCCATTCTATGTTTTATATGCCCTCTACTTCGACTCATCAGTTATTTTGCTGCCAAAATGGCAAAACTCAACTACTACTTTTAGTGTCTCGTTTCCTAACCTAATTCCTTCAGCATCACCTGCTTTAATTCAACTACATTCCATTATTCTTGTTTTGCTTTTTCCTTTCAAGGAGTTAGCCACTCTTCTCAATTGCTCTTCCATGTCCTTTGCTGTCTCTGATAGAATTACAATGCCATTGGCAAACCTCAAAGTTTTTATTTCTTCTGGACTTTAATTCCTATTCCAAATATTTGTTTGTTTTCCTTTACTGCTTGCTCCATTTTCAAATTGGATATCATCGGGTATAGGCTACGGCCTATCTCACTCTCTTCTCAACCACTACTTCCCTTTCATGCCCCTCAACTCTTATAACTGCCGTCTGCTTTCTCTATAAATTGCATTTAGCCTTCGCTCTCTTCAAAATTCCACGAGAATATTGTAGTAAAAATTGTCGAAAGGTTTCTTGGGGTTTATTTTAAATTAAAAACTTCAGAAGGGCGATGGCACTTTTCATTTCTTGAAAAATAAATTATTTATGGATCTCTTTTTAACTTAGCTTTGGTTAAAAATGGATTTTTTTGAGAAAATTATTTTTCAGTGAAATGCTGCTCAAGTAAATTAGAAGCCACTAAGTGGATAGAGAATTCAGATCTTTGTTTTCTCTGCTGAATTATCATATCAAAATCTTCCTTTGCTGCTACAGACCTCGTCATATAGGTGTCCTCGCATCTTCTTTTTTCTAGATGTGGCTCTTCCTCGATTATGATTTTATGACCATTGTCTCGAATTTTCAAAACTTCATTTTGGAATGACGCTGTTGCTTGCTCTATTGAGACGGAATCCACGGTGTTCTTTTGTAATTGGCTGTACAAGATATCCACTTAGGCCATTATTTTATAAAATACCTCTGACCAAAAGGAAAATTTTGGCTGCTGCAGTTTCAACCTTAGACCATATGCTAGATTTAAGGTTGTTGTTTGGTTGCCGATATTTTCAATGTGTTGAACACATTCTAGATTGTTCTCTGTACCCTCATGATCTGTAAGGACTGTTTTCGAATTAAAGTTCCGACTTATGGTTGATCCATGAGACTCTTCGTTTCGTAATTGCATCCAGAACAACCATTCTTTCGTGTGATTCAGAGAAGAATATTTGTACCTCTGCAATAGTACTGAAAAACAATTTTGCTTGTTATTTTTACTTTTAGCTTGGGAAAGAATTAAGTCCAGTTGGTGTAGATAACACAGCATATAATACACGAAATGATACTCTTCTCTTACAATTGTTTAGACCCCTGTATGTTGGCCGCGCATAACGCAAGCACCATCATAAGTTTCAGATGTCACTTTCTTTTTATTGTCTTGAATCACATGGGCAAGGAAATTTTTAATTCAAGCTGCTCAAGAGCGAACATCATCACGAGGTGGATTTGAAAATGTCCAAGATCTTTCACAGGCTCTCCAGAAAGTAACGGATAACGAAATCGTACAAGAAACTGAAATTTAGAAGACAACAGGAGTTTCATCCGCTACCATGGAAACAAAATCTGCCTTAGCTATTTCTCCATTAATTTCCTCGTAACATACGAGGCCTGTTCAGAAAGTAAGCTCCGATTGATTGCCAAATTGAAACCACAGTGAACATCAGAAATGTTTTACTTGTAACAATTAGCTACACCTTTCAGCTACTTCTCTACGTAGTCGCCGTTCTGACTTAGACTTTTGTCATAGCGTTGTACCAACTTTTCAATAGCCTCATCATAGAAGGCAGCCGCCAGTGCTTTCCGCCAATTCTCCACGCTGGCCTACACCTCGTTGTCTGTGTCAAAATGTTGTCTTCAAAGACAGCGGTTCATGTGACCAGAGATGAAACTCAGGGGGAGACAATTGCGGACTGTATTGTGGGTAATCTCACATTTCCATTTGAAAACGATGCAGGAGCATCTTCATTGCCCCTGCAGAATGCGGCTGAGAATTGTCTTGAAGAAGAAACAGCACGACAGTTATGTAATGTTAGCTGCATAGCTTCAGGCGAAATTTCTCACCAGGCCCTCGTACTTGGCGGCAGACACTATTTTCTAGACATCTTTACGCACTCACTGCGAGCTCAGAAATGAGAAGAGCGACGTGATGCTAACTGGGGTTATACTAGAGACACTACCCAACACATCTGTGCAAAGCTTTATCGGATTTTCATAGTCGTTTCCATTTCGCGACCGATCGGAGCTTACTTTCTGAACGCCCCTCGTACTTTAACATAGATTTCAGCAAAGATAAGATCCAGTTATTAGCCAACAGTGGGGTATACAAAATCACCTGGTGTGATTGTGACAAATTTTACATTGGTCAGTCAGGCAGAGACATAGCAACTAGGCTGGCTGAACATGAACGCAGCTGGAGGTTGCAGAATTCAGACCCTGCATTTGCTGAGCATGTACTGAGTGAGGGTCACAACTACCAGCCAGTGTCCCGTGTACTTCACCTAGCAAACAAAGGCCATGAACTCAGCCTGCTGGAAGCCCTGGAAGTTAACAAACATCTTGCTCACAGTCCAGATCTAATCCTAAATGACCAGACACAGCTCAACACTTCCCGTCTCCTAAACTGCATATAATCATCTCTGTTGTTCATTACCTCCCACACAGTCTCTTCCTAGATATTCCCATTTTCCTGTATTCATTAAGTTCTTTTGTTTTGTTGAAGTTGTCTTTGTATTCCATATAGACTGTAGTTTCAATAGTTAAGGTTTTCTTTTAACTGGTACTTGTATTACTGTCCATGTTTAACACCCCTTGTAGTCGTCTACTTTAGTTTACTCTGTTCATTTATTTAGTGCAAACTGTTACATAGCCACTGTCTCGATTATAATGTTAATGTTAAAATGCAGTACCACTACACTCTCAAAGACTGCATTTACTGCAGGTTCCCTCAGACGCCTCCATTTTCCTGCATTTATTTATTTCTGTTTATCTTACTTATGCATTCTATAGTTACATTGATAATTGTCTCTTCTTTTAATTGATTTGTTTATCACTCTCCACGTTTTATACCTACTCATGCAGCCTTGTCTAGTACTTATTTTATTTTATTTTATTAGTTTTGTTTATTAATAGAAACTGTTATGTAGGTATGCTATTCCTATATTGTGTTAAAGGTTCTCCTGTCTACTCCACTGTTATTTATGTACTGTTCAATTTTTACTTTTTCATTGCATTACCACCACACTGTTAAAGGTGTTACTTACTGTATGTTCCTACTTCAGTCTAGACGTGTTACTTCTCTTCCAATGTTGTTTGCAAACATTGTATCTTCTTTTGTGATAATGCTCAGTAAATGTCTGAAGATGGCCTTGTAAGCCGATAACCGGTTACCACAATAAAAGTAATATTGTAGAACAAAAGCAAACTGGTCCTTTTCATTAATTATAATGCTGTTCTACCAAGAAGCGACGGAAGATTCTGTTAACACAAGAAGTTAAGTTTATAGATAACCACATTTTCCCAAAATTCTCCCAATAAACCAGAGTCGACCATTCCCCTTCCCTTCCACAATTCTCACATGCTCTTTCCATTTAATATCGCTTTGCAATGTTAACGGCCAGATATTTAACGGACGTAGCTGTGAAACTCAATACACAACCGATGCTGTATTCGAACATTAAGGATTTGTTTTTCCTACTCATCCGCATTAACCTATATATTTCGACATTTAGCGGTAGCTGACATTCATCACACCAACTAGAAAATTTGTTTTAGTTTTCTTGCATCGTCCTACAGTCACTCAACGTCGACATCTTCCCTTACATCACAGCAACAGCAAACAATCGCAGATTGTTGCCCATTTTGTCCGCACATCATGTGCGTATATAGAAAATGATAGCAGTCCTATCATACTTCCCTGGTGTATTCTTGACAATACCCTTGTCTCTGATAAACACTGGCCGTCGAGGACAATACACTGAGTTCTGTTACGTAAGAAGTCTTCGAGCCACTCACATATCTGGGAACCTTTGAATATGCTCGTACCTTTGGTAACAGTCTGCAGTGGGAAACTCGTCTAGTGCCTTCCGGAAATCTAGAAATAAGGAATCTACCTGTCGCTCTCTATCCATAGTTTGCAGCATATCACGTGATTTCGCACGAGCGATGGTTTATAAAACAGTGCTGATTCGTGGACATAAGATTCCCGGTCTCAAGAAAATCTATTATAAGCGAACTGAGAATATATTCAACGATTCTGCAGCAACCTGACGTTAAGGATATTGGCCTGTAATTTTACGGGCACGTTCCTGTTAGTTCCAGTCGCTTATCACTTTGCTCTGGGCAGTAGATTCATGATATATAGGGGGAGTCCCCTAACATTACCACTGGAAACACCTCCCAAACCACAAACAACACTGGAAAGCAATTCTGCAGACGTAAAGTGAGGAGAAGGGCTGGTGGAATTGGTTAATACAAACCAGTGAGGAATGCACGGAAGTATGATTTTCAACACATAGTTATGTTTTTTGAGTGGAAACCTGTTATTATTTTTAGTACAACTGAAAATAGAAACAAATAATTAATCAGTGCTTTTGTTACATTGTAAAATGTTAAATACATTCGGGGTAATTTGTAACGTAAAGTTGGCGCTTGAAATCTCAGACGTTCAGTCGCCTGTTGTAACAAACAAGATCTGTAGGGATGTGTTTACGAAGACTACGATGTTTACGGGGTTTGGCTGTCTCAGTGTCTGCATGTAGCACTTGCTGAATTAGTCCTTGTACTCAGAATAACTGTAGTACACTGTTACCGGAAGTCTATGATAGTGTACTGCACATAAGTAAGAACAGACGTTCTCACAGTAGGAACGTGAGAAGGTCGTTTGTGCAACAGTGTGTACAGTGTTGTAAGAACTGTGAAAATGGTTTATTCTGCCGGCCGGAGTGGCCGAGCGGTTCTAGGCGCTACATTCTGGAACCGCGCCCGCTACGGTCGCAGGTTCGAATCCTGCCTCGGGCATGGTTGTGTGTGATGTTCTTAGGTTAATTAGGTTTAAGTAGTTCTAAGTTCTAGGGGACTGATGACCTCAGATGTTATGTCCCATAGTGCTCAGAGCCAATGGTTTATTCTAACTCTGAAAAGACATGATAGTCATCTATGGCGAGTGTAGACAAAATGCACCCGCAGCCTGTAGGTTATATGCAGAAAGGTACCCGGACAGAGATTATCCAACGCGACGCACATTTGAAAACTTCTACAAACAATTTCATGCAACAGGTATGGTCGTAACACCCAAACGAGTCCGTAACAAACCCATCATAGGAGAAGCAAGTGCAGTTGGTGTGTTAGCTGCTGTTGCCGTCTACCCACATGAGTTCACGTGACATCGCTAGAGGCGGTGCAATCAGTCAAAGTAGTGTAATGCGAATACTTCATCGTCACAAATTTCACCGGTATCATCTGTCGCTGCATCAGCAATTACATGGAGATGACTTTAATAATCGAGTGAATTGCTGTCAATGGGCATTAACAGCGACTTCGTTGCAGTTCTGTCTGTTTACCGATGAAGCAGGTTTCATAAACCACGGTGCGGGGAATTTACGAAACATGCAGTACTGGTCCGTGGACAATCCTCGCTGGCTTCTACAGATACAGCGACAGCGACCGTGGAATGTAAATGTGTGCTGCAGAGTAATTGGCGACTATCTCATTGGTCCTCACTTCATTGAATGCACCCAAACAGCTGCAAAATACACCGACTTTCTACAAAATGATCTGCCAACACTGCTAGAAAATGTTCCGCTGGAAAGGCGTAGATGTATGCGATATCAACATGATGGTGCTCCTGCACATTCTGCAATGAACGCTAGGCTGATCCTTGACAGAATGTTCGACGGGCGTTTCATAGGACGTGGCGGACTCATAAATTGGCCAGTCCGTTCTCCTGATGCTACACCTTTAGACTTCTTTCTATGCAGTACGTTAAAGGAGAACGTGTACCGTGTTGTGCCTACAACCCAAGAGGATATGAAACATCGTATTGAAGCAGCCTGTGGCAACATTACACAAGATGTACTGCGTCGTGTAAGACATTCATTACGCGGTAGATTGCAAATGTGTGTGGACAATGATGGGCACCACTTTGAACATTTATTGACCTGAAATGTCAGGACACACTCTCTTACATTCCGCACCTGAAAACAAAAAACAAGTTTGTAAGATTAACTATATTCTTATGTTAATGTACATTTTCTTCTAACAAATCAGTGCCGTACAGTAGTCTTCAGAGAAAAAGACTAATAAAAATGTTAGCATGTGGATGTAACGTGCTGTTCATGTATGTTCTGTATCTACGTTACATAACTATTCTTTTGTATCCTAATTAATACGGTTCTCTCCGATACACACGATTAAACTGCTGAGGAGTTACTCAAGCGTCAGCTTTACGTTACAAATCACTCTGGATGTAATCAGCATATGACAACGTAAGAAACGGCATTGATTAAGTATTTTTTCTATTTTCAGTTGTGCTAAAAATAATAAAAGGTTTCCATTCGAAAAAACATAATTATATGTTGAAAATCATACTTCCGTGCATTTACCAGTGATCTGTATTAACCAATTACACCAGCCCCTATCCTCACTTTCGGTATGCGGAATTGGTTATTCAGTGCTTGTTGTGGTTTGGGAGCTGTTTCCCGTGGTAATGTTAGGGGACTCACCCTGTATGCAAGCTAACTGGCCACCGGCGTAGGGTACTCCCCTCCTCTGAGAACTATGTTATGAAGCAAGCCACCCTCCTCTCATTTAGGTCAAAAAGTAAAATAAGTATAAAACTTTTTAGAAAAACAGTGCATGTATAGGCAGGGCCCTCTATGGCTCCTACCGCATCCCGCATCTCGGTCTGCATGTGTCTTCAGAGGTCAAATTTCTGTTGATTACACTCCATTCTACCCCTTGAATCGATTCAGGTCGCAGTCTTTCTCTGTGCCTTCTGTTCGTCTTCTATATTCAAATATATTTCTATATATTGTTCCTTGTCCCTTTCTCATGAAGTGTCCAAACCGTAAGAGTTGACTGCGTTCTATTTCAACCATTTCATCCATAATGTTACCTTCTTGTGTGTTGTTTCCCATACAGAATTACAATGTCATCGGCGAACCTCCAATTTTTTATTTCTTCTCCATGAATTTTAATAGCTACTCCGAATTTTTCTTTTGTTTCCTTTACTGCTTGCTCAATATACAGATTGAATAACATTCGACATAAGGGCTTGATAAAAAACAACGTAGAAGGAAAAAGTCAAGAGGCAGGCCCAGAACAATCACATTGCTGAGTGCGGGCATTGAATACCACTTGTACTTCAAAATGTAATTACTTAATTTGATTCCAGAATTCTATCCATTGATTTCTGTGACTATGCCTGCCAAAAATCGCTGTTAACACCCAGATGAGCGAATGCATTTAATTCTCAAGTGTAGAAAATAATTGCCTGCGTAGTTTGTGATCACTTTAGTCACTTATTGAATAAGAAACTAATCTCCTTTCTAAGATACACTCTATCATGACCCTACGATTTCAGGCTATTTCGTTATTCAAAGTTAGTGTCAATGTTTCGCGATATAGCCAAGTCAGAGATTAACCACCCTTTAGCTTCGTAGTTCAAAAGGTTCAAAGGGCTCTGAGCACTATGGGACTTAACTTCTGAAGTCATCAGTCCCCTAGATTTGAGAACTTCTTAAACCTAACTAACCTAAGGACATCACACACATCCATGCCCGAGGCAGGATTCGAACTTGCGACCGTAGCGGTCGCGCGGTTCCAGACTGTAGCGCCTAGAACCGCTCGGCCACTCCTGCCGGCCAGCTTCGTAGTAACTTGAAACTTTCATTGAGAATAGTCACTTCTTCTCATCGTGTTTATACACACCTTCGGACAAATATATTAGTTTCATTTTCAAAATTGGTTAACCATACAATCATTTTTAACTTCTTTCTAGAACACACAATCAGTTTTATTTCGGAACCATACGTACACACTACTGCGACGTAATATAAAACTTTAAGTAAATTAAAATGCAGGGTGTCCCAAAAGCGGTGCGACAAACTTGTAGAGGGTGTCCTGACAAACAAATGTAGGAACCCGTGTGCAGAAATGTCATCCAACGACGCTGCAGTTTGTCGAAGTTATGGACGCTGGCGCCTGTCACTAGGCCACCCCTTT
The DNA here is from genome assembly GCF_023898315.1 of Schistocerca nitens. Lineage (NCBI taxonomy): Eukaryota > Metazoa > Arthropoda > Insecta > Orthoptera > Acrididae > Schistocerca > Schistocerca nitens. The sequence goes on along the minus strand of NC_064614.1, from coordinate 658,872,316 downwards.
GACAGCAAACGTTACTCTGTACACTGCCACGATCGCTAGCGGACAAGATGGAGCTCGCTGCTGCGTAGATAGGCCTTGTCTCCTATGAATGTGGTGCTCTGTTGGCTTAGTGGATGGCAGTTTCGAGCACGGGTTCGGTCTGCAGTTCATTTGTCTCCTGTATACCGATGAACGTTGTAGATTTTAGAGGGTTCCAGGGCAACACGTGTCCGAAACTGCCATCGATGGAGGCAAGAGAGCATCACATTGAGACAAAGCTTTCTATGCAACAGCTAGCTCCAGCTTCTCCACTGGCGATCGTGGCAATGAGTCACGATCACTGAATAACAAACAACACTGCGAGACGTTCCGCTTACGGTCCGTCAGCGTACAGGGCCACAACTGCTGCAGAAAGAGGGACATAGTGGCAGGTACTAGCTTCCATAACTTCGACGATCTGTACCGTCGTTGGATGGCATTTCTGGACACGGGTTCCTGTCCTCGATTTGTTCCTAAAGACACCCTCTACAACCTCTCGAAGTGTGTCGCAACATTGCTGTAATGTTTCAAGCGTGTCTATCTCAGAATGAATATACATAATTTCATTCAATATTTTGATACAGTTTTTGATTGTTTTATTGACGTTGACGATAGCATGCAAGGGAGGCTTCCTGAATCTTCTTGCAAACGGTCATCGGCTCTTTGAAATTTACATCCAGCGACGCCAGCATTTTGTACAAGGTTGAAGATCCCTTCGGTTGCCGTTTATCTGCTGTGCTCCTCATGAAACATAGAAAACATAGAAATACAATCGTTTCCAGTCCTCAAAAAAATTACCAACGTACATATAAACATTGTATTTGTTGCGTAATAGTCAAAATTAGTAACCTCGGGTGGATACTCACCACGTGTGGTTGCTGCGATAACTGAGAAAAAAGCCCTGTATCGTCTAAAAAGGTCACAATTTTGAAAATTTCAAAGACGCACTCATTGGAAGGATTAGGATGCACGAAGAGTTTAGAGCCACCGACACGGCACTAGTGCACCTGCAGCAAGCCGATCGTCCTCTGCGTGATTCGCCATCGGAGCGCAGCTCTTGCGACCGCTCGCAGACGGGCGCAAGCAGGCGGCCACTCACACAAGGCGCTTAAATAGTCGACAGATTCTGTCTGCGCAGCAACAGGTGCCGCCGGCAGCGGCAGCAGCGGCCAGCGACTGGGTGCGTGGGCCGCACAAAACCAACAGCGCCCGCCCCCTACCTCCCAGCTGCCCCAGGGGCGGAGGAGCCCACGTTTACGACCGGCAATAGCAGCACAAGTGCCTGTCTGCCAAAGCACAGTGTCTGCTTAAAGCGCCGCCACTGCTTTCCTCCGTGCCGCTAGCGCCACGCGCGCCACGCATTCTCATTTACATTGCTATTAACCGCAGCGAGCCGTAGGCTTCTTCATTCACTTGCCGGCCTGCGTATCGTCTGTTCCCTCCGCTGATCCTCTGCTTATTTCAGCAGCGACGTCAGCCACCTCGGAGGCAACAAGAGATGAGAAAAGCCGATACTACACTTTCACAGCCGGCCGCGGTGGTCTAGCGGTTCTAGGCGCGCAGTCCGGAACCGCGCGACTGTTACGGTCGCAGGTTCGAATCCTGCCTCGGGCATGGATATGTGTGTCGTCCTTAGGTTAGTTAGGTTTAATTAGTTCTAAGTTCTAGGCGACTGATGACCTGAGAAGTTAGGTCGCATAGTGCTCAGAGCCACATGAACCATATACACTTTCACAAGCCTAGATACTGGTTCTTCTTGTTCTTCATGTAAAGTGTTTACTACGTAACGTACGCGCCCTTAACATGCGAAACATCCTGACAAATTAAAACAAGAGCCGGAGCGGGGCACTAATCCTGAAGTTACCCTCAATTCGCTAGGAACTTCAGGAATACGTCTCTGCAGAGTGAAAGAACCATTTCCGATTCCGATAAAGTGACTGCTACGGTCGCAGGTTCGAATCCTGCCTCAGGCATGGATGCGTGTGATGTCCTTAGGTTAGTTAGGTTTAAGTAGTTCTAAGTTCTAGGGGACTAATGACCACAGCAGTTGAGTCCCATAGTGCTCAGAGCCATTTGAACCATTCCGATATAGTTTCTCGAATGTAACAATATTTTGATAAATGGCCAAGAGGCACAAAAGTCAAATATACAGTTATTTTACAGCAGACACAATTTTTCAAATTAAATTTTCTGCTTTCTTTAACATCACTTAAGGGCTCTTCAGAACGGGAGTGGTACTTACTGAGAAAATTGTGGCACATGTGCCAAAAAAGGAAAAGGCGGGAAGACACTGGGTTAAAGAATCGTTAACGTGGGATGGAGAAGGACAGCCTTTTCACCTTTTCATAGGTGTTTCCCTTAATCAGATTAGGTATAAGTCAGAGCACTTAAATCTGAATGCCCTAACTGGGACTGCAACTGCCTCTGTCCGTTTCAAAGGTATTTCAGTTATTTGGTTTAGGTGTCCGCCCCCGCTAGCTGACTGGTTTACATTCGTCGCTTCAGTCTAGATAGACGAAATTTTGCCGACACGGTAACTCAGCGTGTTCGGTCAGAGGGTTAGGTGCCCTCTGTAATAAAAAAAAAAAACTGAGTTCACCGATCAACAACGAACTAAAACTGGTGTCTTAGGACGTCCGCCCCGAGCAGTGGCGGCAACAAACGAAAAGGAACAAAATGAGATTAAAAAGAAAAAAGTGGTCAGCGTGACAGAATGTCAAGCCTAAGGGCCCGGGTTCGATTCCCGGCTGGGTCGGAGATTTTCTCCGCCCTGGGACTGGGTGTTGTTTGTCCTAATCATCATCATCTCAACCCCATCGACCCTCAAGTGGCCGAAGTGGCGTCAAATCGAAAGACTCGCACCCGGCGAACGGTCTACCCTGCGGGAGGCCCTAGTCATACGACATTTATTTTAATTGGTTTAGGTAAAAATCAGAAAACGTAAATCTGAATGTTCCGACCGGAATACCAACCACCGGCCCTTACATGTTCGGACAAACAGTCGGAAGTCCTGGTAGCCGCCTATTATAAGATAAAATGTGTGAGACGTGACGGACAAGGCTACCAGGCCAGCATGATCTTCCTTCACTGCCACGTAGATACTGCATAACCAGATAAGACTTGTACTGAAAATAGCACAACTCCCGGCTCTTTTTACGTACCATTTCTCTATCAATATTAACGACATATCTAATGATGTTAAGAATGACGTCGTTTGTTAAGAAAAACAAAAGTAACATATTTCGATTCCTGTCAATTACAAAAATTCTATACTGTTAACAACTCACAAATTAATCAAAATATTACGATACCTGTCAGTCTCACGAGTATTAATGATTCAGAAAGTACTCACCAATTTAAGCTGTGAGTACCGGGCGTGAGTCGTGCTTCGGTAGCTCAGATTGTAGACCGCTTGCCCGCGAAAGGCAAAGGTCCCGAGTTCGAGTCTCGGTCGGGCACACAGTTTTAATCTGCCAGGAAGTTTCATATCAGCGCACACTCCGCTGCAGAGTGAAAATCTCATTCTACTCACCAAATTAATTACTTCCACCTGTCAGTAACATCGATTTGACAGATTTCGCATGTTTGAACAGCTCATTGAATATAAGGGTGTCCGTGTCATCGAGTGGCATATATAAAGTCCCTTTAGTATCAATAGATTTCCAAGAATTCTAATTATATATTCTGGATTTTTCTGGAGATATTATAAATATTTCAGGGATGATATGGCGGACAGTTTTTACTAAAAATTTTCAGTGTTGTATTCCATTTTTATGCCTAAACGAGACCTCACAAAAATAAAGGATGGAATATGCTCAGTGAAGCTGTTTTTTGATGGGAAAGATCAATAATAATTGACAGCTGTTTCAGAATTTTAAAAAAGTCACGAAAGAAAAAACTGCAGCCAGTCACACATTTTGAATGAATAGCTTGTTTCATCAGACGGCAGAGTTTCTCGCGCAAATTTCACATTTTTGTTCTATGATAGAATATTCGTGATTCTGTGGTTTCATAAGCTTTTCCATTACACGCAATGTCTACACATCTTGCTTCTTTGAGAAAAAGTTTTGCTTTATACATTACAGGACACGGGTCTGCTTCATTGATATGTGACATGCTGAACGATTAGCTAAAGGCAAGAGGGCAAATACTGCAAGGGAAGACAGAGATTTGAATTCATCCAACAAATAACTGAGGACGTGGGATGCAAGTGCTACTCTGAGATGGAGAGGTTGGCAAGCTTGCGCAGGAGCGGAATTAATGGCGACCTGCATCAAACCAGTCAGACGACTGATGACTCAAAAAAAAAGGAATACCTTTGTAGCTATGCAGTCTACTATTACAAACATTCTTCAATTTTTTTTTAAGTCGTGATAAAAGCTACACATTATTTTTTTAAACTGTGGCAGCGTCCAATGAAGATTTTTTTTTCTTTTGCCTGGGTAATGTTTTGTTCGCCGTGTTGATGGAGCAAAAAAATTAACTTTGGCAGTGTACAGATCCTCTCTATCAATGCAAAGTTATAGGAGTTGCATGAAATTTCTAATGGTCTGGGAGTAGCGTCTTTGATTAGTAATCAAAACGTCCTCAGCCCCGGGTTCGAAACTCGCCACCTCTTAAACTTTGATTAATAATGAGCATTGGTGGCCAAAGACTTACGGCATAAGAAGTCACCCTCATTCTCCCAACGGCCTTGGCAAAGAGGGCGGAGGAGCGGACAGAGGTTCAGGGGACTCTTCTCCTTGGGAAGGGAAACTGCACCTACAGGCGGAAGAATCAACTATAATCAACGGCATGGGGATGCAGAAGTCAATGGAAATCCCTGAATTAAAAACACATAACGTGTATCCGCAGGACTTTTAGCCTGTAATGAAAAAGCGTCATGACGATCTCTCCATTGGCAAAAGATTCCGGAATAGTCTCCATTCGGATTTTTTGGAGGGCACTGCCAAGGGAAAGATGACCATGAGAAAAAGGTTGACTCACCATCGTATCTCCCGGGAGGGGACGGCCAAGGAGGATATGACCGTGAGAATAAGACTGAATAACCAACGAAAGGATAATGTTCTACGAATAAATTTCAACTAGTACTCTGTTCATAAATCACAAGAGGAGCAGGTACACTTGGAAAAAGCCTGGTGATACAGGAAGATTTCAGTTAGATTACATCATCGTCACACAGAGATTCCGAAATCAGATAATGGATTGTAAGGCGTACCCAGGATCAGATATAGACTCACTTCACATTTTAGTAATGACGAAGAGCAAGCGGGAGATTAGTCAGGAAGAATAAATACACAAAGAAATGTGATGCGGAAGTACTAAGGAATGAAGAAGTACGCTTGAAGTTCTCTAAGCCTATAGATACAGCCATAAAGAATAGGATAGTAGGCAGTACGGTTGAAACAATGGACATCTCTAAAAAAGGGCAATCACAAAAGTTGGAAAGAAAAACATAGGTACAAGAAGGTAACTGCGAAGAAACCGAGGGTAACAGAACAAATACTTCAGTTGATCGACGAAAGAACGAAATACAAAAATATTAAGGGAAATACAGGAACACAGAAATATAAGTCACTTAGGAATGAAATAAACAGGAAGTGCAGGGAAGCTAAGACGAAATGGCTGCAGGAAAAATATGAAGAAATGGCAGAAGGAAGGACCGACTCAGCATATAGGAAAGTCAAAACAGCATTCGGTGAAATTAAAATCAAGGTTAGTAATATTAAGAGTGCAACCGGAATTCCACTGTTAAATGCAGAGGAGAGAGCGGATACGTAAAGAGACAACATGGAAGGCCTCTATGAGGGGCAAGATTTGTCTAATGTGATAGAAGAAGAAACAGGAGTCGATTTAGAAAAGATAGAGGATCCTGTATTAGAATCAGAATTTAAGAGAGCTTGAGAGAACTTAAGATCTAATAAGGCAGAAGGGATAGATAACATTCCATCAGAATTTCTAAGATCATCGGGGGAAGTGGCAACAAAACGACTATTCACATTGGTGTGTAAAATGTATGAGGTTGGCGACTTACCATCTGACATTCGGAAAAGTATCACCCACACAATCCCGAAGACTACAAGAGCTGATAAGTCCGAGAATTATCGCACAATCAGCTTAGCAGCTAATGCATCCTAGTTACTAACAAGAATAATATACAGAAGACTGGAAAAGAAAATTCAGCATGTGTTAGATGACGATCAGTTTGGCTTTAGGAAAGGTAAAGTAAACAGAGAGGCAATTCTGATGTTGCGGTTGATAATGGAGGCAAGACTAAAAAAAATCAAGACACGTTCATAGGATTTGTCTAGCCAAGAGTGGACTACCAAGAATGAAATGTTTGGATTAAGAAGGGCGTGAGATCGGGATGTAGTCTTTCGCCACTGTTGTTAACTCTGTACATCGAAGAAGTAATTATGTAAATAAAAGAAAGGTTCAGGAGTGGAATTAAAATTGAAGTTGAAAGGATATCAGTGATACAATTCGCTGATGACATTGCTATACTGAGTGAAAGTGAAAAAGAATTAGATGATGTGCTGAATGGAATGAGCAGTCTACATCGAAGAAAGACGAAAGTAATGAAGAGTACCAGAAATGAGAACAGCGAGAAACTTACCATCAGGATTGATGGTCACGAAGTAGATGAAGTTAAGGAATTCTGCTACCTAGGCAATAAAATAACCTATGTCTGATAGAGCAAGGAGTATATCAAACTGGCAAAAAGGGCATTCCTGGCAAAGAGAAGCCTACTAGTATCAAACAAAGGCCTTAATTTGAGGAAGAAAAATCTGAGAATTTACGTTTGGAGCACAGCATATGTAGTAGTGAAACAAGGATTGTGAGAAAACTGGAACATAAGAGAGTGGAAGCACTTGGGATGTGGTGCTACAGACGAATGTTGAAAATTAGGTGGACTGATAAGGTAAGGAATGAGGAGGTTCTGCGCAGAATCGGCGAGGATAGGAATATGTGGAAAATACTGACAAGGAGAAAGGACAGGATGATGAGACACCTTTTAAGACGTCAGGAAATGACTTACATGGTACTAGAGGGAGCTGTAGAGGGGAAAAACTGTAGAGGAAGACAGAGACTGGAATATATCCAAAAAATAATTGAGGACTTAGGTTGCGAGTGCCAGTCTGGGATGAAGAGTTTGACAGAGGAGAGGAATTCGTAGCGATCCGCATCAAACCAGTGAGAAGATTGAGTAATCAAATAAATAAATAAATAAAAGTTGGCCGTTGAAGATGCATCAGATATGTTTTGGATGTGGTTAAATGCTTCTAAATCTTCTAACAAATTCACGTGCACCCTTTTCGCAGCATGGATAATTTTTATGGATACTCACATAGTTCTTCTGAGCTATTAAGTGTTTATTCCTTTTCTTTTTCCCTGAGATCGTCTTGGTGCACCTTTGTAAAAGCAATAATGTTCTCAATTTGAGACAGGAATTCGTATCTTACTTTCCTTTCTCTGACTTCGCTTTTAAACTATCGTCACTTAAGAAAATATACCTGATTAATGAGCGGGTAACTTGTCGGCGTTGGCGGTAAGGTTCGTACGTGACCGCTACGGTTGATCCACTAATAAGGAAACGTTAGATATTGTACTAGCTGAAGGATGAAATGCGTAGTGCTCCGCTGGAGCTAGAAGAGGGCTCTTATGGAAAATTTCCTCCTAACTTAACCTAAAAAATAACGAGGAACGCGTTGGAGCACCTCCATTGGTTGTCACTGGAAGAGGAATGTTCACCACCCCCGTTTTATGGCCAGGCAAAGACATACAAGAAAGAAACGCATCTACGGTCTATTGTTAACACCAGTGGATCAGGTGCAGATTGGCAACACAACTTGTCAGTCTACTTACTCCGAATGTGGGCCATAGCGCTCATCACATGAAGAATATGGACGTTGTTGTGAACCGTATTAAGGGTCTGCGTCTTGGAGAAGATGATATTATGGTTTTGTTTGATGTGGTATCAGTATTCTCACGTGTTTCCATCACAGACTCGATAGATCTACTCGCTCAGTTCTTTGATATCACGGTTGTGGACCTATTCAAGCACACACTAACGTCGTCTTAGCTTTGTATCACAGAGAGTAAATCGGACGGATGGTGTTGCAGTGAGGAGCCCGTTAGCTCCAGCCATGGGCACCCGCGAGATATCGCTCCCTCAAAACCTAGTTGTTTGTACCACTATATCCATAACATGTTCGTTGTCTGACCACAGGGAAGTGGAAAATTGGGAGACTTATTGGAATACTTTAGTAGTATCCACTACCACATCAGGTTCACAATGAAATTTTGAAAAGATGGTACTATGCCCTTACTTGACATCCTCGTCTTACGAAAATCCAGTGAGTGTCTCAGCCACAGACTACACAAAATTCCAACACATACAAACCGGTATCTCTATGCTTTTAGCCATCGTCACTGAACCCTGAGTACAGGACATCGGTTTATCTCTGATACACAACTTGACACAAAAACTGGACTATATACGAAAGCGTTCTGTGAGAATGGTTACATCAACAAACAAATTTCGGAAGCATTTCTGGAAGGTATCCACAAACAGAACACAACCGAGGAGCAGAGTCCTTGTCATTCCGTGGTTAGTTGACAGGGAAGATTAGCTGTACAGACATAACGAACGTCAATCATCATGTCTCCATCTCAAATGTGTCCTCTGGTGAGATCTGTGAAAAATAATGCAGGCCTCAGAATTCCCACGGCGGACGCCGGTGCAGTGGGCAGACTGCCATGTGGAACAACGCCGGATTGTACGTGAGATGCGTCTGCGACTACGCTGCCCAGAAAAATTGACAGTAGCTGATCATGCATTCGACAATGGACATAAACTGCGTTGAAAATAAACAAATCTAGATTAATCAAAATACATAACAACAACACCGATAGAGGCGACAGCTTGCAGTTGAGCTACAGCCTGGAATCTAGCCACCGCGAGGATAAGGCGGACGTGGAACACTCAGGACGAAAGCACTGGATTTTACGGCGATGGAGTGAGCACCGGTCAGTTCACAGGCAGTACCGCAGCTATGTGAGGCCTATGCCAGCAACCATCCAGCCTAGATCCAACTGAGAATAGTCGTCCACCCGATTTTCCCAGGGGCCATATCGTGAACCAAACAAGACCCAACCCAATCCTGTTCAAAAAGACAAATCCAAGGTTATTCCAGCGCAGACCGGAATAAATTTTTTGGGGCCATAGGACTGGTTTAAAGCCACCCGCCACGAATTCGTCTCCTAAGCCAACCTCTTCATCTCAGAGTAGCACTTGAAATCTTCGTCGTCAATTATTTGCTTGATGTTTTATCCAGTCTCTGTCATTACAGTTTTTGCCCTCTACAGCTCCCTCTAGTGCCACAGAAGTCAGTCGCTGATGTCTTAACAAATGTCCTATCACACTGACCCTTCTCCTTGTCAGTGTTTTCCACATATTCCTTTCCTCACCGATTCTGCCCAGAATCTTCTCATTCCTTACCTTAACAGTCCACCTAATCTTCAACATTCGCAATGACGTCTCAAATGCTTCGATTCTCTTCTGTTCTGGTTTTCCCACTGTCCATGTTTCACGACCATCTCAGACACTCCCTCCTCAAATTAAGGCCAACGTTTGATACTAGTTGACTTGCCTTGGACAGGAATGCCCTTTTCGCCAGTGGTAGTCTGCGTTGATACCCTCCTTGCTCCGTCCGACATTGGTTATTTTGCTGCCTTGGTAATAGAATTCCTTAACTTCATCTACTTCGCGACCATCAATCCTGATGTTAAGTTTCTAGCTGTTCTCAATTCTGCTACTTCTCGTTAATTATGTCTTTCTTCGATTTACTCTCAGTACATATTCTGTACTCATTAGACTGTCAATTTCATTCACGCATCTTTTTTATGCATCATTGCTCCTTCGACGTACAGATTGAACAGTATTGGCGAAAGACTACATCTCTGTCTTACATCCTCTTTAATCCGAGCATTTCTTTCGTGGTCACCTCTTGGCTCTTGTAAGTATTGTATATTACCTGTTTTACCCCTATTTTTCTCAGTATTTTGAACATATTGTACCATTTTACATTGTCGAACGCTTTTTCTAGGTCGACAAATTCTATAAACGTGTATTGATTTTTTTCTTTAGTCTTGTTTCCATTATCAGCTGAAATGTCATAATTGCCTCTCTGGTGCCATTACCTTTCCTAAAGCCAAACTGATCGTCATTTAAAACCTCATCAACTTTCTTTTCCAGCCTTCTGTATATTATTCTTGTCAGCAGCTTGGATGCATGAGCTGTTAAGTTGATTGTGCGACAATTCTCGCACTTATCAGCTCTTGCAGTTTTCGGGATTGTGCCGATGGTATTTTTCCGAAAGTCGGACGGTATATTGCCAGTCTCATACATTCTACACACCAACGTGAATAATCGTTTTGTTGCCACTTCCCCTAATGATTTTAGAAATTCTGATGGAATGTTATAGATTCTTTCTGCTTTATTTGATCTTAACTTCTCCAAAGCTCTCTTAAATTCTGATTCTAGCACTGGATCCCCTATCTATTCTGTTTCTTCTTCTATCACATCAGACGAATCTGCCCCCTGATACGGGCCTTCAACGAACTGTTTCCACCTGTCCGATCTCTCCTCTGCATTTAACAATGGAATTCCGCTTGCGCTCTTAATGTTACCACCCTCACCTCTAATTTCACCAGCCTTACTGCCTACTGTGCTATTCCTTATTGCTGTACCTCTAGGCTTAAATAGTCTCAAGCGTATTCCTTAGCACTTCCGTATTCCACTTCTTTGCGTATTGGTTCTTCCTGACTAATGTATTAAACTTCAGCCTACTCTTCATCACTACTACATTGTGATCTGAGTCTATATCTGCTCCTGGGTACTCGCTGCAATCCAGAATGTGATTTTGGAATCTCCGTCTGACCGTCATGTAACGTAACTGACATCTTTCCGCATCACCCGACTCTATCTAAGTATATCTCCTCCTCCTGTGATTCTTGAACAGAGTATTCGCTATTACTATCCGTAATTTATTACAGAAGTCAATTAGTCTTTGTCCTCTCTCGTTGCTTGTTCCAAGCCCATATTCTCCTGTAGCCTTTTCTTCTTCTCCTTCCCCTACAACTGCATTCCAGTTCCCCATGACTATTAGATTTTCATCTCCCTTTGTGTATTATATTACCCTTTGAATATCTTCATATACTTTCTCTACCTCTTCAGCTTGCAACGTCAGCATTTATAACCGAACTATCGTTGTGGATGTTGGTTTGCTGTTGATTCTGACAAGAATAACCCTATCACTGAGCTGTTCACAGTAACACACTCTCTCTGCTCTCCTTCACATTCATAACGAATCCTACTCCAGTTATATCATTTTCTGCTGCTGTTAATATAATCCTATACACATCTGACCAGAAGTCCTTGTCTTCTTTCCATTTTACTTCATTGATCCCTACTATATCTTTGCATTTCCCTTTTCAGATTTTCTAGCTTCCCTACCGCAATCAAGCTTCTGACATTCCACGCCCCGACTTGTAGAACATTATCCTTTCGTTGACTATTCAATCTTTTTTCATGGTCACCGCCCCCTTGGCAGTCCCCTCCCACAGATGCAAATTGGGGACTAGTCCGGAATCGTTTGCTAATGGAGAGATCATCATGACACTTTTTCAGTTACAGGCCACATGTCCTCTGGATAAACGTTATGTGTCTTCAGTGCAGTGGTTTCCATTGCCTTCTGCATCCTCATGCCGTTGATCATTGCTGATTCTTCCGCCTTTAGGGACATTTTCCAATCCCAAGGGCCAGAGAGTCCCCTGCACCTCTGTCCGCTCCTCCGCCCTCTTTGACAAGGCCGTTGGCAGAATGAATCAAAGACGCTACCCCTAGACCACGGCCTATTATGGCCGTCCTATTCTCCGTCCACGTGCTGTCGCTCTCCTGCAAGAGTCCCGACGTCTTCACAGAAAATTCCTTCGTATTAACGACGGAGGCACGCTTACACTACGCCACTGACAGCTCCAGCGACAAGTTCGCAGTTACAAGCTAAATGTCTTCAGGACTGGCACATGACATACACTCACCTAAATTAAACACACATAAAGTCAACACAGTACTGGATATTATTCCATAGATTTCTGGGAGAAAACCCTGTTGCACATATTCCACTTTACACAACAACAGATCTCTTTCTGACAATTTCACCAAAACTAACCCGCTCACTTCTCACCTGAAGACTACCGAAATTTTACAACTTGACGAACGAATGTACGTAGGTATCCCTCCGCTTGCACCAGACTTCCACTACCTACACATTACTCCACGAAAAGATTAAACCCGCCAATAACAGCTAATCATAATACAAATACTTGCTAAAAAGTGAAAGACTGTTCCAGTCACGATAGCTTTACCTACCACCCTCTCAAGGAACGTCTCAATCTATTACGAAACCCTTCCCAGTCTTTACAATAGAATCGTCTAATAAGGTAATTACCCAAAGCAGTGGGAAACACGCAAACTTCTGTTCTGCTAAAACCTGATAAACCGCCTTCACGGACTCCATACTACCGAACTCGCCAGCGAAATCTTTAAAACCACCATTACCCAAAAAATCCATTAGCATCTTGCAACTCACCTACTCATCTCCAACACCCACAGTCACCGCTATTCCATTCACGCCCAACTTCTTTATTTTATCCATCTTATATCCCATCAACTAAATAAAGTCTACCATATTTGGCACCTATGATGTCCAAAAGAGACTGTTCTTAAAGCTATACACCTATCCACGACCAGTAATTACGTCCATCCCATACTTGTTACAGTCAAGCAGATCTGCTCCCAAATCTTTCACACAATTGCGGGTGTGCCCCAAGACTCTCTTCTGTCACTCATCAATTACGTCTTGCACATTACAGACATTCCCAAATCACCACGTTCCATCTATCTCCTGCAATATGTTGATGATATCGCCTACCTAGTCACTCACCATACCCTCCAACTCACCTGTGCCACCCTCCAACTCCACTACTAATCGAGTGGTGTAATACGTGGAAACTTCTAGTAAACCAACAGAGAAACGAAACCGTCTTTTGGCACACCACTCGACAGTTTTATTTTTAGTTTTTCACCACTCTATCTACAACAAAATCAGCCCTCTGACTAATAAAGTAGAGTACAAACGACTAACCATTGACAGAAAACTAACATGGAACACATACATCTCTGACATCCAACACAAAGCGCAGAACCGACTAAAATTAATAAAACTACTTAATAGCCGCACCTGGGGTCTGCAGACTTCTGTCAGTGTCCTCACCTTTAAATCCTTCATCTGCTCCATCCTGACAATTACCAGCATTTCCTAGATCTCTGCCTCAACTAAGGTCTACAATTCCCTTGAAATCCTGGAAAGACATGCATTCCGTCCCGCCATCTGCATCCACGTACCACCTCCGGTATCTTATGCCGTCCGATCCACTTACCACAACTTACTTTCTTCTTGGAGCACTTTCGGACTCAATACATTAACCGCAAAACACAGTCATGGCACTTAGAATGCTATCCACCAATCATCACAACCTGCCGCATATGCATGCTATGCAAACATTTCGAAAACGTTTCACACTTGAACATGATACTTACTCTATATTTGGGAAGATGAGGTAGAGAGATTCCGTCCCAGGGGGGTGGTGACGTGTTCTGAACGTTTTTGAAGCAGCAAAGCCGGTGTTATGCTCTTTCAGTGCTCCTGTTTCACATGGGATCGCAGAGGAGTGTGACACCGACACATGCATGAATAAAACAGCAAAGCATCCCTCTAAGACACCCAGTTCGGCAATAACATCGCTGGTACGACCCTCTCTCCGACATTTATTGAGAATTTTAAAAATGTGCCTATATAGAGAAAACCTTCCAAGTAGTGCTAGACACCTGCAGGTGGGCTTCCATTTGATTCACCTCCGGTGCCAGTTGCCTTCCTGCGTGAACCTAACACTACTTGGAAGGTTTTCTCTGTAAACATTTCTTCCTCGAAGACGTCGACCGTCTTGTCTCACGGTGGGGAAATATATTAACAGTTATGGTGATTACTTCTGAAATAATGAACAATTTACTTACTTTTTCCATCTCTCTCGCTCTCATTCGACTGCCGGTTGCACGAGAGGTATTCAATGAGTAATGTAACACATTTTTTCTCGGCCAATTTCGGTTGAAAAAATGCGGAATTTGTTGTGGGACGTTGTGGAATATTCCCGCTTCAGCACCCATAGATTCATGGAGTTTTGATAGGTTGTGGTATTACATATAACCTTAAAAATTGTGTCTGAGTTTCTTTTGACGAAAAATGAGGGCATCGCAGACATTCATGAGCGCTTGCACAAAGTCTGCGGAGACTTGTCAGTGAACAAAAGCACGGTGAGTCGTTGCAGGAAGCGTCTGTCATCATCGCAACAAAATCGCACAAACCTGTCAGATCTCCCGCGTGCCGGCCGGCCGCACACAGCTGCAATGTTGGCACGTGTCGATACTTTCATTGGAGTGACTGACGGGTGAAAAACATCTTCCTGCACAAGTGAACGTCTCTGTTGGTGGTGCAGGCAAACTCGATCATCAGTTGGGGAACTCAAAGGTATGTGCTCGCTGGGGTCGTCGTCGAGTAACAGAAGAGCATAAAGAGCAAAGAAGGACCATTTATGCGGAACTGCTTGCGCTTTATGAGACTGATCGTCACAATTTTTGTCGAACATCATCATAGACGTTGAAACATGGGATTGTCACTTCGAACTGGAAACAAAACGGCAATTCAAAGGGCAGCGCCACACCTCCTTCGAAGCCCAGGGGGCCCACAGCTATGTGTATGTGTGTGGTGCACATGGGTTCCCCAGCTATTGCAGCCTTTCTTCTTTTTTGGGCTGCTTTACCTTCCGATTCCTTCTCCTTCCCTGGCCTTATGCCTATCCATTTGCCATTCCTTTTCCCTCTCTTGGTATCCTTGTGTCTGCCCCCCCCCCCCCCCCCCCCCCATCAAGGGTTTGACCTCCATCCCTAAGTTTGAAATGTATAGTGTGAACCATGTGGGGAAGAACTCCCTTCCTAGCGTCTTTGGCATTGGTTTCTCTCTCCTCCCGCCTCCTCTCCATTTCCCTCCTTCCCCTCCCACCCTACCATAGCTCTTTCGTCTTCTTGCTAGGTCACGAGCTTAGTAGCCAGTCCGTGTGATGGGGCTGTTATGTGCCCATCTGGCAGAGCCCCCTGACACCACAGGAGTCACACTGCTCGTACTTTCGCTGTGAACGCCTCATGCAAGCCTAGGAGTGGTTGTCCATCTTTCTGGGGCATCGCAACTCCCAGCAACGACTGTGCTGCCATGCAGCCGCTGTTCTGTGGCCGCGTCTCTTCCTAGAAGTAGTTCTCAGTTCCCGTTTCTGCCTTCCCGGCCTTACTCTACTTGACCACTTCAGTGCTGCTCACAGCACCTTTTCTGCTACTGATCTCACGATCTCCACGTCTGCTCTCGAGACTTCCCTACATTGGGCAACCCATACTAACAGTGACCACTTTCCAGTGATTCCATCGTTCTCCTGCCGCCAGGCCTCTATGGCCTTTATATACATTTGCTGTGCCCTTTGACACCTCTATCTCGGATTGCATTGATGCGGTCATGGAAGATGCCTCTGCCTCTCTTCTTCATGCCACTGGCATTGCTATCCCACTATCCACAAGTCCCCATCGCCGAACAGTGCTGTGGTGGACCAAGGACGTAACAGTTGATATCCAGGACTGTCGACGGCGTTGCAACGATTTAAACTACACCCTTCAGAGATGAACTTTTTCGCTTCTAAGTGTCTCCATGCTAAGGCACGCTACCTTATTAAGCAGAGTAGAAAGGAATGCTGGGAGCGCTATGCTTCCTGTCTGGGGACGTATGCCTCGTCATCGCAGGTTTGGTCCAAGCTCCATAACCTTCTGGGCCGCCAGCGACAGTTAACTATCCAGGGTCTTATCCTCCAAGGTGCTCTGTGTACTGATCCATTGGTCCTTGTAGAACACCTCACGACACACTTTGCGACAGCATCGGCGTCATCTTCCTATCCTGCTACCTTTCTCCAGCACAATCGCCGAATTGAACAGACCCTCCTCAGTTTCAGCCCTCACCAAGCTGCACCCTTCACTGAATGGGTATTCTTGCAGACTCTTATCACATGTCACGATCCCAGGCCCAGATTCCATCCACAACCAGATGATTCAACATTTGGACGTTACCCAGAGGCAAAATCTACTCAGGGTCTTCAACCACATTTGGTGTCTTCCCCACGAAATGGCGAGACAATGTAGTTATCCCTATTCTTAAGTCTTGGAAGAACCCAACTCTCTTGACAGCTACTATCCAATCAGCCTGACGAATGTACTTTGTAAACTGCTCGAGAGGATGGCTAGCTTCCGATTATGTTGGGTACTCGAATCTTGGGGCCTTTTGTCCCCATATCAGAGTGGCTTCCTGGAAGGACTATCTCTAACAGACCATTTTCTCATATTGGAAACAGCAATCCAACAGACTTTTACTAACTGCCGGCACCTTGTCATGGACTTCTTCCTACATAAGGCATACAAGACAGCTTGGCGCCATTACAATTTAGTTACCCTCCATGACTGGGGATTTCACGGCCCCTTACAATTTTTATCCCCGAGTTTTTATCCCACAGGCTCTTCTGGGCTCGAGTTGGCTCTTCACACAGCACCCCTCAGATTCAGGAGAACGTTATCCCACGACTCTGTGTTGTCACACTCTTCCTCATAGCTAACAATGGAATAACAACCTCTGTTGGGTCTCTGGTTACCCCGGTGTTGTATGTAGACAATTTTTGCGTCTGGTGCAGTTCCAACTCGGTAGGATCTGCTGAGCGCCGGCTCCAAGGCACCATCTGACGGGCCTCTGCGTGCGCAGTCACACATGGCTTCCAGTTTTCTCCCTCTGAAACGCGGGTGATGCATTTTCGTTGTGGACCCACAGTACAGCCCGATCCAGAAATTGATGTTGTAACACCGTCCCGTTTCTTGTGCCTATTTTTTATAAAAAGCTTACTTGGCTGCCCCATGTTTGCCACCTGAAGACTATGCAGTCTTAATGCTCTCAGCCCCCTGGCTCACACATCTTCGGGTGCTGACCGTGCTACTTTTCTCCATCTTTACCATGCTCTGGTCTTGGCCAGACTAGATTATGGTATGTTTATGCCTGAGCGGCTCCTTCCACACTGAAAATACTTGACTCTGTAGAACATTTTGGGGTGCACCTGGCTATTGGTGCCATTTTCACTAGTCCTATCGACAGTCTCCTCGCAGAAGTGGGGATTCCCCCTCTAAAAATACGGCAGAGCCAGCTCCTGGTTTTTTACGCAATCGCCATGCGCCGATTCCATGACCATACCATGTACGCTGTCCTCTTTGCATACGAGGTGTGTCTCCCTCTTGATAACTGCCCATGGGTGGGATTGCCAGATGGAATGTGTCTCATTTCCCTCTGTCAGGATCCCACATCCACTCGCTGGAATCCGCCCTGTGTATTCCCTTCCACACCTCCCCCCCCCTCCCCCCTGGATGGTGCTTAGACTACAGATTAGGAATGACGTGTTCCAGGGTTCTAATGTCTCTGTCACCCTTATGGTATTATGGGCGTCTTGTACTTTCTGTCGTTGCAGAAATCCAGGGTGCTACCATCTTCTGCACTGATGGTTCTAAGGCGATAGATGATTTTTCTTGGGTCATCAGTCTTCTAACTGGCTTGATGCGGCCTGCCGCGAATTCCTCCCCTGTGCCAACCTCTTCATCTCACAGTAACACTTGCAACATTCGTCGTCAATTATTTGCTTGATGTATTCCAATTTCTATCTTTATCTACAGTTTTTGCCCTCTGCAACTCCCTCTAGTACCAGGGAAGTCATTTCCGGATGTCTTAGCAGATGTCCCATCATCCTGTCCCTTCTTCTTGTCAGTGTTTTCCACACATTCCTTTCCTCGCCGATCCTGTGCACAACCTCCTCATTCCTTACCTTATCAGTCCACCTAATTTTCAACAATCGTATGTAGCACCACATCTCAAATGCTTCGATTCTCTTCTGTTCCAGTATTCCCACAGTCCATGTTCCATTACCAAACACAGCTGTGCTCCAAGCACATATTATCAGAAATTTCTTCCTCAGATTAAGGCCTCTATTTGGTACTAGTAGACTTGTCTTGCCAGTGCTATTCTGCTTTTGGTGTCCTCCGTGCTCCGTACGTCATTGGTTATTTTGCTGCCTAGGTAGTAAAATTACTTAACTTTGTCTACTTCGTGACCGTCAAACCTGATGTTAAGTTTCACGCTGATCTCATTTCTGCTACTTCTCATTTCTTCGTCTTTCTTCGATTTGCTCTCATTTCATATTCTGTACTCTTTAAACTGTTCATTCCATTCAGCAGATCGTGTAATTCTTCTTCACTTTCACTCAAGATAGCAATATCATCAGCTAATCGTACCATTTATATCTTTTCACTTTTAATTTTAACTCCACTCTTGAAGCTTTCTTTTATTTCCATCATTGCTACTTCGATGTACAGACTGAACAGTAGGGGCGAAAGATTAGATCCCTGTCTTACACCCGCTTTAATAGGCGGACTTCATTCTTGGCCGTCCACTCGTATTATTCCCTCTTGGCTCTAGTCCGCAGCTCGTAGTCTAGCTACTAGCGTTGCTGCCTCCAGATCACTGGGTCCCGGGTTCGATTCCCGTCTGGGGGCGTGTTGTCCTCATCATTTCATCATTGTCCGTGAAAGCGGCGAGCTTGGACTGTGTAAAAATTGAGAATTTGTACGGGCGCTGTTAACCGGGAAGTTGAGCGCCCCACAAACCAAACATCAAGCATCATCTCCTCTTGGCACTTGTACGTATTGTATATTACCTGTCTTACCCCTATTTTCCTCAGAATTCTAAACATCTTGTACCATTTTACACTGTCGAACGCTTTCTCCTTGTTGACAAATCCTTAGAACGTGTCTTGATTTTTCTTTAGTCTTGCTTCCATTAACAACTGCAACGTCAGAACTGCCTCTCTGGGGCCTTTACATTTTCTAAAGCCACATTCATCGTCATCTAGCACATCCTCAGCTTTCTTTTCCATACTTTTGTATGTTATTCTTGTCAGTAACTTGGATACGTGAGTTGTTAAGCTGATTATGCGATAATTCTCGCACGTGTCAGCTCTTGCAGTCTTCGGAATTGTGTGGATGATATTTTTCCGAACGTTAGATGGTATGTCGCCACACACATACATTCTACACACCAACGTTAATATTGATTTTGTTGCCATTTCTCCCAATGATTTTAGAAATTTTCATGGAATGTTAACTATACCTTCTGCCTTATTCGATCTTACGTCCTCCAAAGTTCTCTTAAATTCTGATTCCAATACTGGATACCCCGTCTCTTCTAAATCGATTCCTCTTCTTCTTCTTCTATCACATCAAACAAATCTTCACCGTCATAGAGGTTTTCAATGTACACTCCCCCCCCCCCCCCCCCCTGCGCTCTCTACTCAGAATTTAACTGTGGAATTCCCGTTGCACCCTTATTGTTATCACCCTTGCTTTTAATTTCACCGAAGGTTGCTTATACTTTCCTGTATGCTGAGTCAGTCCTTCCGTCTGTCATTTCTTTTTCGATTTCCTCACATTTTTCATGAAGCCATTTCGTCTTAGCTTCCCTGCACATCCTGTATGTTTTTTTATTCCTCAGGAGCCTGAATTTCTGTATTCCTGAATTTCTCTGAAACTTTTTGTATTTTTTTCTTTCATCGATCAACTGAAGTATTTCTTTAAAATTGAATATGGGCCGTCACGACCGCAATGAACTTTTTTTATGTAACTCTGAGCAGTTAACGTTCGTTAAGAGGTAGCGCCTACTGACCTTCTCCTTATTGCTGTATCTATAGCCTTAGAGGACTTCAATCGTGTCTCGTTAATACTTAGTACTTCTGTATCCCACTTCTTTACGTATTGATTCTTTCTGACTAATCTCTTGTATTTCAGTCTACTCTTCATCACTACTACCTTGTGATCTGAGTCTACATCTGCTCCTGGGTGCGCCTTACAATCCAGAATTTGATTTCGGCATCTCTGTCTGATCATGTTGTAATCTGACTGAAATCTTCTCGTACCACCCAGCCTTTTCCAAGTGTACCTTCTCCTCTTGTGGTTCTTCAACAGAGTACTACTAGCTGAAATTTATTACACAACTCAATCATTCGTTCTCCTCTGTCGTTCCTTGTTCCA
Source organism: Schistocerca nitens (assembly GCF_023898315.1). Lineage (NCBI taxonomy): Eukaryota > Metazoa > Arthropoda > Insecta > Orthoptera > Acrididae > Schistocerca > Schistocerca nitens. The sequence goes on along the minus strand of NC_064614.1, from coordinate 658,851,975 downwards.
AGCTCATATATTGCTGTAACCTTTTCTTATACTCCTTCCTCTACAACTGCATTCCATCCCCAATGACTATTGCCCGCATCTCGTGGTCGTGCGGTAGCGTTCTCGCCTCCCACGCCCGGGTTCCCGGGTTCGATTCCCGGCGGGGTCAGGTATTTTCTCTGCCTCGTGATGGCTGGGTGTTGTGTGCTGTCCTTAGGTTAGTTAGGTTTCAGTAGTTCTAAGTTCTAGGGGACTGATGACCATAGATGTTAAGTCCCATAGTGCTCAGAGCCATTTGAACCATTTTAGCCCAATGACTATTAGGTTCACGTTTCCCATTATGTACTGTATTATCCTTTCAATACCCTCATATACTTTCTCTACCTCTTCATCTTCAGCTTTCGACGTCGGCAATTATACCTGAAATGTTGTCGGTGTTGGTTTGCTGTCGATTTTGATAAGAAAAACCCCATCACTGAACTGCTCACAGTAGCACACTACCTGCCCTACCATCCTAATCGTAACGAATCCTACTCCCGTTATACCATTTTCTGCTCCTGTTGATGTTACCCTATACTCATCTGATCAGAAATCCTTATCTTCTTTCCAGTTCACTTCACTGACCCCTATTGTATGTTGATTGAGGCTTTGCATTTCCCTGTCCAGATTTTTTAGCTTCCCTACCACATTCAAGCTTCTGACATTCCACGCCCAGACTCGTAGAACATTGTTGTTTATTCAATCTTTTTCTTATGGCCACCTCCACATGGGCAGTCCCCTCGCGGAGATCCAAATGGGGGACTATTCCAGAATCTTTTGCCAATGGAGAGATCATCATGACACTTTGTTCAGTTACAGGCTTCATACCCTGTGGATACACGTTATGTGCCTTTAATACAGTGGTTTCCATTGCCTTCTGCATCCTCATGCCGGAGATCATTGCTGATTCTTCCGTCTTTAGGTGTACCTTCCCACTCCAAGGACAAGAGAGTGCCCTATCCACTCCTCCCCACCTCTTTGACGCCGTTGGCAGGATGAGGGTGACTTCTTATGCCGGAAGTCTTCGGCCACCAACGCTGATTATTCATCAGAATTTAAGCGGCGATGTGACAGAGGACGTTTTTTTTACTAATCAAAGACGCTATCCCTAGACCACGGGTGCTGGCCCTACTGGCTTAGAACACTATTTAATGTTGTGATCACAGCAGAGCTGCTAGCCATTAACAGGGTCCTACATTTCGTTTCTCAGGCCTCCGTCCACAATGTTTTAATATTTACCAACTGAATGAGCAGCTATCGACCGATGCTACTCTCGTCACACTTTGGTCTCTGCTACCCATGACCTTCTCTCTGCCCTTGGACGTGCCGCCTACTCTGTTTTCTTTCTCTGGGTCCCTTGGCACGTGTGAATCCCAGGGAATGAACTGGCTGACCGTTTGGCTATAGAGGCAAGTACTTACCCCCACTCCGTTTCATGATTCCAGCTGCGGATATGTGGATCTACTTCAAATCTTCCTCTGCCCAGAAGTGGAATAACATCAGGTGCGCTACTGCTCCCAGTAACTTCTCACAATCAAGGAGACTACTGCAGTTTGGCGCTCTTCCTTCCGCTCCTCTCGGAAGGAGTCCATTGTCTTATGTCGTCCATGCATCGGTCATACCAGTCTCATTCATTGTTTCCTCTGGCGTAACGAATCACCTGCAAAATGTGATTGTGGAGGTAGATTGACGGTATCTCACATATTGTGGGAATGTCCCCTTCTTTTGGCCCTTCATACTAAGTATAGCCTTCCAGATTTCTTAATTTTAGTATTAGTAAACGATTCAAGGGTGGTCGAACTGGTCCTCAGATTCCTCCGTGAAAGTGGTTTTTTTTCAGATGTAAGGTTTGGCTCTACTCCGGGATCATGGGCAGGGTGGTTTTGGTTGGGGCCTCTCTTCAAGTTTTCTTGGTCTGTAACCCCGTGACCACTGTCCTGTGGTAAAAAATGCTTCAAATGGCTCTAAGCACTATGGGACTTAACATCTGAGGTCATCAGTCCCCTAGACTTAGAACTACTTAAACCTAACTAACCTAAGGACATCACACACATCCATGCCGGAGGCAGGATTGGAACCTGCGACCGTAGCAGCATCGCGGTTCCGGACTGAAGCGTCTAGAACCGCTCGGCCACAGCTCCTGTGGAAAGACCGTTCTTTTATCCCTCTGTCTTTTCCAGTTTTTAGATTTCGTCGATCTCTTTTATGCGTCCTACTGTGTGTGTTTTAACTTCCCCAATTTATAGTTTGACTCATCTGACTGGATCCGGCCACTTTTAGCGGACCCTCTCTCTTCCGCGAGTAACTCTGGAATAGCGGGACTGATGACCTCGCCGTTTGGTCCCATAACGCCCCTCAATTAAGCAATCAATTAATCTCTTCCGAAGAAAAAGTTCAAAGCCCCAGTCTTAACCGGTAAAGTCATGGCGACAGTCTTTTCGGACTCTGAAGGGGGTATTCAGTTTGATGCCTTTTGATGCCTCCCCTCATGGGGCAACGATCAACTGTGAAGTGTACTGTGCTACCCTCAGGAAACTGAAGAAACTACCATCTTGTTCGTCGCCACAAAAATTTAAACGAGTTCTCCTTCTCCATGGCTTCACACAAGTCGATGCACCGAGAGGACGTCTGTGTTGATAGTCCTCAGACAACTTCTTCGGACTGTTCTTACTTATCCACGCTAAATCCTGCATTTCACACCTTCCGACTTCTGTCGGGCGTAATGAAGAATGCACTCCGCGGGAAGCAGTATTCGGATGATGAGGAGGTTATTGTAACAAGACGTTGGCACCGATGTCGAGCCGTAGAGCGGTACAAACCCACTCATCTACATCTACATCTACGTACATACTCCGCAATCCACCATACGGTGCGTGGCGGAGGGTACCTCGTACCACAACTAGCATCTTCTCTCCCTGTTCCACTCCCAAACAGAAAGAGGGAAAAATGACTGCCTATATGCCTCTGTAGGAGCCCTAATCTCTCTTATCTTATCTTTGTGGTCTTTCCGCGAAATATAAGTTGGCGGCAGTAAAATTGTACTGCAGTCAGCCTCAAATGCTGGTTCTCTAAATTTCCTCAGTAGCGATTCACGAAAAGAACGCCTCCTTTCCTCCAGAGACTCCCACCCGAGTTCCTGAAACATTTCCGTAACACTCGCGTGATGATCAAACCTACCAGTAACAAATCTAGCAGCCCACCTCTGAATTGCTTCTATGTCCTCCCTCAATCCCAAACCCTCGAGCAGTACTCAAGAATAGGTCGTATTAGTGTTTTATAAGTGGTCTCCTTTACAGATGAACCACATCTTCCCAAAATTCTACCAATTAACCGAAGACGACTTTCCGCCTTCCCCACAACTGCCATTACACGCTTGTCCCACTTCATATCGCTCTGCAATGTTACGCCCAAATATTTAATCGACGTGACTGTGTCAAACGCTACACTACTGATGGAGTATTGAAACATTACGGGATTCTTTTTCCTATTCATCTGCATTAATTTACATTTATCTATATTTAGAGTTAGCTGCCATTCTTTACACCAATCACAAATCCTGTCCATCGCACTAAACGGAGATCATGTTGAAAAATATTCTGTAGTGAATATAACGCTGTGACTGCAATCCTGAATAAAACCAACCTTCTTTCAGAACAAAAATGTGTTATATTATTTATTGGGCGCCTCTTGTATAATATACACACAGTAAAATTAGTTGCACTTCCAGGTGTTGCAATTTTGTCGGCTTGCCGTGTATTTTATAATTCTGTCCTACGTAGACCAGACGTGTGCTAAAAGCTTCTGCATCTGGGTAGGCTGAGAATGAAAATCTGTTAGCTCCTTCCATTGAATTGGTGCGTTAGAGCGTTCTCGATAATCGCGTAGGTGCACCTGTCTTTCTTCATTGAACTCAGCACACGGCGACCTGCCGCCGATGACCCGGGTGTCAGCTAGCACCGGCTAACCCCGCCACGGCAGCTGCCGCCGCCGCCGCGTCCACGAAGCGGCGACCGCAGTGCGCTCTTTCGGCTGTCGCTAATTCTACGCCTCCGGGCTTTCCGGGAAGCCGTGTTAACTGCCTCTCTTATTGGCTGCCGGTATCTGTTATGCGATATGCAAATCTCGTTAGCGTGTGAAAATTTTTTGTGCTGTTTCAATTTCCAGAAAACCAAGATTCCCGGAACACAACTGACCTGTGAAACAAATTAATTGTTCTTCCTTAAAATACGAAAATTCATATTTAGCGACAAATCTGCCAGACGAGTCGAGATCAGCTTTTTTGACTTGGTGGATCTGAATGTCCAGTAAAACAATTATATGCTTAAGTAATGAAAGAGATGAAATAAAGCTAAATTTTTGAGCTACACAATATTGCATCTTCCGCATGTGTAAATTAGTTTCCCTTCTTCTTTTTTAGTCGTGCGTAATATAAATGCTGTAATTAAACAAAAGTAAATAAATAAATAAAATGCTAGCTGATTGATGGCCTCTTAACCCCGTCATTCACGTCGTAGCTACCTATTTGTGTCTTTGCATTTTTGATGGAAAAAAATTCTATAGTAAATATATACAGGGTGTTACAAAAAGGTGCGGCCAAACTTTCAGGAAACACTCCTCACACACAAACAAAGAAAAGATGTTATGTGGACATGTGTCCGGAAACGCTTAATTTCCATGTTAGAGCTCATTTTAGTTTCGTCAGTATGTTCAAATGGTTCAAATGGCTCTGAGCACTATGGGACTTAACATCGTAGGTCATCAGTCCCCTAGAACTTAAAACTACTTAAACCTAACTAACCTAAGGACATCACACACATCCATGCCCGAAGCAGGATTCGAACCTGCGACCGTAGCAGCCCCGCCGTTCCGGACTGCAGCGCCAGAACCGCACGGCCACCGCGGCCGGCGTCAGTGTGTTCTTCCACCTACACTCAATGGAGCACGTTATCATGATTTCATACGGGATACTCTAATTGTGCTGCTAGAACATGTGCCTTTACAAGTACGACACAACATGTGGTTCATGCACGATGGAGCTCCTGCACATTTCAGTCGAAGTGTTCGTACGCTTCTCAGCAACAGATTAGGTGACCGATGGATTGGTAGAGGCGGACCAGTTCCATGGCCTCCACGCTCTCCTGACCTCAACCCTCTTGACATTCATTTATGGGGGCATTTGACAGCTCTTGTCTACGCAACCCCGGTACCAAATGTAGAGACTCTTCGTGCTCGTATTGTGGACGGCTGTGATACAATACGCCATTCTCCAGGGCTTCATCAGCGCATCAGGGATTCCATGCGACGGAGGGTGGATGCATGTATCCTCGCTAACGGAGGACATTTTGAACATTTCCTGTAACAAAGTGTTTGAAGTCACGCTGGTACGTTCTGTTGCTGTGTGTCCATTTCATGATTAATGTGATTTGAAGAGAAGTAATAAAATGAGCTCCAACATGGAAAGTAAGCGTTTCCGGACACATGTCCACATAACATATTTTCTTTCTTTGTGTGTGAGGAATGTTTCCTGAAAGTTTGGCTGTACCTTTTTGTAACACCCTTTATAAATCTCCTTTTCCGTAGAAATTCTAATTCTTGTTTCCTTTGATGCATTTATGAAAATCGTTGTTTGTCAAACGCATACTGAAATAAAAATACTCATCCCACTAAAGTCTTTCACTTTAAAGGGCGCGTATCACTTCGGATAGACGTGTTCGTTTACGATAATGCGAACCTTAAGAAGCTTTGAAGGCGTATCTTGTATCTGGGTTGTGTCTGCAGCTTATAATATTCATATAGAATATAAATACCTGTCGAGTGGGTGATTTGTTTACTATGACGAAGACCACAAGATGTCCAGTTAGGCAAGTGTAATTAGTCGTCATAAAGGGCACCATTCACTGACAAGTTGCTCTGAATGGTTCTGTTCACTAAGGCTAGATTTTGCCTTGGTCCAGAAGCAGATTCTTACCCTTTTTTTTTTCTCCGAAAATGATTAGGTGAGCTACGTATTCGACTAGCAGGCAATGATCACAAAAAAATGGAAGGCTTCCAGCTAAATTTTAAGGATTCTTTCGGCAGTAGGTATGATCCCACTGACTGCGTCGTACCAAGTGGGGCTTCCGCCCATAATCTCCGTCCTTCCTTTCTTCCTAGTGGCGCTTACTCTGATGGGTAGGATAGGGTCTGAGATTTTTTCAGTTTATTGTCTTTTGGGAGATGTTTAATCAACCAGCTCTGCAGCGGAGTGTCCGTTATGAGGAAACGAACGTAAGGGCAACACAACAGCCAGTCCCCGAGCGGAGAAAATCTCCTCCCGTCCCGGAATCGAACCCGGGCCCCTTCATTTGATAATCCGCGGCGCTGACTGCGCTCCTACCGAGGCGGACAGGGATTGAGATATTGTTCAAAATATGTTTCCAGTGGATTCTTGGATACCTCGTCTCTAGCGGTTTCTCGAACACTGTGCGGTTAGTGTTTCGTAATTTTCTTAGCTGCGATTTGCTTCTGGTCAAGATAAATATAACAACATATTCTATGTAATATTGGCGCATATAGTCTAGCTCCGCTTTTATACGGCCGGAATTACATGGAGAGGCGCTGTCCACAGATCTCAAGTTTCAAGTACACGTTGCGCTATGTCCGGCCTGTTTGCTTGCACTAGTTTTTAACCCCGTTTAGGAACGTGGCACTGCAAAGTGAATGCATGTGTTTGATGCCTCTTCCTCTCTATCGTTGCTGTGTTGAAGGAAACTTGAAAATGTTCCTTCTCCATACGTACCAGCATTAATCGACAGTACTTTTATGTAAATAATCTAAGATCCGAATGTTGTTCTCCCAAAACATACCAGAAATGGCATTTATTTAATAACTGACTGAGGTATTCAAGGCTGACGCACGACCTGCCTTCACAACTTTTCTTCTACCAGCACATCTCTCTTACTTTCCAAATTTCATGGAAGTTGTCCTACATACCTTGCGGGACCAGCGCTTTGTTTTCAGTCGCTAGAGTACCGTCTGAGAACGGCAACACACCGGGTGGAGCCTCTGCCCAGCACACAGTTTTAATCTGTGAGGAAATTAGTGCAGATTCCACTGCTGATTCAGTTTTCAATTTGTTTCTTCTTGGCCCAAATTTTGTGCTACGTAACTGTCATCTCCATTCAACAGCTATATACGCGTATGCCGTCCTTGCTATCAGTCAGGATGGCAAATTACGTAAACTGAAGGAGGAAGGGAGAGAAAGGAAAGGAAAGGGAAGGAACTAATGATAGCTGCAGTTTGGAATCAGTGGCGAAGAGTGAAAAATGTGACGGACCGAGATCTCCTGCTTACTCGGCAGTTGCTTTAACCACTGCCTCACCCGGACACAGTGTCTGTCGCACCCTCCCCGACCGACACACATTCCCACTTAGCGCCACTTATCTGCTGCCCCCCCCCCCCCTCCATGTCCTCCATGTTTGCTAATGTTAGATTCCTGCTGGAGGTCGAACGTAAATATGGACCTCCACTGAAGGTAGTGGAAACATTGCCCTTCTACTCAAATCAACTATATGAATGCGTGGTGTCTGTTCATCAGAACATGCATTCGGGAGCTGGTTTGCGCGATCTTGATGACAGACGCCACGCCCAACGGTTCACCGTGCTTTTGTTCACTGTAGGGTCTCCAGAGGCATACTGCAGGAGCCTATGACTATCTGCGATGGTCTGGTTTGCGCCAAAAGAAACTCAATGATAGCCCTCTGCTTGGAACGCAGCTCTGTTGCAGAGATTTGAAGGCTACGTATAGCACCTCCACCTATCGGAACTTCATGAAACTATAGGTGCTGAAGAGGAAATATTCCACGATGTCCCACAATCAATTCTGCATTTTAACCGAAAATATACAGGGAAAAAGATGTGTTTGATTAATTACTGAAGATCCGTAGTAAGTTCAAGATTCCACAGAAAGAGTGAGATTTCTTTCATGTACTTATCTAAATAAATATTCATTTCACTTAATATTTTGTAAGTTACAGAGAAAAACACGTTACCTGAAGTACCATGTTTATGCACGCACTCATTTATCTGAAGGCCAAGATGTGAAACTTTGGTAGGTGGATTATTGGTCTCTTCCTCCACCTTTCGGAACTGCGGAGCTGGTGTGCGGAAGCGTACGCTCCGCTTCCGTCGCTTCATTCCGAATGGACGACGCCAGAGAGAACACGTAATACTGGTACAGAACATCCCTGTCATCCAGTGCGCGGTGGCCAGTTGAGTGTGTAAGCGTGAACTGAAATTCTGCTGATAAAATGACGGATGTCACGCGAGAGCTGCGCAATTTACAAGCCGGAGTATAAGTTGATAACTGATTGCAAAAGCGATGCGTTTGAGTCGAGGGCGGCGCTGGAGTGTTCACGGCGCAGCGCGCTAATTAGCAGAATTGCAGCCCCCGATGGCCGCGACCCCTCCTCCAGCCTCCAGCTCCAGGCTCCAGACTCCAGACTCTAGAGGGCGGCTCAAAAGTACAGGCCGCCTCCGCCGTCCGATTAGCGCTGAGCAATCTTCTTAATGCCCAGGCTGTAATTAAGCATCGCACCTTGCCTCTGCCCTTAAGCGCGCGCCTTATCTCCGCCCCGACTGCCCGACTGTCCCACATACCAGGCAACACCTTCAACACTCAGAGGCACATTACCTATTTACGAAATGAGTCCGTAATAATACGATACAATGGATATTTGTACAAGGGGCGTTCTATGAGTAATGCAACACATTTTTTCTGCCAGTTTCGGTTGAAAAAATGCGCAATCTTTTGTGGGACATCGTGCAATATTCCCAGTTCAGCACCTATAGTTTCACAAATTTCAGGTGGCGGCGCCATCGTAGCCTTCAAAATGGCGACTGTAACGAAGCTGCGTTACAAGCAGAGTCTTTTCTTTCTTTCTTTCTTTCTTTCTTTCGCTTGTGCCTGTTTCCTGCAATGACGCAGGGTCGGCATGGTTAATCGGATTTGGCAAGGTTAATTGAAGGGGTGGCCAGATGCCCTTCCTACCGCCACCCCATACCTCCGGGACGGAATTAGTGTACCCCAACTGTCTGTGTCTAGCGTAATCCATGGGACAGTGCGAATGTGTCCAGGTGTCTGCGAGCTGTGTAACTGAGGTGGGACGTGGGGGCCAGCCTGGTATTCACCTAGTGGGATGTGGAAAACCGCCTAAAATCCACATGCAGGCTGGCCGGCACACCGGCCTCCGTCGTTAAGCCGCTGGGCGGATTCGATCCGGGGCCGGAGCGCCTACCCGAGTCCAGGAAGTAGCGCATTAGCGCCCTCGGCTAACCTGGCGGGAAGCTGCGTTACAAGCAGAGTGCTGTCATTGAATTTCTTTTGGCGGAAAACCAGAGAATCACATATATTCATAGGCGCTTTCAGAATGTCTACGGAGATCACGCAATGAAGAAAAGCACGGCGAGTCGTTGGCAAGGCGTCTCTCATCGTCGCAACACAGTAGGATAAACCTGTCCAATCTCCCGCCTGCTGGCCGGCCGCACACAGCAGTGATTCCTACAATGTTGGAACGCGCGCACACTCTTCTTCGAGGTGATCGCAGGATCACAATCAAACACCTCGCTGCACAACTGGACATTTCTGTTGACAACGATGTCACACTCATCCACCAGTTAGGGTACTCAAAGATGTGTGTCCGCTGAGTTCCTACCACCTAACAGAAGACCAAAAGAGCAACGAAGGACGCTCTGTGCGTAACTGCCTGCGCTTTACGAGGCCCATAGTGACAATTTTTTGTCTAACCTCATCACAACCGATGAAACAAGGGTTAATCACTTTGAACCGGAGACAAGAAGGCAACCTATGGAGTGGCGTCACACCACCTCTCCCGCAAACAAAGAGTTCAAAGACATACCGTCAGCAGGTGCAGACATCGCGTTTGTCTGCTGGGACTCTGAAGGGGTTATTTTCTTTGATGTCCTCCCTCGGTACATCGATCATCTCGTAAGTGCTACCCTCAGGAAACTGAAAAACGACTTCAGCGTCTTCTTAGCCACAAAAAAAAAAACGGAAACGAACTTCTCCTTCTCAGTGACAACGTAAGGCCTCACGCAAGTCTGCACACCCGGAGAGGAACTCACTAAACTTCACTAGAGTCTTCTTCCTCCTCCATTCGAGAGCCAGGATGTCGTACTTTCGACTCACATGAGTTTGGCCTAACGAAGGATGCATTCGTGGGAAACAGTACTTGGATGATGGGGCGGTTATTGGTGCATCAAGACGCTGGCTCCGATGTCATCCAGTAAAGTGATGCCATGCGGTCTACAGGCCCTTCCAGTAAGCTGGCGGAAAGCCGTCACAACGGAGATTACGCTGAAAATTAGGGTTTTGTAGCCAAAGGAGTGGGGAATAGAATGATGTCTTGGAATCCTGAATAAAACCAACTTGCTTCAAGAAAAAAAATTGTTGCATTACTTATTGAACGCCCCTAGCAAATTAACATATTGAAGAGAGAAAAATTATACACTACCTGAACGGAAGCATCCAGAAGACATGGTCGGATGTCAACATAGCTTCGTACACCTACATACTATCGGCTGGTGTGTAAATGATTTAAGTTGCAGTTCTCTCTCACAGTACAATGGCCACCAAAGTGCATTAGTGCAGTTCGTGTTTAGTGTTGTTTCCAGCCCTGGTAGGGACGCGAACAATATCTGATGTTGAGTGATCATTGTGAAGGTCGCGGAGATGCCCCTTGTGTGACAGCGTCATCACCACCTCACGAAAAGATTTTGCATCTCCATTACGCCTAATGGACGAATCGTGTAATATCGAGATAGTGGGGCATTCGGGTGTGATAGTGGCCCGATATTGGACTGTAAGGAAACACGAGGGTAGACTTATTCAGCGTCAGGTATTCCGCGACGACGTCTGACCACCACAAGGGAGGGTCTCCGTGTTGTGCACCAAGCATATCGGAACCTGCCGTCTGAGAACAAGTAATGTTTCTCTGCAACATTGTTGTCAAGCCGCACCACTGGTCGGAGACTAGCAGCAGTTAGACTAGGGAACCACCGTCTCATGCGTAGGATTTCCGTTAACAGTATAACACTAACGTCAGCGTCTATAGGGGTGCCGTGACCAGGATTGCTGCTGAATGCGTTACGTTCGAGTCAAAAGTGAATTGGGGCTCTGCACTACAAAGGATGATGAGCGTCGGTGACTATGGCAGTGACGTGGAAAGATTTCCCATTCTTCCAATGTTTAGAAAAGACAATTCGGTGTCAATCCTGGCGTCATTGTATGGAGAGCCATCGTGTATGGCTGCAGGTCGCGGCTGGTAGAGATTGAGGGAATTCTGACGGATATCCTGCATCCTCAAGCAACAGCATCGTCGTGTTATTCTTTTACAAAAAAAAGTTCGTCTACATATGACACTTGACTCTGTCAACTGCCTGCCTGATACTGAGTTGCATTTGTGACCAGCGGCAATCCCAGATCTATCCCGGATAGAACATTTTGGGACAAGCTCGAACGTCTGCCCCAGTGCCAGTATTCTAGACTTCGAGGACCAATTAGCACGGTTGCGGGCCAAATTGCCTCAGGAGAAGCTACAACGGCTTCATGAACATCCCTCCCAACTGAATCCGTGCTTGTATCCAGGACGGAGGGAATGCAACTTAGTACTGATAAATGGGCTCAGACAAATACTGCTAAGTTCTTTGTAAATTTTACCCGATTTTGTAATCACTGAAATAAAAATTCGTGAAGCATCACTTCGTTTCCTCTTCACCCTCTGGTGGTTCACTTTTTTTACTAGGCGGCGTAGATAAAAAGATACATAGAATTCGATTTGGATATTACTTCCCTACGCCATCCATCCTAATTCAAACATTTCTCGTTCCGCAACACCAGCTTCTTTCCCCGTTCATCAAATAATGTATCCGCCTTATGCTTCAGCCAGCTGTTGTTAGCATCCTGGTTGACGGTGATAAAGTACTGCAGGCCTTCATCTCGAGGACTATAGGGGGCTGTAGGAGCGGGGACTATAGGGAGGTTGCTGAAAAATCTCTGTCAAAAAGCTCGAGTTCTTCCTTCGATACACAGTATGGGGTTATGCTTTACGTCAACGAGATTAATTCCGTCGGTGATTATCCCGCGCCGTTTGTTTGAGTTTGACCTTCGGAGTTTCGTAAGAGTGTCACAATAAACCATTGACGCAGAAGATGCTGACTTGTTACTGTCTTGAAATCTGTTGTCAAAATTACTTTGCGATCCCAGAAAACTGTAACCATCGTACAGTGGACTGACACCATCTGCCTGAAACGTTTGGGCTCATTGGGAGAATGAGTGTGCGTCCACTGTTTGGACTGTTCCTCAGTTTTATTCTCAGACAATATTCTGTTCAGAAATTGCTTACCCTCTTCGTGGTAGCGCTGAAGGAATGTAATCTAACCTCTCCATGAAAATGTCGAATACCGTTGCCCTTCAGAGCTGAAGCACATCTTTAGAAAGTTCGGAAGCTATGTAACGTCGGCTACTTTTAGATGAAAAGTGGCACAGATAGGAGATCATGGCGGACCGCCTATACAAGACAGAAGACTGAAACTCTCTGACAGAACTGGAGCGAAATGGGGCTCCAACTCATAATGTTAACATATTTTCGAGAAAGTTACAAAACAATGCAAAATCTGCTGCAATGCGAAAGACTCATTCTCGTCAGGAGTCTGATTATCCAAAACAATAAGCATCATGGAGAAAAGGCGAAAATTTCTTGGATATATTGTTGCTGTCAATAACATTTCGTAAGTCACCCCATAATATAACACAAAGTCTTAACACAATCTGTATGTGTCGCACCGTAATATTAGGCAAGTCTCAACTAGATCTGTAAGTAGTTTTGTATGTTCGGCTTTCTTAAGTAGAAGTGGTATGTCTCTTCCATTATAACGGAAGAACTTTAAAACTGTGCCATCATATAAGTTTTAGATGTGCCTATCGACAATGGATGATCATCCAAAATCTCCTCTTCCGTTTTCGGTAGTTACAAAACAGGCAGTTGAATTGACACTTGTCCTTACTCCCCTTGAATATCTGTTAACCCTAGAGTGCTAAACCCTCGTAAAATTTACGATTGTATTTGGTACCAATCCTCAGTTCCCGCCAAGCAGGTATCGTGAGTATAAGGGGTAAACCGGACTTTTGTACCCATTTTGTATGCGACTTATCACTGGAGACCTTATAATTATAATTAATTAGTGCGTAAAGTATAAATTATGACTTCCTTTAACAAAAGATGGAGTAGTAAAATTCAAGATGTTTTAGTAACAATGCATCTTTTCCGCCATTTAGTGTTCTAAGGTTAAAGGGAACCAATTGATTCGCGCTTCGATTTGTTACTGTGTATGAAACGCCGGTCGACAATTTCTTACCAGAAACGAACGAATAGTCGAAGTACTGGGTGGAGACTGGTTATCCTACCCAGAGGTAGCCAAGTTAATTTAATCTTCCATGAACGCTACGTTAAGTGTTTGCTGAGACATATAAGGACTTCCTCTTTGTCACCTTGAGAATTGAGCCGTGCGCGCGTTTATATCGATTCCTGTGCATGCGGAACGTCTTTGCCAAGCGTTTCTTAGCTACGGTTTCTCTGGCATTTCACGTGCTCGCGCCTTTGCAACACAGCGACCGGTATTGGGGACCCAGCTCACACAGTGGCTTGATACAAAGGAAAGGAAGACATTAGCTGCCATTTAGCATTAAAATATATCAGTGTGGAAAGTTGAAAAATTCTATCAGAGCGGGATTCGTATAGCATGTTGTGCAAAGAAAGGATAATTGGGCCGTCCGCCCTGATTATATATATGCGGTGTTTGTTCTTTCGAGTTATTACTAGCATCAGTGAATCGCTGCGAGTGGTGAGGGCAATGGACAGGGGCATTACGTCAGTAGTGTGTGGATAAGTTGGAAATTTGAGTCGGTCAGGGACCGTGTTCGGACATGTCTGCAAGAACGGAGCATATACAGGATGTAACAATTATTAGCGCAATGTCTATTGGTGACTGAGGACAGTATATTGAACAAATATTACACCTGTGTTTACGTCAATTGCAGACTAATAATTACAGATATTACAAGTCGTACATTTTTGGGTTGGCTATTACCTCCATGTAAATGTGACAAGATCAAGCGATTAATACTTATTTTTCCATGGGTAGCAGGTCGGGCGCTGAAGTGTTCAAGTATGGCTGGAGAACAATTAGTCTATCCTGCTAGGCGTCGTTCTGTTCGCGGCCCAGTTACGGCCACGCTGGAAAAATCTGTTCGTTAATTTGTGACTTGTTTGAGCAAAGACTCTTCGACGCAGAGAAAAAACAACCAACAACTGCTGTGTGTACATATTAAGGTACCACATATAAACATTTTTGCACTTACACCCTGTATATCACACTGCGTATATCTGCTTGGATCTGGTAACTCGGAAAGAGCCTTGCTGGATTGCAGCCAGGACTAGGCTAGCCGTGGACATCCGCTCGCGGTGTTTGGATGGCATATGTCTACTCTAGGGAGCGTCCCTATGCCTACCGGAGAGTCGCCAAGCGCCGCTTTCCTCAGTCTAGTCGGCGACGAACCGAACCTTACTCTAGAGTTCGAACCAGCGCTAGTTCATGCCGCCTGGCCTGGTGGACGTGCCCACATACGCCGTCCTTAGTTATAATGCAGGAATAACGGTGAGCATCATTCACTTAAATGCACTTGCCACTGAGTTTCGTTTGGTGTTCTTGCCGTTATGCTGTCCTAGTTTATTCTGCAGGCCATTATCTAGCCGACGCATTTTACGTGGATCGGCATCCCGATACGAAGAACGCCCTTAAGTTTAACGATGCGCACTATTGGTGCGTGTGTTTTTCATAATGTGCAAGGTTTTGTCTTTCGTGTGTTTTTGTTGTACGGGGGCTATTCGAAAAGTGAGTTCCGATCGATTGCGAAATGGAAACCACTGTGAAAATTCGATGAAGCTTTGCACGTCTTCGGCAGTGTCTCTACCACGGCTGTCAATCACGTCACGTCACGCTTTTCGTTCTGAGCGCATAGTGAGCACGTAAAGACTCTTAGGTAATAGTGTCTCCTGCCAAGCACGAGGGACTGGTGAGAAATTTCGCCTGAAGCTATGCAACCCACATAACATAACTGTGCCGCGCGGGATTAGCCGAGCGGTCTAAGGCCCTGCAGTCATGGACTGTGCGGCTGATCCCGGCGGGGGTTCGAGTCCTCCCTCGGGCATGGGTGTGTGTGTTTGTTCTTAGGATAATTTATGTTCAGTAGTGTTTAAGCTTAGGGACTGATGACCTTAGCAGTTAAGTCCCATAAGATTTCACATACATTTGAACTTTTTTTTAACATAACTGTCTTGCGTTTCCTTCTTCAAAACAATTCTCAGCTGCATTCTGCAGAGGCAATGAAGATGGTTCCTCTTTCATCTTTGCTCACATGATCCACTGGCTATAAGGACAACATTTTGGCACAGGCAGCGTAGAGAACTGGTGACTGTCTTCTATGATGAGGATATTGGAAAGTTGGTACAATGTTACTACAAACGTCTATGTCGGAGCAGAGAATATGTAGCTAAGTGATGGAAATTGTAGCTAACTGTTGCAAATAAAACATTTTCACAAGGGGTTTCTATTTCGCAGCTTACCAGAACTTACTTTCCGAATACCTCTTGTAAGTACCTTCACATTTTTTATCATTGGCCATAGGCCATAGACCTTCATCCGAAAGGGTTTGAAGTTGCTTGCTCTACTAGTGTGTGTTTTCAGGGTTCAGATATTTTTAACGTTTCGCCAGTTAAGGTAAAAAGGCACGTGTGTGTTTTGCGAGGGGTGTTCAGCAAGTAATGCAACACATTTTTTCTCAGCCAACTTCGATTGAAAAAAAATGAAATTTGCTGTCGGACATCGTGGAATATTCCCTCTTCAGCTCGTATAGTTTCATACAGTACTGGTAGGTGCCTGTGCTGTATTTAGCAAACCTGTTTGATCTATCGCAAGCTGGCCGCTTCACACAGCTGTGACTCCTGCAATATTGGAACGTGCAGACACTCGCATTCGAGGTGATCGATGAATCACAATCAAACACCTCGGTCATAACTGGACGTCTCTGTTGGTAGTGCTGAAACACTCGACCGCCAGTTGGGGTACTCAAAGGTGTGTACTCAGTGGGCTTCTCGCCTCTTAATGCAAAATCGAAAAGAGTAACGAAGGACCATCTGTTTCGCCCATGTGCTATTTACCACTTACATTATGTAAATGTAATGCATTTTTTCTGTATGTTTTAGAATTTGACTGAACTGAGCCACTGTTCTTGGTCTGAGCTGAGCTCAGGCCAGTTATGGTGCGCTAGTTAACACATGCATTTTAGCCCCATTATTTTGGATGTGCCCTTTCTTAATCAGTTTTCTTTATTTACTAAAGCTTATCTTTTTTATTTTAAAATGATTAAAAGAGCATCTGTACATTTTGAAAGTTTCTCTTATGACTAAAGAGTATGTGTATTTGGGCCTTTGCAACATCGATTTCTAGTATATCTGAGGCAATTTTCAAATATTACAGAATTAAAAGTGTTGTTGGTTTTAAATTCCTCTCTACTATTACAGAAACTGTAATTTTAAATTTTGGCATGTGTAAAAAATAAATGTGTAAAAATTATTTTATTTATGTTTAGCACCTACCCATTCCAGAACCTAGCTCCCTACCATTTCACAAATGGTTAAACGATAACTCATACATACAGGTACTTTGAATCCAGTAGACGAAAAAACGCGTGAGAAGGTCATGTTTTTTCATTCTCGCCCGTTTTCATCCATCTCAGTACTAACTCACTCGCCATTCCCCAAGTTTTGATTCTTCGCTCAGTCATCTCTCTCCTGCCCCCCTCCCCCACCTACGCACCATCTTGATCTTCTACTCCATCACTACTCCTTCATATCACTTACACGTTAAATAAATCCACAGTAACATAATTCAACGGCATAATACACATTCCACAAATCGCAGAGAAAGAGAACATTTTTAGACCAAGGGAAAATCAGCTAGCGCTTAGGTTGATAACACTGCTCACACAAAGCGATAGAGACATGTTTAGCTAGAAGAATGCAAACAAACCGTAGTGATGCTACAATGTACAGTGATTCACGTCAAGGAATTTATATTTCTGCAAAATAGCGCAGTATTAGAGGGAAAGAGCAGTACCAAACGAGGGAACACCTCAGAAATATGCAAGCAGATGGCTTATCCTCTTGCGAACGAAAATTGGACTACAATACCGTAATGAAAATCACCATCTTTTGTAATGAACTGTTTTAGACCTATGAAAGACGCCAAATTGTGAAAATCTTTTATTACAGACCTCTGATGATGTTTTACGTGAAATGCATTTAGTGACAAAAATATGCAGTTTCTTTAGACGCGAAGACAGGTTCAAAATACCTTTAAAACTTGTTCGAATGAGAACGTGTACCACACCTTCCCTGTCCTCCAAGTTCGAACATCATTACGCCCAGCGAAAGTGTTTCGTATACGGCAAGTGTTCTTCACAGTCCCGTACTGTTAATGCTAAGCGGAGAAATTATACGAGGCGCGTTTTTTAAGTAAGTATCGTTTTGAAATTAAAAAAAAGACGTGCTAAGATATCCCAATTATTTTATTTTTACATGAAAGCCTGTACCTTAATCTACGCACTGACGCCATTACAATCTGACTCTTCCTTGTTTACGTTGTGTACTGAGTGTTTAAGATGCCTCCGATAATTGTGAGTCCCTCCGACTGTGAAGTACGGGATGTTATAAGAGTTCTTAGTGCTTAAGGCCTAAAAGCGATCGATATTCATCGTGAGATCTGTGCAGTTTAAGGAGAAAACATTATGAGTGATGGACTGGTAAGAAAGTGGGTGAGAGCAGTTAAAGATGGCCGCACAAATGTGCATGATGAACAACGGAGTGAGCGTCCTTCGGTCGTTAATGAAAGTTTGGTGCAGGAAGTGGACAATAAGGTGAGGGAAAACAGACGCTTTACGATTTCCTCTTGGCGGGATGACTTTCCTGATGTTTCTCGTGGTGTTTTGTATGGCATTGTGACCGAGCACTTGAATTACCGAAAATTGTGCGCACGTTGGGTACCGAAAATGTTGGCGGATGTGCATAAAACCAAACGTTTAGACAGTGCACTGACTTTCCTTGAGCGGTACCACAACGACGGTGATGTTTTCTTAAGCCAAACTGCTACGGGCGATGAAACATGGGTGGCCTACGTCACACCGGAACCAAAGCAACAGTCCATGGAAGTTGAGCAAGGGCATCGTTTTACTGCAAGACAATGCCCGTCTGCATGTGGCGAATCAGACCAAAGATCTCATCACATCTTTTCGATGGGAAACTCTAGATCATCCTCCGTGCAGCCCCGATCTTGCGATCAGTGACTACCATCTGTTCCTGCACTTGAAGAAACACCTGGGCGGCCAGCGTCTTCAAGACGATGACGAAGCCAAAACAGTGGTGCTGCAGTGGTTAACAAGTCAGGCGGCAGACTTCTATGAGGAGGGTATTCAAAAACTGGTGCAACGGTATGACAAGTGCCTCAATATTGACGGAAATTATGTAGAAAAGTAGATTAAGGTACAGGCTTTCATGTAAAAATAAAATTATTGAGATACCTTAGCACGTCTTTTTTTTAAATTTCAAAACGGTACTTACTTAAAAAACACGTCTCGTACTATGAATGCGTGGTGTCTGTTCTTTAGGATATGTCCGAAAGAACAGATGCCACGCAGCCATATAATTGCTTCACCTCGATGGACAATGAATCCACAACATTTAGTAATGCACACTTCGTTAGACGTCCGTCGGGAATCTAGAATTAGCAAGCATGGAGGACAAGGACTGTGACTGTGGACAGACGGCGCTGGGTGGGAGTGGGAGTGAGAGGGGCGGGGGGTAGGGGAGGGGGCGGGAAGGTGGAAGGGTGCCGAAATAGGCAGCGCAATTGCAATAAACACTCCGTCTGGGTGACACAGAGGTTAACGCAACTACCTAGTAAGCAGAAGGTCCCAGGCTCGAGTCCCAGTCGGGCACAAATTTTCACTCTCGCTACTGATTGCATAACAAAGACCCGATGCAGCTGATATCATCAGTTCCTTCCCTTTCCTTTAATTTATCTCCCCTCCACCTTCAATTACGTAATAAGTGGAGAGAGTGGCATGACGTTCGCCAGAAACTAGAGTTGCGGTCTGTCAGAACTAGTTCTGTAGTTTTGGTACAGTGCATAAATGAAGTAGTAGATGGTAGGATTACTTGTAGCCTTGGTAGGGAAATAAACATAAATGAATGTGTAAGAGAGAAACTGGGAGCCGACGACTTCTCCCCGTTTATTTGTCTGTCTGTTCACTTGTTTTGCACCATAATAAGAACCGCACATCATTCAGTGTTAGACCAGTGTGCATTTTATATCCTTACAGAATATAAATTGCATTATGTAAGCAACAAATATTAGTTGATAGCATAACTTCTACCCTTCTATGTAACCAAATCAATTACTTTTGATACAAGTCAGTTCACACACACAAACATAAAAAAATCTATATAATTATTGTTGTTATTTTGTACTCAGTAGAACGCACTTCAACATGATCAAAGGCAAAAAATTCCTGTTGTTGTGATAAGTCAGAAATTTGCTTATGAATAAGAGAATCATGTTTTACACAGAAACGACGAAATATTTAAGCGATGTTTAATATACTTCCGTTTGATTCTTTGTTTTTAAATTTTACCTTTTTTATGAAATTGCATTTTCTAGCACTGTATGGTAGATATGTGTTGCCTTTTTTCTTTTTAATACAACATCCCTCTATATCATTTTACAAATCAACAATTTTCCAATAAAACCTAAATTAAACATTGCCAAGTTAAATTATGCTATAAATACTTTTTATTTTTAAGTAACAGACAGGAGGATAATTATATACGGCAAAAATGTTCCATAGGTTATGCAGCCCTTTAACACTACTGGCCATTAAAATTGCTACACCACGAAGATGACGTGCTACAGACGCGAAATTTAACTGACAGGAAAAAGATGCTGTGATATGCAAATGATTAGCTTTTCAGAGCATTCGCACAAGGTTGGCGTCGGTGGCGACGCCTACAACGTGCTGACACGATGAAAGTTTCTAACCGATTTCTCATATACAAACAGCAGTTGAGCGGCGTTGCCTGGTGAAACGTTGTTGTGATGCCTCGTGTAAGCAGGAGAAATGCGTACTATCACGTTTCCGACTTTGATAAAGGTAGGATTGTAGCCTATCGCGATTGCTGTTTACCATATCGCGACATTGCTGCTCGCGTTGGTCGAGATCCAATGACTGTTAGCAGAATATGGAATCGGTGGGTTCTGGAGGGTTATATGGAACGCCGTGCTGGAGGGTAATGTGGAACGCCGTGCTGGATCCCAACGGCCTCGTATCACTAGCAGTCGAAGTGACAGGCATCTTATCCGCATGGCTGTAACGGATCGTGCAGCCACGTCTCGATCCCTGAGTCAACACATGGCGACGATTGCAAGACAACAACCATCTGCACGAACAGTTCGACGACGTTTGTAGTAGCATGGACTATCAGCTCGGAGACCATGGCTGCGGTTACCCTTGGCGCTGCATCACAGACAGGAGTGCCTGCGATGGTGTACACAACGACGAACCTGGGTGCACGAATGGCAAAATGTCATTTTTTCGGATGAATCCAGGTTCTGTTTACAGCATCATGATGGTCGCATCCGTGTTTGGCGACATCGCGGTGAACGCACATTGGAAACGTGTATTCGTCCTCTCCATACTGGCGTATCACTCGGCGTGATGGTATGGGGTGCCATTGTTTACATCTCTCAATCACCTCTTGTTCGCATTGACGGCACTTTGAACAGTGGACATTACATTTCAGATGTGTTACGACCCGTGGCTCTACCCTTCATTAGATCCCTGCGAAACCCTACATTTCAGCAGGCTAATGCACGACCGCATGTTGCAGGTCCTGTACGGGCCTTTCTGGATACAGAAAATGTTCGACTGCTGCCCTGGCCAGCACATTCTCCAGATATCTCACCAACTGAAAACGTCTGGTCAATGGTGGACGAGCAACTGGCTCGTCACAATACGCCAGTCACTACTCTTGATGAACTGTGGTATCGCGTTGAAGCTGCATGGGCAGCTGTACCTGTACACGCCATCCAAGCTCTGTTTGACTCAATGCCCAGGCGTATGAAGGCCGTTATTACGGCTGATTTCTCAGGATGTATGCACCCAAATTGCGTGAAAATGTAATCGCATGTCAGTTCTAGTATAATATATTTGTCCAATGAATACCCGTTTATCATCTACATTTCTTCTTGGTGTAGCAATTTTAATGGCCAGTAGTGTATGTATATCCTTAGTTTACAGACTGTTCATCGCTTCTGGTTTCTCAGGGAATCTAGTAAAACACTAATCGCATATGTAAACAAAACGCCCGAGATGATGTAACGCCTGATACATATGCAGCACAACTAACATACAGGTAATGTGGGTACGATCTTAACTGACCAAGGCTACCAGGAAGACTACCGTAGTTTACAGTTCTGATAGTCAGCGGTAGACTACGTAGTTTCATGACTCTACCAAAGACACATCCAGACACTCTTCGATTTTATGCTACGATATCTGAAAGCTCTCCTTCGTAAAACAAAATGCTTTTTACATTCAGAGGTAAGGTACACTTCTGTAACGCTAACCATTTTTGTATTATTTTGTTTCTAATCAGAGGTAGAAAGTTCATTTCAGTGAACACGCTAAGTAGTCTCGCAATTGTGGTAAACGTTATCTTTGACAAAATGGAATGATTTTCTTCCAGCTTTAATCTCTCACTATATACGCAATCACAGTGTTCTTTAACGGTCGACACGTATGGCTTGTTTTGCGTAAGCAACCACTGCTTTGCATTAGAAAGACAGGGATGAAATGAACGTGTGATATGGTACCCAGCACCACACGTGTATGTATGGTTGCTAACAATACAGTAACAGCGTAACATTTCCTCAGTGAAAACTTCGTGTGTGTGATGGCACAAGAGAGGCACTTCGTGAAGAAACCTAAGATCGTCCATTCTACATACAAAGGCTCCCTGTGTAAAGTAGCCTCAGCTGCAGAAACGCCCGCAAGTTGACAGCGTTGCGTCTGTGACTTTGTGGGCCCAGCTGTTGGGGCCGGTGTTATTGATTCAGGAGCCTATCTGGCACGGAGGCTGGAGGCACCGCCGCCTCTGGGAGAGCGGCTTCCTGCCACGCGCACTGCCTGCAGACTCTTAGCAGGTGCGCCCACGAGGCCTTCTGTGACCACTCGTCAAGCAGACTGCACAGCCTTACCATAGTAAGTTAGTTGGGTGTTCCATGGGTCATTTGAACGGTTCTTTTAGCGGAATGATGTGGAACGAGCTAGTTTACAAGATATAGTGTTAACATTAATGAACACATTATTATTTTTAGAACTAGTCAACTAAACTTAATTCTTTATTTTCATACCTACTCAACTACACTTAATTCATTATCTTCATTTTTGTTTACAGGCTATCAGTTTTTAGGAGAAAATTCGCCTGTAGGATAGCGGGAGTTGTCCAGGAGAAATGATTCTGAACTAGATTTAAAACTTGCTTCACAACCTGTCGAACATTTAATGTTACTGGGAAAATGATCAAAACTTATTGTTGCTGCACATTGTGCTCCTCTCTGAGCCACTAACAGCTTTAACAATGGTAATAAAGCTCATTTTTTCGTCTAGTGTTGTAGGTATGGACATCAATGTTCTTCTCAAATTTCATTAGCGAACAGATGTATTGTGATGGCGCAGTTAAAATACCTAGCTTCTTGAAGAGGTATAACGTCTATGGGTGAACACCACATATTATTCTTACTGCTCTCCTTTGTGCAATCAATACTTTCATTATAAGTGATGAGTTACCCCAGAAAATTATTCCGTAAGACATTACTGAGTGGAAATTTGCAAAATATATCAAGAGGTGATACGTTTGTTCCCCAGATTAGTAATTATATGAACAACAAAAGTAGCTGAACTTAATTATTTGAGAAGCGCAGTAATACGCTTCTTCCAGTTCAGGTGTTCATCAATATGTACACTCAAAAATTTGGAGCATTCTACCCTGTTTACTGACTCCTGCTCATGTCCTACATCAGTTATCGGTATGACTGCGCTTGTTGTACAGAACTGATTGTAACATGTTTCTTTCATAATTTAGGGAGAGTCCATTTTCAGAGAACCACTCAATACTTCTTAGGAAAATTTCGTTTACCAACTCTTCTGTTGCTTCTTCTCGAACGGGAGTTATTTTAACTCTAGTATCGTCTGCAAAAAGTATCAATTTTGCTTGTCGAATGTTAAGTGGAAGATCATTCACGTATATAAAGAATAGGATTGGTCCCAAAACCAAACCCTTTGTGAATTTTTTCCCTAGTCACTGAAACTTCCTATCTTCCATCGTTGAATCATTCAGCGCAACCTTTTGCTTTTGTAACCGGCTGATCTGACATTTGAGATATTATGCGGATATACGAAACGCCAAGATGCGTTAGAAAATCATGTTCTGGTACAATAACTGTAAGTCACTATTTTATTCAAACACTACCAGTCTAGGCCAAACAACAGACCACCCTTAGGCCTTAAGAACGACTTTAATTATGGTTCATACGTCCATAAGCACATGGTCCACACGCATGGTCTGTAACTAATGTCGTCCTTAATGCCCTAGGATTATTTGTTGTTTCACTGAACTAAAGAAGCTGAAATACAGCAATTATGTCAAATCATGATTTTTGAAAAATACTTAAGTAAA
The DNA here is from genome assembly GCF_023898315.1 of Schistocerca nitens. Taxonomy (NCBI): domain Eukaryota; kingdom Metazoa; phylum Arthropoda; class Insecta; order Orthoptera; family Acrididae; genus Schistocerca; species Schistocerca nitens. The sequence goes on along the minus strand of NC_064614.1, from coordinate 658,828,051 downwards.
TCATCGCCTCCTCTAAAACCCTTACGAAAAGACAGTTCCGTGCGACCTTTTAAGGCATCATGTAGAGAGCAATACAAAGGACAAGGCATTTGGAGAACTAGATAAATCATTCGATAACTTAAGGTGGTATAACTCTTTTCAAATCTTGACTAGAATGGGGTAAGATAAAACATAATATCACCAAAAGTAAGTGCTGAAAGATGAGTAAGGCAAGGTTAAGGCATGACCATTGTTTAATTTATCTTCTGAAGAACTAATGAGGAAAACTACAGGAGATTTCGAAATGGAAACAGAACTCATGGGGCAACATATTCCAGTACAAAGATTTGTGAGTGATGTAGTCTTTCTGGCTGGAAGTAAGGTAGACAAATAAATGAACTGGACATCATAATTAAAAAGCAAAATGGATCAACAATAAGGAAAGAAAAAGTGGTTCAAATGGCTCTGAGCACTATGGGACTCAACTGCTGTGGTCATAAGTCCCCTAGAACTTAGAACTACTTCAACCTAACTAACCTAAGGACATCACACACATCCATGCCCGAGGCAGGATTCGAACCTGCGACCGTAGCAGTCGCACGAAAGAAAAAGTGAAAATTAAAGATGAGAATTAGTGGATCAGTGCTGTCTTGCTGAACATCTAAATGAAATAAGACACAGCAAAAGAAGTGAAAGAAGTCTGCAATTTTGGAAGTAAGATAATACAAAAGGAAACACGTTGGTGCTAAAAAATAAAGCTTTCTTTAAGAAAATAGCTCTGCTGATATTAAATATTGTCGGTGGAGTGACGAAGAGATATCTGAATATGTAAATCTGGAGCACAGCCTTGAGTGTACGTCCAACGTCCATCGTAAGTAACTGAAAGCACCTGAAATGTGGGTGTACTGCTAGAGAAAGAAATTCAAAAAGCACATAAAATATAAAATATGAAAGTCATAGGTAAGAAAAGAAGTGTATAGAAAATTCTTGCTAGAAGAGACAAGGAAGAGGGGAGCTGAGGCACCCACAAAGGAAAAAAAAAAAAAAAATGGCTCGTGTAGGAGAAGCAGCCGGTAGAAACTGTAGCGAAAGCCAATCACTGGAGTATGTTCAACGGTTTATACACAATGAAGGGTGTGATAGGTACGCAGGTATTAAAAGATCAGTAAATCATGGAGCACAAAAATATAAGAGTCAGCAACTACAGAAAGCTGGCGTTGTGTCGCCGGGAAAAGCGACCACTATATTGCTATTTTCTAAACGAAATGTAATCTATATCAGATACGCATTTTGTTTAGAAAGTCAATAATTATAGGTAACATTATAAAAGGAAGGCAACGGCCTTGCCACAGTGGTAACACCGGTTCCCTCCTGATGACCGAAGTTAAGCGCTGTCTGGTTGGGCTAACACTTGAATGGGTGACCATGCGGTCTGCCGAACGTTGTTGCCAAGCGGGGTGCACTCAGCCCTTGTGAGGCAAACTGATGAGATCTAGATTGAGAAGTAGCGGCTCCGGTCTCGGAAAATGACATACGGCAGGGAGAGCGGTGTGCTGACCACATGCCGCTCCATATCCGCATCCGGTGACGCCTGAGGGCTGAGGATGACACGGCGGCCGGTCGGTACCGTTGGGACTTCATGGCCTGTTCGGGCGTTAGGTTTAATTAGAAGAGGGAGATGTGAAGACGTTAAAATGTTGACACTGTACAGTAAGAATTGGAAGACGGCATTAAACTGGTGGAATGGCTCAAGATCATTTATAAGAGCTTTGAGACATCTAAAGAACCAGACAGTTGACTTACGATATTGTTTTGTACATCAGCTTACTTTTGTTGTGGATTTGTTTTCATCTCAACACTATTACACGCTATTCTATTACCACCTGTCATAAACACAGGAATGGAGCAAAAAAGTAAACAAAAGAATGGGAGGAATGGAATTGCTCGAATCCTAACTAAATAAATTATTCCGAAATTTCGAAAGACCGATTACGAAAAGTAAGTGTAATCTTAAAGCGTTGAATGGGATACTGAAACCTGCCGCATCCGAATGCGAACTGACGCAAGTTTGTGCATCTCCCTTGGACTGCAGCTCCAACAACCTTTCAAATAAGAGACTAAAGCTAGCCTGTGTCGAGATACCTGCCTCCCAGTGTTAAGAATAGTGATGATGCGAACTTTGGTTTGGAGTAATCAGTTGGTCAAATTTTTCTCTGCAAGAATGCTAATTGAAACAGTGGCTGAAACGAAGCAATAAAATCCATATTTTCTTCATACGATCTGCTATAATAAGAACTCTTGCCTTTCCTTTAATTTTACCTTAGGCGCTGTTCCCTAGGAAGTGGAGAAATGAATACACTGTGTGTTTAAAAAATTGTGGCTGACAATTTGCAGAAAATAAGTTAATGGTTTGCTAAAGCAGTTTATTTCCAGTTTTCTCCAAATGTTGTGTCATATGCAAAACGAACAAATTATACATGTTATTTCAAAAAAGATCAAATTATATATGGTATTACAAAGTGATTCACAGGATTACATAAGATTTTACGGGAGATGGACAAAAATATGGAAACACCGTGAGAAATGTCTCTGGGACATAAAATCAGATGCTAGGCAAACCTGCACGTTGCACTGATGTAACTGAACAAAGATGGCACCAACATATTGTCCTCAATACGTTGCAAGACACAGTCACGGTTACAACAGTGTTCTGTGTAGTTGTGAGTGCTAGGCGTCGGAGCTACATGAATTCGAATACTGGTAAATTCTCGGTGTGCGCACTGTAGGTGCTCCCGTAACCAGGGTATAGCTTGCGCAGGATACGGTGGCCGATGCGCAGTGACCAAAGAGCTGGGCGAGTTCATTCGTTTGTTTGGAAGGGGAGGCCGGTAAGTATTTCCACCTTTCGGCCGGCCAGCGAAGACAGAATCGAGCTGCGCGCTTGGAATCTTTCTCTAACGATATTACAGAAACTATTTGGTAAAAAGAATCATTTTTGATTTCCTTATAGCTTTAGAGGTCAGGTTCATTATGATGTGTCCATCATTTTGTTAATGATCTTAGTTATTGTGATATTTACGTGAAAGTAAGACACTGTGCGAATTTCGGAAAAGCGTGCATTGAAAAATAGAGGTCGCTATGATTTTGCCTTTGGCGCACATTACATAGTATGTTGCTGCTATTAAATTTAGCCACCATACTGAATTTTTATTTAGACTTGAGTAGAGGTATCTATCTGTCACCAATCTCGAGAAACTTGATCTGATGTAACACATTCATTTGCGGTCGCGAGGCGCCAGCGATAAAGCCAGAGTGGAATATTCACAACATTCCTAGTATTTCGTAAACAGTTTCATATATCGAAATGAGATTTTGGCAAATGATACCACGGAAAGAGGAGACTATTCTACCATATCGCCGGCCGTTGTGGCCGAGTGGTTCTAGGCGCTTCAGTTCGGAATCGCGCTGCTGCTACAGTCGCACGTTCGAATCCTGTCTCGGGCATGGATTTGTCTGCTGTCCTGAAGTCAGTTAGGTTTAAGTAGTTCTAAGTCTATGGGACTGACGACCTCAGCTGTTAACTCTCATAGTGCTCAGAGCCATTTGAACCATTTTTTAACCATATCGTTATTATCTAAAACTTCATTACCTCCCGTGATATACCAGTAATTACAGACTTTTTCGGTGAAAGAATGTAATTTTTAAGGGCCCTCAATAGTTGGTGAAACGAGAAATGCTATGGGTTTTGCAACAACATATGTGAAGACATAACACTTTTTTAAATCGAGGATGTGCATTTTCATGAGCTACTGACTTTACTTTTCCTAAGTTAATAAACCACTGTTTCAGAATTCTCTCACAAATGCGTCTGTACGACATGTTAGTGAGGTGAGACGGGGTAAACTCTGCTGTGTTTTGGCAAAAGAAACAATTTTAATACGGCAACCAGAGAAATGTGTAGGTTTCACTCAAAATTCGCCACTCATGTTGCTTCACTGAAACCTACAAATGGTTAACAGGCCAGGCGAAAATAAATCGGCGGAATTCTTTTTAGATACTAACGAAAGCAGAGGTGACAGTAGATCTTTATGAATGGTCACCATGCAAGAGAGGGCGCGGAGGGGCCTCATTTAATATTTGAAAAAAATATTCGCATAGGCTTCAGTTTAGAAGGGCACTTCCCCTCCAGCGCTCGGCTTTTCCCCTACAATGCCTGCCCATAGCCTCCATCGCTATCGCTCTTCCCATGGGTTTCCTACCATCTGCGCATATACTCGTCACAGCATTCTGTGTGGACTATAGCCGAAGTGTTTGGTGTTTCAAGAGGCATCATATCGAGGAATTGCACCGCATACACAGAAAACATCATCCGCTAAGTCACAACACAGATGGGAGTGTGTGCTGAGTGATCGTGGCAGACGGTTATTGAAGAGGATTGTGATAAAAAAATAAGAGGACGACAGCTGCATAAGTCACTGTAGAACCGAATGTTGCACTCGCAAACAGTATCAAATGGTTCAAATAGCTCTGAGCACTATGGGACTCAACTGCTGTGGTCATAAGTCCCCTAGAACTTAGAACTACTTAAACCTTACTAACCTAAGGACAGCACACAACACCCAGCCATCACGAGGCAGAGAAAATCCCTGACCCCGCTGGGAATCGAACCCGGGAACCCGGGCGTGGGAAGCGAGAACGCTACCGCACGACCACGAGATGCGGGCTGCGAACAGTATCACCACGAAAACAAAACAAAAGGAGCTCCATAAGCGGGGAACTACAGGGCAGGCTGGCATTTCAAAACCAGCCATCAGTGATACAAATGCATGTAACAAGAGAACGTGGTACCGAAGTGATAAAACCTCGACTGTGGAGCAATGGAAGAAAATCATTTGGTTGGACGAGTCTTGTTTCACACTGTTTGCATCGTCTGGCCGAGTTTACGTACCAAGAGTGAAACATGGCGGGAGTTCGTTGGTGATTTGGGCAGCCATATCGTCGTTTTCCGTGGGAGGTCGCTCTACTACCAAGGATAATGTGACCTTTTTGACTGATCTGGTCCACCCCATGGTACAATGTTTGTCCTCCCAAGCTGATGTTGTCTTCGAAGGCGACAGGGCCTCTCTTCACACAGCTCGCATCGTCCAGGACTTGTTTTGTGAGCACAGGGAACAATAGTTGCTGAGCCTTTGTGGTCCACTTTGGAAAAAAGGGTGAATGATCGTTATACACTTCCATCATTAATACCTAAGTTACACTATTTTGTAGGAGTAGTAGTATAAGATGCCAATGACAACAATAAGTTATGAAACGATCTGACCCGTGTCTGAATGCCAACGATTTTCCTACACCGTATTCAGTATGGTTGTGTGTCCTGTTTTTGCTATGTCCATATTTTTGTCCAAACCCTGTATCATCTACAAAACTGAAGGTAGAAACCTGCATAAATTTTTACTTACAAATCGAAAATTAGAGTTTACCTTGGCGCCAGTTTCATTTTTTTTTGAATGTGCAATTAAATCAATTAAATATATATGTCCTCATACTAAACGGTTTATCTCATACGGCCGCTGATGATGTGGTATTTTACACAAGACTTCATCACCTTTGGACGATCGTGAGGGTAGACTTGGACAAATTCCCAGTTGTAATGAGTGGCAGGTCTTTTTAAAGGTCGACGAAGAAGGACAGTCTCTATACAAGAAAGATTGCGATTATATCCTATTACGAGATCAGTGGTGAGCATCAAGAGCACATCACAAGTTTTAAATATCTAGTGACATCAGTAAGAATGGTTGTGTAATGGAACGATCATGAAAAATGGGCAGCAGGTGGGCCAATGGAAGTCTTAGATTACTTAAAAGAATTCTCGGAAATCTGTATCTGTAAAGAAAGTCGCGTACAAGAGGCTAGCACGACCACTCCTAGAACGTTTGGCGCTGTTATGAAGTGTGCATGTCCAGAAACACACGAGAGGGTCACAGAGATCGAGAAATCGATCTTCATTCAGCTGCGAAGTGTTGCTGATTGAAACTGTGTGCCGGACCGGGACTCGAATCTAACTCAAATCATTGTCTTTCACGGTCAAGCACTCTACCGACCAAGCTACTACGCAAGCACGACTCACGACCTGCCAGTACTTCTTCTCCTGCACGGTAATGCGGAGAAATGGCTTAGCCACAACCTACGGTATTTTTTTCTGAATTTTCATAGAGCAGCTCAATTTCCGATGATTGAAACTTCCAGGAGGGCTAGTCTCGCAAGATATGCAACAAGAAATCTGTGAAGTTTGGAAGGCAGAAGAAGAGATACTGGCGGAAGTAAAGCTGTGAGGGCGGGTCGTGAGTTGTACTTACTGTTAGATACCTCAGTTGATGGAGCATTTGCTTGCATAAGATTTTTTATTTTTTGAATGAGCATCCATCACAGCAGCTGTTATAATCAATTACACCCTAAGACAAGAGAACGATGCCCTACACATAAATTGTGCGAATGGGATGGAAATCGGTAGATGTGGTGTATATGTACACACTAACAATAACACATGGTTCTCCTCTGACCTTTATGCAAGCAGTTATTCCGCTTGGCATTGATTGATGGAGTTCTTGGATATCCTCCTGAAAGATATCGTGCCAGATTGCGTCCAATTGGCGCGTTATATCTTCAAAATGCCGAGTGGTTGGAGGGCTTGGACAGAGATCCGATGACAATGCTGTCCAAGCTGCGGTTTGGCAAGAACGAAAACAAACGAAAGAAACTGTTGCGATGTGCGGGCGAGCATTATCTTGCTGAAATGAAAACCAAGGATGACTTTCAATGAAGGGCAGCAAAACAGTACGTATCGTCGACGTATCGCTGTGCTGTAAGGATGCCACGATTGACAACCATAGGGGTCCTGCCATGAAATGATATGGTACCGCAGACCGTCATCACCCCTGGTTGTCGGGCCGTATGACGAGCAACAGTCAGTATGATGTACCACCACCGTCTGGGGCGTCTCCAGACACGTCTTCTGCCTGGAATATCATTGATTGGAGTATAATTGTCCAGTGATGAGTCAAGCTTCGAACTCAGCCCCGATGACCAGCGAAGACGTCTCTGGAGACCCCATAGATAGCACTGGTATACCAATCTAACCTTCGTCGACCATACGGCCTGACAGCCAGGAGTAATGGCTTGGGAAGCCGTTTGTTTTCATAGCAAGACCCCTTTGCCTGTCATCCGCAGCTCACTTACAGCACAGAGATACGTCGACGATATGCTACGCCCCGTTTTCTTGCCCTTCATGGCAAGCCAATCTTGGCGTATGTTTCAGCAGGATAATGCCCGTCTGCACACAACGACATTTTCTACTGCTTGTCTTCTTGCTTGGCAAACCCTGTCTTGACCAGCAAGGTCGTCGGATCTCTAACCAACAGAGAACGTCTGGACGAGCTAACGTGCCAATCGGAAGGAATTTGGCACGACAGCCATCAGAAGGACATCCACCGACTCTGTCAGAGCCAAGCCGAATAACTGTTTTCATAAGGTCCAGAAGTGGTCCAATACGTTATTGACTTACTCAGTTTGTGAAGATCTTTCTCCTGAATAAACCATCCCATTTTTCTGACATTGTAACTATTTGTTTGTCTCTGCATGTACATCACCGATTTCCGTCCCAATCGGATCATTCCTTAGTGGCACGTCTTTTTTTATCAGAGTGTGTTATTGGTTAGTCCTTCTTAATTGCAGTGAGCTTTAAACGGAAAAACCAAGAATAATAATTGATCACAAAGGTCCCAGGTTCGAGTCCAGGACCGCCACACAATTTCATTTAATAGAAATGCTTAGAAGCTTAAATGGGAAAGGCAAAGTTTTTGAGCTCCAGATCCCAGTCCGGCAAACAGTTTCAATCTATCAGGAAATTTTTATATCGGACTTTGTGAATGGCCGGAGTTCGTAGTAACTGAAGGAAAGTCGTCTAGTGAAATCGAAGTAGTATCTGGGGTTCCGCAAAGAACTATTATACCGTAGTAAGCTCTCTGCTGTTCTTAATCTATGCAAGAGACTAAGGACACAATGTGAGGAGCATCTTAGTTTTGTAGATAATCTTATCGGTTACCATCTAGTAAAGTCATTCGAAGGTGAAAACAAATGCAAAATGATTTGGACACTGTATCTGCATTGTATGAAAAGTGGCAGTTGAGCATAAACAATAAAAAAGTGTGACGTCCTCCATATAAGCAGTAAAAAAAATCCGTTATATTTCGGTTACATGAATACAAATTTCAAGGTTTTTGATTCAAATAAACAACTAGTGATTCCAATTACAATTGGAACGATAATATAGTTGATGTTGTGGAGAAGGCAAACCAAAGACTGCGTTGCACTGGCAGAACACTTAAAATATACAACATATCCATTTAATAGTCTGCCTGCACCATGCTTGTCCACCCTATTCTGGAATACTGCCGCATGGTATGGGATTCTTACGAGATAGGATTGATATCGAAAAAATTCGAAGAACAGCAGCTCGTTTTTACTGTCATGAAACTGGAGGGCGTGTCACGGATTTGATAGGCCATTTGATGTGGCAGTTAATAAAACATACGCGGTTTTCGTTGCAGTGACATCTTTTCACGATATTTCAATCACCAAAGTCAAACAGCACTGCTCAACAAAACTTATGGGCAAGAGAAATAAAAAACACAACATGTTAACAATTCGATGGAAATGAATTAAAGTGCCTGTGCATGTAGGCAGAGGTCTCCCAATCGTGCACAGAACGTCGGACGCCACATGGCGGGAAATGGGGCTGCCCCAGCAACACGAAACACTTCAAGGAACGGGAAAAGACAGTATTTGTCTGTCAGCGAGCAGTGGTTTATTCTTCATTACAACATGATGCGGAGACAACATTTGGATTACTTCACAGGGGGAAGAACCGATGGAAAACAGGAAGAGGGACGAAGTGTGACGGATGTAGCGCAGGAATTGCTCACACCATCGCTTCGCGTCAGGGGAGCGTACCAAACCACATGCACTGTTGTTCGAAGGAGATCAGGTGGTCGACCACGGTCAACTACAGCAGCCGTATGATCGCTACATTGTAAAGCAAGCAAAAAGTGACCCATATCAAACAGCTGCTGCATTTACGACCACATTTAACAGGACGGCAAGGCACGCAATCTCACACTCCTAACTGGCTCGGCTGCTGCGTGGGGGTGGTCACCTTGCCCGACGACCAGTAAGTTGTATTCCGTAGACACCCACAAAACGACAGCACCTTTTGCGATGATGCCAAGGGCACAGGGACTGCATCAACGAATAGTGGTGTAGCATGCTCTTCTCTGATGAGAGAAGATTCAGTCTGAGTAGTGATTCTGGACGTATCTTAAAATGGCGTCAAGTGTGCACACGCAGTGCACCATGGAACATTGTTTGACACAATAACTTCTTCTTCTCAGAGTAGCACTTGCAAACTACGCCCTCAGCCCTCAATTATTTGCCGGAGGTATGCCAATTTCTGTCTTCCTCTACAGTTTTTGCCCTCTACAGCTCCCTCTAGTAATATGGAAGTTATTCCCTCATGTCTTAACAGATGTCCTTCATCCTGTCCCTTCTTCTTGTCAGTGTTTCCCACATATTCCTTTCCTCTCCAATTCTGCACGGAACCTCATTCCTTTCCTCATCAGTCCACCTAATTTTCAACATTCGTCTGGAGCACCACATCTCTAATGCTTCAGTTCTCTTCCGTTCCGGTTTCCCCACAGTCCATGTTTCATTACCATGCAATGCTGTGCTTCCTGAAGGTCTATGTTTGATACTAGTAGACTTCTCTTAGCTAGTAATGCCCTTTTTGCCAGTGCTAGCCTGCTTTTGATGTCCTCCTTGCTCGGTCCGTCATTGGTTATTTTGTTTGTTAAGTAGCAGAATTCCTTCATTTACTTCGTGACCATCGATCCTGATGTTAAGTTTCTCGCTGTTCTCATTCCTGCTACTTCTCATAACTTTCGTCTTTCTTCGATTTAGTCTCAGTCCATATTCTGTACTCATTAGACCGTTCATTCCATTCAGCACATCATGTAATTTTTCTTCACTTTTATTTATGATGGTAATGTCACCAGCAAATCTTGTCATTGATATCCTTTCACCATGAATTTTAATCCCACTCCTAAACCTATCTTTTATTTCCATCATTCCTTCTTCGATGTCCAGACTGAACAGCCTAGGGGCGAAAGACTACATCCCTGTCTCACACCCTTTTTAATCCGAGCACTTCGTTCTTGGTCGTCCACTCTTATTACTCACTCTTACGCGCTTGTCGTGTATTACCCGTCTCTCCCTATAGCGTACCTCAGTTTTCCTCAGAATTTCGAACATCATGCACCATTTGACATTGTAAAATGCTTTTTCCAGGTTGACAAATCCTATAAATGTATCTTGGTTTTTCTTTAGTCTTGCTTCCATTACCAACAGCAACGACAGAATTGCCTCTCTGATGCCTTTGCCTCTCCTAAAGCCAAACTGATTGTCACCTAACACATCCTCGATTTTCTTTTCGATTCTTCTGTGTATTATTCTTGTCAGCAACTTGGATGCATGAGATGTTAAGCTGACTGCGAGGTCATTCTCGCAGCTCTGGCAGTCTTCGGAATTGTGTGGATGATATTTTTCGAAAAATTAGATGGTATGTCGCCAGACTAATGCATTCTACACACAACGAGAATAGGCGTTTTATGTTTGGGGAACGTAAGAACGCAATCAGTCTTCAAAGAACACTGTTTAAAATACATATGTGTGATCCTTGATAGAACGTTGTTCGAGTATGTTGGATCCATACCAAACAGAACATGGGTCATTACAAAGTACAGAGGATGGCAGCACGAATGATCACAAGTTTGTTTGACAAGTGGGAGAGCGTCTCGGTGTTGCTGTGGAAGATGAATTGCAGACGCTTGATGGTACACGCAAACTATACCGATAAAGCCTACTTACAAGTACCAGATATAAGTGATGAGCCTAGGAATGCACAGGGTGTCATACAAAAATGCACTATGTTTTGATGCGGTTTAAAAGCAATAAATCTTCGTTTCAGATCTGACTTCTCCGTTGAGTGCAGAAGAACCTAAAGTTGCTGCCTAATTTTTGTCAACGTTTCACACGTTTTCATTGTTTCTTGTTGCCCGTTCAAGCGGAAATGGTATCAGTTTAGAAGAAGGCACAAAGTGTGCTTTGGTACGCTGAGTTTAAATCCACTGTTGTGGTGCAAAGACAGTCCCCTTCTCTTTAAAAGAAAGTAGCACCAGAGGCCAAGAGGATAAAGACGTGGCGTAGGCAGTTTCTGGACTCTGGCAACATTCTGAAGTGGCATGCAGGGGGCCGGCTTGTCTCTAAAGAACATGTTGGGAATAGGGTTGACACATTAAACTGACAAAATTAAATTTCGAAATTTATGGTAAGGTCTTATGGGACCAAACTGCTGAGGTCATCGGTCCCTAAGCCTACACACTACTTAATCTAACTTAAACTAACAAACTAACTTACGCTATGGACGACACACACACCCATGCCCGAGGGAGGACTCGAACCTCCGACGGGCGGGGGGTGGGGGGGGGCGCACGCACCGTGACAAGGCGCCTTAGACCGCGCGGCCTACAAAATTACCGAACATTCCCTGGCGAAAGGATTTACTGAACTGAGGGTTAACTCAATAAAATACTCAGTAAACATTGAAAAATTGTGTTCATTATTACTAGATACAGCTTTCAACAGACATTTATCACCTTTAATTTTTTGGCAAAAGTCCTTGCGTGTTGCAGACTTCAAATTAATCGCAAAACGAATGCGAAGCTCTGCTTTTACCTTATCGACACTCACTTTGTTGTCAGCGTCAGACCATAAATGATTCACGTGACTGAAGTCTCTTTCCTCACTGGCATTACTTCACGGAACCGCCATTACCCTTTCGACAATTTTTTGTGTTAGGTGTGTCTACGTTTAAAAACGTTTTTTCGCGAAAACGAGTTTGTGGATGTAGAAGCTTGACTTGTAATTGTTTCAAAATGCAGCACTAGTCGATTAGCAACAGAGCAATAAATGTTTCATGACTGGATTTTGCATATCAATAAAAATTTAGGGGTGCGAAAGGAATTCTAAAAATATCTAATCACTCACAATTCGGTAACGAACACCATAATTTAATAGCCATAAGTTAACACAACAGCATATTTTTAAAAGCATACTTTAAAGATAATAGTGTAAAGAACTTCCGAAAAAATCAAACTTCTACTTTGTCTTTATTTCTAGATATGTGTAGCTATACTGTGCAGAAAAAAATAACATGCTTTATTTCAGTTGCAACACAAAATTCAATTCAGAAAAAAGTATGAGACCAAAAGCTGTGGTTTGTACATTAAAATGTTCCAAAAAGAACTGTTAAAAGATGGTAAGAATTGCACATCCTTATAACTCTTATTCTTTGCGCTACACTATTTAGAAAACTGACAAACATTTCAAGAATTCCCCTTGTCTTCACATGCCTATCCCCTTAAGCAATTATTGTCCCTGCTTTCCATACATGAATGAAATGGAAGAAATCCCAATAACTGGTACAATGGAACCTACCCTCTACCTAGCACTTCACACTGTTTCACGGAGTTTGAATGTATGAGAGCTGTCTTTTTTTTTCTTTTTTTTCTTTCCAACCTCCGACTGGTGGCGAAATTAAACACACAGTGAAATCCGGTGATTTTTTGCGCAGATGTGGTGCGCAGTGTCTATAGAATACCCGTCTATTTCGTCACGTCGTACTTTTCAGTTCTACGCACACAGTGAGCACCTAAAAATGTCTAGTAAATAGTTTCTCCTCCAGTTTGAAATCCTACTACATAAGGGTTTAGCCTGATTTCTTGTAGCCCACATAACGTAACTGCAATGCGTTTGCTTCTTCATGACAACTCTCTGCACTTGGTGCAGGTGCAACGAAGACGATCCTGCAGCGCTTTCGATGGGGAGTGTTTAATACAACCTGGAATTGGGTCTCTGATTTTCAAATTTTCGCCGACATGCGGTTCAACGTATGTACTTGTGAGAAACTACCGTCTATGAGCATTGTATTTAAAGTTGATACTATGCTGCGACAAATTTCCCGTCTGCAACTTATTCTACATACGAATGTATTTATGTTGGCTACGGAGACAGTATTACGACCCACACGACTAGATGTTCATCAGCATAGGAAAGTGACCAAAACCTTCCGATTTATTTAAGGTCAAGATCGCTGTAATCGACTGTGAGTTATATCTAGATTTTCTTTTCCTTTTTTGGCGCGCTGCGCGTTCACTTGACTCGGAGTGTAAAAAAAGAAGAGTGAAATTTAATTGGAACTGGTTGGTTTTTTGAAGAGGAAGAGGAAATATGTGTTTTACGATAACGTTTTTGAGAGCATTTTATTGGTCAATCGGGCGCCATGACAGTTTCTTTACGCCTAAATGTATAATTAATTAAACGCTACGAAGGCATTTCATGCAGAGAATTCTTATTAATGGTACGAAACAATATTACTTAGGCAAATAAACAGAAATAGTGTTCATGGGTGAAACTTTTACTAAAACTTTGGATGTTTGCATGTCTAGACAGTTGGAGTCCAAGGAAAGTGATGGCCGGTACGAACCTGCACGCGGTCCAGTCCGTCGACTTTGAAACTGTGTTCTATTTTATCCAAATTCACATACTCTCAATCGGATCATTATTCTGTAGAGCAAACTGTACTGCAGGAAAGCGGTTTCCGACGTGCCTGACGAGCTATATTGGAGACGGAACTTCAGTTCTAAAAGCCAGAGGGTTCACCAGCCGCAGCAGGGTGGAGCAGAAGAGAATTTTCGCTGTGTTGTTGTTGTTGTTGTTGTTTTGGTCTTCATACCGAAGACTGGTTTGATGCAGTTTTCCCTGCTACTCTGTAATGTGTGAGCATCACAGCCGTCTGAATCTGCTTACTGGATTCATCTCTTGAGCTCCCTCTACGATTTTTACCCTCCACGATTCCGCCAACAACTAAATTGGTGATCCGCTGATGTCTCAGAACGCGTCCTATCAACCGATCCCTTCTTTTGGACAAGTTGTCTCCCAAATTCCATTCAGTACCTCTTCATTGGTTACGTGATCTGTCCATCTAATCTTCGACATTCTTCGAAAGCTTTTATTCTCTCTCTGTATCTCTGTGTTTATCATCCATGTTCCACTTCCGTACATGATTACACGCCGGACAAATTCCTTCAGAAAATACTTCCTATCAGTTAAATCTATATTCAATATTAACTAATTTCTCTTCTTCAGAAATGGTTTTCTTTCCATTGCCAGTGTACATTTTATATCCTCTCTATTTCAGCCATTATCAGTTATTTTACTGCTCAAATAGCAAATCTCATCTAATACTTTAAACGTCTCGTTTCCTGACGTAATTCCCTTGGCACCACTTGATTTAATTCGATTACGGTACTTTCCATTATCCTTATTTTGGTTCTTTGATGTTCAACTGATATCCTCCTTTCAAGACGCTGTCCATTCCGTTCAACTGCTCTTTCAAGTCCTTTGCTGTCTGACAGAATTACAATGTCTTTGGCAAACCTTGAAGTTTTTATTTCTTCTCCCTCAAATTCCTACTCCATATTTTTCTTTGTTTTCCGTTACTGCTTGTTCGATGTACAGATTGAATAACATGAGGTACAGGCTACAACCCTGTCTCACCCCTTCTCAACTACTGCTTCCCTTCAATGCCCCTCTTCTAGATGAAGTCTGGTTTCTGAACAAGTTGTAAATAGCGTTTCGCTCCCTGTATTTTACCCTGGATATCTTCAGAATCTCAAAGACAATATTCAAGTCTACATTGTCAAAAGCTTTCTCTAAGCCTACAAACGCTACAAACGTTGGTTCGCCTTTCCTTAACCTGTCTTCTAATATAAATCGTAGGGTCAGTACTGCCGTTTTCCTACATTTCTTCGGAATTCATACTGATATTCCCCGAGCTCAGCTTCTATCAGTTTTCCCACTCTTCTTTAAAGAATCCATGTTATTATTTTGCAGCCGTGACTTATTAAACTGATAGTTCGGTAATTTTTACACCTGTCAGCACCTGTTTTCTTTGAGATTGGAATTATTATATTCTTCTTGAAGTGTGAGGCTATTTCATCTGTCTCATACATCTTGCACACTAGCTGGAAGAGTTTTGTCATGGCTGGCTCTCCCGAGGTTACCAGTAGTTCTAATGAAATGTTGTCTACTCCCGGGGCCTTGTTTCGACTTAGGTCCTTCAGTGCTCTGTCAGATTCTTCTCGCAATATCGTATCTCCCATGTCATGTTGATCTACGTCCTCTTCCATTTCTATAATATTGCCTGCAAATTCGTCATCCTTATATAGACCCTCTATATACTGCTTCCGCCTTTCAGCTTCCAGCCGGCCGGAGTGGCCGAGCGGTTCTAGGCGCTTCAGTCTGGAACCACGCGACCGCTACGGTCGCAGGTTCGAATCCTGCCTCGGGCATGGATGTGTGTGACGTCCTTAGCTTAGTTAGGTTTAAGTAGTTCTAAGTTCTAGGGGACTGATGACCACAGATGTAAGTCCCATAGTGCTCAGAGCCATTTCAACCATTTTTGTTATGTCCCATAGTGCTCAGAGACATTTGAACCGTTTTTTTTGTTTTTTTTTTTTTAGCGTCCGCTTCTTTGCTTTGGTTTCACATCAGAGCTCTTGATGTTTATACAGCTGCTTTTTCCCCCAAAGGCCTCTTTAATTTTCTTGTAGGCTTTACATATCGTTCCCCTACTGAAATATGCTTCTAAATCCTTTCGCCTTGTGACAAATCCTATTCCATTCTACAAGATTTCGACTTGTGGTTTGAAAAAGTGTAACCAACTTGCACGTAAGGAAGCATAGATCCGTTCATTGATTAATCAGAGGCTAAGATTGAACTTTTGCCACATTTTTATGTCTATCGATTTAACTGTTTTTACTAACAAGGGGAGTTCCAGGGTTGGGGATAAAGTTCGGAGTGGGACGGCGCGTGTTTGCAGCGCTACCCAATAGAGTTACAATGCCCCAGCCATACTGCCAGATGGCCAGCCATTCACGAGAAAAACGCTCCGAAACTTTCAGTCCTACAGTATGTAATACCCATGCTTCCGCTCACTGAACCGCTCATTGAACGATGACATCCTTTACTTCTCAGCGCCTGCAGATTCCACCGAGGATGTGCTTTGGCAATGTTGACGCATTGTATTTTGTATTCTAGCTGAATATACGTAGGCTCTTTGGATTTTTTTCCCTTCGGGTTCATACTCGTCCGAAGAATTGTCTATTGTAACCTCTTCGAATTCTACATCTTCACCACCTTTATTCTCGTGAAGTAACTCTTCATCAAACACGATAGTGTTTTCACTCAAGAAATCCATCACAGTGTTGTACAACTTCTGTGCCATCAACATAGCTTCGTGTGGAATTGACGGCGAACCTTCTGACGCTAGTAAATCGTTTTCAACCAGCAGTGCATTGAAATGGGTAATTGCACCTTTAATCAGCAACTTCGATTGCTCGCTATGTAGAGAATCGTCGGTAATATCTTCTACAAGTCCCTCAGAACTCGCGATGTGTTCACTTCGAAGCACTGTAACCGCAAAACGTTAGCAACAGGAAAAACTTTCACACACTTGTACTCGTTCCAAGCGCGCAAAAGCAACTACTAGGTTCTCCTTTCCTGTTTGTAGTACAGGGAGCGCGAATGCGCGGCTATCCCTTCGCTCTCCAAGTTTGTCAAATGCCCCTTTGTGGGGACGCTAGTTTATAGCGGTCTCATGACGTTGAAGTCGATCGTGTACCTGAACTCGTCGGATAGAAGCCGTACGCTCCTGTTCGACGAATGTTATGTATAATATACATGATAGAAATGAAATATTGTCAGCATACAATGCGAACGAATATTTGAAGAAAATAATTTGGTTGGAAAAGTTGAAAATGTTGAAAGAACAAAAGTTTTCAATTTGAACGTCATTGTATTTTTTTTTCAATGTTGTTGTTGTTGGGGTCATCAGTCCAGAGACTGGTTTGATGCAGCTCTCCATGCTACTATATCCTGTGCAAGTTTCTTCATCTCGCAGTACCTACTGCAACCTTCATCCTTCTGAATCTGTTTAGTGTACTCATCCCTTGGTCTTCCTCTACGATTTTTACCCTTCACGTTGCCCTCCAGTACTAAATTGGTGATCCCTTGATGCCTCAGAATATGCCCTACCAACCGATCCCTTCTTCTAGTCAAGTAGTGCCACAAATTTCTATTCTCTCCAATTTTATTCAATACCTTCTCATTAGTTATGTGATCTACCCATCTAATCTCCAGCATTCTTCTGTAGCACCAGATTTCGACAGCTTCTATTCTCTTCTTGTCTAAACTATTTATCGTCCACGTTTCGCTTCCATACATGGCTACACTCCATACAAATACTTTCAGAAACGACTTCCAGACATTTAAATCTAAACTCGATGTTAACAAATTTCTCTTCTTCAGAAACGCTTTCCTTGCCATTGCCAGTCTACATTTTATATCCTCTCTACTTCGACCATCATCAGTTATTTTGCTCCCCAAATAGTAAAACTCCTTTATTACTTTCAGTGTCTCATTTCCTAATCTAATTCCGGCAGAATCAACCGATTTAATTCGACTACTTTTTTTCGATAAGGAAAAGCAAATAGATACTTTGAAAATACGAAGCACGAATTGTTACCAATATTGCATCGGCCACCGCGCCATTCGGTTCAGTGAGCGGACGCATGGGTATTATATACCGTACTATAGGACGGAAAGTTTCGGAGCGTTTTTCTCGTGAATGGCTGGCCATCTGGTCGTATGGCTGGGGCATGTAACTCTATGGGGTAGTACTGCAAACTCGCGCCGTCCCACTCCGAACTCCATTTCCCAACCCTGGCACTCCTCGTGTAAGTACAAACTTTTCGTCTCCTTTCATAGAGCAGTTTCGAGAGTGAGTCATATCACATTTCGACGCTCAATATGAGAAACTCTGACTTTCTCTAAGGCTAACTAACTTTGAGGTGGTAGGCTCAGACGGTTAACCCAAATTTTCAAGTTAAAATTTTATCCAAAATCGTTTTTACGTTACAGTCCGCGGCTCGTGGTCTTGCGGTAGAGTTCTCGCTTCCCGCGGAAGGGGTCCCGGGTTCGATTCCCGGCGGGGTCAGGGGTTTTCTCTGCCTCGAGATGACTGGATGTTGTGTGTCTTTCATCGTCACTTCATCATCATTCGCTCGCAAGTCGCCGTAGTGGCGTTAAAGGACTTGTGGAGCGGCGGCCGAACAGCGCCGCGAGGGGTCTCCCGGCCACCAATGCCACACGCTCATTATTCATTATTATTATTAGGTTACAAATCGCAGCGGCAACTGTATAGAGAAGCAGCTAGGACGTGTAGTTAAATGTTGCAAGTAAAACAGTCTTGATTTTCACAATGGTGTCCGATCGGAGGTTGAGAAAAAAAAAAAAAGAGAAATCCCTTGCAGATGTAGATGCCAGTAGCGGTTACTCTAAGTGAGCCTACTAGCAGGTGGTCTTAACATGTGAGAGGTCATTGAGGTCAGTGCGGAGGATCGGTCCGCTGCGCCGCGCAGAGGCTGTGCCGGCAAAGATTGAAGATGGCAGTTGCGTCGCGCCGCGGCGCGCAGGAAAGGCCCGTAATCAATTCTTGCGCCGGCCGCGGCCAGCGCGGCGGCTGGGTGACCCGCGATGGCGCTGGCGGCGGCGGCGGCGGCGGCGGCGGGGGTGGCGGCGCAGCCTGTTGCGCCGGGGCCACCGTCTGCCCCGGCCCGGCCACCCAAACACCTACCAGAATCATGACGCAATATGTTTCCCTGTGAAAACGCCTGCGCTGCAATATCATCGTCTTGTAAGAGAAACAAATGAAGTCGATACTTGGTAATTCTAACCTCTATAAATCGATTTTATTGACAGATTGTCCCTCGAAAAAACCTCGATGACCTAAGAAACCGCATGTTAGGTGTCTTCTTCTACTTCTTTTTCTTCACTTCTTGTGTTAGGCAAATTTCCTGTTAACAGTACTCCAACCCTTGTACGACGTTCCCATATTTCCTTTTCCAGTGCATCTATAATTGAGAGCCTTTACAGGGAATCTTTCTATACCCATACAGCCTACAAGTTCCTTTTACTTTTTTCCTTTTCTCTTTCATTTTTTCGTTTTAACTTACAGGATGTTCGGAAATCGCCGTTACAAACTTCTAGTAATTATGGAGGGGAGCCAATAGATAATAGTTTGAATTTGAACCCACGTGCGGAAACATCTTGTTTCCGTGCTTCAGCCATTTGAAAACATGTTGGTAACGCGACCACTTTTAGAAGTAATTGCTTCGGCGTGATCCAGTATCTCACTTGTTTTACAGTTTTACACGTTAACAGCCAAAGAAATTATTCGTGTGCTCGTTGAGAGGTTCTCTTCAACGTGATGCAGTACGATTCCTTCCAATTCGGGTGTGCGGCGTTTACTTGGAGCACCAATCACACCTGCTGGCTGTGAAGGTACCCTTTCTCGAAGCTGTCGCGTAATTATGACGAAGAGGATATGTAACAGAAACGGGCGTTGTGGAGAACGGTGTTGATAAAGGTGACGAACAGCCCTTCCATTACCGTCAGCTCCTCCACTCAGAAAGATCGTGCCGAGTTATTCTGCAAACGTGTACACAGCCATGCTGCTCTAACACTCACAGACACGTGAATGAAATTCGAACCAGGTTTGAGAGGTAGGACAGAGACGTCAAATGACATCAGCCGATCCGACGTAACTACCCCCTACCGTGATTACACTGTTGCATGCCTACCCGGCAAACATGTTTTCAAACTGCTGTAGCACGGAAGCGGTACGTCTCCAGAAATGGGTTTCCATTTAGAACATTGTGTACTCACTCCATTCTGCGAGTCTTACAAGTTTGTAACGGAAATTTCCTAATACCTTGTATATTTCTGAGTCTCCCCTTACATCCTCATTTCTTTTACGACTTTCTCTGGTACATCCTTCCACCATTCATAGAAATCTAACTTTTTGCTTGCTGTCTTGCTGTCGCCAATGCTTCACTGCCATAAGTGAGGGTTGTTTCTGCTTTGGTTTTATGAATCTTGAGCTCGGTTTGTGCCCTAACTTTTTTCTACAAACTTTTTTCGATCGTTCTGCATATGAAATGTAATTTATTTAATTTTTAGACCACATCGTGATGATACACCTAAGTTATGTCGCATCCTAGATATTTAATATGTTTAACTTGCTTTAAGATTTTATTATTCAAGACTATTTAGATTTCACTGATTGGATTTCCGGAAATTCCATCACTTTCGTTTTATCTACAGGTAAAGTTAAGTTCTATTCTGAGGCTATCTGCTGCAATTTACAGACCCCATCTGAAGATGATTTTCATTCCCTGCAAACACAGATTGGCCAGCTACATATAAAACCACATTCTGCCTTGTGTCACGATCTGAACATACTCCTTTTCTATTCAACTTTTTCCATTTATTGATCACTTTATTTACGTATGCATTTTAAGTGTCGGAGAAATACACAATCTTTGCCGTTCTCCTTTGTGTTCATTAGCTTTGTGATTATGTTCCCCATATATATAACAATTTCGGTGTTTGTGTATAGACGTGATAGCATTCGGCTGTTATATTCCATAGCTTTCCACTGATCACATTGTCAGAAGCCTTTTCAAAACACCTTACTAGCAGCCGGCCGCGGTGGTCTCGCGGTTCTAGGCGCGCAGTCCGGAACCGTGCGACTGCTACGGTCGCAGGTTCGAATCCTGCCTCGGGCATGGATGTGTGTGATGTCCTTAGGTTAGTTAGGTTTAAGTAGTTCTAAGTTCTAGGGGACTGATGACCACAGCAGTTGAGTCCCATAGTACTCGGAGCCATTTTGAACCTTACTAGCAATATAGAGCATGATGTACAAAGCAGACAAACTATCGCTTATAAAGCGATGAAATCACTCGAGAAACAAGAAAAGGATCATGTACGTGTCAATAACATAACATAAAAGGAATGAATATCTCATTATAAAATTTAATAGTATGATTATACCGTAATTCTTCGTTACCTGAACTAAATGACACTTAAGGGCTGAGTGATTGATATGAGAGAATTAACAGATGTTCTAAAAGGTACAAAGAATAGGAAAACCGCTTGTTTGGATGGTATTTACAGATAATTGTGGAAATATGTTTTGTAACACTCGATACATCGATCCAATTGTCATGGCAGACCGCCCACAAACATTCTATGTATAATTCGATGTTAGCAGCTACCTAACATTCAGTAATTCGTATTGTTTCGTCAGTTGTTTCCGTGCTTGTTTTATTATTTAATTTTAGCGGCACTCCTTTGTTTACTCAGCAATACATAATGTACTACAGTACATAAATCACTTGTGAAAGACTCCAAAGAAGTTCAAGTGACGGACTTCCAAAGAAATTGATTATTGAGACAGTGGAGTGTGGAGCGGAAAAACGGATATGTTGAAAGCTTTAGGGATTCCCCCATCCACGCTGTCGATATCTTGAAGCAGAAAGATCGTATTGCTCACAACGCTTCAAACTGAGGAAGGAAGCGATTTCAACAGCGTAAGTTGCCACTTCTTGAACAATGCTTAGTGAAATGGTCTAGTTAATTTAGAGGGCTCACCGTGACTACCGGGCCTTGTATGCAGTAAGAAAGACTACGTTATTCGCTATTAGTCTCGCCTCTAATTAATGGCGGCTCACCAACTTAAGAAGATTTGTGGAGAAAATGAAGCGCTGACAGTTTTTCAGCACGAAAAAATGTACTAGGAGGCCTGTTTTATCCTTAAGTCTCCCTTCATCATTTATATCTTTGTTAAATCGAAACCCCAGTTTTTCAACCTATTTCTGAGGTCTCTTGAACTTCGAATT
This sequence comes from Schistocerca nitens, assembly GCF_023898315.1. Classification (NCBI taxonomy): domain Eukaryota; kingdom Metazoa; phylum Arthropoda; class Insecta; order Orthoptera; family Acrididae; genus Schistocerca; species Schistocerca nitens. The sequence goes on along the minus strand of NC_064614.1, from coordinate 658,806,101 downwards.
GATTGTATTTGAAAATAAGTATCTAGCGGGAAATCATTGGCGACACTGTTGACTAAGCTACGCTATTTAAAATTCTGAAATTTTATGAGATGACACACAAGAAGCGGAAGGCTATCTACAGCTTGTTCAGAAACCATAGTGCAGTTCTAAGAGCCGAAATACATGGCACGTGTGCAGCAATTCAGAAAGCGAACGCGACAGGGTTGAAGCCTACCCTGGGTCTTACACAGTCTGCATAAACAGTAAGCAGTGAAGGAGACCAAGGAAAAAACTAGGAAATTCAAAAATTAAAAATAAAAATTCTATGAGACGGCAAAGTACTTCTAGGATCGGGGAGCGGGTAATGTATTGAAGAGAGGTCACTAGACGATCATAAATAAAAGTAGGGAAAAAAGTAACAGAGTGTATTCGATTAAGCCAGGAGATGCTGGGGGTTACGAGGCGCCTAAAATAGTAGACGGGCAGCAAAAGAACTGAGACCGACAGAATTAAACAGGATGCAAAATGTTGACTGGAAATAGAAAGAAAACCATCTTGGATGGTAAATATATTAATATAAAATTTAAGTTTACAGCAAGTGTTAGGAACCATTTTTTGAAAGTGTGTGTGTTTGAATGCAGCCTAATACGAACGTGAGACATGGACTATGAACAGCACAGGCAAGAATAAAGTAGAATCTTTTGAAATGTGGTGTTACATACAGAATAATGCTAAAAATTTAGGTGGGAAGACAGGATAATCGATAAGGAAGCACCGAATCGAGTCGTGGACAATAGATGACACAACTTGGACAAACACAAATCTTGAGTCATCAAGGAGCCGTTAATTCAGTGATGTAGGAGGTGGGAGGGGTAGAAATTACAGGGACCTTGGCTCGACTACAGGAAGCAGGTTCAATAGATGTAGGCTGCATTAGTTACACGGAGATGAAGCGACCTGCACAGGGCAAATCAGCATGGAGAGCAGATTCTTACCAGTCTTCGGACCAAACAAACAAGAAGAAGAAAAAATACCGAGAAGGTATTATGAGCTCATGGGAGCACTTGACAGCAGTTGAAGATATATTTAATTGGTTGTATTGTAACTACTAGTAAGTAGGAAACTGAGAGTTTAACGTGCCGCCGGCATCAATATGGTGGTAAAGAAAATCGATTGTGCCCCTCTTAAAGGCACAAACAAGACGTTCGCCTTGCTTTGTTTAGAGAAAAGTAATTCAGGTTGGCCATGGAGGAATTTCCCTTCAACTCCTTCCGAATAATATTCCCGTCTCTTCACCAATGTAGCAAATGCAGACTTAGTAACAACCAACAGTGGGCTAATGCTTCATTGGATTCAATACATCACTTTGTTTGTGATGACATATTGCGCTGCAGACCATAGATATTTCAACAGCTTTATATTAATGACGTAATAATTTTTCAAAACTCCTTCCACTCCATTCTGAAACTGTGTGGCACTGGTACAGCAACCGCGATAATGTTACAGAGAGAATTCAATCGTGGTTGCAGTAAAAACAGTTTTATTAGTTCTTCATTTGCGACGCGTTTCGCCTGTATGTAAAGGCGTCATCAGACAATCGAACTATGGATAAATAATCATTTCGTGAAATGAGGAGTCTAACGTATAAAATTACACTCAGGCAAAAATGGGCCAAGTGCATGTACATCGCTAAAATACGGAACAATGCCGATCGTCGCAATTTGTAGTTTGTGAAGGTTTACAGTAGTGTGGCGACACACACCAGCCAGTAATGGTAATAGAGGGGAATTCTCATATGTTAAGATGAAAAGTGACTTTCTTAAACATACCGGTTCTGTTAATAGCATAAAAACTCATGATATGGAGACGGCGCTCCTTAAACACAAAACAGTGCCTGTTTACACCTGTGATATATGCACAACCTGATGTGTTAGCACTGGTCTGACTAGCTAGCACGTAAGATTGTGCATGTATCACAGGTGTAAACAGGCACTGTTTTGTGTTTAAGGAGCGCCGTCTCCATATCATGAGTTTTTATGCTATTAACAGAACCGGTATGTTTAAGAAAGTCACTTTTCATCTTAACATATGAGAATTCCCCTCTATTACCATTACTGGCTGGTGTGTGTCGCCACACTACTGTAAACCTTCACAAACTACAAATTGCGACGATCGGCATTGTTCCGTATTTTAGCGATGTACATGCACTTGGCCCATTTTTGCCTGAGTGTAATTTTACACTTTTGACTCATAATTTCTCGAAATGGTTATTTATCCATAGTTCGATTGTCTGAAGACGCCTTTCCATACAGGCGAAACGCGTCGCAAATGAAGAACTAATAAAACCGTCTTTATTCCAAACACGACTGAATTCTCTCTGTAATAATTTTTCCCGTGGTAGCTTTTTCGCCTTATCTTCCTTCGTGATATTGTTACTCTCCCACCTACTCTCTCTTATTTTTTCTACCTCTTTGTAAACTGTATTAGCATAACCAAGTAAGAAGGAAAAGTCTCACTTGACTTTAACTTTATTGGATATCTATTGATAGTTTCTTCTTTGATGAATTAGAAACAAGCCACAAGATTAGAAGCTAATGTAATAAATACTTTATTATTGTAGTTAGCAGATTGATTGAAATGCGAGAGGTCTGCTATTATCTTGAGCTGTTTCGCCACTGAGCAGTCCGAGGGTGGCGACGCAATGTTTAGCACGTTGTATACATTTGAGTCAGACCACTAACCGGTCATTCTCTTTAAGGTTTGCTACAATTTTTCTGTGCTACTGGAGACAAACGTAGGGTTGTTTCGTTCAGAAAGGCCATGATAGGTATCCGCCTACACATTTCTCCATCTCGTGCTGTCGCTGGAGCGACCACGACGTCGACGGGACATTAAAACGTAACCCTCTTTCTTTGTTCCATTGAGACAAAATAGGCTATTCCTAGTTTAAGTGTTGCACGATCCGGTTTAGATAGCCAACAACTCTAGAAATTGATTTATCTTTTAAGTTACTTTGCCCATAAACCGTTACCAAGCGGAGACTTTCCTTTGGGTGTTTCACCACTTTTAGTTTCCTTTTCAAAGTACAACGAAGTACAGCTGCAGAGAAATGTTGTTCCATCGTCTAAAAGACCCCGAACGTGTCCGAACTTTATGTGCGTGACGAAATACGTCACAACACCAATGAAGAGTGATGTGGCAAGTGCTTCTCAACGGTGTATATAGCTGCAACGAAAAAAAGATTTCTGAGTTCTTGTGTGATAATTTGCGTCTGTATCCTTGTGAAGATTAAACAAATGGCAGTAGTAATTTTCTGTTTTTCAGTACAACGAAGTTCACTATCAGCTAATAGTACTTTGCGCTCATTCTTATTCCTCAGGTTTGTATCTGTGCCCGAATATACCCTTGGTAATCGGTTGACCTGTAACTTGACCTTTGCTTCTGTGGTGTGGAAAACTATTGTCTTTTTTCAAATTGTTTATTCACTCTCGCAGACACAATATGTCTTTGAAAAAAAAATACATGTTTTGACAGTCATCGACATTCTTCATATCAAGTGATTTTTCATGGTGATTTCATGTGTGATCTAACGTTTTTCCTGCACAATTTGGTAATTACCTATGGCGTCTACAAACGATAAGGAATGTTGAAAACTAATGTGGTAGTGTCGATAAACAAAAAATTTTAAACAAGACTTAATCATAAAATGGTCTCCTTTACAACAGATATGTCCTTGCTTCTAAAAGACCTTTTGTTTCTGTTGTTAGTTTCGTATTTACTAAATGGATGATATCACAACAAATGTCCATACTATGTCAGTCATTGAAACTTACCTTCTTATATGTCAAACAACAGAGCAGAATGCTGTTCCAAACAGTGCGCCGAACGTCCCAACATGAAGTGCTGTAATAAGCTACCTTTCAATATTAATCGACTCATAAGCATTTCAGAAGCAGACTGCTACGCTATGGAGAGTACAGATCTTTCCTGATGCACTGACGGCAAAGTTCCTTCCCACAAACCTCTCCACTGATTTCAGCACACACGACGGACACATCGGTCCTCGTTTTTTTAGGTTTTTAGGTTTTTCTTTGCCTTTCGATTCCCTTTATCCCGAATGGGAAGCGTTGATTGCTTGAAGTGCGCATTTCACTGACAGCCCCACTTCTTTGGCACTTTTAGTCTCGTTTAACAGTAATGAAATACAATTTACATTAAGAACCCAACAACTTGTAGACTTTTATTTTATCCCATAGGGCAGTTACTCTCCTGACCAATTATATTGTTCCCGGGCTGCGTAAAATGGCACTTCGGGTATTCTAGTCCTTCTATGTCTGACTGATGGTATGTTCCGCTGGCACTGAAAGTTCAATATTAACGCCATTTACCTGCGAATAGTGAAAATTATCCGTTAAAGAACGAGTAAAAACGAGATTAAAGCAGACAGCAACACAAGCAAACCATATCACGTCAGAAGTACTTGCGTATGTTGTAGATTTAAAGTAAACCAACAACGTGATCTGTGACAGGAAATTAATAACATGACAATATTTTCTGTCAAGGTGATAATTAGCACATTAATAATCTGTTTAGCCACACATAAAGTAGGGAAAATTGTGCTGTGTTTAATTCGATACGGATGTATGGTAACGTTTTGTTGCAATTAAAATGGGCTGCGACATCCAACAAAAATAACAGATGCCTTCATTAGTTTTCCGCCAAAGGGAAGTCGCTGGAATCTATCGTATGACTGTATCCTTAAATCGCAAGGAGTTTTAGTTTTACTCACACACATGAAAGAGGGTGTGTACTTCTCTTCAAAATTATTGCAGTGCAGAACTCACTGGATTTTCAGGCTCGACGATTGCTGGTGCCGAGGGGTGTTCAGGGCAGTTGGACTCACCATCAGCGTTTCCGCTGGCATCGGTGGCAGGTGCGGTGCCGTTCTCCAACGGCGTTGCCCCCGAGGCGAGGACGAAGCCACCCGCATCCCACCTCCAGGCGCAAGGGCTCTCGAAGTCGCAGTCGAGGCCGTGCTTGCTGGAGCCGGAGGCGGGCACCGAAGCCGTGAAAGCGACCGCCGCTGCAGCTGCCGCCGCCGCCGAAGCCGCTGCAGACGCCGCGCCCACCAGCAGCACGAGCACCATCATATTCTGTCTCAACAGCGAGGCATCGCGAGTCCACACTGAGGAGCCCGTGCGCCGTAGCCCACCAGCCTAGAGCGCCCGATCGCTGCGCTGTCTGCGGGATGCTGCAGAACTACGTGGCACGCCGGAGCTCAAGGTGCAGGACCACCGGAGACCGTAGCGCCGCACCCGGGATGCTGACGAACTACGTGGTCGATTGGGTGGATGCGCGACTGCTACGCCTCTCGTGACGAGTTTCACGACTATGGCGCTGGCGGCGTCCACTTCGAAACAGTTGGTCCCAGCTGTTTTCAGTTGTTTCCCGTTTGTAAAAAAAAATTAAAAAATGAAATTGGCGAACTGCGAGTAGGACTCGCGCACTGAGGGTTCCGCACAGACTTTATTGTGTACATATACAGTTCATCCATTCGGCGAACTGAGGATACTATCAATTTTTGCCTGTTATCGATATTAATAGTGGCAAGCTATCGGTTCCAGGTATTGCAATACTTTCAAGGATGTCTTGATTTCGAGTTTGAAGTCGGATAGCAACTGACAAAAGAAATATATTTTACGTGAATTACAATTTAACAATTTCGAATTTTTCCCCTTTTTCTTGTATTGAGAAACCTTACTTCTCCTTTGGCTAAAATAAAGGGCTAGATCGCAATGATATTTATTTATTTATTTCAGTTTTTAAGTTAAAGTCGTCTGTAGAATGTGAACATGACAGTATTGTCAATTCTCAGGTTCACTGACAGCACTACTACATGCGGCTGGAGATGTTCAGCAGAGTACCTACTGAATTAGCTTGTCCCTGATGACGAAAAGGCGAAGGACCAGCAACACCACACAGACTTACGACGACAAATGGATGACACATACTCGAATGGTCCCTTTTACTGACCCCTTTGACCGAGAAGAGGTAGCGTTAGCAGTTAAAACAGTTAAAGAAGAAGAATGGCACACACTCAGAAACATTAAAAAATACATTTGCACAAATCGAACCTTTTCAAACGCAGTTACTGAATGAAATATTACTGCAAGGTAGGGCAACGCCATATGGAAAACTGCGAACACAGTAACAATCAAAAAATCAGAGGATCGGTACGTTACAGATCCAAAGACTTACAAGCTCATCTGCCCCTTGAACACGTTGGTTGAAGTACAGGAGAGGCCCCTCTGTAATCGAATACGCTCACACAGGAGGCTCTTCGGTCTTAGGTCACGTCAGTATGCCTTTAGGTCCAGAAACTCAATAGACGATGCAGTTAACCGCATGCTGGAAAGAATGCAGGACACACAAGAAAAATACGCAGTAACAATAGCAGTAGACATAGCCGCCACCTTCGACAGCCTCTGGTGGCCTCCCTTATTTGCAAGGCTGCGAGAGAGGTGCAGACACCAACAGTCCTATACAGTAGCTTACTCGACTACTGAAAAGATAGAGTGGCTAAATAAGAGGCAGAAAAACAAAAGGTTACCAAGAAAATAACTGAATGATATCCACAAGGCTCAAAATGCGGTCCAATTTTCGGGGATATTGTCATAGAATCACTTCTAAGTACACGCATCAAAAAAAGTTTTGCATCACCCCAGTTCCCATAGCTACTGAGGATAGACGTTGACTACGGGTATTGTATCACAGACACAGTCCTTTCGACTGCTCAGAGATGTCACTAAACCCAGCCAAAGATGTTAAACAACCATGTATGAGCAGCGCCTAATCGACGGAGGGGTCCGACAGCCGATCAGTTCCAGTAAAAATATAAATGTCGTGTGACTAGGGCCTCCCGTCGGGTAGACCGTTCGCCGGATGGAAGTCTTTTGATTTGACGCCTCTTCGGCGACTTGCGCGTCGATGGGGATAAAATGATGATGATGACAACAAAACACCCAGTCCCTGAGCGAAGAAATTGTCCGACCCAGCCGGGAATCGAACACGGGCCCTTACGATTGACATTCTGTCGCGCTGACCACTTTTTTTTTCTTTATTTTTTTTCCTTCAATGCTCCACTTTTTTTTAATGGGTTATGAAACTGAATTGCATCTTGAAGACAATGTTAGAAAATTGTAATCCGAATAGATTACCGTGAAAATAACTCTCACTATTATACTGTTGACTGCATTAACGGAACGCAAAATATTCTTCCATTAGAATTTAAACAAAAATGAGAGAGAAGCAAAAGTAAAATTAAGAGAGGAAATTAAACTTCTTCAGTGATGCACGTCTTATGCATTAGAATAGTTTTTCCCTACTATTCTTGTGCTGTGGCCTGACTCCTGTTACTTTTTGGGTAAACATGCTTTTTCGGGGTTCTGTTGAGGCCTTCACGTCTACCGTATCGGCCCCGGGGCACACGAAGTCCCCACCGTACTTCACCCTCAACGGTAATCCCCTACTTTGGCAGTCTGTCTTGTTCCGTCGATTTCATATTATTTAGGTATTAACCTATGCCTTGTTTCGGAAACAAAATTGGCATCATATTCCCGAACTTCTTTTTATGGTCTTTGTTCCGGTATATTTGGAAGTATTCATCTTTCATATATTCTCGATATTCTTGTAGATTGTCATTACCTTTGTTGTTGACAACATAATTGACAAAATTTCCGAATAGCCACAAGATGACATTGTTTTTTTGTGTTGGAAAGGAAACTTCTTCTGGGAAGAGTATTTCGTGTAGTGTGATCTCTCTTCCATCGGTCCGTTTGAGAAAAGCGACTTGCAATACAGTGTCATTCCAAATATTCTTGTATCCATTACAGATGAAGCGATGCGTTAAGGAGTCCAAATTGTGACATTTTTGGCACACATTGGTTGCATGTAGTCCTATTGAATAAAATTTTTCATTGATACTAATGATGTTGTTGACAACTCTGTACCATGACGCTTGCACTTCCGTAGTCAGTGTTTTGTTATTTATATTAGTCCATATTTTTTCGCAGTTTTTGTTGGGACACTTCAGCTCCATTTTATTTTGGTTTTCGCGTGATTGTAACTACTCTACTATATATTTACTTGTCCTCTTATTTTTGTCTGTTAAAATGCATGTCAAGTAGCTTAATTATACATAAAAATCCTGAATATGCTTTAGGTTGTAATTTATGTTGTGAACATCTACTGGCGGCTGCATGCTTTCGGGTTTAAGAAGATCAAATAGAGCGGCAGTTATGCTGTTCGGTTGCGTCTCTATAAGTTTTAGCATTCTTTTAATGAAGAGGGCAGTGTTTTTCCTCCTAAGGTCTGTCAGCCCTAGGCCTCCGTTTTCGGGTCTCGATGTAGTCGTTGCTACTGCTACTCTAAAAATGTGGCCTTTCCATACGTATCGACAGATTGTGCTCATTATAGATTTCTCTATGTCTGGAGGTGTCGGTAAAATCTGAGCGACGTATGCAGCTTTCGAAAGAACTACACAGTTTATTAGTTTAATTCGTTGCTTGATATTTAAGTCTCTCGTTTCATGCAGTATTAAGCTGCCTCTGATTTTTCCTAACACCTGTTTCCAATTAGCAGCCGTTGTTCTTAATGTGCAACTGTAAAAAGTTATGCCCAAAGCAGTGTGACGGTCCACCCTGTTTGCCCACGGTAGCTGCACATTGTCAAGACCTTGTAAATTTAAAAAGGAACCTTTCGTTTCATTTATCCTCGTACCAGTTACCCTGCTATAAAGCAATAACTTGTCCGTTAGCTGGGCACAGTCATCATCGCTCCTTACTAGAACTCCCACATCGTCAGCGTATGCATTTGTAACAGTCTTCAGCCCAGCTATTGTTATGCCTTCTAAGGTTGTGTTCAAAAGCCGTAAAAGGGGTTCCAGAGAAACCACATAAAACAACATGGACAGGGGACTTCCCTGAGGAACTCCACTAGATATCAATAATTCATTAGTATATTGTCCATTGATCGAGATTTTGGTTCGTATGCCTCTGACGATGTTCATTAAAACCGTTAAGTTGCCATCATTGAAACCTATGTGTTTCAAGGTTCTGAACAGATATCCGTAGTTGACTCTGTCAAACGCTTTAGCAAAATCAATGAAGGCAATGCCACCATTCGCTGACGATGAGGAGAAAATAGAAATAATGTCTCGATATTCACATACAGTCTTAAAAATGGTACGTCGGGGGAGATACGTCTGGTAGCATCCAATGACTTTTTCTAAAATCGGTCCCATTCGTTCTTTAATTACACGTGCAAATACCTTATATTCTGAGTTCATTAGACTGATCGGCCTCATTTTAGTAATATCTTTCGTGTCCGTACTCCTTCCCTTTGGAAGTAGTGCAGTTACACTTTCCTTGAAAGCAGCAGGAATTTCCTCTCCCCTCAAGACGTCATTTACTACTTCCGTGAATTGGGAACCTTTTAGGTGCCAAAAGGTCCTATAAAACTCCACAGGCAGGCCGTCTGGGCCGGGAGACTTCCGTGAAGGTGAAGATTTGAGTATATCAAAAACCTCGTCATTCGTAATTTCTAACGTTAAACCTCTGTTCTCCTCCTCTGTAACAACTGCCTCTATTCCGGAGTTCTGTAAAAACTCTTGTACTGAGTTGTCGTCAATAGCATTTCCAGAATATAATTGCTGAAAAAATCTATGTGCTTCATTTAAGATATCCCTTTGTCCTGTCAGGACTCTATTATCTTCCGTTCTGAGGCTGGCAATAAAATTTCTTCTTCTGTTTTTTGTGTGTTGTATCAAGTGATAGATGGAGGTGTTTTCTGCCTCCACCGTCGTTCTAATGTGTGATTTGATTTGTAATCCCTCCAAATGTACCCTCTTGATACTTATCATTTTGGGTTTAACGTTTTTAATATTGATAAAGACGTCTTGAGACATTGGTTGGTCGTAAAGGTCTCTTAAGCAAGAGTAGTAAAACTCTATTGTGTGTCTTGACCACATTGCCCTTTCTTTGGCGCAAGATATCAGCGCTGCTCTTATCTTTTTCTTAGCGGCCATAGTCCACCATTCAATAGTTGTTCTATATTTAGTACGCATCCTTAAAACAGACTGCCAAGTTTCTTGCATCTTTAAAGCTAGAGCGTTTTTAGAGAGGGTGTTGATGTTTAATTTCCATAGTGGGCGACCCCAATATGTCTTTTGCCTGGTTAATTTGATGCTGCACCTCACTCCGAGGTGGTCAGAGAAGGCAGCTGGTATCACCTCGATACCAATGACTTTGGTGGCTAAAGTGGGGGTGACATATATTCTGTCGATTCTACTCTGTGTAGCACCAGTGATATATGTGAAGCGAACCAGCGTCGGATATTTTATTTCCCACGCGTCAAACCACTCAGGTTGGTGAGCAACGCCTGCAGTTCTTGGGAGAAGTTAAAATTTGGTCGCTGATCCTTTTTATTTAAAACGCAATTAAAATCTCCACCAATGACAATTTCTGCTGGGTTTTCTTGGAGTAGAAATAAAATGTCACTTTTAAAAAAGGCTGCCCTCTCTCGTGTCGCATTGTTGCCTGATGGTGCGTAAAGGTTTATAAAAGTGGTGTTAAAAATTTTGCAGCTAATTCCCCTCCCCAACTCTAAAAGGCACACGTTTGTCATCTCGATCCCTTCTTTAGCAAGTATGGCTGTTCCACACGCGTTTTCTGGAGCCACATTCAACACCTCCTTGTACCCTGAACATACAGTTATTTGACATTAACTTCCTGCAGGAAGGCGATATCTGTATCTGACTGATACAGAAAGTCCTTCAGTGCAGCTACCTTTGCTTGACTCTGAATTTTGTTTATGTTGAGGGTGGTCACGTTATATGTATGTTCCACTGTGAGACGCTACAATACAGTAAATAGAGGACACGTTATTGGAGCCGCGTACAATAACTTCCGGTTAGATATATACAGTGTTATTTTATTTTACTTTTATTCCATTGAAGGTTTTCCTTCTTTTTTGTTTTTTTTTTCTTTCCTCTTAGAGTTCAGTGTGACAATTTTTAATAAAAAAAATTCTTCCTCAAAAGCCCCTTCCGCCCCCATTGCATCGGTCTGATCCTCCTTTTCGTCCGCCCAGTTAAATCGTGGCGCTGTGATGTCATGCCCATGTCCTTGTATAAGTCGGGTTTCATTGTCCATATCTGATGTCGTATTGTCATGCAAGGGTTCAAATGTTCCGTGTGGCGTGTCAGCCCGTTCTTGTTTCTTGTTCCGATCCGAAGACTCGCCGACCGCTTTCTTTTGTGTATCTTCGTCCTTATTTTCGGTCTCCTGTATCTTCCTGAGCCGCTCTCTTAAAGGAGGGGCCAAGTTCTCTGCAGCTTGATGTGCTCTTCGTCTCTTTTTATTTTTTGATGATTTAGGTGAAATCGTCGATGAAACCTTTGGTGAACTTCCTGGTGACTCCATGGAATGTCGAGGAGAAGTCACCCGTCCCGCCTTCGTGGTGGAAGATTTTTGAGCTCCTGTAATTTCTGAGTCGGCCGTTGCTGCTGTTTCTACGACACGTGAGATGGATGATGTCATTGGTTCGTATTCTTGCGTCCCCCCTTTTCCTTTGATGTTTCCTGAACCTGTCTGTAGTGTTTTGTCATCTGTGTGGTTGTCAGTTATTTGTTGCATCACTTCCTCTTTATGTTCATCCACTGTAGTTCTTCTGGGATGTTGGCCGTTTCGTGTGTAACTACCGCTTGGTACTCTACCATGTCTACATCAGGTATTATCGATGAAGCTTGTTGCTCGTTGGAAGAGTTGTCAGACTCAGAGGGCAAGCGCGGTGCGCCCTCAGTGACGTCATTACTGGCCAGATTCTGATTGTCATCGTTGTTCAACTCCGCGGTGCTCCCCGTTTCCGTGCGGGCGTCGGAAGGGCCCGCCTGCTCGGCCTCGGCCATATTCTGTTGATAGGGGGCCCGGCTAGCTGCCGCGGCAGCGTATGTCACTTGCATGCTAACAACTTGTCCTGGGACAGCCGCCTCGTTAGTCGGTAACTGAGGAACACGCCTTCTACTGCACTCACTTCCGACGTGCCCTGTGGCGTTACATAACGCACAAGTCCGTGGCTGCCCATCATATATTATGAGAGCGTGATGGCCACAGATATTCAAGTAAGACGGGATGTGTTTTAAGAGCTCAATCTCAGTCTGTCTGACTCCATTCAAAACCGGAAACATGTATTGCTCCGACCATTTTTCTGCAATATTAGATATAAACCTACCATAGGGCTGAAGAGCAGCATTGATAGCTCCGGCAAGGACCTCGAACGGCAGTTCGAAAACTCTCACTGTTCGAATGCCTAGCCCAGCATGGGGAACAAGAACGTCACTAACGGTTCTGTCGGCATGATTAAATTTCATTTTGCCACCACATTTGTCAACTATCGAGGAGCACAAATCAGAGGAAATCAATTTCAAAAAAGACAGAATTGAAACAAAAGAAAGATGAACGCCAATAATTTCGTCTCCTGTGATCTTAACTGTTTCTGAAAGCCACCTTTTAATCTCAAAAGCCTTTGGTCTTTTGCAGGTCCAATCAAAAGTGAATCTAACCGTATCTCTTCTTTCACAGTTAATTTCGTTCATTTTGTCATTTTAAATCACTGAAAGATGCAAAGTAAACAAAGCGCTCTACTGGCCCTCGTAACAGCCACACAGCCGCAGTTTACGCCAGCCCTCCTAGCGTTACCGCCACACGTCCGTCCGGCTCGGCGGCCGAGACGCGAATGAACACTCAGCTACCGTGGCTGAGAGTTCCCGTCAGTCCATCAGGAAGGAGGTACAGGGCTCGTGTTGCCTGTAGTTCAACCATGCCTAGACGGTCAATCGGTGGTTCGATCGCGTCTGCATTGTTACTTTGTGCCAGGAAGGGCTCTCAACAAGGGAAGTGTCCAGGCGTCTCGGAGAAAACCAAAACGATGTTGTTCGAACTTGGAGGAGATACAGAGAGACTGGAACAGGAACTGTCGATGACATGCCTCGCTCAGGCCATCCAAGGGCTACTACTGCAGAGGACGACCGCTACCTACGGATTATGGTTCGGAGGAACCCTGTCAGCAACGCCACGATGTTGAATAATACTTTTCGTGCAGCCACAGGACGTCGTGTTACGAGTCAAACTGTGCGCAGTAGGTTGCATGATGCGCAACTACACTTCCGACGTCCACGGCGAGGTCCATCTTTGCAACCACGACACCATGCAGAGCGGTACAGAAGGGCCCAACAACATGCCGAATGGATCGCTCAGGATTGGCATCACGTTCTCTTCACTGATGAGTGTCACATATGCCTTCAACCAGACAATCGTCGGAGACGTGTTTGGAGGCAACCCGATAGGCCGAACGCCTTAGACACACTGTCCAGCGAGGTTCCCTGTGCTGCAGGTTCCCTGCTGTTTTGGGGTGGCATTATGTGGGGGCGATGTACGCTGCTCGTGATCTTGGAAGGAGCCGTAACGGCTGTACGATACGTCAATGCCATTCTCCGACCGATAGTGCAACCATATCGGCATCATATTAGCGAGGCATTCGTCTTCATGGACGACAATTCGCGCCCCCATCGTGCACATCTTGTGAATGACTTCCTTCGGAATAACGACAAAACTCGACTTGAGTGGCCAGCATGTTCTCCAGACATGAACCCTATCGACCATGCTTGGGATAGACTGAAAAGGGCTGGTTATGGAAGACGTGACCCACCAACCATTCCGAGGGATCTACGCCGAATCGCCGTTGAGGAGTGGGACAATCTGGACCAACAGTGCCTTAATGAACTAGTGGATAATATGCCACGACGAATATAGGCACGCATCAATGCAAGAGAACGTGCTACTGGGTATTAGAGGTAGCGATGTGTACAGTACTCTGGATCACCACCTCTGAAGGTCTCGCTGTATGGTGGTACAACATGCAATGTGTGGTTTTCATGATCAATAAAAGGCGCGGGAGTGATGTTTATGCTGAGCTCTATTCCAATTTTCTGTACAGGTTCCGGAGCTCTCGTAACCGAGCTGATGCAAAAGTTTTTTTGATGTGTGTAATATGGACGAAGATGGTAGGGTTAAGGGCGTGGTAGCCTATGCTAACGACTTGTTAAAAGTAATAGCTGTAAACTCAAAAGCGCAACTCGAAAGCATGGCAAAACAACTCTAAAATAAGTAACTGGTGCAGTCGTAACAACTTCACGATTGCAGCAAACAGGACAGTATATTGACTGATCCAAGGGGCACTGCAGAAAAACACTACCATTACACTGAACAACACTAGCATACAGAAAAAATAACAACAAGATACCCGGACTTATACCTCGACAAACCATTAACATTCGACGAGCATGTAAGACATAAAGTTGAAAAAGCGACTAGACTAATGCACAGACTTGCCACGCTAAACTCAGCTCGCTACGGACTACCACTTCAGGCATTAAGAATATGTCATACAGCCCTCTTTGAGTCTATTCTGTGTTTCGTGACAAGTGCCTGGGCACATCGACTGTCACTCGCAACTCAAAAGCCGTGAGGCGTGGACAAAGAGGTGTATTGCTCAGAATATCATGGGCGTCTGGCACCACATCTGTGGAAGCCCTATGCGTTGTACTTGCAGCATGCCCCATTGACATAACCATTAAACACAGAGAAGCAGCATACTGGTTGAAACGGGGAAGATTGGACAAATATACGAGATAACAGAGAAGCATATTACAGAAAAATAGCAATTAAATCTTTGAAAGACTGAGGCGTGGCAAAAAGAATGGGAATCGTCTGACAATGGTCGTTGCATCTTCTCCCTCTTCCTGAACATCCGGGAACGTTTGAGGCTCAGACATGTTGACCCAAGTCGCGGTATGGTACGCTTCTTGACGGGTGATGGCTTCTATTACCCTACGCATCAGTCCCACTTTGGCTATAGCCACAATGATACCAGTCAAAATGGGGAACTTGGATTACCCGAACAGATAACACTAAAATGCGGCACACTCACACACGCAAGACCGATGACAGAAATCGAAGACACGGGACAAGCTTTAAGTGTCCAACTTAAATGGCGCTTGCTTAACCGGATCACTTATGAAATATCAAGAGCGCTGCAAGAGACTTAAAAGCAACAACGACCGTATACGAGATCACGACCAGACACGAACCCTACACCACAACATGATACATGGGACAACAGAGATTCAAACGCTGATATGGAAACAGATGATGACATGAACACACCAGTATCACCAGATACTGACACATACACGGCATAGAGGCCAATCACACAACTGCAACAAAACTACAAGTAATACAGACATGGAATTTACAAACAAGTTAGTAAAAAGAAATAAAACAACTAATTTTCCTGCTTGTACAAAGTAAAACAAGTAATTCTATAATTATTTGTATCATTATTTTCAAACATGTAGATGTACAATACGGAAACTGAATAAGATGCTAACTGTAAAACATGTTAATTTTATGATATTGTACATAAATTTACATACGCAGAGTCATAAGACTTAATTGTTCAAACATGAATGCACAATAGAGATAAGAAGTGCCCTTCGGGGAGAAGAGACTTGTGGTCACCCTTCCAAGGCTCCTTTCCCGCTTATGGATTGGACAAATGGAGGAAGTAATTGTAGTAACGAATAATGCTTTTAAACATCATACACAAACCACGCAGAGCTGACCTTACGCCGTACATACATACAATAGTAACCATAGAATAAAATATAATATTCTAATTGAGGTAAGACAGGTTCGAAGTGCTTACTGAAGTCCTCCCACTTAAACAGTCAGATAAAGCGACCTCTTTTGTCATCTAAATCTTTCATTTCTCCTGTTATTTCTTCTTAATACTATAGGAAAAATTTCTCCCTTCTCAAAATGTGCTTTATGTATCACAGGTTTTTTAAATTAACACTGTAATTATGTAAAAGACAAGAAAAATAACAGGAAGGGAGAGAAGGTGCAGAAAAAGACGAAGAGTCTGTCTCTCCAGCTTTTTACTAATTTTTAGAAACAAACGACCCACCGTAGCTACCAACGCGGTGGGTCACTCTGTAATATTAAGAAATGAGAAATAAATAAATAATATGCAACAGGTAAGAAGCAACAGACCTCTAACAGAAGTTGCAATTGCAACCACATTTACAGGTAACTGCACTGCAACGCACGCAATCTCACGCTCCACGGTGGCAGGGAGACTGTAGCGGTCTCTTTGCCCGACGACCAATGCATTCTGCTCCGTTGACATCCGCACGTGAGCGGCACCGTTTGCGATGGTGCGAAGAGCATGGGCAGTAAACCAACGAAGAGTGCCGTCTTGTGCTCTTCTTGGGCGAGAGCATATTCAGTCTGAGTAGTGTTTCTCATACGCCGACAGATGGGAACACGAAGTGCTCCGAGGAACATTTGTTTTGATGATCCTGGTGTTATAGTGGGGGGAGGAATAATGTAATGTTGCCAGAGCGGTTTTTTGTGAGGTATCACTCCTTCTGACTAGATTAATGGAGACCGCAACGAACTTATCTCCTGTGCCAACCTTTTCATCTCAAAGTAGCAATTGCAGCCTACGTGTTCAATTACTTGCTGGATGTATTCCAATCTCTGTCTTCCTCTACAATTTTTGCCCTCTGCAGCTTCATCTAGTATAATGGAAGTTATTTCCTAATGTCCCATCATCCTGTCCTGCCAAGTCCAAGGAGAGTATGGGAGTCTGCCCCCCACATCCCACACTCCTGCAATTTCCTTGAAGCATCCCCCAACCCGAGTGCCTCCCCTCTGTAGCCATTGGTATGTGGTTTGCATTCGTGCTGTCATATGCACCCCTGCTCAAAGCATAGCCAGCACATTTGCGCTTTCGTGGGAGCGAGAGTCAACTGTAGTTCACACGTCTGCTGTCATATTCCAGGGATCAGGACATCAGCACCATGGATTGGGCACCCCTGCCCCCCCTCCCCCCCCCCCCCCCCCCACACACACACACATCCGCTGCTCTAATGCATGTCCAGTGGCTTTCAAATGAAAGATAAATAACTGCAGTAAGTAAGCATCTTTCTGTAATTGTTATTATGTTTTCATCTAAAGTTGTGCTTAGGGTTCGTTTTGTTACTATTACAGAGCTAATGGAGGAGTTCACAGCAGCAGTCGGTCATGGGTTTTAAATATTCACGCACAGTGCTCTCTTGCAGCATTTGCATTTTGGCAATGACAACGATTGATGGAGACGTCGGCTGCATAAGTATTTGAAAAAAAGTTCACCATTGTTATATCACGCTGCTGAACATTCAGTTCTGTTTATTTACGTATTTCTTTTAGTCTCGACAGCACAACGTGATTGGTGCGCTGACGGTGAAGTGATTGAAGCAACTTGCTGTTGTTGTTGTGGTATTCTAGAAATCGTAATGAGAATATTATCAGCAGTTACGTAAGAATAAATAATTATTGCTTAAATAAGTGTGTGCTGGTGCTCACAGCAATCTTCAGGAATAAATATGTCCCACACACTGGCAATGCAAACTTTTTAAACGTACGGCATGCAGCCTCTGGCTCTTATCACCCACGGCTTAAGCATGCCGCCTAAATGTTTAAACCACATGAGCATAAATATGGATAAGATAATGATAATGTCAGTAGAGGTTTGCAAATATATTTACGGTTATCGATAAATATTTCACCCACTTGTGAGAACAACGTTGTAGGGTAAGGATGTCAAGACGTATATTAACACCCCCACTTTGAGGCAGTGAGTTTATCAACGCCGATACTGGTGAACAGAGGGAAAAAAGCAGATGTGCTTAACTAATAACATGTTTTCTTGTAGTCGAGGCGAAGTCGTTGTAGCAGCAGCCACCCGACGTGGAAACAATGCTGTCCAGTCTAACTTACTGTATGAACACCAGTGGGAGTAAGCGTGGCAGTGTCGGCATGATATTGAGTATGGGGTTCTACCCGGTGGTAGTATCTGAAAACCCTCGATTTACTGGCATCAGAGTAATATTATCCTTGGATGAATGGGGGCAATTACGTGAAATGTCAATGGAGATTGCAGCCTTGTTCCGTGGAACTGTTCACCCTCTGTCAGTGATATTGATGAACGTACTTTCTCTATAGGGGAATTCCCTGGTACACGTAAAAGATATATCAACTGATAGTGCCTACATCTACAGGAATAGGCTTTTAAGAGTTTAATGAATGTCAGCTAAGCAATACACCATGAGCTAGAGTGTCGGCAAAAGTGTCAGTCATTCGTCTATCAATTCTGTGAGACATCGTGAAGTAATCTGCTGAAATTAGCTCGCCAAACTATCCACCCATCGGAAGAAATCACAGCTCAACTCTACAATTCATGCTGTGCATCTGTGGAGGTAGAAGCATGTGATTCAACATTGCCAGATGTGGGCACAGTATTACGATCCTATTTAAGTTTGTTTATATACCCAGCTGTATGCAAGAATTTCTAAAACCTCCTCATCCCAATGTAAACCAACAGTTACCATCATGACCGAGTGAACCAAACAACTGAATCACGGGGGGTCTTAAAGAAAGCGACTGGTCCTGCAACGGTACAGCTAGGAACAATAAGAACAAGACGAATGGATCATTACTTCCCGATATTACTCGTGTATTGGGCCGTCGGGTGGCTGGAAAACTAATCTTCTCTTAACACTGTTAACACATCCTGAGGGAGTCCACTTTGAGCATGCATATATTTAAAAAAATCTGTTTCAGCTGAACTATAGGCTTTTGCAGGAGATTTTATGTGACACCGAGGGACTGATATACCAGACGTTCAGCAAAAGCAGTGATAGTGTACTGCCTGAAAAAGTAAAGCCAGAAAGCGTACTCGTATTTGACAGTGTCGCAGTGGAAAATTAGGATGAGATCCACAGATATATCTGCTTTGGCCATAATGCACAAGTCAATGTATTTTATTTATGCCAGACATGCTCAAGGATCCCAAGGCATTTGGTCGAGATAATGCGAACCATATTATTGCCTTCAAACAGGACAATCTCTCTTTAAAGCATATTTACCAAGCACATGTAGGAATTGACTTGTAGTTCAATGAATCTGTTACCATATGTGGGGATTGCTGGAATAATTAGCAGCATGGCTATCTGGTTATATAAAACGAGGAAATTTAATGAGTCCTGGTGTAGATGAAACTTATATGAGATTCTATATAAAGGACAGTGTATCAAAATGTAACTCTATCAGTATACTGTAGATTACAAATTTTCTCATGTGTTGTGCACTCTTTCAGGGGGACCTAAGGATGTGTATCTATACAGTAACAGAAAAATCGAGGCAATCAACATTAAATTAATGAAACTGGAAACTCTTCCTGAGGCGAGAGCTAAAAATGATGAGGAGTTGAATGCTAAAACATAGCAATGTGAATTATACATCAACGAGAAATTAAAGAAGTGAACGAGAAAATAACATTATGCATGGATATGTCAAGGCTATAGCTAAGGTACTTGACGCCCATTATCACCAATAGTCTCAAAGTATACATAAATGGTTATTTATGTTAGGATAATTTCAGTGAGATCAGCATCCCTCAGAAATGTTTAAGTCAGTAACTGGCAGTCAGAATGGGCTGTCATGGACTACGGTGGAGGCAGAAAAGAAGAATAATAATAAGAAGATGAGGGAATGTATGCTGTTACTGATTCATTAACCATTACAATAATGTTGATTTAGACACAATATACAGGGTCAGCAGAAAAGGAAAGGGCTATCATGTGCTACATATGGAGGCAGAAAAGAAGAAGAAGAAGAAGAAGAAGAAGATGATGATGATGATGATGATTATGAGGGAGTGTATGCAATTACTGACTTCATTAACTGTTACAGTAAGGCTGAATTAGACACAACACACTTGGTCAGCAGGATGAAGCCATATGTGTTGGCTAAGCACCCAATACTTTTAACTGAGAATGCAATATGGGCACAAGGGGTTTGAAAGAACATCCAGTTTATTAGAGCTAATATTCTTAAAAATTTCTAACGTCAAAAAGTATATCCCGAACGAGGTAGAAGTGTGTGGTGAAATATTACACATGACTAGCGCACATAGGACCTCAAACAGTGACAAATATAAGAATTTAATTAAACCAGCCTTAGCACATATCGCAGGCAAAGAGCTTTAAGCTTAGCATAAAAGACTGAACTGTCTACCTCTAGAGTATGTATATTATATGACCCAAATGAAATCATAGACTGTTTACGACTGTTTATATCATCAGCTGCCGCAGGTAATATAGGTCTCACAAACG
Source organism: Schistocerca nitens (assembly GCF_023898315.1). NCBI lineage: Eukaryota > Metazoa > Arthropoda > Insecta > Orthoptera > Acrididae > Schistocerca > Schistocerca nitens. Next base: position 658,785,787 of record NC_064614.1, on the reverse strand, counting down.
AAATACTATCAATCATATCTGAGCTTTAGAAAGACACATCATTGAGTAATTGGGGTGACGACTGTTCATGAGCTTCACAGACATGCACACAGAACATTCCTGTCCGGATGTGTGACAAGACGAGAACTGGATGATTAATGATAGGCTTATCTCGTAGATGTCTGAGACTATTCACGATTGAATAATGATTTCAAGTACATTCTAAGGGTTATAGGTGTGTATTCCAAAATCGCCTGTGCTGTATCTGTGAAGGCAAATATTGGGAATGCAGTTTCTGGTATTTTTGAGCAATTCGTGGCAGACTGGAATGAATCGGAACCCCAACAATCTTCAGACCTACCATGGAGATTAATTTTATAACAGGCATTTCGAAGTGGTCATGCACAGATATAGGATAAATCACTACTCAACATTCTCCCATTTGAAAGCTAGTCTTGTTCAACAGTTGAACAGGATATCATAAACTGGGTGTGGAAGCAATTTAATCTTCAAGAGACATGGCTATAGATTCTACCACAAATAACTGACATATTGATGTCTATGATAAAGAACTTCTAAATACAGAATGCAACCATAATAAGACAGTGAATCCCACAAGCATAAGTTCAGCGTAGGTTATTTGATATGTAATTCGAAATACAAAAGTACGTTTGAGAAATACTATCTACCGAACTAGTCAACAGAGATATTTGCAGTTTCCAAGTTGCAGCACACAAATCTAGTAATATACCTCTTCAAGGACAGTGATGGTGAAGAAGTTGCAGGCAGTGTTTACACAGAGGAAGTACAGGACATCTCTGAAGCAGATGTGTTCCACATAGAGTGGGCCATAAGATGTCGAGGGAACAAAGCGTTAGTGAAATGGCTTGGCTTCTCAAGAAAGCACAACAGCTGGGTAACCACTCGCACTTTGATAAGTGATAGAACAACCATACAGTAGCACAACATGAGTGCCAGGAAAGGTATCAACAAAGGTGGGGGTGGTATTCGCGAGAATCTATCATTCAAACCTCATATCCCGAAATTCAATTTTTTTGGACCTGGAACAAAATTGAAAACGCTCCTAGCTCATGCTTAAGGGAATTAATATCCTAGACGATACACGCAAGGAGTATAACACCACTAACGTCAATTTAAATGTTGTGAGGGAAATGAAACTGACTTGATTGCGTGTGTTAAAAAAAACGGAACACTATATATTACATTGATTCATTCGGTGATTTAAGACCACCTGAAGAACTGTGTCGTTACATCACTGACAGGGACCAGGTGTTGTACAATTTTCGACTTCCGTTAATAACCTCTGTGGACATTTCTGCTTAATGTTTCTCCTGCTAATGGCGTAAAAAAAGCAGTATGCACGTCACTGCATCATTTGAGGTCAAAATGAGATGTCATTCACCATAACTCTAAAGAAATAATCATAACCATGAAAAGTGAACTATTTTTCTCCAATAGAACTGAGCAGGCTAACGTCACTGAGGTAAATAATAAACTGTATGTGGAGAGAAAGGAAGCTGTGGTAATACCTCCTGGATCCTATGACCGTTCAGGCATTGGACAATCTTGAGCTGAATAATATCGTATGTACCAACGAGAATCTAGTCGATTTTTGTGGTTAGGAAATTATGGTTCATGTTCATCTGAAGCAGAATTATGGGTATTAAATACAAATATGCCATACTCATCCATCAGAAGACCACTTTACAGCGGAAGCAGAATACGATAACACACTAGAATAACGGGTTTCCCATATCTATAGGTTTGAAACCACACAATGATGTCACTCAATATAACAACTCAAGTTCAGTACGATGAGTATATCATTAGACAGGAATATTATTCCCACAAACAATTTGCCTCATCAGAATTTAATAATAACGATGAAGTACCAATTATTATTCAACATCAAGATGGACTGATACATCAAAGCAAGAACTTCCTATATTTGGAAGGGGTATTTACCCCTACGAAGGCTTCGATGACATCAGTAACATCGCGTCTTACATATAACGCATTCGCCTTTCAGTTTCAAGAAATTGACCGCATCAGAAACTTTGGTATCGCATTGTGCTCAAGATGTACATCTCTGCATCAATATCTGGTCTAAGTGCCCTACAAAACGCAGGATGGATCTTTAGATAACTCCTTTAGTCTGTGCATTCCAGCCAGAATGTTAATGGGCTTCTTTGAAGGCAGTAATCATATTACACTGAAGCACCAAAGAAATTGGTGTAGGCATGCGTATTCAAATACAGATATATGTAAACAGGCAGAATACGGCGCTGCGGTCGGCAACGCCTATGTAAAACAACAAGTGTCTGGCGCAGTTGTTAGATCGGTTATTACTGCTACAATGGCAGGTTATCAAGATAAAAGTGAGTTTGAACGTGGTGTTATAGTCGCCGCACGAGCGAAGGGACACAGCATCTCTGAGGTAGCGATGAAGTGGGGATTTTCCCGTACAACTATTTCACAAGTGTACCTTGAATATCAGGTATCCGGTAAAACATCAAATCTTCGACATCGCTGCGGTCGGAGAAAGATCCTACAACAACGGGACCAACGACGACTGATGAGAATCCTTCAACGTGACGGAAGTGCAACCCTTCCGCAAATTGCTGCAAATTTCAATGCTGGGCCATCAACAAGTGTCAGCGTGCGAACCATTCAACGAAACATCATCGACATGGGCTTTCGGAGCCGAAGGCCCACTCGTGTACCCTTCATGACCGCAACAAGCAAAGCATTACGCCTCGCCTGGACCCGTCAACACCGACATTGGACTGTTGATGGCTGGAAACATGTTCCTGGTCGGACGAGTCGCGTTTCAAATTGTATGGAGAGGATGGACGTGTACGGGTATGGAGACAACCTCATGAATCTAAGGATCTTGCATGTCAGCAGAGGAATGTTCAAGCTGGCGAAGGCTCTGTAGTGGTGTGGGTTGTCTGCAGTTGGAGTGATATGGATCCCCTGATACGTCTAGATACGACACTGACAGGTGACACGTACGTAAGCATCCTGTCTGATCACCGGGATCCATTCATGCCCATTGTGCATTCCGACGGACTTGGGCAATTCCAGCAGGATAATGCCTCATACCACATGTCCATAATTGCTACAGAGTGGCTCCAGGAACACTCTTCTGAGTTTAAACACTTCCGCTGCCCACCAAACTCCCCAGACATGAACATTATTGAGCATATCTGGGATGCATTGCAATGTGCTGTTCTGAACAATCTCCACCCCTTTGTACTCTTTCGGATCTACCGACAGCCCTGCAGAATTCATGGCCTCAGTTCCCTCCAGCACTACTTCAGACATTAGCCGAGTTCGTGCCATGTCTGCTCGCGGGGGCCCTACACGATATTAGGCAGGTGTACCAGTATTACGAAAGCTAAGCAAGAGATGATTCTGGTTCAAAGTGCTATAGATAATAACTCGTACATTTTAGAACTATGAGAGAACATCATAAAATCGTGCAGGATAAATTGATATGTAGAGTACTGAACCTCTCTCTATCAGATGAAGAGTATCTGAAACTATTATGTCTTCTCAATTCAGGAGCGCAACTGTCCTTAACTCTCCGTCCGTGGGAGTTGTTTGAATATCCAATCCTTCCACAATTATCCCACCAAGCATGGACTCTTTAAGACTTCTGTCCAGATAGCAAAACCTCCCTTCATTATTTTGGAGTTGCAAACAGACAGGAAGGGGAACTCTAAAAAGGATTCAAGCTTATTTGATAATTCTAAACTAACCAGTGCTAGAGATAACCTAAACTCCCAGTTTTTCCATACAATAATCTACAGCTAAAATGGAACAGAAACACATATGGACTGTAGTATGGCATGCACACCAGATTTTTACGCCATATTATGACACTGACGATGGTTTCGGATTCGCACTTAGTACAAAACAGTTTAAGGATTGTCGAAAGAAACATGAGGCAGTGAAGACTGGAACTGTCGGGGAAGTGAATTCGAATCATCGCTAAATTCCCCTGCGGTCATGGCAGCTTATGCCTTCATATTACAGAACAGTCTCATAAACTACTCATTGCTAACAGGAATTGTACAACGTTAGTAAAAATGTAGAGGCTTTACAGAATATGTGGTGCATTAACAATGATGTCTCAAAGAGCAACGATTAATGGTGTCATAGCTCCAAATGTATGATAATAGAGACAGCGTAGGTTATATCAAAGTCTGTGAGAAGATTTCCCGGTTTCAAGAAATATATATAGATGGGTATCTATCCAGAATGCGGGTGCAGAAGGACGTCCTGCTCTCAAGCAGTTGAAGAGGAGATATGCACAACAAGAGTTTGTAAACGCTACAAAAATTTCAACTATTAGCAGTTGGCTTACCAATAAATAAATCATTTCTTTTAATAAAAATTTTGTATTGATTTATTCACTTTCTGTTTCCTTCCTCTTCACTTACAGGGTTCAGGTGAGTAAAGCAGAAGAATACGAAAAGCCGTAGCTATGGCTGATAAGCAGGGACCTCGCTCCAATACGTGCTGACAGGCAGAAGCATGATGCCACGACCTTGATTAGTTTACACTGACTCACCCGGGACGCTATCACTGTACTGCATATGCGCACGTATTCTAACAGATGCAGCACGTTAGATTACAAGTACCACAAATGCGCGCATGGCACCTGTTGACAGTGCTACAGGCGTGTTAGATTTCGTGTACATACATGTGTGAATTGCAGCTACCTCTCACTTTCATGAAAGTTGGAACCTACTGATACGTGCAGATGAGAAGGAATTACCCGAAAGGCGCCACACTTTGTGGAAGTGGCGACAGGTGTGCAAGCAATACGTGATTCGTTTTGCAGCGAGATGGGGTACACGTGGGCCGAGCAGAGCCCTCTCGTGTCGGTTCGACAGTGTCGGTGTTGCGCCAAGTGTAGTCGGTGCAGAGCTGCCACACAAGGTGGAAACAATACAGTGAGTGCCAGTATGCCTCGTCGACGTCAAAGGGAGCAACATCGGCATGTGGGCGAGTTCTAACGGGGCAGAATGATCGGTCTCCGGGAAACGGAGTTGTAATACTGTGACATTTCGGCTCGCACAGGCCACGCTGCTACGACAGTGATGCGTGTGTGGAAGCAGTGGATAGAGGAAAGTCGTTCGCAGAGACGAACGGGAACTGGACCACGGAATATGACCACAGCACGGGATGACCGTCATCTTGTCCGCATGGCCATTACGGAGCGTACAGCGTCATCCACAGTTTTGGCTCTTCGCTGGAGCACTGCAACAAGAGTGAACTTGTCTGCATCGACGGTTCGTCGCCGTCTGCTGCAGGCTGGACTGGTTGCACGCATGCCATTACGTCGGCTTCCATTGTCCAGAAACCACAAGCTCCTCCGACTGCAATGGACACCTGAATACCGTCACTGGGGTGCTGAGTGGCAACATGTAATCTTTTCGGATGAGTCCCGCTTCAACGTGTCGTACAGTGATGACCGCACACGTGTCCGGCGGTACCGTGGTGAGCGTAACCTGGAGTGCTGCATTGTGGAGCGGCATAGCGGACAAACACCAGGTGTGATGGTTTGGGCCGCCATTGGTTACAACAACCGATCTCGCCTCGTACGTATTGCGAGCACTTTGAACAGCAACCGGTACCTAACGGAGGTTGTGGAGCCTGAGGTACTCCCCCTGCTTCAGGCATCTCCACAGGCCACATTTCAACAGGACAATGCCCGGCCACATATTGCGAGGAATGTACAGGCCTTCTTCAAAGAGGGACGGGTACCGTTGCTTCCCTGACCTGCACGCTCGCCAGACATGTCGCTCATCGAATATGTCTGGGATATTGTTGGTCGGCACCTGGTGCATCACGGTCCTCCTGTAAGTGTTGTCACGGATTTGTGGGCTCGGATACAAACTGCATGGAGGGAAATCCCTCATGAACGTATTCAGAACCTTATTGATTGAATGCCACGGCGTATAGCAGATCTAATTGCAGCGCATGGTCGCCACACAGCATACTGAATAGTAGGGCTCAAAGGAAGTGTACAGATTTGAAAAGGTAATCATTTGTTACTTGTTGTGTACCTAACCTGCGGTATAAAATAAATTGATTTCATGCATTTCCTTATTGGTGTTGCAATTTCCACAAACGGTAGTGTATATTAGAATATACCTCAACTGAAAGCACTTATCACCTGTGAATCTCCACAGAAGTATCAGAACTTAATTACGTCCATTGCTTATGTCTGTGCACAACACTTATCAATTTCGCTTTTTCTAAGGTGGCAGAAAGAGTATTGGAAGCTTCTGGAGTCTGTCTTGCAACATCGCAACCGGGCCCACTATTGATGCGGCAATCAACACCTAAATCACCTTGGGTTAGCAGTAGCAGGTTAGTACCATCAACGTCAGCTTCACATTGGCCTGGTGGTAGCAGCATCGACGTCTGCGCCATTTTGTCTGAGGCTGCAGCCTAGTGACAGCAAGGTGGTACAGTCAATGTCTGTGTCACCCCGTCACTGGACGAGCAGTAGCAACTCCACAGCCCATTTTGTTCACCACCACGCAGCCACATCAAACTACTTTGTGGCTGCTGATGCTTTCAGGGATAGGATCCTGTTCTGTATTGATAACGTCAGTGTTGGATTTCGAGATACAGCTACCTTCCTTCGTGCATAACAAGCAGTGTTGGAAAGGGAGCTCTCTGAAATCATCAGTGCCCATCATTATCTCGCCATCAGGTGCAAAGCAGTTCTCTACCGTGAGCTGTCACACCTCCCTAAATATAGCAGTTATGATGCTACAGATGAAAGCATCATCAAACTTTGAGGAATGATGGAGTGAGTGTGCAGGACATGTCAAGTGCAAAATTATCTGTAACTTTTATCAAGATTATCACACTAAAGCGTTTTTCTAATTTGAAGGGAAGACGGTTTGGTAGGGTGCTCATCTGCGTGCTCCAACTTCATGTCTGCACGTTTTTGATCCATTTAATGGAGGGTCCAGTTTCATCCCTCTTGCAGATGATATTGCAGCTACACAGGCCTGTGTAAATGTCCAAAATCTAGATGAGAAGGCTGAAGCACATAGAAATCACTCAAAACATGCACACCTTACAGATACATACAAGACATCTAATGTCTGCGTGCACTATAACTTTCAAGGCATCTCATAGCCCGTCACAATTCCAGACCTGGCAAAATTCGAAACGCAGAGCCCTAATTACTCGGTTCATGTCTACGATCTGGGTGTGGATGAGAGAAAAAGCAAGCCAGGAGACGTGAAGCATAAAGTAATTGGACACCACTTTTCCAAAGTAGTCAGTCAACATCATAAACATGTAGATCTACCGCCATTCTCCAAAGGTGAGAAACAACACTTCATCTGGATCAAAAACATCTCTCATCCACTTTTCACCCAAATATCAAAAAAGAATGGAGCAAGGCACTTTTGCCACAGATGCCTCAAATCTTTTACTAAGTGTGAATATTTATAAAGACATCTGATTGGTCGCTTGAGCCAGGAACTGGTACGTGTGAAAATGTCCATTACGGAAAAAAGTTCTTAAAGTTTAAGAATGCCCACTACCATGAACGGTATCCTTTTGTTGATTACACTGACTTTTAAGTGCTTATTATTTCCTGTGGTGCATTTTGAAGTTATCCCAATCTCTCTCAAACCACTATCAAAGATCGTCAAGTACTATTGTGGCAGCATAACAAATTGTTTGCTCATATGATTCCAGTTGCAATAAATTTGGCTCATATGTTGGGTATAATAATACAAGATTGTTGCTTTCTGAGTTCAGAAAGCTTATGTAGAATGTCGATGGTCTTTATAGCAAAAAAATGCCGATGACCAACTATCAGAAGGATAATGTCCTACACAATGAGGCAGTTAAATTCATATTTGTAACCTACCTATGGATAGAAAAGTGGAAACTCCATTTAGATATCACCATCGTCTAACGGGGAAGTTCTATGGGGTAGCTCACAATGAATGCAACTTTGAGTACAACCTACCATGACACACACCTGTCTGCTTCAATTATATGAGTGCGTATGATGCTCACTTTCTTGTTGAACATTTGGATGCCTTCAGGCTGGAGAATGATATATATCCGACATTTGTATCTGCAAAGTGAGTGTACTGATGTGTGTAAACTTAGCTTACCACTTAGTGCGCAAATCGACAAATCCTCTGAATTGTCTTCTCAAGCCCAGGGTGTCAAACAGACATTCTAAATAAGTATGACCCTGGCCCTGTAGGCAGCTAATATCAGGTGCGGATGATAACAAAAATCATTAGAAATGCTGCTGTCATCTACCTAGAATGAATTAATTAATAAAAGTGGAAGTTTGGGGTTTATTCTATAAAGACAAAACAGCTATTCCCTTTTATATTCTACATATAATTTATAAACTGTTGCTTTCAGAGGTCAGACAATAAACAACAATCATGTTCAATTACTTTTGATAATGTATAACAAATTATTTAATTCTTGGACTTATTGAAATGACGATTATTAAAATCGTTATCTCTACATATGAAAATTCTTTATCATAGGAAAGAATCATTATTAAAAATCCTCATCAGCTCATTTAAATCTACATTGTCATAGCTGGTCAATGCACCAAGTTGGTAGAGAATAAATTTACTTTTTGCACCAATGAAAAACTCTCATGTTCTCAATGTGAGGGTAGGTTAGTATCCTAGCTTTTGATAGTCAATGGTCAAAGCGTACACAAGTTGGAGTGAGCAAAATCTAGACTCAACATTTACTGTGGCCTAATGCACAATGGTACTTTACCAAGCAGCATCTGCAACAGCGTTGTCTCCAGGCTGGATATGAAATGCTAATTCCATACTCTGGTCTTGACTGACTTCACTCAGTCGCAACTTTCCTTTGTTCCGTAGAACGTTTATCTTTCTGTAGTCAAAATAATGGCTATCGCACATTCGCTATGGGTTGGAGGGATGTGCATAATTTCTTTGCCCACAAATCTTCCCGCGGGAACATTTAACTATCGCTTTGCTATCTGTCACCACGATACGTGAAGCTTATCGTCCTCACTTCGCAGAAAGCAAATTCTCAACGCCTTCGCTTATTTCCACACACTTGTGCAGTCTGCCGCGAGATGAGAGAGAGAGAGCCTTAATTTTAGGCCTCAAAATGCTTTCATATAATGGGAATCTCCCCATCATTCGCGTCAGCGTCGCCAAGTATGGATTCAGCCAATCACCTTCTTGCTAGAGGTGAATAAACATTTTTATTTTTCTTTCTGGGTCATGGCCTATCCTGGTTAATGACGTGCAGCCACTAACTCTTAGTCCCGGCCTTATTTACAATAAAAGTAATAATGTATTGTTCTGGCATAAACCCTTTCTGCATTGAAGCTCGCTGTTCTCTTGTTAATGTGAGTTTTACGATATCATTAGCCACCTGCTCGGTTCCTCTCCAAAATGCATTTCGCTTTAACTTGTTTGTTTCATGCCGCTGTCCATATAGTGGTGGAGATCGTTTTGTTAGTTTTAGGGTACATGAGATTAACTGGGGTGGGGAGGAGGGTTTGGGTTGTTTAGGGAAGGAGACCAGACAGTGAGGCCATCGGTCTCATCGGGTTAGGGAAGGATGGGGAAGGAAGTCGGCTGTGCCCTTTCAGGGGAACCATCCCGGCATTTGCCTGGAGCAATTTAGGGAAATCACGGAAAACTCAAATCAGGATGGCTGGATGTGGGATTGAACCTTCGCCCTCCCGAATGCGAGTCCAGTGTCTAACCATTGCGCCACCTCGCTCGGTGAGATTAACTGAAATTGCCTTTTGTTGATATAATGAAATTATTATTTTCTGAGGATCTCCTACTGTATTGTACTGTCATTATGGATAAAGTTCACGTAAGGTCCATTAAATCTGGATGCCTCACACATGCCATCCCTTCTGAATTAATTTTGTGCTGTTGTGTTCAATGGCTGAGGCATTGTTCATTGCATTGCAAAATTATAATTTCAAATAATTTAATCATTGTCCAGCTACTTGTCTATCTTATGCTACATGATGTGGTTTTAACATTACATATACAGGGTGTCCCCTTTATCTTGACCATCCTAAATAACTGTTTGTCCAGATGCAAATTACAAAATGTTTCAAGCAAATGTTCTTTTGCCGTCAGGGGGACATCAATGAGCATGATTGCTTTCGTTGTAACTTTGTTTTTTTACAAAGATATGAACAGCGGTGTGACTTTTTCAAAATGGCATCCTGTATTTTTTATTCGGTAATTCATTTTCTCTTCTAAAAACCTATGCAAAAATGTATCACAGCGTACCATTCACTGAAAAAGAACGTTATTAATTACATAACACAACACTGACTTTGAGCCTGGGATCACAAACTCGTCCACTTGCTGGAGTTGTCAGAAAACAAATGAAAACCTGTAAAAACATAACACAAAATTGAATTTGACTCTCCTGTACCATTTCCCAGGAGTAGAACATTCAAAGGTGCTCAAGTGGTGACCCTTGACACCAATACACTGGTGCACCCGTTGAATGAAAGAATTATTTACTGCTTCCAGTGTTGCCTGCTGAAGAGAATTACAAGCAAGCATGATACATTCCTGCATGTTTCTGGAATATCGCGATAGACAATGCCTTTAATGCATCCCCAAAGAAGAAAGTCCAAATGAATTTAATCAGGGCCTCCTCAACTAATCCATCTGGCATGATACCTTCAGCTCAGAACACGATGTGTACACAAGGCATTATGTTCTGGACATCCATTGTGTTGATACCACATAGGCATTCTGGTTCTTAGTGGCACTTCATCCAGAAGAGGAGGAAGAATTCGCCTGAGGAAGTTGGCGTACACTGTGCCATTTAGACTACCTTTGATGAAATAAGGGCCAATAATTGTAATACCAAACATCCCACACAAGACGCTAAGTCTCCACTTACGCTGATGTTCGCCCAAGTCATCGCGGGTTGTCGCTGAACCAATAATGCATATTCCTTCTATTTACCTGTCCTTCGTTTGAGAAGGAATATTCATCGGTAAATAGAACATGGGAGAAGTGGTTCAAAATGGCTCTGAGCACTATGGGACTCAACTTCTGAGGTCATTAGTCCCCTAGAACTTAGAACTAGTTAAACCTAACTAACCTAAGGACATCACAAACATCCATGCCCGAGGCAGGATTCGAACCTGCGACCGTAGCGGTCCTGCGGTTCCAGACTGCAGCGCCTTTAACCGCACGGCCACTTCGGCCGGCCATGGGAGAAGTAGTTCGGGTTGGTGAGGATTTGCTGCTGTGCTCACTGACAGAACTGTACACGATTCTGGAAATTCTTGATGTAGGTGTACATTGTAAGGATGGAACTGGTGACTTGTAAGAATACTATGTGCACTGATTTTAGGAATGCCAATCTCGTGTTCAAGCTGTCGTGTGCTCACATGTCGATTTATAACAATGAAAGCGAGAACAGTAAATTTGGCAGCTTCGTCTGTGCGAGAGCTATGAGGATTGTGTTGTCGTGGGAGGAAGCTTCCTGTTTCCTGAAGTGTTGCAACAAGACGAGAAAACATCAGTCGGGAAGGTGAGTTCTTGTCAGGATATCGCTCCCTGTACTGTTCCACTGCCTGTGTAGCATTTCGCGTATCTTCAACAACAACAATAAAAGAAACGTTATGACGATGCTACAACAAAGGCAATCATGCTGATTGATGTCCCCCTGATGGATAAAGAACATTTGCTTGAAACATTTTGTAGTTTGCATCTGAACAAACAGTTATTTAGGGTGGTCAAGATAAATGGGAGACCCTGTATATATATATATATATATATATATATATATATATATATATTAACTAATTGATTTGAGATGTATTGCTTTACAAGGCATTTCCTATTTAGAAGATTATTAAGTGGCTGTACAGTCCTTTATAGATAGTTATTTCACTGATCTTACAACATTTTTCTCTAGTACTTATGGTTAAATTCTATTAAAATGGTTCATCCACCCTTTAGATTCTCTCTTAACAATAACTTCAACATTCCACAATTCTCAAACATTCATGATGTTGATGGTTGTGAAAGATGAGTGAAGTTAAGGGGAGTTTGCAGGGCCTATGTTCGCAATGTTAAATTAGCCTACTACATGTACCTTTATCTCTGGAACCACTGAAGATAACAGTGTACAATTTTTACAGCTGGCTTATCCACATTATTTATGTCTACTGAACCAAAATTAAGAGATGAGGTTCAAATGAATATATATATATATATACATGTGTGTATTTTCAATTATGCTGTTTTTTATTAGAAATAATTGTACACATAATGCCCTAGATGGCCTTCTATGTGCTTCAGCAGGTACAATACATTATAATGTAATAGGTGCCAAAGTTTCATATAGCTGTCACAAGTAGGTTTTGATATAAAGGAACATAAAGCATAAAAAACGTCATTTTGAGAAAATCACATTTAAAGTATAAATTGTTACAAATTGACTTGTAATTTTAAATTAAGTCCCAAAAACACCCAGCATCACCATCTTTTCTAGCTTCCTTCTCCAAAATCTTCTTTCTTGTGATTGATCTTGCTTCTTTGGTGGTGAACTGAGCTGCATGCTGTGCCTTGGCAAGTCTTATCTTCTCCAATAACTTCAAGCCCTTTACAGTATGGTAGCCTGGAGTGATGTTAAGATGTTTTAGAAATCTTATTCTTCCCATATTTCCATCATTAAATGTTAATACAGCATCACTAACTCCTCATTTTAGTGTACTGAGCTCTACAAAAACATTTTTGGGCACTCATGTCCAGATAATGTTATTGAATGATTCATTAGGATTCTGTGTTTGCCCATGTAGACACTTTTGGAGGAGGTCTGGGTGAGCTAAGTCCCTATAAATTGGTTTTATTGCTTCCATAACAGCTTCAGGAATATAATTCTTGTGTTCAAAAACCACTCCTGAAAGTTTAGCCTACCGAAATTTACACCACAATTCAGGTCCAGGTGGACAGAGTGAATGCGTCAGTTTTCTGTCGGTTGAAATTTTGTGGAAGTATGTGTCCTAGCTGCTTTTCTCATACTTTCTAAATCATTTCCCTTATTTCTGATGGCCATTCCATAATACATCTGGAGCTGATCTATTGTTTTATCAGTTAGCCAACCTCTAAGTGGCTTGCCATCAGACAGTGTGGTGGTGTGAAGAGATTGTTTTAATTTTCTGAGATGTGTGCCCATCCTCTTTTGCATATGCCCAATTCATTCCCATTTCTTTATCACAATATATTCATATGTATTTGCTTCAACCAAATACTTATTCTCCTTAGAATCTCCATACCCAAAGAACTGGGTGTATTATACACCCCTTTCCTGCAGTGATCTACTAAAATCTTTCATTGCAGCACCAGCTTCCATTCCTCTGCGAGTTTCTTCATAATTTTTGTAGCAGTTTTCATGTTCATATTTTCCATTTTTGTCACAGGAGCTATAGCAATGTTTTGTAAGTGCTTCAAAATCAATTACTTTGCCTGTGTCTACACTTGTGATTGTGGCAACTGAGTTTTTAGAAGTGTGATCACACTTTAGCCATGTCCCATCAAACGCAACTGCTATATCAATGTTGCCTTCATTCACTTCAACAGCTTCATTTGTTACAGCCTTCATTGAGAGGGGAGTGACAGATTCAACAGCTTCTCCTATAACTTCAGTATACCTCTGAATTTTTGTAGATGGTGGTGGCAGATTCATAACCAAACAGAAACACTGAGCTGCACTAAGACCCTTTTTGATAGCTCTCATTGCATAGAAAAGTCTTACATTTACCTCATAAAGATAATTCTTGCATTCATTTGATGTTACAAATGACTTTTTGTTGTTACAGCCAGTGCAAATAATTACTATTGTCGTAGTGACTCCTATTCTTGCAGAAAAATCTTCTTCAATAATTACTTTTCCGCCACAAATATTACAGCAAAATGTATCACACAACACCTGAATTGAAATGTTCATATCACACAAAACATAGCCCAGACAGGAAGTACAATTTTCTAAATTATCCTGCAGTAATGCTAGTTTCTCGATTTGTTTAGGTAATTTAGCTTTATTTGGATTGGGTGAGGCCGCCTTCCCCTTGTTTTCTGGTGGCACATCATGGTTATTCGATTTTACACTGCTTGTAGGTTCCAACTCTTGAACAACACACGGTTTTACACTTCTAGTGTGTTGGTTTCCACCAAACTTACGTTTAGTGAATAGAATAGCACTTTCAGGCATGTTTATTTACGCCGAAAGTCACTGTTTCACTCAAAACAAACAAACAATTGCCAAGCGACTGCGAAATAGCAGTGTGACTAACATTGAGCGCCACATGTTTTCTGTCAGAGATGAAAATCGCAGCCTTCTATAAAATCTAGTTTCCGAGATATTCACATATAAACAGATGCATGTCCGCAATTCGGTGATCTCGCATATATGCATGTAAGACTTCAAAATTAAAAATAAAATACTTCTAAACTTCACACACAGATAATTTATGCACTATTTTGTGCAGGAAAGAGTACATAATATTGTATGGCACGTTTTGTAAAATGTGAAAATTTTCGAATTTTTGCCTGCAAACTCCCCTTAAGTAAACGTTCGTTTCTCTTATATCTACTCTCAACACTTAAATGCTACATCAATATTGAAAATTATGATCATAAACAGAATGTATGTACTTAAGTGAACATTATATATGTAAAATAGTTAATGTTTCTGCATATTACTATACACATTAACATCAACTTTATATTCATTGACATTATTTCCCATTAAAAACTCATATTTACAAAATATATACAATACACAGATTCTTATTAACATATATATACATTGGATGGGCATTTACAAATACAAAAGAAATACAAAATATAAAACATGGTACATTTATGAAGAGACTTTAACAATTTACAAATCAAATTACAAAATACAGATGAAACACATAAATTACAAATTCTCAGTGGTACAAGTGCGACTGAATATTTACAGGCACCTTAACTCCTAGCTGAAGTCATTATCTTTTGCACTCTTTAAAATATTACTATGAATTTGTCACACGCATCACTTTCTTTCTTAAAGCACTTTACACTTTGAAATTTGGGTTGGGTTTGCTTCACGATGCTGCTGTCGATCAGTGGTGGTTGATGCTGGTAGTCAGTTGTAGACTCTGCATGATATTGATGAAGATTATTGACATTTACAGTTCTGAGTGTTCGAGCACAAATGCCATTGCATGGTCGATTCCATGTTTCGTTGATTTGATGACAAACTGCTTGTCCAGAGGCAATGCCATGGTGTGACAACATACGTGGCATAGTCCTTTATTGGCATAGTTGCCATCGAGGTGATGAGTGTAGCCCCTCAATGGTTGCTGCATCTTGATGTCCCCATTATGTGTACTCTGTTTGATGGTTTGACTGCCTTTGGTTGGTTTGATACTTAGAATGAAATACCTGCCGTGGTTTTGTTGAATATTGCTTTCTGTTGATTCTGCCAAATCTCATACTGGTTTAAGGTATAGGATTTAGAAAGGAATCTTGCTGTCTTCTGCTCTCATCTTGGGACCCTTTCTTCTCTTCGTTACTTGCTGTGTCTTCATCTCTTCTTTCTTGGAACTTGCATCCTCTCAGGCATAGGGATAGGATATGCTATTCAGTGAAATTATTCAGAAGGACTACCAGTAAAGTTGTTTTGAGATATGGTCAAGTCTGAATAGATAATTTATGAAGTGATATATCTGTTTTCAGTCATCAGTTTCCCATTCGGAATACTGAGAGAAATATATTCTGAGTTTATTTCTACAGGCGGCTGTATTAATGAGCTGTTGCAGATGGTTTGCTATTGTTCATCACTGCTAATGGGTTCACTTGGGTCTTTCTCACAGGTGTGCTGCTTATGTGTCCCACACTGCTAATGGGTTTTCCTGTCCTCTTGCTAATGGGATGAGGTGTGGGATAATATTCTTCCAAGTATACCTTGCCTATTCTCCGCGCTAATGTGAAGTATGAGACAGTAAATTCCTTGTGTCTGTCTTCGTTCTGTCGCCAATGCCATATTGTGCAATCGTATAAACTCTCACACTCATCCCGTAGGTACCCATCAATTTTCTGTTTCTGTCGTCAGCTTGACTCCCTTCTCCAGACGATTGCAGTGATGTTGTGTTGCGTGCCTTCTGTGTTTCATTTATTTTACAATGACTTTTCCTTAATATTACTTCTTACAAGTTTATTTATCTAAATTTATTATAACCTTTACATTTGAACATTTACATGAATAATACAAAATGAACGTTTAAATAGTTTTTTTTTCCTTTTCAGTACTTTACAGAAGAAATCAAAATATATCTCTGACACATTAAGTTACTTCATTTTAAAACAGTTCCTTTACTTCTTGAATGAGCATCGATTGATGATGTGTAGGTTAGTTAATTAATACATCATGCAATTAGTTTTCCTTTATACTTTTTATATCCTAACCTACTTTGATGATTTAAATGATTAGTATTATTGTATCTATATTTGAATATTCACATGTTTGTAGCTCATCGTGTCTGCCTCTTGAGATCTGCTGCTACCTGAAACATATTTACATTCTTTTTCTGTATCATCTGTGATCCATTTATATTTTAGTTTTCATGGCTAATTGCCATATGAACACTGCAAGAATTATCATTCATTATAAGCCTTTAGGTGGCTTATGTGATGTAGACCTATATTTTTTCCCGTTCTTGGGCTCACCAATTCCACTGCGTTTGTGTGAATCCTTTACTAATTAACATGGCTCCCTTATTAACTGGTAGAATTTATGGCAAACCTGTTTTCCTTTATTAGATAATAAGTGAGTTGTAACAAGATCCAGCGGTCCCACAGTGAATACCCACCTGGACGCACCTTTGTCTGCTCTGAGCTTCCTTTTTGCAGCTGCTCGTTCAATGTTCTTCAGTACTAATTTTATTATCTGCTGGTGTGATGGTCTTCTGTATGGGGGGGAACTGTACAACTCCTCTTACCCTACCCAATGGTCTTTTATTTTTGAGCACTGTGACTGGTGGTAATCGTTTAGTACTGTGAGGCATTTCGTTAATAATAATCTGTAAATGATGTAAATTGGCATCCCATGTGATATGTCATGAACTACAGTACAGACGACATCTTGTACCAATATTCTTAATCGTTCGTTCTGCACAATTGGCTCTTGGTTTGTACGTGGATATGAAGATGGTTTCAATTTTATGTCTTTTTAAAGTCGCCAACCAAGGTTTAGATCTATATTGGGGCCCATTATCTGAAATTAATCTTTCTACATGCCCTACCTGCTTGAGGAAACACGTTGTAGTATCTTACTGATCGTGACACCAGTTTCCCGTTTCAAAGGGATCAAAGTGACCTACTTTGATATTAACTCTAAAACTACAAAGATAAACGTGTTCCCATTGCTTGTTCTTGGTAACGGTCCCATCAAATCTGTTGCTGCTAGATGTTTTAGATTTTTCGGGATGATGGGTGACAATGGTGGTCTAGTCTGAAAAATAACGCGTTGGGCACGTTGGCAATCCTTACATTTTTTTGAGTACTTGCTGAATATGTATTTCCTTGTTGGGGAAATGTGCGCTCTCTTTTAGTTCCATAAAACGTTTCTTCTGCCCAAAGTGCCCATTACTTAAGTGAGTGTACCATATATACTTGTTCACGAGTTCATCAGGAAAACATACTGTCCATAAACTTGTACTTGGGTCTTGTCTGTAGAACAGTATGTCATTCTTCAGCAAGTAACCCTGACGAATGCCAACGGAGTTCTTGTCTTTCCACTTATGTTTGACCCTTAACACCTCTGGGTCTTTGTTCTGTTCGTTTGAAATGTTTGAGAAAGCTGTTATTATATAGTTTTCAAAAGGAACTCCTCTTATGTAATATATACCAATTTGGTCTTCGTCTGCACTGAACGTGTTACTTGGGGTTACACCTTGTGGACACTGGGGAAAAAAAATCTGCTAAGGTTTTTGCCGGCCTGCCGTTGTGGCCGAGCGGCTCTAGGCGCTTCAGTCTGGAACCGTGCTGCTGCTACGGTCGCAGGTTCGAATTCTGCCTCGGGCATGGATTTGTGTGATGCCCTTAGGTTAGTTAGGTTTAACTAGTTCTAAGTCTAGGGGACTGATGACCTCAGATTTTAAGTCCCATGGTGCTTAGAGCCATTTGAACCATTTTTGCCGGTCCTGCGATATGTTTTTCACAGAAATCATACTGTTGTAAGATTAAAATCCACCTTGCTGGCTTATCATGTGTCAACTTTGCTGTGAGTAAAAACTCAAGAGCTTTATGATCTGTGTATACAATAGTTTTCCTTCCAAACAGAAAATATATATACTTTCAGAAACCCCAGACTACCGCGAAAACTTCCAGCTCTGTAATGGAATAATTCTTCTCACTATTTGATAACACACTACTCGCAAATGCAATGGTCTTACGTGTTATCTGTCCATCTTGTTCGTAGCATTGAAATAATACTACGCCTGACTCAGTCTTGGCGCTGTCCGTTGTCATACAAAAATCTTGCGTAAGATCTGGGTGTGAGAGTATCAGTGCTTCTGCTAACGCCTTTTTCAACTTCTGAAATTCTTGTTCCACAGTATCATCCCATATCCATGGAGTGTTTTTCCCATTTAAACTGCATAATCGGGTTGTAGCTAGAGTGTCTATAAAGATGAACCTTTTACGAGTTACGAGTCCCAGAAAGCCCCTGAGCGTCTTACTATTATATAGTGTTACAAAATTTCTTATTGCCTCTAGTTTATCTGGGTTCAGTTTTATTCCCTGTGCAGATATGACATGTCCTAGGAAGGCTGTGTGTTGTGTTCCAAATTTGGATTTTTCTAGTTTACTGTTACCGCGTGTTCTTTAAGTGTTTTCAGTAAGGTATCCAGAATTTCATTATGTTTCTCCCATGATGACTCTGCTATGAGAATGTCATCCACATAACATGTCAATCGCTCCTGTAACTCTTTAGGTAGAATACTTCCTAGATCTCGAATAAAAGCTGCGGATGAAATGTTCAGTCCGAAGGGGAGTCTTTTAAACCTACAACACATTCTAAAAGCAGTAAATGCAGCATATTTCCTGAATTCGGGAGGTAATTAAATGTGCCAAAAGCTTTAACGTAAATCTAGTGATGAGAATACTTTTAGATTATGAAATGTTTGGAGCAAGACTTTTAGTCTTTCAGGATGATCTGTTTCTGGAACTATGCTCATGTTAATTTGTCTGGAATCTAACACCAAACATATCTTTTTCTTCTGCAACACATAACGGGCTATTATAAGTTGACGGCACCTGATCAATGACACCATCTTGTTCCATTTTCTTTAACTCCAAGAATACAGAACTTTTAACATTGCAGCGCATCAGCAATCGTGAATAATTTAATGATTATAAAGAATCCGCCTCGGTTGCAAATTGAAACCGGATGTTGACCTTGGTTTCGGCGCTGATAACCACGCCTTCTTCGGAATACACTAAAACTACAAACTGCCTAAAGAGGCATGGTCCAACATTAATACAGAACACTGAAAAGGACAAGAATACAGTACGTCGGTAACTCAATGGGATGTCATATGGAGCTACTCTAAAAGGCTTATGGTCCTTAACCTCGAATCTGTGTTGTAGATCTTTAATTGCTGCAGGTTTCGCTATAAATACAATCGCATGCTTGCATAATATTCCATCAAATTCCAACCTTTGTTGATCTGCTAACCCTTCTAGACTTCTTAATTTTTTTTTTCGATCTCTGTGTAAATGTCTTCATGTATTCCCAAATCCATAGGCACTGGTTCTTTCGTCCACAGATATCGCAGATTATTCTGACAAACAATATCTCCATCTACTTGGATTTGTAACTGTGTATAATTTCTAGACATTTCTTCATGTCTCAGACTTTCTTCGAGTTTCAAGGTAATTTCTCCTAAAGTGACACTTCCTCTGCCCATATCCAACACAGCTTTATGTTGATTGAGGAAGTCAGCTCCGATAATGATATCGACTGAAATCTTTAGTACTATTACAAAATTCGTTCCTATTACATGACCCTGGCAGTCAAATGCAAGTCTTGTGTGCTTTGTGACGTTCGACGAACGTCCCGTAATTGGTTTGCGTACTTTGACCTTTCGTGTTTTTAACACTAATAAGTCATTGTCACAAATGCAACGGTTGAATAAGGGCTCTGATATCGCTATTAACTCACTCCCAGTATCAACTATTTCGTAAACGATAATATTCTTGACTGTTACACGATGTATCGGATTTATTTCTGAAGTACTTACGTCTTCGACTTCCTCCATTAATATGTCCTCAATTACTTCGTAATTTAACCGATGTATTTGTGTTTGTTCTGTCACAACTGGATGTTTATGAATATCCATAGCTGTGACATTTTCCATTAACATTTGATGGTCTTCATCGAGAGTTTGGGGAGAAGTACTTCACTTTTTTAAATTGTCCAACTTTAGTCTCGCTGCTTCTAGATCAGCTTCTAAAGTCCAGAATGAGATTTTCACTCTGCAGCGGAGTGTGCGCTGACATGAAACTTCCTGGCAGATTGAAACTGTGTGCCGGACCGAAACTCGAACTCGGAACCTTTGCCTTTCGCGGGCAAGTGCTCTACCAACCTCGTCTCCTACCTTCCAAACTTTCAGCGCACACTCCGCTGCAGAGTGAAAATCTCATTCTGGAAACATCTCCCAGGCTGTGGCTAAGTCATGTTTCCGCAATATCCTTTCTTTCAGGAGTGCTAGTTCTGCAAGGTTCGCAGGAGAGCTTCTGTAAAGTTTGGAAGGTAGGAGACTAGGTACTGGCAGAAGTAAAGCTGTGAGGAAGCTGCGTGAGTCGTGCTTGGATAGCTCAGTTGGTAGAGCACTTGCCAGCGAAAAGCAAAGGTCCCGAGTTCGAGTCTCGGTCCGGCACACAGTTTTAATCTGCCAGGAAGTTTCAGATTCTAAAGTAACCAATCTAGATGTTAAATCCTCATTTTCACACCTTGCTACTTCCTTTAAGTTTGTTTCTTGGTCACGCATCTATGTAATCGTGTTTAATTTGGATTTTAGAGCCTGTCAAGTATTCTTTAAGTGTGACAGCACTTCACTCTTAGATCCTGGGGAGTCAGATTCTACGTTAAGTGTATCTTTACTCGCACCCTGATTCAACTTGTTATCATATTTGCTATCTGCCACTGAGAGTTGCAGATTCAAATTTTCAGCTGTGTCGTCATTTATTACGACACTGTTTTCTGTGTCTGGTGTGATGATTACATAGTCTCGGTAATACTGTCGTACTATGTCCTCGTATGTGCCAAAATTGCATACATTTGAATCTGATTTCTCAGACTGTTCACATACTTTATTATCTGTTTCGTTTTTCGATCCAGACGGGATATTTTCCCTGTAATCTTCCTCTCCATTATCGAATTGTTCTTCCCGATTTTGTTCGATTCCCGCAATCCACAATGCCTCAGACTGTTCCTGCTTTTCTTCCAAAGTTTTTTGGAAGGATTTCAGCAGATTCTGTAGTGTGTCGAACTTTTGATGAGGTGTACTTATCCGTACGTCCTTCTTTTTTCTATGACCTGTATTAGCCGTATTTTGTCGGTTATTACTATCGTCTTGATCATTCGTAGCGTCTCAGGTTACAGTAGAATATGTTTTATCCTGCTGAAAATCATTCTTCTGTGCAGAATTAAACATCTGCATCATATACATTAATGCTTCGTCATAATCAAGTGGTTCATTACTAGGTAATGCTGGGAGTTAATCCTCATCTTCAGTGTCAGCCCAACCTATCTCGTCCCAACACTTCAGTAGTGACTTCCTCCCTATTTGTAGTATCTGCGCGGGTACCTTTGATGATCTTTCTGTCTTTCTCGTTCCCAATTCCGACTCTTGTATGTCACACCTTAAACTATTTATTGCTGCGGACGCCTTGTCATGCCTTTCTGCAGAAAGTGGTTATCTGCTGGAAGTCCTGCAATACCTAACATCAATCAGTCCTCACGCTTCCCAGGATTTGGTGGTCGTAATTCAACCTCCATCTGTGGTTCGATTCTCCTGTAATTACCCGAAGTATTTGCCTGTGGCTGCGTTCTCGCACCACCTCCCCATCTGCTTTCTCTCCATTGATCTAAAGATCGCCGATTAAAGTCAATCTGTTGGTTATCCCGAGTTCCATAGTTTCCATTCCTGTTTTCGACTATATTCCAACTGTTCCAATCACTATTAAAACCATATCCATCACGCTGTGGACCAGTTTTTCCACTACTCCCATTTCCGTAATTATTCCCATTTCGTCCAAAATTCAGTCCCAACACCGGCCTATCATCGCTATTCTCCTTACTATTACGTGTTCTTACAGAATTACTCTGCCCTGAAACGCGACGCCTTTGAGTGCCGTTTTCATACATGAATTCTATTTTTCTCAAAACACCTTTGAAAGTTTCGACATTATAGCCCCCACGTCCTATCAAGCTTTGTTGATACTTTATTGGTAGTTTCGTTTTGCATATTTGAATCAATTGTCCGTCGCTATATGGGGTATCTAAGTAATTGGTTCCTTTTAGCCATATTCTCAAAGCATTTGAGTGCTGTTTCCTCACGCGAATTTTCGAATGAGACATTTTGTAATAATCCATATTTTATTCTCATTTGAATCTCAGGAGACCAATATCTTGCTATAAAGGCAGCTCTAAACGAATCGTACGAATCGCAAGTTTCTGCTATCTTCTGCATAGTTTCAGCAACACTTCCCTCCATAAGCGCGCAAATAAAATCTAACTTATCTTTCAATGGCCAATGCGTCGGTATTCCTACTTTTAATTGGTCAATAAATGTGCGGAGGTGGAGAATATTTGCATATTCCTTATAGTCGTGGTAGTTCCGCACTGTGAGAAAGTGGTTATCATCAAAACCTCTCGCTTCTCTCTGTGATGTACCTGCTGGGTTTTGAAGACTGGAATTCTGTCCTTGATTCGCATCAAATCTACGCAAACCTAAGTAACTTGGTTCATTCTCTGACATTTGTGCTGTAGACCCGCTTGCAGTTCTCATTGCGCAATATGCATGCATAGCGCCCGCTACCAGCTCTGTACCTTGACGTGTAAGCAATTCTGGCCGGTTAGACGCCGTACTGTGACGCGTCGGTATTCATCCTACAGGTTGTGGCGTTACGTAACGCGTCACTATAGTTTGATCAGCGTATATCACGCTTTGTGCTTGACGTACTGAACCTTGCTGCAAACCACGCTCTTGTATTCCAGATTGACCTGTTATTCTTTCTTCAATAAGTGGTCGCAACCCAAACTGTTCCCTACAGGTACTGCGATGTCCTGCAAACAATGGTTTGGACTAATTTCCCGTTCGCGGTTTGTGGTTCCGGGCTGGCATCCACATGTACCTTTCCGCCTTACGTCACACGTAATTTCGCGTACCATTACTGTCGTATTATCGGCAACTGTTGATTTTGCAGTATTCACAGTAGTATCTACCAACACTAAAGGGGATTCTGTCGTCGTCTGTGACTCCTCGCTAACGCTTTCAACGTCACCACGACTTTCGATTGAACGTAAAACTTCCGATCTCAACCGTTGAAGTTGGTGTTCGTTTATCTCTGTCTCAGCAATAACATGTTGCGCCTTCGTTGCTTTGATGGCAAAAACTTCGACCTGTTGTTTAACCTTATTGACTCTTTGTTGTGTATCTTCACGCAACGTAACCATGTCTCTTTGGACAGTGTCAATGTCCGTTCTCAATTGTTTGTGCCCTGTAACGAGCGTGTGAAGCGTGATTTGATCTTCCTTAGCTCCAGTTCGCATCTGATTTAATTGGCCTTGAATAATATCACGCGTTTCTTGTATTTCCTTGTTAGTTTCTTTCAGCCCTAGTGTTATGCGCCATTCTAATTATTTTTGCCCTTGTGTTATCTGCCCGTCTATACGCTTTTCTGATTCTTGAAACTGTGTTGTTTGATGTGTTATGCGCCCGTCTATACGCTTTTCTGATACCTGAGATTGTTGTAATAAACGCTGCAACTTTCCAAATATGTTGGTGTTTTCATCTACACAATTTTCGCCACTTGCCATGTGCTGCAACCGTTCCCTATCTCGTTTTTCGCGAACTGTTTCATTCACTTCCGAACATAGATTAGGAGCACTACCACTCGTTTTTTCATGCAATTGCAAGCCTGACTGATTCAATATGATTCCGTTTGATGCGATATACTGTAAGTCACTGTCTACAGACTCAGCGTCTGATTAATTAGCAATGCCGTTCTCACGTCCATTCTTAGGACCATGTTGAACATCACGTGTTGAGTTTTCGATCTTATTCGGTATTTCTACGTGTTTGTCTCGTGTTATTCACGCTGATTTACCTGTTGTATGTCCAACTCGATTCTATCAAGATCTTCCATGACTTCTCTTTGTCTTAATCGATTATTTTCTGTCATTTCTGAGCGTTCCACTAAGCGTTGCTGTTCGCGAATTTTCCGAACCTGACTACGCGTTTACATCTGATCATAAGACTTTATTCTACCCCAAAATATCATCCATGGGCCTATTTTCGATATCGGAAACCATTTTCTCGTCTTTTATATAGCATTTTGGTTACTGGAGTTGAGTCAGAACTCAACACAACATAATTCAACGATGTGACATTCTTCTTATGCGTCAGCAAATAATAAATACATTAATACAATTCTGTCTACACTTACTACGAAGTTGAGTCACATTTACATTTACATTTATTGCTCCAATTTGCATCAGCTTATTGTTTGCGAGGATTATGTGTTTTGTACCTATCAAAAGCAAACCATCAATCTATCATAATGCTGTAATTTTGCATCCTGACAGGGTCGCCATTTTTTTATCATACATCTGACCTTTGTATCTGCACAGTGAGTATACTAATGTGTGCAAATTCAGCTTATCACTTTGTGTGCAAATACACAAATCCTCTCAAGCGCAGGGTGTCAAACATACATTCTAAATAAGTATGACCTTGGCCCTGTAGGCAGCTAATATCAGATGCAGATCCTAACAAAAATCATTAGAAATGCTGCTTTCAAGTACCTAGAATGCATTAATTAAGAAAAGTGGAAGTGGGTCTATTCTAGAAAGAGAAAGCAGCTATTCCCTTTTTTATTCTACATATAATTAATAAACTGTTGCTTTCAGGTGTCACATGATAAACAAAAATCATGTTCAGTTACTTTTGATAATGTATAACAAATTATTTAATTCTTGGGCTTATTGAAATGACGATTATTAAAATCGTTATCTCTACATATGAAAATTCTTTATCACAGGAAAGGGTGATTTTTAAAAATCCTCATCAGCTCATTTAAATCTTTGTTGTCATAGCTGGTCAATGCACCAAGTTGGTGGAGAATAAATTTACTTTTTCAACCAATGTAAAACTCTCATGCACTCAATGTGAGGGTAGGTTGGTATCCTAGCTTTTGATATTCAATGGTCAAAGCGTACACAAGTTGGAGTGAGCAAAATCTAGACTCAACATTTACTGTGACCTACTGCACAATGGTACTTTACCAAGCGGCATCTGCAACAGCATTGTCTCCGGGCTGGATCTGAAATGCTAATTCCCTACTCTGGTCTTGATTGACTTCACTCAGTCGCAACTTTCCTGTGTTCCGTAGAACGTTTATCTTTCTGTAGTCAAAATAATGGCTATCGCACACTCGCTATGGGTTGGAGTGGTGTGCACAATTTCTTTGCCCACTAGAATTCCCATTGGAATATTTAACTACTGCTTTTCCATCTGTCGCCACGATACGTGAAGCGTATCGTCCTTACTTCCCAGAAAGCAAACTCAACAGTTTCACTTATTTCCACACACTTGTGCAGTCCGCCGTGAGATAGATAGAGAGAGAGAGAGAGAGAGAGAGAGAGAGAGAGCCTTAATTTTAGGTCTCAAAATGCTTTTATATAATAGGGATCTCCCCACCATGTCGCATCTGCATCGTCAAGTATGGCTTCAGCCAATCACATTCTCGCTAGAGGTGAATAAACATTTTTATTTTTCTCTATGGGTTGCGGCCGAGCACTGTTAATGACGTGCAGCTACTTACCCTCGGTCCTGGCCTTATTTACACTAAAAGAATTAATGTATTGTTCTGGCATTAACCCTTTCTGCACTGAAGCTCGCTGTTCTCTTGCTAAAGTGAGTTTTACGATATCATTAGCCACCTGGTCGGTTCGTCTCCAAAATGCATTTCGCTTTTACCTGTTTGTTTCATGCCACTGTTCATATATTGGTATAGATTGTTTTGTTAGTTTTTGGGTACATGAGATTAACTGCAATTGCCTTTTGTTCATATAATGTAATTATTATTTTCTGAGGCTCTCATACTATATCGTACTGTCGTTATGAATAAAGTTCGTGTACGATACGTTAAATCTGGATGCCTTACAATATGGCCAGTCTCATAAACGATAATGTAGAAAATTACATTCCGTTCTCCAAGCGAATGACACCAAGAATGTAGCTCCATTTCCTGGATTCCTTGTGATTTGTACAAGCACATCGTCAGGAGCTTGTTCAGTTGATGTATTGAGAAGGTATGGATATCACCTTAGCTGCATGTCATGATGACGAAAACTTTCAGCCTGTAACGAAGAAGGTGGCTTTCCGCAAAACCACATTTCCCTATATAACTGCATTCACTAGCAAATTCGCAGGCATTGCCATGAAAGATGTGGAGCATAGCCATGCAGAGAATGTTTGGCAGGAGTGGAGCATCTCTGATTGAGAGGTGATATACACTATGTTTGGTTGGGCAGGATAGCTTGGATGCCAGGATCTGTAGGTGGTAAGCCACTGAGTACTTACCTTAAAATTTTCACTAACAAGAATTTATTGAATGTCAACATATACATATTTGTGTACATTGGAACTTGAGAAACCTAACTCCAATGTATATTAAAAATTGATGCCAAAATTCCTTCAAGAAGAATGGGCGTCCACCGTTTCCCATTTAACCTTTGATATTTAAAAAAAAAACTAATTTAAAGAAACGAGTGAATGGACAAAGAATCCTTGAAACATAAACTGCAATCTTCCGCTTGTCTCAATTAGTGGGTAAGTGGCATGCAAAATTTTAAAGAAAGCTCTAAAAGCCAAAACATCAAATAGCAGTTCACTGCTGCTATTTCTAGTCACTCTCTATCGCTATTAAGTAATGATGAACAGTTGTACAAAAATAAAACACAGACCTTTAGCAAAAGTATAAGACAGTAAAAGGGTACTATTACTTAACCAGCTAGTGAGTGATATTTATAGAAATCTTGATAACAAATCTTAAGAACCATGCCACTCCCCGAGTTATTCAGGATATAAGTTTTAGTAATCTGGCCAGACCTTAAAATTACAAAGAAATTCTAAGCTTAGAAACACAACAGTATATTAAATAATCGTTAAGTAAGGGAATGTCCCCTTCACTCATTATCAAGTGACATTTGGTCATGAATGCGTCCTTGGTTCCTTTTGTACTAGTCGAAAATTAACCTTGGTAACTAGCACCCAAGTAAAATACTCCCGTGTCCCACTTCCTTCCGGTGGTACATATAAAACATCATCTGAAATTGTGCTAAACGCATTCTCTGAAAATTATTTCGGGCAGTTAGTTCATGTGCCCACGCCTCTTAGTGACATATAATCCTGAGTTAATAACGAGTATCGAAACGGAAACAGGGATTGGTGAGCACTAGGTTGTCGTAGCGAGATTGAATACTATAACTCCCAAATCCTCCATACATAAACGAAAAATATGCCTATTCAAAAAAGCAGATAAAAATTCACTTGACGCCTTCCTGAGAGACAATCTCCACTGCTTCCTAGTTAGCAATGTAAGTGCAGACCAGATGTCGCTGGAATTCAAAGGAATAGAATCGTCAGCAATTGAGAGATTTATACCAAATAAATTAACAAACGACGCAGCTGATCCTCCTTGGTACACAAAAATGATCAGAACACTGTTTCAGAAACAACGAAAAAAACATGCCAATTTTAAACAGATGCAAGATCTCCAAGACTGGCGATCTTTTACAGAAGCTCGAAATTTTCATGAATTTCAATGTGAGGTGCTTATAATAGTTTCTACAACGAAACTTTGTCTCGAAACCTGGCAGAAAATTCAAAGTGATTCTGGTAGTATGTGGAGTTTGCTAGCGCCAAAACACAATCAATGCCTTCTCTGCTTGATAGCAATGGAGATACTATCGAAGATAGTGCTTCCAAAGCAGAGTTACTAAACACAGCCTTCCGAAATGCCTTCACAAAAAAGACGAAATAAATATTCCTGAATTCGAATCAAGAACAGCTGCCAGCATGAGTGACGGAGAAGTATATATCCTCGGAGTAGTGCAGCAACTGAAGTCACTTAACAAAAGCAAGTTTTCCGGTCCAGACTGTATACCAATTAGGTTCCTTTCCGAGTACGCTGATGTAATAGCTCCTTACTTAACAATCATACATAACCGTTCGCTCGACGAAAGATACGTATCCAAAGACTGGATAGTTGCACAGGTTACACCAATTTCAAGAAAGGTGCTAGGATTAATCCACTAAAATACAGGCCCATATCATTAATGTCGACATGCCTCAGGATTTGGGTACATATATTGTATTCGAACATTACGAATTACGTCAAAAAAAAATTGTCTATTGACACACAGTCAACACGGATTTAGAAAGCATCGTTCTTGTGAATCATAGCTAGCTCTTTACTCGCACGATGGGATTTCAAATTGATTCCGTATTTCTGGATTTCCGGAAGGCTTTTGACACTGTACCACACAAGCGGCTTGTAGTGAAACTGCGTGCCTATGGAATATCGTCTCAGTTATGTACCGAGCGAGGTGACGCAGTGGTAGCACACTGGACTCGCGTTCGGGAGGACGACGGTTCAATCCCGTCTCCAGCCGTCCTGATTTAGGTTTTCCGTGATTTCCCTAAATCGTTTCAGGCAAATGCCGGGATGGTTCCTTTGAAAGGGCACGGCCGATTTCCTTCTCAATTCTTCCCTAACCCGAGCTTGCGCTCCGTCTCTAATGACCTCGTAGTCGACGGGACGTTAAACACTAACCACCACCATCTCAGTTATGTACCCCAACATAGCGTTATAGGCTCTTTGCTGTTACTTGTCTATATAAACGATTTGAGAGACAATCCGACCAGCTAGCTTAGGTTGTTTCCAGATGACGCTGTCGTTTAACTACTAGTAAAGTCATCAGAAGATCAAAACAAACTGCAAAATGATTTAGAAAAGATATAAGTATGGAGCGAAAATTGACAATTGACAGTAAATAATGAAAAGTGTGAGGTCATCCACATGAGTGCTAAAAGGAATCCGTTAAATTTCGGTTACACTATAAATCTAAAGGCCGTAAATTCAACTAACTAGGAATTATAATTACGAACAGCTCAAATTGGAAGGAACACACAGAAAATGTTGTGGGGAAGGCTAACCGAACACTGCGTTTTATTGGCAAGACATTAAAAAAAATGTAACAGATTTACTAAGGAGACTGCCTACACTACGCTTGTCCGTCCTCTTTTACAATAGTGTTGCTCGGTGTGGGAACCTTACCAGATAGGATTGATGGAGTACATCGAAAAAGGTCAAAGAAGGGCAGCAAGTTTTGTATTGTCGCGATATAGGGGAGAGAGTGTCACTGAAATGATACAGAATTTGGGAAGGACATCATTAAAACAAAGGCGTTCTCGTTGCGGAGGAATCGTCTCACGAAATTCCAATCGCTAACTTTCTCCTCCGAATCAGAAAATATTTTGTTGATGCCGGCCTTCATAGGGAGAAACGATCACCGTGATAAAATAAAGGAAATCAGAGCTCGTACGGAAAGGTATAGGCGTTCCTTCTTTCCACGCGCTGTACTACATGGAATAATAGAGAATTGTGAAGGTGCCTCGATGAACCCTCTACCAGGCACTTTGTGATTTGCAGCGTATCCGTGTAAATGTAGATGTAGATATGCTATCGAAACCACACTATCTGAAGGCCATGGGCAGGAAAGGGCGAGTTTTGCCACTGGATACATCGCAATAAACGTCGTTTCTGGGACTCCACTATCTGAAGCTCGAATGATGATTCTTTGAATGATGATTCTTTGAATGATGAATTTTAAAGCAGGTCGTGCAGCTCCCAGATTGATTGCTGTATTGCTGCGAGTTCTGTGAAATCCATCGACCGAATATTGCTGCCAACGCGGGAGGAGGAGGCGGCCACAATTTTGTCTGTTCCGGAAATGTGTTTACGTCTGTGCTGAACAGAAAAATGTAGATCAACTGGTTGTGCTGCTGAGGTGAACAATTCATGTTATTTTGTCAGAAAGCATATCAAGTTGCCTTAGGTTATCGGGAAAGATGGTAAAGTCTCGCCTCCAGTCGAGATCAGAAATACTGAACGGTTTCGTAGATTTCCAAAAGTTTTCTATCATAAGCACTCTATTTCTGTTGAGACAGAGATAGCTTGTGTGAGAGGAATGCTAGCGGCTGCCATACTCCATCACGAAGTTGCAAAGCTGCACCGGCTGCCGTCTGTCTCGCGTCAAATACTAGTGCTAATGATGGGTTCAGTTCAGGGTTTGCGCTTGGCTGTTTCGAAAGCCCAGATCATTTAATCGATCCATGAAATTGGTGAGATTCCCTTACTCTTCGAGCCAGTGAGTGCTGCTATTAATGGTGCTTGCAATTCAGCCGCGCGAGGTAGATGGCTACAGAAATTGAGGACGCCGAAGAAACGACGGTTCTTTGCTGGTCTTTGGCCGTGTCATCTGGAGGATGGCTTCAGATTTCTCTGGAAGTGATCCTGTCGCCGAAAAAATCAACTTGTGACTGTCCGAAGACAGACTTGGCGGTGCTTAGAACGACGCCATATCTTCTGACGCTTCGGTAAGATGCTGCTGATGTTGTTCATGAGAGGTAGAGGAGAATGGAATGTCATTGAAATAAGCGTAGATGGAGTTGCTGAACCTTTGCACTGTGTTTCTCAGGCCAAATGTCATGATCCGACTCTCAAAAACACCAAAAGCAGTAATAATGGCTGTCTTTTGTGTATCTGCTTCCGTCACCAGAATCTATGTAGATGTTTTTGCACAGTCTAAAAAACTGAATACAATCGCGCCACATAATCCAAAAGCAATGGTAGGGGGTAACGATCGTTGACAGTTCTTGTGTTTGGGGCCCGATAATCATAAGGTGCCATGAGCCGTTCCTTTTTGGCGCCAAGTGTTGTGGAGACTACCATGGGCTACTCGAATGTCGCATCACACCTTCACAAATTGTGCTATCAAATTCTCTTTCGTTATGGCAAGTTGATTTGGTGCCAAGCACGAGGTCGGCGGTAGACTGGTTCTGCAATTTGTTTGTTATGTAGTCTGTGATGGGGTATCGCCTTTGGTGATCCGGAGGTCTTGTCAGTGCTGGGAATCTCTTCAATAAATCTGCTTACTCGCCGCCGGTCTCTTGCACGAGTTTAGAAGTGTGAAATGCCACATGTCGAGGGGACCTACAGCGGTTAACCCAATGACGCCGTCGACAAGCCGCGTATTCGCCACGTCGGGAAGCAGTTGATAATGTGCCAAAAAAAAAAAAATAATAATAATAAATAAATAAATAAAAATAAAAATAAAAATAAAAAATAAAAGAAACCGCACCTATCGGGTGTGTGGCTTCTTCGCTTCTTGCCATAATGACTCCTATCCCTGCTGCGATCACGCCTACCTAATGATTCTTCCATATTTTTGGTCATTAGATCCATTTTGGCGGACAGCATAACGTAATCGGTCCATGTTACCGTGTGTGACGACAAACTGTTGCACTCCGCCGTCACTGTACTCACTGTCGTAGGCGCTTTGGCATAAAATATTGTGACAGCTAAATCCGCTGCAGCTTCTAAGGGCATGCCAGTCTGCAGTGGCGGTTGCTGTGTAAGAACGCAAGAGCACGTGAACACCGTAACTTTCGTCACCTTGCGAATTTGTTGGTTATTTTTGTTTGAATACTGTTCAATGTAACATAGATGCTGCCAGCTGAAAGATACAGCACTTAAATCTACCGTGCTACTGTTCCTCTGGACTCCGTGGTACTTGGCATCAGGGTCGTGGGCACACCTCCAGTTGTGCACGTTTTAAGGAGCTTTTGTGCATGCACAACTCGCATGACGTAATTGTATTACAGGCCAAATACATACGGATAAAAAACGTGCATGGTTCGTGGTGTGCACAGCTAGCCCTTGCCATTCAACTAGAAGTTTACGTCAGTGCCACCAGGTGATAGCACACAGTAATAGACTTTTATCCCTATTCCCTCACCATAAAACCTGCTAGATAATAGCACACTCCTCAGGTACGCTAGTCCACTCATTATATAGTAAAATTAAATCGGACGTCAGGACACGTAAAGTTGTACTGACAGTAAACCTATTTTGTGGGTTTCTGAATAACTATTATATATTAAGTTATGAATTTTATCAAACAGCAGTACATTTGAGGCGCTGAAAATCGTAACGGCCTAAAGCACATCACCATCGATTGTGAGATTGTAGCATTTATTCATGCTTCTGAAATCTGTTGATCTTATGGTGAGTTAGGTTTATCTATGCTGTAGGCCCACATTATGTACATACAAATCCCTAACAGCCGTGTCATTGGTTTCTCTGATATTCACCTAAATGGGGGATCGACGTCGGTGTGTCTTTAGGTCCTTATGCATCTCAGACCCTTATTTGTTAGTCAACTGATCACGTTGGTAGACGTTACTACTTGAGTTTAATATTTCCACAAATTGCAATTTGTGTTTGGATTTGGTTGCTTACTGTGTGCGAATCGGCTTTTGTGTGCAATGTAAATAGGAACTATGCTGAATCTATTTTAAGTGCTAAGAGAGAAGTAAAGCTGTGTGGACGGGTCGTGAATTGTGCTTGAGTATCTCAGTTAGTAGAGCACTTGCCTGCGAAAGGCAAAGGTCCCTAGATCGAGTATCAGACTGGCACACAGCTTAATTTGCCAGGAAGTTTCATATCAATGCACACCCTACTGCAGTGTGAAAACTTTATTCTGGGAACAGAAAAGTAAATTACCAGGAAAAGTTAGCTGCAAAGCAACTAGGGACTCAGAGAACAGATCATTTGATTGAGAGAGTGACGAAATCAAATAAGCACGCCTACAAGCGAACATTTAACAAGGCAGTGTACAGTTAACACTAGTTGTGTGGATGCAGCGTAAAAATATCTGATTTTTCAGGCTGGAAGTAAATTCGTTAACAAATACATCTGTTACCGATCTTGTACATTTGTCCAAAAAAATGGAAAAGCACGGGAACTCCCACTTCAACAACAATGGGCTATGTAAGATGGCGGCAGGCCCCACCCACTCTGGCTTCAAAACAACGTACAGTGTAAGTCTATAATGCCATATCCCTTCTTTTTTTCACCATCATGCGTAGAATACAGTGCGGAACAGAGAGTTGCAAAAGCTAACACATTATTTCGTTATTACCCTAAACTGCACTTCATTATGTATGAAATAACAAAATTCCTCAAAAAATTCTTTCTTCCCATTATTATTATCAATTTTGTTATTATTAGTTTTGCAAACAAAATTACAATAGGAGAACATGAAATCAAAATTGTTGATAAATTTAAATATTTAGGCGAAATAATAACATACAATCTAAATGAGAAGCCATCATGGCAAAATAGAATAAAAAAACTGAACTATGCAAATTACATTACCAAAACTACATACAACAAAAAAAGTCTATCTATAGATGCAAAATTAAAACACTATAAAACAGTTACACAACCAGAAATAACGTATGCAGCTGCAACTATCTTCAAAACAACTAATACAGCAGAAATTGACAGAATACTAAAAATAGAAAGAAGAATAATTAGGACATGTATAAATAAACAGTATAAAATAAATGGACACTGGAGAATCGCATCAAATGAAACAGTATATAAGAAAATAGAACCAGTCATGAGCACAATCAGGAAGAAACGCATCTCATTCTTTGGACATCTGATGAGAACTCCAGAAAACAGAATTAGTAAAAAAATAATACAAAAATTGTGGAATAGCAAGAGCGACATTAAATGGATCACAGAAATTAAGGAAGATATAAAAGAACTTCAAATTACAGTAGATGACCTAAAAAACAAGACAGAGAAAACCAGAATACTGCAAGACCCGCAAACCAGACTACAAATGAAAATCAATAAAAGGAGTACAGGAAGAGTTGTCTCAGATGAAGAAAGAAAGAAAATGTCATAAACCTGGCATAGAAGAAGCTCGCTTCCACCTGCGGTACCATAACGCTTGCTTACACTGCCAAAATGGAGCCAAACACACTGCTCCATCGATGCGCCCGTCATGTCTAACGCAGGTGTTTCCTGTGATATAATGTGGCTAATTGTATCATGCCAGGGCCACCAGTGTTAGCGTAGTCTTAACTCTGTGGCTGGTCGAACAAACTACTGCCTGCGTACTATTAGCCAGCGAAATAGACTCCTCATATCAGAATCAGTAACTCGTGATTCTAATGTACAGGGAGTCGGTTAATGATGAATGTTAGATCAAGGCGTTTTATTTGGAAGTAGAATCGACCAGACAACTAAAACATGCAGTAGCCAAAAACACTCCATACCTAATTTACAACAGAACATTAAAACTGTTCTAACAGTAAATGCATAAGCATAATAGACTCATGGAAGTAAAAAAAAGAAGAGATAAACTTGGTGCCAAGTTCCGATATCTTAAGTAGCTCTAAACATTAGGCTACTGCGTTCATGCCTCCATGATTCACTGCAGTGATAGTGGTATCCAAATGAGAGTTCTGAAGTGAATGGCATAGTAGTTTCAAAATTTCATGATATAAACCAACATTCTAATTTCTCCATATCCCCCCACCAGAACTTCATCTATACCGACCTTTTGTGTCTGTACCCACAAAACTAAGTTCCAATTTATTTAAAAAATAACAATCTACTAAAATTTCCCCTTTTTAATAAGATCTCTCAAGACTTGTCTATCTATACTATTGATGGAAATTTAAAAAACTCAAAGGTACATATCAAATAAAAATGTTTTAATTTTTAAAAACCTAATTTTTTTCGATATAAATAAAAGCAAAACAAAACGTACTCCAAAGCTCAGCTATATGAAAACTTAGGAAATTATAGTAAACGAAAGTATAGATTAAGTCACAATGATATAGTAAATTACTATAAAGGAAATGGGTATTGAAATGTAACTAGCCAATATCTGATGGAATTTATCGATAATTTTAATAAGAAAAAAATGAAGAAGGAAATGAAGGAGAGATAACTGAAATACAATAATATAAAAAAAAACTTTGATCAATTTGTGAAACAAAAAATTTAAATAACTATCCAAAACTTAATAAAGAGAAATCAAGCAATGCTATCGCAAATATTATAGACAATATTAATAACAATAACGATTATGAACTGAATAAAAAATCTGTAAGACATCTTCATAAAATATGTAAAATGAAAATAAGAAAATATTGCAAACTTAATAAAAGACAATTAATCGCCCTCTGTAAAACGAAAAATTTAATAAAATTGTTCTAATCTTAATAAACAATTATTAATAGGTCTTACCAACAGATTTAAGAAAAATATTAATAATAATGATAATGAGAATTATTTTCAAAATCTTCTAGTATATAAACATTAAGAAATTAGCCAAAAAACTATGAGAAAAAGTTTTCAGGTTTCAATTTTCTAGATGATCACAATCTTTTCAAATCACCTAAACTAATTTACAGAAAGATACTGCTTTTAAATGAAGAATAATAATGATAATACTGTTGGGCTACAAGAAACTTTTAGTCAAATTAGAGAAGAAATAACAACCAAACTAAAGAATATTTTAATACAATGAAATTTTACTACAATTTTAAAAGAAAACATGAAATAAAAGAATTTAATTTTAAAACTACAAATCAAGTTTTATTACAAACAACTGATTTAGAAGATTATATCAAAAATCAATGAATAAACTATTAACTGAAATGGAAGAAATGCAAAGAAAAACTCTAGTGGACTTTATTTTATATCGTTAGTTTGTAATTGAGTTTTAATAGAGACAATCCATTTCATGGTTCTTATTTCATCTATTCACCAAAAGTAATTAAATATAAAGAGCTATAATTAATGTAAAAATGCAGATCAAAAACGTTTTCTTTATTCAATAAAATCAGCTTTATATCCAAAGATCATCTTGCAGAAAGAGTTTGTAAGGAAAAAAGTACTGGATTCGAATTAGATGAAATTTTTGAAAAAGAGAAAATTAATTTTCTTGTTGAGTTAAAACATTTGGCAAAACTTGAAAATAATTCAAATATTGCAATTAATATTTATGCATATGAAAACAATGAAGATGACAGAATTATTGTACATGCTTTTTACTATACAAAAAAAAAACAAGAAACACATGCTAATCTTTTAATTCCAGAGAAAAATAATTCACATTATTGCTGGATAAAAAATCTATATACATTAGTTAGATCCTAAACAAGTGAACACAATGGAAAAATTTATCTTTGTGATAGATGTTTAAGATATTTTTGTTCACAATAAAATTAAGTAATTGTGAGAACGATTGAAAAGAACATAAAGATGAAAAATAAACATGTATTTTAAAAGCCAAAAAATTGAATTTGAAAATTATAATCATTCATGAAAGGTACCTTTTGTGATTTGTGCAGATTTCAAACATTAATAAACGATGTAACACTTGCTACTGAAGACCTCAGCAGTTTGGTCCCATAAGACCTGACCTTATCTAACACTTGCCAACCAAATGCTGAAAAATCGTATATTAGTAAATAGTAAAAACAATTCGATTCAGTTATTGTATTAAATATTCTAATGGTGATTTTAAAAAATCTGTTATGTTTACTGGTAAAGCTGCAACAAAGAAATTCGTTGAAATGCAAAAGAAGAATCTAGTGAAATTGCTAAAACACATGCTCAAAATATTCCAATCATAATGTCAAATGAAAATGAAATAAGTTCTATAACTTGTAAACTTGTTATATTTGTGAAAACAAATTTACTAATAGAGAAAATAAACTAAGATGTCATTGACATATAACAGGAAACTATCATAGAGCATGAAGATCGCAATCTTAATTCTTAAAATCGGAAATTTATTCCACTCTATATTCATAATTTAACAAATTATGATGTTCATTTGATCAAAATATCCACAGGTGTACTGCCGGTCTACAGTGTCCAACGGGCACAATATTTCGGCGATTATACATGTCGCCATCATCAGGTGAACTGGAGGACTGAGCTCCTGTGAACGTGCTGGCACGGAGATCTGTACGCTATGGCTGCTCAGAGGGAACTCTGTCCACGCCCCACGCCACAGTCGCGTGGTGGAACAGATTGTGACGCCGTCTGAGATGGCGTCGGAGTGATGGCTCTGTCCGCCGTGGTCGTCACAACTATATGTTTGCTCGATTTACTCTTGATTAACCCAATCGCTGGTTCCCAAGCCTTGCTAAGGTTATAGCCACAGCCACGGTTTATGAGGTCGTCAATGGTGCGAATTTCGATGGCCTCTCTAACAACGCTGTCTCAGCATCTCGACGTCTGTACCAGAATCCACGTGCGATCATACTCCATAGTGTGATTTTCCTACAAACAATGTTCATCGACCGCCGACTTGCTCGGATACATCAGTCGAGTGTGCCTCTGGTGTTCACGGCATCGATCCTCGACGGTATGCATCGTCTGACCAATATACGACTCGCCACATTGACACAGAATCTGTTACATGCCGGTCTTCCTCAAGCACATTGACACGGAATCTGGTACACGCCACCGCGACCGAACCCAGTGCCCTCTGAGCAGCCATAGGATACGGATCTCCGTGCTGGCACATTCACAGGAGCTCAGTCCGTCAGTTCACCTGATGATGGCGACATGTATGATCGCCGAAATATTGCGCCCGCTGGACACTGTAGACCGGCAGTACACCTGTGGATATTTTGATTATCAAATTCGCTGGGAGAAACTCAAGAATCACATGATGTTCAATTGTTTATCAAAGATTTACAATACATAATAAAAATATTGATGCTATTCCAAATAATGGACAAGAACATATTTCTTTTAGTAAATATCTTCAAAATGGATTAACATTAATATTTGTAGTTACATTTAAACTTATAGCTTCAGGTATTGATAATTTGTCTTCTAATCTTACGAAACAAAAATTTAGAGAACCAGCAAAGTATTTTGAAGATGAACAGTTAGAGTTAATGAGTTTATCCTTAAGAGTAAATAGATTCTGAAGAAAATTCACAAGAAAATAATTTACCAAAAAAAAAGGTTTTATTTGACACTTAATAAAAACATTATTTCTGATGAAGATTATAACCAAGCAAAACCAGTTTCGAAAAAATTCAATGTTAATATTTTAGATGAATATACAAGATTATATAGTAAACGTGACATAATTTCAGCAGATTTTTTTGAAAATTGAGGGGTACATGTATTAAATCTTATAAACTAAATCCATCTTGGTATTTTACAGCTCCAGAATTATCTTGGAATACTTTGTTAATAATGACAAAAGTTGGATTAGATTTATTAAATCATTATGACATCATTATTTTTCTTGAGAAAGAATACAAAGAGAATTTTCTTAAAGTATTAAAAGTTCTGCTTAAGAAAATAATAAATATAAGTAAAACTTTGAGCAAAACACCAATCAAATTATATTCCTAATATAGATGCAAATAACTCGTTTGATTGGGAAATATATCAATTTTTACCATTAAAAAATATTAATTGGTTAGAACAAATTTCTTTCAAATCAGAAAATATTCTTAAAATGGTAGATGATAATAACTATTGTTACATTTTAGAAGTCGTTTAAGAATATTCGAAACATTTCATCCCTTACATAAAGAATTACCATTAGCATCATGAGGAGTCAATAACTATTAACAACTATAATTATAAAGGAAAAGATGTTTATATTACAGAAGTCTTAAATAAGGATCAAATCTTGAGTTAAAATAGACAAAAACTCATAGAATCTTATAATTTGGGCAGTAAGATTGGTTGAAAAAATACATCGATTTTAATACAGAAATCAGAAAAAAGATGGGTAACAATTTTGAAAAATATCCCTGCAAGTTACTGAGTAATTCAGAATTCGGAAAAAATATAAAATATTAGGTATAAAAAATATTAAAATAGTAAGAGATCCAAGAAAATATATGAATTACATTTCAGAATCAAATTATCGACTTGCCCAATATTTTCAGAAAATCTAGTACCTGTTCTTACAAAAAAATTAAAATTACATTTAATCAACAATTTTATATTGGAATATTATTCTAGATATTTCGAAAATAAAAATGTACCATTTTCACTATGATGTTATGAAACCTAAATATGGCAACAATACTGATTTATGTAGTATTGATACTGATTCCTTTACTTATGATATTAGAACGAAATACTTCTATAGTTATGAAATCTATGAGAAACGAATTTGCCATAAGTGATTATTCATAAGATAACATTTATGGACTTCTGCAAATAAATAGAAAGTTTTAGGAAAAGTGAAAGATGAGAACTGTGCAACAAGTATGTTAGAGCACATTAGTTTAAGATCGAAAATATGTGCTTGCAAAGTTGGATACAAACAAGAAAGAATCTAAAGCAGTTAAGAAATCTCTTGTAAGAAAAGAAACACTTTCGAAAAACTGTTTAACTGACAAAGTAAAAAATATGCAAAAATAAATTTGATTAGATCATTTAAACACGAATTGCATATAGCGAATATAAAGAACTTGTTTTAAGTTCTGATGATGATAAACGTGTTCTTTTTCAAAGAAAGGAAATTAATATACTAAATTATTGTGATTATAAATTAAATTAAAAGAAAGATATAGAATATGGCAATGATTTCTTATGTGAACTAAACAATTGAATAGCAGATTAAATTTTAAAAAATATTAAACAGTTTTTCATATTTTTCATGATTTGGAAATTTTTTGTTTTTCCAAATATATTTTACAAACAAATTTTCTGTTAACCCATTCTACTTTTTGATAATCTCATTGTTTATCTTTTTGATGATAAGTCACAGTTATGAATATATGTGGAAGAATTTCTGATTTTCTTTTTACACTTTCCACCAATAAATGTTTTTGTGCCTGTTATTAACAAATTCTAAAACATATTCATATTTATTTTCCCTGTATTCCTTTTTAAGCAATCAATACAATCCGTATTTTAAGTCATATTCCATTTTGTAATATTTCGTTCTTACGAATTTGTTTTTCTTGATTGCACAATTGACAGATCACATTATTTTCGCATTCCATTTGTAATAAAACTAGTTATTTGAATTAAAAAATAAAAATATAAGAAATCTCATTATATATAAATCGCGTCCTTCTAGATCTAAAAAAAACATATATAAAATGATAAACAACTTTTTAATAATTATTGAGGAAAATAAATAACAATGGTTTAAAGAAAAGATGTGGCTTCAGACATTTTAATGAATTGGACATCATTACATTAGGAAAGTTGGTCTCCTACAATTTGGAGCTGTTGAAAGAAAAAAACCAACTATTTTCACAATAAAGCAGGTCTTCATTCTTTATTTTGAAATCTAAAAAAGAAGAAGCAAAACAAATTAAAAATAGGTTACCCACGATGTTTTACCTTCAATAAGAATATATGGACATTAGAAAATAAAATTATAATGTACAACAGCTTCATAATGGTCAAATAAATCATTTTAAAAATCTAAATAAAATAAAGGATAATTATATAAAATATCACATGAAATAAATGACAGAACTGTTGAAAATTTAATGAAGGAAAGGAAAAAATAAATAGTCTATTAGGAGTTGTTGTTCCACAATTAAGTAATAGAAATTTAGACCAGACTGTTATTTTATGATTATATGATTTTAATTATGAATATTATGTTACTCAAACACAATTTAAAAATGAACAAAATCAAATACATATTATCACATATGGACATCTAATTTGTAAATAATTTTTAAGAATTAGTTATGTACCAATTTCAGTAAAAATAAATTAGTGAAAGAAAGAAACTGTAAAAATTATTTGAGACCAAAATTATTTCAATACTTTGGATAATAATTCACGAGATCAACTATGTCATTAAATGACTAATCTAGTCATGGTTTCTTAGAATATAGGACTAGGGTTTCCAATACATTATTCATAATTAAATTTTAAGTAACAGTCTTAAAGATATATATATATATATATATATATATATATATATATATATATATATTACACAAAATGAATCCAAACAATTTGATTCCATTAATTCAAATTTAAAATTGTTAAATAATTTTAACGTTAAATCATTTTTGTTAACCTTTATTCGAGTAGGAAGAAATATACTCTAACTTGATTAATGAAACAATAAGCATGATGAAAATTTATTCAATACCAAATGCGTAAATTTTCAATAATAACTCCATTTGTATTCCACTAACTTTAAAAAAAAATTATATTACATTTATTTACCTCACTATTGTGTGAATTATCAAAACCTAACCATTTAATCTATACTTTAATACCTTCATATTCAAGAGTTTATACAAGATAACATCTTGAAATTTATTATCCATAGATCTTCATAAAAACGTCTTTCTATTTGTTCACCACTTACGTCTTTCAATTCATATGTGATTGCATCAAAATTAATAATATTTTCAATATAAAAAATTATTGTTGATGAATTGGCAGTATATCCTTTTTCTAAAAATACTTCCAATTCACTTATTCTCACTTCATCTCCACTTTTATATTAAGCATTAGTATCTAACAAATTTGCTATGTAACAGTTTACAATATGGTTTTTCATTTTCTAATTTTTTCTTTTTTGATTTCATTTTTATTGTTGAGTGTTTTCTGTTATTATATTAATCAGTTAATTTATTGACTGTGTCAATAATATCCTTGGTGTGCAAATTTTTTCCACATTATTCTTTTAAATCTCCATTAAACTGTTCAGCAGCAGATGCTTTTAATTCCCCTAAAGTTGAACAATGATTAATGTTAAATCTTTTCATTTAATCTTGAAAATCTTTATTTTAAGAATATTTACCATTATATTTCAGTTTTTTATTTTTCGCGATTCGAATATTTTTTCAAAATATTCAAATATCTTTTTACCTGTTAAATCGTTAACTGGAATAGCCAAACAAAATTTTGAAAAACATCTATAACAGATAATATATATATCCTTTATTTAATTTTGAAATTCCTTTTAATTTTCCAAAGTCCATTTCAACTACATCAGCTTGCCATAAATCATCTATTTGAAAACAAATAACATTGTTTCTTTTAAATTTTATTCTCATTGGTATATGTCATTCATTAATAACTTGTTCATAAATATTTGAAGGGGTGAGGGGATCACCCACTGTGTCTTCCATTCTTAGTTGAAAAGCTATCAGGATTATATGGTTCAGTAAACTTCTTTTAGTTGAAACAGTAACTCTGTTTAACATTCGTCATTTATTTAGAATAAAAATTAAATTATTTCATCATGTATAATTAGCTTTATATCAACTGGAAGAGTCTGAACAGAATCTTTCTGTCTGACAGTTAGAAAATATGATTTGTGCACTTTTTTGTTTTAGTGTGTGTAAGAAGTATTTTTGTAAAGTTTTCAAGAACACTCATCAAAAGATCAAAATCATTAAATGTTAAATCTCTGTTTATGTTTTCACCAACAACAGCAACTCTTTTAGGAATAAAATCATATTCATTGAAATTGTGAATTATTTTATTCACCTCCAGTCATAAATGTAAATTCAATAATTTTTTATCATACATTTTACCTTTAAGATTTATTAACACATTGAAATATGGAGTTACATCTATTTCATAAAGAGCCTCTTAAATTTCGTTTTCTGGAAAATAATTTGCTAGATCAGTTTTAGTGACATAATTATTCAACTGTGTTAAAATACTTGGGTATTCAAATTTTTCTAACATATTCTTCTTATAAATATCCTTCGGTAATAACATCATTGTCACTTATAGGATCTTTTAAATATACAGATCGTCTTCCTTTAAAATATAGCCTTTGGTCACATTAAAAATGACTCATAATTCTTTATGAAACTGTTTAATTAAACTTACTATCTTTGGATAAATTGTTGCTTATAATTAATTTTTTGTTTTCTAAATTTATTTGACCAATAATCATGTGACCTTTCGCTTGTGCCTAGTTTCCAAAAATGTTCAATTATTAAATTTAATAAAACATTAGACTTATAATTCACACATAATAGTTTTAAAACAAATGTCCACAAATTACTTTATTGAAGTTTTGTTCT
This sequence comes from Schistocerca nitens, assembly GCF_023898315.1. Lineage (NCBI taxonomy): Eukaryota > Metazoa > Arthropoda > Insecta > Orthoptera > Acrididae > Schistocerca > Schistocerca nitens. The sequence goes on along the minus strand of NC_064614.1, from coordinate 658,742,277 downwards.
CTCTCAATATTGTAGTATAAATTATTTTTTACACGTAGTTAACTAGTTGTTTAGGTATGAATGAAAATTTTGTTTCAATTTTTTTAATTTACAATTACTAATCTAATGAGTACCAACATGATCAGAAATATCTAAATTTACTATTTCACATCCAGAATTATTTGGTTCATTGGCTCGTTCGTCAGTCATGAAAACACCACGAAAATATTTAATTTTTAATACTTTCCACTTATTCTTCTATATCAACATTAGGTAAAGAATTATAAAATTTTTTGGTTATTTGTTTGCAATATATTTCCACACCAACTTCCTTTCTTTTCCATTGCTAAATGGTGCTTTTTTGTTCTTGTAATTCCTTATCAGCTTATTTCTTATTTATAACTCTTTTTGCAATTGCTGCAGATCTACCAGCTAGTGAACCAATAGCTGTTATTTGGTAAAGCTGCCAAAAGTAATGGAACAAATTCACCTTAATGCTGTGTTAGTCCTCTACTTTTTTATTTTTGTTAGATATTCAGTATTCTTTACACAACTGGATAAGCTACTGAAACAAGAAAATCTCTATCAGTTTTTTCCTCTACCTTCCTTTTTCGAGCATTGAATGAAAATGATGCAATACCGTTTAACTGATCATTAATTAATTATTTGTAATTGATTTTGGTTTATTTTAGCAGTGGAAGTCTAGTATAATCAATACTAAAGTTATTGATTTACATATATTAAAAATTAATAAAGAAATTTTTTATAAACCCTTTCCATTTTAATCCACACATAAGCACATACTTAATTTCTGTTTTCCATAGATTATTCCTGTAACTGCAGCTGTAGCTATTTTTCTCCTACTGAAGCATCAACAGCATGCACTTTTTTTGCAACTAACTGAAGTCCTTCATCAGCTTCATGCCTTTTTTAAAATCTTTATTATATCTTTAAGTGATATCATGTCATTTACAAACTTCATATAAAGTATTAATTCCTTGATTTCCTCTAGCTAATATTTCTTCTAATTTGTTCCCCAGACCACAAAATAGATAGCCTGGAAGATGCAATTCAAGTGGGAACTTGTTATCTATTAATTAAAATATTAACCAATCCTTTCCTATTTTTCACTTTTCCAAGAAGTGTGTGATAAATTAAATAACGAACTCCTTTTGGATCATTAATAATAAAAATGCTAAACTTTTTACTAATGTTTGAGTCATTACTACTTTTTCATTATGAGAATATTTATTTCCAGCTAATTTTTCTTCATGGATTATTCCTAATCTATCATCCATCAAACATATTCGATTGGTTTCCCTGAAATTTTTTTTACTAAACCTTCAACTTTTTCAAATGTATCACCAAGATTTCTTTCTGAAAAACTAGGAAAATATTCTACATCAATCGTTTTTATCAAATAATTACATTTCATTTCTTTATTTGATTTAGTTTTATTTGGATTGTTTTCATTATATACTGCATTTGAGTTGCGTGAAAATTCTAAGGTAATTTGATAAATCAAGACAATCAAATTCAATATGTAAATCACCCATAGCGTTTTACTTTATATAAAATATTCATTAAACCATGTGTTCCTTCATAATCTTTTTCACCAATTTTTATTTATCACTATTGAATTTGATTGCTAATTTACAGGTATATTTAAAAGGCCTTAATCTAAAAATAGTATCTTAATTGTTGTTTTTGTTGTGGTCTTCAGTCCAGATACTGGTTTGATGCAGCTCTCCATGCTACTCTATCCTGTGCAAGCTTCTTCATCTCCCAGTACCTACTGCAACGTACATCCTTCTGAATCTGTATAGTGTATTCATCTCTTGGTCTCCCTCTGCGATTTTCTCCGTCCACACTGCCCTCCAATACTAAATTGGTGATCCCTTGATGCCTCAGAATATGCCCTACCAACCGATCCCTTCTTCTAGTCAAGTTGTGCCACAAATTTCTGACTCTCCAATTCTATTGAATACCTACTCATTAGTTATGTGATCCACCCATCTACTCTTCAACATTCTTCTGTAGCACCACATTTCGAAAGCTTCTATTCTCTTCTTGTCCAAACTATTTATCGTCCATGTTTCACTTAGATACATGGCTACGCTTCATACAAATACTTTCAGAAACGACTTCCTGAAAATTTAAATCTATACTCGATGTTAACAAATTTCTCTTCTTCAGAAACACTTTCCTTGCCATTGCCAGTCTACATTTTATATCCTCTCTACTTCGACCATCATCAGTTATTTTGCTCCCCGAATAGCAAAACTCATTTACTACTTTAAGCATCTCATTTCCTAATCTAATTCCTGCAGCATCACCTGATTTAATTCGATTACATTCCGTTATTCTCGTTTTGCTTTTGTTGATGTTCATCTTACATCCATTCCATTCAGCTGCTCTTCCAGGTCCTTTGCTGTCTCTGACAGAATTACAATGTCATTGGCGAACCTCAGAGTTTTTATTTCTTCTCCATGGATTTTAATTCCTACTCCGAATATTTCTTTTGTTTCCTTTACTGCTAGCTCAATATACAGATTGAATAACATTGGCGAGAGGTTGCAACCCTGTCTCACCCACTTCCTAACCACTGCTTCCCTTTCATGTAACTCGACTCTTATAACTGCCATCTGGTTTCTGTACAAATTGTAAATAGCGTTTTGCTCCCTGTATTGTACCCCTGCCACATTCATAATTTGAAAGAGAGTATTCTACTCAACATTGTCAAAAGCTTCCTCTAAGTCTACAAATTCTAGAAACGTAGGTTTTCCTTCCTTAATCTATTTTCTAAGATAAGTCATAGGCTCAGTATTGCCTCACATGTTCCAACATTTCTACGGAATCCAAACTGATCTTCCCCGAAGGAGAGGTTGTAGAGAGCTTCAGGGAGAGCATTAGGGAGCGATTGAAAAGAACTGGGAAAGAAATACAGAAGAAGAAGAATGGGTAGCTTTGAGAGACGAAATAGCGAAGGTAGCAGAGGATCAAGTAGGTAAAAAGACGAGGGCTAATAGAAAGCCTTGGGTAACAGAAGATATATTGAATTTAATTAATTAAAGGAGAAAATATAACAAAGCAGTAAATGAAGCAGGCAAAAAGGAATACAAAAATCTGAAAATTGAGATCGACAGGAAGTGCAAAATGGCTAAGCAGGGACGGCTAGAGGACAAATGTAAGGACATAGACATGTATCTCCCCAGGGTAAGATAGATACTGCCTTCAGGAAAATTAAAGAGACCTTTCGAGAAAAGAACACCTGTATCTTAATTATCTTTGATAAATTCTAACATTCTTTCACTTACACTTATATTTTAACATCTTTATCTTTTAATGTTATTTTTTCTTTTATATAATTCTGTTAGAAATTATTTATTTGTGATACACTTATGGTGTAATCTGATTTATAACTATCACATTGTTTAATTGTTCCAATAGCAATAAATTATTCTATATCATGAAACTTCCTGGCAGATTAAAACTGTGTGTGTGAACGAGACTCGAACTCGGGACCTTTGCCTTTCGTGGGCAAGTGCTCTACCAACTGCGCTACCCAAGCACAACTCACGCCCCATCCTCACAGTTTTACTTCCGCCAGTACCTCGTCTCCTACCTTCCAAACTTTACAGAAGCTCTCCTGCAAAACCTGCAGAACTAGCACTTCTGAAAGAAAGGATACTGCGGATACATTGCTTAGCCACAGCCTAAGCGATGTTTCCAGAAAGAGATTTTCACTCTGCAGCAGAGTGTGCACTGATATGAAACTTCCTGGCAAATTAAAACTGTGCCGGACCGAGACTCGAACTCGGGACCTTTGCCTTTCTCGGGCAAGTGCTCTTCCATATCAGCCCAAACTTCACTGCAGAGTGAAAATCTCATTCTGGAAACATCCCTTAGGCTGTGGCTAAGCCATGTCTCCGCAATATCCTTTCTTTCAGAAGTGCTAGTTCTGCAGGTTTTGCAGGAGAGCTTCTGTAAAGTTTGGAAGGTAGGAGACGAGGTACTAGCGGAAGTAAAGCTGTGAGCACGGGGCGTGAGTCGTGCTTGGGTAGCTAAGTTGGTAGAGCACTTGCCCATAAAAGGCAAAGGCCCCGAGTTTGAGTCTTGGTCTGACACACAATTTTAATCTGCCAGGAAGTTTCATATCAGCACACACTCCGCTGCAGTGTAAAAACCTCACTCTGGATTCTATATCATGTTGATTAGATTTTCTCCACCTGCTTTTCAAAACATTATGACCTAGTTTATTTTATTCCTTGGTTAACTCGTTCGATTGCATCAATAACTGGTTGATCTTACTTTTTAATTTCTTCATATTCTCTTGATGGTTGTTTTTTCCATTTTTTAAAATCTTCTTTCAATTATTCCTTTACTGTTCTATTTAGACTGGCCTTTCTAACAACTTCTAAATCGGATTTTGCAAACTTTCAAAAATACAATAATCGTTACTACTTTACATACAACATTTATGTTTCACTTTAATGTTCAATGTTTATGTTCAGCATTTACAGTCAACGTTTATATTCGTCATTTACATTCAACTTTTATGTTCAATGTCTATGTTCAACATTTATGTTCAATGTTTCTGTCCAATGTTTAAAAAATTCTCGAATTTTCTCTATATTTTCTGCCATTTATGTTTCTTGTAAAATCATTGCAATAAAATCAAATTTATCTCTATTACAACATAAATCAAACTTTAAACCTCCAGCAAAAAATTCATGATAAATATGATTTAATCTTGTATCATCTTGTCAGCAAAAACTACAACTGAATTTTCTTCACATTCTTGTAATGGAATAATTTCATCAATATTATCAATGAAAATAGTAATATTTTCTTTAATTGTGTATTCAATTTTTTCAAATCTTTTTATAAATTCTTGACATTTTGGTTTATTTAAACTCTTAGAATAAATATACGAATGTTCAATTTTTTTCCAATTTAACTACTCTGGAGCTAGCAATAATTATCAGTTATTAACGTTGTTTTTCCACAACCACTTGGTCCTGTGATTGCACATCTAATAGATTATGCTAAATACTTGCCATGCTTATTTTTTAATTGCTTTTCTGCCATTCTTATTTTTGGGTATCAATCTGTCAGTTGTTTACTTAATTTGTAATTCATATAAACGAGTATATAATTCAATTGAGTAATAATTGGTCTGTTCTCAGAAAAAGATTAATTATTCCAGTAAGAGAAACTTATAAAAGTGTTTCATTTAGTAGCTTATATCAAACTTTTCATATTCCAAATATTACATGTAAAAGTATTTATTTTTACTGTGAAGCAGAAATATCATATTGATCAAAAACTAATTAATTATGTACTGGTACTGACAAAGAAACAATAGAAACTCCTGTTGGGCAATTTAGAAAAAATTGTTCAATCAAAAACCTAATATAAACATTAGAAAGATAAAATTTTAAACAGAGCTTTTATTTAAAGTGATGTTAAATTATTTATGGATACAGAAGATAGTATTTGTTAAGTTTTGAGATTTAATAATGAAATTATTGATGCTAATTAAAAGACTGTTAATAAAGATGTTCCTAAAATTATATCATTTGAATCAATAAATACAAATTTTAATCTAGCTAATGGAATGGTTGTTTAACATAATGAACGTTTCATAGAGAAACTAATATTATTTCTTCATATAAAACAAATGCTGAATTTGGAGGACCAATGATTATAAACAAAATCATCCTATAAATATTCCAATTTTGACGCTATACAGAATTTAGAAATAATTGTAACTGATAAAAATAATAATTTGGTTGATTTCAATGATATTTATATGACAGTTATTTTAGAAATCATTTAGTAAATTTTTCATTTCATAAATCATGAACAGTATTGAGAGATTTATTTTACTCACTCCCCATTAATGTGAAAACAAAAATTAATTTCAATCTTCCAAACAAGGACACAGAAACTAATATTAATTTGGTGATGGTTGGATTCATGCTAATTGTTCAAAATGTTATATGATATTTGATGTTATTCACACAGATAGAACAGATTTTTCAGCATACATCACTAAATCGAATATTAAACAGATTGATATTTCTATATAAAAATTTTTGATGTTATTAGAATAAAATAGGAAACAATATTTTATCTTGAGTAGAATATCTATTTATTTCTTCATCAACTTTTATTCGATTAACTTTGTCCCTAGCAAATGAATTTCATATGGAAGGACAGGGTAAAATTTAAATGAAACAAAATGAAATATTTTATCCATTAAAATAGTATGGTGGATTTTTAAGGATTGTAAAGAAATTATGTGGGAGGGTGATATAACAAATTTTTACTTTGAGTTTTATTCTTCGTTGGACTACTGATACTGACAACAGGATCCTTCCAAAAGAAGGTAAAATTGTTGTAAAAGGTATGCATATTCCTGTGCCTTATATTAAATGTGAGCCAGAATATTTGCTTGAACTACAACAAGGAAGATTTAAAATACAAAAATTTCAGTTTCTTTCTTTAAACTACATACAAATGAATTTTCTGGGTTATATGGAAAAAGAAATTTTGAACCAGATATTTCTAATTATTATAATTCTACCGAATTTGATATGCCCTACTTTATTTTCATTGTTTTCCATCCAAGTCGAAAAAATAATGTTAAATGATTCTTTATTCGATCATCTTAAATTACAAAATATTACATTAAAAATGTAAGAAATGATATTTTTGCTCAAGAATAATGGAATGCTTTTAGAGATTTAAAAAAATAACCCAATTAAATAATCATGTTAATCTACATCCTCTGAAATTTATTCAAAGTTGTCATGTCTATATAATAAATAAGCCTAGAAGAATAAATGTTGTAACTACTCAAAAAGCAACAATGAAATTGTGTGCATTCTTTAATAAATGTATACCTTAGATATATTTGCATATGTTGTTATGCATGGTGAAAAGGATTTCTCCTATGATTCACAACATAGAGTGCTTACTGAAAATTTTTAATTAGATGAATGAATAAAAAATGTGGAACTTCATTTTCATGTACTTTTAAAACATTTTCATAAAACTAGAGAAGATAAAACAAAAATTTAGATTTTTCGAAAATTAAATCGTTTTTCAAATGTGGTTTAACTTTGAAATACCTAATTTTTTTCTATATGAATATGAACAAACAAAATGATCATGAATGGTAGCAATTGAAATTCTATTAACTGAACTTAACACTTATAGTAATTTTTCTTCAGAAGTGTTCACTAAATTCTCAGAGCTGAAAAAACATAAATCTTACATCATTTCAGAGGCTGATATTTTACCAGATAAATTCGGTGAAAAAGTTAGATTACTTTTAGATAATTAACTCAAAATTTCTCTTCCATGTTGTTATGCAAAAATCTTTAGAAATGACAATGATAAATTAGATAAAATTACTGGATTACATTTTACTTGTCAATCTAAAAAACAAAATAAAGATCGCCCAAGTCATGTTATTGAATTTTTAATTTAATTTTGAATAAAGTTTTATTTGAATAACTTATTTTTTAATTTAATGAAAATTTCATTTCGTGGGTATAGATAAATTTCTGGTGGAGGATACACAAAATTAAGTTTTTGGTTTATACTCTTGAAGTTTTAATCTAATATGTCTTTTGAATCAGAACTTTCATTTGGATACTACTAGTGATACTTCCCCGTGACATCACTACGATGTGATTTTCTTCACACACTCAAGTTACAATAGCATATCTTGCTTCTTTCCTCACTGCACACATTTATGGGCCAGCAAAGAATACACATGGATTTTTTTTTTACAAACTGGAACATGAAAAATATTGTGGATATGAACTGAAAGCTGAAAATGTGACTAACAAGGAGCAGGACCAGTAAGCAAACAAGCACAGGTTTCAGAGTACCAACTTCATTTTCAACGATACGTTGTTGTTGTGGTCTTCAGTCCTGAGACTGGTTTGATGCAGCTCTCCATGCTGCTCTATCCTGTGCAAGCTTCTTCATCTCCCAGTACCTATTGCAACCTACATCCTTCTGAATCTGCTTAGTGTATTCATCTCTTGGTCTACCTCTACGATTTTTACCCTCCACACTGCCCTCCAATGCTAAATTTGTGATCCCTTGATGCCTCAAAACATGTCCTACCAACCGATCCCTTCTTCTAGTCAAGTTGTGCCACAAACTTCTCTTCTCCCCAATCCTATTCAACACCTCCTCATTAGTTACGTGATCTACCCACTTTATCTTCAGCATTCTTCTGTAGCACCACATTTCGAAAGCTTCTATTCTCTTCTTGTCCAAACTAGTTATTGTCCATGTTTCACTTCCATACATGGCTACAATCCATACAAATACTTTCAGAAACGACTTCCTGACACTTAAATCTATACTCGACGTTAACAAATTTCTCTTCTTCAGAAAAGATTTCCTTGCCATTGCCAGTCTACATTTTATATCCTCTCTACTTCGACCATCGTCAGTTATTTTACTCCCTAAATAGCAAAACTCCTTTACTACTTTAAGCGTCTCATTTCCTAATTTAATTCCCTCACCATCACCCGATTTAATTTGACTACATTCCATTATCCTCGTTTTGCTTTTGTTGATGTTCATCTTATATCCTCCTTTCAAGACACTGTCCATTCCGTTCAACTGCTCTTCCAAGTCCTTTGCTGTCTCTGACAGAATTACAATGTCATCGGCGAACCTCAAAGTTTTTACTTCTTCTCCATGAATTTTAATACCTAATCCAAATTTTTCTTATGTTTCCTTTACTGCTTGCTCAATATACAGATTGAATAACATCGGGGAGAGGCTACAACCCTGTCTCACTCCCTTCCCAACCACCGCTTCCCTTTCATGCCCCTCGACTCTTATAACTGCCATCTGGTTTCTGTACAAATTGTAAATAGCCTTTCGCTCCCTGTATTTTACCCCTGCCACCTTCAGAATTTGAAAGAGAGTATTCCAGTCAACATTGTCAAAAGCTTTCTCTAAGTCTACAAATGCTAGAAACGTAGGTTTGCCTTTTTTTAATCTTTCTTCTAAGATAAGTCGTAAGGTTAGTATTGCCTCACGTGTTCCAACATTTCTACGGAATCCAAACTGATCTTCCCCGAGGTCCGTTTCTACCAGTTTTTCCATTCGTCTGTAAAAAATTCGCGTTAGTATTTTGCAGCTGTGACTTATTAAACTGATAGTTCGGTAATTTTCACATCTGTCAACACCTGCTTTCTTTGGGATTGGAATTATTATATTCTTCTTGAAGTCTGAGGGTATTTCGCCTGTCTCATACATCTTGCTCACCAGATGGAAGAGTTTTGTCATGACTGGCACTCCCAAGGCCATCAGTAGTTCTAATGGAATGTTGTCTACTCCCGGGGCCTTGTTCCGACACAGGTCTTTCAGTGCTCTGTCAAACTCATCACGCAGTATCTTATCTCCCATTTCGTCTTCCTCTACATCTTCTTCCATTTCCATAATATTGTCCTCAAGCACATCGCCCTTGTATAAACCCTCTATATACTCCTTCCAACTTTTTGCCTTCCCTTCTTTGCTTACAAGTGGGTATCCATCTGAGTTCTTGATATTCATACAAGTGGTTCTCTTCTCTCCAAAGGTCTCTTTAATTTTCCTGTAGGCAGTATCTATCTTACCCCTAGTGAGACAAGCCTCTACATCCTTACATTTGTCCTCTAGCCATCCCTGCTTAGCTATTTTGCACTTCCTGTCGATCTCATTTTTGAGACGTTTGTATTCCTTTTTGCCTGCTTCATTTACTGCATTTTTATATTTTCTCCTTTCATCAATTAATTTCAATATTTCTTCTGTTACCCAAGGATTTCTGTTAGCCCTCGTCTTTTTACCTACTTGATCGTCTGCTGCCTTCACTACTTCATCCCTCAGAGCTACCCATTCTTCTTCTACTGTATTTCTTTCCCCCATTCCTGTCAATTGTTCCCTTATGATCTCCCTGAAACTCTCTACAACCTCTGGTTCTTTCGGTTTATCCAGGTCCCATCTCCTTAAATTCCCACCTTTTTGCAGTTTCTTCAGTTTCAATCTGCAGTTCATAACCAATAGATTGTGTTCAGAATCCACATCTGCCCCTGGAAATGACTTACAATTTAAAACCTGGTTCCTAAATCTCTGTCTTACCATTATATAATGTATCTGATACCTTTTAGTATCTCCAGGATTCTTCCAGGTATACAACCTTCTTTTATGATTCTTGAACCAAGTGTTAGCTATGATTAAGTCATGCTCTGTGCAAAATTCTACAAGGCAGCTTCCTCTTTCATTTCTTCCCCCCAATCCATATTCAACTACTATGTTTCCTTCACTCCCTTTTCCTACTGACGAATTCCAGTCACCCATGACTATTAAATTTTCGTCTCCCTTCACTACCTGAATAATTTCTTTTATCTCGTCATACATTTCATCAATTTCTTCATCATCTGCAGAGCTAGTTGGCATATAAACTTGTACTACTGTAGTAGGCATGGGCTTTGTGTCTGTCTTGGCCACAATAATGCGTTCACTATGCTGTTTGTAGTAGCTAACCCGCACTCCTATATTTTTATTCATTATTAAACCTACTCCTGCATTACCCCTATTTGATTTTGTATTTACAACCCTGTAATCACCTGACCAAAAGTCTTGTTCCTCCTGCCATCGAACTTCACTAATTCCCACTATATCTAACTTTAACCTATCCATTTCCCTTTTTAAATTTTCTAACCTACCTGCCCGATTAAGGGATCTGACATTCCACGCTCCGATCCGTAGAACGCCAGTTTTCTTTCTCCTGATAACGACGTCCTCTTGAGTAGTCCCCGCCCAGAGATCCGAATGGGGGACTATTTTACCTCCGGAATGTTGTACCCAAGAGGACGCCATCATCATTTAATCATACAGTAAAGCTGCATTTCCTCGGGAAAAATTACGGCTGTAGTTTCCCCTTGCTATCAGCCGTTCGCAGTACCAGCACAGCAAGTCCGTTTTGGTTAATGTTACAAGGCCAGATCAGTGAATCATCCAGACTGTTGCCCCTGCAACTACTGAAAAGGCTGCTGCCCCTCTTCAGGAACCACACGTTTGTCTGGCCTCTCAACAGATACCCCTCCGTTGTGGTTGCACCTACGGTACGGCCATCTGTATCACTGAGGCACGCAAGCCTCCCCACCAACGGCAAGGTCCATGGTTCATATTATACAAATATAATAAAATAGCAATATAATGCATTACATCCACATCCTTTTCACATCACATCCTTCTATTCTTAGTTTCAACAAAAACAACTTATACTAAGTAGGCCAAATGTGTCGTATTACTAGACTAAACATGCATTCAAGACCAGAAAAACTTCCGAAATTGCTATTCATGAAAGCACTGTAATTTTTAGTATTTAAAACAGTTGTTGCATGAACACTACTGAAGTAATGAACAACATGCAATCGCAGACAGTAGTCTGCTAATGTTGTGGCTTATGTAACATGGCGGAGGCCTCGTCCACTCTGGCTTCAAAACAACGTACAGCATAAGTCTATAATGCCATATCCCTTCTTTCTTTCACCACCATGTATCGAATATAGCGGCTCTGGCAGCTAGCGCAGAAGCACTTCGACAGCATCACAAAATTATGCACAGAAACCACACAGCTTCGAATTGTATTCTGCTGCTGGCTACGTATGTTTTACATAGTTGCCCACACAACCATGACACATTTCTGTTGGAAGAACATCTGCAACTGAGCATTATAGGAGATGTTGAAATTACTGCTTTAGTTGTAAGTTACTTTATTTTCACACGACCGGTTTTGGTTTGTTCTAAGCCCATTCTCAGGTGTTGTAGCTGTGCTGTGGTCCTCAAGCACCGCGTGTACCAGACGAGGTGTGCTGCCTATGAGCGCAGAACAGTGTGTTCATAGGCAGCACACCGCGCCTGGTACACGCGGCACTCAGGGACCACAGTACAGCTACTACACCTGAGGATGGGCTTAAAACAGTCCTAAACCAGTCATGTGAAGATAAAGTAACTTACAACTGACGTGATATTTCCAACCTCTCGCATGACGTGAACATAAATTTCATTTAACTTTCACAAGCATTCAAAGTACCTTCCACCAGACTGTCGATCAACATCCAGACAATAATCAAATTCGTTCCAGACTGTTCCGAGTATGTCAGGAGTTATGAATTCTCTCAGCATCGCGTTTCACCCAGAGTTGTGGAAAGGCAATGCACACGGGGTGTTTCACAAACCTTCCCAAGTAGTGTCATACTTGCGATCGGTTGCCCTTGAAGCCAAATGTCCAGATGGAGAAAGGTATGCGCCTTACGGCTGATCCATGGGTAAGGCAGTACATTTTTAAGAAATCCAGTCTTGTGAGTGGGGTTCTCTATACTGTTCAAAAATAAAATTTTCCGTGTCTTCTAGCAATAGTGCGAAAATTCAGTATCGAATATATCCATGTATGCGATTCCTGTAATAGTTTTCCCATAAAAAAAAGAACTGACTGCAAATATTTTCTCAGGAAACATCGCAAAATACATGAGGCATTGGAGAGTCTTGTGTGCTCTTTACTACTGTGTGGTTCTTGTGTTCTCCACATTCTAACGTTGTGGTGGTTCATGTTACCACTTAAATAAAACGTAGCCTCGTCAGTGAACACTGAACTTGAAAGTAAATTACATCCTAAGAAAAAAAATTATGCACCACAAAGAAATTGTCCGAATGGGACGAAAATCGGGTGATGTGCTATACACTACACACAAACAAATGTAAAATTTCATACAAATTGAATGATTTACTCAAGCTTCACAAACTGAACAAGTCAGTATCACATTGATCTACCTCTGGCTATTATGCAAGCAGTTATTCGCGTAAAAAATGCAAGCAAAATCCCGAGCTGGTTGGAGAGCCCTGCCCATAATGCTCCATACGTTCTATCTTGGGGAGAGATCCGGCGATCTTGTTGGCCAAGATAGGATATAGCGAGCATGAAGACAACCAGCAGAGACTCTCGTCGTGTGTGGGCGGGAATTATCTTAATAAATGTAAGCCCAGAATGACTTGCCATGAAAGGCAACAAAACGAGTCATAGAATATCGTCGACGTACTGCTGTGCTGTAAGGGTGCCACAGATGACAGCCACAGGGGGGCTGCTGTAAAATGAAATGTCATCCCAGACCATCACTCTTGGTTGTCGAGCTGTATGGTGGGCGACAGCCAGGCTGGTATTCCACCACTGTCAGGGACGTCTCCAGACAGATCTGTGCATGTCACTGGTGCTCAGTTCGAAGTGGGGGAGGGGGGGGGGCATTATTGAAGACCTACTTCTGTCAATAACATTCCATGCTGAAGATATAACTGGAGACACCCCGGACAGTGATGTGATATCAATCTGATTGTCACCTGATAACCAGGAGTGATGAGGTGGGGTACCATTTCTTTTCACAGCAGGCTCCCTTTGGTTGTCATCTGCAGCACTCTTACCGCCCAGCAGGATGTCAATGGTATTCGACGCCTCGTTTTGTTGCCCTTCATGGCAAGCCATCCTAGGCTTACATTTCAGCAAGATAGTGCCCGCCCACACACAGCAAGAGTTTCTACTGCTTGCCTCGTGTTTGCCAAACCCTACATTGGCCAACAAGGTCGTTGTATCTCGCGCCAGTTAACTTTTATTTTGACACTTAAGCTAAAATTGCGTAGGTAGAACATTTTTGGAATGGATGTGAGTCCCTGAGCAATGTGTATGTGGATGCCTTCTCATCGCCCATAACTTGAAATCTGTCACATAGATGAGATTTGCTGCTTTCCTATCCATACAAAGGGCGAAATACACTTCATTGATTAACTATAGCAAAATCTGCAACAGCAGGGAATTTGTTTGTACGGTAGTTTATCATTGATGAGAACTCACAAGGTCTGGACAATGAGATTTCCATGCTGGCAGAACTAGCTAAAATTCGTAAAGAAGGTTAAGAAGATTAAGAAGACGCTTCCCTTTAGGGTGCTGTAAAAACACTTGCTGGAGGGATGTCACTAAGGGAGATACTTGGTCTCAGAGCTGCAGAGCGAGATGTCTCCAACTTACAGCAGAACACAGATTCCAGTGGTGAAGTAACAATTCACAGCCACTACTGTAGCCTTCTTATGATTCCATAGATCAAACATGGTACGTATTTGTACTCTCTGAGACGAAGGAAGTGCAAAGTCTTTTTTGCTGCATCAGGGTTTCATTTTATGGATACAATTTTCACAGCCTGTTAGTTGCATCCACCACACACATATGTGAGAGAACTGATGAATTTTCACAATTTTGCAGGACTGTTCTTCATCATTAACATTTTCCACAATCTTCGGACATTTTAGAGACTTGGTTTTATATTATTTGTATCTTGTATCCACTCACCTGTGCCAAGGTTACGTTATGTATTCTCAATCAACGGTCCATTTAATAACCGACAGTATTCTTGACTCAGCAGATAAAATATTTTTGATATACTTTAGCAATAAATCATATTGTTATAGTGATCATTAGTTTCCTCTCCTAGTTTGATGGATCCCTTTATCAATATGTCTGTGTGAGGTTTGTTACACATACTTTAATGCTTAATTGGGCCACTCCCAGTAATTTCATTAGGTAAGCCATTATCCATTGCATGACCTAGTTTTCTTTTCATTCACGTGATCTTACAGGGAGCTTTCTATCTCTGTACTTCACCAGCGATGGAATCTGCAGCATCTCAGCAATATGCCACATGGCTCAACTGGCACCTCACAGGGGCACCTAGTGGATGGAGCCAGTGGTGCTGAAGATTTCTGGGGTGCTTGCAGAGCCCATGGTGCCGCATCACATCCCTATGAGCGACAACATATGGCATCTAGGCAGCTGTGCCAGCATGTTCATGTTCTACCTACACAATACTATGCCTTTCAGTAGAAACATCATCGCAATTTGTTCCCACCAGAGACTCTTCTCTTTCACCAACTGGCTAAAATCCCTAAGGCTGCAAGACCTTTTTACTATACCAAAAACAGAGGAATAAGAGTTAAATTAGAATTGCAGTCATCGGTAGTTCTTGTTATTGCTTTCAGTTTTCATGCAGCATTATTAATTTAATTTGGTTTACTAGTCCGGTGTGCATATTGGATTATTAAACAGATTGCTTGACAATTATTGGAAAAATCTTTCATATAACATGACCCCTTTCTCAGTACAAAAATTGATGTCAATGTAGTTGCACAAGTAGCTCAAAGACATTTTTTGTTGGGCTGTGGATATTATTTTTCATTTTATTTTACATGATCATCAACTGATGTGGTCCATGTCACATATTATGAGCGGAAATGGTTGGCCTGACACCAAGGTGACAAACATTGAAATTCAAAAGTACACTTAATTACAAGTCTCCTAACACTCATTCAAATTAGCTAGTCTAGGGTAAATTTATTTGGATTGTAGTAAGTAAGGGACTCACCAGCTAAAAAAACTCTATACAACTTACTAAATATTTTACTATGTTTACAAAAGAAGGCAATGGCTTGACAGCCTCTTGCATATGCGAACTGCTTGTGGCCAAATACACACATACTTAAAATCGATTAGATAGTTACCATTACACAGACTAAGTGTAATACAATTGTAAATCATTCATCCTTTTAGAAAATTATCCTATTAACATGATTCAAGGTAAATACATTCTACATATAGACATATATACTGACATATATAAGTATATGGAATTGACAGTCATAATGTCAGAAAACAAGTCTGTACAACATTCGTGTCCCTGTGTGATCAAATGCAAATGTAAATTTTAAATGTGTTAAAATGTAAAATGAAGGCATCATCTGAAAAAATTATATATGTCATCATCATCATCATCATCAGCCAATTCAATCATTAGATGATGTGGCCTCTTTGAGTCATGGATTCAGGTAGGCTTTCAGAAGTCTTCTCCAAGTGGGATGGTCTTGGGCAGTTCTCTGCCAGGTGTTACCAGCGATCTTCTTGATGTCTTTGTCCCATCTGTCTGGTGGTCTTCCTCTAGGCCTCCGGTGCTCTCTCGGACTCCACTCCAGTACTAGCTTCGTCCATCTGTTGTCTTTTCTTCTTGCGACGTGGCCAGCCCACTGCCATTTCAAGGAACCTACTCTCTCTAAGATGTCATT
The DNA here is from genome assembly GCF_023898315.1 of Schistocerca nitens. Taxonomy (NCBI): domain Eukaryota; kingdom Metazoa; phylum Arthropoda; class Insecta; order Orthoptera; family Acrididae; genus Schistocerca; species Schistocerca nitens. Next base: position 658,726,116 of record NC_064614.1, on the reverse strand, counting down.
GACCTTCATCACAGACCGGATGTCATCTACCCTTTTCCTGTCCTTTCTTGTATAGCCCAGCATTGATCTCTCCATGGCTCTCTGTGCTGTCCTAAGTTTCCCTTTTGTGAATGAGTTCAGTGTCCATGTCTCGCAGCCATGCATCATCACAGGAAGAATGCATTTATCAAATACTGCTTTCTTCAGATTTACTGGCATTTTTGATCTGAATACTTTTGAATTCTTCCCAAATGCTTGCCAGCCACGCTTGATGCGTCGATAGATTTCTGGCCTTATGTCTCCCTTCATATTTATAATCTGGCCAAGGTAGATATATTCACTGACCTCTTCTAGTAGACTGTCCTTGAATTTCACAACTCCAGCTGGGACCCATTTGTTGGATATTACTTTTGTTTTGGAAAGGTTCATGTTCAAGCCAACCAGCTGACATTCCAATGCAAGATCTGTAACTAAGTCTTGGAGCTCTGCGAAGTCTTTGGCCAGTAAGGCCCATCGGGCGCCTCCCCAGGTGGTGGATAGGGGAAAACCTCCCAGATATGGGTGGCACCAGGGAAATGAAATACCTGGGGTGGACCAAAACTAGCAGCGTGGTGGCGTCTGTACTCTAGTGGAGCGGCCTCCCAAAGGCGTCTGTACGCCATGTCAGGGGCGGCCTGGAAATCATATTGCCAATCCGTTCTGAAGCAAGTATGGCGATTATGCTTCTCACCTTCGAGCTATGTTGTGTGACATTAAAGTTAAATTTTCCGGAGTAATAGCCCCACAGTCGGATCTCCGGGTGGGAGCAACTTTGATGTCCCAAACACCAAGTGGTGCTGAGAAAAAATTATATATATATATATATATATATATATATATATATATATATATATATATATGTTGTTTCATTTTGTGTGTACTTAAAGTAAAGGTTTCATTTGATATTTGACACTGAAAACATTGGAAAAATACTCATTTAACAATGTCTATGTCACTGTATAAACAGATTTAAGTGCGGATTTGTAAATTAGTGTCTTAGTTGTGACACTGAAGTGAACAAGACATAACATTGACATAAAACGGGATTACTTTCATATTAGATCAATCATCACAAAATATCATAATGTTATAAACATATACAATTTGCAATGCCACTGACAATGTACTGTATGTCAGCTTCAATTCATTAATAAATAATTCTGAATGGGCCTACAGGCCAGTCTTTGACAAGAAATTTCTTGAGAAATATATAAAATATACATAGCAAAATAATAAGTGTGTCCAAGGAAACACACAAATAAAAACACAAAAGAAACACGAAGGCACTCCACTGTTCTCAGGCAAACACACTGTTCATTACACGAATTGTCTTGACTGATAGTTCGACACATGAAATAACACATTTGCAGAAGAGTTAACACCCACAGAGTTTCTGTATGTCTGCTCGCTGAAGCACAACATGATTTATAAGTTCAAATTAAGAGTTCCTTAGATTAACCTGTGGCACACCTCCATTGTAATCAACTGGCTGGTTACCATAAATGTTCATGTCCAAGGCCCGCTCGCAATTAACAGTTGGATCACCCTTGCCTTTACTATATTCAGTGTCTGTCACAAATCTCAGCTCTAACATATAACCAGTGTACTAATAGTTTCAGTGAGTAACATGAAAAATCTATGTGCTTGGCTTTAAAAAGCCGACACTGAGGTGAGTGGTATGGTAATGTCTGGGACGGTACATACTATTAATTGTGATGAGAATCTTTTGAAACAGACATGGCCATGTACACGTATCCTGTTGTAGCGTTAGGAGCAGTAACAGCAGAGCTTGCGCTAGTGTTTGACTGCAGAGGAGGTTGGAATCACATCGGGGGAGAGCTCAGTAGCTGTACGAGACTCGTGGTGTTATCAATAGACAGCGGCACCCTTTGAGTGCAGTGATTCGCGGATGCTCTGAGTATAGAATTACCAAGACTGCTGGTCAGGTAAAGGCAGGCTTTGACTGCGTGGTCGGGAAGCTCGGTCATTGGCATGAAACATGTAGGAGCTACAGTGGTTGAATTGAGTGTATAGAACAAATATCAAATAAGACTAAATCCAAATAAACCTGAACCTAACTAGTTACAGAGATGCAAGTAACATGGGTACAAAGACAAAATTAAGTTGAGGGCTTGGTTGAAAACGCCCTCTCAGTACGAAGTGTAGTTTCTGAGTTATTTCATCTTAAATGTCTTACGTATAAAATGAACTTTAAAAACTAATATCTCGACACTGCCTTAACCAGTTTACACGAACAAAATTTCTACGGATAGATCTCATTAAAGGTTACCTATTTTGAATTACAGCCGGAATGTACTGTATATTCCACACATAAAAAGATGAACTTTTTCATAAATAATGATTGAAACAGGAAAAGTAGCGGCATCATTACGAAGTAGACATAGCTGGGGATGTAGAAATGTAATTACTTTTAACTGTTTTTATTGTTAGTTGTATAACAATGTAAATTAGTGCTTACCTAGATAAAATCATTATTTGTGAATGAACTATTTAATTTAGAGAAAAACTAAGAACAGCAATAGAAAGCTGATGGAATTTACGTCAAATTTACATATTATACATGTACTCGTGTATAACATTAAATTTATAGCTTTTAACTATGTTGCGAAACGCATAAATTTGTGTCGCTTTCATGATAGCCTAGGGCTCCTTGGATTCCAACCGTTCGGCAGTCAGTTTTGAGCTCTAGAACAGGTAATGTGTATGAGAGACTGTAGGTCGTCTCTTGAGTGTATCGAAATTATTCTGATTTGAGTTATGGACTTGTGATATTCACGTGTGTCGCTAGTGAAAACTTCTAAATACACTGACGGAAAAAGGAAATTGTTGTACCAAGAAGGAAATGTGCGACATAAACGAGAATTGTAAGCTGTGTTTCACGCGTCATAAAGATCTATTCAGATTTCACGCTAGTCGCATAAGAGTGGCGCTAGTAGCGTCACTAACAAGGGAACCTCCCCATCGCACCCCCCTCAGATTTAGTTATAAGTTGGCACAGTGGATAGATCTTGAAAAATTGAACACAGATCAATCGAGAAAACAGGAAGAAGTTGTGTGGAACTATGAAAAAAATAAGCAAAATATACAAACTGAGTAGTCCATGTGTAAGATAGGCAACATCAAGGCTAATATGAGCTGAGGAGCGCTGTGGTCCCGTGGTTAGCGTGAGCAGCTGCGGAATGAGAGGTTCTTGGTTCAAGTGAGTGAAAATTTTACTTTTTTTATTTTCGCAAAGTTATGATCTGTCCGTTCGTTCATTGACTTCTCTGTTCACTTTAATAAGTTTAGTGTCTGTGTTTTGCGACCGCACCGCAAAACCGTGCGATTAGTAGACGAAAGGACGTGCCTCTCCAATGGTAACCGAATACATTTGATCGCAAGGTCATAGGTCTACCGATTCCTCCACAGGAAAACACGTCTGATGTATTCTATTCGACACTGGTGACGGCATGCGCGTCACATTACATGAATATGTTGTCGACCCACCTAACTTGTACACTTGGCCAATGGCTAAAAAGATTCTTCTACCTCGCCCGATTTAGGTTTTCTTGTGCACGTGATAGCCACTCCCAAAAAACGTGATCGCATCGGACTGACAGACAACAATTGTCTGAAAATAAAAAATTAAAACTTTTCACTTGAGGGAAGACTTGAACCAAGGACCTCTCGTGCGGCAGCCGCTCACGCTAACCACGGGATCACGGCGCTCCTGAGCTCACATTCGCCTTGATGTTGCCTGTCCTGTGCATGGACTACTCAGTTTGTATATTTTGCTTTTTTTTTCATAGTTCCACACAACTTCTTCCTGTTTTCTCGATTGATCTGTGTTTAGTTTTTCAAGGCCTGTCCACTGTGCCAACTTATAACTAAATCTGAGGGGGGCGCGATGGGGATGTTCCCTTGTAAGAATATGCAAATCAGGTTTCCTTTAAATACCCGCTGAATTGTCGTGAGTGTTGGTTACCTTTAAGATTGGACGTGATGAGTTGATATTAGCCAAGAATCCTTTGAACGGCAAAGACACCATTATCAGCGCTTCACTGAGTTTAAACAAGATCGTGTAACAGGTCTATGAGAAGTTGGATGTTTGTCGTCGATATTACAGAAAGACTTGAGAGGATTGTAGCCATTGTACATGATTGCCGGCAGCGGTGGTCTCGAAGATCAGGCTTGGACGGTCATATGGCACTACCGAGAGGGAAGACCATCATGTTCGACATTACGGTTGTGGCGCATTGTACTCCATCTACACTAGCAGCAGCGGACACCACGGTGACACAACTAACCGTTACAAGGCAGTTACTTCAAGACAGCGCCCGGCCATACACCCTGTAGCGTGCATTCCACTGACCTCAAGCCACTGCCATCTGCGACTTCAGTAATGCCAAGCGAGAGATCGTTGGAGGAGATTAGTGTTTAATGTCCCGTGGACGATGAGGTCATTAGGGATGGAACACAAGATCAGATTAGCGAAGGATAGAGAAGGATAGTGGCAGCACCCTTTGGAAGGAACCATCCTGGCATTTGCCTTAAGCGAGTTCATTCGAGGGGGGGGGGGGGTCGAAGTTTGTTGTATTTTCGGATGAAAGCTGGTTATGCCTCGGTGCAAGTAATGGCTGTGTGTCGGTCAGGAGGAGGCTAGTTGAGGGCTTGCAACGAACCTGTCTGTATGTTAGGCAAACTGGGCCAATACCTGGACTTATGGTCTGGAGTGTGATTTCGTATGACAGCAGGAACTCTCTCGTTGTTATAGAACGCACGCTGACTGCAAATTTGTAGGTCAGTCTGGTGGTTCGATCTGTTGTGCTGACATTCATGAACAGCATACCAGAGGTGTCTTCCATCAGGATAACACTTGCGCATGTACCATTGTTGTAACCCAGCATGCTCTACGGAAATGTTAATCATTTAAGGGGAGCTGGAACGATCCATCTCCTCCATGTTAATTTTAACAAATAGAAGGAACATTTTTTCTAAAACCATTAAACATATTGCTGTGAAATTTGGGCTATATGTTAAGTGAATATTTCTGTACAAAATTATAATTCCATGTTAAGAAATATCTATTGGTTTTTGTTTTACAATTTTTTAAACAGATGTTTATTTTTTTCTCTAAAATTTTGCACTTTTTCTTTTATAGCTCTTGCATTATACAATACTTTTTTCATTTTTTATGAAAATGAAGGAAAAGAAGTAAACAATACAATATTGGGTATAAATTTAATTGATATACTGTTAGCAGGTTTGGAGAAAATGTTCCTCAAAGATGAAAACTTTAAAGTTACAGGAAATGGTTTCCAAAGTTTTTTAAATACATTCCTGCCCCATATGATGGATTATCAGCATCCTCTTCTTTTTCCAGTGTTAGTTTCCTTTTCACTGGTCTCTTCTTCCCTTTTGCTGCATGTTGTAGGCTTTTGTCTCTTCTTCCTGCACCTCTCAGTCTTTCTTCATCAATTAGGCGCATTGTGGAAATGGTGTTGTGTCCTGGTTGGAAACCTAAACGTTTCAGCACTTCACATTTCATAATGTTTCCTTCATTGTATGTTGCCACTGCATCATACACTCCAAAATGCAATGTTTTTATCTGTACATACACTCCTTTTGGAATCCTAATCCACATTAAATTATTTACACTTTCATTTGGATTTTGTGTTTTCCCATGTAAACACTTTTCCAATAAACGTGGCTGTGATAAATCTCTGAATATGGGCTTAATAACATCAATTACAGCATTTGGCAAACTGTTTTTATGGGCATATTCCTTTCCTGATTGGTACGTACACCAAGAGTCATCACCTGTGGGGTACAGTTCATGTTGTGGGTGCTCATTTGTTGATGCAGTATAAAAAAAAATAATGCCCATACTGCTCTCTTCATATGCTCAATGCTTCTTGTATTTTGCCTAATTGCACACCCTTAATACCTCTGCAATCTATCAATTGCTTCATCTGTCAATCGTCCTGTTCCTCCAAGGGTTTTACAATCACTAAGCTTCTGGGATCCTAACGTCTGCTTTAGTTTGCACAAGCGAGCCCCCATACGCGAGCCCCCATACAAGTCCAATGCACTCCTGTTTTTAATGTGAATTTCATTATCATAAGGATTGAGTTCCTCTACGGTTTATATCCCTTAGAATCACCTTATCCCAGATAGTTAGTGCATCATATATTATACACCTCCTGTGATCTGAAAAAAATTGCTTTCACTCCCTCTACTTCCATCGCTCCACTCGTGCTGTAAAATTTGCTTCACTTCTTTCACTATGTTCGTCCTTGGTATTGCCCTTACATCTACAATGTTTTGAGAGAATAGCAACATCAATTACTTTGCAACTGTCTCCACTGGTAGCTGTCACAACTCCATGTAGAGATTTATGACCTCTTCATTGCCATGATCCATCTAAAGCAACAGTTAAATCTCTCCAATTCCCATTATCTGTCACAGCGTGTTCAACTGCTTTCTTCATTGTTGCTTGAGCAATATCTTCAGCAGAAGATCCCACCAGTTCATTATAAAATCCAAACTTGGTTGGTGGTTTTGCAAGTTCATAGTTCCACATAACATTGTCCTTGAAGCAATGCAATGAAAGCCATACAATAGCCTAACATTTATATCATACACCTTCTTTCCACTATTACCTCTATGAGGAATACTGTTAGAATTAGAAAACGAAACGTCTGCAGCACATTTGTTACACTTCAATAACATTTTACATGCCAAACCAATATGTGAAGTTATATTCAATTCCAGTCCTCTTTCTTTGCAAACTTGGCATAATACGTTGTTCCAAAATATTAGAGAGCAAGGAAATGATAATTAAATCATTCACATCATTACTGTCACTTTCATTGTTTTCAAATTTTTCTTTGCTGTCACAAAGTTTCTTGCTGGAAGAAGTTCTATCACATTCATTTGGAGTAGTCGTGAAGCAGTCTGAGCAGAATCTCCCTTCGGAACAACAAAAGATTTCTTCTTCCACTCATTGTGCCTTTTCTTAAACACTCGACTGCTGAAACGGGGCATACTGATATCCACAACCAAATACGTAAAACAGGTATGAGCAAAATCCGTCAAATACGCAAAATTGAACGGCTAAACAACACAAAGCAAACTTCACAAGTCAACACACAAGGTATAGCGTTTATGTTTACCGATATGAACAGTCACTTGTCACAGAGATAAAGCCATACAACGTTGGAAAACAAAACACTGTCTAATCCTGCAAAGATACCCTGCTTGCAGCCAGCGAGCGACACCGTCAGAGGTGCCACACCATGTCACTAAAACTGTTTCTGCAATGCGTCAACTTTACAGTGATAAAAAACACACTTAGAATTCCTTAGAAGGGTGAAACTTGATTTGTTTTATTCAGAAAACTCCAAATAATTTTATAATGAAAAAAACGTTAATTTTGTCATTTTCATCATTCTGGCTAATGTTAAAAATGTTACCTAGACAACCCCCCCCCTCTCCCCCCATGAACCATGGACCTTGCCGTTGGTAGGGAGGCTTGCATGCCTCAGCGATACAGATAGCCGTACTGCAGGTGCTACTACAACGAAAGGGTATCTGTTGAGAGACCAGACAAACGTGTGGTTCCTGAAGAGGGGCAGCAGCCTTTTCAGTAGTTGCAGGGGCAACAGTTTGGATGATTGACCTGGCCTTGTAACCCAAACCAAAACGGCCTTGCTGTGCTGGTACTGCGAATGGCTGAAAGCAAGGGGAAACCACAGCCATAATTTCTCCTGAGGGCATGCAGCTTTACTGTGTGGTTAAATGATGATGGCGTCCTCTTGGGTAAAATATTGCAGAGGTAAAATAGTCCGCAATCCGGATCTCTGGGCGGGGACTACTCAGGACGACGTCGTTATCAGGAGAAAGAACACTCGCATTCGATGGATCGGAGCTTCGAATGTCAGATTCCTTAATCGGGCAGGTAGGTTAGAAAATCTGAAAAGGGAAATGGATAGGTTAAAGTTAGATATAGTGGGAATTAGTAAAGTTCGGTGGCAGGAGGAACAAGACTTTTGGTCAGGTGAATATAGGGTTATAAATACAAAATCAAATAGGGGTAATGCAGGAGTAGGTTTAATAATGGATAAAAAATAGGAGCTCGGGTAAGCTACCACAAACAGCATAGTGAACGCATTATTGTGGCCAAGATAGACACGAAGCCCACATCTACCATGGTAGTAAAAGTTTATATGTCAACTAGCTCCGCAGATGACGAAGAGATTGATGAAATGTATGATGAGATAAAAGAAATTTTTCAGATAGCGAAGGCAGACGAAAATCTAACAGTCATGGGTGACTAGAATTCGATAGTAGGAAAAGGAACAGAAGGAAATGTAGAAGGTGAATATGGAATGGGGATAAGGAATGAAAGAGGAAGCCATCTGGTAGAATTTTGCACGGAGCATAACTTAATAATAGCTAACACTTGGATGAAGAATCATGAAAGAAAGTTGTATACATGGAAGAGACCTGGAGATATTGGAAGGTTTCAGATAGATTATATAATGGTAAGACAGAGATTTAGGAACAAAGTTTTAAATTGTAAGACATTTCCAGGGGCAGATGTGGATTCTGACCACAATCTATAGGTTATGAACTGTAGATTAAAACTGACGAAATTGCAAAAGGTGCGAATTTAAGCAGATGGGACCTGGATAAACTGACAGAACCAGAGGTTGCAGAGAGTTTCAGGGAGAGCATTAGGGAACGATTGACACCGGACTATGAGTTTAATAAGTCACCACTTCAAAATACTAACACGAGTTCTTTACAGAGGAATGAAAAACTGGTAGAAGCCGACCTCATGGAAGATCAGTTTGGATTCTGTAGAAATGGAACACGTGAGGCAATACTGACCCAATAACTTATCTTAGAAAATAGATTAAGGAAAGGATAACCTACGTTTCTAGCATTTGTAGACTTAGAGAAAGCTTTTGACAACGTTAACTGGAATACTCTCTTTCAAATTATGAAGGTGGTAGGTGTAAAATACAGGGAGCAGAAGGCTATTTACAATTTGTACAGAAACCAGATGGCAGTTACGAGAGTCGGGGGGCATGAAAGGGAAGCAATGGAAGAGATGCGAGTGAGACAGGGTTGTAGCCTATCCCCGATGTTATTCAATCTCTATATTGAGCAAGAAAATAGGAAATAAAATAAATATTCGAAGCAGGAATCCATGTAGAAGAAATAGAAACTTTGAGGTTCGCCGATGACATCGTAATTCTGTCGGAGACAGCAAAGGACTTGGAAGAGCAGTTGAACGGAATGGACATGTTCTTGAAAGGAGGATATAAGATGAACATCAACAAAAGCAAAACGATGACAATGGAATGTAGTCGTGTTAAATCGGGTGATGCTGAGGGAATTAGACACTTAAAGTAGTAAATGAGTTTTGCTATTTGGGGAGTAAAATAACTGATGATGGTCGAAGTAGAGAAGATATAAAATGTAGACTGGCAATGGCAAGGAAAGCGTTTCTGATGAAGAGAAATTTGTAAACATCGAATACAGATTTAAATGTCAGGAAGTCGTTTCTGAAAATATTTGTGTGGAGTGTAGCCATGTATGGAAGTGAAACATGGACGATAAATAGTTTGGACAAGAAGAGAATAGAAGCTTTCGAAATGTGGTGCTACAGAAGAATGCTGAAGATTAGATGGGTAGATCACATAACTAATGAGGAGGTATTGAATAGACTTGGGGAGAAGAGAAATTTGTGGCACAACTTGACTAGAAGAAGGGATCGGTTGGTTGGATATGTTCTGAGGCATCAAGGGATCACCAATTTTGTACTGGAGGGCAGCGTGGAGGGTACATATTGTAGAGGGAGACCAAGAGATGAATACCCTAAGCAGATTCAGAAGGATATAGATTGCAGTAGGTACTGGTAGATGACGGAGCTTGCACAGCATAAGAGTAGCATGGAGAGCTGCATCAAACCAGTCTCCGGACTGAAGACCACAACAACAACAACAACAACAATAAGTACAACAACAACACCTAGACAAATGTGTTCTCGAAATCTCATTACTAGACCACGGATTTTTAGGTCGTAAAAAAGTGTGTTTTAGGCACCTAAAATAGGCTTCTTCAGTAGTTCATTTAGGCTATATAAAACCTAAAATAGGCTATAATAAAAATGATGCAGGGAAAATAAAAATAAATTAAAATACACAGTGTTGACAGTATGAACATCTTATTAGTCATTAAAACAAGGAGAATGAATATTTACACAGTTACAGACCACAGCAATCTACAACATTAATGTTGAACATAACTCCAAATATTTTTGAGTTCCTGCAAGATAAAGATCTCCGTAAAAAAGATGTGGCAATGGTTTAATTAATACATTCGTAGTTTCACATATTCAGACCATAGTTGGCTTCACAATAAATAACCAAAATCTTTTCTATGTTTTCTAGTGAAAAACTGTGGCGCTTGTCAGTCAGAATCAATTTATACGCTGAAAAAGAACGTTCTACATCAACAGATGTGACAGAGGCGTACTTCATTTTCGGCACATGTTGGACAGGAATGATGCAGTCAGGAGTGCTGGATTTTCCAGTAAGTATGTCGGCAGCTGCACACAACTCCTTCAGGCGAGTGTTCTTCTGCAAAACCGTTTGCATTTTTGCCCTACTTTTTCCCCTACTTCACCTGGCGATTCATTAATTTTCATTTTGACTTCTTCAAGCAAAGAAATATTGTCGTAGATAGGTCTCCCTGAGCCTTCTAATTGTGAAATTATTCTTGCCATAAATGTGTAGTGGGCCCTAATGTAAGATATGTCCCGTTTTAAAGAAGAATCTTTGAGTAACTCCATTGCTGCAGTTACGGATGCAGCATCCTCCGGGATATTTTCAACCACCTTCTGGACATCTGAGAGATGCGTACTATAGTATTCTGCTGCTATCAGCCACGTGCCCCAGCGGGTGACAACAGGCTCTGGCGGCAATAGGACATCTGGAAGCTGTTCTTTGAATGCCTGTATTCTTGATGGTGCCTTAACAGAAATTTTCTTCACCATAGATATTACTTTATTTACGTTAGGAAATTGTAGCCTTACTTGCTCTGCTATGCGGTTGATCCCATGCACTACACAAGTTATGTGCAGCATCAATGGGTAGAATACTTTTATAGTTGAAACGCTGCTATCATATATGCAGCAGCATCAGTGACGGCCAGAAGCACCTTATTCTCATCCACTCCGTTTGGGTATAGCACCTTAAGTCCATTGTTCACAATCTGTTCTACTGTTTGTTGGTTAGTTTTTGCAAGCTGTTTTGGGTAAATCAAATGAGCCCTGGATGGAGCATCTGGATCTAGCTTGCCAATAATCAGGTTTGCAATGTAATGGCCAAGACTGTCATTAGTTTCATCCACAGAAATCCATATACAAGATTCTCCAACATCTTCTAGGATTCTGTGCAATGCAGCATTGTAAGCTGAATCCACATAATTATTACATAAAGTAGACTACAGGAATAGACTGAGGGCAGTACTTCTCAAGAAAACCTCTGAAAATAGGGTTTTCTAGTTTCCGAAAGGGGATGTTTGCTGCCACAAGTGCATGACACAAATCACTGCAGAACTTGTTTTTTCGGAGGATTCACCATATTTAGTGGTTAAAAGAGTTTGCTTCAATTCTGACTTTCGTTCAACATTAGCTTTATGTGCGATTCCATCTGCATGCTGAGTTAAGTGAGATTTCTTAACACTCGAAACCTAATACGAGAGAAAAGGGAAATGTGGTTTAGAATCGCATATAAAGAGTATTTCGTATTACTAAAGCATAGCGATAAAAAAGTGTGGTGTCACCGCCAGACACCACACTTGCTAGGTGGTAGCCTTTTAAATCGGCCGCGGTCCATTAGTATACGTCGGACCCGCGTGTCGCCACTGTCAGTGATAGCAGACCGAGCGCCACCACACGGCAGGTCTAGAGAGACGTACTAGGACTCGCCCCAGTTGTACAGCAGACTTTGCTAGCGAAGCCACACTGACAAATACGCTCTCATTTGCCGAGACGATAGTTAGCATAGCCTTCAGCTAAGTCATTGGCTACGACCTAGCAAGGCGCCATTACCAGTGTATATAAAAATAGAGATTATATCTGTACAAGAGCGATGTTCTACAAATGTGGATTAAAGTCAAGTATTACAAGATTTTCGTACTTTATTCCAATTCTCAAGACATTGTCCTGTTCCAGACCTCACGCCAATCTGCGTGAGCTTAACGCGTGCCTTTCGGCTACCTCCGAGTGGTGTGGCTGTCTTGCTACGCCACTACAAAAAGAATCCTAAGTGATAGGAAAATAAGAAGTCTAAGAAAAACATCAACTAACCTCCTTGTTGCATGCTTGGCAAAAAATAATTTTCCCATCTGTTGTATAATGCGGAAAATCTTGCAGCCACTGCCTTATATGAGTAGACTTTAAACTAGCTGTTTTCGGCATGGCTTAGTATTCTCACACAGAAACTAGAATTTATTTTGCACTTAGAACGTCAGTAACACTTAACACGTCGGTCGCTACATAATGTACTGATTTGTTTTCGCTGGGAAAAAGTGAACGATGACTTTTTTTTTTTTTTTTCTGCGGTGCATGGGAGCGGTAGGGGAGGTACCGTACTCGTTGCTGGACATATGGCACCTGACAGATGGCCGCCCCTTCTGAACAAGCGAATGGAATCTACCGGCGCTTCAGATCAAAACATCTCACTACTGGCAAATTATTTTTCGAACCAGAAAATTCACGTATAATACCTTTCACGAAACAGAGTAGTTTGATAGGACTGCCTGTAGACAGCAGCGAGAAAATGCGCGAAGGGCAGTAATTTAGCTATAGAGGGCGTCTACGATCAACATTGTGATTTTTTAATCCGTGCTCAGCTTAAGGCCTATGAAACCGTTTCTTTGCGAAAATACACAGCTGGCCAGAATCCTACGAACGAAATATTTTCAGGTGTAACATTTAGTGCTCCCACGTTCGATTCTAATGTGTAACTCAAATCTTTGACCGGTTCCCATTCGCTCACCGAAGTTAAGCACTGTCGCGCTCGGCGCGTACTTGGATGGATGACCATTCAACCGTGCCGAGTGCTGTTGGTAGTAAGGCAAGCAAATGAATTGTAAACAGTCTCTAACGACCTTCGCCTTCGACGAGACGTAAAGCCCTAAGTTTACTTCCTTTTTCTAATCTTTGAAAACATAAGAACTCTATGTCAGATTAACGAAATAGGTACTTTTTAGGATTTTGATGCCGAAATAGGCAAAATTAGGCGTCAACGTCGAAATACGCAATTTTAGGTCCTATAGAACTAACGGTATTCAGTTTATATAGTCATGAAACGCATAAGTACCAACTTATATGCAAATTGGAGCTTAGGAAACAAATAGGTTTTACCCTAAAGATCCGTGATCTATTTTTTACATATGAACAATAAAACACCTATAAAGAGTATTTGGTATTAACAGGGATAGCGATATAAAAAAATAAAAAAAGACCGAAGTGTTAGGCAAATACGAAGCATGAGCGCATATCAACTAGCCACCTTGCTGCACGCTGGGCAGAAAATATTTTTTTTCATCTGTCGTATAGTGTGGAAAAACTTGAAGCCACTGTCTTATATGATCGAATAGACACTTTTTAGGATATTAAAGCCGAAATAGGCAAAAATAGGCACTAACGTCGAAACAGGCTTTTTTAGGTCCTATAGAATTAACGCTGTTAAGTGCGAATAGTCATGAAACGCATAAGTACAAGTTTTTATGCAAATAGAAACACAGGAACAAAACAGGTTTTTACCTAAAATCCGCGGTCTACTCAATTACTCTACTTTACTTATATTTTGGTGTTGCTAATTTTCCCATAAGTTGTTTCAGCTTGAGGACTCTGAATATTTCAAATAGGCGAATGCATTCTAAACTATAAAAACTTTACTGTGGCTACTTTACAAATGAGCTGCACTCGGCAGTTAGTTAATCTGCAGTTGTGGAACTTTTATTTTAAACTTGCAATACGAGAAGCCTGATTATTTTCCATACTTCTCTGAAAGTTCATATTAACATAATATACTGTTCCATTCCGTTTAAGCCCTCGCTCTGGTATTAATTGATTCATTGTTAAACCATTATTAACTTGTGCTAGTTGGTACTGCATATGAAATTAACTAACTTTTCTTAAAGTTTAAAGTGCTTTGAGTAATGAACATTATTTTTCACTGCCGATTCCTGCTTGCATTTGTTGAACTTTGTGACTGGTTTTCCTAGAGGTAATGTATCTAATGTGTTGGTAGTCTCCTAGACTGTAGAGCAGCCAACACTGCAAAATCAAACCATACATTTGTAGACCCTATAAACGGCGATTTTATCGCTTACAATATATTATTCATGCTGATAGATTTGGGGGCTCACGGGCTATATGTTTTTTGAACATTTATTTTATGGGAGCAACAAGATTTAGATTCTCTCTCTAACATACATTTATAATTCATTACCTCACGTATCTCGGTCTCATCCAGAATCAGCCAATCATTTATTATCCATCTTGTCACAGATGTTAGTCTCGTTTGTGATCAGCCACTTGTCTACTTTCCCCAATGTCACATGTTCATCCTCACACACAAGTGATGGCAAATAATTCAGTGTCATCTTCTAATTCAGTGTGATCACATCCGTGTCTCTTGTTCCACAGGTTATGTGCACACCATGGCATGAGTTCAAAGAAAATGTTACACATTATGAATACTGTTCATTGGTGTAGCCTGTCCTTGTGTGATCAATACAATAATAAGTTCAGTTGCAGCTCTATCGCAGATCTCACACAAGTTTGCTGGTGTCTCTGGCCGACTTAAAGCCTTTATGGTATTTAATGTTGTGAACACAGATAATTTGTCCTCAGAAGTGTAGCCTCTTGACTTCATTATCAGCCATTAGTATTACTGTCCCAAGCAGAAAGCAATCTCTTGTGGCGGTGCCAATGATTGAGTGCGGGTCGCCCAATAGTGGAAACCCAGCTGGGGTCTGTGTTGTGTGCCATCACATTGCGTGAGGTTGACAGTGCTCCCGAGCAGATATTGCTCAGTGGGACGTCGGGTGCTTACTCGCGCTCGCCTGCTGCAAAGTGGCAAGACCATCTCGCTCCCTCCCAGCAGCTACCTCCTCAGTAAGCTGTCCCATCATCTTCTTCTTGTTTGATCAGCTATGTCGATTGTTTTGCCCCCAAAACAGTGTTACACAGATACTTTAGAAATACAAAAATAACGTTTGTATAATCACCATGGTACTTAACATCCTTTACCGAAAAAATACTAATTGTTAACGGAAGAAAACAATTGCATTACAGGTATACTTTGGCTCGTCAGTCTCCTGAAAATAAACAAATTGGGTATTTTGACTCCTTGGCCTCCTGAAAGTTAACTAACTGTCTCAAAAATGAACAAGTAAGTATTAATTCTACTGACAGATATGGTGGTACATGTTAAATTTTAACCTCAGACTGGAACAATACAACAATTATTGTATTAGTACATCGTTATAAGTTAGTAGGCATGCTGTTAACACTTTGTGCATGCTGATATCTTTTCCTCTGAGATATTTCTGCCAAAGCTTATCAGAACCTAAACTCCCTGGGAGATTAAAACGGTGTGCCAGACCGAGACTCGAACTCTTGACCTTTGCCTTTCGCGGGCAAGGGCTCCACCATTTGAGCAAGCCAATCACGACTCAGGCCCCATCCTCACAGCTTTACTTCCGCCAGTATCTCGTCTCATACCTTCCAAACTTCGTAGAAGCTCTCCTGCGAAACTTGCAGAACTAGCACTCCTGAAAGAAAGGTCCGGCACACAGTTTTAACCTGCCAGGAAGTTTCATATCAGCACACACTCCGCTGCAGATTGAAAATATCATTCGGGAAACATCAGGCTGTGGCAAAGCCATATCTCTGCAGAATCCTTTCTTTCCGGACTACTAGTTGTGCAGGTTTCGCCGGAGAGCTTCTTCCAACTTTGGAAGGTAGGAAACGAGGTACTGGCGGAAGTACAGAAGTAAGGACGGTGCGTGAGTCGTGCTTGGATAGCTCAGATAGAACACTTGCCCGCGAAAGGCAGAGGTCCCGAGTTCGAGTCTCGGATCGACACACAGTATTAATCTGCTAGGAAGTTTCATATCAGCGCACCCTCTGCTTCAGAGTGAAAATCTCATTCTGTCTGATCGGAATCCTCCCTACACTGTAGAGCATGGGGAATTATGATAGATATTGGTGCTCAATTCGACAAACTACTACGCAGGTAGTGTCCACGGATGTATTCCCATATTTGACAGAATACCTTCTTATCATTTATGTGTATATTCGGATCTTTCCGTTTCCCGGAATTCTGGATCCAAGTTGTCCATTCTAATTATCAGCTGACTACTCTGCAACACATGAAACGCACAAGCATAGCACATGATAAAAATGCTCAAGAACAGAGAACAGTCTATTATGACATTCAACACAAGCACTACATACACTCCTGGAAATTGAAATAAGAACACCGTGAATTCATTGTCCCAGGAAGGGGAAACTTTATTGACACATTCCTGGGGTCAGATACATCACATGATCACACTGACAGAACCACAGGCACATAGACACAGGCAACAGAGCATGCACAATGTCGGCACTAGTACAGTGTATATCCACCTTTCGCGCAATGCAGGCTGCTATTCTCCTATGGAGACGATCGTAGAGATGCTGGATGTAGTCCTGTGGAACGGCTTACCATGCCATTTCCACCTGGCGCCTCAGTTGGACCAGCGTTCGTGCTGGACGTGCAGACCGCGTGAGACGACGCTTCATCCAGTCCCAAACATGCTCAATGGGGGACAGATCCGGAGATCTTGCTGGCCAGGGTAGTTGACTTACACCTTCTAGAGCACGTTGGGTGGCACGGGATACATGCGGACGTGCATTGTCCTGTTGGAACAGCAAGTTCCCTTGCCGGTCTAGGAATGGTAGAACGATGGGTTCGATGACGGTTTGGATGTACCGTGCACTATTCAGTGTCCCCTCGACGATCACCAGTGGTGTACGGCCAGTGTAGGAGATCGCTCCCCACACCATGATGCCGGGTGTTGGCCCTGTGTGCCTCGGTCGTATGCAGTCCTGATGGTGGCGCTCACCTGCACGGCGCCAAACACGCATACGACCATCATTGGCACCAAGGCAGGAGCGACTCTCATCGCTGAAGACGACACGTCTCCATTCGTCCCTCCATTCACGCCTGTCGCGACACCACTGGAGGCGGGCTGCACGATGTTGGGGCGTGAGCGGAAGACGGCGTAACGGTGTGCGGGACCGTAGCCCAGCTTCATGGAGACGGTTGCGAATGGTCCTCGCCGATACCCCAGGAGCAACAGTGTCCCTAATTTGCTGGGAAGTGGCGGTGCGGTCCCCTACGGCACTGCGTAGGATCCTACGGTCTTGGCGTGCATCCGTGCGTCGCTGCGGTCCGGTCCCAGGTCGACGGGCACGTGCACCTTCCGCCGACCACTGGCGACAACATCGATGTACTGTGGAGACCTCACGCCCCACGTGTTGAGCAATTCGGCGGTACGTCCACCCGGCCTCCCGCATGCCCACTATACGCCCTCGCTCAAAGTCCGTCAACTGCACATACGGTTCACGTCCACGCTGTCGCGGCATGCTACTAGTGTTAAAGACTGCGATGGAGCTCCGTATGCCACGGCAAACTGGCTGACACTGACGGCGGCGGTGCACAAATGCTGCGCAGCTAGCGCCATTCGACGGCCAACACCGCGGTTCCTGGTGTGTCCGCTGTGCCGTGCGTGTGATCATTGCTTGTACAGCCGTCTCGCAGTGTCCGGAGCAAGTATGGTGGGTCTGACACACCGGTGTCAATGTGTTCTTTTTTCCATTTTCAGGAGTGTATTTTTGTGGTTTTATTTCTGTACCTGAGCTCACAACCTCACCTTCCCTGTATTTTCAGATTACGTTATTTTTTACTTATTTGTTTACGCTGGTGGCTATACCTCTCCTTTTCTATCATCTTTAGTATTATATAGTCCCATCCCCTGTGAACAGTATAATCAAAAAAGGAACAAAGTTGATCAGATTCACGTACCTTTGTGTGGTATGGTGTGTCTGTACTCCATCCTTCCTTCTCCATCGCTCAGTGCATCATGCTACTCGCACCCTCAAACACAATTAAAAAATCCTCATTGGCACAGTGCTCCATTGTGTCCAGAAAATCGTAAATGTCCTAGTGCTAAAATGCTAATGGCATTTACACTCCTGGAAATTGAAATAAGAACACCGTGAATTCATTGTCCCAGGAAGGGGAAACTTTATTGACACATTCCTGGGGTCAGATACATCACATGATCACACTGACAGAACCACAGGCACATAGACACAGGCAACAGAGCATGCACAATGTCGGCACTAGTACAGTGTATATCCACCTTTCGCAGCAATGCAGGCTGCTATTCTCCCATGGAGACGATCGTAGAGATGCTGGATGTAGTCCTGTGGAACGGCTTGCCATGCCATTTCCACCTGGCGCCTCAGTTGGACCAGCGTTCGTGCTGGACGTGCAGACCGCGTGAGACGACGCTTCATCCAGTCCCAAACATGCTCAATGGGGGACAGATCCGGAGATCTTGCTGGCCAGGGTAGTTGACTTACACCTTCTAGAGCACGTTGGGTGGCACGGGATACATGCGGACGTGCATTGTCCTGTCGGAACAGCAAGTTCCCTTGCCGGTCTAGGAATGGTAGAACGACGGGTTCGATGACGGTTTGGATGTACCGTGCACTATTCAGTGTCCCCTCGACGATCACCAGTGGTGTACGGCCAGTGTAGGAGATCGCTCCCCACACCACGATGCCGGGTGTTGGCCCTGTGTGCCTCGGTCGTATGCAGTCCTGATTGTGGCGCTCAACTGCACGGCGCCAAACACGCATACGACCATCATTGGCACCAAGGCAGAAGCGACTCTCATCGCTGAAGACGACACGTCTCCATTCGTCCCTCCATTCACGCCTGTCGCGACACCACTGGAGGCGGGCTGCACGATGTTGGGGCGTGAGCGGAAGACGGCGTAACGGTGTGCGGGACCGTAGCCCAGCTTCATGGAGACGGTTGCGAATGGTCCTCGCCGATACCCCAGGAGCAACAGTGTCCCTAATTTGCTGGGAAGTGGCGGTGCGGTCCCCTACGGCACTGCGTAGGATCCTACGGTCTTGGCGTGCATCCGTGCGTCGCTGCGGTCCGGTCCCAGGTCGACGGGCACGTGCACCTTCCGCCGACCACTGGCGACAACATCGATGTACTGTGGAGACCTCACGCCCCACGTGTTGAGCAATTCGGCGGTACGTCCACCCGGCCTCCCGCATGCCCACTATACGCCCTCGCTCAAAGTCCGTCAACTGCACATACGGTTCACGTCCACGCTGTCGCGGCATGCTACCAGTGTTAAAGACTGCGATGGAGCTCCGTATGCCACGGCAAACTGGCTGACACTGACGGCGGCGGTGCACAAATGCTGCGCAGCTAGCGCCATTCGACGGCCAACACCGCGGTTCCTGGTGTGTCCGCTGTGCCGTGCGTGTGATCATTGCTTGTACAGCCGTCTCGCAGTGTCCGGAGCAAGTATGGTGGGTCTGACACACCGGTGTCAATGTGTTCTTTTTTCCATTTCCAGGAGTGTATGTGTCAGTGCTTTCCGCTACTGGATTCTAATAAACACACAAATCATCCTCACATGGCAACTTGCCCATGGGTGTGAGACTTGCTGATTGGTCTCTGAAATCTTTTGAGGCGGAAAATATGTTTCCATTCCTTTGGTGGCTCTTAAAGATCTCAGTCTCTAATACGTTGCTGTATATTGAAAGATATGTGCTAAGGTCTGATCAGTGTAGCTCCAGAATATAGTCGGTAGTTGCTAACCGCAAGGTGGAACGAGGATAATATCTTTGAGTAGGATGTTCTTTGATGGTTAAGAGAGCTGGGTGCGTGCAGTAAAAAACCGAGGAGTCGCAGCTAGGTACCCGGAGGAAGCAGACGTATCGTGACAGCTGTAAGGTAGGTCGCGCTCACTGCCCCAGACCAAACCTTAGCACGTAAATGAGAGAAGATATATAATGATTTCAAATTGTTTTTGTTAGATAACATTCAGATTTAGGATTTGTATGTCTAAGTTTGACACAGTAAGCGTTTGGTAAAATTTTTTGTAAGAGTATTTCATACTACGGCAGGTTTTGTGTATGACTTAAAATTATAAGAATATGTATATTGATATCAACAATGTGTTTAAATCTAACAGCCTGAATCATAATCCAAATCCTTTGCTTAAACTGAATATGAAAATGAGTAGTAGAGTACAGTTACCAACCAATGAAAGAACCAAGTAAACATCAGGGCCAAAAGTTAATTTTTCAATACCATCTTAATGCCATTGCACAAACGGCATTATTCTCTTAAATTTTATTGCTGAGTCAAATACATGTTGCATTTCTGGCAAAATGGAGGAGTGCAAGAAACAAGTTCACAGACGGAGTCAGATGCAGGTTTGCTGAATAATTAATTTAGAACAATCTCATCAATGATATTTTCAATATTACCCTCAGTACAGTCCGCAGTGTACTTAGGAACATTTGTGGCTCACAAACGTGCCCTTCTGTTCTCTCTTCCTCGTCTTTAGTAGAACTTCATTGCCTTCTGCGAACTTGATTCCTCTTATTGCATTCTTCATATCCATCTCAAGAAAAACATTTAACTTGTGCACATATACGTGAATTCCCATCACTACTAATTTGTAACCTATATTATCCTACTTCCAATGTTTATTGATTATGCAGGTACCTCATTTCATGCCACACAATTACTGCTAGTCATCACTGTGCAGTGTTTCATCGACTACCTTCTCTGTATCCACAGTCAGAACTGTCAGACTTCTTGAGTCGGTAACATGCCTTTTCCTCTGTTGTTTCACCGGCAGTTCTCCATTCACACATTCAGACTCATCTCCACTCGAATCACCATTGTCCTCCAGTAAATCGAACGTTGTGTCCACCCATTATTTTGCATGGAGAAAAACACCAAAAGCATTGCCGGCCTCTGCTACCGTATTACGTTATCAGTATTGGTAATTTATCTCCTCGTCTTTAGAGTCAAAGGTTCATAAATCTCCGCATTCATCATCATATTCACAACATTCTTCAGTACATAACACATTTCCTTCTGTGATCAGTTCTGTCCGTGCCTCAGAACTCTTAACAAAAGGTTGGTTACTCTCTCTCATGTACTCTCTCTTGCATTCTTCGCCTGACTCTTCCTTATTTCCATTTATTTTCATGCTCACCTCCTGGTAATAATCTCCCTTTGCCAGTGAGTACAGTCCCTACATTTCAATTTTCTTGTCTCTGGAGGTTGGTTTAACTTCTCTCTTGCTTAGACGTATCAGTGAATATCTCTGCTTCAATTATAGTACCCCTCTGTTCAATTTCAGAACGTCAAGTCTGAGACTAACTTTCATTGTTAGGCTACATATAATTAGAATATTTCCACAGAGTGTGTATGATTGAGATATTATGTGACGAATTAGTAAGGAAATGGGGGAGTAAAATTTTCTAAGTTCGAAAAACCAGGGTTACTCAATCACACAGCAGTATCGACAGCTGCCAGCCAGGAAGCATAAAATTTTCATCGCTGTTAGTCAGGAAGACAGCAACCTTGACACTCTTGAGTGAGTTCATCAACAAATCGTTAGAAGAGTGCAGAACCGATTAAACCATTAAAAATGACATTGTACAGCAGAACATCTCCTTGATGACATAACTACCCCATCGCCACTAGCCTAAAGCACCTTTTTTGTTCTACTGTTGGTCTTACACTTGCTGCCTTATGAGAAGATCAGCAATCTGTAGCCATGGATGATGAAGTAAATCATCCAGTACTGAAGTCGCAACAACAGCCAGGCCTGATGGGTAGTCCAGGCGTCTATCAACAAAGCTTCAGTTCAGAGCAGATAATACCCTAAAACTCCAGTGTCGCATGAATCAGATGGCCTAAGGTACCAGGGGGCCACGTTCAGCGTTCAGCATGACATCATGGCATCCGAAATCACAGTCGATCTGATGGGACAACTTGGGTAGCGATATGAGACGGATTCAGTATCCCCTGAAATGATGTATGAATGAGACACACATGTCGCAGTCGCCGCCACCTCCAAGCAGGGCTACTGATGCACATGCCTACCACGCCAGCAGCTGGCAAACTGCCCTATCAGGACATCATCGACTCCGCTCTGAGCTAATACAGCGTCATTTACAGCTCTGAGCCCTCTCCGGATTACATAACCACCAGCCATCACAGAAGACATGCCAATGGCTTGTATTCTGAGTAATAAATGGAAGAATCTTGAATACTGATTTATTGAACATGATTCCTCGGCCGGCATTCTGACAAAACACTAGAGGTTTCCTGCCCAGCAGTGAGCGACCCCTACAAATTGGTGGTCAGAAGTGCTCCAACTCAACACCAGTAAGAGTTGGAGGGCAAGGATGTGGCACACCAACGTCAGCAACCGTCACAGAGGGTGAGTCAAAGCGAAGACATTGTTACCTAATCGCAAAAGAAAAAACTGTGTTCTTTGCTATGTCGAGGCTAGGACTTGAAAACTTCATAGTTTCCTAGTTATTAGAGGAAAACGAAAAGAAGAAAGCACTAAATGTACAGCTAAGTCAGCAGTTACAAGCTTCGTTGGCCGAAAAGGAGCCACAATCAGATTTGAATGAAAGCAAAGCTGTTTCCTCTTCATACATTGTTCATAACCCACTTATTTGGGAAAGCAAGAGAACGTTACTGTGTTTGTAGACGATATATCAGCAAAGGCCACATTGAGTAACTGGTCAGATTAAACATGCTTGCGTACACGGTTTTTTGGGGAGAAAGTCAATGGTTTAGCACAGATGACGAATGAAACAGTGTTATTTTTTTCTGACATAATAGACAAACTCAATGCACAAACCAAATGCGGATAGAGTCCTGCTCAAAGAAACGAAAAATAGAGCACTGAACGAGTTTCTCGGAGGGATCCAACCAGATTTTTCATGATGGTTGCGAATGGAAAACCCTGAAGACTTACCCACAGACTTAACATTGTTACGCATTTACAAGAAGTGGATAGAGCAACTGTGATGTGTACTCAACGGAAGATATTCAGATCTTGTAAAGAATGTTACCGTTGTGGCCATCAAGGGCAGTTAAGGCGCAGTGTCGCCAACCACAATGCTGTGATTGCCAAAAGTTCGGGCATAAGGTTCGGGATTGTCAATTTAGAGAGCGGAGTATCTACAACACGAAAGAGAAACAGACACCAACGGGAATCGTCTTTCTTTTGGGAATCGTTCCTACTAAATTGCAGTACTGTAAAAACGCATGCAGAGGCAGACTGCTGTTTGAGATCATGGATTAGTAAATACTGGGGCTCACATATTGGTTGTGAGTCTGGACCTCATGGACAACGGGAGACTGAAAACGCCAAGGTACAGATTATGTGCAATAGTAGATAACAAAATAGATTCAGTGGGGACAACACAGCTCAAGTTTAAGATAGGAAATGCATGGTTTCAGGAGAAAATGGAAGTGTTGCCAACTCTGGGACAGGGATTTTCTGCAATACATGGATTAGACTTTCTGGTCGAGCATCATGCTAAAATTGACATTAGGTAACTAACAGTTGAACACACTAGGGATTCGTTTTCGATGGATGCGTCGGCTGCAAATGTTTCTGTGTCACAAGGTACACCCATTCCAAGGCAGTACGAATGAAACTATACAAGTACATTAGAAGTTTTTCGCATGAGAGAATACCAGCAAGTACGGGAAAGTTATTCTGGATTATGATAGATATCGATGCTCCATAAGCTCTATGTTTCATAAAACTTCTGTCAAGTAATGACATGTTGGATGAACGGCATTGTCTTATATAAAAAATTACAACACATTCTAGGGAAATAAATGGTAAGGTTTTGGTGCCAGTAAGCCTAGCTAATTTCAAAATAAAGAACGTAATTCTGTTTTTAAAAAAAGGATGGGTAGTAGCTAAGCTATAGTTACTCTATGAAGAAGACATCGATGGGTCAAAGATAGAGCAGAACGTCAAGCAAATCGTTAACATGTCTGCATTATGTAGCAAGGTTTGTCGACTTAAAGGGTAATAATCTATCAGTCATGGACTCATTGTTAGTTCTGTTCAGAGATTGGTTTAATTCAGAATGTCCTTCAGCAGCCAAAGGCATAACACATCATCGTATTCCAACAGGTGGTCGTACACCACTGCACCATAAGCGTTATAGGTTGCCAAAACATCTCAAGCCTGTGCGGCTGGTCCCGGCGGAAGTTCGAGTCCTCTCTCGGGCACGGGTGTGTGTCTTTGTCCTTAGGATAGTTTAGGTTAAGTAGTGTGTAAGCTTAGGGACTGATGACCTTAGCAGTTAAGTCCCATAAGATTTCACACACATTTGAACATTTTTGAACATCTCAAGCCATTAACAGATTAGTTCGTAAATCAACAGCTTAAAGAAGGCATAACAGAGCACAGTGCCAGTCCTTGTTCAGCAAATATAACCGAAACTTTAGATAACCTGGAACAAAGCAAATTCTTTTCTATGATAGATTTGGAAGGTAGAAGACGATGTACCGGCGAAATTGTACCGAAATTGTACCGGTAGCGCGCAGTTTCAATCTGCTAGAAAAATAATGTATAGCTACAACAACATTTTCTTCGTGCTTAGAGGAAGTAAAGGTTCAAAGTAAAAGTAATATATAAGATAGTCAAAAAAACAGAAAAGAAAAAATTTCGGGACGAAATTTATTAAAGTGGTCTGGAATATTATACTGCAAATTAATGTGGAAACTGAAAAGTACAATTTTCTAACTTAGAACAGCCGACGTTACTCAGTGACGTGGTAGTATCAACAGCCACCAGCAGGGAGACTTAAAGGTTTCAACACCTTTAGTCGGCCAGGATGACAGCATCCTCGACACTGTTGAGCAAGACTGCGAGTGAGCTCAGCAGAAAATCGTTAGAAGAGTTCAGATCAAACCGCCTATCCAACTTTATGTAAGAGGAAATACGTAGGACGCAAGATCATCTAGCAGAGGTTTGCCTAAGCAGTAAAGACACTGTAACAAATTCATTAAGGAAATGTAGCCGAACTGAAGTCTGCTGACGACTCGAGAAGAGCAGAGTCGATTCGGTCTTTATGAATGACTTCGTGTAGCAGAGGCTCTACTCGATCACACAAACACCCCCTCCCCCTAGCCTAGAAAACTCGAGGATCGATGGCATCCATGTTGTCCCCATTCGATTCTCTAGAGTACGGTAACATCTTGTGTGTGAGACTGCTCTAGTGTTGATCTTACACTTGCTGCGTTACAGGAAGATCAGTGATCTCTAGCCACAGATAATGAAGTCCAGCGTCTGCTACTGAAGTCAGCACAGCAGCCTGCACTGGTCAGTAATCCAGGTGTCTACCAACGCTCTGGTCCAGGGCAGAAGCTGCCTAAAACTCCAGCGCCACACGAGTTGGACAGCCCACCTTAACGGTGGGCCGCGTTCAGCTTTCAGCATGACATCACGGCATCCAACATCGTGGTCCAGCTCATGGGACAATGCAGGCTGTGATCTGGGAGGGATGAGTACTTCTCTACATGGCGTGTGAATCACACACCCCGCCGGCACTGTCGTCTCCAATTAGGACTACCAATGTGGGGTGCCTACTTCGCCAGTGGGCGGCAAACCACCGCTACAGGGTATCATCGACTTTCATTGCGAGTTGATATAGCGTCCTGGGCAGCTTTGAGTTTACTGTTCGTTTCGGCACATTCCTCTCCAGATTAAATAGCCACCAGCCATCACAGAAGACATGGCAGCAACGTGTATTCAGAGTAATAAATGGAACAGTACTGATTGCTGTTTTATTGCGTCTAAAGACGCGACACACGTCCTATATCTGCATCCATACAAAACACAAGGGGCTGCCAGCCCTGCAGTGGGTGACCCCTACAGATGATGATGATCTTTGGTTTGTCGGGCTCTGAAGTGCGTGGTCATCAGCGCCCGTACGAAGCCCAATTTTTACGCAGTGAAATTTTTTTCACCAATCTAGCCACTCTCACGAATGATAATGATGAAATGACGAGGACAACACAAACACACGATTTCCGGGCAGAGAAAATCTCCAACCTGGCCGGGTATCGAACCTGTGACCCTGTGAACCAGAGGCAGCAACGCTAGTCGCTAGACCACGACTGCGGACGGCGATCCCTGCAGACACACAGTCAGCTCTAAGCTGTTCCTTAAGTGCATTCCCATATACTGCACTGCATACTCCAATTCTTTGCATTCTGAACGTTGGCCACCTCTTTTCTTTACCGTACATTTTTACTGACTTCCTTATCTAGTACCGAGAGTTGGCTGCCTCATTCAAGAATACTGGTACTGTTACCTCTCCCAATGTCACATCATTTACGGAAAACATACTATTTTCTTCAGAAGTCATACTATTTTCTGCTCGATTGTTAATTTTTGTGGTACCTTCTGACAGTTCCCTTTTCAACTCTTCACAGTTTACTAGTAGCTCTCCGGTAAGACGGAACCATCTGAACGTAAAGTTGTAGCCTCGGCCGCTAGTCAGTCATACCTGGTATTTCTATTTCCAACACTGTCTCACTGATTTCTTCGCGAATCTGGACTGTATACCACTACAATTTCTGCACCCTATCTTCAATGGTCATCACATGCTCCACAATTTCGTCTATAATCTGTCCAAATCTATGGCGCCCATGGTCCACAAGGATTGTTCCTGTGCCACTTGTTTCCGTTCTTATGATTTGGTTGGTTTGTTCACCAGTTCGCATTTGTTGGTGCATATCGTACCAGCCCGTAGTGCGTTTGCACAAAGTACACTGTTTTGTACCACACAGTCGTACCCAAGTTCATCCAATAAATATGTGAACCTACCCGTATCATTTATCCCTCGATCTGCAAGCGCAATATCCTTCTTATCCTATTTCGCTATTTAGTTTCGCAGACTCTTATTAATTCTTTTTGCTCAAATGGTACATCCAGCGACTGGCTTTTTCATCATCTCTTAAAAGCATTGGAGTGTATTGTAAATAAATGATTTAACACATGGCTCCATCAATAAAATTTCTAATATCAAATCCTTCCGTATCCTATTGGAAATTAAGTTTGGAAGATTTTTATTAATTCTTTCTGCTCAGATGTGCAGCCAGGAACTGATTTTTTTCATCATCTCTTGAATGTAGTGAACTGGATTTTGAATCAGTGATTCAGTTTACTGCTGCATCATCAAAATTCCTAATACTACGCGCTCTTATTTCTCTTGCGCCCAAAACTAATGTAGAAATGCCTTTGAACTGGTCATAAGTTCTGCATCTGGCTTAAATCACTCGCATCACGGCTGCTGGTTCTTCTAGGAGGGGCATGCATACGAAATTTATATTTTACCCTGCACAGTGACCTCGGGGTCCGTGTTGGAAGTGTTTGATCCAAGTCTTTGGACGCAAACTGTTCGATCGGTCTGGGAAAAGCACATATCGCTGTACCAATACAAAGAGTTTCCGAATTTCATCCGCTTTGACTTCTTCATACTCCATTTCTGTGGGTACTGCTAGCTGTACAGTTTCAGATGATTGTTCTGGATTGGTGCATATACGACATGAAATGTGAGTTAGCTGAAGTAACGCTTCTTCTTCCATTTGCCTATCTTCTTCGCTCATAATGGTTTTTCTGACTCTAATAAGTCTACAAAGAGAATGATATGCTCTTTCGTTGAATAATTCTACTAGTACTTCTCGATTTCTAGGATTTATACAACCTTTTCATCACACCCTTGTACGTGATTTACTAACTTTTGTTCCATTCTCATGAAATGTTCACTACGTTCCTTATACTGTTCCTCATCTTTTTTACACTGCACATTGTACTTTTGTGTTACTGTTTATTGATCAAGGCTAGAGTTCTGAAATTTACTCCTGTCCTTTGAAAAACTCTTCCGCTTTTTTTTTTTTTAACGCTCATTCGCCCTTTTGTACTGGTCTCCTGTACTGGTCTTCTGTATTGCCCTTCCGTCTTTTTTAAAAATTCTTTGGTTCTTTTCTGCTTCTCTTCCGACTTTTCGTAAACCTCTTCTACAATTTTGTCCTGCTCTTCCACCTTTTCATAATGATAGTTCTTTTTCTTGTCATGACGCTTATTTTCCAAAGCAGTTTCACTCAGAAAGGATTGGAGATCAGAAAGTGGCGGTGATGGAATTGTTGGCACATGATCCGTAACACTCTGTGTCACTGCCTTGCGTCTAGCGGTCAGGGAGTTTCCCATTGTCTGTGTCATCATCACATTCTCCTCACGCGACGACTCAACATTAACCTGCACATTATTCGATTCATTATCTATTACTAATGATCCCTGCAAATTACTATTTTGACTATCTCTAACTTCGATACTTTGCTGTATTACTGGATTTCCACAGTCAATTCACTATTGGCAGTTATTGATGCTACTTCCCCATCAATTTCACTCTTTTTTTTTTTCAAGCGATGCGCATGATCATGATACATGTAAAACATTTTCACCAATTACAAAAATTCTAGCCTACACACACAACGAAACACAATAAAAACCCACGAAAAGCAGAATACACAACATAAATTCACGAAAAAAAGGCATAACACCAAGAAGGAGTTGTGTGACATAAACAAAACTTGGTAGGCGTCTTTCTACATCTGAAAGATGATGTCTATTAAAATTTCGCACCAGCCCCATAAGAGTGGCACTAGTAACGTCACCATGAGGACACAAATCAGGTTTGCTTTTAACACGCTGTAACTGTCATGAGAGTTAGTCATCTTTGAGATTGGACGTGGTGAGCTGATGTTAGTCAAAAGTGCCTTTAAGACTTCCCCTGTGCCACGAATAAGTACAGACGTGGATTTGGGGAATTCTTGTAAATTTCGCGCAGCTATGGCTGGAAGGCAGTAGTTAAGGGACCGATTGGCTTATTGGATGGCAGGCGCGGGCGATATTCATATTTTGCAAAGGTTTCTGCGAGGCAGGATATGATACCGCTTGCAGACTGGAAGGCACGGCTCAGCGAGCACTGTACACAAATGTGAAGTAATCAGGGCAGCACAGGGCGCCAACGTACTGCGAAGAACCCAAACATTGCAGTTACGACAGCGCTTAGTGACCTGTGTGTAGGAGCCGAAGCAGACTGAGGAAAGCTGACGTTATTATCAAAGAACATTCCGCTTGTCCCCTACAGAGGAACTACATCAGATACATAGGGAAAAGATGTATAAAAAAGGGAACCCAGAGGTACAAAGCGGACAGTCGTCGCGCCGTGTTGTTCGCGTCTAGAAACGGAGAGAATGGCGACTGTTTAAGCTGCAGGCCAAACACGACGACCTTATGGTGATGGATATCGGCGGCTAACTCGCCCGCTCGAGGTACCGCCAACCTCCGCTGCTTTGTCGGGGCACGTCACATCTTGGAGCTACACCGACGCGAGTAGGATCGTAACGTCCACAAGACAGCAACCAGCCGCCAACGCTGCAGATTCTAGCATTCATGTTGACGCTGACCCACACACGCTGCGCGGCGCCATCGCTGAATTCAGCGCTAGGCCGGCTCTGTACCTTCGATGTCATAAAGTCAATGACACACTTGCCTGTATTTCTCTACACCTTCAGCCTGAGTCATCCCTCTCTCCCAAACCACACCTCTCGAATGTTCTGACATATTACAACCCATGAGCTCGGGTGTTGTAATAATTTGGTGCCACGAAGTGATCGTTTCGATTTCCAACACAATACACTGCTTTGGAAAGTGTCCCTCCACGTACAACACTACATTTTTTAACGAACATTTTGGTAAGAACGTTCGTTTGGTGAGTGCTGAGTGAGGCAGTGGTACTTGACATAGGTACTAGCTCAGCGCAATGTGGTATAGTGAGTTAGGTTTTATTTATAATGAAACTCTTTTGGGTAAATTATTTTAAAAAGAAGTATGGAAATATGTGTGTGATTTCCCGTCTCTGAAAAAATAGATTTCTGACTTAGTACAGACAGAAGCCGAAATCTGAACGTTCGTTTGGTGAGTGCTGAGTGAGGCAGTGGTACTTGACATAGGTACTAGCTCAGCGCAATGTGGTATAGTGAGTTAGGTTTTATTTATAATGAAACTCTTTTGGGTAAATTATTTTAAAAAGAAGTACAGAAATATGTGTGTGATTTCCCGTCTCTGAAAAAATAGATTTCTGACTTAGTACAGACAGAAGCCGAAATCTGAACAGAAAAATTAATTACTCCTCCCACAAATTATAAACAAATCCTCAACCATCTGACTGCGAGTTTTAAAATATTCTCTAATGTTTTGTAACAACTGTTCTGCAATGCTCCTGTATGCAACAGATAACACCTCGTCTTGCCACTGGAACTGCATGATCAGTAACACGTTAAAATATTTCGAAACGTAATACTGCAATCTGTGCAGAATGCAATGCATGGACTAATTGCAACAGTTACAGGCATATTTTTATACATAGAAATTGAATGATCAGGAGAGGTTTGGTCAACTAACCTTAAACGACGTAAAGAAAAATGAAAGAAACCAATAAAATCCTTCAATTTACTATATTCAGAAAATTGTTCATTTAAATGCTGAAAACTTTACATAGTCTTTTGATTATTTCACAATGTCTATACTCAACAAACACCTCTCTGGCCACAATAAAGATACGAATATGACTCTGACTGCATGTGTACATAAATCTCACAAAATCCCTCCAGTGCGCAAGCAACCAACAACTACCTGCAGCAAAAACGCAAATTACCAAAAAACTCCTCAATTACTACCAAAGTCTTTACCACTGTTACCGGCACAATCACAGCAGGCTCCGACCTCTCATGTCTTGAGGCTTTTCTCCACCGCACCCTGTGTCCAACCACTTCCAACTCTCCTTGACAACTGTTCATCGCTACCACTCGGGATAATAATATCTCAGACTCAGAGCTTGTGTGTGCACACAGCAGAAGCATAATGTCCAACATTCATAATCCCCACCCTCACTTTTAAGAAATTTATGGGGGTGATTCTTACACAACATGTTCGCAAGGAGCAAATGAGCATAAGATTACATGAGTTATGTACATAATAGGAAATTGATAAGCTGTACAATATAGTCACGAAAAAAATAATATACATGTATCATTTTGTGCATGTAAGCACTCATAAACCCCTGACATTGATAGCACTTCATTTGACAGGATAACAAAACGTTATTTATAGTTCTCCAAAAGTGTAAAAAAAGGCTTTCAGCTGCGTATGTACCGGTACTAATATTACATAGAATTCCAAGTAGTGCAAAGGGAGAGAAAATAAATCTGCAAGTGTTATTGTGCTGATGAGCTCTCAAATCTACTTGACATTGGTGGTAGTTCATTTGACAAGACAACAAAATGTTATATATAGTTTTTCTGCAGAATAAAAATCATCTGGCAACAGAAAACCAGGTAAAGAAATATATGTTTTAGGTGCAGCAGACTCAGGGACAACACACACTATGTCCACTGACAACCACACCAAAATATTAATATTTTCATTTGACGACACACAAGTTTCGGGTGTAAGCAGGCTCAGGGACGCATTACATGCACTATGTCCACTGACAACCACACCAAAATGTTAATGTATTCATTTGATGCCACACAAGTTTCAGGTGTAAGCAGACTCAGGGACTCATTGCATACGTTATGTCCACTGACATCCACACCAAAACGTTAATGTATTTGAACTGTGCGGCTGATCCCGGCGGAGGTTCGAGTCCTCCCTCGGGCATGGGTGTGTGTGTTTGTCTTGAGGATAATTTAGGTTAAGTAGTGTGTAAGCTTAGGGACTGGTGACCTTAGCAATTAAGTCCCATAAGATTTCACACACATTTGAACATTTGTTAATGTATTCATTTGACGACACTCAAGTTTCAGGTGTAAGCAGACTCAGGGACTCATTACATACGTTATATCCTCTGACAACTACGCCAAAATGTTAATGTATTCATTTGATGACACACAAGTTTGAGATGTAAGCAGATTCGGGGACTCATTACACACATTATGTCCACTGACAACCACACCAAAGTGTTTTAGTTTGTCACTCCTTTTCATATTCAGATAGAGATGCAGTATAGAATCAGTAGTAATAATTTAAGGCACAAGTATACCTGGTTGAGTACCAAAGAATTCATGATGGCCATAAAAGCATTGACTTCGTATCCCTTTGAGAAAACAGATTCTCCTAATTGACATAGGAGATCAAAAGTTTCATATACGACACAGTAACAGAAACAAATCATATTGAATAAATGAATAAGAATAAGAAACTACATCTCATGGTGGAAACTCTTTTTTAGTGTAAGATCAGTGTCCAGTGGGAAACTCAGCCAGGCAAGTACTAAAGATGTTAAAAAGTTCAAGATACTCACAAAAGTAAAGTGAAAATAATGTTAGTATATTTCATCAAAATATTGGGGGATTGAAGAATAAAATTGATGAGCTTCTACTTTGTTTAGAAGATATAGAAACTGAGAATGTAATAGATGTACTATGCCTGTCTGAGCATCACATTGTCACTGATATGCAAAAGGTTAGCATCAATGGGTACAAATTAGCTGCATGTAAGTAGAGATAATATGATGAGAGGAGGAGTTGCCATATATGTCAAAAGCTTCCACAGTGTAAAAAATTTAGAAACTAAAAAAATTTGTGTAGAGCAACATATGGAAGCATGTGCCACTGAACTTAAACTAAATGATGGCACTTTCATAATTGTAACAGTGTATAGGTCCCCCTCAGGGAACTTCCAGCTATTTCTAGAAAACTTGGATGCTTTGTTGTGCTATCTGTCAGACAGGGGGAAGCAAATTACCATTTGTGGGTATTTCAATATTGACTCCCTGAAAGAGTGTAATAGGAAGAATGACCTTGTAGTATTACTCAGTTCTTTCAATTTGAGCTCCGTCATTGATTTTCCTACTCAGATAACAAAGAACAGCAGTACATTAATAGATAATTTTTTTATAGACCAAGATAAGTTTAAGGACATAAATGCTTATCCTGTTGAGAATGGTCTTTCAGATCATGGTGCACAGCTAGTTACAGTACATGACATAGCTCCATGCAGTATACCAAATCAGACTTTCAAAGCAGTGCGTTCAATTAACAATATAAATATTGCAAACTTTAGGGAAGCCTACAGCAACTAGACTGGGATGAAGTGTATTTCACGATACAGTTTTAAGGGTATTTGAAAACTGTTTTCCCAAGAAAATAGTTAAACATAATTCCAAGAAAACATATAAAAAACCATGGCTAACTAAAGGAATAAGAATATCTTGCAACCGTAAAAGAGAACTGTATCTAACAGCAAGAGGGAGTACTGACCCCGAAAGTGTTCAATATTATAAAAACTA
The DNA here is from genome assembly GCF_023898315.1 of Schistocerca nitens. Classification (NCBI taxonomy): domain Eukaryota; kingdom Metazoa; phylum Arthropoda; class Insecta; order Orthoptera; family Acrididae; genus Schistocerca; species Schistocerca nitens. Next base: position 658,692,497 of record NC_064614.1, on the reverse strand, counting down.
TTGTGCGGTACTAAGAAAAGTTATTAAAAAGTCCAGAAGTATGTGTATCATGTCTGAGATCAGTAACTCTGATAGTAAAATTAAAGCAATTTGGAATATTATTGAAAGGGAAACAGGGGAACCAAGAGCACAGGAAGACTATAGTGCCATAAAACTGAATGACAAGTGTACTAACAAACAATCAGAAATTGAAAATATTTTCAATAATCATTTTTTAAATGTTGTGGAGGAAATAGGATCTAGATCTTCACTAGAAGAGGTAAGGCTACTAATAGAAGAGGCCATACCTGTGCAGTTTGAAACAACTGTAATTCCACCAACCTCTCCCTCTGAAATCAGTAAAATAATAAACTCACTGAAAAGTAAAAGCTCTTACGGAATTGATGGCATTTCCAGCAAGGTACTTAAAGCTTGTTCCCCACAGATAAGTAGGATTCTCAGCCACGTATGTAATAGCTCTTTGGAACAGGGTGTTTTCCCCAATAGACTGAAATATGCCATTGTAAAACCGTTGCACAAAAAGGGGGATACGTTGGATATGAACAACTACCGCCCAATCTCTCTTCTGACAGCTCTATCAAAACTTTTTGAGAAAGTAATGTATTCAAGAGTAGCCTCCTATATTTGTAAAAATAAAGTACTAACAAAATGTCAGTTCGGTTTTCAGAAAGGCTTTTCAACAGAAAATGCTATATACGCTTTCACTGATCAAATATTAAATGCTCTGAATAACCGGACATCACCCATTGGTATTTTTTGTGATCTCTCAAAGGCCTTTGATTGTGTAAATCATGGAATTCTTTTAGATAAGCTAAATCATTATGGTTTGAGGGGGGCAGTGCACAAATGGTTTAATTCATACTTAACTGGAAGAATGCAGAAAGTTGAAATAAGTGGTTCATGTAATGTCAAAACAACAGCTGATTCCTCAAACTGGGGGGCTATGAAGTACGGGGTCCCACAGGGTTCGGTCTTAGGTCCTTTACTGTTCTTGATATACATTAATGACTTACTATTCCACATTCATGAATATGCAAAGTTACTTCTTTTTGCTGATGATGCAAGTATAGTAATAACATCCAAAAACCAGGAACTAAGTGATGTAATTGTAAATGATGTTTTTCACAAATTATTCAGTGGTTCTCAGCAAACGGACTCTCTTTAAAGTTTGATAAAACACAGTATATACAATTCCGTACAGTAAATGGCACAACTCCGGTAATAAATATAGACTTTGAACAGAAGTCTGTAGCTAAGGTAGAATTTTCTAAATTTTTAGGTGTGTCCATTGATGAGAGGTTAAACTGGAAGCAACACATTGATGGTCTGCTGAAACGTCTGAGTTCAGCTATGTATGCTATTAGGGTTATTGCAAATTTTGATGATAAGAATCTCAGTAAATTAGCTTACTATGCCTACTTTCATTCACTGCTTTCGTATGGCATCATATTCTGGGGTAATTCATCGTTGAGTAGAAAAGTATTCATTGCTCAAAAACGTGTAATCAGAATAATTGCTGGAGCCCACCCATGGTCATCCTGCAGACATCTATTTAAGGATCTAGGGATCCTCACAGTAACCTCACAGTATATATATTCACTTATGAAATTTGCTGTTAATAATCCAGCCCAGTTCAAAAGTAATAGCAGTGTGCATAGCTATAACACCAGGAGAAAGGATGATCTTCACTATGCAATGTTAAATCTGACTTTGGCACAGAAAGGGGTAAATTATGCTGCCACAAAAGTCTTTGGTCATCTACCAAACAGCATCAAAAGCCTGACAGATAGCCAACTAACATTTAAAAATAAGTCAAAAGAATTTCTAGATGACAACTCCTTCTACTCATTGGCTGAATTTTTAGATATAAATTAAGGGGGCAAAAAAAAAAAAAAAAAAAACTTAAACATTAGTGTCATGCAATATTTTGTCTAATGTAATACCCTGTACAGACATATTTTATTAACCGACACGTTCCACATCATTACGAAGTGTCGTATTCATGATCTATGGAACAAATATTAATCTAATCTTATATGCACTTGAATAGGCATATAATCTCAATGCTCAGTGAATGACCCAAATGTGCATGACCACAGATAATTACGTAAGTGTGGCAAGTTTCTTGATGTACAGTTGTAAATATGAAGTTTAGGCCAATCACATAATGGCAAACTAGTTTTATACAAATTCATTTTCTAGTGGTACAGTACACAGCGTACCACATACAAAATATGTGATTCATAACATCACTGAATGACATACAGATGTGTCCGAAGACATTAATGGCGACATATCTCCAAAAACTGTTACAGTTAATCGCAGATTCCAGAGGTAATATACAGCGTGGAGAAAACTGTCCACGAAATTTTAACCCTGAATAGTTGACGCCAGTAGGAACCAAAATTACCAATGTTGTATAGGTCCATAACGCACCATTTTTAAACTACGGAAACTTGGATCCACGTGCTCCGATTGGCCGTGGGATTGCCCTTTTGCCGTTCGTCGGTTGACGGGCAGCGCTATGATTGTCGGTTCACATACATCGCAATCTCTGGCAGGCAAACGATTCGTAGTCATGCATTGTCCAGAGCATCCGGCAACAGGGCAATCTCACGGCCATTCGGATAGCGTGGTGCCAAGTTTCCGTCGTTAAAAAATGGTGCGTTATGGGCCTACACAACATTTGTAATTTTGGTTCCTACTGGCGTCAGCTATTCAGGGTTAAAATTTCGTGAGACAGTTTTTCACCACGCTGTATATTACCTCTGGAATCTACGATTAACTGTAACATACTGCGAGTTTTAAAATATCCTCTAACGTCTCGTAACAACTGTTCTGCAATGCTCCTGTGTGCAACAGCCAACTTACCTCGTCCTTCCACTGCACCTGCGTGATCAGCAACATGCTAAAATATTTCAAAAAGTAATATTGCGATCCACGCATGGATTAATTGCAACAATTACTGCCATACTTCTGAACATAGAAACTGAGTGATCAGGAGGGGCTTGGTAAAATGCCCTTAAACAATGTAAAGAAAAATGAAAGAAACCAATAAAAACTTTTAATTTACTACATTCAGAAAACTGTTCATTTAAATGCTGACAACTTTACACAGACTTTTGATTATTCCACAATGTCTATCTCAATAAACACCTTTCTGGCCACAACAGAGATACGAATATGACTCTGAATGTATGTGTACATACATCTTGTGGTGTCACCGCCAGACACCACACTTGCTAGGTGGTAGCTTAAATCGGCCGCGGTCCATTAGTACATGTCGGACCCGCGTGTCGCCACTGGCAGTGATCGCAGACCGAGCGCCACCACACGGCAGGTCTCGAGAGACGGACTAGCACTCGCCCCAGTTGTACGACGACGTTGCTAGCGACTACACTGATCGAAGCCTTTCTCTCATTTGCCGAGAGACAGAATAGCCTTCAGCTAAGTTAATGGCTACGACCTAGCAAGGCGCCATTTGTATCATTGCATGTATCTCAAGATAGTCTCACTTGTATCATCAAGAATGCTGTATACCAAAGGACAATATAAAAGTTAAGTGTTCTAGTAGCTACGTTCTTTTCTTTATCACATTCATCACGTATCCTGTTCCAGACTTCGCGCCAGTCGGCGTGTGTGTACGTGTGCCCTTTCGGCTACCCGTCACTGTGGACTGGCTGCATTGTCAGTCCACTACACATCTGATAAAATCCCTCCAGTGGGAAGCAACCTACAACTAGGTGTAGGGTGAATAACAGCTATAAAGGTGAGTCAGGGTCGGATGCGGAGAAGCATGCAGAAATGTAAGACGTGGCTCACAGCCAATCGCGCGCCAGTGACATTCTTGTCTTCGCTCTGTGCGGGTCGTGCTGTGTTCGGAAGTTCTAACTGTTTAAAATGGTTCAAATGGCTGTGAGCACTATGGGACTTAACATCTTAGGTCATCAGTCCCCTAGAACCTAGAACTACTTAAACCTAACTAACCTAAGGGCATCACACACATCCATGCTCGAGGCAGGATTCGAACCTGCGACCGTAGCAGTCCAGCGGTTCCTGACTGAAGCGCCTAGAACCGCACGGCCACCGCGGCCGGCTCTAACTGTTTATTTCAGTCATAGTGTTCCGTGCTGAGTGCTGACTGCCTTCATAGTGTTTATTATGAGTGATGGTAAGCAATCACGCCAAGTGCTACACAACAGACAAGAGGAATAGTGTTCCGTGCGTACGAATACTTTAAGAGACAACCTTCTGCTGAATCCACGCCGGCACAAGGCGCGGGTCGCGCCGATGCCAAATGCCAGGAGCAGACAGCTGAAACCAGTGGTGTTGGTTTGAGAATCGTTCAGAGACTATCCAGCGAAGCTAAGACGTCCATGCATGCCTGCGGCTCAGCTGTTTTCAAATTACCAGGGAAGCAACACAACCGCAAAAGAGAAGTAGGTGAGCTAGACGATTTCGCGAAAAATGTTTTGTGTCGCATAGTGTTCATAATGTATGCTGAAGGCGAGTATCCAACAGCAGAAAACTAGTTTCGCATATGAAAATAGCTGAAAATTTTAACGGAATCAAATGGACCATGTTGAGGATACTGAAAGACATGGGGTTCACGTATCAGAAAACGAACGATGGTAGGACATCATTAATGGAACAAAGCGATAGAGTAGCTGCAAGAACTGTGTTTTTTAGAACAATGCAGGAGATCAGAGAAGCTGCCACATCACGAATTTATAATTTAGATGAAGTTTTCATTAATCAGAACCATGCAAGGGCTACGTGCTGGAAAATGAGCGATGGGTACTTGGATTAAAATTTCCTGCTGGTAAGCAGATACTGGTTTTATTCTCCAGGGTAAGATGATTTTTAAGGCGTCAAAGGCTAAGAATTCTGAAGGTTACCACTCTGAAATGATGTAGAGCGTCTTCAAAAGCGGTTTACACAACAATTATTGCCGCATATTCCTGCGTCTTCAGTTATAGTCATGGACAATGTGAGCACCCACTCAGTGCAAGTGAACAAAGCTTCGAATAGGAACTCCAAAATGGCAGACATTATTGCCTGGCTGTCATCTAACGGAATACCTCGTAACTCGTCGCATACCAGAGCAGAATTGCTGGTTCTTGTCAGTCAACACAAACCAGCATACAGAGTTTATGTGACAGACGAAATTGCAAAGCAGTATGCACACCGTATCGTTAGATTATCCCCATACCATTGCCATTACAACCCAGTCGAGCTGATATGGGCTCAGGTGAAAGCATATATTGCAGAAAAGAACAATACATTCAAAATTGCAAATGTTGAGAGACACACATGAAGCAATAGACAGCATCTCAACATCTGCATGGGCAGCTTGTGTAAGACACAGAAAAACTGCAACATGAAGATTACAACAGGGAAATTGGCAAGGACACGGTTATGGAACCATTCGTCATAAATCTTGCTGAGTCTGATTCATCTACGTAGGACAGCGAAGACGATGGCGTGTATTTTTTGCTGTGGAGTATGAAAGTACCATTTGCTGCTACTTATGACTTTATTTGTATGACTGTTCCTGCAGCAGCATAAAAAATTATTAGTAGCTCAAGCTTCATCTTTCACCCTGCCTTGAAACATTGCCATTTTCTTCATAAAACATATTTCGTTCAATTAAGGACACATACTATAACGCCGTAGCAGGTTACACAGTGAAAGAAGATTAGCTTTTAGTAACACATTAAACGATCTGTTTCTGACATCCTTAAATTATTAAATTATTAAAACTTGAAAATGCTTTAAATGGATTCGATCACTGTGGGTGCCTAATGAAAGCAATGAAAAAATTCGTTTGATTAACGAAACAAATCGTCTTCATTCAAAAGATAGAACATTAAACACTGACAGTATTTAAAGAAAGAATGAAGCTACATCATGATTACTGACAAAATAGTGTGTATATCACCTTGAGGTTGAAGCTCTTCCTTCTGCTTTACAAATAAACTGGTGTTTTGGAAGGGATCCACCTTGAGCAAAGCACAATTGTTTCTTTTTGTGGTATTGCCCAGAGACGTTCCGTTGAGGTTTGAGCATCATCACTGGGTTTTCATTTGCTTTCTGTTATACAATAGGAAAAATATTCGTTAGTTCTTACATGTATATAAATTAGAGTTTTTAAGAAGTTTTTACAAAGCTGAAAACAGCAAAAAGTTTTGCATATGTACCTTGTTACCACATGAAGTGGTTTCCCTGTTTTTTTTTTTTTTTTTTTTTTTTTTTTTTTACAGCTGTTTTACTTTCAGAGTCTGTCGTCTTCAACCATGTAGAACTTACTGTAAGAAATTATTTATCTCGATATTTTATCCGATTGGAAATGTTGTGATTGAGTTCAACTGTAATCATTTCTATGTGGAAGGTTGTGTGTGCGCGCACGTTAAGGATTCTCGTTACTAAGAATGCAGTTCTTACAGGTCACTGTGGAACGATGTGTATGGTAGCGCACCGTCAGCTGTCTCAGTGCGTGAACTGATGGAAGGAAATTGGCAGCGTCGCAACGTATCTTCCCTCTCTCTCTCTCTCTCTCTCTCTCTCTCTCTGAGCAAAACGCGTGACGCACCGGCCTTCATAGCTGCTCTCCATTCTAGCACGATCACAGCAGGCTGCGACCTCTCATGTCTTGCAGCTTCTCTCCACCACACCCTGCGTCCGACCACTTCCGAATCCCCTCGACAACTGCTCGCGATAATAACATCTCAGACTCAGAGTTTCTGTATGCACACAGCAGAATCATAGATGTCCAACTTTCAATAATATTTTTTTATGTTTGCTCTCGTTGTCAGAGTTTGTTGAGTAAGCTAGGGTACAAGATGTTTAGAGACACTGTTGTGAAGCCACAGGAGCCTGTAGACTTATCTTTGTTCAGAGGCAATGGTAGACCTAATAATCTGGTGCCGGTGACGGGTCCAATTTGCAGTTTGTCTGGGCACGACCTGCCATGTACCAGAGCTGTAGCAACTGTTTGTTTTGTATGTAGGCCTACTGATCATCTGTCTAGTAGTTAAGTGTAGATGGCCGATGATATGCCAGAGGGATTAATTTCTATTTACATTTTTTTGTGTAGAGCTGAATGGGAATTAATGTTTTGTCCTGTTTTAAAAAATTTATTGCACTAAGATGGAAGTAGAATACGCAGAATGGTGGAAACACAAGGTACTACCGCAGACTCGGTTGCTGCTTTAGCTCGCCAAGTGCAAGCGTTAACGGGGCAGTCTGAGAGCACTTTTGAACTTAAGTTAGAGGCTCGTAAGGAGACCCATGATTAGTCACAACCGGAGTCTCAGGAAAGTAAGTCTGGATTGAAAATGCCTTCTGTTCTGTATGACTCGGCAGTTGTCGCTCTGATTGATCGCTTCTCAAAAAAATGGTTCAAATGGCTCTGAGCACTATGGGACTTAACTGCTGTGGTCATCAGTCCCCTAGAACGTGGAACTACTTAAACCTAACTAACCTAAGGACATCACACACACCCATGCCCGAGGCAGGATTCGAACCTGCGACCGTAGCAGTCACGCGGCTCCAGACCGTAGCGCCTAGAACCGCACGGCCACGACGGCCGGCAATCGCTTCTCAGGTAAGGCAATGGAGGACATGACAATTTTCATTATGGATGTTAGGGACGCTGAAGAAGCACATGGGTGGTCAGATGAAGTAACCCTGTATGTTGCCTATAAGCTTTTGTCGTGAGTCGCCTACGATGAGACAATGAGAAAACCACATACGTTCCATGAGCGGTCTGTGGGATTGTGCCAGTGGTACCAAAATCAGAACAGTGCACGATTTTTTCGGGACTAATTGTCGATGCAGCTCATCGAGTATGTGGAAGCGTTCGTGGATATAATGCGTAAGCTAAACGCAAAGACTTACGTACAGACCCAGAAACTGAAAGGGTACTGTTACAGGAGACAGAAAATAGAGCAATGGATGGTTTTCTCGTGGTATATCCACTGAAATGTCGCGGAGGGTACAGATGGGGAACCCAGACCACTTAGTCAGGTCTGTAATGGAAGAAAACTATAGGAGAAGTTGGAGGAGACGTTAGAGCCCAGAAATACAACGAGGTCGCAGCCAGACACCAGATGCTGATCGTTGAACTGCGCGATCGGCTCTCGTGTCGTCAGACCACGAGTGCCGAAATCAGACGACAAGCCACTGACGTCGGCCGCAGCCGGCCGTTGCCCTTCTTGATCAGCACTCCTCAGCAGCAGCAAGACCTCCGCGATACTGTCCAGAGTGTGAATGCCCTAGGCCAGGCATCGAGAAGCCACTCCAGGTTGGCTGACTTCTGCGTCATGTACGATTACGCCAGTCCCCGGTCATTGCCCTGTCCCAGATGGTTTGCCGTGGCCCTCAAATGCAGCCCTTCTGCGAAATGAGCGCCGGGAACTAGCATTTAAACACTGTCCGAGACGAGTATGTCATGATCGGGCACAGAAGGGCCACACCCGGCGCCTGGTTTGTGTTAGCCAGGAATCCAAGTTGCGAACTCTGGAGCCACCAGTTCGCGAAAAAAGGACCTTTGCCTGTCTGCACAGCCTGTGCAGGCAACATCGCGCCGTCCACCCACCCCTGCTGCTCACCGTCGGTTCAGACTTCGACTCTGGGCACCGTCATCGCTGTGCCACTGGAACGATGCAACCTTCCGCATTAGAGAAGACCTAGTGGCCTCCCGTGACCACACAGTGGTCGCATCCTGGCGTCTCAGGAAGCCTCGCATACAGGGCACGCCAGCACAGAGCTTTGTGTCCCGAGCAGCGCGTGCACACCGCTCGCCTTACGTCAATGGCTGCAGCTACGACTCCGGACTACTACGAGGGAACTCTGGACCATGCAGCACAATCAGAAGAGTGGCTGAACTGTATGGATTAGTAAAAACTAATAAAGAGTTGTATTTTTACCAGGACCCACCTCTGCTGCTGTGCGCATCTCCCCTTTTCGAAGGAGAAACCACCCCACACCCAAACAGCCTACCTCTCTCGCCTTTACATTGGTGTCAGAAGGACTGTTGAAGACAGACATGAAGATGGTCATCTGGGAAGACAGCAATCAGCGCCATAGTTCCATAGCAGCATCTTTCTGAAGGACAAGTGGCGGCAGAATTCACGGCAGGGATTCCTGGCTGACACATAGCAGGCGCTGGGTTTAGCTCTGCAGTGCCCAAACGTGATGTGCTCGACTGGGCTAGCATTTAAATGCTGGCTCCTGGCACTCAGTTCACAGAAGGGCTGCGTTTGTGGGCCACAGCGAACCATCTGGAACAGGGCAGTGACCGGAGCCTGTCGTGTTCGTTGACGACACCGAAGCAGGGGTGACAGCCGGCTGTGGCCGATGTCCGTGGCTTGGAGTCTGATTTTGGAGCTCGTGGTCCGATGACACGAGACCCGATCGCACAGTTCAATGACCAGTATCTTGTGTCTGGCTGCGGTCTCGTTGCCGTTCTGCGCTCTGACTTCTGCTTCGAGTTCTCCTATAGTTTTCTCCTGTTGCAGTTCTTAGGTTCGAACACTTATAGAGGAGGCTATAGATCTGGACGGGAGGAGCATGTGCGGAAGCAGAGTGAGCAACCAAAGTGCTAAGTGTGTGGCATAGTGGGCCAGAGGGCATTTACTGTAGGGGTAGGAAAGTGGAAGGCACCAGCAAGGACAGCAGTCGTTAAAAGCAAACGGGATTGCTTCTGCATGTAGATCTACGTAGATATTCCACAAGCTACTGTGCCGTGCGTGGTGGAGAGTACCCTGTACCTCTGCTTGTCACTTCCCTTCCTGTTGCACTCGCAAACACGACTGTCCATACGCCTCCGTACGTGCCCTAATTTCTCTAATCTTATCTTCGTGGTCCTTACACGCAATGCATGTTGGCGGCAGTAGAATCGTTCGGTAGTCAGCCTCAAATGCTTGTTTTCTAAATTTTCTCAACAGTATTTCTCGTAAAGAACATCGCCTGCCCCCCTGGGATCCCCACTTGAGTTCCTGTATCATCTCCGTAACACATGTTGTTCGAAGCCACCGGTAACAAATCAAGCAGCCCGCACTGAGTTGCTTCGATGGCTTCCTTCAGTCCGACTGGTGCGGATCTCAAACACTCGAGGAGTACTCAAGAATAGGTCGCACCTGAGTCCTATATCGGTCTCTATTACACGTGAACCAATCTTTCCTATAATTCTCCCAATAAACCATCGGAAGGCAATCCCAATAGACTGTAACACGGCACAAGTTATTTCACAGGCGGAATGTAGCTTTGTGGGCTTAATGGGTGGCAGGAAATAGATTTTTGGTGGACACAGATGCGAATGTGTCTGTTATCAGTATGGACCTCGTGGGAAAGAGGAGACCGGGGCCACTACAGTACAGGTTTCGTGGGGTTGGAGGTAATAGGGTGGAATCATTGGGTACGGCGGTGCTGAAGTTTTCAGTCGGAAAAACTAAGTTTAGCGAATGCATGGAGGTTCTGACATTGCGTAGGTGAAGGATATTCAGTGATTCTCGAGCTAGACTTTCTCGACAAACATCATGCTAAGATTGATCTTTTGCAACGCACAGTGGAACTCAGTGGGACTTTGTTTCAGCTGGAGGAAACTATTGCAACTGAGCCATTGGGGCAAGGTTCACCTATCGTGGGGGTGAGACAAACTGAACTACATACGTTTTCAGTAAATATCGATAAGCAGGATAAAATACCAGCAGGCACGGGAAAGATAGTGTGGGTTTCCTACCTATTTGCCAAGGACAACATTACATGTGGTTCAACCACTCTTAAGCAATGAAGAGTTGGATAGTTCACATTGTTTTATCCGCAGGAGTTTAGCTCGTGTGGGTGACATCAATGGGGAACAGATGATTCCGATTAGTGTGGATAACTGTGGCAGAGAGGAGGTGACTCTTTCAAAGGCTGCAGTAATAGCCACTGGAAGTCTTGGAAAATGAAGACTTCGATAGATCGAGCCTAGAAGAAAGCCACAAGCACACCGTCGATAAGGAAGTGTTACGAAGGAAACTAGATCATTTGAAGGGCAGTGATCGAATGGCTATGGAGAACTTGTTGTTGAAGTTTAGTGATTTAATTTGTGCCAACGGTAGGTTACTAGCAACCCCGCTGATGCAGCAAATACCGACAGGGGACATTGCACCAATTTGCAGGAAGCCATACCGTGTAGCAAAGCAGCTGCAAACATTGGTAGGAGAATTTATTGAACAACAACTACAGGATGGGATCACAGAGCCGAGTGACAGTCCCTGGAGCGCAAATATTGTCATGGTGCCAAAAAAGTACATGTTTTTCTGTGACTACAGATATCTAAACGCGCTAACCATTTCAGATGTTTATCGAATTCCAAACATCACGGAAACTTTGGATAATCTGTATGAGTGTCAGTAGTGGATCCCATCAATTGGAGGTGGTGCCTAAAGATAGGCCGAAAACAGCGGTTACCATCCCAGCAGATGTTCAATACAAACGCATGCCATTTGGATTAAAGAACGCACAGGCAACTTTCTAGCGGTTGTTAGATGCTGTACTGAGAAAATTAAAACTAAAAACTTGTCTATCTCGATTACATAATTGTCTACTCAAAGGGTTCACCGGAGCACGTGAGACGTTTTGAGGATGTCTTTAGTAGACTACGATCGGCACATTTATCGTTAAGTGTGGACAAGTGCCATTTTGCGCAAACTCAGGTAAAGTAACTGGGACACGTCATTAGTGAACGCGGCTTACAGATCGTTCGTCGTCCTACAGATGCAGCTAAAAATTATATGATAACACAAACAACTAAGCAGGTACAATCATCCATTGGCCTCTGTAATTATTATAGACGGTTCATGAAAGACTTTGCGGAAATAGCTGGATCGTAGAACATGCTAGTGAAGAAGGGCACGAAATCCCATTCACCAAAGTAATGTCAGGAAGCATTTGAAAAATTGAGAGAAATATTATTTTCAGATCCAGTATTGGTTTTTCCAGATTTCGAGAAAGAGTTTATCCTTTCATGCTTCAAATGAGGTAGTCGGTTGTGTTTTGAGATACATTGTAGATGGCCAGAAACATCCGGCAACTTATCGCTTCAAGGCAGTTAAACAAGATTGGGCATAACTACTCAACAACAGAGAAAGAGTTGTTAGCGGTCATACATGGTATTACATATTCTCGGTGTTATCTGTGTGGTGGAAGTTTAAGGTCTGAACAGATCATGCTCCTTGAAATGGTTGCTTGGTTTGGAAGATCCATCTAGTTCTAGTAGATCAACTGGATGGGCACTAAAGCTTAGTGAATTCGAGTACGGGGTAATCCATAAGCCAGGGAGTTCTAACGCGAATACAGATTCGTTTAAGCCGCGGGGTAGCAATGTTAAGTACGCTGCCGAAGACACAGCAAGAGATAAGGAGTGCCAGGCACTTACATCACAGCCACATTTCGTTATGCACGAGGGTTTGTTGTGTAGAACGACGAGGTGTTGAACACGTGTGGTGGTTCCAGAGGGTTTTCAGAAGGAAGTTTTGCAGCAAGCTCACGACCATATGTTGTCATGTCATGGGCGATGTGCGACGGACAGACTTGTAACAGAGCAGTTTTGGTGGAGGAACAGGAAGAGCGCCGTGGAGCTTTATGTTAAGGACTGTGTACCACGCGCGCAAAGGGCCGACATCACGAATCAGAAAGTGACGTTGCGGAGGTTACAAAGGAATCCAGTCCATTTTCTGTATTGGGATTGCATGTCCTTCGGCCATTTAATAAGACACCTGCAGGAAACAGGTATGTTCTCATGATCATCGATCATTTTTCACGATTTTTGGCAATGGTACCGATGTCAGATCAACAGGCTAGCACTTTAGCACAGGCGTTAGAAAATAATGGAATATTGAAGTTTGGGGTGCCTGAGACCATAATTACACACCAAGGTACAAATTTTGTCTCGGATTTAGTGAAGCAGCTATACTGTGTGTTGCTTATAAGGAAGTTATGGACGAGTCCGTTTCATCAGCAGAACAATGGGAAAAAGGAACGCGTGCGCAAGACAATTGCAAAGATGTTTAGCTATTACCCAGGTCCCAGACATGACTATTAGGACGCCTATTTACCATATGTACTGTGTGCCTGTAATTCGAAGGCTCGTATTGCTACGGACTTGTCGCTAATTTAGTTGGTGTACGGCAGGAAAATGACATCTCCCTTTGACATTTTGATTCCTAAATTAGGTCTATGGTGAGTCAGTAAAGAAATTTGGCTGAAGATATAGGGAACTTTAGAGAAATATGCAAAAGGCAAACACGATGGCGCTGGAATGTCAGGAACAACCAAATAGACGCATGGGCAAATTGTCGCAATACCGCGTGGAGCAATGGGCAATGGTTACGAATCGCCATACGTCAAAGGGAGAAACAAAGATTTATTTAACAAAACACCAGGGACCATAACAGGTAGAGGAAATGACCTCAGCAGTCAACATGAAGATAAAGTTTCCCCAAACCATCTGTTATAGACGTCAATTGCATAAAACCGTTTAAAGGAATGGTAGAGGGGATACCACAGTTATCAGTAGCGAGTCAGGAGGCGGAAGTTACGAAGAGGAAAAAGAAGGAACATGGAATGGTGAGCAAAGTAAGGTGCATGATGTGATGTATAAGTTAAGATCGTGTAATTAAGTTGTATAATTTTAATTTGTTGGTTTTTTTATTTTGGTTTAGTATATCAGAGAGTATGTAGTTTTTATTGCCATAGGAATAATTGTTATTCTCCTTTGCGGAGTTGTTAGCTTTCACATGTCATTATTACTGACACTGCCTTTATTATGGATTGTGCATTCTCAGAAGGAGGGAGGGGGTAATAGATTAATTTGTGATCTGTCTCGGTGGCCAAGTACGGACGGATATGTGGACATGTGAAGCGAGTTTGTTTTTGGGGGAAGGAAGTGGGATGAGTTGTGGAAACGAGCTTCTGCCAACCCGAACGTACTTCCAGAGGGTTTATACTCATTGGCTACACTCCGTATTCACGCCAGAAAATGTATGGTTGGAATGCTACGAAGGAAGCAGACAGGAAGGGTTTAAAAACTCGAGCTTCGGGAAATCTGAATGATCATTAATGGCACGACTTGTGAGGTAGTCGGAACGGACTTTCGTCCTCCGGCTACGCTCGCAAGCTCAACTGTTATGGCATGTCGCGTAATACGTTGTATTGGCCAGAAGGATCATTGAGGGTATTACCCATTCAAAATTTAATGTATTTAAATGACAATCTCAATCCAGAGCTTTGCAGTTCTTGGAAAGATTAATATAGTCCCAGCAAGGGGGTATTTCAATGGAATAAAGATGGCAGCTTGTACATCGTTTCTGGGAAGAATAGGAGCACAAAGTATTAGTGGTGAGCCTATCGGTCACCAGTTGCGTCGTGTTTCTAGCAGGCTTTTCCGCAGTGTGTTTGAGGGTAAGACGCAAGAGGGCACAGGCCGTGGATGTGCCAACACACCAGTTACCCGTAGAGTGGCTGACAGGCATTGGTCGGTCAAGCAGTTAGTTTTAAGGTCTTAATTAGTGTGTAAGAGTATGATAGGGGATACATGGTATAGTAAAATGTGAGCTTAAGTCCTGTAAGATGAATTTGGGAGATTGTCAACAATGTGTAGATTATAAGAATAAAGTAAGTTAAGTGGGACCACGATGATAAAGATTCGGGACGAATGTTCTCAGAAGGGAGAAGATATGTTGCGCCACGAATAAGTACAGGCGTGGATTTGGGGAATTCATTTAGGTTTCGCGCAGCTATGGCTGAAGGCTGTAGTTAAGGGACCGATTGGCACATTGAATGGAAGGCGCGTACGATGTTTATATTTTGCAAAAACCTTAATTCAAGGAAAGGTAACACCTAAGAGATTTCTAAAAACGATGTTTGATTAAATAGTTTAAAAATGGTAATTATTTAGCGACAATAGCGTTGCGTAATGTAAGTGTACTGTACTTTTTAAGCTTAAATACTTTGCGTGATGAAATTTACTTTCGAAAGATAATGATAATTATTCACCAACTATAACTTCATTTATGAAAAAGAATTCGAACTATATATAAGAAAAATTACGTTCAGAAGATTTGTAGGTTAAGAGCAATTTGTTTGAGCTGAAGTGTCGACTGCTGACGTTTTGTGATAGATCCAAACGTTTACTGGACAGAAACGAAGGTTAGGTTTGTTATATCCAGTACATGATCCAGATAAATAGTAATAACTTGTTTATTAGATTATATTCAACTAATAGTTTTTTAATATTTTGACATGTGGTGTATTTTCTCAATATAACACTATATTATGCGTACAGATACACCTAATATTGTTGTAGCCGTAAATACACTAACACTGAACTTCTGCACTACGGAAGTATAAACAACACACTTTCAACTACAAACTTAGTCAATCTAGACAGCTTTTAAATAATGAGAAGTTCTACAAGTGTAACAATCAGTCTTCAAGGGAAATCAAAGGGAAGTTTCGAAATAAAATGAAACTTCTGAGAGAGGACGTATAAACCATGATGTATACCGATGACACGGGGCACTTCTGTCGGACACGGCAAAGGACTTGGAAGGCAAAATAACTGACGATAGCCGAAGTGGAAAGGATATAACATGCAGATTGGTGAAAGCAAGAAAAGCGTTTCTGGAAAAGGGAAATTTGTTAACTCTAAATATAAGCTTCAGTGTTAGAACATTCTTATGAATGGATTTGTCTGGAGTGTAGTATTGCACAGAAATGGGACAGGGACACTAAGCAGTTCAGATAAGAAGAGAATATAAGCTTTTGAAATTCTGCGCTTCAGGGAAATCGTGAATATTAGAGGGGTACGTCGGATAATTAATGAAGAGCTACTGAATCGAAATGGGGAGTAAATAAATTTATAACAGAGCTTGACTAATAGAAGTGATCACTTGATACGACACATAGATACGTAAAAATTGTAGACGGGGACAAAGATGGGATTATTGTAAGCAGGAGCAAATGGATGTGCCTCTCACTAGTTATACGGAAATGAAGAGAGAACAGCATTAAAAAATTTCACCAGGCTAGTTTTCTCACAGGAGACGACAACGTCAATAATAAAAAAAATGAACTTGAACAAGCAGATAACAGTCTGAAGTGAACTGGATTACAGAAATGTACGTACAGTCTTCTTATTAGATGTGAACTCACTGGGTTGTGCTAAATACCATTGTAAGGAGTCAGCGAAGCACATTGTGCATGTCGTCCTCATAAAACAAGAATTGTCACTTCACTTCCTCATAACGCTGTTTGTATACATTTTGCGCTAATGTCTCTGTAAAACGAACGTCGTAGTGAGCGTAGCTCGCGGAAGTATACTTTTTCTGGTGCTTCAATAGCGTGGGTTAGATCCGAGTGTTTTCCCGATTTCGTCTTTGCAGTTAACAAGACACTTATAACTAGCGTTAAAGGAAAGTCACTGGGAGATACTCTCAGCCTCCAGCAGTGCTAATTACAGAGCAGCATCAACCGGGTACCACCGAAATATACTTCCAGAATTGCTGTCCTCAAAATGATCGGTGGAGCTGGTACAACATCCATCGCATTCATTAGTTCTCTCGCAGTCTCAGACAGCCAAAATCCAGCGACAAAAGACAAGACAACGAAAACCACCAGCACAATAGGTACCGGCTCAGGACTGAGATGTGGCAAAGAAGGCCAAACCAGGTAAATGCATAGTGGCAATGTAGTAGACGTACGAGTAGATGTGTTAGGTACTCAAATGTGGACTACACTCTAGGAGTTGTAGGCATAGACAGTAGCTTGTGTGCTAATTCAGTAGACAGAAGCTGCAGTCGCTATGGCCAACCTACTTTCCATAAATCTGGCAGTCTAAGGACTTGGACGACCCAGTGACAACAGCTGTAAATTCTGCAGGAAATAACACGTTTCCTCGCAACAGGAAGTACGGTAGCAAAGACAACACCTGTCAGTTACCAAACATGGGTCCTTATGTTGTCTTTGAAGAGTGAGAAATGATAATGTGTGAAAGTTACATGCAATGGCCCTAGGAAAAATGTTGTTTAGAGAAAGTGACAACTTACGACATGAAATTATTAATATGTCAGCTACTGGCAGAAACAGATTTAAAACTGAAACCAAAAGTGAGCAGTCAGCAAACAGATCAACATTGCTTGGTGTCTTTCGACAGGAAAGCATGGAGGCTTACATCCCCACGTTTCTAACAAAGAGGCGGTTAGTTATTCGCGAATGTGATACAGTATCTAATGGAGATATTCTTGCAGAACTAAAATTTAAATTTTTAGTAACTGACGCAAGACGGTTCACAAAGAAAGTAATTGAAGACGGAGAAGTGAAAGTCGATCCAATACCTAAATACTCGTAATACTTAAATCTCAGGAGATTTCTCAATATGTGTATCTGTGCGGTATGAGCAGCCCAATTGCTCCGTACGTCCAGTCAGTTCTGCAATGCTGTAACTGTTGAGACATTTCCATTGAAGTCCACAGTATCCCAGTAGAGTGCTCGTTGCCCAAATTCGCAGAACACGATGCTCCACAATGCTCGCATAGCGGAGAGCCCAGGTGTTTGCATTGCTCAACGGAAATCATGCCACCACTGACAACAGTTGTCAAAGTTATCAGGAGCACTTTATTGATAGGCGCAGCAAAGCTTATGGAAATGCTTACGTGTAAGATGCCCCATCACTTCGACCATGATCTGTAGAAGTTGCTGCCATTGTTCCTACGATACAAGTGCCCTCTACTTGTGATTGACCTAATGTATGCTGTAAGACAGATGGTGTGAACGTGACAGAAAAAGGCTACAGTAAGGACCTAAGTATCCAGTTACACCAGTTACAACTCCCAGATCTTACAGAAATAAAACAGTCACTCGCAATCCTTACAAGCACAATTATTCTGATTTACGAATTTCAGTATCCAAAGAGTTCTACACAAAACAATCCATATCCTCCCATCCCGCTATCCACATCTCACTCTATTCGAGAACCTACTATTAACAGCTTTTGTGCTTTCACGATGGAGATCTTTCTTTCCCTAAAAAATTTAACAGGTGTGGCAACGGCACAGACTCTAATATGGAACGCTGGTGACAACTTCTCTAAATCTGACAAAGTACTCTGAAATCGTCTATCGGAATGCATGAACAGCAATATCGAACAAATAAAAGCTTTATTGCGAACACAGCAACAAACCCATATCAGCAGCTTGTAATTTTGAAACCTGGAATAAACCTTCTAATCGAATACAGTTCAAAGGATATGCAACAAATTGAAACGACAGAGACTATAGAAAACAAGGAGGAGCCATTTTAACTAGAGATACAACTGCGTTTAAAAAATATGACATCAATTTTAGGATGACAGATTGTCTAGCAGTGGCTGCTGTAATGGCTCTCCTGAAAGCGCATTTACCATTGTCACCATTTACAAGCCTCTTAAGGGTAAAATACAATATCTTACATTGGATCAGATTATTATGCAGTTTCGTGCACTGTTCCCTATATCTGCAGACTTCAGCAGTAGTGGGGCAATATTCCTATAACCCCATTCTGAGTTTTTGCTAAATTTATTAAAAATGACAGACCCTCCCCCTCCCCTCTGGGAAATTTCCAGCCCTCCCCCCACCGTTTCCCTTTGTATAGATGTAGCAATGTCACACAGATGACATCACACTTTTGATATGAAATTAATTGACTAACTAATTAAATTGTTCAATTAATTACCCTGTCCCCTTCTGCGATATCTCCAGCCATCCCCTATTGGCGGGAAACTTAAAAAATCTGTGGTACATCAAAAAACGGCGGTAAAATCAAATGTTGATTACATTGCACTGGAAAGAACACAACAGTAACGGTAATAATAACAATAATAATAATATATTCATTATGTATAAAAATTCAATTTACATATCACTGGTGTGGTAGGATGTAGGGTACTCTCTTTATTTCGTCATCTTTAGAATAATGTTTCATTCTATGATGTCACAATCCAATATGGCCTACCCAGAATATTGGTGTAGTGTAACTCCAACAAGGGTTCAAATGGCACTGAGCACTATGGGACTTAACATCTGTGGTCATCAGTCCCCTAGAACTTAGAACTACTTAAACCTAATTAACCTAAGGACATCACACACATCCATGCCAAAGGCAGGATTCGAACCTGCGACCGTAGCAGTCACGCGGTTCCGGACTGAGCGCCTAGAACCGCTAGACCACCGCGGCCGGCCCTCCCACAAGGGGAATGCTCCTCTGTTCCCATATACGAGCATATCCTTCATGACTCAGTACCACCCAGGACTTGAGCAACTGATTCACATTCTCTGCCAGTGTTTCGACTACCTCTCATGGTGCCCCGAAATGACGAATGTCCTACCCACTATCCTTCCACCCCTCTGACACTGGTATTGCACCACCCTCGAAACCTGCATAATATTCTCGTCCATCCCTACACAGCCCCTGCTCCCTGCCTCATGGCTTATATCCCTGTAATACACCTAGACACAAGACCTGTCCCATACATCCTCCCACCACCACCTTCTCCAGTCCGGTCGTGAGCATCACTTATCCCATCAAGGCAGGGCTACCTGTGAAACCAGTTATGTGCTGTACAAGCTAAGCTGCAAACAGTGTGCTTCAGTCTATATGGTCACGACATCCAACAAGCTGTCTGTCTGCATAAATGGCCACTGACAAACTGTGAACAAGAAACAGCTGGATCACGCTGTTGCTGAGCACGCTGCACAGCACGATGTTCTTCATTTCGATGACTACTTCACAGTCTGTGACATGTTGATCCTTCCCACCAACACCAGCTTTTCTGAACTGCACAAATGGGAAATCTCATTACAATATATCTTACATTCCTGTGACCTCCTGGCCTCAATATTTATTAGTCATTGTCCTTGCCCACCTATTCACTTCACCGTTCCCATGACGGTGGCCATGTGTGTGTAAGTTGCGTTTGTGTGTGCATATTATCTATTCTGATTTGGTATCAGGAATGTGATACCATCAGTGCAACATTGCCACATCTACACTAGAGGCTAGGGTGGAGGTGGGAGGAGGGAGGGCTAGGGATTTCCCAGAGAGGGGAGGGGGGAGGTTCCTCCATCTTGAATAAATTTGACAAGCATGCAGAGTGGGGTGATACGAACATTGCCGTACTACTTTCAGTACACACCACTAGGTATGGGGTTGTGCAATAGATGTCGCAGATGGCAGAGGTCTGACTGAACTTATAGAAAATTTCAATTTAGTAAGGCTCTTTTACAGTGATACCCAACTCATACAGAAGACCATCGACCACGGGTCTATGATTATGCTCTCTTGGTTTAGACTGAGTAATAGAGTGTACAGTCATATCGTAACAACAGGAGTATGCACATGGAAGTGGACCATTCTAATGGTTTTACTGCACTAATTTTTAAGTCATTATTTATTGACAAACAATTATCATATTACTCAGCATGCTAAGAGCAAGAGCCCTGTGAAAGCCTTTATCGCTACCTGCTCCTCTGATCTCTGGTGGCTTGTCTCATAACCACAACCTGAGCATCCCACTAGGGGGCAGTGATGTAATGCTTCATGAGAATAAAATGCTTGCACCTGAAGTGTAGCAACAGATTTGGGTGAGCGTCCACTGCCATGCTGTGGGATGTGGGCGACATTTTGCTGATGAATCTGAGTAATGGCTGAGGGAGTTTCTTCCAGTTGGGTCCACTTAGAGTATCGGGACAGATGTATTGACTTTAAAAGGGGCGGACACGGTGTTTGAAGTTGTTGTTTGGTTCCTCCTTGAGCGATGGCGAGCTGTGGGTTGGAGTCCGAGTCCCTGAATATACTGCCTTGTCTGGAGGACAGGGAGCTTGTGGCGGTTTTTAACTTCATCCAGGGACAATGTGGGAACTACAGTGGGCACCTGCCTTACAACCATTGGTGATGAGGAGTGGAATTCAACGAAATCTCTGTGTTCTGCCATTCTGTTTGTTGAGACACATTGTGCTGTAACATTGTGTGGTCCAAACCTGTGTAACATGTTGGTTAAACTCCTTTCTTTTAATAAGCCAGTGTGCTACTTTTTATTAGACTTTTAAAATATTCTGCCTCACATATAATGGAGGTTTCCTAGGCCAGTACACAAGCACTATGCTGGCAAGTGGACACTGTCCATATGTAATCTGTTGTGTTTGTCTTTATATTGTATATAAAATTGTGTGACGCCAGTAGCACTGACAGAAGTATTTCTCACGGTTTTGTTAATTGGCTTTCGATTTCTGCTGTGCCTTTTTGGCGTTAACGGGTACTTATATTTTGATTTCTGTGGCCTGTCGTGCTGTTGGCGGTTTGGTGATTGCTATTTGGAGTATTCTTTCCTTTTTACTGTCTGAACACTAAATATTTGATCTACTGATTGTATTACAAATTCAGGCTTAATTCTGTGAGTTTGTCAAAGTAGTATTTAAAAGTTTAAAGACTTTTGGTGTATATTGCATGAGCCTCTTATCGTTTATGGTCCTCGACATTGTAATGAATTTAATATCTTAAAAGATAGCACTGTGGAGGGTCTTCTTCCTTGCAGGTTTCTGTTCAAGACCTGTTTTCTAAATCTTGGTAACTCAACTGAAACATAGTAGTCCACCTGATGTGGATGTTCTTTGTTTTGGTAATTTAATCTGACTGCTGTCACAGCTAGTTGACGAGTGACTGATTGTAACTGTTTTAAAATTATATTTAATCATATTTGTCGCTGAGAAGGCTCTTGATTAATTAGTGTTTTTCTCTATTCTATTGGCTTTTCTAATAGCTGCAATTGTTTTCCATATTTTATTACTTATGCCCTCATTATTCTGAGTGTTAACGACAGCAGAAAAGCCAATAGGGTGTAAATTGGTTTTCTAAAGTGTCCACCTGGAAAATTAAGATGTTTGATCTGATTGTAAAATAAACTAATTGAAACTGTATAAATTTTTCTGATGCAGCACCTTACCACTCACTAACATAGCAACTTAAAATTTTAGAACAATTACACAATCATTGCTCAGACTACAGACTAGTATCGACTTTCATTTCATCACATTTGCTGAATCGTTTGACCTGCAAGTAACTAAAAACATTTGCAAGTTAAATCTCTCGTTCTTGTAAAACCATTCTTCAAGACACGACCCTAAAAGCATACATAAGAAAACATATACCAGCTGTCATCGCGTATATTAAACTCTTCACATTGCTTCAGCGCCACTACCCAAGTAAACCTTGTTACAATTAAATGGTGGCAATCATGCATCAATAGCTCTCATACAAACACATCATCCCGGTTCACAGAACGCCTGAAGATAGAAGTTGACTGTGGATATTGCATCACAGACACAGTCCCTTTGACTGTTCAGAGATGTCACTAAATCCGTCCAAAAACGTACACAACCATACATGACGTAGGGGTCCAACGGTCGATCAGTTCCAGTCATTCCACGAGGAAGGAGGTACACGGCTCGTGTTGTCTGTAGTTCAACCATGACTAGACGGTTAATACCGCAGTTCGATCGCGTCCGCTTTGTTACTTTGTGCCAGGAAGGGCTCTCAATAAGGGAAGTGTCCAGGCGTCTCAGAGTGAACCAAAGCGATGTTGTTCGGACATGGAGGAGGTACAGAGACACAGGGACTGTCAATGACATGCCTCGCTCAGGCCGCCCAAGGGCTACTACTGCAGAGGATGACCGCTACCTACGGATTATGGCTCGGAGGAAACCTGACGGCAATGCCACGATGTTGAATAATGCTTTTCGTGCAGCCAAGGACGTCGTGTTATGAGTCAAACTGTGCGAAATAGGCTGCATGATGCGCAACTTCACTCCCGACGTCAATGGCGAGGTCCATCTTTGCAACCACGAAACCATGCAGAGCGGTACAGAAGGGCCCAACAACATGCCTAAAGGACCGCTCAGGATTGGCATCACGTTCTCTTCACCGATGAGTGTCGCATATGCCTTCAACCACGCAATCGTCGAAGACATGTTTGGAGGCAGCCCGGTCAGGCTGAACACCTTAGACACACTGTCCAGCGAGGTTCCCTGTGCTGGAGGTTTCGTGCAGTTTTGGGGTGGCATTATGTGTGGCTGATGTACGCCGCTGGTGGTCATGGAAGGCACCGTAACGGCTGTACGTACGTGAATGCCATCCTCCGACCGGTAATGCAACCATATCGGCAGCATATTGGCGAGGCATTCGTCTTCATGGACGACAATTCACGGCCCCATCGTGCACATCTTGTGAACGAATTCCTTCAGGATAACAACATCGCTCGACTAGAGTGGCCAGCATGTTCTCCAGACATGAACCCTATCGAACGTGCCTGGGATAGATTTAAAAGGGCTGGTTATGGACCACGTGACCCACCAACCACACTGAGGGATCTACGCCAAATCGCCTTTGACGAGTGGGACAATCTGGACCAACAGTGCCTTGATGAACTTGTGGATAGTAATATACAGGCATACATCAATGCAAGAGAACGTGCTACTGGGTATTAGAGGTACCGGTATGTACAGCAATCTGGACCACCGCCTCTGAACGTCTCGCTGTATAGTGGTACAACATGCAATGTGTGGTTTTCATGAGCAATAAAAAGGACGGAAATGATGTTTATGTTGATCTCTGTTTCAATTCTCTGTACAGGTTCCGAAACTCTCTGAACTGGGGTGATGCAAAACTGTTTTTGATGTGTGTGTATTCCATCATATGTCGTACAATCCTATCACTGCCAACGCAGTAATACTTAAAAGCAAGCAAATGGTGACAAAATTCATAAATTAAATTTCCTATCAAACATCAGATTGTTTTACATCATTTATAAAACACAAAGCTACAACATATGTAATCAGTAAAAGCTAAACTGAATATTAATTTTACACCAGAGACGATGAATGAGTAACAACCTTTTGTGTTGTAATAAATAAATAAAATACATATGAGAAACAATTTAAAGGATAATACAATTGCCTTATTAGAAATGTTCTGTGTTTGTACGAATTTTAGGCTATCGGACTTCTTCTCTTACACTTCAATTATAGATGCAGGCAGCGGGCCACAAGTACATCAGAGTGTGCCATAAAGAAGAAAATCCTCCTGACTTGGTTTCACTTTACTTGAATAAAAAATACTTGATACTGGTATCAATTTTTTCTTATTTTGAAACATGTATGATACAAAACACTCGTAGCCCGTCATTCTCCGAAAATCATTTCTTAACAGAACTTCTGCATACCAGAGAGAGTGAAAAACAAAATCATGTACAAAAAATGAATGATGTTTTTTCATTGTCTGCACCTTACTGCGCAGTCGTAATTAACGTCTTTGCCAACGCTTACAGTCTACCGGTGTTTTATTTTATTGTTTAATAAAGTTTAACTTTACGATATCCCGGAGATCTTCCATCGTGTACCTACACAACTGCCCTCACACTGTATGTTGACATGGTATGGAGACGTACAGTTGCAGATAGGGGCTGATGCCCTTTATTTGTCGGATTCTCTTTTATTTAATGGAATGGATATGTCAGCTTATCCTATGCATGTTAGGGTTCTACAAGAAATTAAAAGATAATATAGCTTCAGTTTCGCTGCCGGGTTTCGCGCTTACGCACTGGCCGATTTGGCGGCTAAGAGCTAGACGCTAACGGTCAACATGTTAGACGCTACCATCGCACTCGTTTTCTTAGAGTTAATTTCAGACTGAGTGTCACACTTTCTCCTGAGTACCACATACTGAAGAATTTCCGTGGCGTTTGTCTTCATTCTAGGTGCAGTGGGTGTGTGCTTATTGTTCAAAATCCGACGATGTTGCAGAAGATCTCCATTTTTACGGCCCGGGCGTCATTATTACCCGTCGTACTCGCATTTTCAGCTGAGAGAACCCCGACCAACAGTATCCGTCGATAAGTACTGGCTCGAACAACTATAATTCACTTGTTAATGTATCAAGCGTTGTGAGCCACGATGCTCAGAAATTATTTCGTTGCACACGCATGTTCATGTCACCCCACTTGTCCATCCACTTGTTGAAAGTCACATATGGCCGCCCAGAACATAGTATAAATCGGTTGTTTTAAAGTTAATTTCTTCATATGGAGTTTGGTTTATAATGAAAATCCATACAAACATTGAGTTACAACAACATACAAAAAAAAAAAAAATGTTCAAATGTGTGTGAAATCTTATGGGACTTAACTGCTAAGGTCATCAGTCCCTAAGCTTACATACTACTTAACTTAAATTATCCTAAGGACAAACACACACACCCATGCCCGAGGGAGGACTCGAACCTCCGACGGGACCAGCCGCACAGTCCATGACTGCAGCGCCTCGGACCTCTCGGCTAATCCCGCGCGGCAACATACATAACATGATAGCTTATACCTGTGGCTGACATTCCATCCATCGCTTGTACTATGAACATAAATTTCTTAAATTTTAAATCGTCATAAAATTTTCATTAACTGGGTTCTGTTACTACAGTTAGTTTGTTAGCTTCAACTTTTCTTCGTTCGCATCACATATACAACTTAATTACACACACATTATCATGGTACAATACAAGCATATGATACATTTATGCTTCATCTTATAGACTGGCTTTTATCACTTATGGGGGCTTATTTTTTCCTTAAGTAGAGGAGGGAGCAAATCATTGGAAAGAGGACTAAACATTACGCATTGCTGGCCTAACTACGCTTGGCGCCGTCTCCTTTGTTTGGGAAGGAAGAAAGGAAATACTTATTTACTGTTACGGTATATTGATAATTTTTACTTATGGACCGTCTGACAGCAACTGAATAAAACACAATTTTAGTGCCATACGCGTTTCGCCTCTATTTTCTGCAAGGCATCAGTGGCCTGGAATATGTACATATGTTAGCTATTTTATTTACATTTTTGTCACTGTGCCTATAGGTTATAAACAGTTCTGGTGGTTGGTACTTCCTATTAAGTAGTAATGTTTTGAATTGTACTTACAGGTTGCGTGGACAATTTCTTACATATTACGCTCCTGTTGCATTTTTGGTGTTGTTCTTTTTCTTATGAACGGCAATTTGCGGTTTTTTCCACATTCCACAGCACTATGCACTGAACGCTTGTTCTAATGCAATGTTTTGGTTTCTGTTGCCGACTGTCAAACGTTTTGCCAAAGATCGAATGTTATTGCCAAACTTAAGAGTGTAACTATTGAAGTATCTGTGGTCTGTTCGTGTATGCATTTGTGTGTGCGTTTGTGTATGTGTGTGTGTGTGTGTGTGTGTGTGTGTGTGTGTGTGTGTGAGTGTTTTTTGGTGTGATATTAATTTTATTTTATTTTTGTCCTCTGTGTGTGTGTGTGTTTTGGTGTGATGTATATTTTTTGTGCTGTGTGTGTCTGTCTGTATTTTGGTGTTATATAATTTTTTTGGTTGTGTATGTGTATGTGTGTGTGTGTGGAGCCTGTTGTGATGTGCGTTTGTTCATTTATCACATGTTTGTTTTCTGCTATGGCTTCCTGGATGTGGAAGTTTTCTTGGATTTGTATATGATGTTTGTCATGGTTGATTATTCTCATTATTTTCATTTCTTGTTCCATGTTTGTAGGATGATGGTTGTAGTGTTTTAAATGCTCTGCAAATGTGGAATGGTTTGTTTCATACTTCCAACATCTGATATGTTCTTTGTATCTTGTTTCAAAATTCCTGCATGTCATGCCTATGTATAGTGCATCACAACTTTGACATTCAAGTTTATATATTCCTGATTGTTGGAATTTGTCCCTCTTGGTAGCTGGCTGGCTTAGGTGTGATTGAAGGGCATGCCCAGGTTTATATGCTATTTAGAAGCCCTGTCTCTTTAGGATGTTTGCAACTCTGAGTGTTAGTTTATGTGTGTAGGTCATGGTGTACCATCTGGTTCTTTTCTGTGTGGTGTTGTCATTGTGTGTGTTTGTTGAGTGTGTTTGTAAGTTTTCAGCTTGTGAGTTCTTTTGTATTGTGGAAATGTTGTGTTTGTTTTTTATTTGTGTTTTTATTTTTTGATTGAGCCTGTGTACCACATGTGTGTCATACCCGTTGTTCCTAGCTATTTGTATGATTGTACTCATTTCTTGTTCATAGTTTCTCTTGCTGAGTGGGATTCTGTTTAATCTATGTAACATGTGTCTTAGTGCTGCAAGTTTCTGGCTGTGGGGATGGTTGGATGTGGAATGTATTATTGTGACTGTGGCTGTTGGTTTTCTAAAGATGTTAAATGTATTTTTACCATTTTCTTTTTTAATTGTAATGCCAAGAAAATTTATTTGGTTTTCTTTTTCTTTATCAAGTGTGAATTTTATGTTCTGATGAGCTTTGTTTATTTCTGAATGGAGTTCATCTATTTTTTCACTTGGCTCATCTACTAGACAAATAATGTCATCCACGTATCTGTACCAATATATGATTTTGAAACTTTCATTTGTGGTTATCTTATCAAATATCTGATTTTCTAGGTGACTGATGAAAATGTTTGCTAGTGTTCCTGATATTGGGGATCCCATGAGCAGTCCATCAGTTTGTAGATAATATTCTTTCTCAAACTGAAAGTAGTTTTGTTCAGTTGTCATTCTGAGCATATCTGTTATTTCTTTTATTGCGTCTGTGGTGAGGTTGCTGTGGGAAGAGGGATTTTGTTCTATGATTTCTATTGTTTCTGTGATAGGGGTGGAGGTATACATATTTTCTATACCGAATGAAATCAGTGATGCTGTGTGTGGTACCTGTATGTTCTGTATGTTTTCTATTAGGTTTCCTGTGTTTATCACTGTTCTGTTGTTTTCTACTTTATAGTGTTTTGTAACTAACTTTTGGAGGTGTTTGGCTATGCGGTATGTTGGGGCTTTCTTGAAGTTGATAACAGCTCTCGTTGGCATTCCGTCTTTATGTACTTTTGGTTGACTGCGGAGTGTTGATGCTTGAGGGTTTTTCTGTGTTAAGTAGTATTTCTGTTTGTCTGTGAGTGTGTGTTCAATGTTTTTCAGTGTTCGTTTCACATTTGCCTGGAATCGTGTAGTTGGACCTGACTTGTATGGCGTTGGTGTTTATGTATTCCTTGGTTTTTGTGATGTATTGCTCTTTATCCATGAGTACTGTTACATTTCCCTTGTCTGCTCTTGTTATTGATATGTTATTGTTTGTTAACTTTTGTTTTAACCTTTCCATAGTAGCTGCTTCTGTTTGGTTGTTCTTATTGTGTGTCTGCTATGTTTGTTTTATTATGCCTCACTAGTTCTCTTGTCAGTCCTATGTTAATTTCACAATTATTTTGTTGTTCTTCACGTGTAAGGATGTGTTCGGTTTCTACTATGAGATTTTCTATGTATTGATTGTTCACTTTGCTAATGGTGCAGTGTTTCAAACCTTTTTCCAAGAGCATTTTTTCATTTTCGTGTAGTTCTGTCTCTGTTAGGTTAACTAAGCGTGGATGGAATGTGTGTTGGTGTTCATGTGGTTTCACATTTAAAATGTAAATGTATTTTTGCGTCTTTTTTACTGTTAGTTTCATTATCTTATGTTTATGTTTGTTTTGTAAATGTTTCATTACTGTGTATGTGTTGTGCTCAGTTTTTTCTAATAGTGCCATGAAAACTGCGGCGTTTCCTACGTTTTTTGCCAATTCTAGATGAGTCTCAGAGATCATCATGTTTAGGTGCTGTTTTTTCGAATAGAGCATCTTAATTTCATGTAGTAACCAATATCGTTCTGCAAATGATTTCGACTTTTGTGCCACTGACGGTCCATAAGTAAAAATTATCAATATACCGTAATATTACACGCAACTGAGGAAGACAGGACTACAAAAGTTGAACTTATTTACTGGTTCAAGGATTTATGAGGAAATGTTGCTCGTTCAGTCATGGACTAGTTGCCAAGGAATTTTGTTTCATGGAAATACTGTGTATTGACTAATCATTCACATAGTATTATGTTGTTTCTTCATGTACTAGTGCTATTTACTTCAATTCATGTGTAGCTTAGTGTGAAATATGACGTTTTAACCATCGTAGACTTATCTTTCGCAAATACCAATGTCATTATTCAAGCTTTCATGTGGCACGATAAAAATTAATTGGTTTTTGTAAAATTTCATGCTTCGATGTTTATGTGTACTCTGCAGCGAATAGGTACTGATAATTGTCACGGAGATACACTGCGACGATGCATATTTCATTTTTCATTTGCCTTATGACCTTTGTATAAATATCCGTATAACTAAATTGTTTACTCGAGGTGCGGCCCGTTTCTTCATTTGTTACCTGCTGCTCTCGACGCAATTCTCTTCTTCTGCGTCGTGACGATGCACTGGTCGCTGAAAGAAAAAAACTTAAAAGTAACTGTATTACGTAGCTCGGTGGCCACTGATACATTTAGTCATTACATCCGTCCTCAGATATTTCCATACTTTGTTTAAATTAATAGACATTCGTTTATTCTAATACCTATTGTGAACGTATTTTGTCATTTCTCCTTAGCTTACTCGCACCGTATAATTTTTTCATAATGCTTCCTTTTGCTTGTAAATATGTTGTATATAACTTAGTATTTAATTAATCTCTGTGCACATATGTCAATAGGTTCCTTAGTTCTTAGGCAGTAGATGTGATTGCGTAGTATTTCCGTTTACTGTATTTAAGTTAGGTGATTGCACATATTGCAGTCCTATTTGGTTGCGCCTTCTGCCTGACTGTCGCGCATGCGCACAGCTCAATGCCTCCTCTCCTACTACTGACGTCAGCGTGTGTTGTTGAGCACAGACAGCTGAGCCATAAGCTAATTTTGTGTATACCTTCGCTTCGCATTAAGCGTGTATTACTACTCATACCTGTTAATTTTATGCTTACAAGTACAAATCAAAAGAATTACTTGTGCCTATACACACACATTACTTTATCTTAAAATACACTCCAGAAGAAAAATTACTCTTGGAGTTATGTACCCTATGTATAATTATCTTGTGATAGAAAGAAAAAAATGCTAACTAGTTTCATCATTCTATAAAAGCTTTTATATCTTTGTGAGGGTGGAGACTCTTGTCTCTCCCCGTTTTCTCGTAGACTAATCTGTACGTCCCAGGATGTGATATTTTGGAAATTACATATGGTCCTGAATAGAGTAATTGCCACTTCTTATTCAGTTTGCTAAATTTTGTCGATTTAGGGTGCGTCCGTAAGAGGACTCGTTGCCCTTCAAAAACTTGTGTAACCCGTTGCAGTTTCTTATTACAAATTTTCTGTCTATACTCGGCCCTGTTTTCTAGCGTAACCATGGCTTGCTTGATTTTGTCTTGTAGTGTCATTTCTGTAGTGGGTACCTTTGGTGTGGGCGACTGACTCCCACTCCTTCGGTCGTTCTGCCGGAACATAAATTTATTAGGTGTGTAACCTGTTGAAGAATGTGGAAGGTTACTGAAAACTTGCATGAGAGGAGTTACGTATTCTACCCATCAGGTGTGTTTGTGAGGGTTGTATGTCCTAATAAACCGGTTAAATTCTTTAAAGACTCGTTCCACGGGGCTTGCTTCTGGGTGACAAAAAGTTCGTAATATGTGCTTTATGCTTTGTGAGGTCATAAATTGTTTCCACTTTTGACCAAAGAAATATGAAGCATTATCAGTTAGATGTGCCTTTAGTTTACCTACTCTTCTCAAATAGTCTCCCTCAATTCCTTTTCTGATATTAGTGGCTGTTGCATTTTTAATGGCATACATTTTGATATGTTTCGAGAAAATATCGTACAGTGTTACTACGTATCTTACTCCTCCTTTACTTTTTGGATACGAACCATCTATGTTCAGGGATACTATATCCAGAGGGTTTTTTGTGGGTATTGGATGTAGCTCAGTCTACCTTGACACATTGGACTATTTTGATTTTTGACGTATTGCACATTCTCTTAATACCTGTAGGATTCGTCTTCTGAAATTTGGAAAATAACGAAGAGTTGCAATTTTTTCAGTACATGTGCCTACTCCATAATGTCCCCATACTTCATGTGTGTGTCTTTTAAATTCGTTGACATAATCTTCAGGAATACACACTCACCATTGATCAGATTTTTCATGTTTCCTATGAATCAAAACGCCCTTGTATTCCTCATACCACTTACTTACCTTTCCACCTTCATCCTGCTTAAATTTTTTCATGACTTTACTCCATCTGCGATCTTGCTATTGCATAATTTACATTTGCTTACAAAACTTATGTTAATCAGACTTGTGTTGTACCTTGCATTAATAACGTTTTTAATTCCGCACCCTGCTCTGTTAATTCACCAAATTACTCTAAACCTTGTGGTAACCGAGACAAGGCATCTGCAATAACACTGTGACTACCTTTAATATAAATGATCTCGAAATTGAATTCTTGTAAATATAGACACCACCTAGGTAATCTATGGGGCAATAGTTTACATGTTAAAAGAAATGACAGTGACTGATGGTCACAGTAAACTTTGGTATTCTTACCCATCAAAAAATATTCAAACTTTTTAAATGTCCATATTATATCTAAATTTTCCAATTCTGATACAGAGTAAGATCTTTCTGATTCCGATAATGTGCGACTAGTAAAACTGATGACCTTGGGCACTTCTTTGCCTTCTTCTTCTCGCATCTGGAACAAGCATGCCCCCAGCCCCTGAGATGTGGTCAGTAGCCTGGGGTTCAACTACGACCGGTTGGTGTTTTCCGACGGAGTAGTGTGACTTAATTCATTACCTGGAGTAATTTCAGTTAGTTACACTGAGTGGGTACTTAACTAATTTGTGTCATTAGCTACGGTGCCGTTCTTTTGATGTCCGAAGGTCGGCTGCGGT
This sequence comes from Schistocerca nitens, assembly GCF_023898315.1. NCBI lineage: Eukaryota > Metazoa > Arthropoda > Insecta > Orthoptera > Acrididae > Schistocerca > Schistocerca nitens. The sequence goes on along the minus strand of NC_064614.1, from coordinate 658,660,600 downwards.
ACAGCGTAAGGCATGGCACTGTTACCGCGCGTTGGCCACTGCTGCGGCCGATTATTTCTGTTCATGTTCGGCATAGGGCTTTGTGATGGTGGACTGTAATTCGCTCGTGAGTTGAAATGACTCCTGTTGTTTTGAAAATTTCTTTTAAATCGTTCTTTTTTCCGTTCCCGTTACCGTATTCGTTACCTCTGGGTATGTAACATTGTTGTTGTGTGTACCATCCATGCTGTTTGTTTGGGTCACGTTTTATTGACTGATTTATATAACTATGTTGTTGTTGTGCCTGATTTTCGGTTGCCCTATTGATTACAGGTCTTTCTTCATATATTAAGTCGATAGAATCAAGCACTGACAAAAAATATTCAGTGTCGTGGTCTGGCGTTGTGACTAATTTTTCTCTGATGTGCGATGGTAAATGACTTTTCAAAATTTTTAACACGTCTACCTGTGATATTGGGTTCGTCCAATAGCGTGTCTCGTTCAGGTATTTTTCAAAGTATCCACGTAGTCTATCGTATTTGCCATTGCATGGCGCGGGGTTGAGAACCTCGTATCTGAGTCTTTCTTGCACTGACTCAGACCAGTATATGTCGAGGAAAGCTCGTTCAAATTCTATATAAGTGCTTCAACGTTCGGCCAGTTCAGTTGCCCATAAAAGAACGTCACCTTGCGAATATCCCACGACACATCTGATTTTCTGTGCTTCCGTCCAGTTGCGTGGAAATACATGACGAAAAGCACTTGTAAATAGTAATGGATTTATTCTTTTACTTTCGGTAGCGAATGTAGGAAACTGTCGATGGTTAGCAAACCTTCGTTCGGAAAAATAGTTGATAGACACGTGGCATTTTCGGTCGTATTTATGTTGTTATTGTAGTTACCGGTAGGTCCGTTTGGTAATTGTTCAGTTATTGGAGTTGTGGGTATGTTTACATTTTGCACTCTACAACTGTTACTGGTACCTGTTGTGGGACTCGTGACAATTTGTGGACGAATACCGACACGTTGTGGTTTGTTCACTGTAGCCTGTGTATTATTTACATCATATTTCGAGATATAGTAATATTTTCTTCTAAAATATTGCGGATCATATTTTCTACAGCTTGTAGGTCAATGTTTACCTTGTTCACGATTTCATTTTCTTTTTTCTGAATAGCCTTTTCTACTACATCTGTGTATAACTTACAATCGGTTACTAACTTCTCTACAATGGCATTACCCTTATCTCACGTACCTGCTTCAGTCTTACTAATGATATCACTTAGATTTTCACTGATCTCTCTCTCCTTCTTAGCACATGCTGAGTCAACTTCTAATGTGGCTTCCCTTAAAGTAATCTCTTCTACAGTTAGAGGTACACCTCTATAGTCTTTATTTAGTTTTTTAATGACAATGGTTACCTTTTTTACTGTCGAATCCAGCTGGTTTTGTGTGGTTTCAATGTTTGTGTTTGCGTCTGTGATTTTCTATATCCGTTGCTCTGCTAGATCATTATGGTCGTTAAAATAATCTACCTTCTGTTTTAGCTCCGTAATGTTACTGTTGAATTCAGAAAGTACGTCATACTTTAATTGTTTTTTCGTGTCATTCAATTTTTCGTCGATTTCAGTAGGGAAATTTTTGGCTAAGTCATCAAACTTCTGTGAGACCGTGTCTTGAAAATCACTGAATACTTGTTTTTGTTCTTGTTTCATTGTATTTAGACCTCGTGTGACGATGTTCAGATTTTGTGTCAAATAATCAATTTTGGTCTTCGTATCTTTTTTATATCACTGAAATTGGTGTTAATATTGTGTTTCATGTAACAAAAGTCGTGTTTATGTAGTAATAACTGCCATAGCAGTGCTTCAGTGTACTATGTGGTTGCTGCCAGCTGTACTTTCCAAATTCATGTTTGTGTTGTGACCAAGTGGTATTTGTAAGATGTCAAAATTCTTATTGGAATCGCTCTCCCATGTTTCATTCATGAGCGGTATGTCGCTCTGTGACATGCGTGACATTGTCTTGTCAATTGTAAACATTGTGTCGTCGAGGTTATTCTGCTGTGGAGACAAGCTATCATTTGTCACACTTGCGACACTCATCTCTGATCTACTTAAACTTTATGCAGTAGGCATGCATGGTGCCTGAACTTCAATTGTTCGATCACGCAATTCTACGCCATTTTGGCGGATTGCATTTTTGCTATCGCAATCAACAATGGGAATATATTTTTTCTGCCATGTTAAATGAATATTTAAAACATGAAATTTTAACAAAAATGTTAAAATTTCGTATGTCAATTATTACACTTGACAATTGTAATTTACGTGATGTCAAAGCCTGTTTTACGTCTATTATGATGTGCAAATTATTGTGTCACAGTTCTTTATGTTTTACTGACAATGTGTATCACACTGAAAAATTCCTGTAAAATTTTCACAATAAAATTCAAGGAAGGGAATAATGAGGAAAAGGTTTCTATCAACATCAAAATAGGCGCTACCAGGCGTAACCATGCAAGTAACTTGCGTAGCCGTCTTACCTTTGCTACGCCAAACACAACAGCTTTTTTTTTTTACGTAACCTGCGTCAAATTCTTATTGCTTTCCTAAATTTCTCCTCAATTTTTGCCTTTTTGCTTTACTTGCTCCCTGTCGTGATTCATGCAAACAGAAAATACAACTACTTTTTATGATTCATAAAAATGTCATAGAAATTTCTTACCATAACAATAGTTAACAAAGCCTACTCACAACCGGTGCCCTGAAGTCCTGGCACAAAGGTCGATAGTTGTGTCACCCCCTACTCAGTTTTGTGAAAAAGTTTATTTCTGAAAAAATTAAATATTAGAAATAAGGGATGTTATTGTAGCCGACCTCTTTCAAATGAAACTAATTTTTAGCAAAATTCCTTAACACTACACATACAAAATAACATGACATAATGGACTTTTGCAAATCATGTACATAAATTACATAGAAAGGTGAAAAAGAATTTTCAATAATTACAAAATTATTATTTTTTTCTTAAATAAATTTTTCAGTCTTTACCTGAAAGAGAAACACACAAAATTTTTCAGTTTTCAGTACTCACATATTGCATCACAATTGTGGGCACCAATGAGAGCATCCATATGACACTTTCACTAAATCATTAGAAGTAGGGGTGGGAATTCACTTCTCCATTATATTTTATGACGAAAAGGAAAGAGGATGAATCACTGAAGATCGTGTCGTCCTTGCTTCCTTTTCCACTACAGCTTGTAGGCTGTCTTTCATGAAGCCTCCATGTTCTTGAGAAACAGATAATATAGCCTAAGCTTCTTTCTCAACTTAAACCTAGGGGAAGACGAAACACATTTTATATTATATTTTCTTGCAATAGTTCCAATAACTGAGAAGTTACCAGAAGGAATATTGGCAACAAGTTACATTCTACTTCATTATTTAGCCTGAATCACAAAATTTGGATCTATCTTTTCCTTTTTGCACAAACCATAGCTTCTATGCACTAAAGTTCAATTTAGTTTCTTAAATAGTGACTTCTTGGGCTAGTTTGTGATGTCTCTTATTACTTTAGATATTGCTTTAACTTAGAAAATTGAGTAACCTTTGTAAGTTTTACCTTCATTTGGCTCAATTATCGTACAGATTAGTATCCTATAGAAGCCATTTATTCGACAGCACTTACTTTGCTTTGTTGTACACCCCATTATAAAGTTGTTTTTACTATAACATATCAATACTTTACTATCTGCAGTTTCTTAACATATTTGTTGGATTTTGTTGTCTGTATTTATCAGTTAATTGACCATCTGCCTAAAGCAAGATTAAGCGTTTCTCAAACCTTTTCGTGAGAGGTGAGGGAAATTACTCATCAATTTTCCACCATTGAACCATATATGTCAGCCTACTGACTTCATTTCTCTTGTTTCTCCGCAATTTCACTTATACATATATTTCGACGCTCCTTTCTCCCTTTTCTCTTCGTCAGCCTACTGACCTCATTATTTACTTATACATTTGGTGTGACCTCACACCACCTCCACGCATCTCCTTTGATTAAAATTAAACCCGCTTCGGCTTGCCTCTAGGGGCACCACATTCTTACCCTCTCTTAGCTTCAGACAACCTTATTCCCAACTGAAAATTATTACTTTACGCAGAGTCTATTGGTTCAGATTTTAGGAATTTCCAGCTTCAATAATTTCTCTTAATGTAAAGTGTCTCTCTATTTACGTAGTTACTAACCCTTTTTATGTATCTTATTTATTAATGATTTATTTTAGGCATGCATTTTCTATTGCTGGTACACAAAAGTTACCCATTGTTATTTTAATCTTTAGAATTTGCTTCTGCAAACTATCTGTCAGATTCCTTTGTAAGTCATCAGTTGGGTACAGTCCTTTTTGGGAACCATTCTCATTCACTAGGAAGACATTGCAAACTAATAGTCTATGTACAACATGAAGACATATGTTCCTTACTTACTATGATAGGACAGAAGAAGGGAATAAAACTTGAAAGGGAAATAAAGTTTTGTCCAGCTGCGACCGCACAGTACGCCAAACCGTGTATTTGCCAAAGAGTGGCAGACTCCCTGCAGTATCTAGTGCTTGTTATTTTTAAATCTTTTCAGATCCACAATATTTCGTAAACCTAGTTCTTTCTTACTCTTCCGGTATTCCAAGCGATATGCGTTCGCATGAGGCTTACTTATTACCCACAATGGTCCTTGATAGATACGCATAAACTTCTTTGTTTCGCTGAAGTTTTCTTAGATTTTTCTTTAGGCTTAACCAATACTAGTTCACCAATGCTGAAACTAGTGGGGGAAGCTTTTGCGTCATGCCTTCTTTTTCTATCCAAGGCTCTTTTACGTATGTTTGCTCTAGCTTGTGCCTTCTTTTCGTCTAAAAAGCTCAGAGTTAGGACTGGAAAAATAAACCATGCTTTAAATGATGTTATGCGGTCCCTGATTAAGCATTAGTTCACACTGAGCAAAGCCTGTGGCCTCATGTTTAAGATTATTGATGATTTCTTCAAAATTTTTAATATGATCGGCCCAAGTCGAATGCTTTCCGGCACAATAAATTCTACACAGTCTGTTTAATTCATGCATAACACTCTCGCTCATATCCCCCTGCGGAAAATACGCCGAGATTCTTATATGGCGATTTCCGGCCTTTTCAAGACACGCCTTATATTTTTCAGATACAAATTGAGGACCACTATTTGATATTGACTGTATCTTTGCCTCTGTTCCTTCTATCATATAGCGCTCTTCTGCATTAGCATCTTGCACATTATTACTGAATTAAGTATCTTCTGCAAGTATCCTTTATTCTTCATTACACTAATAGGCAGTTTCATTATTAGTGCCTATATAACTTTCTATAAAAGGCTCTTTTATTACCTGAGAGTCAGGTCAGGTTAAAACTAAGTTTTTCAGGTCAAAATCAATTTTCTCCTCATACTTTGTTAAAAATATCTGTACCTATTCATATAAGAACATTTAAACGAGCAAGACTAAACACGGATGATCTATTATCACGTCGCCTATACCAATGGGTATCAAAGCTTCGTGCTGTACTGGTCTAGAAACTTTTCCAGTAGCACCAATTATTTTCAAACCTCTTACTTTTATGACAGTTAATTCACTCTTATTAAGAATAGAATCACAGAATGCTTGGGACAAAGCACTTGCTTCACTACCACTGTCAAGAAGAGAACGCACTGTTACTCCTGAGGTATTAGTTTTTATAATAGGATGAGTTATTTCACTCTGAACAGGTTTCTCATCAACATCTTCTAGTAAAACCTTTTCAATTCGTTTCCAGCTAAAGTAATTCACACTTAGATTCTGGGCTTCATCAATCTCTACATTTTTAGCCGCCTTTTCCAAGCTGCCCGCCAATTTTAAATCAGAGCTCTTGACAACTCACTCTACTTCCATTTGCTGCACATCAGCTAAACTATTCCCTACCTCTGAGCAACTGAGTCTCTGCGCAGCATTGCTACCTATAATACTGTCGTCAGCGTTTACAGTTTGTGGCAAGCCAAAGGTTCCTTGACCTCACCATTATTGCTACCTCCTTCATTCATCAATTCTTCCGCTGTAAAACTTTACAAAACTGACTCTACATCCTCTACCGTAACTTTAGCCTTCAGATTGCCATCATTGTCGACGATGTAAGCCTTTACCTCACCTTCATCCGTATCAGACTCAAACCCGTCAATTTTCTCCTCCCTTTCTTGCTCTTCTTTGACCCATTTTTCCAAAGTATCCAAAATGCTGTCAACTATATTATGAGAGTGGCTTAACAAATCACTGGTACTATATGTTCCTATTTCATCATCCATATTTTATGTTTGCGTGTGTTGGCTGACTGTGGTCTGTGTTTTTGTTACTGTCTGTGATACTGTTACCACCTTGTGAGCGCCAGTTTCCTCAAAGACGGGATTTAATTTCCCACACGCGGCCTGTTATGTCCCTTTGATACAGCATCAAGTAGGGAGCAGTTTGCTCTCCGTCTTGTCTCAACGCTACAATATTTACATTTCTGCTTTAGTCATAGTAACTGTTGCGAAAGTGTGATGTCTGTCTACCCCCTCTTTCGTTAGCACGGCCTTTATTATGATAATTAGACCTTGTATTCCGAATCTTCACTCTTCTAACATTCACGTTCCCACTGTCATTATTTCTGTTGCTTACATGATTGTTAGAAGATCTGTTATTATTTTGCATCTGCTCCTCAACAGCAGTTGCTCTTTCTACTCGCTCTAAATATTCAATGAATCTATCTACGTTATCTCTATTGCCTAAATAATTCTATTCTTCCAGTACCAAGGCAGTTTACCTTCTACACCTATAATAATCATTTCCGGTTTCATCTTTTCTGTTATATGTGACAGCCGTGAACCCACTTTCTAGGAAACTCTTTTACTGACTCCCGTCCTCGAGTAAACTTTTTACCACTCCGAAACTCTCTCAAGACATCGTTTTGTTTGTTGTGTGACCAGTATTTGATAAGAAATGCAGATTTAAATTCAGAAAATTTTTTCCGTCTTATCGTTACGTCAGCTGACCACCGCAAAAGCATCTCCTGACAAATGACTTCTTATAAAAGAAATTTTCTCTCGCTCAGACCATGCATCGGGCAAAACATTCTCAAAATCGTTCCAGAACTCTAATGGATGAATTTGTTTATCTGGATCAAAACGTAAAAACTGACAACATCCGATGAAAGCGGCGTCAACTGAAGACCCACGCTGTACAACAGCATTACTGGAACAACCTGAAGTTACTCTACTTTCTTGGTTAGTAATATTAGTATTTAGTTCTTCAACTTGTATTTCTGCTGCTTCTATTCTGTCAGAAATTCTTTTATCAACATCGTCACAAAATTAACACAGTCAACTTTCATCTTCTTAATATCTTTCTGACAAGTATTTACTGTAATATCTACTTCCTCAAATCGATTAGAACAAAGTTTGGATTCGTTGCCTATTCTTCCTGATAACCTCCCTTCCAGAAATTCATCTGCGTCGTTGAAATCTTTGCGTGCGTTGTCAATTTCGCTTTTGAAAGTACTGTGAAGTTTATTTTACTGTTACCCTACTTTGATTTGCAGATCATGGTGATTAGCATCAATTCTATAATTTAAACTACTAAGTTTTGACGTCATTTCATCCTTTAATGCTTTATTACCAGTCTCAATTTTACTACTTAACTGTTTACTATTGGATTCCATCTTATAGTTCAGTTCTTTATGATGCGATTCAAGTTTAGCAAACAGTAATTGCATCGAATTTGGAGCCTGTACATTGCCACTGGGCGTTTCCATCGATTTTAAAGGATGTTCTAGCATTCCCTGACGTGACTGAATTTCAGACATATTAAGCTTAGTTTCATGATCTGATAATGTTATTAATTCTATCTCCTCCTTTTTGACCTCTACTTCAATTACTTCGTCATCAGAAAATAGTTCTAACTTTGCAGTATCATTGAAATGCAAATCAGATTCTACTTTTGACGAATCATACTCCACTTTTCGATTTATTTGTTCGACGGAACCATCTTCACTAAAATCAGTTTCTGATTCTGAGGGTTCATTGTCAGAGGCTGATTCCATCTCGACTTTCACATAGGTATCCATTTTTAGTAGCCTGTTAGCAGCAACTCCCAAATACTGTAACTATTCTTGACTTCACTTAATTGCTGGACCTAGACGAATGGTGCCGGCGCGGTGTACCAGCAAACGTGATGCGACGCGTCGCGACGTAATGCAGCTAGCAGCAGCAGCAGCCGCGGCGGTGAGAATGGCGGCGGGTTTCGCCTACTGCAGTAGTTCCAGGGGCGGCTGGGCACCGGTGAGCGCGCGTAGCAGGTTGCAGGTGCCTCACAGGTCCGCGCAGCTCCGTGATGACGTACCGTCTTCTTCTAACCCCAGCGCCGGTGGTCGCCGCGATCTACCATCGTCTTCTTTCCCCCTTCTGTTACGATCAATGTTACTGTGGCTAACATTCAGAGTTTATTTACCACACTCGTGAGTAAATCTTAGCACTGTTCTCACCTTGTTTTCTGCCTATTCCACTTCGGTATCCTGTTAGTGCCAACTGAGTCCGTTGTTTTCCACCAATCACTTTCACTATTCAATTTCCTGGACGACACGCACCATATGTTAGGCAGTGGATTATTAATAATAAGACCAATCATTAGTCATAGGAGAAATTGGAATTGTTGCAAATATTGTTCGCCGTCTTTTACAAGAGCCTGGCAACTATTCCTGTGGTCAGCCAGAAAGCGATGGAGAACATACTGTCCATATTTCCCAGTCTGCAAGTCCACATTCTTGTCTAGCCCACTGAAAGACATGTTTCTATTCTCTATTTGCTCAGCGGGATCAGTACTATGATTATAAATGAAGATTTTGAGTTCCAATTGATACATATACTTGGTAAAGTTTCACATGTACACAATTGGAGTATTCATTATGTTCATACTGACAGGAAATCTTTCTATCTTAAACAGCACTATGAGCAGTTCAGGGACGAGCTTTACGGTAAGTTCCTACTAAACTGCCTTTCGCCCTGCCTACTGATAATCAAAATAAATGCTCACCACAAAAGTGTAAAATAATTGTCACCACTTACCACAGGTGGAACACTAACAGTTACTTTTGCGAAATCTAACCGATCCAGGATGATGTACATTTCTCGTAAGTTCACTATCTATTATTACTGAAAATAAGCGTCTTGAATAGCCTGTCTCTGACATCATCTGAGGCAACGCACACTCCGGCGTTTGATTGAGCGGATCTTAAGGTGGCTGGGAGTGAAATGAAGCGCCTGTGAGGCTGCATGATGCAACCCGCTTGGGCCGGCTCGCCAGCGGGTCTTGCCTCTCGGGCTGTATTTACATATGTCGCACAGCGGACGGCCAAGGGAACACCTGCTGTCATCTGCCCCATGCCCATGGTAGCAGTCTCTGAACAGTCGCTTTCTAGGACACACAATATTTAATAACGATGTTATGAATCAATTTAGAATCTTCGTAACTTTTGAATGCATGAAGGTAAGTTGCTCAAAATCACAGAAAAAGTTTTAGCTCGCTTGCATTAGAACACAACTGACAGTAGAACATGACATCTGAACTACAAGTTTAAGAGACCTTGTACTGATTAACATCAAGGTCCTAAAACTTGTATAGCTGTGTTATTTAATAGGTTTCATCACGTGCTGTAACCAAAACTATCTAGCATTAAAATAAAAGATACTTAATCTACTACAAATAATGACAATTTTCTTCCAAATTTAGTTTTCAGTAAATTACTCGAAAACTATTAGAGATAGCTACATGGGGGTCACGTAGTTATTATTTTTATGTTGAACTGAAGCGTCATACAAATTTATATTTAGCGCCTTCAATTTTTCTTAAAAACGTGGATTATGACCAAAACATTGCGTTAATCACGTTGAGAGTTGTACCAGTTAGTTTTGAGATACATCTGCACATTGTGACCAATTTCTGGCTTCCTAGCTTTATTATTCAGCGCCACTTACTTTTTTCTTAAAACGATACATTTAGGTAAAATACTGATCTAATCAATCTGATAATTGACAGTTTAAACATTATTACACTAAACCATATGTTGACAAAGTTTGAAAAAGTGACTTTAACTTTTAATTTCATTCTTAATTATGGTGCAATACTTTTGTGTTACGCACAGTAGCATTGTTGTGACGTGGCACTACTAGCAGTGAACTGGGGTAAGTCACGGCACACTCGCTCGCCTCTTTATCTCTCAAATGATGCAGAGCTTGTTTCGCCACACCTTGGCATCCAAAAAAAGTCTTCACTCATGCCAGAGACAAATATACAAACATACACAGTTTAACAAGATACAAGCTTATGCTTGAAGGCAACTCTCGGGCAATGCGATATGTGACACAACATGACAGAAAATAAACAACTAAAATAAAAATTCCATTATAAACCAGTACAATAAATTGACAGAATGTCGCTCATACGACAGTCAACCACGCTGTCTGCCAAACAACATCACTCAAGAGCTAAAACGATAACGACTGCAAAATAACGTCAAATGAACATTGATGAACCATGTTTCACACTTTACATCACATTACAGTGATGTAGTAACACACAGCAGCACAGTGGAAAACAGACTGAATAGCCCTTTCCAGAAAAGAGCAAACAGTGAATCAGAATAAGCAGACAATTAACTCTACTCCAGCAGTTACTGGTATGGTGGCTATCTATCCTCTTGCAAACACAGCTAAGCACCATGCTAGCACGATCCCATCATTTTCACATCAGAATGTGACAAGTGTAGCATCCACCCTAGCACCACACTCCATACATGACAGTGAGAAGATGGCAGGGATGTTGTTGTTGTAGTGGTCTTCAGTCCCGAGACTGGCTTGATGCAGCTCTCCATGCTATTCTATCCTGTGCAAGCTTCTTCATCTCCCAGTACCTACTGCAACCTACATCCTTCTGAATCTGCTTAGTGTATTCATCTCTTGGTCTCCCTCTACGATTTTTACCCTCCACGCTGCCCTCCAATGCTAAATTTGTGATCCCTTGATGCCTCAAAACATGTCCTACCAACCGATCCCTTCTTCTAGTCAAGTTGTGCCACAAACTTCTCTTCTCCCCAATCCTATTCAATACCTCCTCATTAGTTACGTGATCTACCCACCTTATCTTCAGCATTCTTCTGTAGCACCACATTTCGAAAGCTTCTATTCTCTTCTTGTCCAAACTGGTTATCGTCCATGTTTCACTTCCATACATGGCTACACTCCATACAAATACTTTCAGAAACGACTTCCTGACACTTAAATCTATACTCGACGTTAACAAATTTCTCTTCTTCAGAAACGATTTCCTTGCCATTGCCAGTCTACATTTTATATCCTCTCTACTTCGACCATCATCAGTTATTTTACTCCCTAAATAGCAAAACTCCTTTACTACTTTAAGTGTCTCATTTCCTAATTTAATTCCCTCAGCATCACCCGATTTAATTTGGCTACATTCCATTATCCTCGTTTTGCTTTTGTTGATGTTCATCTTATATCCTCCTTTCAAGACACTGTCCATTCCGTTCAACTGCTCTTCCAAGTCCTTTGCTGTCTCTGACAGAATTACAATGTCATTGGCGAACCTCAAAGTTTTTACTTCTTCTCCATGAATTTTAATACCTACTCCAAATTTTTCTTTTGTTTCCTTTACTGCTTGCTCAATATACAGATTGAATAACATCGGGGAGAGGCTACAACCCTGTCTCACTCCTTTCCCAACCACTGCTTCCCTTTCATGCCCCTCGACTCTTATAACTGCCACCTGGTTTCTGTACAAATTGTAAATAGCCTTTCGCTCCCTGTATTTTACCCCTGCCACCTTCAGAATTTGAAAGAGAGTATTCCAGTTAACATTGTCAAAAGCAGGGATACAGCCGGAATTTGTGCCTGTAGCTTCACAGAATCCATCCAGGCATCAAGGAAGTGGCAGGCCCATAGTCTACACTTATTGTCTGTAGCTGTGCATTCAGATGGTCGTCATAATCAATACATGGCAGCGAGAAGTGGTGGGCAAACAGCCTGAACTTGTTGCCTGTAGCTCAGCATTGCCCTCGTCACTAAGGAGCTGCACTTCCACAACTACAGCACACAGACTGGCCGCCCCCCGTAGCACTAAAGCAGACAGTGTGTTCACTTCCTCGTTCCCAGGAAGAATTGGCAACATTCTGCACTGGCTGACTGTGCTTATACCTCCTACGAACCATACAACGACAGCCACACCTCACTCACAGCAAGCCTCTATGACATCGAAAGGCAGAATCATTCCTAGAATGGAACACAACTGTGACTCTAGTTGTTCAAAACACCATTCTTTGAGAAACACAAGGTAGGCCGCCAAATAATTGTAACATAATACACAGACAAAGAGGACCAATTTGCCAACAAGAACATAATAAACAGGTCTTCGAACATTGCCACAAGGGCATGAGAATTACACAAAACATTTCAAGAAAAGAATTAGCAAGGTCAATGACTTTGTCTCACTGGACAACTATAATTCATAAAATATAAATACCACCAAAATAAATCATGTCACACAGCACTACCATTCGACCAAAGTGACCACAACCTTAACAAGATTTGATTGTGACCCAAGTCAGTAAAGAGGAGACTAATAGCCTGTACCAGAACAGAACGCTTGGTGAACCACAGAAAGCAGACAATAACTCCCCAGCGATTACTGCCATGGTGGCTAGCTATCCTCTTGCCTCACTAACATCAAAAGGCAGAGACACTCCTGGGATGGCTCAATCTGTCTCGCCTGCCCACCTCTTAAATTAGAAGGAAGGTGACCAAATAAATATAACTACAACGCAAACAAACAAGAGCACATTGCCAAAAAGGAAAAAAGCAGGTCTTTGAACGTCGCTACAATGACAAGAGGTTGGACGAAACAAACGCAGACCGGGCTACACAAAAAACTCCATCAAGAGGGAGACAATGGTTAGTAAGCTAAATGGCTTTGTCTCGCTAGTAAATTGCAGTTCATAAAATATAATCAACACTACGAAACACCACGCCATCGATAGGCAGATATGTTCCTGGAACAGCTCACAAATGTGACTCACTTGCTCAGATAATCTTTCTTTGGAAATTTCAATAGATTCACCTTTAAATCCAATCAAGATTATCTAACCAAACAGCAGACGGGAAGTCAAGGAAGATGACTGGCCAGGTACACAGGAGAAGTTTAAATCTTTAACAGTATGTTAGGTCTGAAGTATTCTTACAAATATCTCATTTCTGTTACTGAGAAAGCTGCAATAATTCCATTTCCAAGAAAAACGTTAGTCACAGATTTGAAGCAACCGTTTCCTGTGCATCAGAGTGCTGTAGACGTACAGCACAGCGAAGACTTGTGTATAATAACTTCCAGAAACAACAAAACATGGAAAATTTCATTGCAAACAAGAAGATAGCAACAAAAGTTTGAAGAAAGTTAAAAGAACGTAAAGAGAACATATGGAAAAATTTCGTTAATTTTTTAAATGGTGGTATCAGTTTACCTGAAATTTGGAGGCAATTAACGTTTGCAAAAAGCGAGAAAAATAATAATCATCCATTAAATAATACATAGCATGAAGAATTTGTGAACTTAGTATCATCAGCTTCTAGAATCGAGCAGCCATTTCGTCTCTCAGAGCAAATGGATTACAGTCACGTTTTCGTGCGACCGTTTTCATATGATAAGCTGGTGAAAGCCATTAAAAAGGCAGCAAATTCCTCAACCTGCGGAAACGGAATACACTACCAAATGTTAGAAAAGCACCATGACAAAGCACTCAGAAACCTTTTACAGATAGCCTATTTAACCAAATATGGATGAACGACGAACTAATAGAGGACTGGGCGACTCAAATACTGATACATACTATGAAACAAAATAAAGATGAAGAGAAAGCTTCATCACACAGACCATTTTTTCTCTCTTCTTGCATTGGCAGAATTTTAGAGTGCAAATGCCGGGATGGTTCCTCTGAAAGGGCACGGCCGACTTCCTTCCCCGTCCTTCCCTAATCCGATGAGACCGATGACCACGCTGTCTGGTCTCCTTCCCCAAACCAACCAACCAACCAATTTTAGAGTGTTTGGTCAAAAAGCCTTTGGAATGTTGGTTGGAATCAAATAAGATTCAGCCATCATGTCAGTTTGGGTTTAGAAAAGACAAGGGAACAACAGATAATTTAAATATCTCAACCTCTGACATCTATGGAAGCAGCAAGAAAAGAGAATGTTAGAGCTATCTTTCTTGACACTGTTGGAGGCTATGAAGGTTTACGTATCTCTGTTGACAGTGTTGCTGGAGAAACTGGAAACTGATGAAATCCCGTCATATTTGATTTATGGAATTAAGCACATGATTTCGCTTCTGGAATAAATGAAATGGATCACATATTCCTACAACAGGTCTTCTACAACGAACTGTCCACAACCCAAAACTCTTTACCCTCCATACTAGCGAGCTTGAGAGAATTATTCCTCCCCTGTAAAAATTCTCCAGTATCCATACAATATTTGTATTTACGTGTCAACCACCAGTCTTGATCAGGCAGTGTATGAGATGTCGGAGGTAGTGGGCATTTTGGATAAGACATTACACAGTTGTGTGTTAAAGATTTATCCACAGAGTTCTTACTTCTCTCTAACAGTCTGCCCAGATCCCATGCTCCAATAAAAAAAGGCTCTGAAAAGTGCTGACCAATAACATATTTGCTAACAAGGCAACTAACTCACCTCCTAGAAAAGTTTTACATTATCGAGTCGTTACACAACCATGCATGCAGTTCGTAAACAATTCTAGGTTATTCTCCCACTCCTGAGCTAAGTTTCCTACTTGAGCCAATACGTCCACGTACCTCTGAAAGCCATTTTTTTAGATCAACGAGCGAGGAGCTCTCTTACAACCTTGTAGGAGAGAGGTTATGCGTCCCACGAAAAACGGCACCTGGAAGTCGGATCATCGTATTACAGAGAGAAAAGAATCCCTGTCCACAATTGAGGTCTGTCGATTCTCATGGAACACCGAAATCTTTATCTGTCTTTGACTTCTCCTCGCCCAGTATTCTCGAAAGATGACTCTTCAATGCAAAACACGGTTCCTTTGAAGCATATTTTGGCCTAATGGCACTGCTTTTATAAACTGAGACACTCTGTGAGTTCAGGTGTTTTTCACGCTATGTTTTACAATTTCTGTAAATGTAATCCTGGACCCAACATACCCAGGGAGCATTATGCGAAAAACTGCAGGAACGTGACTCACAGATGCCAGTACTGACAATGGGCAGATGGCAGGCTGCTACCTGCCGTTAGCAGGAAAATTACATGCAAAGTAGATAGCACGAAAGAGATGGAATTAATATAGAAACGGGTTAATCTGGCAATTACTGGCGTTATTGATTACAAGCATTAGCTATTTTATTAATTTTCAGAATGGAATTCAGACAGCAATGATTTTAAATTATAATTAATAACAAATGAGACATGTCAGCCCAGCAATGGACTGACACGATCACAAAATAACGACTGTTGATTTAAATCACATCATATTTCGGTGAAAGTGTTATGGGAAAATACGAGTAAATTTTTTAAAGAAGCTTCCGACACTTGATCACTGCCTACCACTTTGCACTACCACAGGTGTCACGCAATGGATAACTTACAGGAGAGGGGTGCCCCTAGCAAACATGAGACACATGTACTTCACAAAAGATGACAAACAGGGTTATCATATACCTATGAAACGAAGCAGTGGTCCATATTAATCCCTGCTTAAAGTCACGAATAACAAAATTTCACAGGAACTGTTCAATCACAAGAAATGCAGAGAATAAGAAAATGAACAGTTTTTGACACTAAACAGTACTAATCTAAAACTTGAATATCCTATCAAAAACTGGGTACTTTAGGTGAATGGGATAAGACTTTAACGTACACACGAATTATGGGATGATGAATCCACTGTGGTCACACAGTGATTGCCTTAATTCTCCAGAAGAATGAAAAACTATGGAAGCAACTAAAATTTGCTGACTGAGTCATGAATGAGCTTTCAGTCATTCGAGAAAAGTACTGGAGTCCCGAAATGTGGCTAATCATAACAACATGCCTACAAATGCACAATAATTCTCATACCTTGCTCGCCCCAGTTTCTCACAATATTCAGCACTCAGATGTGTGGAAAATAGGGAGTGCTGTGATCCACCACAGATTGCGACATGTCAGCTATCAGATCTCCAGGAAAAGTCTATACACCACGTGTTCTCTTCACATCCCTAGAAGAAGCCTTCTCCACTGTATCCTGGGTCGAAGTACTCTCTGAAACAGCATAGAGTTCTTACTCCTCTCTACCAGTCAGCACAGTTCCCTCGAACCAATGAAAAATGGTCTGCAAAGTGCTAGCCGATTATATTTTTGTTAATAAGACAAGTGCTTCCTTTCCCAGCAAAAGTTCTACAACATTAACCAATCGTCACACACCCATGCACACAGTTCTTAAACAATTCTGAGCTACTGTCCCATTCCTCAGCTAAGTTCCCTGCTTCAGTCAATTCGCTTGTCTCCACATCCACATTTCTCTTAAAATGACGTCCTAACTTCTCCTATTCTAGTGTTTTTCTAGATTAGCCAATGAGGAGCTCTCTTATAGCTTTTTCGGCCAGAGCTTATTCACACAGCAAAAAACAGCGCCTAGAAGTTGGCTTATTTCATTACGAAGAGAAAATAATCCATGTCCACAATTCAGGTCTGTCGCTTCTTATGGAACATCGAAATCTTTGTCATTGACTTTCCCTCACCGAGAATTCTCAGAAAGTGGCTCATCAGAGCAAAACATGGTTCCTTTAAAGTATGTTTTGGCCGGATGGCACTTCCTATAAGAACTGAGACTTCCTGTGTGTACAGACGTTCACCATGCTATATTATACAATTTCTGTGCATGTAGCCATGGATCCCACGTAATGCAGGGCACATTATGTAAAAACTGCAGGAAAGCGACTCACAGACGCCAACAGTGTCACTGGGCAGGGTGCTTGTCGTTACCTCCTATGAGCAGTCAGGCCGTCTCATCCCTTCAGACTTTCCTGTGAAAGGCGGGCTGTCACTCTCAGGTGGACCAGTCTGAGCACGAAGCCACTGGCCTGGGCCACTGTGCTCAGCATGGCTTATGACGTACCCAACTAGACCACAGAGAAAATTACATGAAAAACAGCTACTAGGAAAGAGAAGGAGTTAATACAGAAGTAGATGGTTTAATGCTGGCAGTCACTGACGTTACTGATTACAAGTAAGATTATTAACTGTCGAAATGGAACTATTAACTGTCGAAATGGAATTCAGATAGTAATGATTTTCAATAAAAAAAACGAGTAACACATGAAAGATGTCAGTCTGGGGAAACTGACTGATGTGCATCACATCATAACAGTTGGTGATGTAAATCACATCCTATCTCAGAGCAAGTGCTATGAGAAAAGTAGGGTGAGCTCTCGAGACTTGGTTATTGTGTACCACTTCGCACTATCATAATTCTTTGAGATCCAACCAAGAGTGAAAATTACACCACTCCCAGGTTTACATCACAAGAAGAAGTAAAAAGGTAAAGGGCATGATGGATGTCAGAAGTAATTAAGGAACTGAATCAAATGTTTTGATACAAACAAGTAGTTAGCTCTCAATTTGTATATAGTGGTATAACTGAAAACAAAAATAATTTCAGCCTGAAAATAAATTTAAGAATTTGTGCTCTGAAGTGTATGAACAAAGATGTCAAATGTTCCTTTGATATATTGTAAATCCGTTAACTCGTGATGGCTAAAAAGTATGTTTGCTAGATGACAAAAATAAATTAACAACAAAATACGATGTAAAATAACTTTGCCAAAGCTCTTTTATAAGTTATTAACAGTTCTGGGTTCTTAAAACCTCAATCATGATCCTGGCTTTTATAAAATATCTGTCATAATCTTTGACGATCTAATATCAGCCAAAACTACAACTTCAATATTACACATAGTTATCCTGTTGACAGACATTTATTTACTGGTCATATCAATGGAGAATAATTATTACTACATGTAAGCTTAACAGAATAGGTCAAACAGAAAAGTTACTTTCCTTAGATAAATGTCACAAAGGTGTAATTATTGTTATCATACTACTTGGTTATAGTGTAGATACTCACAGAAATCCAGTGAAGGCTGTAGTTACCACATGGCAACAAGACTTGGTAGATATTCGAATGTGTTAATGCGAAATCGATTTACGCTGGAAAAAAGTTAGTTCCGACTTTGGCCATCAGGTGTAAATCTGGCACTGTGAATACACGAAAGACGTATGGAAATGTTTCTGTATGTAATGGATTAGGAATGGGATGTGGGCAGAAAAAAATCTAATAAGTCAGAAAAGCATAATGTTGGTTTCATTATTAACTGCTACTTATATAATTTGTGCAATATGAGTACCAGAGACGTCAACGGGATGCTGCAGAATGCCAGATTTGCACTTGGTAGCCAAAACAGGAATTACTTGTTTTTCCAGCATAAATTGGTTCTACATTAACATATTAGCATATCTAACAAATTTCGCTGTCATACAGTAATTACGGCCCACACTGTACCTTCATGGGTAGTTGCACTTTAATTATAACCGCCTGATACTAGTAAGAGGCTCTTTCTGTGTTGAAAAACACCAGGACGCACTGTGATAAGTAGGCTGACTCTGTGGCCATATTTTTATGAGACAAGTGCTAGATAAATTCGGTAGTGTGGGAGTGTGCTGGAGTCAATCTGTTGAACGTGTAAATATTTCGAGTAATTTTCACCTGCAGATAAGATTTACATATGACAGTCATTTCCTTCACATTATACCAATCTCTAAGTCATAGTCATTATTTTATTTTAACGTAGTCAGCACATGACACTAGTACTATCACCTACGATTCTGTGAATGAGTATGTGTCATTAATATTTTAGTTTCCCTAATGATGAACGAAGGTTAAAAATATAGCACCTGAAAGTAAAAACAAAAGAATTTCGTTCATAACAAAAATCTTTAATTTGCTGTAAGTCATAGCACCAGATTTGAAATTTTGTCAGATACTTTCACTTTGGCATACTACGAAGCAGTGGCGGCCGTTGAGGCATTCCATTGGCGGTGCCAGAAAACCGTAATTTGGTAGTATGGAACATATTACGGAATTTTGTCAGTAATTCATAGATTTAATAAGATATTATATCAAACAAAACGTATAGGAAAACAGAAAAAAAAGACTTTTTACAACAGCGCCATTCTTATGCACAGTAAGAGTTTGATATATTCCTGGAGAATATGATAGCAAGCGTTTGTATAAAAGAGAGAGAGAGATAGAGAGAGAGAGGTTGGTTGCTTTAGCTGTCTTTTTCGCATGTCTGCATGAGATATAAAACGTAACATTAACTCCCAAATCTTTCTTGCACACACAAATGCACGCGCGCGTACTCGTATCAACAGCACAATTCTTTGCTGCTCATAGAGTATGTGTGGTCACTTTTACGTGGCAGTCGTAAGTAGGGGGTGTATTGAGTATGGTTGCTTAAGATAGAGGTGGAGATCGGGACTGAACTACCACGTTGCTGACACTGCCAACCTCAGCTAACAATTGAGCTCTAGCCGTTACGGAATGATTTATGTGCTCCGCTTTGCTTTGAGTTGTGCTTGCTGGTTGATTCCTTTTCTTATTTCGAAATGAGTGCAGAGCGCAGTCTTGCTCAGTCACAGAGTTCGAATACGACTCTCACAACACCAGATGGAATTAGCGATCCATATGTCCATTATTATATCGGTTCTGCCTTCCCAGGAGCAATAGTGGCTAGCGTTGCTGCCCTCTGGATCACGCGCTCCCGAGTTCGATTCCCGGCCAGGTAGGGGAATTTCTCTGCCCGGGGCTGGGTGTTTGTGTTGTCCTCATCACTTCATTATCATCATCATCATTATCATCATCATCATCATAATTCGAGACAGTGGCTAGATGGGACTGTGTAAAAATTTACTGTGTAAAAATTAGACTGTGTAAAAACTGGGACTTTGTGCGGGCGCTGATAACCGCGCAGTTGAGCGGCCCACAAACCAAACATCATCATCTTCCCAGGAGCACAGAACACGGACGTAGGCTGCTAGCCCTGTGAGAGGAAGGCTGTTCCAAAATAATTAGTAGGAACGAAATTGGAAATCCATTCGTCACTCCTTATTGTTGTCAAATAAATCTGTCACTCTCAAACTGGAATCTTCAATTTTACACACGAATGACTTTTCACAAGATAGCATCCCTAAGGCACTCAGTGGTTCTTCTTTCATTGTGCTTCATAGGAACGTTTTAATTCTCTTGAGCATTGAAAAGCAACGCTCAGCTTTATTATCTCGAGATGGGCGTCGTTAATACCAGTTCCAAAACTTAAGCAGAGTCTTTGAATGAGTCACAAAGTTCATCCTCTAGAATCAGCGAAAGCAACGTTAACTGCGCCAGAAACTACTCTCAACAAAGGCTTAGCATAGAAAGACTTGAAGCTCACCCTTCATATTTTTTCCCCAGAAATGTATATTTGTTTGTAATTTGAAGGTATTAGTCTGGCAAATTTGTGATGTACATGTGAAACTGATTTACATCAAATAAGCCGGCTGCAATGAGGTGTCGAGTGAACTAAAAACGTAGTCTTATTTCAGAAAGGATGGCATCACACACTTCCAAAGCATCTCATCTTTTTTATGCCCATCAAGAGACTGTGGCTTACTGGCAAGAATCGTTTCGTCATTTTCGAAACTAATATCGTCAGTGTCATCTCTGATGTTTTGAATTACCGCTTCAAATTTCTGGATGTCTTGTTTTGTTTTGGTCGGTTCGATTATCTTCTTCTGAATCTGATTAAACAGAATGTCTGCATGAGGCATTGTGTTATAGAAAAATAATACCCAGCTTGTAACCACCCCCTCACTTGTCGACCTTAATGACAGTGAAAAATTAAACCGCGTGTACCTAATGGAAATTTGGGAAAAGCAATCGTCACCGAAGTTAATCTGTCGGTAAAGAGGGAGGAAAGGGTTACATCTAAATGAAAGGAAAAATGCAAATGAAATTGGTGGAAATTAATTTTGAGTGAAGGGTAAAATTAATAAAGGAAGTAAATGTGCGGTCGTTACGTTAACAATTAATTGGCGCTAATTAGATATTTGAGATTTGGGGAAAATTACAGTCGCCAGTCCTATGGACAACTATTATAATAACTGAAAATGAAAGATTAATGCACATATATTTAGCACTAAAAGCGTGGCAACTGAAGGTTGACACGTGTTGTGTGAAAACTGAATGTCTGTCAGAAGTAATAAATTTCGCTACACTCTGACTTAATTTAGCAAAAGAATTAATAAAACCGGAAAACTGGAAGTTTACTTAGTGACTGAAATTAATAGTGAGCTTTGTTTTTGAAGCACATCGAAATTCAGTAAAATAAGGTTAGTCTTGGGCTACCTCAACAATCATTTCAAAAACTACTTGAATCTACGCAATTTAGAAATAAGAGATTTAACTTTGAACTTGAATTAAATGATTCTGGACAATTAACAATAGTAACATTTAGTACGTACCATGCTGAGCTGCAGTCACAGGTAAGCTAAAATATGGTAACAAAACTCGCACTCTTAATTTGTGCTTGTGTAATCTAAATATTGTAGCCAGCTATGAATACCTTAACTGAACTTTGAAATTAAAGCAGTGAAATCGAATGATATTACTTTAATGCTGGCGTTTGAATTTCAGCGACACTCGGGTTCATTCCGGAAAAGGAAGGGACCCTGCTTGGTAATGCAATTGGGACAATGAGCAACAAGGGTTCATGCTACGTTGCTGTAATTTAGTGAGAAAAATTTAACAGTTTGAAAAGCTGAGGGCTGCCATATAGTTCAAAAACTTTACGTGCTACCAGTCTTCCTTGTTGGTTGATTGAAGGCTTGAAGTCGTCGATCGAGGAGGTGAGGACAGTCACTCATTGTCGGCCGTCGCTGTTGCAGAAGCTGGATGTTGGCGCGCCTTCTTCTCGACACGGTCTCCAGCCAAAACAGGCTCTTGATGTGTGCCAGCTAACGCTTCCCGTCCGCGACGCCGTGTCAGAAACTATCATAGCAAGTCGAGCGCAATTACATGCTGCCAAACCCCGAAAGCGTGGCAACTCGCGGGAGCGTCACACAACACACCTGCTCCACTGCCCTCCTCCAGTCAGACTCTCTCTGCTCGCGCTCCACGCGGCAGAGTTAACACTACCCAAGATCCTAAACACTTTGGTTGTCCACACGACCTATCGATGTATTCGTTCGATAGCATAGTTTTCCCTACGCAACACCCAACGTAAAAATACAAATAATATTTACAAAACAAACCAATTTTATATATATATATATATATATATATATATATATATATATATATATATATATATATATTCCTGGAAATGGAAAAAAGAACACATTGACACCGGTGTGTCAGACTCACCATACTTGCTCCGGACACTGCGAGAGGGCTGTACAAGCAATGATCACACGCACAGCACAGCGGACACACCAGGAACCGCGGTGTTGGCCGTCGAATGGCGCTAGCTGCGCAGCATTTGTGCACCGCCGCCGTCAGTGTCAGTCAGTTTGCCGTGGCATACGGAGCTCCATCGCAGTCTTTAACACTGGTAGCATGCCGCGACAGCGTGGACGTGAACCGTATGTGCAGTTGACGGACTTTGAGCGAGGGCGTACAGTGGGCATGCGGGAGGCCGGGTGGACGTACCGCCGAATTGCTCAACACGTGGGGCGTGAGGTCTCCACAGTACATCGATGTTGTCGCCAGTGGTCGGCGGAAGGTGCACGTGCCCGTCGACCTGGGACCGGACCGCAGCGACGCACGGATGCACGCCAAGACCGTAGGATCCTACGCAGTGCCGTAGGGGACCGCACCGCCACGTCCCAGCAAATTAGGGACACTGTTGCTCCTGGGGTATCGGCGAGGACCATTCGCAACCGTCTCCATGAAGCTGGGCTACGGTCCCGCACACCGTTAGGCCGTCTTCCGCTCACGCCCCAACATCGTGCAGCCCGCCTCCAGTGGTGTCGCGACAGGCGTGAATGGAGGGACGAATGGAGACGTGTCGTCTTCAGCGATGAGAGTCGCTTCTGCCTTGGTGCCAATGATGGTCGTATGCGTGTTTGGCGCCGTGCAGGTGAGCGCCACAATCAGGACTGCATACGACCGAGGCACACAGGGCCAACACCCGGCATCATGGTGTGGGGAGCGATCTCCTACACTGGCCGTACACCACTGGTGATCGTCGAGGGGACACTGAATAGTGCACGGTACATCCAAACCGTCATCGAACCCATCGTTCTACCATTCCTAGACCGGCAAGGGAACTTGCTGTTCCAACAGGAGAATGCACGTCCGCATGTATCCCGTGCCACCCAACGTGCTCTAGAAGGTGTAAGTCAACTACCCTGGCCAGCAAGATCTCCGGATCTGTCCCCCATCGAGCATGTTTGGGACTGGATGAAGCGTCGTCTCACGCGGTCTGCACGTCCAGCACGAACGCTGGTCCAACTGAGGCGCCAGGTGGAAATGGCATGGCAAGCCGTTCCACAGGACTACATCCAGCATCTCTACGATCGTCTCCATGGGAGAATAGCAGCCTGCATTGCTGCGAAAGGTGGATATACACTGTACTAGTGCCGACATTGTGCATGCTCTGTTGCCTGTGTCTATGTGCCTGTGGTTCTGTCAGTGTGATCATGTGATGTATCTGACCCCAGGAATGTGTCAATAAAGTTTCCCCTTCCCGAGACAATGAATTCACGGTGTTCTTATTTCAATTTCCAGGAGTGTATATATAGGGTGAGTCACCTAACATTACCGCTGGATGTATTTCGTAAACCACATCAAATACTGACGAATCGATTCCACAGACCGAACGTGAGGAGAGGGGCTAGTGTAATTGGTTAATACAAACCATAAAAAAATGCACGGAAGTATGTTTTTTAACACAAACCTACGTTTTTTTAAATGGAACCCCGTTAGTTTTGTTAGCACATCTGAACATATAAACAAATATGTAATCATTGCCGTATGTTGCATTGTAAAATGTTAATTAAATCCGGAGATATTGTAACCTAAAGTTGACGCTTGAGTACCACTCCGCCGCTGTTCGATCGTGTGTATCGGAGAGCACCGAATTACGTAGGGATTCAAAGGGAACGGTGATGGACCTTAGGTACCGAGGAGACTGGAACAGCACATTACGTCCACATGCTAACACCTTTTTATTGGTCTTTTTCACTGACGCACATGTACATTACCATGAGGGTGAGGTACACGATCGACGGGCGTTTCATAGGACGCGGAGGACGCATAAATTGGCCAGCCCGTTCTCCTGATCTTACACCTCTGGACGTCTTTCTGTGGGGTACGTTAAAGGAGAATGTGTACCGTGATGTGCCTACAACCCCAGAGGATATGAAACAACGTATTGTGGCAGCCTGCGGCGACATTACACCAGATGTACTGCGGCGTGTACGACATTCATTACGCCAGAGATTGCAATTGTGTGCAGCAAATGATGGCCACCACATTGAACATCTATTGGCCTGACATGTCGGGACACACTCTATTCCACTCCGTAATTGAAAACGGAAACCCCTCATGGTAATGTACATGTGCGTCAGTGAAAAAGACCAATAAAAAGGTGTTAGCATGTGGACGTAATGTGCTGTTCCAGTCTCCTCGGTACCTAAGGTCCATCACCGTTCCCTTTGAATCCCTACGTAATTCGGTGGTCTCCGATACACACGATCGAAAAGCGGAGGAGTGGTACTCAAGCGTCAACTTTAGGTTACAATATCTCCGGATGTAATTAACATTTTACAATGCAACAAACGGCACTGATTACGTATTTGTTTATATGTTCAGATGTGCTAACAAAACTAACGGGGTTCCATTTAAAAAAACGTAGGTTTGTGTTAAAAAACATACTTCTGTGCATTTTTTTATGGTTTGTATTAACCAATTACACTAGCCCCTCTCCTCACGTTCGGTCTGTGGAATCGATTCGTCAGTATTTGATGTGGTTTACGAAACATATCCAGCGGTAACGTTAG
This sequence comes from Schistocerca nitens, assembly GCF_023898315.1. Classification (NCBI taxonomy): domain Eukaryota; kingdom Metazoa; phylum Arthropoda; class Insecta; order Orthoptera; family Acrididae; genus Schistocerca; species Schistocerca nitens. Next base: position 658,635,356 of record NC_064614.1, on the reverse strand, counting down.
GTGACTCACCCTGTATATATATATATATATATATATATATATATATATATATATATATATATATACAAATAGTAAAACAATTACAATATATAAAGGCACAGAAATGTCATATATTCAGGTAACAAAATAAGGAAAAAATTTATAGTACAATAGATGGAAATAGGAGGATATGCATTTCCGGCGTTACATGTGCCCCACATTGTCTGAGGATGTTTGTGTAACCTAAACAGACTCAGAAAATGTCCCAAAAAAGAAACAGCGGAAATGCATATTCTCAAAACATCAACAAAATTTAGCATTCATCTAATTAACCACAAATCAATTTTTAGACCATAATAATTGAGTGGAAACACTCCTAATCTTATTCCACTCTGTCATCTTACACAAAAGAAAACAAGTTGACAACATACTAAAATTCATAGAAAACATAGAAAATTGTTTAGTTATTTTAAAATCACCCAAATTCTTAACACTATCAAGAAATGAAATACTATTTACAAAATTAATCAGAGTACATGGTCATAAAAACAGGTAGATCAAAATACGCAAATTAATAATTAATTACATAGAATACACATTTTTATGTAACCTTTTCATAATTAATATTCTCGCCATGAGAGTCCACTTAACGCTAAAGAAAATAATATTCGGCAGATCGAAAAAAAAAACATAAATATTGACAGCAGAATTCTTTCACATCAGCTGTCCAGGAAGAAAAACTACTCCGCCTTCCGTACCCGCAAGTACAAAGAATGCCGATAGCGGCACAAGAGCCGACAGCAGCACAAGAGCCGGCAGCGGCTCCGCCTCGCCAGTATTGTTGCACCCGCCTGTGCGGCACGCTTGATCTCACTCTCCCCTGGTAACGGCGTTTCCAGAACGTCCGTTTCACTGAATTCTTTCGGAAAAACTCACTCCCGAGTAATCTCAAGGAGTCCATTAACACTATCACAGTGGATAACTCAACACTGTCCATCATCACACACATGTACTACCCTGAAACTTAAAACAGCGTCTAAGTACATCAGCAATCACTAGTAAATCACATATTTATGAAATCTTACAGCTAGTTACAAAATCATATTTACATTCCTTAATCTACTGTGACTCAGCTGAAAACTTAAACTACCAGCTTGGATTTTTCAATTGGTTACTACTCAGTTACTCTTAAATCATTTAATCAAAATTAATTACTAATTAATCACAACTTCTTTAAAGACCTCTAGGTCAGGCAAAAGCATCGCAACATGGCACATCCTTAAATTTACACTCTATATTTACATACTGTACAAATTCCTGTGGTATTAATCAAACCTTGGTTGGTACAATATCAGGTCTACAATGTTCTGTATACCTAATAGTTTTCCAGAGCTTGGATACTCCAAGCAATTAGCATATGCGTGAGGTATACCAATGACTTTATATGGTCCATTATAAACAAACTTAAATTTAGAGATTTCATTGTCTATCTCGCTCGATTTCTCATGAGCTTTTACAAGTACTAAGTCTCCGATTGCAAACTTAGCGAAACGCTCTTTAGCGTCATGACGACGTATGCGAGCATCGGTTTTTAGCTTCATTATTTCTCGCAAACGATCTTTTTTCACACCAATACTAATGTCAATCCGAGGAGGGAATTTGATTATCTCTTCCACAAGTCCCGGTATGTCTGAAAACACACTCTTATTCCTCATTGTTATTTCATACAGGCCTCGTCTTTGTTCGTGTATTACGTTTGACACACCGTTATATATATATATATATATATATATATATATATATATATATATATATATATACTCCTGGAAATTGAAATAAGAACACCGTGAATTCATTGTCCCAGGAAGGGGAAACTTTATTGACACATTCCTGGGGTCAGATACATCACATGATCACACTGACAGAACCACAGGCACATAGACACAGGCAACAGAGCATGCACAATGTCGGCACTAGTACAGTGTATATCCACCTTTCGCAGCAATGCAGGCTGCTATTCTCCCATGGAGACGATCGTAGAGGTGCTGGATGTAGTCCTGTGGAACGGCTTGCCATGCCATTTCCACCTGGCGCCTCAGTTGGACCAGCGTTCGTGCTGGACGTGCAGACCGCGTGAGACGACGCTTCATCCAGTCCCAAACATGCTCGATGGGGGACAGATCCGGAGATCTTGCTGGCCAGGGTAGTTGACTTACACCTTCTAGAGCACGTTGGGTGGCACGGGATACATGCGGACGTGCATTCTCCTGTTGGAACAGCAAGTTCCCTTGCCGGTCTAGGAATGGTAGAACGATGGGTTCGATGACGGTTTGGATGTACCGTGCACTATTCAGTGTCCCCTCGACGATCACCAGTGGTGTACGGCCAGTGTAGGAGATCGCTCCCCACACCATGATGCCGGGTGTTGGCCCTGTGTGCCTCGGTCGTATGCAGTCCTGATTGTGGCGCTCACCTGCACGGCGCCAAACACGCATACGACCATCATTGGCACCAAGGCAGAAGCGACTCTCATCGCTGAAGACGACACGTCTCCATTCGTCCCTCCATTCACGCCTGTCGCGACACCACTGGAGGCGGGCTGCACGATGTTGGGGCGTGAGCGGAAGACGGCCTAACGGTGTGCGGGACCGTAGCCCAGCTTCATGGAGACGGTTGCGAATGGTCCTCGCCGATACCCCAGGAGCAACAGTGTCCCTAATTTGCTGGGACGTGGCGGTGCGGTCCCCTACGGCACTGCGTAGGATCCTACGGTCTTGGCGTGCATCCGTGCGTCGCTGCGGTCCGGTCCCAGGTCGACGGGCACGTGCACCTTCCGCCGACCACTGGCGACAACATCGATGTACTGTGGAGACCTCACGCCCCACGTGTTGAGCAATTCGGCGGTACGTCCACCCGGCCTCCCGCATGCCCACTATACGCCCTCGCTCAAAGTCCGTCAACTGCACATACGGTTCACGTCCACGCTGTCGCGGCATGCTACTAGTGTTAAAGACTGCGATGGAGCTCCGTATGCCACGGCAAACTGGCTGACACTGACGGCGGCGGTGCACAAATGCTGCGCAGCTAGCGCCATTTGACGGCCAACACCGCGGTTCCTGGTGTGTCCGCTGTGTCGTGCGTGTGATCATTGCTTGTACAGCCCTCTCGCAGTGTCCGGAGCAAGTATGGTGGGTCTGACATACCGGTGTCAATGTGTTCTTTTTTCCATTTCCAGGAGTATATATATATATATATATATATATATATATATATATATATATATATATATATATATATAGTAAAACAATTACAATATATAAAGGCACAGAAATGTCATATATTCAGGTAACAAAATAAGGAAAAAATTTATAGTACAATAGATGGAAATAGGAGGATATGCATTTCCGGCGTTACAAGCTTTTTTAATAGTAGAAGGCTGTTTTATATGAGGGTTACTCCAAAAGAAAGGTACACTTTTTTTTAATCCATCTTTTATTCTACGTGTTTGGAAGTTTTACAGTGTGTAGATACATCCTTTAGGAACAATATTTTCATTTCTCCACATAATTTCCATCCCTCTCAACTGCCTTAGGCCATCTTGGAACCAGCGCCTGTATACCCACACGGTAAAATTCTGGACCAACCCTATTGGAGCCATTGTTTGGCAGTGTGAATTTACATGGTGCCTCTCCATTGATTGCCTCTTCATCTCTGGTGAAAAATGATGGAGCCATGCTTCATCACCTGTCACAATTCTTCCAAGAAATTCATCTCCACCATTCTTGTACTGTTCCAAAAGTTCGCTGCATACCATTTTTCTTGTTTCTTTGTGAGCCACTGTCAACATCCTGGGAACCCACCTGGCACAAAGGTTTTTTAATGCCAACACTTTCAGTAGGTACTCTGCAAACACTTCCTTCCCCTATCCCAACGTAGCGTGACAATTCGTTCACTGTGATGCGTCTGTCACCAGTCACCAATTCGTTAATTCTCTGCACATTGTCTGGAGTGTGTTTAGTACGAGGCCTGTCGCTGCGAGGACAATCCTGAATATCGCAGTGCCCGCTTTCATCACGTAACCTTCTTGCCCACCGACTAACTGTACTGCGATCGACAGCAGCATCTCCATACACCTTTTTCAACCTCTTGTGGATATTTCCCACTGTCTCGTTTTCACAGCACAGGAATTCTATGACAGCACGTTGCTTCTGACGAACGTCAAGTGTAGCAGCTACCTTGAAGACATACTGTGACAGCGCCACTCACGGGAACAGGTTGAACTAAGTTTGAAAAGAAGCGGGAAGGATGTATCTACACACTGTAAAACTTTCACACATGCAGAATGAAAACTGTATTTTTACAAAAATAGTATGCATTTCTTTTGGAGTGACCCTCGTACTGTCACTTGTTTCAGTTACTTCCATAACAGTAATAAGATATTCCCTCTTTTCAAAAACATTTTTTACTATTCGCGAACGATAATTCCATCGCGTTACACACACATGGGGCAAAGCTTTTTTCACTAATGCTACGAAACACTTTCGGTCTCTGTGGCGAGTTCGAAAAGAAAGAAGATATACCTGATAGATGTGCAAAAAAGATGCGGGCTTTGCGATTAAAAGAGGTTCCTGTAGAGATAATAAGGTTGAACTGATATAACAATGGATGTAATTTGCGTTTGGGTATTTGTCTCTCATTAATTTCTGAACCCTATTCGACTTGCCACTCATAACGTTTGCACCGTCGTAACTCTGAGCTGTTAGTTTTGCTCAGTCATCGCCAATTACTGGTTCAATTTCTTTCAGAGTACTCCCAGCTATAGTATAAGCATTGTGATTTTCTGGATTAACAAAGTTCCAAAATCTTTCATCAGGTTTTCCTGCAACAACATTACGCAAAACAATAATCAATTGAAATTCGCAAGACACATCCGCGGTTTCATCCACGATTATTGCAACATAATCGGCATGTTCTATTTCTATATGAACTTCGTCATACTACACTTCCAACATGCATTGCAGTAGTTTCTTCTGAATAGTCTTAGTCCCAGCTTCAGGCAGTGTTGGCTTCGGTCACACAGCTTGAGGCTGTTGCCAATGGGCATCACTGTGGGGGTCCGGATGGGGGTTTGTCGGGGACGGCCAGCTCGTCCCACGCATCCCCCGATCGGACTAAGACTGTGGTTGCCCGGGATACTGCCCGCATTGAGGCTGATCCCTCACCTGTGGTAGAGTGGGAGGTCGTCTCAAGTGCCCGCATTGAGGCTGATCCCTCACCTGTGGTAGAGTGGGAGGTCGTCTCAAGGTGTGGCAGGGGGCGAAAGACATTCCGGAGGGCTGAACGGAATGCCGCTCCGGTTTGTCTGACGAACCGGTTTCAGGCTCTGTCTCAGGCTGATACTGATCTTCGGCCTGACATGGCTGCTTGTCCTGTTCCAGAGGTTGCCCCTCAGTCTGCAAGATCCGGGCGGTCGCAGAGGGTGGGCTTACTGGTAGTTGGGAGCTCCAACGTCAGGCGCGTAATGGGGCCCCTTAGGGAAATGGCAGCAAGAGAGGGGAAGAAAAACAATGTGCACTCCGTGTGCATACCGGGGGGAGTCATTCCAGATGTGGAAAGGGTCCTTCCGGATGCCATGAAGGGTACAGGGTGCACCCATCTGCAGGTGGTCGCTCATGTCGGCACCAATGATGTGTGTCGCTATGGATCGGAAGAAATCCTCTCTGGCTTCCGGCGGCTATCTGATTTGGTGAAGACTGCCAGTCTCGCTAGCGGGATGAAAGCAGAGCTCACCATCTGCAGCATCGTCGACAGGACTGACTGCGGACCTTTGGTACAGAGCCGAGTGGAGGGTCTGAATCAGAGGCTGAGACGGTTCTGCGACCATGTGGGCTGCAGATTCCTCGACTTGCGCCATAGGGTGGTGGGGTTTCGGGTTCCGCTGGATAGGTCAGGAGTCCACTACACGCAACAAGCGGCTACACGGGTAGCAGGGGCTGTGTGGCGTAGGCTGGGCAGTTTTTTAGGTTAGATGGCCTTGGGCAAGTACAGAAAGGGCAACAGCCTCAACGGGTGCGGGGCAAAGTCAGGACATGCGGGGACCAAGCAGCAATCGGTATTGTAATTGTCAACTGTCGAAGCTGCGTTGGTAAAGTACCGGAACTTCAAGCGCTGATAGAAAGCACCGAAGCTGAAATCGTTATAGGTACAGAAAGCTGGCTGAAGCCAGAGATAAATTCTGCCGAAATTTTTACAAAGGTACAGACGGTGTTCAGAAAGGATAGATTGCATGCAACCGGTGGTGGGGTGTTCGTCGCTGTTAGTAGTAGTTTATCCTGTAGTGAAGTAGAAGTGGATAGTTCCTGTGAATTATTATGGGTGGAGGTTACACTCAACAACCGAGCTAGGTTCATAATTGGCTCCTTTTACCGACCTCCCGACTCAGCAGCATTAGTGGCAGAACAACTGAGAGAAAATTTGGAATACATTTCACATAAATTTTCTCAGCATGTCATAGTCTTAGGTGGAGATTTCAATTTACCAGATATAGACTGGGACACTCAGATGTTTAGGACGGGTGGTGGGGACAGAGCATCGAGTGACATTATACTGAGTGCACTATCCGAAAATTAGCTCGAGCAATTAAACAGAGAACCGACTCGTGGAGACAACATCTTGGACCTACTGATAACAAACAGACCCGAACTTTTCGACTCTGTATGTGCAGAACAGGGAATCAGTGATCATAAGGCCATTTCAGCATCCCTGAATATGGAAGTTAATAGGAATACAAAAAAAGGGAGGAAGGTTTATCTGTTTAGCAAGAGTAATAGAAGGCAGATTTCAGACTACCTAACAGATCAAAACGAAAATTTCTGTTCCGACACTGACAATGTTGAGTGTTTATGGAAAAAGTTCAAGGCAATCGTAAAATGCGTTTTAGACAGGTTCGTGCCGAGTAACACTATGAGGGACAACAACAAAGTTAGGAAACTACTGCGAAAGCAAAGAGAGCTTCACTCCAAGTTTAAACGCAGCCAAAACATCTCAGACAAACAGAAGCTAAACGATGTCAAAGTTAGCGTAAGGAGGGCTATGCGTCAAGCGTTCAGTGAATTCGAAAGTAAAATTCTATGTACCGACTTGACAGAAAATCCTAGGAAGTTCTGGTCTTACGTTAAATCAGTAAGTGGCTCGAAACAGCTTATCCAGACACTCCGGGATGATGATGGCATTGAAACAGAGGATGACACGCGTAAAGCTGAAATACTAAACACCTTTTTCCAAAGCTGTTTCACAGAGGAAGACCGCACTGCAGTTCCTTCTCTAAATCCTCGCACAAACGAAAAAATGGCTGACATCGAAATAAGTGTCCAAGGAATAGAAAAGCAACTGGAATCACTCAACAGAGGAAAGTCCACTGGACCTGACGGGATACCAATTCGACTCTACACAGAGTACGCGAAAGAACTTGCCCCCCTTCTAACAGCCGTGTACCGCAAGTCTCTAGAGGAACGGAGGGTTCCAAATGATTGGAAAAGAGCACAGGTAGTCCCAGTCTTCAAGAAGGGTCGTCGAGCAGATGCGCAAAACTATAGACCTATATCTCTGACGTCGATCTGTTGTAGAATTTTAGAACATGTTTTTTGCTCGAGTATCATGTCGTTTTTGGAAACCCAGAATCTACTCTGTAGGAATCAACATGGATTCCGTAAACAGCAATCGTGTGAGACCCAACTCGCGTTATTTGTTCACGAGACCCAGAAAATATTAGATACCGGCTCCCAGGTAAATGCTATTTTTCTTGACTTCCGGAAGGCGTTCGATACAGTTCCGCGTTGTCGCCTGATAAACAAAGTAAGAGCCTACGGAATATCAGACCAGCTGTGTGGCTGGATTGAAGAGTTTTTAGCAAACAGAACACAGCATGTTGTTATCAATGGAGAGACGTCTACAAACGTTAAAGTAACCTCTGGCGTGCCACAGGGGAGTGTTATGGGACCATTGCTTTTCACAATATATATAAATGACCTAGTAGATAGTGTCGGAAGTTCCATGCGGCTTTTCGCGGATGATGCTGTAGTATACAGAGAAGTTGCAGCGTTGGAAAATTGTAGCGAAATGCAGGAAGATCTGCAGCGGATAGGCACTTGGTGCAGGGAGTGGCAACTGTCCCTTAACATAGACAAATGTAATGTGTTGCGAATACATAGAAAGAAGGATCTTTTATTGTATGATTATATGATAGCGGAACAAACACTGGTAGCAGTTACTTCTGTAAAATATCTGGGAGTATGCGTGCGGAACGATTTGAAGTGTAATGATCATATAAAATTAATTGTTGGTAAGGCGGGTACCAGGTTGAGATTCATTGGGAGAGTGCTTAGAAAATGTAGTCCATCAACAAAGGAGGTGGCTTACAAAACACTCGTTCGACCTATACTTGAGTATTGCTCATCAGTGTGGGATCCGTACCAGATCGGGTTGACGAAGGAGATAGAGAAGATCCAAAGAAGAGCGGCGCGTTTCGTCACAGGGTTATTTGGTAAGCGTGATAACGTTACAGAGATGTTTAATACACTCAAGTGGCAGACTCTGCAAGAGAGGCGCTCTGCATCGTGGTGTAGCTTGCTCGCCAGGTTTCGAGAGGGTGCGTTTCTGGATGACGTATCGAATATATTGCTTCCCCCTACTTATATCTCCCGAGGAGATCACGAATGTAAAATTAGAGAGATTAGAGCGCGCACGGGGAGGCTTTCAGACAGTCGTTCTTCCCGCGAACCATACGCGACTGGAACAGGAAAGGGAGGTAATGACAGTGGCACGTAAAGTGCCCCCCGCCACACACCGTTGGGTGGCTTGCGGAGTATAAATGTAGAATGTAGATGTAGATGTAGAAATGCCTTTGAACACATGCTTGACTGAGATGAACTTGAAGATCTTTATCCAGTTCCGCTCTGAACTGAATAAGCTCACGAAAAACCCCATTATTTTCAGAGGCATCGTTTTCATCGTGGCCCCCTGAGAATAAGTTCCGAAGTGCCACAGAACTGAATACAATTTACAGTTAAATTCAATATGTATTTGTTCTTTTCTACACGTTTGTTGTGGCTGTCAAATGTTTGTCTGTATAACGAATCTAATTTCTGCTGAATGTTTGTTTTGCCTAGAAATGAAAGACTAAGCACATTATTCATGTGTCGCTTTGACATTTCATGTTCTTTCATTTTAGACCGTATATGCCCAATATCAGTTATTCCGGTCTTACACCAGTGAACATCTCCCCAAAATAACGCACAAGGAAAACAAAAAACAGTGTTGCTTTCTTCACAGTCACAAATCCATTTTTTCTTTTTGCAAACTTCTGTACTGAACTTGCCGCATCGATTTTTTGTTTGTTGCTGCAGATTCAGATTCGAGAGGGACACATCTAGTGTTTTTTACTTGAATTTTTTCACTGATGATGTTTGCTATTTTCATAATCAACTAAATTTTCCCTTACAGACAACACTGTGCAGACAGCTACATACTGTCAATTACCTGACCTTACAATAACTACAACATGTTTGTACAGAACTGTATTACACAAATGTAATGAGTTTAAACGAAAATACTACACTGTTATTTGGAACACAGATGCTCAACAGGTAGTGAATACATTAGCTTTTTTGTTCTGTACCAATAACACTGCTGTTGTGAAATATACCAAAATTGAAAAAATGCCTCTTGATTTAAAAATCTAAGGGCATAATTATGGTCAGATTATATACAGCTATGTATAACGATATTTAAGTAAGTTATTTCTGTGTTCGATTTAATTAAGCATTAATTTGTGTTTAGGATTGCATTAGCGTTAACTTGCAGAAAGAGTTTTAAACTGGATTACAAGAAGTTTGCTCCCCGGCGTATTCTAACACGATCACTAGATGGTACGTCGTGCTAAAAGGTTCTAGAGAGCCTATATAGGCTTTCTAATAGATTCTGCACTTTACTGCTCTCTGGCGGGAGGAACGTAAAACTGTGAGTCAGACCAACTGTGGCTCCATCCCCGACATAAGAAGCTTGTAGAAACCGATGGCCGAGCCTTTCACACAATGATTATGATGGCAGATGGTACCAATCTGCAGTTGGCTCCAAGCTTCAGAAAACTACTGCAACAGCGCAAGTGGCGAAACGCGCCACTTCAAATCAGAAAATACACTCTCCGAAACAATGTTTTATGCGCAATTTGTATAGATTTCTATTTCTTTCTTTTTCATACAAGTGGCGCCATGACACAGCGGCACTACCTCAGAAGCTGCCCCTGCTACAAAGATATATATGACAATGCCACTGCAGCATAATTGAATAAAAGAGAGACTCAGCAATACGATCAAAAGCAGCATAAAATCTAAATATTAGCGCTGACTATCCATTCTTTTCCTACCAAACGCAGCATAAAATCTAAAAAATAGTGGTGGCTGTCCCTTCTTTTCCTACATAAAGTGACATCTGATCTGTTATCTTTGACATTAACATGTGAAATGTCTACTAATTTATCTCATCTAAGCTTTAAGGCAAGTTCGTTCCATTCACTGAATGCATTTTATTAAAGTCAATTCACATAGATGGAGAAGGACATAAAAATTCTCAATGTATTTCAGATGATGAAATTCCACACCAGTCATCTATGGAGCAGAACGGAATGAATGGTATGTCAACATTCTTGGGGAGAAAATGTTGAAGTTAATATTGAGTTGGCGACGCCATCGTTGTCTACTGATAGTAGAAGTAAAACTACATTTCTGTGGTCACTCATGTAATAGCAGTAGACTTCGCTCCATTGAGTACTCTTCCACAAGAGAGAGAAGATGTCTGAAAGCGAAAAATGATTTAGATTTTTAAAAAATTGGACAGGAGAAGCAGCATACAGTGTGTATGAGGTAGACCAAAATTGACAAACCAGTTTCCATTAAATACATTTTTAACAGTGAAAAAGTAATTCCTACTGTAAGAGGAAAATGCAGTTGTCTGGACTTTATTTCTCACTTAGAAATAAATTACAGCAGATAAGGTAAGCAGTCACTGTATATTGCCTCACAAATATTGTTTGATATACAGGGTGGACAAAAAGTGTCTGAAACGCTTGTTGGGCTGTTGCAGGGCAGGTTTATTGAGACATAAATGTTAAGAAAAACATTTCATATGTTGTGCCATTTCCAACTTCAAAAGTTAGCCAATCAGGTAATCATGCACACAAATTCAAGTTTCAGCTTACCAAACTAAGCACTCATTGGACAACACCACCCCTGGTGGGCCTCTTGAATGTAAGTACGCAATGCCTCATTTGGCTAATTTCAATGCTAAATAACTCAGGAATGGCGCCAAGTGTCGAATTTTTTCTTAACAATTATTCCTGGGTACAACCTGCCTTGCAACATCCCTACAAGTGTTTCAGACATTTTCTGACCACCCTGTATATATTCGCCAGCAAATACATGTCGATGTTTTGAAATGTCTGGATACCATTTTCGTGTTGCCTTACTCCTCGGCATGTTACCATATAAACTTTAAGAAGAACATCCATTAAAGATTTTGGTTTGGCTATTAATATACTTTATTATTGCCAGTTTCTTAACTATAACACCATTCACTAACATTTGTATCATTAATAATATCTTATAATCTTACATTCACTGTTCAGTATTGGTATAAGCGAGGAGACATTGTGTTGCAATTCCATCTAGTGTGAACACTCACCACTGTTTGCCAGTAACTTTGTCTGTCTTTCTGCTCCAGTCCGTTTGCATTTAGTGTGAATTGGCGTTTAACCTCCTGCATCCTTTGGTATCAAATATGATATTGCAGGTTTTTATTGAGTGGGCCACTGTTATCATACAGTATAGGTTATGCGCTTGCTGTCTGTCACTTGCTTCACATTCTCGAGAACCCCAACAGGTGGCAGTTGGGTTCAATAACTACGGATTTTGTATTACTATAGTATGTCGAACAACAGAGGTAAATTAAACAGCTTTATCAGTTGTTATTACTTTGTATGTTTTTATACCTTGTTTTTAAAAATCTTCAAACTAATATGACACAAAATCCAGTGCTTGAAAGTGATGTTACATTCACTAATGAACAGTTTTCTGTATGGTAACACCCATGGCAGCCTGGGACTCTATTACTACAATTACATTTGTTAACCATAACTGTTTCAAGGTGCACACTGAACTACTTATGCCTAAATATCATGCATTATACATCAAAGTTTTAAAAGCATGTGTCTTCTTAGGTTAACAAAGTGCATGACTGAGGTTACCTCATACTGTAATTGCTTGCAGGCTTGTCTGAAAATGAAATTCTGAAAATATAGATCTTACAGTTAAACTTTCGTTGAGACATTTGAGTCTTATCTTTAGCTATGATAATGATGGAATCTGAAGAAATGAATTAAATAAGCTGAAGATAAGAAAAGAAGTTTGTGTTGGGTAGGGCATTGTACTTAGGTAGTCCTAGCAAGCTCTAGACCTGGGTTCAAGTCCTGGCAGTGGCACAAATTTTAATTCATTTCTTCAGATTTTATCATTATCTTAAATTCTGGAGTGGTTAGAGGCAATAAATCCAAGTACTTCGGTTGCAAAATAGTCGGAAGATGAAGACGATGGTGAATTAACTGTCTAGGCTGCAACTCTCTGAGGAGATGAGATCAAATGAACAGTAAGAATAATGCATAATTTTGTGGACTTCGTCATATCTGCTGCATGGTTAGAAAACAGATAAGATTCCATCCAAAATAAATGGGCAAGAAAGAATATAATGCAAAATGCAGTATTATGCATTTAAACTTGACACTGCTCAAAATATGATATACTGAAGGCGCCAACTGAACAAAATGAGAGCATCTCAGAAGATGATGATAGACAGCAAGAGTGCAAATGTGCGAGAGTAGCTCAGGCGATGCCACTTGTTCAATATAGGCTGTTAAAAGCCTTACAATTGCCTCAGATGAGAAATTCTCACCAGTAGTGCTCTTCCCAGATGTTGGTTCACAGGATGTAAGCATCTCACGTTCATTCATTGTACAGAATGCAAGATATTTTTATGCATCACAAATGATCATAACTGTTTCTTGAAGTTTAACAGCATGTAATCTAAAAATTGCATTAGTTGATATTGTGCGGCGACGCGGTTGCTTTTGTCCTGCAGCTATCTGTGACCTCGTTGCAACAGGTCGCCAGTAGGAAAGCTGAGCGAAGACCTACTGTACTGGAACTCGCACCAGGCTGCATACAACGTACCTATTCTAAGAATCGGGAAAAGGTGTTAATTTTGAATGAAAGGTGAATACTGGCAAAACTTATGTATATTCTGAAGCCAAGAATTACACATTCACAGCCACGCCCATTCTATTCCTTACACAGTCATGCGCAGACCCTTTCATTAACGTTAGCAAGCTTACAGTAAAGTATTTCCCGAAATCTGAAAAGCTATTAAGCATGGATTCTTCTTAAAAGAAAATGCTCACCACACTATTAAGTTTATCAGTGTTCCAAGTGGATTTACTGTCTTTTCTCATACACAAAATTACTTAAAAAATCCGTACTTTCTAAAAAAAACACACACACACGCACAACAGAATAAACATGTCTTCACTTTAAAGCACTTTTGAGACATGTCGCCCAACTGAAATCGGCAAATTATAACTTCCTTCGGAGCTCATATTAGACATGACTTTCCTATTGGCAGGTTGGGCTCCGAGTACCTAGACTGTTGTAAGCATTCTGTGTCTCCCAGAGAACAGATGCATGGAGAATAGTCCGTTCTGACTGGTCGATTTTCTTTAGAGCCTATAGAAGAACATTATTCTCTAGCGTTAGTCCGCGCTTTTCATGACTAACCAATCAACAAATAACACACTTTCAAACTGTACTTTTCCCAAAGTAAATATTTAACATTCTGATATTCTCTTTATACTTTACATTATTAACTAATTGCACTTGCACTCGAATTAGCTTTGCTTTTACCATGAACTTACTTAACATATTATGATACAAAATTCCCCATCATCTGCATTCACACTGTTTTAAAAATTTCTCACAGTATTGCGTTCATCGTTACACTTGCAGACAAATTACTGGCTGACTCAACACTTTACTTTCATTGCTAGTGTCAGAACCCTCCTCAACAAATCGTTCAGAACCTCCTTTCTATCGAAACCTTCCCTGTTTCCGGATATTACACAGATTTTTGCAGAATTACTCTCATCACTTTTCTTTCCCAAACTAACTATTCTGTCCATTTTTTCCGGCGTTTCGCCGTTCTCCCTTTCCTCTCTCTCCCTTTTTCCACAATTAGTTGGCTGCCCCCATTTTGGTTACCATTTTCCTGCCTCTCACTTATAGTCTTGCAAATGTCGTCATTTACAGATGCTAGTATTTCTTCTACACTGACATCACTAATCTTCCATAGTTCTGCAGCTTCTGTACTTTCTCCTTCCCTAGAACGTGACTCGATTTCAACTTGGTTGCTAAAGACTTTTTGGCAATAAGGTCCTATCACATTTTCCGCTAATACATCACCCATTTCGTCTGCAACACAGTGCTTATTTTGTTTATGTCTGTCCGAAAAATTCCCTAAACCTCCGTTAAATGTACAGATTTTAATGTAGCTCATTTCGTCTGTTGTTACTACCTTCTTTTACACCTCACTTATAATCTGTGTCTGTTTAGTTCTAACATGTACAAAGGGTTTTGCTAGTGGGATCAAATTGCTACTTCCCTTCTTGTAAACGCTAGCCCTTTCACAGACAGCATTTAGTTTAAAGGATTCTGGGATTCTGTACCATTTCTTATGTTTACCCCCCTTTTCTGTCGCCTTGACGCAACATCATCCTCTCGCACCAAAGAATACGATCGATAATTATGCACTGCTCCCCCTTATTTCGCCTATCATTTGCGGATAACGCCACCTCCCAGCACCTCTGCTCGTGCTGTTTCCATGGTACATGACAATTGTGTTAACGTTTACATTCTGACGTGGTTCTGTATTATTTTGTGGGCTGATATTACGATTACTAATGAATATATGAACGTCATCCCTCGGAGTTGCAATAATATTGTTTCACCAGTTCATGAGCAGTTTACCTTCCAGGCCCATAGCAATTTGTTCTGACTCGACCTTGCTGTTTAAATATGACAAATTTGTCACCCACTTTATTGCAACCTTTCTTACACTTTCTTTTCTGGGATTAAACTTTTTCCTAGCCCAGAAGCTATTTAGCAACGCCATTTGTTTTTGCTTGCCCCAATATTTTTTAAAAACGCCTCTTTAAATTTATCTAGAGTATCGTATTGTTCAGTCCCGAAAATCCCCCAAATTCTAGCCTCTCCCAAGAATTTAGACGTAATGAACCCAATTTTTTAGTCTGTCTGACCACAAATTAGGTAGAACACCTTCAAAATCATTCCAGAATTCTGTAGGATGTATATTTCCTGTTGGATCAAAACGTAAAAACTGCTGTTAGTAACATATGATATTTCAGACGATTCTGCTACAAAACTAGACCCACTACTGTTAGTTCTACGTCTGAGGTTAGTTTCAACTTGGTATGATCTACTGCTGTGTTCATCTAACTTATTTTCAACTTCTTCTAACTGTTTAGTCAGGTGAAGAACATTTTCTTTAGACTCACCCACTAGGTCAGACACTTTTTACTTCTTTCATACATTTGCCATGTTCAGAAATGATTTTACTGTCTAACAATTTGTTATCATTTACACATGTAGACTCTACCGCCGCTATTTTAACCTCTACTTTCTGCGCAATTTCTTTTATCAGATCTACCCTTTGTTTGTTTCGAATAGCAACTTTTTTTAAACCATCTGTTAATTCACTTTTTACAGTTTTAATGAATTGTTGGCAGTTATTCTCAACTAGAAAAATTTTGCCACCTGCTTTACTTTCTAACGACTTCAAATCATTTTTCCACATTTCTTTTAAAATAGCAGCCTGCTTTTCAAGTTTTTCATCAAGTTTGTTCATTTTCTGACCAATTGTTTCAGCCAAATTAGTATATTGTTTGTTTCCATCTCTTATAGAATACATTAATGCTGCAAACATTTCTTGCATACTTCCAGGTACTGTTTTCTGCATTACTGTTTTCTGTTCACCTTGTTCCACCAGTACTATACCAAATTTGGTATCCACATTTGACACATTTGATGCAGTAACACTACCAACACTGTCATCACACAATTGGTTGTTACCGATTTCATGCTTAATGTCACTTTCAGGATTTACATTAACCCCACTAGTTACATTAACTGACATAGTTCAAGCAGATTCTACTCCACTATCCATAAATAAAAAAGAAATATCGTCAAAAACCTCCTCTTTTACTTTAACATCTACTCCTTCTCTCTGTTCAGGTGTGCCCAGTTTGTGAAGCATGTACACTGAATGAGAGTCCTTCCTCTTTTATCATATTTACAAAATCTTTATCGCTTTCCAAGGTACTGTCTTTCAGCACACACACAATAAATGTAACAAAATTATGTTTCTTTGAATGCTGCAGCCTCGGCGTGCTGAAACTGTGAGTCCAATCTCCTTCATCTGCCGTACTAGTTTCAGGGTCCCTGCTCGTCATGTAGCGCTGCCCTGCTGTACTGCTGCTCGTTGATACATCAATGATGATGTCTGCTGCTTCGATACGCCCTCGTTGTTATGGTGACTGTTTAACCATACGGTCCTTCACAAAAATTACCTCAACCATGGATTCAATGTATTACGGCCTTTTAACTGTTTCCCTGGCACAGATGCACCATGTGCAGTGGTGTGGTCCCTTTTGTCCTGCACCTACCTGTGAATTCATTGGAGCAGATCGCCAGTAGGAAAGCCGAGTAGAAACCTACTGTACTGCAACTTGCAGCAGACTGCATACAACATAACTATTCTAAGAATCGGGAAAAGGTTTTAATTTTGAATGGAAGGTGAAAATTCTGGCAAAACTTCGATATATCCTGAAGATGAGACTTACATGTTCACAGCCAAGCCCATGCTAATCCTTACACAGTCATGCACAAACCCATTCATTCATGTTAGCAAGCTTATGGTAACGTATTTCCCCAAATCTGAAAAGCATGGATTATTCTTCAACGAATATTCTCGCCACATTATTAAGTTTATCGGTGACTAATGCACTCAAGGTTTTAGTTACCAAACTTTTCAATATGCCACTTGGAATTACTGTCTTTTCTCATAGGCTACACAAAATTACTAAAAAAAATCTGTACTTTCTAAAAAACACACACCAGGATAAATATGCCCTCACCTTAAAGCACTTTTAAGGTTTGTCACACAACTAAAATTGGCAAATTATAACTTCCTTTGGAGCTCATACTAGACACGACCTAATCATTGAAAGGCTGGGCTCTGACTACCTAGACTGCTGTAAGCATTCTATATCTCCAAGAGAAAAGATGCGTGGAGAATACTCTGTTCTGATTGGTCAGTTTTCCTTAAAGCCTATAGAAGAACATTATTCTCCCGCGTTAGTCCGCAATTTTCATGACTAACCGATCAACAAATAACACACTTTCGAGCTGTACTTTTTCCCAAAGTAAATATTTAACATTCTGATATTTTGTTTATACTTTACTTTATTAACTCTTTTCATTTGCACTCGAATTAGCTTTCCTTTTACCATAAACTTACTTAACATATTATTGTACAAAATTCCCCATCATCTGCATTCACACTGTCTTAAAAATTCCTCATACTACAGCGTTCATCAGCAGAAAAATGATCTAAGTATTTACTTTATACCACATACACGCATCATTCACAGTGCTAAAAGCATATACAAAACTGTAAAAACATAAATAAACAAAAAAAGCCTTCAAGAAATGAACAGATCAATTCACAAAAACATTTTCTTGACCTGTTTCTTGAATGTCTCTGTGCACTACTGGCCTCTGGTGGAGGAAAATTAGAACTACGTATTCGACTGAATCCATTTCAGATCATCTGTCACTGTGCACGCATGAGTAATTCTCCTGATACAAAGGCTCTAGACAAGAGCTATATAAGGCACCATGAATCAGTTGGAGCTTATATTTGCAAAGTAAGAACGTAATGTGTTCTTTACCTTACATGCATATTATGTATTAGTTGCGACCCTAGGTATCAAATATTATGCCATCTGTAAAATTTTATTAAAATTGAAAATTAAAAAACAGAATTATCTTGTGCTAATTTTTGCGTGTAGTATCCCTGAAATAGATGTACATTAAAATAGGAGGTTATATGTGCCTTCATGTCTTGGGGGGTTAAGATACCTATCAAATACATTTACAAAATACATGGCACCCTTGAATAGAAGTTCTCTGCACTAGCTGTGTAGTGATATTCAAAATATCCAAAGTGCTAACAGGGAAACCTTAAAGCCTGTCCATATGCAGTAATCTACCTATGCAAAGATCTGTGCAAATGTCTGTGCTTGCAATAGATAACTGCAAATGCAGTATATTCACATGACACAAGTTCCAATTTACTGCTAGCTCGCCATTCGTTGGTACAGAAAAGAAATTTCAGTGGCAAGCGACTGGACTCTCCTACAGTAACCTCAAAGTTTATTCCATTTCTTCAGAAATGGAGGAAATTATGTTACCGTCTATTTCTGTAGCTAGTGTAAAAAAAAAAAAGGCCAGAAATAGAGAGACAGGTCAAAATGATCTACACAGTGACTGCTTAAGCAAAGGCAGTTTTTGCACGTAATTTACCCCACGAGTTACAGGCCGAACTCGTCGACTGGAGAAATTATTTGAGGATGGATTTAGAAACATACAATTACTTTTTGACGCTCATAACACCTAATACAATACGGAGCAATTTCTCCACACAAGCGACTGATGACGTTGTTAAGATTCCTGGAAATAAAATATTGAAGGATCTAGAATTTGCCACTGCAGTTTCAAAACAAGCATTGAGTGAAGTCATACAAAACACACGTGATCTATTTATGCTGTCCTGAAGCGTGATTTCATGATGGAAAGTAATGTATTGTACAGTGCCTCAATGGCGACAAGTTAAAGATCATATTTTTGTAGTTTTAGACGTGTTTGATGCAGAGTATATTCTTAGAAGTTATATATGTGGCCAGTGAGCTATAGTTCAGTTTCCTTCTAACTCGAGATTTTCTATTGTGTGTCTGAAGTCTACCAGCAACTTTTGCACTAGAATGTAAAATTCCATTCTGAACTCTAGACAGGGATACATAGTATATCTTGAAAGTTTTATTTGTATTATTGTGGCTGTGAATTCTACAGTTCACCTCTAAACCACTCTTATAATGAACCACATATAACATTAGAAAGTAAAACAGGAAGTAAATGATATGTAATAACAACTACATGCCTGAGGGGTCTGTTCCAATGTCTTCCATTATAAGCTTAACACAATATTCTGACTATACTCTTCAAAAAACGAATATGGCCTACTTTGTTTTGCTGCACTGCCACAACTCCCATCAGATTATGATACAAACAGTATCGACTGAAAGTATGCTAACAATCTTCCACCACCAGATCTAAAGGATTTGTTTACTTGCTTAGCTCCTTGGGGTAAACAGTAGGCAACAATTTTTTTAACTATGTACCGTTTCCCTGTTTGCTACAGGGTTAACCGCTCATAATTTCTCTGTTAGAGAGTAATAAGCAGCTCCTTTCTTAATCCTAACGCAATATTTTCTGCTTTTAGTTTTCCACAAACTCATGTAGTCCAATACATTATGATCAATTCGGCAGTGAATTATCTAGAACACCGACATATAACTGCCGTTTTAAAATGCACTCTGCACTCACAGACTAGAAACATCTGACTGAACAAACAGTGATGCAAAATGTTTTAGCGCCACATTTGCGACGATCTCCTATCCACGTCTTCCAACTTGTCTCCACAGATGTGATTTGAACCCACAGATTTCAACATAGTTGCACACATCTCATTCCTGCACACAAAATTACCTGTGTGCACAGATGTGTTGTGCACAGACTTTAGTGAAGATAGGTCGTTGGTTGTGGTTGGGCCCTGACACTGTACCACACTGATGTGATTTTTGAAGTAATGTATGTTGTCAACAAAAATTCTGATCTGTGCCCTTAACTAATTCCTCTATGGATACTCATACTTTTTTATTTAATTTTCTTTGACATTTAGCGAAAAAATGTCATACAGCCATACATATTACAAATACAATACATAGCAAATAGTTATTACAAATAATTGTGGTCTTAAATATAAATAATTGTGTTCTTAAATATAAATAATATAATCTGGCACATTTAGGTGCTACAGATTTAAGTTAGACTACACTCCTGGAAATGGAAAAAAGAACACATTGACACCGGTTTGTCAGACCCACCATACTTGCTCCGAACACTGCGAGAGGGCTGTACAAGCAATGATCACACGCACGACACAGCGGACACACCAGGAACCGCGGTGTTGGCCGTCGAATGGCGCTAGCTGCGCAGCATTTGTGCACCGCCGCCGTCAGTGTCAGCCAGTTTGCCGTGGCATACGGAGCTCCATCGCAGTCTTTAACACTGGTAGCATGCCGCGACAGCGTGGACGTGAACCGTATGTGCAGTTGACGGACTTTGAGCGAGGGCGTATAGTGGGCATGCGGGAGGCCGGGTGGACGTACCGCCGAATTGCTCAACACGTGGGGCGTGAGGTCTCCACAGTACATCGATGTTGTCGCCAGTGGTCGGCGGAAGGTGCACGTGCCCGTCGACCTGGGAGCGGACCGCAGCGACGCACGGATGCACGCCAAGACCGTAGGATCCTATGCAGTGCCATAGGGGACCGCACCGCCACTTCCCAGCAAATTAGGGACACTGTTGCTCCTGGGGTATCGGCGAGGACCATTCGCAACCGTCTCCATGAAGCTGGGCTACGGTCCCGCACACCGTTAGGCCGTCTTCCGCTCACGCCCCAACATCGTGCAGCCCGCCTCCAGTGGTGTCGCGACAGGCGTGAATGGAGGGACGAATGGAGACGTGTCGTCTTCAGCGATGAGAGTCGCTTCTGCCTTGGTGCCAATGATGGTCGTATGCGTGTTTGGCGCCGTGCAGGTGAGCGCCACAATCAGGACTGCATACGACCGAGGCACACAGGGCCAACACCCGGCATCATGGTGTGGGGAGCGATCTCCTACACTGGCCGTACACCACTGGTGATCGTCGAGGGGACACTGAATAGTGCACGGTACATCCAAACCGTCATCGAACCCATCGTTCTACCATTCCTAGACCGGCAAGGGAACTCGCTGTTCCAACAGGAGAATGCACGTCCGCATGTATCCCGTGCCACCCAACGTGCTCTAGAAGGTGTAAGTCAACTACCCTGGCCAGCAAGATCTCCGGATCTGTCCCCCATTGAGCATGTTTGGGACTGGATGAAGCGTCGTCTCACGCGGTCTGCACGTCCAGCACGAACGCTGGTCCAACTGAGGCGCCAGGTGGAAATGGCATGGCAAGCCGTTCCACAGGACTACATCCAGCATCTCTACAATCGTCTCCATGGGAGAATAGCAGCCTGCATTGCTGCGAAAGGTGGATATACACTGTACTAGTGCCGACATTGTGCATGCTCTGTTGCCTGTGTCTATGTGCCTGTGGTTCTGTCAGTGTGATCATGTGCTGTATCTGACCCCAGGAATGTGTCAATAAAGTTTCCCCTTCCTGGGACAATGAATTCACGGTGTTCTTATTTCAATTTCCAGGAGTGTATAATCGGAGAATATGTCATAAATCTAAATATCGTCTTGTATATATGGTTGCAGTTGCCATAAAAGATACTGGGGAAATCACAGGCTATATGGATGTCAGCTTTCCTCAAATAATAAATACATTTTGAGATCAGCACAGGTGGTATTACGATCACAATAAGGAGAATTCAACATTAGTGTTTGGTAAAGAATTGATGGAAAATATTCATGGTCATCAAGCAACTGATGAAACTTTTTGTTAATTTCCTTGAAAACTTTTTGTCATGTAAGAAAGGTTAGGTGGAATAGATGGTTGTATTGATGCATACCATTTGCCCTTATTAGCTGCAGATAAATGGCAATATTGTTTCCAGTGGATATTAATTTTCTCCATTATCCATGGATTAAGGCCTGATTTAGGAACTTGTGGCATATAAAATTCCTGATGTAACTGTTGACTTAGCTACGTGATCTGGTACCTCTTCATTATGAGTAACTGCTGAGAGAGCAGGTATTTGAATGAAGGAAGGGATGCCATTGCTTTGCATCACCATATGAACAGTTTCAATTATGTTTGTATCATAGTTTCATATTGGACTCTACAACAGAATAACACTTTTGTAATCTGATGTAATGTTGCGATGCCTCATTTGTCAACCAAATACGTTTCTTTTATAGATATTGCTTCTGGTGTGAAGATGGAGGAGAGTGCTGGGTGGATACAGCTTGACGTAAGACAGTTGAGGACATAAGAAAACACAATCAACCGATCTACTGAGTCCATTTTTGAACCGTCTGTAAATATTAATAATGCCTTAGATGAAACTTCAAAGATCCGGTTTATAACGTTCTTGTTCCAAGTACAGGAAGAGTGACTTCTCGGTTTTCAATACTGAGTTATAATATTACTTATTTGTCAACTGAATTGGAATTGAAATGAAGTACCGATATCAATTGTTTTGATATGACGAATCTCATGGATGGTGTCTGCTACTAATAACATCAAAAACCGTGTCGAAATTTGAATTAAATTTAAATTTCTTTCATGATCCATTGATTGCATCTTATGAAGGAGTCCGTGTAAAATATGGTTTGAAACTTGTCTCTTCCTTAGAAGGAACTTCTTTGCTAGATGACGCCTTCTGATTCAGGGAGGATTTTCATTGCTTCATCTGAAATGGAATGATCGTATGCTGTCACTGGTCGGGAGACACCGTGTAGAGTAGTTTGGCCGCTCAGTGTAAATCTTCCTAGTTGACGCTATTTCGGTGACTTGTGCGTCGATGAAGATGAAAATGAAATGATAATGACAACACAAATACTCGGTCTTCGATCGAAGAAAATCTCTATCCCTTCCGGGAATTGAAGCCAGAAACTTACAATCTGCAAGCAATGCTTCAACTAATAATGTATTTGCGGGTGTAGACCGCTTTCCTCCGATACATATCCTCTGACAACGATATTGAAAACTATCAAGTTGCTAGAGACAGCGGCCAGAGATCACAAAATCACCGATGTTATCACATTAACATTCCAATGATTGAAAACTGGGAAAATGACAATCGCTAGTTTATGTCAATAGCATCTTTGCTTGTAGTGTCAGTGCTGTGTGACTCTAGTCGGGAAATAGGATGTGGTTTGGTGTGTTTTTACAGTTAGTAAACGATTTAGTGAAGGATTGTTGTGCACAGTGAAAGTAAAAGGAATAGGAGCGTTTGGCATCGTTATTCTTCGTCTGCTGCCAACGTCACGTAATTAAATTTTTACAGTGTGAGTAATCCAAAAAGTTACATTGTCACGCAAGACTGCTATACGGATGATTGGCGCGACCATCAGCTGTACATAAAGGTTTGACAGCGTTACTGAGAACTGTTGTGGTTCAGTATCCAGTTCACTCTCACAGTGACAACCTAGTACTTGCTGTGTTATCATTTTGATGTGAAGGTCCAGAAGTTGTAGCTCAATGTCGCAGGTCCAACAAAAGATAACGTCTAAATAATTATTTGTCTTGTTTAGTCCCGTTTATATACATGTGGAAGAGATGTTAGTGGTGTTTTATATTTCATGCTGTATTACACTGTCATTGTACAGATATATATCACTCTTTTCCTTCTTTTAAATTCTACAGATCTTTAGTACCAGCAGTTAAATAATGTATAGTTTTGAAGGCGAATTTCGACGAAGACCACAACAGAATCTCTCCGGTGCCAGCAGGAAACATGAGAGAAATGAACTGCTGCAGAAAGCGCAGATTGAACGAAGTAAAAGAGAGGTAGAGAGTAGTCCTGTACTACATAATAGAATAGTAATGTAATGGTATACTTAATTTTATTTCGATATCTTCCAATGTTTTTTTTTTTTTTGTTCAGGAGCTAAGACGCCGGCAGAATAGTGCAATAATGATCCAAGCATCTGTACGGAGTTACTTGACCAGACTGAGACACAAAAAACTGCAGCGTGACGAATTTGATAAGATGTTGGAAGCTTATAAAGCTAAAATAACGCCAGAAAAAACATTAGCATTACTTCTTCAGAAATTATTGTTTTTTTATAATGAAGCTGTGGATGTACAAAGACTGGTAAGTGATAAGCAGGCTGTGAACTGCTTTGCTTCTTTGTTAGGTATGAAGCACAGTTCCATTCAATAATCACATTTTGTTTGCACCTTCAGTTGCTCTTTTAAATGTTGGTTGATGATAAATAGTATAAGTATATATGATAACTTAGAGGATATCTGTATTTCAATAAATGTTCTTTGTGTGTGGAAGGTGGTGTGAGGGAAAGTAGTTTCTTTCACTTTATTATCACACTAAGCAAGGAAAAACATTCTACATCAGCTGTTGATAGACATGTAGCACTGCTTTCTCGTAATGAATTGCATCTATATTGTAGCCTACATGCTTTACACAATGATTTGGTAATTCAACGAAAAATTATTGATGTATCTTAGAGATGTTGTGTATTGGTATTGAGAAACTGAAACAAAGTGCAAGTCCCATAACAGTGTACAAACATGATTATAGTGCTGTCTTAGGTAAGTAATTTAAATTTACAAAATGGGCATGTCAGTGCTACAAGTACCTAGTTCTTGGATTCGGAAGTGTGATTACTATCGCTATCAGTTTGACAATGTGTCTTGTTAATGATAGTGGCTCCGTGCTACATAGGAAAGGAATGCCATTCTTTTTATAAGTCTGTCAGTATGGCAAGGCTTTCAAGAGGAGGAGAATAATGCTTAAAAACAGTAGTAGCATACCTCGCAAAAGAGTCTCATGCACTCTGTGTTATTTATGTTTCAAGATTAAGTTGGCCAGACCGCTCTGTTAATTGTCATTTGCTAAATATATTTTTGTACAGGTTTAGTTGGAATTTTCTTCTTTTCATTCTCTGAAATGAAGTAGGCCTAATTGCACATTTCATCATCATACGGATGCCCATAAGCTTTAAAGCTATAAGTGCCCGTAAAACACCACAATCACAGTTTACTTTGGGAAGACATGGAGGTGTTGCAGTATATATCTAGATACTGCTTTTTTCTGATGATTTTATTAATAGTGGGCTCCAGTTTCAAGTTACACATCACCCCCTCCTCCCCCATCCCCACTCAGTCACACCGGCCCACCTTTTCAATATGGTGCGAACATAAACATTATACTTGACCACTGGTCAATTTGTTACCACAACCAGATTTTCCTCACAACCAAATTGTCACCTTTGAACCTAACTCAGGCATTGGGTTGTGCTACATATCACTCTTGTCACCACAACCAAGATTAAGCAGCAGGGGTGATCCAATACCACCCTTAGCCAACTCCTCACTCAACCAAATCATACTTATTGGTATTTTGAAAAGTATGTCAATACTTGCTGATCTTCCATTGGTCAGATGAATTGATGTGTGTGATACTACTTTGCTAAATCACAAAAATACTATCATCTATCAACCTAGCAGAGACTTTGGTTTTCTCTATCAATCATTGCCACAACATCGAAACTTTCATATTCATATTTGTGCTTTTGCCAACTCACAGATCAACCTTTTAGCTTTCAGCCTAACCTAGATGAGTGGCCACTCTAAGAGTAACAGTTCTTTTATTAAATGGTGCCTTTGTATCATTCAACCAAGTCAGCTGCTGTAACGCACATGCTCTCTCTCTCTCTCTCTCTCTCTCTCTCTCTCTCTCTCTCTCTAAGAACAGATGCGCCAGACAACCAATCAGCCAATGATGAAGAATATAAGTATAATATTAAAACCATGACAAAACACAATAAAGAAATTGATGTTGAGGACTTCACTTCATCTATAAAACTCAATATAATTGTCCAATATCATTACAGCATACAGAAATTGTAATGAATGAAATATGCTATTGAAGACTTTGGTTAATCTGTCAAGGTCATTTGAACTCATGGATACCATTACATCAAGTGCATAAACTTTCTGAAAAGAAAAGAATTATACTGACAAATAATGTACAGAATGACTTTCAAGGTTAATTGCCAAAAATTAAATATCAACAAAAGACGGGATTTTATTGTTGAAACATTGCAGATTCAGTGGGAGAAGTTGAGGCTCGGGGAGAAAAAACAACAGTAATAAGGAATTTTTGGGTAAGAGCACGATGATAAGAAATAAATGAGCATTTCTACTTACAGTCAACTTTTATTGTAATCTATTTATTTATATATCAAATTGTCATTATGGATCCTACATATTGACAATTGTAAAAATGGATGTATTTTTCCTCTTAAGAGAGACCCAGTAAGAGCGAGAGGACAGAAGTGTGAACTGTGTAGCCTACTCTTACTTGCACAGATGCAGAAGAGTATGCATTCAGTTGGGCAAGAGTTTGCACATGAGATTTTTCAGCAGTAGTCAGTGACGGCTTACATCTTTGTCATCCAGTCAGTCATCATCACAGTATTCTTTATATTTACAACATTGTGTTGAGTCTTCACCAAAACTACATCTACATACTGTGCAAATGTAATTTTTTTTTTTACTGAATCAGTTCTCAGACATGCTATGAGTAATTTATTTTTGGCACAATGAGATTTTTCTGTTGTGAAAAGTCCTGTTTTCGCTTTCTCTTTGGTTTTCCTTCTCCTAATCCTGATTTTTCTGTTTGAGAGCATTGTTCATCCCTGATCAGAACAGGATTTCCAATTTTTAGGCTTCTACTTCCTTCTGTTAACTGACGGCAATTTTGGCAGAGATCAGGTGTCAGAAAAGTGCCTATATACTTGTAACCTTGTGGCAATGGCTGCTAGCACTCCCATAGAGGCAGAATAATCCATAGAGGTAAAGTATCCTGTAGAGATACAATACTCGGAAATGGCTGACTTACTGGGCTGCAAAAGGCTAGTATGGCAGTCATATTCAACACACCGTTCATGTACTGTGTGAATGGTCTGACCAATGTGGGCTTTGCCACACTAGCATGGTACTCTGTAGACTCCAGACTTCTGCAGTGTTTCCCTAGGATTAAGCCTAATTTCAATTAAACATTGCTGACATATGGGAGAAACGCCCAGGACTTTAACAGTTCCTCTTGCTCTTGCGAGTGGTCATGTTTCTTCTTTCATAGAGCTGTGCTGATCTCATGTGGAGAATATCAGTAATCTTTGGACACAAATTGTATGTGTTCCATTTCCTTAGAAAGGCTGTCTCTGTCAGCAATCCCAGAAATTCATGGAA
The DNA here is from genome assembly GCF_023898315.1 of Schistocerca nitens. Lineage (NCBI taxonomy): Eukaryota > Metazoa > Arthropoda > Insecta > Orthoptera > Acrididae > Schistocerca > Schistocerca nitens. Next base: position 658,607,931 of record NC_064614.1, on the reverse strand, counting down.
TACTCATTAAGCCGGGAAAACTTCAAGAATCATATTCAGTATATCTTTGGGAAGGAGATAATCACCCAACCAAATGGTGGACAATTTATGTAATAAATGTGTGACATTGTTGAGTTCTTTGTGGTTTTTACTGAAGTACCAGGAAAATGGCATTATCTTGAAGTTTGCCTAAGTGATAACGTTTTTTAATCATGATTGGCACTGCAAAGTGCATCACAAGTAAGGGAAGCCTAGCACTCATGAAGGAAAGGATTCATTTTATTCACTGTGAACTGGCGCCACTTCAGAACTGCTGTTATATCTGCACATGGAGATTGCATCCAGTCTCCCACCCCTGTCCTGAGAATGGGTTAATGATGTGACCTGGACAAAGTTGGACTTAGTCCATAGGGAGTCTGCTTCAAGATAATTCTAGAAGTTAGCCAGCCTTTCACTACAAGATGCCATTTGACACTTCATGGTCAATTTCATGGGTAAGGTTGTGGAGATTGTTGATGCTGTCTGTGCTCTGGAAAGGTTTGAACTTTGTGCCCACATTAAAGTGTTGCCTTGAACTGATTTTATTAGTGTTATTGAAGAAGCTGTTAGACCTCTTCTGAGTGATGTGGAAGAAGTAAGGAATGAAACATGTTGCCTGCTTATGAGAGTTCTGCATTACAAGAACAATCTTTCCTCTACTGAAAGGACCACACTACACAAGCTTTGAAAAGATCCACATGTTATTGTTCTTGCAGTGCATAAGAGAAATGACACTGTGCAGTTGCCACATGAGATCTATGGCCAGGAAATTTACAGCTTGTTTACTGAACCAACATACTGGAAGATTGATAAATACCCCACCAGTAGAGTGGAAAGAAAAAGTCAACATTGTTTAATTCTTCTTCTCTTCTGCGAGAAGTTTCAAAAAGCTTAAGACCTCACAGCTCTATTCGACCAAGCTTATATGGTCTCTCAGAATTCACAAAGAAGGGATGTCATTATATGCTGTTACGAATAATATCGGTGCTCCAACATATGACTTAGCTAGACATCATCCTTTGTTACTGAAACCCGTCATGGGAAAATGCTTCATTTTACTCACATAAATGTACTGAATTTGCCATAACTCAATGTATCAAACTTATTAGTAAGTTTAGATGTTGTCTCACTCCTCACTATGAGTTCTCATGGATTTATTCTCTCTCATTGGCAGTAGGTTCAAAGCCAGTATAGCAGCACTCTTATGTTGTGTCATTTATCAACCTACTTTTTATTCTACAGTGTATATTTTGAGCAATTGACAGTGTTGCCATGAGTCTCTCCTCCCTTCTGGTAACAAATGTTTTTATGGAAGGCTTTGAGGGGGGCCACTCAATTAGAGAGAACTTAAACGAAAGGTTTTGGTGATATGTAAATGATACTGTTGTAGTGCTCCCCCCCCCCCCCCCCTTTTTTCCACCGTTTCTGCAATATCTGAATTCAATCCAAAAGAATATCGAATTCAAGCTGGAAGTGGAGAAGTGTGGTTGTCTGCTGCTCCTGGATGTCTTGGTAAGTTGGAAAGGGGATGAGTCATTGGGACATTCTGTTTCCATAAGCCCACAAACATGGATCTGTGTTTGCATGTATCTAGCTGGCGCCACCCTTCACAAACTGTGGGCTTATGTAGAACATTGGTGCTCCAGGCACATGCCATGTCCGACAGAGACGGCCTTGCTAAGGAGCTGGAACCACCTACAGTCTGGGTTCAGATACAATAGATGTTCTCCACACCTCTTCAATTTGCCCCATTTATCCAAAACTCAGTAACTGGGTCTGTTGTCGGGACCAAGTTCACAAATATAGCCAAGGACTCGTGTCACTGCCATTACATACAGGACTGTTGGGCTTGATGATTGTTATTTACCGGTAAATTGACTGATCAGTTAGCAATTAGTATTATTCCATTTATTTGTGTATATAAAAGTTACTGTGTATATGCACATATCTAAGTATGTAATGTACTTATGTAGGTATATTGTGTGTGTGTGTGTGTGTGTGTGTGTGTGTGTGTGTGTGTGTGTGTGTGTGTGTGAATGAAAGATTTTTGAAGACTGCTGTAAATTTATTAAACAGAAATACAATCATTTTGTTTTGGTTGGATGCAGTTTGTCTTTTACCATCTTAAGTGTGCACTCTAGCACCAGGTATCACTTTTCCTCTTATGGAGAAAATTTGCAATTCTATACACTGCAACACTTAACTTTCATCTTATACTTTCCACTGTCTCAAAAAATACAGCTGTGTTAGGTGCCATTTGATCCCAAGAGTAAATCATTTTTACCCTGTCAGTGCTACGACAGTAATGTCATGCACTCAAACTCCGTGTGAAGTCATGCCTAGCTTTAATGTCCGGCATGTACAAGAGGGAACGAGTTGACGAGCAGGAAGTGACCGCCACACCACCGTTCTCAGACTTGTCGTGCTAGTGGATCTGCAGTGGGAAGGAAGGAAGGAAAGAAGCTAGTATAGCACTGATGTAACGGTGGTGCTGTGAGTCTAATACAGGCAGCCCTCAATGTTGCTCTCATGCTCACTCCATTTCTGATCTCTACCGGCCACCTCCAAAAACTGGTGCTGTTTTCTCAGTTTGTTCTGTAAAGGATAATTTGGGATAGCAGAAGTTGGGAGTCTGTAGAACTCTATGCCAATGTGGAAACCCCACATTGGTCACACATGCACAGTATGTGACTGGTGCATTGAACATACAATTACCACACTTGCCATTTGCAGCCCATAAGTCAGTCATAGCATTGTATCCCCACAGGATATTCTATGGACTTTTCTGCTGCAGAAATCTTGCCCTAACCAGATCCTTCTGGGATTACATCTTTAAGGAATATGTAAAAATAAAGTTTGGCAATATATCTTATTAATCAGTTGGAGGTTTTCAACTGTATTAAGGCATGGGACTTGAGAATTTTTTTAGAGAGTTCAGAAAGAAACCATTTTACACCTAATGACTTGATTTTTCTAGTTCCCCTTCCACATCCAGACTTCTGACATTTCACACTGTAGTCTGTATAATGTTACCCTTTCATTGATTATTCAGTTTGTTTCTCATGCTGATCTTCCCCCTGGCAGTACCTTCCAGAATATCCATATTTGTAACTAATCCAGAATCTTTGCCAGTGAAAAGATCATCATGACATTTTTTCAACTAAAAGCTACATGTTCACAGAGGAGCTAAATGAGATGAAATAAACTTGAAGACAGTATTATAGACAGAGAAGAGGAAGTAAATGAAGATGAGATGGAAAGTATTTTACTGCTTGTCCATTACGGATGTTTAAGAAGCCGTTACTGTATATTCAATATAAATACAGAAAACTGCAACAAGTCATTTTTTTAAATGTCATTTATTCAACAAACTGTTTTTAGAACCATATCATGCTCATCTTCAGATGGTGAACAGGAGGCTACACAACTTTTTTACAGTGCAATGTTGAGTTCTGGCACTGTGACAAGATGGAACTAGCTTTAGTGTATCACTATGAGTATCGTTTATACATTGACTTGAATCAGAAAATGAATCCCTTACTTACTGTGATTGTGGATCCAAATTGCCATATAAAAATACTCATAGTGATACATTAAAACAAATTCCATATTGTCGCAGAGACCACACCCAGCATTATGCTATGAAATAGTTGTGTAACCTCCTGTGCACCTCATGAAGATGAAGATGAGCTTGAAAAGGTTCAAGAATTGGTTTATGGAATAAACAGCATTTTAAAAAAGTGGCTGAGTGCAGTTTTCTGTATTTATATTGAAACTGACAGAGCTCTGAAATACCTAAGTCGGTGCGTGTATCCTGGATTAGATTACATTCCCTCAGGATTGTAGCAACAGCCAACACTAAACTGTTTCACCATTTATGCAAGACATATCAGACAGACAAAATATCCTCAGACTTCAAGAAGACTGTAATAATTTATATTCCAAAGAAGGCTGCTGCAAACAGGCGTGAATGTTACCAAAGCACGAGTCCAAAATACTGTACAGTAAGCTTTTAATAATGCTAATGGGAACAAATACAGTGAAATTTTGAAGGTAGTAGAGGTAAAATACAGGGAGCAAAGGTTATCTACAACTTATACACAAATCAGACTGCAGTTAGAAGATTCAATGGACACAGAAGTGAAGCAATAGTGAAGGGAGTCAGACATGGTTTAACCTCTCTCTGATGTTGTTCTGTCAGTACACTGAGCAAGCAGGAAAGGAAACCAAGGAGATATATGGGAAGAGAATTAAAGTTCAGAGAGAAGAAATAAAAAAATTTAATGTTTGCAAAGACGCTGCAATTCTCTCAGTGACAGCAAAAGACTTGAGTGGAATCAACGACATCTTGAAAAGATGTTATATGTTAAATATCAACATAAGAAAAATAAAGGCAATGAAATATAGTCGAATTAAATCAGGTGATCTTTACAGAATTCAATTGGAAAATAAGATACTAAAGGTAGTAGATGAGTTTTGCTCCTTGGGAAGAAAAATAATTGCCAAAGGTCAAAACAGAGAGGACATAAAAAGCAGATTGGTAATTTTGAGAAAAGCATTTCTGACGAAGAGATATTCATTAAGATTAAATTTAAATGTAAATATTTATAATTTATTATGATTTCCTTGTCATTGGAATTATATTACAATCAAATCACATTTGTTATAACGTTACAATGTATGCACAAAATCTTTCAAATGTTCAAATTAAATTATGTAAATCTAACATCAGAGATGCAGGCAATAGTTTGGGAATAATGCAAGTGTTCAAAACTAGTCACAACTGAAAACAATTATATACAACTGTGGCAAAAACCTTAGTAAATTATTAATAAACAGAGTCACTACTCTTTATAACAATGGAATGTTGGAATTGCTTAAATTTAGGTGTCTGGATATCTTTTCCAAAGATATTTGTCTGGAATGTATCCTTGCATGGAAGTGAAACATGGATGATAAACGTTAACTAGTGGGGTCACTGAAGTGAAATGGAAAGGAGATAAGGATTTCTGTCAGATGAGTAATTTCAACAGCAGCAAATAACGATACAACTGGAGTAGGAATTGTCATGAATAGGAAGACAGGGCAGAGTGTTACTGTGGTCAGTTCAGTGATAAGATTATTCTCACCAAGTTGAAAGCAAATGGACACCAATAATAGTAGTTAAAATATGCATGCTGATGTCACAAGCAGAATATGAAGATATACAGAAAATATATGAGGATATTGAATATGAAATTCAGTGTGAGAATGTGGTGAAAATCAGATAATTATGGATGACTGGAATGCTGCTCTAGGGGAAGGAATGGAAGAAAGGGTTACAGGAGAACACAGGTTCACTAATAGGAATGAGAGAGAGAAAGACTAATATTGAGTTCTGCAGTAAATTTCAGCTATTAATAGCAAATACGCTGTTCCAAAATCATAAATAAGCAGGTATACTTGGGAAAAGCTTCGAGACATGAGAAAATACCAGCCATGTCCAGAAAGAGATTCCAAAATCAGATATTGGAATGTAAAGTGTACTCACAAGTGGATGAAGCCTTGGAGCAGAATTTAGCAATGATGAAGAGCAGACTGAAGTTCAGGAGAATCTTCTGAGAGAACCCATGTGGGAAGACATGGGATGTGAAGTATTGAGGAAAGATGAAGTGCTTTTGATGTTCTTTAATGTTGTAGATGTTGTGATAATGAATTTCTTTGTAGGCAGGTCAGTTGAAGAGGAATGGACATCTCTGAAAAGATCAGTCACGGCAGTTGGATGGACAAATATAGATACAAGGAAAGTAACTGTGAAGATATCCTTGGCAACAGAAGTAATACAAGATGAGTCAAAAAGGACTTTACAACTTTGGAATATATAGAAATTTAGTGAGATAGCTTACAGAATCTGTAGATGTCATTTTGTAGCAAATTACCTCAAGTTTGAGTCACGTAGTGCATCAGTACCCTACTCTGCCAGCATAGTGCGCAGTTAAAATGGCTAATTTCACTGTTGCAGTGCATGCTTGCTGTGTGTTTGGGTTTGTTCATGAAACAAATTCTGCAACAACTGCTCAGCATAAATTTCGACCAAATACACCAGAGAACCTCCAAGCAGACCTACAATTTACTCTTAGCACAAGAAGTTTGTTGAGATGGGTTGTTCCCTGTGACATGATAAATCACCAAGTCGCTTGTATGTTGATGATTATGTCAAACAGGTTAGGGAGATCTTTGCTCATATTCCACAAAAATCAATGCAATGTGCATCTCATGAGACTGGCATTCCATAGGACTGGCATTTCACAGAAGACTGTTTGGTGAGTACTGCAGAGATGTTTACACTTGCAACCACACAGATGCACAGTGACACAGCATATTAGTGATGATGCAGATAACGTTGCTTGAGGGTAATTCTCTGTGGAAATATTGCTTCAGTAGAGGATGATGAGACATATGTGAACACAGTAATCTTCAGTCATGAGTCAACATTTCATATCAGTGGACCCACAGCTGCAAAATACTGGGCAGCAAATATCCACATGCAACCTGGAACACGTTTCTGACAGCCCCATAGTTAAAGCGTGCCATTTCTTCTTCACGGAAAACTCTCACTGGTATTTTGTATGTGAATGTGCTTGAAATTGCTTTAATTCCACAGATTGGTTTAGAAGAAAGAGTTGGGATGGTTCACTGCCAGCAAGACAGTGCACCACTTTATTTCCTCGCGGAAGCTCAAGGTTTCCTTGATAACTGCTTCCCAGGTTGGTGGATTGGCCATGAGGTCCAAATGCATGTCCACCCCCACTGTACAAGCTTGACACCACTGGATTTCTTTCTATGGGGTTTCATTAACGGCCGTGTGTATTTTCCTCCCATACCAAACCATTTAGCTGACCTGAAAAATCAAATCTACACTGCTGTTGCACAAGTTACGCCTGATTTGTTGCAACAAGTGTGGGAAGAAATTGATTACCAGTGAGATGTTTGCTGCTTCACAAATAGCAGTCACATCAAACCAAAATGACACCTCAATGTAAAACTTGAGATTGTTTGCTACAAAATGCAACGTCTGCCGATTGTGTAAGTTATCTCAATAAATTTCTATATCATTCCAAAGTTGTAAAGTCCTTTTTACATAATCCTGTACTTCCAATTGAACAATGAAAAGGAAAGAACAAAAATGTTCATAAATTATTTTATTTAGCGTATGGCTCATAACATCACAGTAAAAATTACAGAAACAACACGATTTAAAAAAAAATCACATATGTATAAACAGAGCAATAAATAACAGTTTGTATATAAGGACACCGCCAATTGTAAATTTACACTCACAGAAGAGCATTCACAAGCAGACGTCGTCCAGCTTAGATAATAAATAGTCGATTGCCTCTTGGGTCGCCATTAGGAAATCCTGTGGGTCACCCTCGTATGCCCTTAGTGGGCATTCCTGCACGATGTGTTTGACCGTCTGTCTCTCAGCGCCACAGTCGCAAGCGGCCGAAGGAAGTTTACCCCATCTGTGTAAGGAGTCGGCGCATCTCCCACAGTTGGTTCTGATGTGATTAAGAGTTGACCAAGCTTTGCGAGGGCAATCAAATCCTTTTGGTTTACTAAAGATGCATGGCATACTGTGGCAGTTTACTGCTGTTCTGCTCTCCCATTCCTCTTTCCATCAGTCATTTATTTTAAAGTTGGTTTGGTGCAGAGCCTGTGCGGTCTTTAGTGGAGGATGCCTAGACCGGAGTTGGTTTCTTTGGATGTCGTATCTTCATGGCTTTGTAATTGAGGGTTGGCCATGATTTTTTGAAATTCTCTAACCAGAGCGTGTTCACGGCGCAGGTTAGGAGGGGCTATGTTACTGAGAACGGGCAGCCACACTGTAGGAGTTGGCCTGATTGTGCCTGATATAATACGCATTGTTGCATTAAGTTGGCTATCTACCATGTGTGTGTGTTTGCTGTTGAGCCACACTGGGGCACAGTATTCTGCCACTGGATACACCAAGCCAAGTGCGGATGTTCTTAAGGTAGATGCTGTGGAGCCCCAAGTGGTGCCACAGAGCTTCTGCAATATGTTGTTGCGTGTTTTAAGTTTTGCTGCAGTTTTCGTCAGGTGTTCTTTGAATGTTAGTGTCCTATCTAGGGTAACCCCAAGGTACTTTGGGTGTTTGTTGTGATTTAGTAATTTCCCATCTAGATAGACTTGTAGTTCTCTGTTGGCCATTTTGTTGTTCAAATGGAAGGCAGATACTTCCGTCTTTGTAGCGCTAGGTTGTAGCCTCCATTTTCTAAAGTACTCGCTGAGAATCTTTGGCAGTTTCTATATTTCTGTGGGCTGTTGCTAGAGCCCAGTCGTCAGCATAACCAAATTTGCGCGATCTGGTTGCAGGCAGGTCAGCGATGTAAAGGCTGAAAAGGAGGGGCGCAAGGACAGAGTCTTGTGGGAGTCCATTATTGAGTTTCATCTGTTTACTTGTCTCATTCCCCATTATTACTTGGAAGGTTCTATTTGACAACATATCATCAATGAGGTTGGTTATCTTCTTGCAGGGGACAGCACAGATTAATTTGTACATGAGCCCCTGTTTCCAAACTGTATCATAGGCTGCTGTTAGGTCTATGAATGCTGCAGCTACTTTGTTTCTTCTGGAACCCCGCCTCTATATATGTTGTCAGTGATAGGACTTGATATGTTCATAAAAAGACAGGAATAAAACCATATGAAATAGGAATTGCAGTGAAACAGAAGCTAATAAATGCAAGGAAATATTTTTCAAGTGGACTGATTCAGAATATAGAAAAGACAAAACAGCCTTCAACGTTAAGAACTTAATGGGAAGTCCACTGTTAATCGCAGAGGAGAGTGGATATGTGAAAGGAGCACATTTAATGCCTCTACACAAAGGAAGACCTAACTGGTGGTGTGATAGTACAAGAAATGGCAGTCAATATGGGAGATATAGGAATCCAATAGTAGAGTCAGAGTTTAATGGAACTGTGGAAGACTTGTGATCAAATAAGATTCAAGGCATAGATACATTAACTTCAGAATTTCTAAAATCGCTGGGGGAAGTGACAACCAAATGACTATCCAAGTTTGTGTGTACAATCTATGAGACGAAAAAATCATCAGACTTTGAGAAAAATGTCATTAACACTATCCTGCAGGTAGCAAAGGCAGATTCGTGTGAGAACTAAAACACAAGCAGTGTAAAGGCTTATGTATTGAAGTTGCTGACAATAATAATATACAGAAGGATGGCAAAGAAAACGAGAATCTGTGCACTTGATAATGGAAGGAAGACTGAAGAAACATCAGAAGAGGTTCATAGGATTTGTCCATAAGGAAGAAGCGTTGGATACTGTAAAGTTATGCAAGATATGAGAAAAATAGGAGTGAGCTATAGGGAAAGATGGTTTATGTAAAAGATCTACCAGAACCAAGAGGAAAAAATATGAAGAACTTGGATTAGAAAAAGTATAACACGAGAGTATAATCTTTTGCACCTATTGTTCAGTCTATAGGTTGAAGAAGCAATAATGGAAATGAAAGAAATTTTCTGCAGTGATGTTCAAGTTCAGTGTGCAAAGATATCAATGACGAGATTTGCAGATGAAATTCTTTGTTATCTTCAGTGAAAGTAAGGAAGAATAGTAGGACTTGCTACATGGGATAAACACTCTAATGAGCACACTCTATGACTGAGAGTAAACCGAAAGAAGACAAAAGTAATGAGGAATGGCGAATTAGTGATAAGCTTAAAATTGGGGACTGGGAGGTAGATGGAGTGTAAGAATTCTTCTACCTTGGAAGCAAAATACCATGCAGGATGAAACAGGGAGGATGTAAAAAGTAGACTAGTCCATGTGAAGAGATCATTCCTGACCAAAAGAAGCTATCAAACATGGGCCTTAATTCGAGGAAGAATTTTCTGAGAAAGTGCATTTGAAGCAAAGCATTTTAAGGAGGTTAAATTTTGCAACATGTATAAACCTGACAAGAAGAGAACTGAAGCATATGAGATGTCGTGCTACAGAAGGGTTTTGAAAATTAGGTGGACTGATAAGAACTGAGGAGAATCTCTGCAGAATTGAGGAGAGGAGAGAAACAAATGGAAAACATTGATAAGAAGAAGGGAGAGGATGATAGTGCATGTTTTAAGACATCAGGGAGTAACTTCTCTGGTACTTGTGGGAATTGAGGATATTGGATGCAAGTGCTACTCCTGAAATTGATCTCCCTGCGGTTCCGGGGGGGGGGGGGGGGGGGGGGTAGGAGAGTCTTTCGCTTTTGGCTCTGAGTTCAGGTCCCATTCTATGGTTTGACCTGCCACTATCAAAATTCTACAGAAGTGCAGGCCATATGGGGAAGGATGCCTTACGTGGTGCACGAGTTATCCACAGAGCCCCTAGATTTGATCTCCTGAATCTGTTGTCATGGCTTTGCATCTCCACTTGCGATTCAACTGTTTGGGCAAGAGTGCTTTCCAGGGTATGTCATCTTCTTCCATTGTCTCCTGTACTCTTTCGCCCCATGACAATATTGGATTTCTCTGCACCCAATATCCAGCATGGTAGCCAGTCCGTTGTGGTGGGTCTATCATGTACCCATTTGGTGGTAGCCCCCTGACAACACGGATCGCTACACCATGGAAGGAACGTAGGGCTACAGAACGGGCAGAGCCATATTCACCTCGGACTGATGGGGACTCCTTTCTACTTATGAAGTCTCAATTTTTCATTGAACCAGTTTGGAGAAGTGACAGCAGTGTCCAAGATGCGAAACGGCGCAGTCTTGATTCAGACAGCATCCTCAGCCCAATCCCGAGCGTTACTCGCCTGTGACAAGCTGCATGATATCCCTGTTTCTATCACTCCCCATAAAAGCCTCAATATGGTCCAGGGGATCATTTTTCATCGCGATCTCCTCTTGCAGTGTGACTACGAGCTCTGTGCCAGTATAGAACGTCGGGGTGTTCATTTCATCCGCCACGTTTACAGGGGATCCAAAGGCAACAGGGTTGCTACTGGTGCCTTCATCTTGGCATTTAAGGGTGATTCATTGCCTGAAAAGGTCAAGGTGATAGTTTACCGCTGTGACGTTAAACCAAACGTCCCTCCCCCTATGCTGTGCTTTAAGTGCTGGAAGTTCGGGCTGCACTTTCAGCGCCACATGTCGAGACTGCAGATGTCCCCGGCAGCCAGATACTCCATGTGTGCCACCTCCCAGTTGCATCAACTGTGGAGAGCACCACTCTCCCTGCTTGCCAGACTGCCCATTACTCCAAATGGAGCAGAAAATCATGGAGTACAAGATCCTGGACCAGTTGACTTACACACAGGCTAAATGTAAATTTGAAAGATTACATCCCATTTGGTTGACATTGACATATACTGCAGCTACGTCACCATCGCTGTCCCAAGTGCCAGTGGTTCCTAACCCTATGCCACAAACAGTGGGCCCTCCGGGAAACCAGAATACATCTGCCCCCTTGGTGGTAGGGGGCAAATCTTCCTCTGTTGCTCCCAAAGCACCTACTTCTGGTGTAAGGGCCCCCCCCCCCCGCCCCCCCTCCCCGCCTCCAACACGGGACATCGGTCTGCCCCCCCCCCCCCCCTGCCGGAGAAGCAACAGCCCCCTCCAGCTCGTCTCATGCGGAAAGGGTCCCCCTCTCTCCCAAGGTCTCCACTAATGCCACGGCAGACACTGCCAGTGGCTCAAGGAGCCAAAAGTTGCTGGATGAAGAGCTCCAGTCTTCCTCCGTGCCTGAAGCTACTTCAGAGAAGTCCTCCCAGCAAGCCCCTAAAGAGAAGCGACAGGGTAAGCAAACAAAGAAGTCTGCTAAGAAAATGGGCCCTCTGGTTGCCCCAACACCACCACTCCCTACCAATTCTGCATCTGAGGATGTGGTGGAAATCTTAGCGTCCCCTGTGGACCTCATCCACCATAGAAATGGCTACAAATACTCAATCAGTGGTAGCAGGTGACCCTGAGGCATAACCTGCCTTCATGCCTTCCCAGCCACACAATAACGTCATCCTCCAGTGGAATTGCGGCAGTTTTTTCCACCACCTGGCTGAGCTACGGCAACTGTTAAGCTTTACACCTGCATTCTGCATTGTCCTCCAGGAAACCTGGTTCCCGACAGTGCGGACTCCTGCCCTCCAAGGCTATAGGGGATATTACAAGAACCATAGTGACTATTATAGAGTGCAGGTGGAGCTCGTGTCTGTGTCCTGAACTCAGTATGCAGTGAACCTGTGTCCCTTCAAACCCCTCTTGAAGCTGTGGCTGTCAGGATAAGGACAACACTGGAAATAACTGTCTGCAAAGTATATCTTCCTCCAGATGGTGCAGTACACCTGAACGCATTGGCTGCACTGATTGATCAACTCCCTAAACCTTTGCTACTTTTGGGAGATTTTATGCTCACAACCCCTTGTGGGATGGCATGCTCACTGGCCAAGGCAGAGATGTCGAAAGTTTAGTGTCACAACTTGACTTCTGCCTCTTAAATACAGGTGCTCCAACTCCTTTCAGTGTGGCACATGGCACATATTCGGCCATTGATCTCTCAGTTTGCAGTCCTGGCCTTCTCCCATCTATGCACTGGAGAGCACATGACGACCTGTGCGGTAGTGCCCACTTCCCCATCTTCCTGTCACTGCCCCCGCGTCAGGCCCATGAACACCTGCCCAGATGGGCTTTAAACAAGGTAGACTGGGATGCTTTCACCTCTGCTGTCACCATTGAATCCTCCCCCACGTGGTAACATCGATGTGGTGGTTGAGCATGTAATTACAACAATCATTTCTGTGGCGGAAAACGCACTCCCTTGGTCTTTAGGGTGCCCCGGCTAAAGACCGTCCCTTGGTGGTCGCCGGAAGTCACTGAGGCAATTAATTAGCATCGGCAAGCTCTACAGCAGCATAAGGGGTACCATTCCCTGGAGCACCTCATAGCCTTTAAATGGCTCTCTGCCCGTGTTTGCCAGCTTATAAAAAGACGGAAACAGGAGCGTTGAGAGAGGTACGTCTTGACCATTGGGTGCCATATGTCACCTTCCCGAGTCTGGCCAAAGATCAAACGAGGTTTTGGGTACCGGACCCTAACAGGTGCTCCCGGTGTTAACATAAATGGCGTGTTATTTACCAATGCAAATGTGATTGCCAAGCATTTTGCTGAGCACTGTGCTCGCGCCTCTGCGTCGGAGAATTACCCCCCAGCCTTTCACACTCTCATGCGGCGGATGGAAGGGAAAGTCCTCTCATTCACTACACGCCACATTGAATCCTATAATGCCCCATTTACAGAGTGGGAGCTCCTCAGTGCCCTTGTACATTGCCCTGACACAGCTCCTGGGCCAGATTGGATCCATGGTCAGATGATTAAAATCTCTTATCTGACTACAAGTGATATCTTCTCGTGATCTTCAACCGGATCTGGTGCGATGGTGTCTTTCCATTGCACTGGCGGGAGAGCACCGTCATAACAGTGCTCAAAACGTGGCAAAAACCCGCTTGACGTTGATAGCTATGGGCCCATTAGCCTCACCAATGTTCTTTGTAAGCTGCTGGAACATATGGTGTGTCGGCGATTGGGATGGGTCATGGAGTCACGTGGCCTACTGGCTCCATGCCAGGCGGTTTCCGCCAGAGTCACCCTACCACTGATAATCTTGTGTCCCTTGAGTCTGCCATCCGAACAGCCTTTTCCAGATGCCAACACCTTGTTGTCATTTTTTTCTTTCTTTTTTTTTTTTATACGAAAAGTGTATGACACCACCTGGCAACATATCCTCGCCATGTTATACGAGTGGGGTCTCGGAGGCCCACTCCCGATTTTTATCCAGAATTTCCTCTCGCATCGTAATTTCTTTTTCCAAGTTGGTGCCTCCCATAGTTCCCCCCATATCCAGGATAATGGGGCCCCGCAGGGCTCTGTATTGAGTGAGGGCTTACAATTGCAGTTTGTGTCCAATTCTATCTGAACTGGAGTCCTTCCTTTTATCACCTATACGCGAGGTCCATTTGCGTATACCTCTATGGCAGCCAGCCACGGTAATCTGTTTTGTCATTTTAATCTCTTCTGCCTGTTTCTTGTATTTCTGTGGTTTTCTTGTCCTCTTTTGTCCATTTAAGTGTCTCTTGCCCTTCCATCGTTATTGTGGCTTTCCTTTCTTTCCGTTTTGTGTTGTCACCCTTGTAACATTGTTTTATTCAGAACAAGGGACCAATGACCTAGCAGTTTGGTCCCTTCCCCTCCTCTTTTAAGCCAACCAACCAACAACCGACCAACCTAAGATCGAGGGGTTGGCACAGGAGAGGAATTGATGGTGGGTCATACCAAGCAAGTCGGAATACTGATGAACTGGTGGGCAGGCAAAAAGATATTCCTTTCAGCCTTCCCTTCTGTGCTTAGTACAGGTTTCCCATCTGAGTGCTTAGTACAGGTTTCCCATCTGACCTCTTATATTCATACAGGTGTTTTCTTTTCTCCTAAGGTGTCTCTAATTTTCTATGTGCTGCTGTGATTGCTGCATTCAGATGCAAGCTGAGTTAGTGACACTTCGCATACAGCTTCAGGAGGTGTCAACTTTGGTCACAAAGCTTGAGGATGTTGCCAGTGGTTGTCACCATGGGGGTCCACATTATAGGTCCAGGTGATTGATCAGTCCACTACTGAAGCTGCCCATACTAAATTTGATCCGTCATCAATTGTTGGGTCGGAAGTCATTCCAAGGAGAGGCAGGCAGCGAAAGACTTTCGAGGAGGCTGATCAGAGGGCCATGCCAGTCGTCTGATGAACAGTTTTTGGGTGCTATCTGTGGCCAACGAAGTCCCTGAGCCAGATGATGTCACTTGCCCTGTCCAGAGGAAGCGTCTCAGGCTGCAAGGTCTGGGCATTCAGAGAGTGTGGGCTCACTGATTGTTGGCAATCCCAACATTAGATGTGTAATGGGGCATTTTAGGGATATGGCTGCCAATAAGGGAAAGAGTTCAGTTTGCACTCTGTGTATATAGCATGAGGAGTCATTCCAGATGTGGAAAGGTTGCTTCCGGATTCACTGAAGAGCACAGGATGCAGGTAACTGCTTATGGTGGCTCATGTTGGTACTTGGACTGGAAGAGAGACACTCTGGTTTCAGGCAGCTAGTTGAAGTAGTAAAGATTGCCAGCCCAGCTTGTGAGCTGAAGGCGGAGCTCAGCATCTTAGCATAATTGACAGAACTGACTGTGGTACAGAAGCTAGTGGAGGGTCTGAATCAGAGTCTCAGACAGTTTTACAACCATGTAGGCTGCAGATTCCTAGACTTTCACCATAGGGTGTTGTGTTTCTGGGTTCTGCGTAGTAGGTCAGGTGTCCACTACACACAGGCAGCTGTTACATGGGTAGCAGAGACTGTGTGGAGGGGACTGGGTGGTTTTGGTTAGATGGTCTCAGCAAACTACAGAAAGGGTGTCAATCTAAAAGGGTACAGTACAAACACTAGAAAGTAGGCCTAGAAACAATCGGTATTGTAATTGTAAATTGTTGTAGCTGTGTTGAAAAAAACCAGTGTTCCAAGTGCTAATAGAAAGCACTGAAGCTCAAATCGTTATAGGCAAAGAAAGCTGGCCAAAGCTGGAAATGAGTTCATCTGAAATTTTTACAAAGAACCACGCACATATAGGATGGATTGAATACAGTAGGTGGTGGAGTGTTTATTGCTGTCAGTAGTAGTGTACCTTCTAGTGAAGTCAAAGTAGATAGTTTTTGTGAGTTGGTATGGGTAGAGGTTATACTCGACAGCTGAAATAATAATTGGTTCCTTTTACTGACCACCAATTCAGATTATAAAGTTGCTGAACAGTTCAAAGAAAACTTGAGTCTCATTTGAAATAGTTGCCCACTTGCACAGTTATAGTTACTGATGACTTGAATCTACCCTCAATATATTAGTGAAAATACACGTTTAAAGTCAGAGAAGGCATAAAATGTTGTCTGAAATTGTCATGAATGCGTTCTCAGAAAATTATTTTGAAGAAGTAGTTCAGTAGCCCACTGAAAGTGTAAATGGTTGCGAGAACCTGCTAGACCTAATATCAACAAATAATCCAGAGCAAATAGCATCTTGACGGGTACAGGGATTAGTGACCACAAGGATCTTGTAGTGAGACTCAATACCGTAACATTCAATCCCACCAAAAATAAACGCAAAACCTGTCTGTTTTAAAAAGCAAATAAAAATTCACTTGAGGCAATCCTAAGAGACAGTCTCCACTCCTTCCAATCTGAATATGTAAGTATAGACCAAATGTTGTTTAAATTCAAAGAAATAGTATCAACAGCTATTAAGAGCCATATACCAAATAAATTAATAAGAGGTGGTATGGTAAAGAGCTCAGAACACTGTTGCATAAGCAAGAAAAAAAGCATGCCGTATTTAAAATAGTGCAAGATCATCAAGATTGCTGAAACTTTACAAAAGCTTGAAATGTAGTGTGAACTTCAGTGCAAGATGTTTTTAATACTCTCAGCATCGTAATTCTTGTCTCGAAATCTGGCAGAAAATCCAGAGAGATTCTATTCATATGTAAAGTACACCAGCAGAAATACAATCAATACTTTCAGTGTGTCATAACAATGGTGATGTTATCAATGATAGTGCCACTAAAGCAGAGTTATTAAGAACAACTACCAACATGAGTAACTTTGAGAAGTAGATATTCTTGGTGTAACAAAGCAGCTTAAATCACTAATAAATGCAAGGCATTCAGTCCTGATTGTATACCAGTCAGGTTCCTCTCAGATTAAGCTGATATAGTAGCTCCATAGTTAGCAGCCAAATCCAATCAATTGCCTGTTGAAAGATCTGTATCTAAAAGTTGGAAAGTTGCACAAGTCACACCAATAAGCAAGAAAAGAAATAGGAGTAATCATCTAAATTACAGACCCATACTGCTAACTTAGATTTGCAGTAGTATTTTGAAACATATACTATGTTTGAACACTGTGAGTTATCTCAAAGAAAATGATTTATTGACAAAGAGCCAACACAGATTGAGAAAGTATTGTTCTTTTGGAACACACTGAGCTTTTTATTGTCACAAAATAATGAGTGCTATTGACATGGATGTGGAATTGATTACATATTTTTATATTTACAGAAGACTTTTGGCACCTTACATCCCAAGCAACTTCTAATCAAATTTTGTGCCTATGGACTTACCTTCTCAGTTGTGTGACTGGATTTGTGGTTTCTTATCAGAAACATCACAGTTTGCAGTAATTGATGAAAAGTCATTGAGTAAAAGAGAAGTAATATCTGGCATTCCTCAAGGAAGTGTTATAGATCCTCTGTGGTTTCTGATCTATATAAATGGTTTAGGAGAGAATGTGAGTAGCACTTTTAAAGTGTTAGCACATGTTGCTGCCATTTACTGTCTTATAAAGTCATCAGATGACCAAAACGATTTAGACAATATATATGTGTGGTGTGAAAAGTGTCAGTTAACTTTTAAATAATGAAAAGTGTGAAGCCATCCACATGAGTAACAAAAAGAATCCACTAAATTTCGGTTACATGATAAATCATACAATTCTAAAGGCTGTAAATTCAACTAAGTACTTAGGGATTACAGTTACTAATAACTTAAGTTGATATGATCACATGGTTAATGTCGCGAGTAAAGCAAATCAAAGACTGCGATTTATTGACAGAACACTGAGAAAATGCAACAGATCAACTAGAGATACTGCCTACACTACATATGTGCTGTCTCTTCTGGAGTGTTGCTGTCTGGAGTGGGATCTGCATCATATAGAACCGACAGAGGACATTGAAAAGGTTCAAAGAAGGGCAGCTCACTTTGTGCTATCATGAAATAGGGGAGGGAGCTCCATGGATGTGCTACATGAATTGGGGTGGTAATCATTAAAACAAAGGCTTTTTCGTTGTGCAGGATCTTCTCATGAAATTTCAGTCACCAGCTTTCTCTTCAGAGTTTGAAAATTTGTTGTTGGTGCCTACCTACATAGGGAGCAATGATCATCAAAAAGAAATAAGAAAACTTAGAGCTCACATGGAAAGACGTGTGTGTTCATTATTCATGCATGCTGTTGAAGAGTGGAATGTTAGAGAAATGGCTTAAAGATGGTTTGGTGAACCGTCTGCCATGAACTTAACTCTGAATTGCAGAATGATTATGTATAACAAGGAAAATAACCAATTTTTGTCAATATAATGTAATTGCGTAGAAAAAAAAAATACAAGAAAGGTTTTACAAAAGCAAGCTTTTGGAGCCAGTGGCTTTTTCTTATGGCAGAAGGATTGAAGAGCAAGGAAGAGGGGTGAAGGAAAAGGACTGAAGAGGTATAGGAAAAGGGGTAGAGATCAGAATAGCCACCCAGAATCCTGGCTCCAAAAGCTGGCATACATAAAACCTTTTTTTTGTATGTGTTTTCTCCTGCCACCATTTGGTGAGTAGATTTTTAATATATTCAGTTACGGAATAAACATGTAAATGTACCTTTCTTATAATCGTGCATGATTATGCTATAATCGTGCATGATTCTGCAGCCTTGCATTTCTCATCAAGCCATTCCTGCTTTAATGTTCATGTTCTATGAGTTTGGCTGTTACTAGCACTCATTGCCTGGACTCCTGCCACAATGAACTCTTGCTGGTCTCAGACCGTTATTTGGAGCAGAATTTGATTTCTGGTGACCACTATGCCCTTTGAAGTTCTTTTATTTTAGAGTGCAACTGATATTCCTCAGAAATGCAAATTGTCTCAGCATTTTCCAGCTGTGGCAGATACAGGATCCAACGAGATGTTAATTAATTCAGCACCTGTCGCCAAACCTTGTTTATATTGATGTCCATACCTGTGTACTATGTTATCTGACATCTTTATTTTGATGGGCTCCTTAATTATGCTGGCCCAGGAACTTGGCATTTGCCCCACTTTATACTGGTATCATCAAATTTCATTTCATGATAGTATTCTGCTGTCAGCTGATTTGCTTATTTTATAAATTGGGTATGTTGCTGACATTACTTGCAGCCTGTCCTATACTGTTTTGATGGTCTGCCCCATGTAAGACAACCGGACTAGATGACCCAGTGGTTAGTACGCTAGATTCCCATTCAGGACGATGATGGTTCACATCCCTGTCTGTAGATTTAAGTTTTCTGTGGTTTCTCTAAATTGCTCCTGGCAAATTCCAGGATGTTTCCCCTGAAAAAGGCCAATTTCCTTCCCCATCTTTCAGTATTATGAGCTTGTGCTCTGTTACTAATGATTGTGCTGTCAATGAGATGTTAAACTCTAATCTTTTTTTCATCCACGTAAGATGCGCCACATTCATGTGGAATGCATTATGCACCCTGGTTTCCGGAGACAAAGGAGGAGGAGTCTGCTGATCTTTCTGGATTTTGGGTTACCGAAGTAGACAAGTGATTTTCAGCTTCTCTGTCTCGGTCTGAGACTCAATCTTTTTTCTCATTTTATCTTGATTTTGAATGTACCATCATTTCAATTTAACACTCTGATTACACATTATTTCAGAATGCTATTTGTAGGTGTTGTAATTCTTTGGTGAGTGTTTCCTTGTCTGAAAGTGTTAAAGCTATATGGAACAGAATCCTTAGCACTGAATGAATTTGTTTGTGACAGATGATAATGGCTCAGAGCGTGGAGATGACCAGTTTACATAAGTTTTCTATATTCACTGTGACCCATGGATATGTCCTTTCTTCTCATAATTAGCATGTTGAGGAAAGGTAGCTGTCCCTCTTTTTCAAGTTCCATCATGAATTTTATATTGCAGTGGATTGAGTTTCAGTGTTCCAGGAAATCTTAAAGTTTTTCTACACTACAAAGGTGTCTCCATGTACCAATAGAAAAACATTGGTTTCAACTAGGTGGATCCTAGTGCCTCTGCTTCAAGGTGCTCCATGTATAGGTTCACCATGGCAAGCAATAACAGTGTACCCATTGCCACAGCATGGGTTTGTTATATTTTCTGTCAAACAGGAAATAGTTGACTTCAGAAAGTGCCTAAAAAGTTATGTGAAACAATCATCTAATTTTTTCTGCAATTGTTTCCAAGAAATGAGAAAGTGGAATTCACGTAATGAGGGAGTCTGCATCAAAACTGACTTTAATGTCCTTATTCTAGAGCTGCAATTGACTTAGGTGCTCTATGGAGTCACCGGAGTTGTGAAAGTGATGATCATATTTCCCATATTTCCCTATGTATTTACTGAGAATGCTTTCAGGTATTTTGTTATCTGGTATGTAGGCGCAAGACTTTTATTAACACTGGGCCTCAGAGGAATTTCGTTCTTGTGTACCTTAAAGGGCCATATAGTTGTTGTGACACTACCGCTTGTGTTCTAACACCCTCACTGATGTTACATGTCAAACCTTACGCACTGAGAAGAGTCACTATCTTCCTCATGATTTTATTTGTGGGATTGACATCCACTTGTCTGTATCAAACTTCATTTGAAAGATCAAAAATCTTTGTGTTACAGTCCATGTGTGACACTGAGATCAGAGGGTTGCCCTTGCTGGCAATCAGTGCACACTGAAGCACACCACTAATCAGTTAGGCCAAGAAAACTGGACAGGTCACATTCCTGCTTTGTCTTTTTGTACGTCCTGTCGATCTCAGTTTTTAGACTTCTGTATTATTCTCTTTTAATTGCTTCATTTGCTGCATATGTATATTTTTT
Source organism: Schistocerca nitens (assembly GCF_023898315.1). Lineage (NCBI taxonomy): Eukaryota > Metazoa > Arthropoda > Insecta > Orthoptera > Acrididae > Schistocerca > Schistocerca nitens. The sequence goes on along the minus strand of NC_064614.1, from coordinate 658,587,200 downwards.
CTTTTCATGAATTAGATTCATTATCTCATGCATTATCCAAGGATTTCTACTGGGCTGTACCTTATTGTCTATTTGATCCTCTGCTGCCGTCACTATTTCATCTCTCAAGGGTACCTATATGTCTTCTGGTGAATTCCTTTCTCCTGTTTCAGCCAATCGATGCCTAAGGCACCCATAACAACTCTCAACAACCTCTGATGCTTTCACTTTATCCAGGTGTCCTTTACTTAATTTCCTACCTGTCTGCAGTTCCTTCAGTTTTAATCTGCAGTTAATAACCAGTCATTTATGGCCAGATTACACATCTGCTTCTAGAACTTTTTGCAGTTAAAAATCTGGTTTTGTAATCTATGTCTTACTGTTATATAATTCCACGTCTCTTCCACGTGCACAACCTGCTTTCATGGTTTTTAAACCAAGTATTAGCAATGATTAATTGTGCTGTGGTCAAAATTCTTCCTGGTGTCTTCCCCTCTTTAATTTCTCATCCCCAGTTCGTGTTGTACTATTTTTCCTTCTCAATTTCCTGCTATCAAAGTCCAGACCTCCATGACAATAAAATTTTCATCTCCCTTAACTATTTGAATAATTACTTTTATCTCGTCATACATTCTTTCTGTCTCTTTGTCCTTTTCAAAGTTAGTGTGCATGTAAACTACTATGGTTGGTGTTGGCTTTGTGTCTATTTTGGTTACTATAAGGCGTTCACTAAGCTATACTTACCTCATTAATGGATCAAACATTCCAGGCTGTGAAGCCTACAAATGTTTTGTTTCTCGTGATGACATCTTCCTGGTTACTACCTCCCCAGAGATCTGACTGAACTACTGCTTTACCTCTTAAGTATTTTACCCAGTAGGATGCCATCATCATTAAGCCATACTGTAGAGCCACATGTCCTCAGAAAATATAACAGGTGTAGTGTCCCCTTGCTTCCAGCCCTTTACAGTGCCGACAGAACGACGCCATGTTGGTCAATGTTACAAGACCAGGTATCAGTCAGTCATCCAGACTGGTGCCCTTGCACCTACTGATAAGGCTGCTGTCCCTGTTCAGAAACAACATGTTTGTCTGGTCTCTACAGATACCCCTCCCGTGGGGTTGCACTTACCTGCCACAGCTACCTGTATCGCAGAGGCATACAGGCTACCCTGCCTCAGCTACGTCCATGGTTTGTGGGGTGCACTCTCCTCTGACTCAAATTAACAGTACAAGAGCCCCCATACAAAAGGAACTAAACTTCCAAATGCAGTGCTTAAGCATGACGCCACCCTCACAATACCATTACATAAATCACTATAAGCCAACCAATGTTACCAAAGGCCTCCATTGACTTGTTGTCACATGTATTTGCAAAGGTATTTATTAAAGTTTTCTGTCAACAGTTTTGGAAGTGTTTGCAGAGTAAACAGATGTAACATAGGAAAAGATAACTGTTATGTTGTATAAGGCACTGGAAATGCATGAAGAAATTATTTGAGCTGAAATAAATGATAAGGCTCTTCAGCTGGAATGAGTAAGGAAACTATAAAAGTGTAGAGAGAAACTGAGTAAGACGAAAAATTACTAAGCTTAAGAATACTCACAGTGAAGATATTTCTTTGACTGTAATTTGTAAATGATTCAGCAGCTGTGAAATTGTGTGTGTCACATCTTTATTTATTAAATTACCTCACAAATTTTCCAGCTCTTATCAGTCTAACAATATTTATCTCTATGCACTTACATGTTCCTCAACAACCAAATTAATGTTCAGTTTTTTCTTTTGCTAACAGGTCTCAGTTTCACAATTGTTACTTAAACAGCATGAAAGTGTGTTAAAAACTGCTGATGAAAGTTGGCTGTGGCGAATACAGAGACTGTTGCACCTAAACTTACAACAGATGGAACGAGCTGGTAGCCGTGATTCGCTCGCTGTTGGGTTACGCATAGTAAGTTTATTTTAAAGAATTGTTTCAGTCATTACTGTGCTTGTTAACTCTTTATATGTCTCAGTGTGAACTAGCCATCATTTAAAATTTGTAATTCTCTTTACTAACAATGTGTATGTGATACTTCAGAGCCATTTGTGTTTATTCTTTTAAAATAACTGTCTCATGATTTTCCTTCAAAAAGAGTACTGATGGTATTCTAATGATGTAAAATAAAATTGTGCAACATGGATATATGCTTCGCAGCAATAGCAGTACTAGGTGAAGGCCTGTTACATATATTAAGATTTGCATCTGTATCCATACTATTTATTTTTGTGTGTTTACTAATATTCTCTACCCACATTCCGTTATGTCATCATCTCACTTTTTTCTTATCTGCAGGAATCCAGCAAATAACTTCAATCTACTATTCATTCATTTGGGTCCATTTGTTTGTTGCTCCTATTAATTCCCAACATAATAATATTTTTGCATTTATCACTGAGCAACCCTTAGATTTTGAATGGTTTTCACATTCAAAGTCAATGTCCCAATGCTGTAAGCAAAACTACTAACACATGCTTGATTGTTAACATCCTTTTACAGACCTATTAGGAAACAGTTTTTAAAACTTCTTAGTCCACCAGAATTACTCCTGGTCGTTTTTACTCTTGTGTTTATTTCATTTTGTTGTTGACGCACTTCTTCTTCATCTGCCCAAAATACAAAAACTCAATCTGTTCTATACTATCATTGTTAATTTGTTCTTGTTTCTTTTTGTTTTGCCTTGTTGTCATTGATTTTTTGGCCTGCTTTAACCTTGTATTAATCTCTTCCATGCGTTGTTGATACTTATTTACACTAGAGGCAAACAGTACAGTGTCATCTGCAGAACCAAGGTGCTTTGCATATAGTAACTGGTTAAGTTAAGTTATTCATCTGTATATTGAGCAAGCACAAAAGGAAACAAAAGGAAAAATTCGGAGTAGGAATTAAAATCCATGGAGAGGAAATAAAAACTTTGAGGTTCACCGATGACATTGTAATTCTGTCAGAGACAGCAAAGGACTTGGAAGAGCAGTTGAACGGAATGGATGGTGTCTTGAAGGGAGGATATAAGATGAACACAAACAAAAGCAAAACGAGGATAATGGTATGTAGTTGAATTGAATCAGGTGATGCTGAGTGAGGGAATTAGATTAGGAAATGAGACCCGTATAGTAGTAAATGAGTTTTGCTATTTGGGAGCAAAATAACTGATGATGGTCAAAGTAGATTGGATATAAAATGTAGCCTGGCAATGGTAAGGAAAGAGTTTCTGAAGAAGAGAAATTTCTGAACATCGAGTATAGATTTAAATGTCAGGAAGTCGTTTCTGAAAGTATTTGTATGGAGTGTAGCCATGTATGGAAGTGAAACATGGACGATAAATAGTTTAGACAAGAAGAGAATAGAAGCTTCCGAATTGTGGTGCTACAGAAGAATGCTGAAGATTAGATGGATAGAGCATGTAACTAATGAGGAGGTACTGTATAGAATTGGTGAGAAGAGAAATTTGTGGCACAACTTGACGAGGAGGAGGATTGGTTGGTAGAACATATTCTGAGGCATCAAGGGATCACCAATTTTGTACTGGAGGGCAGCGTGGAGGGTAAATATTGTAGAGGGAGACCAAGAGATTAATACACTACACAGATTCAGAAGGATGTAGGTTGCAGTAGGTACTGGGAGATGAAGAAGCTTGCACAGGATAGAGTAGCATAGAGAGCTGCATCGAACCAGTCTCTGGACTGAAGACCACAACAACAAGAAGTTACGTTTCTTATTGTTTTTCCCATTTTAACACTTTGGTTACCATACCCGAGCATAGCTTTGGCCACAAAGCTGTGTTCAGAAGACCGCACCCAAGTACAGCTTGGGCCGTGATTTTCTCAGTGTGTGTATGTCACCTATTGCTCAAAAACAATTAAATTCATATGAGAACAATATACAGATATCTTGCTATGTGTCCCTTGACAGGTGCTGCCTTCTGTTGCCAATTTCTAGATTATTTCAAAGAAACATTAGCAAGTGTAACAGGTGCTATCACATGCTGAGCCAGTGTGTGATCGTGTTGACATAATGTCATGCACGTTCTCATTAGGTTTTGCAGTTCACTGTAATTCGGCTACAGACACATCACATTTGTTGAGTGAGCAAGAAATTTTGGAAGCTCAAGAGGAAGAAATTGCGCAGTAACTCACCTCACACTTTTTATGGAAAGATAATTATACTTTGTCACCTTTATTTTAAAATTTGTAGTCTGTCAAAGAACTAAGGTAAATATGGAAAATTGGAGCTTGGTACTTTTTTGTGTGGATTACTCTTTAAGATATATCATTTATATATGTGCCAATAATTCTTTAAAAAAAATTGCATGCAGGGCTGGTTTTCTAGGCCCAAAATTCTTCTAAGTGTCTGGTTGTCAAAGTGTTGATGGCAAGATGACTTGCTGTATGGCTGCTGAAATATTTTTTGTTTTGCTGTTTGTACCCCGGTGCTTCTTCTTTCAATTCTCAATTAAGTGTTAGCCTGAGGAAGTCTTAATAGAAGGTGCAACATTGAGGTATGTTTTCTTCCATATATGAAAATAGGAGAAATAAAGAGCAGAGATCTAGCATCATAGGCAACTTAATACGCACAAAAGTACTTTATCAAAGAATGGAAGCAAAAATTAAAAATAGGTTCCTAGTGAATCTGTTTGGTTTTGGGAGACATAGTTGCATTTGAGAAGCAATTACGTCGTTATGACTAATACAAGAGGGCAAATTAAGAAAAACAAAGAAACTTATGGTGCAGTAATATACAGGGTGTACCAAAAGGAATCATCCAATTTGGCACATCTGTATTTCTAAAAGTAATAAAATATACAGTGACTTTTGTTTTTTGATGAATGGGAAACTCAAAAAAAGGTTTTTTTTTCCATACCTTTTCATAGGTGTTAAATATGCCCCCCTTGAGGTGCGTGCCATATGTCAACATGGTAATCAAATTGTTCCCACACTGCAGCGAGCATGTCTTGAGTTACAGCTTCCATAGCTGCTGTTATGGGATGTCTCAGTTCATTAATTGTTGTTGGTAATGGAGGCACATAAACAGAGCCTTTTATAAACCCCCACAAGAAATAATCACATACAGTCAGGTTCGTTGATCTTGGAGGCCAATAATGTAAGGTTGAATCATTTGGTCCAATGCGACCAATCCATCATTCAGTAATCCTTTCCATTAAAAATTCCAGCACTTCCAGATGCCAATGTGGCTGTGCCCCAGCCTGTTGGTAAATGAAGTCGTTTGAATCGGTCTCCAACTGTGAGAAAAGAAAGTTCTAAATCATATTGAGATATGTGCTTCCTGTAACAGTGTTCTCTGCAAAGAAAAATGGACCATACACCTTTTCACGTGAAATAAATTTTGGAGGGTCTCTCTCATGTTGTACAGCTTCATGTGGTTATTCCATACCGCATATTCTCACATTATGATGGTTCACCTTTCTTTAAATGGAATTTTGCCTCGTCAGTAAACACTAAGCATAGAAGAAAACTGTCATCCTACATCTTGCCAAGAACGAAAGTACAGAACTTCATGTGTTCTTGTTTGTCACCCTCACGAAGACCTTTCAGTAGCTGAATTGTGTATGGTTCCATGTGTAAACATTGATGTAACACATGGAGATGGATGTCAGGGCATGTTGAGCCGTCCAGCTGCACAGCAAATGGATTTCTGCGGAGTCCTTATGAAACTATGGTAGACGCATTTGACGTCTGTGACAGACACTTGGGGATGGCCTGGCGATTTGCCTTCATGCAAACAACTTGTTTCTTGGAATTGTTTATGCTGTCATGTAATGCTCTGTGCTGTAGGAGAATCCACATCATACCTAGCACGAAAGTTACACTGAACAGTTATTACTGATCCACACTGTGCAAAGGGTAGAACATAAAATGCTTTCTGTTCTCCCAACACCATTTTTACTAGAACTGAAGTGGGCGCACACTGCTGCTACATAGCAAGAACCGTGTAAGAGAGTTTGCTCTTTCCAACAGTAGGTTGTTCATGCACATGTTTCAAATAACATAATAGTTAAGATTTTTTTTTAATTGGGTGATTATTTTTGATACACCTTGTATTTGTGGAAGACTTCTGGTAATGTGGGATAGAATTTTTTCAATTCTTTGACAGTGATCTTAAACTATAGGGATAGAAGGGCAACATTTTCTGGAATGGTACAAAAGACCAAAATCAGTATAGGTTCTTGGAATAAATAGGTTTGCTCAACATAACTGCTGATATATAATTTTAAATGTTGAAGAGGCAGCGAGAGAAGTAAAGGCATATCAAAATGTGTAAATTAACCAATGGAAAATCCAGACTGGAGTAATGACAATATTATGAAAAGGATAGATTGCTACTCACTGTATAATGGAAATGCTGAGTTATCGACAGACACAACAAAAAGACTGCTCACAAGTTAATCTTTCAGCCAAAAGGTCTTTTTCTACACACACACGCGCACGCACGCACACACACACACACACACACACACACACACACACACACACATTCATGCTTACGCAACTCACGCTGACATGACCACTATCTCTGGCAGCCAAGGCCAGACTGCGAGCAGCAGTGCATGATGGGAGAAGGAATCTGAGCGATGCAGGTGAGGTAGAACCTGCTGCGGGGAGGGAGATGGATAGCAGGGTAGGTGTGGGAGATGGTAAAGTGCTGCTTGTGGGAGTGTACAGGGACTAGATGGGGAGAGGATAGGAGAGCTAGGTGCAGTCAGGAAGTTAGAACAGAGGGTGGGAGAGGGGGAGGTTGAGCGGAAAAGGAGAGAAGTAAAAAGACTGTAGCTGCATTGGTGGAATAGAAGGTTCTGTAGTGCTGGAGGGGGAACTGGGAAGGGAGGGAGCAGTTGGGCGAAGGACAGTGACTAACGAAAGTTGAGGGCAGGAGGGTTACAGGATATAGGGTATATTACAGGGAGAGGTCCCACCTGCACAATTCAAAAAAGTTGGTGTCAGTAGGAAGCATCCAGATGACACAGGTTGTGAAACAGTCTTTGGAATGAAGAATGTTGTGTTGGGCAGCATGCTCATCAACTGAGTGCTCCTGTTTCTTGTCCACAGTTAATCGGTGGCCATTCATGCTGACAGACTGTTGTTGGCTGTCATCCCCACATAGAATGCAGCTCAGTGGTTGCAGCTTAGCTTGTAGATCACATGACTGGTTTCACAGGTAGGCCTGCCTTTGATGGTATGGGTAATACTTGTGACAGGACTGGAGTAGATGGTGGTGGGAGAATGTATGGGATAGATCTCAAATCTAGCTCTACTACAGGGATATGAACCATGAGGCAAGGGGTTGGGTGCAGGGGTTGAGTTGGGATGGAGGAGGATACTGTGTAGGTTCAATGGGTAGTGGAATACCACTGTGGGCCACTAGTGACGTTGGGAAAGGTAGTTTTCAATAGTGACAGGGCTTCTTGTACACAGGCATCCCTAATGCCCATGGCCTTGCCCCTATTAAACACTACGTTTCCCAATGCACGATTGACTCCAAACCTATAACATCCTTCTTGGTCACCATGACCAACTGTATGCTCACTCTCCTTTGAAGATATCACCTACAGACAAATCTGGGGTACACAATGCGCACCCACATATCACCATCCTATGCCAACCTATTTGTGTACCGAGCGAGGTGGCACAGTGGTTAGCACACTGGACTCACATTCGGGAGGATGACGGTTCAATCCCACATCTGGCCATCCTGATTTAGGTTTTCTGTGATTTCCCTAAATCGCTCCAGGCAAATGCCAGGATGGTTCCTTTGAAAGGGCATGGCCGACTTCCTTCCCTGTCCTTCCCTAACCCAATGAGACCAATGACCTCACTGTTTGGTCTCTTCCCCCCAAACAACCCAACCCAACCTATTTGTGGAACATCTAGATGAATTTTTCGTAACCATACAGAATCCCAAAGCTCTCACCTGGTCCAGATTCACTGATGACATCTTCATGATCTGGGTAGAGGGTGAGGACACCCCATCTACACTCCTCTAGAACCTCAACACCTTCTTCCCCATTCACTTCACCAGGTTCTCCTCAACCCAACAATGAACCTTCCTTGTTGATCTCCACCTCAGAGATGGCTACATGAGTACCTCCATCCATATCATCCTACCAACCAACAATAATACCTCCTGTTCAACAGCTGCCACCCATTCCATACCAAGAAATCCTTTACATACAGCCTACTCACATGTGGCTGTCACATCTGTAGTGACGAGTATTCCCTCTCAAAATATACCAAGGGCTCAAGAGAGCCTTCACAGACCATAGTCACCCTCTCAGTCTTGTACAGAAACAGATCTCCATGCCTTACTTCTCCCCACCACCTCGAAAAGTCCGACCGTCCAGCTGCAGAGAGCATTCAGCTCATGACTCCGTACCACCTAGGACAGGAGCAATTGAATCACATTCTCCACCAGGGTTTTGAATACCTCTTGTCGTGCCGTGAAATGAGGAATGTCCTTCTCACCTCTCCCAAAGTGGTATTCTGCTGCTCACCGAACCCGCACAATATCCTTGTCCATCCCTACTCAACCTCTGCTCTCAACCTCTTCCTTGTGGCTCTTATCCCTGCAATAGGCCTACCTGCAAGACATGTCCCATACGTCCTCCCACCACAACCTACTCCAGTCCTGTCATAAGCATTACTTATCTCATTAAAGCTGATCTATAAGCTAAGCTGCAACCGCTGTGCTGCATTCTATGTGGGAATGACAACCAGCAGGTTGTGTGTCGGCATGAATGGCCACCCATAAACTGTGACCAAGGAACAGGTGGACCACCAGTTGCTGAGCATGCTGCCCAGCGCAATGTTCTTAATTTCAATGACTGTTTCACAGCCTGTGCCATCTTCATTCTTTCTACCAACAGCACCTTTTCGGCATTGGCCAGACAGGAACTCTCCTGCAGTATATCCTAAGTCCTGTGACCCTCCTAGCCTCAACTTCTGTTGGTCATGTCTTTTGTCCACATATTGCCTTCCTGGTTCCCACTCCAGCACTACATAGCCTTCTATTCCACCAACACAGCCATAGTCTCTTGACTTCTCTCCTCCTCCTCCTCCTCCTCCTCTTCTTCCTCTTCCTCTTCCCTTGCCCTCTGTCTAACCTCCTGACTGTACCTAGCTGCCCTACCCTCTCCCGACCCCATCCCTCTATGCTCCCACAAGCCACACTTTACCACCTCCCACCTCTACACTGTTATCCGTCCCCCTTCCTCGCACCACCGCCTCCTTACCCCCATTGTCCAGATTGCCTCTCCCATCATGCGCTGCTTCTTGCAGTCTGGCCTCAGCTGTCGGAGACAGTGGTCATGTGAGTGTGAGATGCATTTATGTGAATGTGATTGTGTATGTTGTCTAGCGCAGAAGGAGGCCTTGTGGCCAAAAACATAATTTGTGAGCAGTCTTTTTGTTGTGCCTGTCTGCAACTCAGCATTTCCACCATACTGTGAATAGCAATCTGTCCTTTTCATAATATTGCTTAATGCAGAAATTGTTTGTCACGAATAGGAAGTCAAAATGATATATCTGCTCCACAGCCAATGAAGCCTGCAGGAGTTTATGGATCTAGATTGCTGTTAGAAGGCACAGTCTTATTAAAGAATTGCGTTCGCAGTGTGAGCACACCACTCAGTTCACTATGTGAATACACTGGCCCGTGGTGTTCCTTGCGGCTGGTAAAGATACGCACATCCAGCAGATAGTCAGTTCTCTATTCATGTCTGACGTTGTTATTCACTGTCATTACTGCACTATGGACTACTGAATAACTACCTTATTTGGCCATTGGGCTTTGCCTCTGGTTGTCATTCGGGTTGTCCCTCTCTTTGCTCTTGGATTCTTGACACCATTGTGGTGGAGGTTTCTGCTTTGCATTTCATTATTTACACAGATTGTTGTGATCTTGTCCATGTCTGTTTTCTGTCCACCGTCAGTCAGCTGTGTTAGCTCAGCTGTTCTCTTCTACAGGCAGCCCTTTTGCCCTGTGGCCTCAGGTGTTTCTCATGGGCTCTGGCATTTGTGTTGATATCAGGTTACTCGAGCATATACATTGACAGCAAGAAAAAAAGGAAGCCATTCAGTAGCACTGATGCTAAATTGGTTTTTCTGCTGGAGCAACAGCAGCAGCTATTGCATAGCAGCAGCTATTGCATAGCAGCAGCTTCAGTTCACTTGTTACAAAAGTGATTTCGGCTTCAGATGGAGAAACCCGACGTGCACGAGCCTACATTGCTCCATGCTTTAGTGCCCCATGCAGTCGATGCCCCCATTCGTCGTCCTTCGTTTTCATCTTTCAGTAAAGAGGGCTGAGACACGTCTGCATTGACTGAAGCAACAATTCACTGCATTTCAAGTAGATTTATTGCAGTGATTGATATTTCTGTCTTTGGCATAGCTGAACACTTTTTTCTGCTCCACAAAATGGCGCCTCTGTCTGACCCATCATGTTCTGCTTCCAGGAGTTCCGCACTTTGTTGAGTAATTATTATTCACAGAAATATTTTGTGATTGCCTACAGCCTCAAGTTTCACCAATGCCATAAACAGTCTTGGAGAAGCATACCATTCCTGGATGTCTGACTTGCGAGGTGCAAGGTCTCGGCCACAAATGCGATTTCACTTGTGCCAATCAAGGCTGGAAGACCATGTGTACATGCTCCTTCATTTATGATGTGGTGGTTCAGCTCACTCCTGATCCTGAGATCCACACAGCAGCATTGAAATTGGGTAACTCATTGTTGGAGGACATATTGCGCATTGCACACTTGTTCAAGACTGAGCAGACTGCTAACGAACGACTTGTGGTGAGGCCACAAGTTGGAGCAGTTATCCCACCACCATATGTGTCACCCCCATGTCGCATGTGTAGGGTGAATCCCCGGTTGCAGTGACGTTGCGATTCATCTTCGTCAGACATCTCTGTGGTGACAGAGCCTCCGGTTGCCTCTTGTCAGTGGTCATGGACAACACTCCCTACATGCACTCAATGTTTTTCTGCTTACTCCCAAGCAGGCTTTCCAAATAGCTTGTGGTCCTGCCTGTGCTGTGGCAAAGAGAGGCATCTCCACTCAGTGTGTTGAAACCATGCAACACACTCCTTTCCTCCCCACGAGTGATTCAGGGCTCCGTACGTGGAGAAATTGTTTCTTATTATACACGTTTCTCACCAGGACTTATGTTTCAGGTGGACGCAGAAGCCACTGTTTCTTTGAACAATCAGGTGGTGTTCACACTACTGGGCTCAACAGAGTGGTTCGTGCTCTTGCTGCATTTTGTGACCTATGGGGACAGTTCTATTCCTCTTTACGGGCAGTTCAAAGTTATTGCAGCCTGCAAAAGTGTTACATACTCATAAAATTATTTGTGGTTGAACACCCATCTGCTATCAACATTTCTGGCCTCGGTGCATTTAGATCATTTGGGCTTTCTATTCCTGATAATGAAGTCAGGGTTGTATCAGACATAGTTCCTTTCCAGGAACTAAACAGTCTCTGCACTGCATTTGCATCTCTGTTTCAGCCATATTTAAGGTGTGCTTCACACTTTCAGACACATATCACTCTTCAGCTTGATGCCATGCCTCATTTTTACATCAGGCCAACTTTGGTTACAGTATATGCTGATGTGAAGCAGGAGCGAGGTCATCTCCAGGTTGCTGGGGTTATTGAGCTGGTGAAGTCTAGTGCATGGGCCACACCCCATCTTCATCATAAAGCCCAATAGTTCCTTCAGATTGTGTAGATTTCAAGTCTGTAATCACTGCTTAATTGCAGGTGAAAACTTATCTTATCCCCAGCCAGAAAACTATCTTGCCAGACTTGGAGGGGAATACTACTCAAAGATCGACTTCACCTATGGTTACCTCCAGCTACCCTTAGATGATAAATTGCAGAACATCACTCATTAATATGCCTTTTGATTTGTATAAGTATAAGCAGCTCCCATTTGACATTGCCTTTGCCCCCCTCCCTCCTCCCCCCCCCCCCAATTTTCTAAAGGTTTCCTAAACAGCTGACACAGCGTGTTCCTGTTTGCATGAATTACTTGGTTGATCTCCCTCCCACCAAGCATTTACAAAAATCTCTGTATCCTTTTAACGACCCTGCAGGACACAGACCTGCACTGACATTTAGAGAAGTGCCAGTTTTTTCGGCCAGAAGTGGAATATTTGGGACACTGGCTCACTGAAGACCATTTGGTGGAATGTCTCCGTGATATACTCCTTACCTTACCTGACAGACTTACCAGAATTAGATGGGTTTTTGGGCAACCCCCCCCCCCCCCCCCAGCCGACATTGCACAATCCCTCATTCAGTTGCATAAAATGGGTGCGTCCTACAACTGGATCCTCACCTAGGACTGAACTTTTACCCAGTTGAAAACCATGTTGAACTCCTTCCCATGACTCTCACCAATCTCTCCTGGTTGTCCATTGTTTGAAGCATCTGTCAACATCTGCATATGGCATTTGTTCAATCTTGGCACACAGGCATGGGGTGACCCCGAACAGCCAATAGCACACTCATCAAAGACATTTTCGCTGGCATGGTGGAACTATTCGCAGACCATAAAGGAGGCATTGGTGACAGTATTTGTCATTGAAAAGTTTCATGTCTATCTATTTGGGACATAGTTCTCCCCAATTACCTACCACAATCCATTGGTTGGATTATTCAGGCCACACTACAGTCTCCCAGAGCGAACAGTCCAATGCCTCCAGAGCTGGGCATTGTCCATGAGTGCATACAGTTATACCATCCAGTGCAAACCCACGGCTCAGCAGTTCAATTCAGACATGTTGTACATCTACCTGCTGACCTGAATCCTGATTTCAGTCAACAGGAGGTGCTCTGCTTTCACACTGATACTGAGTGGCAAAGTATGTTGGACTGTTTCCCCATTATGGCTATTCATGTCTTTGCTGTCAGGTGTCAGTACCCTACCTTGCAGGAGGTCCTATGTGACTCATGGCTGGCCCAGTTACCTACCCCGCTGGTTGGCGAATGAGTTCAGCTCCTGAACACCATTTGCCTTCAAAGATTTCTTCAGGGCGAATGACATAAAACATATTTGCAGCCCTCTGTTTCGTCTTTCCTCAAATGGTGAAGTGGAAGTTTGGTCCTTAAAGCAGCACATGAAAAAAGTTGTTGAAATCTCTGCCATCAAGTCAGGTCTCACCCTGTTTCTGAGCACTTATCAAACCATGACAATTAATTATCATAGCTCCATTGAGCTCCTCCACATGGGGCAATTGCGAACCCTATTTCTCCACCTGATGCTGTCTCCTCCAGAGCCCCACCCCTGACCCTCCCAGCATTAAACACGTGGCACAGCTGTGTGGGCCCGATCCTATTGGAGTACTGAGGCTTGAACACTGGTGACAGTTGTGAATATGCATGGGCAGTGGGTTACATTGGTCCAAACACAGAAGGGGCTTGAGTGCCGCCATAACGAACTCTGGCTTTGAGTGCAGATGCTGCATCTGCTGTCAGTTCCCTGCTGCCTTCCAGTCACAATGTGGCTCCATGGGTCATTGCTTTCTGTAGCAACCTACAACTCCGCCCTGTCAGACTTTTGATCCCTTCTGCATACATATGGATTGGTGGAACTCCTTGGTATGCCCTTTGCAGCAATGTTGTGTTGAATGCTGCCAGACACACTCCCTTGGTACAGCTGGTGGTCGAAGGGACAGGATCTTCACTTGTGCCTCCATTCCACATTCCACTGCACTGTCCGGTATGTTTTCATCCATATGCACCAGTTTCAGGAGGAAGGTTCAGGTAGTGGAAGTTGAACGCCCACTGTAGGTAATGGACCTAGATGGCCATTATAGGATACAGCATTGCACTGGAGTGTGAGTGTGCCATTCTTCTCACTACATTAGTATTGGCCAATAGTATTCCTGTTAGCCAATATAAATACAGCTGCCCAGTGAACAGTCAGTCAGTTCTGTACTCATGTGCAGTATTGTCAGTTGCTATCATCACTGTACTATGGAACTACTGGGTAACAACCTCCTTTGGCACTTGGTATTTGTGTCTGGTCACAATTAGGATTGTCTCTTTCTTTGCTCTTGGCCTCTTTCTTTGCTCTTGGCCTGTTGGCATCTATTTTGCCTTCAGTGTTTATGTAGGTTGCTTAGGTCTTGTGTGTGTGTGTGTGTGTGTGTGTGTGTGTGTGTGTGTGTGTGTGTGTGTGCGCGCGCGCGCGCTCTCTCTGTCAGTCAGCCTTGTTTAGCTCAGCTTCCACTTGCTGTCATGTTCTCTTCCGCAAGCTGCCCTTCCGCCTTGCTGTTTAAGTTGTTTCTTTCTTGGATTCTGATGTGTGTGATGTTGTCCAACTACTTGATCATATAGCAATATGGTTGACTGATTACATTGTAGTGGTCCCCATAAGTGAAAGGAAGTGCTTAGTAATCCAGAACATGTGCTAGCCGCAAGCTGTAATATGGACATAAACAAAAAGAAAACTAATTGTGTGCACTGGTGGCATATGCCACATGGCTACTTCCCCCCCCCCCCTTTCTTTTTAAAGTGAAAAAATGGTGGTAGCTGCTAACATTCAAAAATATAAACCTTGAGACCATAAACAGATTCATCAGATGCTATATTTAGAGCACAGCTTCATATGAATGAAGCCCAGGTCTATGTGAAATGAGCTACCACTGAAAACTTATTGAAGGTATGGTGGAAGGAAAGAACTACTGAGGGAAGCCCAGATATGAGTGTATAATGCAAATTGTTGGCAATGTAGAGTACCAGTTTTACACCATTAGTTTACAGGTGACTGGATCTGTGAACAGTGTCAGACTAACCTTAGAATTGATGGTCAAAAAAACTAAAGCAAATTGAATCAGTGCCTTGTTTTGCAAGTGTTAGTGGTGATTTAGTTATCATTGCGTCAAAAACTTTCTCAGAATTTATGTTTCTCATACAAAACAGTAATTCATATGTTTGCTTCATCTCATACTTTCATCCATGATTTCCAAGTGGTCCATTGTGCAATATCCATTCGTTTCATGATAATTTTAGTGAATGTCATGTATATTGTAGAAAGGAAATTGTCTTACTTGTCTTCTTTTTTCGGGAGGATGATATTTTCAACATTGTTCCATTCTTGAGGAATTACTGTCCTCTGCAGCCACTCTGTAATTAATTTTGCAAACTGTCTAAACACTACATATTCACTGGTTTCACTGAAACATATACATGTATTGAAAATGACACATGAAATAGGTTGGTTGAAATATAACAGCCATTGTGCCATTTAATCAGCTGGAACTGTGTAGAGTCATCCGAAAGCTAGCAACATTTTCAGTCTTGCTTATGTGCGTCTCGAGAACTCGGCAACTAGATTATTTGCTTACAGTTACCCTTGAAATTATTTTTAATTTTCAGATGTATATGCATAAACTAAGTTTTGAAGAATTAGTGTGCTGTACACAGGTGATTGATCTGTTGCTAGTTATTTCTTGTTGTGTTTAGCATTTATTACTTTTTTTCTTCATTTCTTGTGGCTTGAATGTCAGCTAATGTGCACACTACTAATCTGTATCAACTTCCAGCAACTGCAGTTCAGTCTGCTGTTCATTACATTCATAATACAGAAATACATATGTACGTATAGCATTCAAAGTGGGCTAGCATCATATTCCATCCATTTCAACAATGAAAATCCAAGTGGAGAATATATCAATGCTACTAATTCGCATGTAAACGTGAAAGCAGGCCCATGAATACACTATTTTTTTCAATTTTTTTTTCCAACTCTGTTAACCGACAGGATAGTTTCATGGAATTAAAATAATAAAAAATGTTCTTTAACTATCACAGGGGCTTCTTATTGCTACACTTAAGGTAAGTAATAAGATGGTAGAAAGCAGAAAAATTTTTTGGGTCCATAATTACAATAAGTGCTTATAATGATGGAGGCCAGAATGCAGATATTTCTGAGCATAGCCTATAACAACAACAACAACAACTACTACTACTACTACTACTACTACTACTACTACTACAGCAACATAACTAAATTTTGAGTGGATGCAGGCAGCTTTGATGTCCTCCAAAAATGTGGCCAATGGGTTTGGCTTACTGCAGGATGGCAGAATCAATCACAAGTAAATTCTGTGGGGTATCAAGTATGGGTGGGCTAGAGCAGAAAATCAATTGTATCTCTTCCACCTGTCAAGTGCACTAGAAACTTCTGATTGAGATAAACTGGAGGGAGAGTTTGCCTGCTTATTCTTGTTTCCATAGAGATGGTCAAAATGTCTAAAGCATGACCAGATAAAGTATCTAGTAAGATTGTTTTCAGAAAAGTGGGATCTAGCAAGTCCCCCATTGTTTCAATCCATACCAACAGTGATCACTGTACACTGACAGCCTCTCACACTAATCTATTGTTTTCTTCAAGCCATTATGTGCAGTTCAGTCTTCAGCCTTCCATTAAGCTTGTGTTGTACTTCTCTTGACCAGACCTCATCTCTCACAAATTGAAGATAATTTTGCACCCTGTTTTGAAAAGATGTTTATTATAATTTGAGAATATACACTTTTCATTTACTTTTCACAGAAGTGGAATCACTTCTAGCATTATGTTGTCTCTGTTCATGCTGAAAATTCAAAACTTTCTAAAATGAATCTTTCACTCTGCAGCAGACTGTGTATTGGTATGAAACTTTCTGAGAGATTAAAGATAGTTGCTGAATCAGGATTAGAACTTGGAACTTTGCCTTTTGGGAAAAGTGCCCTTTACCAACTAAGCTATCCAGCTGAATCAGGATTAGAACTTGGAACTTTGCATTTTGGGAAAAGTGCCCTTTACCAACTAAGCAATGCCAGATTTGAATTGCCATGTAAACAATATCTTCACCTCCCACAGAGTCCGTTGTAATTACACCACATGATGTTGATCAGTGACACAAATCATGCAAGCACCATACTACACACAGGTGTTAAATTATTTCAGTCCACCTTTTTCATTATGTAGCATATTAATACAAGTATATGTTTCATAGAAACAACTCTGAATACACTATGTGATCAAAAGTATCTGGACACCTTCAAAAATGTAGGTGCATTGTGCTGCCACCTACTGTCAGGTACTCCATATCAGTGACCTCATTAGTCATTAGACATCATGAGAGAGCAGAATGGTTGCTCTGTGGAACTCACAGTCTTCGAACTTGGTCAGGTTTAGCGGATGTCACTTGTGTCATACATCTGTACGCCACATTTACATACTCCTAAACATCCCTAAGTCCACTGTTTCTGATGTGATAGTGAAGTGGAAGAGTGAAGGGACATGTACAGCACAAAAGTGTACAGGCCGACCTCATCTGTTGACTCACAGAGACCGCCGATAGTTGAAGAGGGTCGTAATGTGTAATAGGCATACATCTATCCAGACCATCACAGAGGAATTCCAAACTGCATCAGGATCCACTGAAAGTACTATGACACTTAGGTGGGAGGTTAGAGAACTTGGATTTCATGGTTGTGGAACTGCTCATAAACCACTGCATCACACTGGTAAATACCAAGTGATGCCTCACTTGGTGTAAGGAGCGTAAATATTGGACGATTGAACAGTGGAAAAACCTGGTGAGGAGTGACGAATCATGATACACAATGTGGCAATCTGATGTAAGGGTGTGAGTATGGCGAATGCCCGGTGAAAGTCATCTGCCAGCGTATGTAGTGCCAATAGTAAAATAAGGAGGCGTTGGTGTTATGGTGTGGTCATGTTTTTCATGGAAAGGGCTTGCACCCCTTGTTGTTTTGCGTGCCACTATCACAGCACAGGCCAACACTGTATTGAATTCCAACATTACTGATGGAGGGCGCCACGAACTTGTAAGCCATTTTCAGCCAGGTGTGCGGATACTTTTGATCAAAGTAAGATGAAAAATGAGTAATATCTGATTGACTTGACTCATTTTGAAACTGTAGCATCATTTCTTGCAACTGAACTTTGTTTTAGGGCAAATTCAAATTGCTGAAGAGAAATTAAAAGAAAATTACATGTTATTGGATTATAAGTTTCTCTGATTTTGTTTTCAGCAGCTGACACTTAGTTTTCTCTGTGGTCATGTACCTCTCGGTACGTTTATCTATAGATGAAAGTAATGCACAGCTAAATAATTACCTTTTGCTGGTCCTGGTAAATATTTCAAAGAGCTAAATATGTCTTAACATGACTACATAGAACCATTTGTACACTCGTTAAATAATTGCCAAGAAAGTATTCATTTTCATTTGTCACAGAACTAGAAGTTGAACCTGGATTTTTCATGAGCATTTGACAAATCTTTAGACCTTTTTCCCAACCTATTTTCTGTAACCACTTGACCTGCCACGGAAGTAACATAACTGAGATTGAAACCTGGACTTCTGACTTTTAGTCTTGCTGCTGGCAGAAATTTTAAGGAGCAGTTTCAGATACTTATTGGCATGGATTGTATATAAAGTATTCATTAATTGCTTTTACCAGACACTTGATCATTCAGATTCTGCAGCACAGGAGAGTGCATTTGGATGTCAGTGCGCTTGTGCGTATGAGTGTGCGTACTTCACTAGAAAAAGAGCAAGTTTGGGAAAGCTAGTGTGAATAATGTTTTTGTTGTGTTTCTATGCTCCACACATTCCAATATAGGTGAGCAGTTGCCTTTCTCTTATTTTACGTATTGTTCCATCCAGGAATTTCAATTATTGTTGTTCATTCCTAGTTCTAATTTTTTCTGAGTTTGCCTGATGCAATTCTACGTGTTGGGTATGCATTGAGCAGCATTGTGTTGTTCATTAATTCCAATGTTGAACAGAAATGGACCACGGACTGAAGCTTGTGACACACCATTCCTTCTCTGTAGAGCATCTGTTTTTAAGTGAGACAAACTGACTCCTATTTCTTAAACAGGTCTTGATTATAGCTAAAAGATGTGGCGTATATGTCATAAAATTTCAGTTTTGCAAGTAGCTCATTAAAGGGTATATAGTCAAAGGCTTTACTGAAATCACAAAGTGCAGTTTGTGGTACAATTGCCTTTGTTTTACTTACATCGAGGAAACAGGTACTGTCCTCTTCTTGTGCCTTTACCACGAATTGTATGTTGTTCTGTTTGTCATGAGAGTCAAGAGTTACCATTACGAATGAGAATTCCTTATTATTTTTAACCTGTTACCACTATATTCTGTTTACAGTTATTAATATTTAGTAAGCTGAAGTTTAACATCTGTTGTCTTTCCTTAGTTTATTGCTCAGCCACTCAGATGATGTGCATTTTGTTTCGTTGTTACTTCCCATTCAGGATTCATCTCTGAATTGTCTCAAGAAATTTGAAATTCTCCAAGGAACACTCAGACACACAAGACACTAGAGTGGCCAACACGAAAGTAGAGTCCTCAAGGTCACTGCCGCTGCCTGCTGCCAGCAGGGGCTGTGGGCTGTGATTCGCCTGCCTCTCGGCTTTGTTGCCATGTAGGTACCATTAGCGGTGCGATAGGTCAGAACGGCCTCCTTGTAGTACTCCTCCGGTCGGTGTGCGTAAAGGGTGGAAAGACATCCATAAACAATCGAAACTTATCATATTGAATGTACTCAAGTCTTTTATTGATGTAGCAGACAGTGAAGAAGTGAGGAATAACTTAAATTTGCGCAGATTCAAAAACTTATTACTAAAGCATGTGGTGTTTCCAAGTTGACTGTAGACCTTATTAGCAAATCTGTGTAATTGACAGAATCTTCAGACATGAATGAGTGTTTCGATTCTCCAAGAAAGGGATACAAACACGAACAGAAATCAACCAACTTTGACGATTTTAACAAAGAGCACGTGCGTAGAACTGTACTTGGATATTACGACAGAGGAGAGTATCCAATGGCTAAAAAGTACAGGCTGACCTCTGTGAAAAAATTAATTACTTGGGCCCAGAGGCCTCTGTTCTTCATCTTCTCCACTCCCTTGGTATCGGATTCAAGAAGTGTAATGATGGGCAGAAATTCTTAATGGAACACAGCAGCAAGAGCAAAGTTTTTGCATACAATGTGCTTCTTGCGTGTTGGAGACACCAGGCCTGTAGTGTACTTGGATGAAACTTGGGTTTCACAGAACGACACCAATAAATATATATGGCATGACTCCAAAGGAAAATGCCAACTGGTAGATGTGGCAGATTAATCATCGCCCATGCTGGTTCATTAACCACAGGCTTCATACCAGAGGCCAAACTTGTTTTTCGTGGTGGGAAAAGTTCTTGCCAATCCGATTACCTTTCAGAAATGAATGGAGAATTGGTTCATTTGACTGTTTTCTGCACTGGAAGAAGGGCCAATTATCATGATGGATAACAGCAGCTACCACTCCATTCTGATACAAAAGCTGCCACGTTCAAATTGGCACAAGTCAGATATTATGGAGTGGTTAAAGAGAAAGAATGTTTAATTTTCAGTCAATCAAATGAAGGCTTTCCTGTGTAAGGAAGAAATCATAGGTACCAAGAAGACTTACGAATTAGATCAACTGGCAAATGAAATGGGACACCAAGTGGTATGTCTACCATCGTATAACTGCCAGTATAATCCCATTGAATTGATATGGGCCCAAGTAAAGCGAGAAGTAGCAAAAAGAGATACTACTTTCAAACTTGCTGATGTCAAGAAGCTAACACACGAAGATCTTTACAATGTTACTCAGCAGGACTTAGAGAGGTGCATAAAACACACAGAAGCATTGCAAGAAACTGATTTCTTGAACCAGGGTTTAAGAGACACCACAGTGGAATCTGTGATGATACACCTGGCTGAAACAAGTGACAATGAATCTGAAGAAAGGGGCCAGATGATCCTACAGTTTAGGTAAGTGCCGGCTATGTAAAAAGCTGACTCGATTTAAATGTTTGTCTATTCATTTCAGTTACAGATGACATACAAAATAACTACACTTACTTTTACATAGCATGTATTGGTGTTTTAAGTGATGGATGCTATGACGAAGGATATGTAATAGCAGCCAGTAAAATATTTTCGGGAAGTAGGGAATATTCTCAGTCATATTAAAGTAAGCTGTCCAAACAAAACTCTTGGCAACAGCCTACGACGACTCGCGCACTGCTGCGCATGGAATGTCATGGAAGTAATTTGCCTCTGTACGTGATATGACACAATAATGATGTCTGAAATGTTACCAAAAATAATTTTGTAGTTCTCTTAACAACTTTCTCGTGGGAAGCCCTACAGAATGAAAATTCATCAACGACTACATTTTCCGCTACGCAGTTGGCACGGTTTCACACCTCTTGTAATATTTTATTTTTTGTCTCAGAATACGTTTATGTTTCTGAAATAAAAGATGCAGCATATGCTTCTGTAAACTTTGAGGATTTTTTTCCCCAATTACATTAGTGATTCTGATACTGCCACAGGTTGAAGTAAAAAATTATTTTCCTCCAGAATTTCTTGTAATGTTAATTTTCATTTTTTTTTCCTAGCAGCTAGTGAGAATTTTCTTTTGGAAAGTACTCCATCGTATTCTAGACTAAAAATAGAGTCCCCCCCCCCTTTTTTTTCGAACATTGGAACCTATCACTATATAATAATAATAATAATAATAATAATAAAAACTGGCAATGCTGTAAGATGGTGAGATGACCTTGAAGCCCTACTTTCGTGCCGGCCACTATAGCAAATTAATTGCTTCATTTATATACCACAAATGTAAATCTCATTCCTTCCTTGTCATTTTCTCAGAATGTAATTGTATATCAATATAATTCTTTAAGCAGTGAAAACATTTTTAGTTTCAACACGACAGACATACTGATTTGTTACTCCGAGTGGGTAGTTGTACTAGACACAATGTTAACAAGTTTTCCTGTTCTGTGCAACGTCTTAATGTCATTTTCTTTTTTGTTATTAAACTAAATTATTTTTTCCATTCTTTTTTGTCAGGTAGAAGTGTTTACATCATGGGAGAACAGTATCCGTATACTTGGAACAAATGGCGCTACATCATATTTGGTAAAACTGTTCTCTCACCTAATAGCACATGGCTACTTCAGGCAAGTGCGTCGATTAGTTGACAGCCGAACACCACCGATGATGGGACCCAGTTCTAATCCACCTACACAGCTGGCAGCCTGCCTTTTCGAACTGATTGCACGGCCACTTAATGTTGTCACAAGAGTTCCAGATAACCGTTTCAGGTAGGAAACTTTGTCATCTTACATCTGAAACGTTGTGCAAAAATATTGTATTATATGAACCAAAAGGGAAATGTACTTTGGTTTTGAATAGTGGTAGTGAAAAGTAAGCAGAACTTTACATAGCTGAGTTTGTTGTGTTGTTGACTGCTGTATAGGTATTGGCACTGACCTTACAAATCTACTGTATCATTTATGTTTATATGAAATCAGATGTGCATGACTGCTCAATTAGTTCATTTTCTGCCCAGCGAAATGATAGTAAGTAAGACAGACAACCCTGTTGGAAGAACATTCGCATCTGAGCATTATACCAGAGGTTGAAAACACCACTTCAGTTGTAAAGTTCTTTTATTATAACATGATCGGTTCTGGGCTCTTATACACCCATCTTCAGGTGTTGTAATTTGGTGCTGTGAGTACTCAATGCTCTGTGCCCGTAGGTAGCACACCGCACCTTATACACGTCTACTGCGGCGCTCAGGGGTCACAGCACCAAGTTACAACACCTGAAGATGGGCATATAAGAGCCTGGAACTGGTCGCTTTATAATAAAAGAACTTTGCAACTGCAGCAGTATTTTCAAACTCTGGAATAAGGAGGACATTGGACTCACATTTGAGGAGCTGGGAAAACTGAAGAAATCTAAACTTGCCGTTTTGTGTTTGGACTGTCTGTGCATTTTCCCATATGATTTTGATTGACTTGGTAATTTCTCAATATCCGTGTCAGACTTTGTGCCTATGAATACTACTTGAAACATTATCACTTATTCCAGATCAGGTAACATAGGAACAAAAGTATTACTGAGGTAGCAACAGCCACATTTTGGTTTTAGTCTGACAGTAATGTATTTGAACTATTGCCCTTACAGATTTATTCTGGCAGTTGCTTCTTCACATATTGACATCAGTCTCACCATATTCATTGATAGTCTCACAAATTTATATGAAATACTGGGAAATTTTGATAAGTAACACAACTACTGGTAAACGTAATTCTTATGACAGTTTTGTTCAAGTACTCAGATACCATCTACAGTTCTTTATTGGCTGCTTTGTTAGTTTACACAGAAGTTCATCAGACTCTGCATGAATGTTCAAGGAAGTTTATTACCTGACAGACTGATTTAAATTTGGTCATATTGGCATGTCAAAACCACAATCAAATCCAAATTTGAAGACTGGGTCATCAATGAAGTACAACAATTGGAAGTGAAAGCATGTTTATTATTGACACTAACATACAGCCAGAACAGAGCTGAACTCTTGGACACAGATTGAATATTCCAGGATGATAGTATATACACAAACATAGAATATTCCAAAATAGACAAACATTACAGAGTTAAGCTGTATCAAGAACCTTCCACAAATGATAAATAACAAATAACTGTTGGTGTTTCAGTTTGAACTGGCAACTTGCAGCATGCCAGCCAATGACGCTGACGACTACGCCACACACTTCAAGGCTCACAGCTCTTGGCAATATAATTTATTGTGTGTCAGATGCCTAATTGAGATTTCATCTGTAGGATTCTTCTGTAGAAATGAATTGTAAAATTCATGGAATCTTAAGAACATCTCATTTTTGATCTTGTTGATGTGTTAGATGTCACACATATGGTAGTACATTACAAGGCCCCAGTTGAATGTTTGCTATTGAAGAAGCTATATGTGTGTGGTGAATGCAGTTGTTGGGAAAAAATGCTCAAAAGAGAATGTTTCGAAATCAGTATCAGAAAATCCAAAGCATTATACAAAAAGGTTCTGTCATTGTTATATAACTGTACACAAAACATGGATCGATCATTGCATCCTAGAGACAAAATTGGTCAAAATAGTGGATTGAGGGAGAGGGGGGGGGGGGAGAGAAGAGAGAGAGAGAGAGAGAGAGAGAGAGAGAGAGAGAGAGTTTCATTCAATTTCATAAGGCATTATCATCATGAAAGGCTATTTGAAACATGATTTTAAACTTAGCCTCTGATCGTGTTAAGTAAATTATGCCATTAAATAATTAATATATTTAAATTCTTTCTTTCAAATGCTTGTGCAAATTATTATACAATTTTAATCTCAGGTAGAAAATGCTGTTTAGGTTTTTTTTACTTAGTAAATATTTGTCCAAACTGGTCCTTGTTCCATGAGAATGTAGGGAAATATTTATCATATACTAATGTTCTTGTTGAAGTGCACAAAATATTGAAAAGATGAATTCAAGTGACACAGTAAGGATACTCAGTGTTTTTAAATTGTTTCTTACAAAAATTACTTTTTACAGCTATGATCCATTCTGCAGTTTGAAAATGTAATGCAGTCAGTCAGACCTGTTGTTTTTGTAATAATATATTATTTTCATCAGCAACTGGATGTGATTGCTATAGAAAAACAGACAGTGTCAGACCTGTTGTTCTTTCTACTGCACTATTATATTATTTTCGACAGCAACTGGATACAATTATTATGGAAAAGCACACACATTATTAAAATTTTTGTGGTGAATCGAGATCTTTTAGCACTTTCACAACACAGCAATGGGAATTTTATTTCTCCTAGTGTGATGGTGCACGTAATCGTGCTTTCTTGCATGTTGGCACTGCTTTTCCTGTTTCTCACCAGTTGATTAAAACACCATAGGCTTCTATTTTGATATACTGATCTTCTATTTTGAAAGTCCATTATTTTAAACAATGAGGGTTCACATAAGATAATTTTATTCTAAATTAATCATGAATTATGTGATATCTCATTTGTTCAGAAAGCTCTCTTGTTGAAGGGGCACACAAAATTGCATTCACTGCTGTTCGTTGGGCCTGGCTGATATTACATCAAACATTAGTGTGCTTCTCATACTATAATTAGAGGAGTTCAGCATGAGCCACAAGCCCAACGGGAATATCTTAACATGAGTCACTGATGACCCTTGTTGGCACGAACATGTTATGCTGGAATTCCATAAATTTTATTTATTATTCCAGTAACACTAAAATAGAGATTGTTTATCACACTACACAACTACTGAAATTATGATAGCTGTGTGTTGCGTAAGTACTTGTCGAGATCAAATTGAAGAAACGCTGATAGTAAATTGGTTAAGAGGTTGGTAGCTGTGAATACATAATAAATGGTGATGAAGCAAATATGAATATACTGTATGCAGAATGGTTTTTTTTTTTTTTTTTTTTTTTTAATTTTTTGTTGACTTGAGGACTGTGATGAAATTTGGGGTTTTTCTTCATGTCAGTCAGGCCGTAGCCGCTCACCAGGACAGAGCAGCAACAGGGAACTAATTGATTTTGTGACATTTTACAAATTCCTAACCAGGAGCAAATTATATAGTTTCACCTGTGTGGTTTTGTAGTTTAGTTTTTCAACTTTTTCATCTTAATTTAATATTTAATAGACACATCTCGCATTTTTGTTTGTGTTAGAAAATAAACCGATTTTGTGACACATTATAAGTTCTTAATCATATGCGAATTATTTTGTCTGATTGGTGTGCTTTGGTAGTTCAGGTTTTGAAACTCTGCATGTTGAACTAATTTATCAGACAACCTTTTTGTGTTTTCGTTAGTGTCTACAGTAGAGTTCCGCAGCGCATGTCGATAGTCCTTTGTTTGTCTGTGTAGTGTAATTTTCCATAGTCTTTAGTACAGACAGGAACTGTGACTGCTGCATGCAGATGAGAACCAAGTTGGCCACACTTCGCTCTCAGCTCCCACTGTGATGGCTTCAGTTACACAGCCTGTTTACTCTCAGCTCCAGCTATGTTGGCTTCAGTTACACAGCCTGAGATTGCATCTTTGGGATGGCCATGGGGATCAAATGGACATCCAGCATGACCCTTGGGTCCACTGATCAGTCTGCACCAGTGGCCAGTCCCCTTAATGCTAGCACTGAGGCTGACCCTTCACTCATGGTGAAGTGAGAGGGCATCCTGGGGCGTGACAGGTTATGAAGAACTTTCCAAGGGGGCCAAATGTAAGACCTCCCCAGATAGTCTGACAAATAGGTTCCAAGTGCTGTTCTGTGGCTGACACTGTCCCTCAGCTGGATGCAGTCACTTGTCTGTGTAAGAGGAAACCTCTCAGCCTGCAAGATCTGGACAGTCACGGGTAGTGGGATTATTGGTAGTTGGGAGCTCCTATGTTGGGAGCATTATGGGGCCCCTTAGGGATACGGCTGCCAAGGAGGGGAAGAAAGCCTGTGGAGGGAAAGAAAGCCAATGTGCACTCTGTGTGCATACCAGGTAGAGTCATTCCAGATGTGGAACGGTTCCTTTCAGATGCCTTTAAGAGCACAGGGTGCAGCCACTTGCAGGATGTCGGTACCAATTATGTGTGTCGCTTTGGATCAGAAGTAGTTCTCTCTACCATCAGTATTACAGTTGTTAATTGTTGTATCTGTGTTGGGAAGGCACCACAGCTCCAAGTGCTAACAGAAAGCACTGAAACGCAAATTGTTATAGGCAACTGAAAGCTGGCTTAAGCTGGAGGTAAGGCCACTGAAATATTTGTGAAGGAATTAATTATGTTCAGAAAAGACAGCCCAAATGCAGTTGGGAGTGGCCTGTTTGATGCTGTTAGTAGTAGTTTACCTTGTAGTCAAATTGAATTAGACAGTTCCTGTGAATTAGCATGGGTAGAGGTCATTCTTGGCAACCGGAATTAAATAACTGGATCCTTTTACCGATCTCCCAACTCAGATGATACAACTGCTGAAAGTTTCAAAGAAACTTGAGTCTCATTTCAAACATGTACCTGACTCATGAATTATAGTTGGTGGTACTTCAGTTAACCCTCTTTCTTTTGTCATCAGTCTCCTGACTGGTTTGATGCAGCCTGCCACGAATTCCTCTCCTGTGCTAACCTCTTCATCTCAGAGTAGCACTTGCAACCTACATCCTCTATTATTTGCTGGATGTATTCCAATCTCTGTCTTCCTCTACAGTTTTTGCCTTCTACAGCTCCCGCTAGTACCTTGGAAGCCATTACCTCATGTCTTAACAGATGTCCTACCATCCTATCCTTTCTCCTTATCAGTGTTTTCCATATGTCCCTTTCCTCTCAGATTCTGCACAGAACCACCTCATTCCTTGCTTATCAGTCTACCTAATTTTCAACATTCGCCTGTAGCACCACATCTCAAACGCTTCGAATCTCTTCTGTTCTGGGTTTCCTACAGTCCACGTTTCACTACCATACAATGCTGTATTCCAGACATACATCCTCAGAAATTTCTTCCTCAAATTAAGGCCGGTATTTGATATGAGTAGACTTCTCTTGGCTAGGAATGCCATTTTTGCCATTGCTAGTCTGCTTTTGATGCCCTCCTTGCTCCGTCCGTCATTGGTTACTTTATTGCATAGGTAGCAGAATGCCTTAACTTCATCTATTTCATGACCATCAATCCTGATGTTAAGTTTCTTGCAGTTCTCATTTCTACTACTTCTCATTACCTTTGTCTTTCTTCGATTTACTCTCAATCCATACTGTGTACTCATTAGGCTGTTCATTCTGTTCAGCACATCAAATAATTCTTCTTCACTTTCACTCAGGATAGCAATATCATCAGTGAATCATATCATTGATATCCTTTCACCTTGGATTTTAATTCCACTCCTGAACCTTTCTTTTATTTCCATCATTGCTGCCTCGATGTACAGATTGAATAGGAGGGGTGAAAGGCTACATCCTTGTCTTACGTCCTTTTTAATACGAGCACTTCGTTCTTGGTCATCTACTGTTATTATTCCCTCTTGGCTGTTGTACATATTGTATATGACCTGTCTCTCCTTATAGCTTACTGCTACTTTTTTCAGAATTTCTAACATTTGCACCATTTTACATTGTCGAACACTTTTTCCAGGTCAACAAATCCTATGAACGTGTCTTGATTTTTCTTAGTCTTGCTTCCATTATTAACCACAATGTCAGAATTGCCTCTCTCGTCCCTTTACCTTTCCTAAAGCCAAACTGATCATCATCTAGTGCATCCTCAATTTTCTTTTCCATTCTTCTGTATATTATTCTAGTAAGCAACTTGGATGGATGAGCTGTTAAGCTGATTGTGCGATAATTCTCGCACTTGTCAGCTCTTTCCGTCTTCGGAATTGTGTGGATGATGCTTTTCCGAAAATCAGATGGTATGTCGCCAGACTCATATGGTCTGCAGACCAACGTGAATAGTCGTTTTGTTGATCTACAGAAGATAATCCCTTAGCTAAAAAGTGAGTGCACACAGGAACAGTTTAGTGTAGAGGTCTAAGGGTGACATCTTTGACTAATAATCATAACGCTATGGGTCCCAGGTTCAAACCCAGCTGCTGCTTATAGATTGAGTACAAAGTGTAAGGAGTCACCCTCCTTTTGCCTTCGGTCTTGTAATAGATGGAAGAATCAGCAGTGATAAACAGCACGAGCCTGTACAAGGCAATGGAAATCACAACATTCAAGACACACAATGTGTATTCACAGTACTTTTGCTTGTAACTGAAAAAGTGTCATAATGATCACTCTGTCGGCAAAAGATTCTGGATTAGTCTCCATTATGATCTCCAAGAGGGGCCAGCCAATAAGGAGGTAACTGTGAGAAGAAGATTGAATAGCCAATGAAAGAGTGATGTCCTATGAGTTGGAGCATGGAATTTGAAGAATTTGAACTTGGTAGGGATGGCAGAAAATCTACAAAAGGAAGTGCGAAGGTCCAATCTAGACGCTTATGCTGAGCAAGTGTTTAAAGAGACCAAACAGCTACGGTCATCGGTTTCTATTCACGTCCCAGGACAGAAGCAGTGCATCCAATGTCTGTGTATGGAGTAAATTCTGCGTGCAAGTGTGAGAAAGTGTTCCAAATGTTATGTAACATGTATCTGAGGTAGAACTTCAGGAACCAACCTGGTATACACCTACTGGAATGTGTAAAACTGTCTAAAAACCACATCCAGGCTGGCCAACAGACCAACCCCTCACCATTAATCTGCCGGGCAGATTCGATACGGGTCTAGCGTATCTCCTTGTACCAGAAGTGGTCGTGTCAACGCACACAGCTATCCAGATGGGTTTCAGTCTAGGTATAGTGAGGATCAGTGAATAGAAAATGGAAAGAGAATAAGCATTTAGAGGATAATGATTTATGTCCAGACAGATGTAAGGTAATAAGTAACAGTGCACAGAAAATTTTATAATGGGAGTGGGATTACTTACACAGTGCAAGGTAAGCAGAAAGTGAGTCACTGTGCATACTTCAGTTCTAGAGTCAATCTCGTCAGAATAAGCAGCAAACCAATGTCAATAGTACCTTGGATTGCAGTATTCCATCCCAGACAGGAAGCAACAAAGTTGAACAGAGAAAACAAAATAAGTTCATTTTGGGTATAAATGCTCACCATTCTTGCACTACTTAACTAACACTTTGAAGAAATTATTACAAATTGAATATGTGTTTCTTGCTTCCTGCTCATCGTACAAGTTCTAGTTTCTTACACGATGACTGAAACACATTTTGTAGACATTTTCGTTGTTTATTATTGTCAGATCAACTGTTCAGAATACCATTTCTACACACGATTGAAACAAATGTACAAACTTCTGAAGAAAGGGAATTTATTATGTTTACGGGATGAACAAAAAACAGACTGAGACAGAGGTACACAATGCCCATATGTATGAGCTTGCATTGCCCATAAGAACTTTTGAGAAACAAAGTTTTTAATTACAATAATTTTATAATTAGAACATTAGTTTTGACAAAAGTTCACATTTTTAGAAAGTAGCAGATTAGAGTTATGAGAATATTGCATTGGTTATACAAATCTTTTACAGTTTGACTATACAATGGTCCGAATAAGGAATTTTTCATAATCAATAATTTTTCAAACAAAATATTTTTGAAAAAGCAATTGTTGTCTCAAAAATGGCAAGGTTTTAGATGAGGTTATGTCAGTACTAATATAAATAATTTTCATCTGTGTACACATTTTATGCAATACATACTTTATAAACAGTGTAAGTTCATCATATTTCTTTAAATAAAATATTTTTAATAAAAATAAGTGCTCTGTTACAATCAGGAGACTGATAACTAAATAAAGTTTAATTTGAAAAATCTTTAATTGAAGTCTGACATTTTCTGGAACATACTGATTATGTTAGCTTCAGCTGGATAGTTATAATACTCAGTTCTACAAATGTCAATTCTTATTATATAAGTAGATAAAAATGATACTGATTACAAAATCCGGTGTTAAAGGGAACATTTCTCGTATGATAGCTCCTTAAATATTGGTGTTCCGTGTACAAAAATTCAGATATGTGTCATTAAAGAACTAATTACCAGGTTATTGGTACTCAAAGAACCATGAAGCAAAATGACCATATTGACTAATTCTTAATCACGTTTTAAAACTATATATAACATGCAAAATAATCCTGTCAACATTATGAGTGATGGAAAGACTTAAAAATAACTTCACAGCAATCAAGGATTTTTCTTCAAAACTATGTTACTAACAGAAATATATTCACTAAAGTGTGATCTCTTTGTTTAAATTATAGCAGTAAAATCTTTTGACATTTCTCCAGTAACAATCACCCCCATATACTTTTACTTATAAATTAGTTTCTAACATACTTCCTGTTACAATGCCACTCCCCCTTCTGCATTTCCTTTTATACATGTTTCTATTTTGTTAATTGAATATGTCCAGCTTTTGTTTCTGCTGTTCACTATGCTATTGTCAGCAACATTACTTTACTAAACATTTTTCACAGTTAACTGTTATTGCTTTATCATACTGTCAACATGTTATCATTGCAAAGTTATTATATTTGGAGTCCCAAATGATGGTGGCAGAGTTTGGGCTTGTTCTGCACACCTATGTGGTGCATTCACCGACAGCCAGTGAGTGGTTAGTAGTGTTCTGGGCGCTCTGCTGTGAATGTTGTATACGATGCAAGCATTAAATGTGATCATAGTGAGTTATTTAATGAATTTTTATTCCATTTGTTGCAAGCTGATAGGGCTGATGGTGGTGGCGAATGACAAATTTTATACACACAAGCGAGAGACATAATTTGCAGGATACTCGCTTACTTCAAGCATACAGCCTCTCTGTGGGCATACCCCAACTGTTGCTTGTAACTAGCAACAATGCAGTCCCCATCCTTGTTCCGACCTGCACAAACTGCTATCCTTCATGGATCAGACTATAGCTGTAATCCATATTTGTATTAGAATCATAAGACCCACTGTCAGCACAACGTTAAATTATCTATCTCTTTGCTGCAAATACATACCACAAGACACAGTGAAAATGAACTTCCACAGTTCAGTAATAAAAATCCTTAACACCATCATCATTATCAGTAGCATCTTCAGTGTCCTCATAATAGCTTAATACATCACACATCACCTCAACCTTCACTGTATCGTCATAATTTGCAAGGAACCTCAGCTCATCATCATAATCTACATAAATGTCTGTGTCTGAAGGGATACTCTGCAAATCACACTTAAGTGCCTGGTGGAGAGTTCATCGAATCACTTTCACAATAATTTTCTATTATTCCATTCTTGAACGGAAAAAACAAACATCTATATATTTCTGTGCGAGGTCTCATTTCTCTTACAGTGATGATCGTTTCTGCCCGTGTAGGTCGGCATCAACAAAATATTTTCGCATTCGGAGGAGAAACTTGATAATCAAAATTTTGTGGGATGGTCCCACCGCTACGAGAAACACCTTTGTTTCAGTGATGTCCACCCCAAATCCTGTATCATGTCACTGACACACTCTCCCCTGTTTCTCAATAATATAAAACGTTCTGCCCTTCTTTGAACTTTCTCAATGTACTCTGTTAATCCTATCTGGTAAGGATCCCACACCATGCAGTAGTACTGCAAAAGATGATGGACAGCCATAGTGTATGCAGTCTCTTTAGTAGGTCTCCTAAGTGTATTGCCAATAAAACACAGTCTTTGGTTTACCTTCCCCACAACATATTCTGTATGTTATTTCCAATTTAAGTTGTCCATAATTGTAATTCCTAGGTATGTACTTCAGTTTATGGCCTTTAGATTTGATTGATTTTATTGTGTAGGCGAATCACGTGTAGTGAATCACAAATCCAGCCACGTAACTGAGATGATACTCCATAAGCATGCAATTCGATTACAAGCCGTTTTTGAGGTCCAGTGTCAAAAGCTTTCTGGAAATCTAGAAATACAGAATCAATTTGAAATCACTTCTCAGTACCAATCAACTTCACATGAGTGAAGAGCTAGCTGTATTTCACAAGAATGATGTTTCCTACATCTGTGTTGAATGTGTCAATAGATCATTCTCTTCAACATAATTCATAATGTTCGAACAGAATATATGTTCCAAAATCCTGTTGCATATCAACATTAATCATACGGGCCTTAATTTAGTGGATTACTCCTAGTACCTCTCTGGCATATTGGTGCGACCCATTCTACTTTCCAGTCTTTAAA
Organism: Schistocerca nitens; assembly: GCF_023898315.1. Lineage (NCBI taxonomy): Eukaryota > Metazoa > Arthropoda > Insecta > Orthoptera > Acrididae > Schistocerca > Schistocerca nitens. The sequence continues at coordinate 658,554,481 of NC_064614.1, read as the reverse complement.
TATGGATCATTCGTTAAGCGAGCAGTTAATTTGAAAGGAACCTAATTGGTATGCAGTATTGACCAGAAGACATACTTTTATTAAGTGATTTAAATTGCTTCATTACACCGAGGATATCTAATTCTGAGTTACTCATGTTGGCAGATGTCCTTGATTTGAATTCTGTAATATTTACTCCATCTTCTTTGATGAAGGAATTTAGGAAGGCTGTGTTTAGTAAGTCTGCTTTAGCAGCATTGTTATCAATTGTATTTCCATTGTTATCATGCAGAGAAGGCACTAATTGTGTCTTGCTACAAGGATACTTTACATATGACCAGACTCGCTTTGGATTTTCTGCCAGGTTTCAAGAAACAGTTTTGTTGTGGCAACCATTATAAACATCTCATGTTGAAGCCTGCACTAAACTTCAAGCTTTTGTAAAATATCGCTAATCTTGGAGATTTTGCATTTGTTGAAATTTGGAATGCTCCCCCCACCGCTGACAATTTTCTGACCTGTTTTGTGTGCTGTGGGGGATCATATCCGTCACATGTTATTTATTTGGTTGTAAATCACTCGGTTGCTATCAATACTATTTCTTCGAATTCAAGCCACATCTGGTCTACACTTACATTGTTTGTTTGGAAGGAGTTGAGATTATCTCCCTTGGAGATGTCAAGCAAATTTTTATCTTCTGTTTTGAATAGATATATCTTTCATCTAATTTTTGAGGATTTGGGAGTTATGTTATTCAGTCTTGCTATAACAACACTGTGTTCACTAACTCTGTATCCATTTTTATTCTCGTTATTAGCACAGGATTATTCGTTGCTAAGACGTCAAGTGTCTTCACAGCCATGAGTGGGCTCATGAACTAATTGATGAAAATAGTTTTCAGGGAATGCATTTAGCATAATTTATGATGCCATTTTATTTGTCTCTCTGGATTTAAACATGTATTTTGCCTACATATTCAGTCAAAACAACCTTAGGTGACATTAAAAGGAAGGGTGGTAACATTGAGTGCAGCAGGAATGCCACTGTTAAATGCAGAGGAGAGAGCGGATAGGTGGAAAGAATACATTGAAATCCTATGTGAAGGGGAAGATCTGTCTGATGCGATAGTAGAAGAAACAGGAGTGGATTTAGAAGAGATGGGGGATCCAGCATTAAAATCAGAATTTAGAAGAGTTTTTGATGACTCAAGAGCAAATAAGGCCGAAGGGATAGATAACATTCCATCAGAATTTCTAAAATCATTGGGGGAAGTGGCAGCAAAATGATTATTCATGCTGGTATGTAGAATGTATGAGTCTGGCGACATACCATCTGCCTTTCGGAAAAGCATTATGCACACAATTCTGAAGAGTGCAAGAACTGACAAGTGCAAGCATTATCACACAATCGGCTTAACAGCTCATCCATCCAAGTTGCTTACTAGAATAATATACAGAAGAATGGAAAAGAAAATTGAGGATGCACTAGATGATGATCAGTTTGGCTTTAGGAAAGGTAAAGGGACGAGAGAGGCAATTCTGACGTTGTGGTTAATAATGGAAGCAAGACTAAGAAAAATCAAGACATGTTCATAGGATTTGTTGACCTGGAAAAAGTGTTCGACAATGTAAAATGGTGCAAATGTTAGAAATTCTGAAAAAAGTAGCGGTAAGCTATAAGGAGAGACGGGTCATATACAATATGTACAACAGCCAAGAGGGAATAATAACAGTAGATGACCAAGAACGAAGTGCTCGTATTAAAAAGGATGTAAGACAAGGATGTAGCCTTTCACCCCTCCTATTCAATCTGTACATCGAGGCAGCAATGATGGAAATAAAAGAAAGGTTCAGGAGTGGAATTAAAATCCAAGGTGAAAGGATATCAATGATATGATTCACTGATGATATTGCTATCCTGAGTGAAAGTGAAGAAGAATTATTTGATGTGCTGAACAGAATGAACAGCCTAATGAGTACACAGTATGGATTGAGAGTAAATCGAAGAAAGACAAAGGTAATGAGAAGTAGTAGAAATGAGAACTGCAAGAAACTTAACATCAGGATTGATGGTCATGAAATAGATGAAGTTAAGGCATTCTGCTACCTATGCAATAAAGTAACCAATGACGGACGGAGCAAGGAGGGCATTAAAAGCAGACTAGCAATGGCAAAAATGGCATTCCTGGCCAAGAGAAGTCTACTCATATCAAATACCGGCCTTAATTTGAGGAAGAAATTTCTGAGGATGTATGTCTGGAATACAGCATTGTATGGTAGTGAAACGTGGACTGTAGGAAACCCAGAACAGAAGAGATTCGAAGCGTTTGAGATGTGGTGCTACAGGCGAATGTTGAAAATTAGGTAGACTGATAAGCAAAGAATGAGGTGGTTCTGTGCAGAATCTGAGAGGAAAGGGACATATGGAAAACACTGATAAGGAGAAAGGATAGGATGGTAGGACATCTGTTAAGACATGAGGTAATGGCTTCCAAGGTACTAGCGGGAGCTGTAGAAGGCAAAAACTGTAGAGGAAGACAGAGATTGGAATACATCCAGCAAATAATAGAGGATGTAGGTTGCAAGTGCTACTCTGAGATGAAGAGGTTAGCACAGGAGAGGAATTCGTGGCAGGCTGCATCAAACCAGTCAGGAGACTGATGACAAAAGAAAGAGGGTTAACTGAAGTACCACCAACTATAATTCATGAGTCAGGTACATGTTTGAAATGAGACTCAAGTTTCTTTGAAACTTTCAGCAGTTGTATCATCTGAGTTGGGAGATCGGTAAAAGGATCCAGTTATTTAATTCCGGTTGCCAAGAATGACCGCTACCCATACTAATTCACAGGAACTGTCTAATTCAATTTGACTACAAGGTAAACTACTACTAACAGCATCAAACAGGCCACTCCCAACTGCATTTGGGCTGTCTTTTCTGAACATAATTAATTCCTTCACAAATATTTCAGTGGCCTTACCTCCAGCTTAAGCCAGCTTTCAGTTGCCTATAACAATTTGCGTTTCAGTGCTTTCTGTTAGCACTTGGAGCTGTGGTGCCTTCCCAACACAGATACAACAATTAACAACTGTAATACTGATGGTAGAGAGAACTTCTTCTGATCCAAAGCGACACACATAATTGGTACCGACATCCTGCAAGTGGCTGCACCCTGTGCTCTTAAAGGCATCTGAAAGGAACCGTTCCACATCTGGAATGACTCTACCTGGTATGCACACAGAGTGCACATTGGCTTTCTTTCCCTCCACAGGCTTTCTTCCCCTCCTTGGCAGCCGTATCCCTAAGGGGCCCCATAATGCTCCCAACATAGGAGCTCCCAACTACCAATAATCCCACTACCCGTGACTGTCCAGATCTTGCAGGCTGAGAGGTTTCCTCTTACACAGACAAGTGACTGCATCCAGCTGAGGGACAGTGTCAGCCACAGAACAGCACTTGGAACCTATTTGTCAGACTATCTGGGGAGGTCTTACATTTGGCCCCCTTGGAAAGTTCTTCATAACCTGTCACGCCCCAGGATGCCCTCTCACTTCACCATGAGTGAAGGGTCAGCCTCAGTGCTAGCATTAAGGGGACTGGCCACTGGTGCAGACTGATCAGTGGACCCAAGGGTCATGCTGGATGTCCATTTGATCCCCATGGCCATCCCAAAGATGCAATCTCAGGCTGTGTAACTGAAGCCAACATAGCTGGAGCTGAGAGTAAACAGGCTGTGTAACTGAAGCCATCACAGTGGGAGCTGAGAGCGAAGTGTGGCCAACTTGGTTCTCACCTGCACGCAGCAGTCACAGTTCCTGTCTGTACTAAAGACTATGGAAAATTACACTACACAGACAAACAAAGGACTATCGACATGCGCTGCGGAACTCTACTGTAGACACTAACGAAAACACAAAAAGGTTGTCTGATAAATTAGTTCAACATGCAGAGTTTCAAAACCTGAACTACCAAAGCACACCAATCAGACAAAATAATTCGCATACGATTAAGAACTTATAATGTGTCACAAAATCGGTTTATTTTCTAACACAAACAAAAATGCGAGATGTGTCTATTAAATATTAAATTAAGATGAAAAAGTTGAAAAACTAAACTACAAAACCACACAGGTGAAACTATATAATTTGCTCCTGGTTAGGAATTTGTAAAATGTCACAAAATCGATTAGTTCCCTGTTGCTGCTCTGTCCTGGTGAGCGGCTACGGCCTGACTGACATGAAGAAAAACCCCAAATTTCATCACAGTCCTCAAGTCAACAAAAAATTAAAAAAAAAAAAAAAAAAAAAAAAAACCATTCTGCATACAGTATATTCATATTTGCTTCATCACCATTTATTATGTATTCACAGCTACCAACCTCTTAACCAATTTACTATCAGCGTTTCTTCAATTTGATCTCGACAAGTACTTACGCAACACACAGCTATCATAATTTCAGTAGTTGTGTAGTGTGATAAACAATCTCTATTTTAGTGTTACTGGAATAATAAATAAAATTTATGGAATTCCAGCATAACATGTTCGTGCCAACAAGGGTCATCAGTGACTCATGTTAAGATATTCCCGTTGGGCTTGTGGCTCATGCTGAACTCCTCTAATTATAGTATGAGAAGCACACTAATGTTTGATGTAATATCAGCCAGGCCCAACGAACAGCAGTGAATGCAATTTTGTGTGCCCCTTCAACAAGAGAGCTTTCTGAACAAATGAGATATCACATAATTCATGATTAATTTAGAATAAAATTATCTTATGTGAACCCTCATTGTTTAAAATAATGGACTTTCAAAATAGAAGATCAGTATATCAAAATAGAAGCCTATGGTGTTTTAATCAACTGGTGAGAAACAGGAAAAGCAGTGCCAACATGCAAGAAAGCACGATTACGTGCACCATCACACTAGGAGAAATAAAATTCCCATTGCTGTGTTGTGAAAGTGCTAAAAGATCTCGATTCACCACAAAAATTTTAATAATGTGTGTGCTTTTCCATAATAATTGTATCCAGTTGCTGTCGAAAATAATATAATAGTGCAGTAGAAAGAACAACAGGTCTGACACTGTCTGTTTTTCTATAGCAATCATACCCAGTTGCTGATGAAAATAATATATTATTACAAAAACAACAGGTCTGACTTTCTGCATTACATTAAATAATTAGCACAAAAAAATTCTTGCAAATAAAGCTTGATAATTTCCCAAATATTGGCAGAATTAATGAACATATATTTCAGTGGATCCAGACAAAACAGAAACACACAGCACATAAAATGCTATTTCATTCAGAAATAATTTCTATCAGAAACAAAAGTAGAAAAAAATAAATAAAATAAACAAAATTGCTTCTTGGACATTTCTGCATAACAGAAAGAGGATAGGATGACAGAAAAAGATAACATGATAAACAGAAAAATTGAGGAAATGATGTAGCACAGAAGGAAGAAAAACAGGAAAAACAGTGCTGTGTTTGCCAGACATACGTGAAGAGGGTTCATGACCCCCTGAGGGCACAGATTTTCACTTAAGTCACCATTGTTTTCTAAATCGCATGTTTCTCTTGAAGTTTTCTGTCTGTTTCTTGACACATCCTTGCACAAATTCGTAACAAAAGATAACATTGACATAAAAATTAGTTTTGTACAGATTTTGTTGTAATTTTACCTGTAAACATATCACTTACAACTTAAGTTTCACACAGTTTTCTCCACACTGAAGTTTCCAACATCATCAGATACTTACCAAAACAATGATTTTCAATATCATCCAAGTTAGTTACAAGCATGTTATTACGGGTTTGAGTCAACATCTTGAAATTTTCACCATGTTCATTACAGATACTTTACAGACAAATCTGCCAGTTCTTCATATTTGTTTGCATAGTACTCTTTCTTTGTCACTGTTTTGTGATGTTCGCTTAACATTTTGTTGCTTTGAATGACATTTAAATCTAAACTTTTTTCAACATCGCATTTGATATCAGTATTCTCAACTTTATTTTGAATACTGCCATGAAATACTGTGCCTTTACAGCAAGAAAATTAATAACCTTCTCATTTGTGTCCTTCCCTTGTACAGAAACATCCTCAATTCCAGTAAAAATGCTGTCTTTCCTAAAAGATTTTCTACATTTATCATGTTTAGATATTAATCTCCCCAGTTTAGTTCCTAAATTATTGAATCCAGTCTTGACCCAAGTTTTAAACACAGAAACCTTTTCTGAGGTAAGATTCAGTTTTTGAAAACCTATTTGTTTTTTATTCTAATTTTTGTCAGTAGTTGTTTACTGTTTGCCTGCATTATTGATTTTATTTCAGACTCCTTTGTAACTCTAATTTTAGCTATTTACTGTGTTCTGCTGTGTACCAAATCTAGAGTCTTACTTACCTCCCCTACATCATTAACAGTCTTGTCCAACTTTGGTGTTTCCCGTGCTATTTCACTGATCTCTTTTACCTTTCCCACAGTGATGTCATTTTAAAAGAGTTAACTGATAGTTATAACAAAAATCCAAAAATAAAATACAATTTTTCTCAACAGTCCACAGTATTCTTACTTTAGTGTGCCACTTTTTTCATCTGAGTATGTATTTTGTCACCACCATTTATTTGTTTCAGTTTCTGTATGTAGTTCTATTTACAGCATTGCAAAATACAAAATGCAGTAGTGTTTCAGTATACTTTCTCAGATACCAAACGAGAAATTTCAATTGTAATGTTCCTTTTTGTCAGTAGGCAGCAATGTTAAACATCAAAGTAGGTGTGTTTTAAGCATAAGTGTCCTCCATTTTACACTACTTAATTAACTTTGGGAAGAAATGATCACAACAAAAATATGTTTTGCTTATCTTTCTCTTGTGCTTCCTCCTTGTTGTCTGAGGTCGGGTTTGTTCATAATGATACATTTTTTTGCCATTTTTGTGATTTATCATCATCAGATCAGTTGTTCATAATACCATTCCTATACATATGTGAAATAAAGTGCAAACATTTTCAGATGAAAGAGAAGTGACATAGTATGTTTAAATGACAAAAACAGAACACAAAGTGAGACTGAGTTGTAGTTGGCACACGACGCCTATATCTATAATCACATTGCCAACAAGAATGTGAGAAACAGGATCTTTTTAAGTACAAGAACTTCATAATCAGGACATTAATATTGACAGAGTTTAATTTTCAGAAACCAGGAAATTAGTATTACAAGAATACAGCATTGATCATTCAAATCTTTCTCAATTTGACAATAAAATATTCTGGAATAAGAAATATTCTATCATCAGTAATTTTTCAAACAAAATGTTTTTGGAAAAAACAAATTCTTCTTCCAAAACAGGAGAAAAGGTTTCAGTTAAGATGCACTGATGTAAATAACTTTGTGTATATAGAAATTTTATGCTTTGTAGGCTTTTTAATTTCATCATTTCAACTAGCTGCACTTTTACAATCAGGAGACCGATAACTAAATACTAGATAATGAAGTTCAATTTGAAGTGTCTTTATATTAAAATTTTCACACTTTCCTGAACATACTGTAACATTTTTAATATACAGTATAAGAGAAAACTAAAGTGCTACTTTAATCATTATTTTGAACTTTTATTGATTTACATTATATGTCTGCATTGTACTAATGTCAACACCGAAAAAAGGCTTGTATTAGTTGCAATCCATACTGATCAAAATAACTACTTATATATATGGAAATGAGCATTTGGTGTATTGGCCGGGAGGCCCCTTATTGGACACTACTTATATATGATCACGTCTATCCCATAACTCATATACAAGTTCATATCAAGTGCTTTAGTAAATGTTGGTATCAACTACTATAAAAACTAAAATACTCCTGAACAGGCCATGAAGGCTCAACAGTACTGACCGGCCGCTGTGTCATCCTCAGCTCATAGGTGTCACTGGATGCGGATACGGAGGGGCATGTGGTCAGCACACGCTCTCCCGGCTGTATGTCAGTTTCCGAGACTGGAGCTGCTACTTTTCAATCAAGTAGCTCTTGAGTTTTCCTTGCAAGGGCTGAGTGCACCTCGCTTGCCAGCAGCACTCAGTAGACTGGATGGTCAACCATCCAAAAGCTAGCCCAGCCCGACAGTGCTTAACTTCAGTGATCTGACGGGAACCGGTGTTATCACTGCGGCAAGGCTGTTGGCATCAACTACTATAGTAATGGAAATTAATCGCTGGATCCAATACATTTCAAGGTATACATGCCAATATCTCCAGCAAAGATGAAGAGATAGGGCAAGAATATGAGGATACTGACCAGGTAGTTATGGGAGAATATGACAGCAGAAATGAGAAAAGAGAAAGAACAATTAAGCTTCGTTCAGCTAGTGATAGTGGATACGCTGTCCAAAAACCACAAGAGTAATTGGTATACATAGACTAGTGCGAGTTTGTTTATTGTTTGACCCAGGGATGGGAAAATTGAAGTTGGCTTATGTTGTGGTCAGACAAAGATCCTGAAATTAGGATATTGGCGTTTAAGGAGTACCTAGAACAGATATAGACCTGGAGCACAGTTTTGTGATGATGAAAAGTACACTGAAGTTTAGGAGACTCTGGAAGAATCAGTATGGAAAGAAGTGGGATATTGAAGTATTGAGGAATGATGAGAAGCATTTGAAATAATTTAATGCTGTAGATATTGTGACAATGAATAATCCAGGTGATAGTTCAGAATTACGTGAGTTTGAAATAAATAGGAATTTCAGGGAAGTCAACACGAATTGCTGTAGGAAAAATGGAAGGAAACAAAGAAGAAATGGTTGCCGGAAGGACTGATTCAGCGTATGGAAAAAACTAAACAACCTTCATCACAATTTAAAACTAGAGTATCAGTATTAAGAGTGGTATCACACCACAAGGCACTAACCGCTCCACACTAATGATAGTTCCCTGATGACTTATACTGATGACATTCTGTTTGGGTTGGGCGTGATATGCTTAATCGGGCAGGTAGGTTAGAAAATTTAAAAAGGGAAATGGATAGGTTAAAGTTAGATATAGTGGGAATTAGTGAAGTTCGGTGGCAGGAGGAACAAGATTACAGGGTTATAAATACAAAATCAAATAGGGGTAATGCAGGAGTAGGTTTAATAATGAATATAAAAATAGGAGTGCGGGTTAGCTAATACAAACAGCATAGTGAACGCATTATTGTGGCCAAGATAGACACAAAGCCCATGCCTACTACAGTAGTACAAGTTTATATGCCAACTAGCTCTGCAGATGATGAAGAAATTGATGAAATGTATGACGAGATTAAAGAAATTATTCAGGTAGTGAAGGGAGACGAAAATTTAATAGTCATGGGTGACTGGAATTCGACAGTAGGAAAAGGGAGAGAAGGAAACATAGTAGGTGAATATGGATTGGGGGGAAGAAATGAAAGAGGAAGCCGCCTTGTAGAATTTTGCACAGAGCATAACTTAATCATAGCTAACACTTGGTTCAAGAATCATAAAAGAAGGTTGTATACATGGAAGAAGCCTGGAGATACTAATAGGTATCAGATAGATTATATAATGGTAAGACAGAGATTTAGGAACCAGATTTTAAATTGTAAGACATTTCCAGGGGCAGATGTGGATTCTGACCACAATCTATTGGTTATGAACTGCAGATTGAAACTGAAGAAACTGCAAAAAGGTGGGAATTTAAGGAGATGGGACCTGGATAAACTGAAAGAACCAGAGGTTGTAGAGAGTTTCAGGGAGAGCATAAGGGAACAATTGACAGGAATGGGGGAAAGAAATACAGTAGACCCCCCTGCGGGTCCGGGGATTAGAATAGGCCCGAGGTATTCCTGCCTGTCGTAAGAGGCGACTAAAAGGAGTCCATCCCCCTCACGGGGGTAGTTAGCGCCTGCGTCCGGAGACGGACGGTTTCACGACCTATAATCGTGGTCTTTTTGGTTTTTCCTTCTCGTTTCTTCCTTCCTTTTGTTGGTTCCTTTCTTTGCTCTTCTCCACTTCACTGTCTTCCTTACTTTTTCCCTTGACTTCTCCTTGCCTTCTTCTCCTTGCCTTCTCCTTGCTTTCTCATTGCCTTCTCATTGCCTTCTTCTCCTTGCCTTCTCTGGTCTCCGCCTCGGCGTTTGAGACAGTCTGTCCTCTTTCTCCCTCTCTCTTCTTTTTCCTCTTCTTCCTTCCTCCCTGTGCGTGTCTGAAGGCCGACCCACGCGTTCGCACGCGTAGCCGGTGACGGGGTAACGCGTAAGTCCCCGCCCTGGGTAGACATGTAAGGCACGCGCGTACCCCCTGGTAAAGGCCAGGCCCGGGGAGGGGTGATTGCCTGAGCTGATACCTTCTGACCATGCCGATTGGTCCCTCCGTCTGTTTCTCGGGAGGTGTGACCTGAGGTGTAAACATTCACCTAAGGCGGGAGTGCCCTCTGAGAGGGTCCCCACAAGGAAGGAGCGCGCCATCGGAGACGCTGGCAATCATGGGGGATTCCTCCGCAATGGATTCTACTCCATCGCTTTCGACTTCGACCCACAAACGGAAACGTGACCAGCCAACAGTGACAAAAATACTACCGCCTGCCCCACAGTTCCTCGTAGTTTCTCGATCTGAGGACGGAAAGGATTTTTCCTCTGTCAACCCTTTCGTTATCCAGAAGGGCGTAGATGCCATAGCCGGATCTGTCAAATCCTGTACCAGGTTGCGTAACGGTACCTTATTACTCGAAACTGAGAGCGCCTTTCAGGCACAAAAACTGCTTCGGGCCACACTCCTGTACACATTCCCTGTCCGGGTGGAGGCTCACCGAACTTTGAATTCGTCTCGTGGTGTAGTCTATAGTAGCTCTCTCGACGGATTGACTGACGAGGAGCTTCAATCTTTCCTCGCTGAGCAGGGCGTGACGGCTGTCCATCGGGTCATGAAAAAGGTCAACAATGACCTTGTACCGACCCGGACACTTTTCTTAACCTTCGATAGTGTTAAGCTGCCATCGCGCATCAAGGCGGGCTACGAGGTTATTTCTGTTCGCCCCTATGTCCCGACACCTACGCGCTGCTACCAGTGTCAGCGTTTCAATCACACTCGACAGTCTTGTTCCAATGCGGCTAAATGTGTCACTTGTGGCAGGGATGCCCATGAGGGTGACTGTCCACCTCCGTCTCCTCGTTGTGTGAACTGTCAGGGTGACCATGCCGCATCCTCCCGTGACTGTCCTGTCTATAAGGAAGAACGCTGTATCCAGGAAATTCGAGTCAAAGAGAAAGTGTCCACCTCGGCTGCTCGCAAGCTATTGGCTAGTAGGAAGCCCACGCTGCTCCCAGCGGGGAAATACAGCACTGTCCTCGCCTCTCCTCGGACTACCCGGGAGGTAGCAACCCAGACATGCGATCTGACCTTCAGCACCACGGTCGTCCGTTCGGCCAGTGCTAAGATCGCGCGGTCGACGTCTCCTCTTCGTCCCATCACCCCACAGACACCAGCCCCTTCATCAGCTTCTGCTAAGACGAAGACCCAGAAGTCAGATGCACGGGCCTTCAAGAAGGAACCGTCCCGTGCAGACTTCCTACGTACCTCGACCTCCCAGCCTTCGTCCGGTACTTCCACCAAACGACCATCCAAGAAGGCTAATAGGAAGCACAGTTCTCCTTCTCCGCCACGGCGCGTTTCTTCTCCTGCGCCACCCAGCGGTTGCCGCCCCAGGCCGTCATCCCTTTCGCCTGGCCGCACCGCTGGTAGCCGAACATCTGGCCGTTCACCGGCGGAGGAAGCTCCCCCTCCCGGCCATCTTCCCAAGATGGCCGATGAACCTATAGAACCAATGGACGATGACTGTCCGCCTACTGATAGCGGCGGCAGTGCTCGCTCGAAGCCAGGCCCTCAGCGGCCTTCGAGGTGACCCCTTCTCTCATCTTCCTTTTCTTCCGATGGCACTTATTAACTGGAATATTCGCAGCGTTCGCTCCAACCGAGAGGACTTGAAGTTGCTGCTCCGCTCGCATCGTCCGCTCGTCGTAGCCCTCCAGGAAACGAAGCTACGCCCATGCGATCAAATTGCCTTGGCACACTACACCTCTGTGCGTTTTGACCTACCCCCTGTGGTAGGTATCCCAGCTCATGGAGGGGTTATGTTGCTGGTCCGGGATGATATTTACTACGATCCCATCACCTTGCACACCGGCCTGCAGGCAGTTGCCATCCGCATTACTCTCCCCACTTTTACGTTTTCCTTTTGTACCGTTTACGCTCCATCGTCATCTGCCGTTACCAGGGCAGACATGACGCAACTTGTTGCTCAGCTACCTGCACCATTTTTGTTAACTGGAGACTTCAATGCCCACCATCCTCTTTGGGGCTCTCCAGCATCCTGCCCGAGGGGCTCCTTGTTAGCAGACCTTTTCAACCAGCTCAATCTTGTCTGCCTCAACACTGGCGCCCCTACTTTTCTTTCGGACACATCTCATACCTATTCCCATTTAGACCTCTCTATATGTACTCCCCAACTTGCACGCCGGTTTGAGTGGTATGCCCTTGCTGATACATATTCGAGCGACCACTTCCCGTGTATTATCCATCTCCTGCAGCATACTCCCTCTCCGTGCTCCTCTCGTTGGACCATCTCCAAGGCAGACTGGGGGCTCTTCTCTTCCAGGGCGACCTTTCAGGATCAAACCTTCACAAGCTGCGATCGTCAGGTCGCACACCTCACGGAAGTCATTCTCGCTGCTGCTGAATATTCCATCTCTCACCCTACTTCTTCTCCACGTCGCGTACCGGTCCCCTGGTGGACCGCAGCATGTAGGGACGCTTTACGTGCTCGTCGACGTGCTTTACGCACCTTTAAACGCCACCCTACAGTGGCGAATTGCATTAATTATAAACGATTACGTGCTCAGTGTCGTCGTATTATTAAAGAAAGCAAGAAAGCCAGCTGGGCTGCTTTCACCAGCACCTTCAACAGTTCTACTCCTTCTTCTGTTGTCTGGGGTAGCCTGCGCCGGCTATCTGGCACTAAGGTCCACTCCCCAGTTTCTGGCTTGAAAGTCGCGAATGAAGTCCTTGTGGCCCCTGAGGCTGTCTCCAATGCCTTCGGCCGCTTTTTCGCCGAGGTTTCGAGCTCCGCTCATTACCACCCTGCCTTCCTCCCCCGCAAACAGGCAGAGGAGGCGAGGCCACCTAACTTCCGCTCCTCGAATCGTGAAGGTTATAATGCCCCATTCACCATGCGGGAACTGGAAAACGCACTTGGCCGATCACGGTCCTCCGCTCCAGGGCCTGATTCTATTCATATCCAGATGCTGAAGAACCTTTCTCCTGCGGGTAAAGGTTTTCTTCTTCGTACTTACAATCGCATCTGGATTGAGGGACATGTTCCCGCATGCTGGCGCGAGTCTATTGTTGTCCCGATTCCTAAGCCGGGGAAGGACAAGCACTTGCCTTCCAGTTATCGACCTATCTCGCTTACCAGCTGTGTCTGTAAAGTGATGGAGCGAATGGTTAACTCTCGATTGGTTTGGCTGCTCGAGTCTCGACGCCTACTTACCAATGTACAATGTGGATTTCGAAGGCGCCGCTCTGCTGTCGACCATCTGGTTACCTTGTCGACCTTCATCATGAATAACTTCTTGCGGAAGCGCCCGACCGCGGCTGTGTTCTTTGATTTGGAGAAGGCTTACGACACCTGTTGGAGGGCGGGCATTCTCCGCACCATGCATACGTGGGGCTTTCGCGGTCGCCTCCCTCTTTTTATTCGTTCCTTTTTAATGGATAGACAGTTTCGGGTGCGTGTGGGTTCTGTCCTGTCCGACACCTTTCGCCAGGAGAATGGGGTGCCACAGGGCTCAGTTTTGAGCGTCGCTCTCTTCGCCATCGCGATCAATCCAATAATGGATTGCCTCCCAGCTGATGTATCAGGCTCCCTTTTCGTGGACGATTTTACCATCTATTGCAGCGCGCAGTGTCCACGTGTCCTGGAGCGCTGTCTTCAGCGTTCTCTTGACCGTCTTTACTCTTGGAGTGTCGCCAATGGCTTCCGTTTTTCTGCCGAGAAGACGGTCTGTATTAACTTCTGGCGCTACAAAGAGTTTCTCCCACCGTCCTTACGACTCGGTCCCGTTGCTCTCCCACTCGTGGAGACAATCAAATTTTTAGGCCTTACCTTTGACAGGAAACTTAGCTGGTCTCCACATGTGTCATATTTGGCCGCCCGTTGTACCCGTTCTTTAAATGTCCTCCGTGTTCTCAGTGGTATGTCGTGGGGAGCGGATCGAACCGTCCTACTTCGTCTATATCGGTCGATCGTCCGCTCCAAGCTGGATTATGGGAGCTTCGTATACTCCTCTGCACGGCCATCCATCTTACGCCGCCTCAACTCCATACAACATCGGGGTTTACGACTTGCGATCGGAGCATTTTATACCAGTCCCGTAGAGAGTCTTCATGCTGACGCTGGCGAATTGCCACTCACCTACCGGCGCGATATACTGCTTTGTCGGTATGCCTGTCGGCTACTGTCAATGCCCGACCATCCTTCTTATCGTTCCTTTTTTGACGACTCTCTTGACTTTCAATACGGGTTGTATGTCTCTGCCTTGCTACCCCCTGGAGTTCGCTTTCGTCGCCTCCTTCAACACCTTCATTTTTCACTCCCTGCAACCTTTCGAGTGGGCGAGAGCCGCACGCCACCTTGGCTCCAGGCTCAGGTCCGCGTTCACCTCGACCTCAGCTCGCTCCCAAAAGAGGTCACCCCCAGTTCGGTCTACCACTCCCGTTTTTTGGAACTTCGTTCGAAGTTCAACAACATGACTTTCATTTATACAGATGGCTCTAAGACCAATGACGGGGTCGGGTGTTCCTTTATTGTCGGGGCACAAAGTTTGCAATACCGGCTCCATGGCCATTGTTCGGTCTTCACAGCTGAGCTCTTTGCCCTCTACCAGGCTGTTCTGTACATCTGCCGCCACCGACATTCTGCTTATGTCATCTGCTCAGATTCCCTGAGCGCCATCCAGAGCCTCAGTGATCCGTACCCGGTTCACCCTTTCGTACACCGGATCCAACGCTCTCTTCAGCAGCTGGTGGACGTCGGTACGCCGGTTAGCTTTATGTGGGTTCCTGGCCATGTCGGTATCCCTGGGAACGAAGCTGCAGATGCCGCGGCCAAGGCTGCGGTCCTCCAGCCTCGGACAGCTTCTTGTTGTGTCCCTTCGTCCGATTTTAGCAGGGTCATTTGTCGGCGCGTTGTGTCGCTGTGGCATGCCGATTGGGCTGCACTTACCGACAACAAGCTTCGGGCCTTAAAACCTCTTCCCGTGGCTTGGACGTCCTCCTCACGCCCTTCTCGGCGGGAGGAGGTCGTTTTAGCAAGGTTAAGAATTGGACACTGCCGGTTCAGCCATCGCCATCTGCTGACGGCTGCGCCGGCGCCGTTCTGCCCATGTGGGCACTTGCTGACGGTTAGTCACATTTTAATGTCCTGTCCCGATCTTAAAACACTGCGCCTCGATCTTAACCTGCCTACTACTTTAGATGCCATTTTAGCGGATGACCCACGAGCAGCTGCTCGTGTTCTTTGTTTTATCAATTTGACAAACCTCGCTAAGGACATTTGATGATGTTTTTTAATCCTATGCCTGTCAGTCTGTCTTTTATTGTGTTTTCCCTTTTATTTGTTGTTGTCAACTTGTGCCTCGCGGTGCATTCTTAGAGTAGTCAGGGCGCTAATGACCATTGAAGTTGTGCGCCCGAAAACCACAAAAAAAAAAAAATACAGTAGAAGAAGAATGGGTAGCTCTGAGGGATGAAGTAGTGAAGGCAGCAGAGGATCAAGTAGGTAAAAAGACAAGGGCTAATAGAAATTCTTGGGTAACAGAAGAAATATTGAATTTAATTGATGAAAGGAGAAAATATAAAAATGCAGTAAATGAAGCAGGCAAAAGGGAATACAAACGTCTCAAAAATGAGATCGACAGAAAGTGCAAAATGGCTAATCAGGGATGGCTAGAGGACAAATGTAAGGATGTAGAGGCTTGTCTCACTAGGGGTAAGATAGATACCGCCTACAGGAAAATTAGAGAGACCTTTGGAGAGAAGAGAACCACTTGTATGAATATCAAGAGCTCAGATGGCAACCCAGTTCTAAGCAAAGAAGGGAAGGCAGAAAGGTGGAAGGAGTATATAGAGGGTTTATACAAGGGTGATGTACTTGAGGACAGTATTATGGAAATGGAAGAGGATGTAGATGAAGATGAAATGGGAGATAAGATACTGCGTGAAGAGTTTGGCAGAGCACTGAAAGACCTGAGTCGAAACAAGGCCCCGGGAGTAGACAACATTCCATTAGAACTACTGATGGCCTTGGGAGAGCCAGTCATGACAAAACTCTACCATCTGGTGAACAAGATGTATGAGACAGGCGAAATACCCACAGACTTCAAGAAGGATATAATAATTCCAATACCAAAGAAAGCAGGTGTTGACAGATGTGAAAATTACCGAACTATCAGTTTAATAAGTCACAGCTGCAAAATACTAACGCGAATTCTTTACAGACGAATGGAAAAACTGGTAGAAGCGGACCTCGGGGAAGATCAGTTTGGATTCTGTAGAAATGTTGGAACATGTGAGGCAATACTAATCTTACGACTTATCTTAGAAGAAAGATTAAGAAAAGGCAAACCTACATTTCTAGCATTTGTAGACTCAGAGAAAGCTTTTGACAATGTTGACTGGAATACTCTCTTTCGAATTCTAAAGGTGGCAGGGGTAAAATACAGGGAGCGAAAGGCTATTTACAATTTGTACAGAAACCAGATGGCAGTTATAAGAGTCGAGGGGCATGAAAGGGAAGCAGTGGTTGGGAAAGGAGTGAGACAGGGTTGTAGCCTCTCCCCGATGTTATTCAATCTGTATATTGAGCAAGCAGTAAAGGAAACAAAAGAAAAATTCGGAGTAGGTATTAAAATTCATGGAGAAGAAGTAAAAACTTTGAGGTTCGCCGATGACATTGTAATTCTGTCAGAGACAGCAAAGGACTTGGAAGAGCAGTTGAACGGAATGGACAGTGTCTTGAAAGGAGGATATAAGATGAACATCAACAAAAGCAAAACGAGGATAATGGAATGTAGTCAAATTAAATCGGGTGATGCTGAGGGGATTAGATTAGGAAATGAGACACTTAAAGTAGTAAAGGAGTTTTGCTATTTAGGGAGTAAAATAAATGATGATGGTCGAAGTAGAGAGGATATAAAATGAAGACTGGCAATGGCAAGGAAATCGTTTCTGAACAAGAGAAATTTGTTAACATCGAGTACAGATTTAAGTGTCAGGAAGTCGTTTCTGAAAGTATTTGTATGGAGTGTAGCCATGTATGGAAGTGAAACATGGACGATAACCAGTTTGGACAAGAAGAGCATAGAAGCTTTCGAAATGTGGTGCTACAGAAGAATGCTGAAGATAAGGTGGGTAGATCACGTAACTAATGAGGAGGTATTGAATAGGATTGGGGAGAAGAGAAGTTTGTGGCACAACTTGACTAGAAGAAGGAATCGTTTGGTAGGACATGTTTTGAGGCATCAAGGGATCACAAATTTAGCATTGGAGGGCAGCGTGGAGGGTAAAAATCGTAGAGGGAGACCAAGAGATCAATACAGTAAGCAGATTCAGAAGGATGTAGGTTGCAGTAGGTACTGGGAGATGAAGAAGCTTGTGCAGGATAGAGTAGCATGGAGAGCTGCATCAAACCAGTCTCAGGACTGAAGACCACAACAACAACAACGTGATATGCTTGTGACCTGTGCATTTAGTCTGCTCATATAATTGTGTTGCAAAACATATAAAGATAAAAGTACCTGTGTTGGTCTGTACCTGTGTTATTTTGTTTGAAAGTTCATTGATATACATATATTATGAACAGAATTGGTCCCAGTATATTCTCCTGAGGTTATTATGTTCAAAGTCTAATAATTTTTTCAATAATAGTTTAGCATAATCTGAAGTGTGGTCTGTCTCTACCTTTTTCACCCCCAATCCCCAAGTTCATTGGGTAGTATTTCATTATCAGCAGTTTCAAAAGCTTTCCACAAGCCTAAAAATATACCTGTAACATAGTCATTCCTATCCAGTCATGAAGAGCTTTCATAAATTCTATTTTATCATTGAAGCCAAAGTATGCTTCGTTAAAGAGGTTGTAATTACTCAGCTAACTCATTAGTCAATCTTTCATTATTGATTCATCTATTTTTGCACGTGGTGAGAGTAGGGAAACTGGCTTGTAATTTTCAAAACTTATCACATTATCTTCTTTATTAGAGGTACAGCTAGTGCGTGCTTTAGATTCTAAACAGGTGAATTGAAAGACTAATTTTTTGTTAAAGGAGGTTTTATGCTGTCCATGCATGCCTTTAGAACAAAAATTGACACCTCACTTAGACCTGCTGACTCCTTATTTTATAATGTTATGGCTTGTTTTGCTGATTATGTTGTGATCTCTGTGTGCAGGTAGATAATATCTTATTAGTGCTTCTGATGTTTTTATATCTTTCCCATTTTCACATGACACAAGAACTTTTATTCCTTTGTAGACTTATCATTGTTAATGGAATTTGTTCTGTGTTTTGTGTTTGATTTGCCTTTCCTTTACTCAAGTAATAAAACTTACCAGCAGAGAAATGCTCCTGTTGCTGCATAGAAAAGATGGAATGTTCCTCTTTAAAAGACTCTGACAGAAAAACATGGAACCAGCTGTCTCAATCCTATTTTAGTGTGTGACGATAATCATACAAAAAACTACACAACATTCTAAATCCTTTTACCTAGTCTCTCTTTCTGGTTAAGCCTGTGTAATAAGCATCTCCTTCTTACTGCCGCTGTCTGTACATGTTTGTCTCCACTGCCTCCTTTCTCTCCCATTGATTTACAGTATATCCCACTGTCACTGTTGTCTCTCTCTCACTGTCCCCTTTTGTCGTTTTTTTCCTACTGCATTGTCTGCTCAGAAAGTGTGAGGGGTCTGTCTAATTCCCCCCTCCCTATTACCACATGTTCAAAATTTTGATCCGGAATGTGTACTCTCGTATAGCTGGGTGTGTTAAAGTTCACTGATTTGGGAAGATCCAGATGCCCCCCCTCACCCCCCCCCCACCCCCCTAAGCCTGTGTGTGGTCTCCACTCATTTATATTTTTCATTTCGACTGTCTCTCCTGTCTCTTGCTTCCACTCCTTCTATAACCATCCATCTGTCTTTCTCTTTTACTGTCTATCACTGATCATCAATATCTACTCTCTCTTTGGCTCCTACTGCTGTTGTCTTCATCCATATCACTTTTTCTTCCTCTGCCACTGTTTCCCTCCCTTCATCACATCCCCCCCCCCCCCTCTCTCTCTCTCTCTCTCTCTCTCTCTCTCTCACACACACACACACACACACACACACACACACACACACAAACACACTGGCGCTGTCTCCTCTTTCTTCCCTTGTCACTGTCTCTCTGCTGATATCTTTCGACATAAAAAGGCACAGATATGTTCACACACCAAAATGTTTGATGAGGAAGGTGGGATTTGGATTGAGACAGCTGGTTCCCCACTTTTCTGTCAGTGTCTGTTAAAGAGGAACATATTCGCCTCTTTTGTACCATAACAGGAACATTTTGCCACTGACTCTCTTCTTTTCCCTGCTGCAACAGGGTGTGCTGCTTATATAGAACAAACTGTATAGGTCAGCAAAGTTTTGACAGATTATTTTTATTCTTTGATACATTTATATACTTGGACACATACAAACAAAAAATAAGTATGCATAATATAAGGTTAACACAAAATTGTTTACTTTATATTTTTTATGAAACTCATCAATTGCAATTCATAAAAAAATGCTGAGCTTAATGACTGTCTCTTAAAAGAGAAAAGACTTCCAGACACTTCAATCTATACCCAATGTTAACAAATTTCTCTTCTTCAGAAGAGCCAACTATTTTGCTGTTTTTAAAGATGAAGTTCAACAAACTGTGGAAAATAGAGATGTAGTCACGCAACATCAAGGTCTGTGTGCTGCTGAGAATGTTACTCAGGTGGAATGAATCCTAGAAACTGCAGTGAACTTTGTTTTCAAAATTATGGGAATTGCATAGCAGTCATTGATGAACCACAAACTCTCAGCAAAGTGGTGGCATCCAGAGAGTCTGAGAAATGGTATGAAGCAATGAAGGCTGAAATGTCCTCATTGGCAATATATAATACCTGAGACTTAGTGGCTCTACTGGCAGATTGTCAGTCTACCAGTTATAAATGGGTTTACAAATTTAAACATAAACCAGATGGTACTTCAGTGAAGTATAAAACTGTATTATGTGCAAAAGGATATTTCCAGGATTCTGGACTTGATTATGCAGAAACTTTTTCACTTATTAGGTATGAATTGATTGTCATTCTTTTGGCTTTAATTGGACAGTACAATATGGACATGAAATAGTTTGATGTGAAAACTGCTTTTCTCAGATGGTTATTTGCGAGAAGATGTTTTCATGTAATAGCCTGTAGGTTTCATTAATGGTAATGCAGCCTTTGTCTGCAAATTAAAGGAAAGCTTTTATGGACTGAAGCAGCCTCCAAGATATGTTTGAATAAAATTTTTTTTTGATTTGAAACAGCTTTATTCTTATATCTGTGTGTTCAGTGCTCAAGTTGATGGGCAAAAAATGCTTTAGCCATTTTTGTTGATGATGGACTAGTTCAGAGTCTATCAGCCGCAGCTATAAACAAAATATTTGAATTCAGGTTTCATTTTGAAATGATGATCCTAGTTACTTTGTAGGTTTGGAAATAAGGCAAGACAGTGAAACCAAAGAATTGTTTGTCTGTCAAGAGGGCTATATTAATTGCCTCGAAGAAAAACACGAATGACTAAGACTCGTGCAATATCCACTGATTACACTTTACAGTTGTGCTTGGGTACATTGACCAGCTAATGAAGACAAAAAAGTCCATGGAACAGGTTCTCTTTCATGAGGCTGTAGGTGGGTTGATGTTTGGTGCCACAATGATAACACGTGACATAATCTTTTCTGTAAGTCAAGTTAATGCTTTGTCAATAGTGTTGGACGTGTGTATTAAACTGGTGTTAAACGTATCCTAAAAACCTTCAAGGTACGAGAGACAAAGGTATTAAATACAGTGTAGCAGTCTTAAACCTCTTGTATTGTGAGATTCTGATTTTGCTGGAGATACTGATACTTATAACAGTCCGTTATTTCAGTATATTAGCCATTGGGCCTATTACTTGGACATGTCACAGGCAAATATGCATTACCAGATCTTCAATGGAAGCATACATTGCAGCATCCAACACAGCTCCTGAAAACACACTACTTTGTATGTTCTTTCAAAAGCTTGGTGTCAACATGGAGCTACCAACTCAAAACTTTGTGGCCAATGAGAGTGCATTACAATTATTGAAAAATAATGAACATTACAAAACACACAAACTTAAAGTTTCATTACTTCATGAGAAAATTAATGTTTCCAGTCTTGTGTCGTATGTTAGGTCAGAAGATAGTTGGCAGATATGTTCACAAAAGCCGTTTCAAAAGAAAAGTTTCAAACTAACAACACTTACAAAATTTTCTGGTTCTGTGGATTTTCTATCAATCTAATTTCATCTTTAATTTGTGCGTTAATGTAATTGTCTGCCACTTCCAGTTTCTTGTTTTATGACACCTCATTCTATTTTACTTTTATTATTTTTACGCTGTACATCATTTTGTCATTGAATGACTGTTTGCACCAAGCACTTCCCTCCTGTATATATTTTTGTACCTGTGAAAATAATTTAGGAACTTTGGAATGGTGCAGTGTTTTTCATAGGCAACTGAGGTATTTGAGTCTCAAAGGACCTCCTAATAGCCACAGTTATCCATTCATTTTCCTTAACTGCTGTTGCTGAAGTCGATCGACCCTTTCTTCAATGTTTTCTCAAGTATTAATTTGAATGATGTGTAGAATTTACAGAACTTCACATCTACCATTTTTTGCATATACATTTAATCATGTGTTTAGTTTGCCAATATCCTCTAAAAAGTTTGTTTCCAGAGAAGATTCTTTTGTAGGTCCGCAGTTTCATAAGATTTTCCAAGCCTTCTTTAGCTTTATTATGTGAGTGAAATAATGTGAGATGCTCTGCCCGTGAAATGTGCTAAGCTCCATACTTGTGACCGCACTTGTGGAGCCGTCTCATCAGAAAGAATTTCTGCTCCTATTCTTGCTTCCTCAGCCTTCCCCTCCCTGGCCACCCCCTGAGAGGAGGGCTTGGAGTGAAATACTTGCCCCATTACTTGTTTTGTTCCGGGACAGATGGGGAGACTTTAGCCGCTACCAAACCACTCTTATTGTTGAACACGTAGAAGATAAGTTTGATGAAGTAGACTGTCAGTAAGATATGATCTGGTTCTATATTGGTTAAAACCTCTTCTCCCAGTCAGTCAACCTATCTTTGTATGTGTGAGCACATCCTGGTGATCAGCACTCCCCACCAGTCCTTAAATATGACCCGGGGCATTATCTTCCATTCAGTGTGACAAGGACTGAGGACTAATCTGGCACAGCCTGACATTTGTTTTGTGTGGCGTTCCCTTTTGTGTTTCCCTAAATTGGTACAGGCAAATGCTGGGATGGTTCCTTTGAAAGGGCATGGCAGACTTCCTTCCCCATCCTTCCCTAACCCAATGAGACCGATGACCTCGCTGTTTGGTCTCTTCCACCAAGTCAACCCAACTCTTCCTGACTCACTGCCCCTGATGTTAGCATACAATGCCTTGGTGACTGACCTGGTGTTGAGGTTTATTCATGAAGGGGGCTTGGCCCATATAGGGGATGGCAAGATGCCCTGTTGCCTCCACTGCCCCTACCGGGTAATGGCTATCTGGGCTTGGTGGTCTGTCCCAGTCCTCACCTTACCGTGTCACTGGTCTTTACTGTGTGTTGTTGGTTGGGGTGCCTCTAGTAAGTGGCGGGGGAGTGGGGATGGTGGTGAGGGTTCCCATCACAGTTTCTGCCTTTGAGGGCCTCCAGCTGCTTCCTGGATGGGGCACCTTGCCAGCATTTCTTCCTTTTCCCTATTTTTCTTCTTTGTTTCTTTACCTAGGCTTTGTTGACCTTCGATAGACCTTGAGGTTTTCTTTCCTTGGATTTCACATAGTAGGCTCTTCTTTCGTGCGTAGTTTTGTTGCCTTGCCTAAAGTTGCTACGCACCAAATGGCGGAGATGCAGAGTTGCAAATAGCCACAACAAGAAGACTGTCATGAATAAGCTTTCGGCCAACAACAAAATAGACAACAGACACGCTCACGCAGCTGAAGTGTGGCAAAGTGTGGCTTCAGCTGCCAGAGGCTGCAGTAGTGTGTGTGTGTGTGTGTGTGTGTGTGTGTGTGTGTCAGTCATCTATTTTCGACAAAGGCCTCATCAGTCGAAGGCTTATATTGTGACAGTCTTTTTGTTGTGCCTATCTGTGACTCAACTTTATTTATTTGGTTGTTTCATTTTGTATTCCCATATATTTTTATCTCCAGGTATTTGTGCGTCTGAAGCCCCATTGTGAGATTCATCATTTAGTCAAAAAGTGTCACAGTTTAGTACTTTATGAAGTGAAGTGCACAGTGTTACATTTCTCAAAAAATTAAATGCTTTTCAAAATTTAATCCCAGATGTGGTACCAGGGGTGAGCCAATGTTAGTGTAAAATGATGGGCAGTATGATCCAGTATTTACAGTAATTATACAATAAAAAACTAGTGTAAAGTATTGACAGTACATTTTAAGACTGCTTTTTATGTAATAAATAAATAAATAAATTGGATCTCTATTTTATTAACTTGTTATTTCATAGTAATGGCAAATCTACTACTATTCTTATTAATCTTGTTTGCAGTTATGATAATTATTTGATGTTTCTGCTGTTTTTCAGTGCACTGGTTCTCCAAGCTTTATGTCAACACATCCTGGCATCTCCCATGACTGAAGCAGTAGAGATGTTCATATTACCAGCCCTGGTTGATTTACCTCTGTTCCCATTCCGTGAGCTTCTTGATGCACTGAGAGATTGTGAAGGATTTGCTGAAGGAGAAGGCAGTGTCCAAAGATCTACATGGCTTCTTTTTTCTGTCTTATTACTTGAGAAGAAACATTTCAGTAAGATTTACATTTATAACAAAGCTTAGAAAATATTGCGATCTAAAATGTAATTAACAGAAATTATTTATACCAAATAGCAAGTCAAATTGTTTAATTTTGATGCTGCCTTTGTTAAGCATTTAGATGATTGACAGCTTAATGTCTCTTTGAGAATATAGATGGGCCAAAGTAGTATGCATAAAATTGTAGTGAAATATAGCATTCCAACATCGAGAGTGGAAGTAGATTACCTTTAAATGCGAACATTTTTAGGTTAGGCTCTACCGTGACTGTTATTGACATTAAATGAAACAACAAGTTTACTGCTACTAGTCACCGTTTTATTTATTTCCACGATGCGTTTCAAAGGTTTAAACCTCCATCATCAGGTGGATTTACATTATTTAGTATGACATTTGTGTGTGTGTTGTGTTATGATTTTGGAGGAACTTGTGGCACTGCCTAGTGGAGAAACAAGACACTATTTCAGAACATGGTTTAGGATTACTTTTGACAAAAAATTAAAACTGTTATCTAACGGTAAACATAAAATAAGTAAACTAGAGTACCTTCAGTGGTCACAGGTTCTTTTCGCTGTCATAACACATCACATGTATACTGTCACATATGTAAACAAATATGGCATCTAGAATCTGCTGGGTGCAAGGTACGCATAGCAGAAGGGAAGACATAATCGCAAAGTGCAAAGAATATACATTGTAACAACATTATTACAGAATAATTGTTTAAAGCATTTGGAGGTATTTGTTTTGAGGTGTCGAATATATATGTGTGTACTTCAGGTGGTATATAAATCCAATTTTGACAAGTTAAAAGAGCTAAACATTCGTACTTGTTTATACAATCAGGTAAATGTTAAAATGGCTTGAACTTCATACTTTTCACCTGATTGTATAAAAGAGTACAAATGTTTAGCTGTTTTAACTTGTCAAAATTGGATCTATATACCACCTGAAGTACACACTTATATATTTGACGCCTCTAAACAAACACCTCCAAATGCTTTAAACAATTATTCTGTAATAATGTTGTTAGAATGTATATTCTTTGCACTTTGCGATTATGTCTTCCCTTCTGCTATGTGAACCTTGCACCCAGCAGATTCCAGACGCCATATTTGTTTACAAATGTGACAGTATACATGTGATGTGTTATGACAGCAAAAGGAACCTGTGACTACTGAAGGTACTCTAGTTTACTTATTTTATGTTTACCATTAGATATCAATTTAATTTTTTGTCAAAAGTAATCATAAACCATGTTCTGAAATAGTGTCTTGTTTCTCCACTAGGCAGTGCCACAAGTTTCTCCAAAATCATAACACAACACACACACACACACAAATGTCATACTAACTAATGTAAATCCACCCAATGATGGAGGTTTAAACCTTTGAAACACGTCGTGGAAATAAATAAAATGGTGACTGGTAACAGTAAACTTGTTGTTTCATTTAATGGAAGTAGATTAGCGATGGAAGATTGAAGTAGATTCGTATTGAGCTGAGATTTGGGAAATAGCCCATTAACTTATTTGTGGAAGATGAAGAAATGGTTAAAAGTAATTACAATGTCAAATGAGAAGACTTTGTGTAAGTTGTGTATAATGCATAATATGAAATGCATCAAACAAGATGAAGGAGATATCACTACTCAGCAACAGACAGACATTCCAAGAGAGTGAAGGTGAAGAAGGAAAGAATGGTAGTTAAGAAAGCTCCTTTTTCTTCCTGTGTGCTTGCCTGCCTCTCCAGAAATTTTAGAGTAACTGAAGGGAAATTTTTTGTTACTATTATTACCTGAAGATCTGCTGTTCAGTGGGAACTAATTCATTGGGAAACGGTTGTGAAAACTTGGGACCAGTTGAACAAGGCGAGTAATTCCATGTCGAGTCAACACAGTGATTTCACTCCCCATCTCAGGTTTTGATTAAACTTGGCACAGAGCTAGCCTATGTATAGGTTAAGAAAAATACCTAATTGTATTAAAATATGTGAACCCCAGTTTGGAAGCTGTCAAAAATCATCAAAAAATGCCCATCTGCCTTGATTTAAAACTACTGTAGCAACTCTCCTAATTAAGCTAAATTGATAGGGGAGATGTCATGTTGTAGCATTTTCACAAGCTTTCCTATGATATACAATACAATATGGGTTTTGAGATGTTTTTCAAATTTAAAGGGAGACGGTGGCAGAAATAATGAAAAATTTATAAATTATTTTTATTTGCTTATTTGATAGTAAATATAATTGAGATTATTATCCCAATTTTTTTCCTTGAAATTCGAACTACAAATGGCATACAAAAATTAAAACCCTAAGCAGTGTAATGCACCAAGCCCGCTTTTCAGTGTACCAAATGGAGGAAAAATTTTATTGCAGTATTTGGCCTGTGAACCTAGAAAATATAGCTTTAGAAGGATGTGATTTTTTGTATACATAACAGCAGTGTTGTAAAGAAGGCTGTGGAGCCACTCTCTGGTACAATCAGTGTGGTATAGAAGGTTGTGGAGTGTTGTAAACAAGTTTTTTGCTGTTCAGTGGAATTAGAGTGACGCTTGATGTATTTTACCATTCTTTGTGCAAGGTTGAATCTGTTGATCCCTTTTTACAATGCCTAGGCACATCATTGACGGTTGCTTGGAAAGCCCACCAGAATGGAGTTTCCACACGTTTCAGAGCCAGTCAAGCATCAAAGTTTCACTCACCCATCTTTGATTCTGAACAATGACATCATCAGTGACTAGCTTTTCATTTTTTTGAGTCTTGGGTCTTGTTATTCACTTGAAGATTAAAAAAGGGGGAAGTTTGGTCCCATCTGCTGTGATTGCCAGGATTACTGTTACGCACTGTTTTTCACAGCCAAACATTTTGATGGTAACTACTTTTGTACCCTTCTCATCAGTCATATAATTATGTGGCGTATCAAACCACAGTGCAGTCTTGTCAGCGTTGCCTATTTGGCCCATTGAAAAATTCTTTTCTTTCTGAAGTGTGGTAACATCTGCTGAAGTTTTTGAAGTTTCTTCTGGAAATCCTGTGGAAATTTTTTGCATGTTGTAGTACGGTGTCGCAGAGATAAGCCCGCTCATTTCACAAAGCAATCAACCCATCCCCAGCTAGCCTTAAACTCTTGCTTCGGTATATTAAGAGCTGCAGCCACCTCTTTCGCTTTTTTTGTTAAGGTGTCACTGGTCACATGTTGCCCATTCTTCCTCATTTCTCGTGTGAATTCCAAAACATTCACTTCAACGTTAGGATGTCTTCCTTCGCGAGGTCCAGTGAATTTCTTTCTAGTAGCAGTAGTTGCAAATAATCCCAATTTCTGTTTCTTCCATAAGTGAACGTTGTTCTCAGCTACATTGAACTCTCTTCCTGCACTTCTGTTACAATATTTTTCAGCATAAAGAATTACTTTACACTTGAAAGTAGGTTCATACGATATTCTTCTCTGCTTGCCTTTCATTTCATGACTACCTAATGCAAACACAATGTGAAGTACTGTAGTAGGCCAGTAATAATGAAATGAGGTTGAGTAGTACAACAATGTGTTGTAATGTATGGGACAGTACCTAAATTTCAACAAGCAAATAAAAAACAAAAAAAAGGATTCGTATTTGAACCAACGACTAAACAAAATTTCTTTTCGTGGCAGTAATGGATTTTGTTGTGACACCTGCAAACAGAATTCAGAACTGGAAATATATACCAGCTCTTTTAACTCGATAATCTCTTATTTGATTTACAGCATCCTTTCTTTAATCCACAGATACCGTACCTGTATTTTCTTGCTAGGGTTCAATAAATGTCTTGCCACTTCAGATCACATAGGGTAAGAAATAAAGGTGAGCGATTCAAGTTTGTACTTGAATCTAATGTGCCATTGAATATTATGCACACTCCAATTTTGAGTACTTCGTATGTGTGCTTTAGATTCGCGTCAGTACAGTATTTATGTGACCTGAGGCTGAAAAATGTAAGATGATGGTTTCATTATAAGGTGATCTCTTTGCTCCCTGTAGGCAGTATCTGTGTACTTTTTTTGAGCATTTTATAAATCTTTCATGTGAAGTCTTAAAAATATGAACAAAGAGTAACAGTGAATTCACAATTTTACATTCCATGCATTTCATACTCCTACAGATGAAAGATTTATATTTTGAGAATGTTTGAGTGTGTGCTAACAGAGCACCTCACGTGCACAGTGAGAAGCACAATTTAAATAAGGTGGAACCACTGTATGCCATGAAAGAACATTGAGCAGGTACAAGAGTATTGCCATTGAAGGAAAAAATACTCAAAAAGTCAGAGGAAGATGTTGGTGAGATATTAAAATAGCTTCATTAGCTAAAAAAATGTGTACAAGTTTGTAAAGGTGTTTAAAGTGGATTACATCAGTTATTGTAGATCTGTACTCATGTCATCCCTCCAAAGATGTATTTGATGATGATGATAATGATAATGATGATGATGTGACACACACTAACAATATAATTCATTAAAGCTAGGGCATTTCTTTAAAAGTTTTGCCTTTTGGGATAGAATGTCAGTTGTGGATCTTCTCCTGTGTTATGCAGGTTCTCAAGAACTGCCAAGTGTATGCACAGTGGATGATTAGGATACTCAGCAATGAAACAAGATGACACGTGCACAAATTAAGTCTCCGCAATGTGTGGAATTCATCATAAGTACAGGAAAGCACAGAAATTTTCTGTGACAAGTACAGTGGTTGAAAGCAGCTACCTGCTTGCACACATTTCCCAAACAGTGTGTGTGATGGACAGCAAACATTATTTATATTTACGAAGACACTTCTGTTGGCAGTTAGTTTTTGTATGTACCATGCATATAATTGCAAAAGAAAACTGCAAGAAGTGCATTTGAACCCTTATGAATGGAAATTGGTGGTGATCCGAACACAAGTTCTACCCCATTTTGCCACCCTCAAGTATGGTCACTCCTAAAGTAATGTTCTACTTATTTTCTTCAACAGTTATTTATTCAACACAGCAAACTCTACATGCAAGAAAGAATGATGTTTCTTCTACATTTCCTATTTTTCTATGTAATCTTCTTCCTGTTGTATAGCCTTCCTCCAGCAAGATACAAGGGTGTGTATTCCCTGTTGGTAGTAGTCCTTGTTCTGGTTACAAAACATGAATCACTTCCTCATCATCCTCAAAATGTATCTTGCAAATACTGTCCTTTAATGGCCCATACAGGCAGAAGTCCGAGAAAGCGAGGTCAGCGCTCTAGAGTGGATGAGGTAACACTGTCGAATGCTGTTTCGTGATGTGTTCGCAAGTTATTAAACTTATGTGAGGCCAGGCATTATGGTGTTGAATCAAAACATCCCCTAAGTTGACAGCAGCAGTGCCAACTGCCGGGTCGTAATGCGTCGATCTACACTAATGAGAACATAAGTGTGCTGCAACGTGACAGCTGTGGGTGGCCACTCCAAACACTGTAAATCTTGGAGCTCTACGAACTGCCTTCCCATAAAAGCTTCATCGTATTTGCTCAGTGACTAACTGTACATCTGTCAACTGGAAATGCTCCATAAAGGGCACACCGATGTTTGATTGTCCCCATCCATTTCTTTTTCTGACTGTGAGAAACTCAATGATGAAACACTGATTGTAACATACATTACTTGCAGAAACCATTTTGAAACATTGCTACAGCTGAACTTTGTCATAGGAAAGGGAAAATTGTGGACCCTCTTTGGAAACTACACATAATGCATGCCTAAGGTTTTGCATTCACACTATTGTTGTTGGCCGAAGAGAGAAGAGGGGTTTGGGAGGGAGGGAGGGGGGGGGGTTTGATTGATGCATTACTTTCTGGGAGACCTTCATATGTCTGCAACTGATAGAAATCACTAGTCCTTTGATTTCTTGAAAACTTCTAGGTTGGGGGTGTTTTATGTATTAATAAAATTTCAATATTTTAAAGTATTGTAGTGACTCCACCTGGGCCTAAATGGATCCATCAAAGTGTCCTTTTACTGCAGTTTCTTAGACATTGGACATGTGATGACCTAAATCTTATAACATAGTTTCTTCTGATTGGTCTCTGACTCTAACCCAATAACATAGTTACTTTTGAGTAGCACACCATTAGTATGCTGAAACTCTTTGAAATCTGAGATATGTACTGCCTAATAGTTATAAGTACTGCCACTGCAAAAAAGATAGCCATCTGAATCCTCTAATAACTACTTATTCTGCATTTTTGTATTACTTCTTCCTAGCCGTATGGAGTATTGTTCATTTTTGCAAATCTGGAATCTTGCATTACACGGTATACCATTTCTTAACACATTCCGGTCGTTGCCCGTAGAAACTACGAGCGCGCATTTATTGCCGTAACAGTCGGCGCTCGGAGATTCTCCGAGCGCCGCCTTCTCGATTATTATTTCAGGTTGTGGCGCATTATATCCGTGCAGTGACATCTGGAGTTGAGTGTTTCGGTCTTGTAGTACATCGGACGACCGCTAGATGGTGTTCCTGCATCCTCTAAGCGCTATGTAACTCAAAAAAGGCGCCAAAACAATTCCCGCGCATTCACTCTTGCAGTGTGCTTATGTAGTTGTCTTTATCGCAAACGTTTGTCGTAAAATGGGGGACAGTTTGACTGAAGAGGAAATTCTGAGGCTGCTGGAAGAATCTGGATCTGAAATTGACGATGATGGATTTCAAACTGAAAATAGTTCTTCTGAAATAGATGGTAATTATAATGGTTAGTCATTGTGTTTACGAATCACAATTATAATCTCGGCAGTTTCACTGACTTATGTCATTTATTTCGAAGGTAACAACGAGTGGTCCGAAAATGAAAATGAGCCATCAGACGTATTAGAAGAGTGTGAAGCTCCCATTCAAAAAGGCAGAGGCAGAATACAACAACAGCAGTCCCAAAACAACGTTGTTGAATGGGTAAATGACGATGTCCTACAACAATTACCGCTCTTTGAAGGCGTAAGTAATGTCTTGGCACCTTTGAGCGCCGAAAGCACTGAATTTGACTGTTGGAGCGTCTTTATTGACGCAAATGTCATCAAAAATATAAAGACAGAAACAAACCGCTATGCTGCAGCAACAATTTCCAAATTGCGGATGCAAAATAAAATAACTTCCAGGTCGCTTTGGGCCAATTGGTCTGCTGTGAAGCTACATGAGATGTATCAGTTTTTTGCTATAATTATTCACATGTGCCTTGTACACAAACCAAATATTACGGACTAT
Source organism: Schistocerca nitens (assembly GCF_023898315.1). Lineage (NCBI taxonomy): Eukaryota > Metazoa > Arthropoda > Insecta > Orthoptera > Acrididae > Schistocerca > Schistocerca nitens. The sequence continues at coordinate 658,523,075 of NC_064614.1, read as the reverse complement.
TGGAGCAATGACTTAATGCTAGATTCCTCCTTACCTGCAAAAATCATGAAAAGAGACAGATTTAGGTCAATTTACTTTATGCTTCACGTAAATAACAACGACAATTATGTACGAAGGGCTCAACCAAACCATGATCCTATACACAAAATCCGACCTTTTTTTGATAACTTTGTACTGAAAAGCAAGAACAGTTTTTCTCCTGGTGAGAATCTCACAGTTGATGAAGGTTTATGTCCATTCAGAGGGAGAATTCGATTTCGAGTATATATCAAGAACAAACCGAGCAGGTATGGTATAAAATTTTTCATTCTAAGTGATTCAGCAACAGGATATGTTTTGAACTGTGAAGTGTACACCGGTGCAGGTGAAAAAGACAACAGTGCAGATTCAGTGGTGCTACGTTTGTGCAACAGTTATCTACGTAGGGGTCATACATTGTACGTGGACCGCTTTTATACTTCTGTAAAATTATTTGAAAAGTTGTTTGATGAGGGCACATCTGCTGTTGGCACAGTAATGAGAAACAGAAGAGGCCTACCACAGGAATTCAAACAGAATAAACTAAGAAGAGGTGAAATCGTATTCAAGAGAAAAAATTCCGTGCTAGCACTTCACTGGAAAGATACTAGGGATGTGTTTGCCCTTTCTACCAAACATAGAATGACAAGTAGTGTTACTAAGACAAAATCCAAGGCTGGAATGGTAGAAAAACTGAAGCCTGATCTCATACTTGATTATAATAAAAATAAAACTGGTGTTGATCATGGAGATCAGCTGGTGACCTACTATTATTTTCAACGACGAACAATGAAATGGTGGAAAAAGGTATTTTTTCATGTATTTATGATGTGCATGGTCAATTCTTACATTCTGTACAAGAAACTTCGGCCTGTCTCTCACAAACGAACCAGCTTGTTTACTTTTATGGTGAACCTGGGAAAACAAATACTGGAGAAATCCGGCGAAGTTTTCAACGAAAATGAAAAGCAGGGTTCAGCAGCAAACAGGCTAACAGCAAGGCATTTCCCCACTCACGTCCCATCGACAACAAGCAAGAAATATGCATCAAGATATTGCATTGTTTGCTCTGAGAAGGGCGCACGGAGTACTGGCAAACGAGTGAGAAGGGAGACGAGATGGTGGTGTGGAGAATGTAATGTAGGATTGTGTCTACCTGACTGTTTCAAGCAATATCACACAAAGACAAATTTTACTCAATGAAAAGAGTTGTAAAAATTCAATGAAATAATTTTGTACATTTATTTTATAATAAATTCTGATTTCTTGCAATTTCAAACTTTTTTTCTACCTCTGAATCATCTAATTTTCAAAATATAATAATTCTGTAAATATATGATATCTTACAAAAAACTTTAAACAAATGTTTAGATATAGGATGATAACACACACATCAGTTAAAAGGTTTTGCTTTCCTTCATTACCTTTTGGTCAGGAGCCATGTAAAAAAGGCGCAAAAGTCTACGACTTCTGAGGGATTGCAGTAGTATCTGTGGCCCGACTGCAATGTGTTAAATTCTATTCTGTACCTGTATCATTCCAGAGTGACTTTTTCCTATTATAACTCGATGCTTTGTACCAGTTTCATTTTACTTTCCTATAACTTACTTTTTCCTGTTTTTGTTATTCTGAGCCCTGCACAATCTGTATATTATGTACCATAGTTAATAAAATTTTATTACAAGATAAAAACATTATGTATCTTAGTTGCAGGGAGAGATGATGAGGAACACCTGCTGTTGCTTGGATACTTGCAAATTTTGGCTGCTCTGACAAAGAACTTCACTGCATTAACTCGGAATCAGGGAGTATTGGATGACAGTGCCTCTGATGATTCTGCAGAAGAGATGGACCATGAAGGTGCAGATGCACAGGAAATGCGGGTCTGTAATTATTGCTGAATGTGAGAAACATTATGATTTTGCAGCTATTGCTATGACTAAAATTTAATAGTTAACCACCTTGCCTTGTTTCCCTCGTATTGCAAATAAAGATACAGCCCCTCTGTTGTCCACTATCAGCATCATGTCCCGCATTTTCTGTAGTTTTAGTGTACTTGGTCACGGTACTAGTATTAAAAAAGTGTAAAAAAAAATCAAAGGTGAAAATTTAACTGCAGTATATATTGATTATGTACACAGAAGTGATTCATGTATGGCATTGTTAAAAGTTACTGATAATTTTTCTTGAATCATGTTGCTGTACCATTCTATGCAAGAAAGAGCTGTGTGAAATTTGGGCTTAGTAGGATGTGGGGAAAGAGTACCCTTGGGCCTTCAAAAACAGAAAATCCAGAAAGAGAGAGCTTCACAAAGTATTACATCTACGTGATAAATTGATTCATTGTCTAATGTAGGCCAATTGTTTACTTACTTTTTCTTAAATGAATGCATTCACATTTCACAGATCACATGAGCTGGTTAGCATGGCAGGTCAGTGACTCAATCCCCCCCAAGACAAGTAGAGGGAGAGTGGAGCAAACTAAGCTCAACCTTTTCTCTGCATGTCCCAACCCAACTATCATTTACTTTCAAGGAAAGGCAACATTTGTAGCATGAACAGTGTTTGCGTTTTCAGTTCACTTGCAGGAGGTAATATATTTACTTGGTTTTACATGTATGAAATAATTGGGAGTAAATGCCCATTTATCAAACAAACATTGATTTCTTCTTGCAATTTGTGGTATGTAAATTAATTGTGCCTCAAGCCACCAGATGAACTGTGTGGGGTTGGAAGGTTAGAAAAAGCACGTGTTCTAGCACAAGAGTTGATAAACTGCATATCATCATTAAAAGTTTTGAATCAACACAGAGGCAATTACAAAGATATACTGGCTTTCATGGCCATTGTCACTGAAGGTGTTCAGATAACTTAGAAAACCAGAAGATATTGAATAAGACCCCAGAAGAGGCCTTGCAAGTCAGTCATGTAGAAGAAATTGATGTCTAACTTGACGTGACCTAACGTCGTAGAAAATTTTATCTTCAATGCCGGAAGCACAACAGGAATTCACAAGAAAAGAATCAGATTTCTTTCAGTGATTTGGAACACATGCTAATGCTTTTAAGACCATTGCTGTTGAAGAAGGCAGTCAGAATATGATCATTCAGTGGCTTAAAGGAGTTGACACAGGAAATCAATCAACGGCTGCTTGACAAAGAGAGCTTCAGAGTGAATAGTGGCAGTTGTGAAGAGGCGAAATTAAAGCAAATATAAAATTGAGTAATCCAATAAATTATGTTCTTACCGGGTGATCAAAAAGTCAGTATAAATTTGAAAACTTAATAAACCACGGAATAATGTAGATAGAGAGGTAAAAATTGACACACATGCTTGGAATGACATGGGGTTTTATTAGAACAATGGAAAAAAAACAAAAAAAAAAAGTTCACAAAATGTCTGGCAGATGGCGCGGGACAGCAAAATGTCAGTGACTGCGCACAACAATAATGTATAAAAGGAGCTGTAATGAGAGAGAGAATCGGATGTGCCAGCAGTCGCAGCATGTTGACGTTACCTGAAAAGGCGCTTTTAGTGAAGCTGTATTTGGGGAATGTGCTAGTTCAGCGTTACGATCCTATCGCCATAGGAAGGGGATTCGAACGGGTAAAGGTCCGTTGACAAATGCAGCTTTGGGGAGAATGATTTCGAAGTTCGAAGCCATGGGTTGTTTAGATGATAGACTGAACACAAGGCGTAATGCTGCTGAGACAGTTCTGGAAGAAATGGAGACTAGCGGGTTCGTCTATGCACAGGGAAGTCAGCGCTTGTGCAGTTGCATGTCGCACCGGCATTCCATACACTACTGTTTGGTTGGCACTTAGGCGTATCCTCCGATGCTATCCATACAAAATCCATCAGCATCATGAACTGTTACCTGGCGATTTAGTGAAGCGGAGGGAATTTGCGTCTGGCCTTTCAAAAGATGGTGGAAGTGACAATTGCTTGAGTAACGTGTTATGGACCAACAAAGCTCCTTTCATGCTCCAAGGGTCTGTCAACACTCACAACTGCAGAATTTGGGCTACTGAAAATCCTAGAACTGTCGTGGAAACTCCATTGCACGATGAGAAAGTCACGGTATGGGTTGGATTTACCACATATCCCGTTATCAGGCCTTTTTTCTTCGAGGAAATGTGTGATTCTGGTTTTGTAACTGCTACCATGACGGGTGAGAGGTACACCGATATGTTACAGAATCGCATCATCCCCAGCCTGGCTCATAAACACCTGCTGGAATGTACGATGTTTATGCAGGATGGCACTCCACCCCATATTGCTAGACGTGCGCAAGATCTCTTGCGCACGTCGTTTGATGATGATCGTGTGCTCAGCCCCCACTTTCGTCATGCTTGGCCTCCCATGTCCCCAGACGTCAGTCCGTGCGATTATTGGCTTTGGGGTTACTTGAAGTCGCAAGTGTATCGTGATCGACCGACATCTCTAGGGATGCTGAAAGACAACATCCGACACCAATGCCTCACCATAACTCCAGACATGTTTTACAGTGCTGCTCACAACTTTATTCCTCAATTACAGCTATTGTTGAGGAATGATGGTGGACATATTGAGCATTTCCTGTAAAGATTTGTTATGCTAATTATTGCTATTCTGATCAGATGAAGCGCCATCTGTCGGACATTTTTTGAACTTTTGTATTTTTTTTTATCTAATAAAACCCCATGTCATTCCAAGCATGTGTGTCAATTTGTACCTCTCTATCTACATTATTCTGTGATTTATTCAGTTTTCAAATTTATTCTGACTTTTTGATCACCCAGTGTATCTATATTTCACACGCAAATGTGTTTGAAAATGAAAGAAAAGAAATCTCAACTGCTCATTCCATGCTGGCAGTTTTATACATATTGCAGTCATCCAAGTACTACGGAAGATCAGAGGCAAAGTTGTACAGGGTGTCCCACATATAACAGTGCGCCTCGTGCCCGATATTCAAGTAACTATGAACTAACTAAAAAAGAATAGATAATAGTAACCATAAAAAACATGTAAGAGATGCTGGAAGTGGTGGCCATAGGCATCCAGGTGTCACTGACTTAATGTAATGATGATGTTGACAAGCAACACAATGTAATTCTGCAGGCGGGATGCTGTTGGTTTCTCTTGTAATGTTCTGTTCAAGATCATCTATTGTGCAAGGATTATCAGCTCACAATTTGCTTTCTAGTGTGTCCCATAAACAAAAATCACGTGATGTTAAGTTTGGAGATCTTGGGCGGCAGAGGCCTCTACTGACAAGTCTCTCTTCAGGGCACACACATTGGTGACCTGGGCCATACTTTGGTTGGATGTGTGAGAGGTTGCGCCATCTTGTACGAATACATCTGCTCTGAATCTGTTAATTGTGCATAAAAAGAGTCTATGATCTCTAGATATCCAGCACTGTTTAAGGTGTTATTGATAAATATTGGGCCAATAAATTGCATGCCGGACAACACACACCTATCACCTCTGAGTGGAGACGTTCTTCATATAGAATATGTGGGTTGTCCTACAACTAGTATCTACAATTCTGGTAGTTTACATAACCTGACAAATAAAACCAACCCTGTCTGACATGAAGTAAAGCAAGGATCCAAGTGACTGTCAGAATTGGAGTTAACAGCAAGTTACAATAATTAACTCTTTTTTTTCTCCCCCCCCCCCCCCCCCTTACCCACAGATTTCAATTCTTGCACTACACTCACATGATGATTTCATATCTTTTTAGTTCATGATGACACGAAGTAAGAGATGCACCAATCTGTTGCGAAAACCTCCTTACCGACTTGTGGAGACTTCTTATAATGTCCATGTGAATTCTGTCTGTAGTTTTAGGGGTCCTCATTGTCTGTCGCCTATTCCTGTGCACATTCTGAACGGATCCTACAGTCCCATTTTTTGTAGAGATCTTGAATACTGCTGGTTGCAGGGAATTTTCTATCAGTATACTTCACTTGAAACATTTTTTTTTACAGTCATTGATGGGGCCTGGATTCATGTAGCACTCCAACATCAATTCCCTGTTCTAGTTGTAAGGGTGCAAGTGTTCATAATGGTCAGTGGGAGTTGGTGATATGCGCACATACTGCTGATTTGAGATTGCAAGATTGTGTGTGTGTGTGTTTGTGTTTACAGAAATGTATGTAACACCAAGAATTGAAATGCAAAATACTAGGTTTAAGTAAATAGTTATAAGTAAAAGAAAATTAGGTTCTGTTTGGATTGGTGTGGTAGTTGGTGTTGGAAATGTTCCGAGGACACCACACTCTGCTCAGGATGTCAGAGCAGGCAGTGCTCAGAATCTGCAGAGGAGTGTGGTGTGCATGGAGCTCCATCCATGGTGAAATTCTGTGATCATGGGATTTGGTAATGTGGAGACCTGTAGAAAAAACAGAACTGGATTTGACCCAGAAGCATCATGAGAGTCTGTTCTTGTTCTGGATTTTTAGTTACTGTCAATCAGAAGTTAAACCAGTTAGTAACTGGGATAATAAACACTAGTTTGTGAACATACCAGTGCCTGTTATTGTAGTCATTTCACAGGAGAAATCTGGTGGAAGACAGGGTCCCTCTGAAACAAGTAAGATCATATCAAGGAGGAGGGAACCCTCACATAATGCAAACTGCCCCATTTCTATAACAATAATATGAGCTTCTCACAACTGATGTATGAACAAACAGCTGCACTCAACTTTCCAATAAAACATAGTGTAACCAACTTCCAAACAGTATTGCCACTTCACAAGCAATTTGACCAGAGATGATTAACTGGTGCGTGAGGCATACTGGTTTTATGTGGGACACGCTTTTAAGAAACTTCCTGTATATGGTATTTTCTGTCCTAAGCTAAAAAATTGGATTTGACACACCTACATCTACAGACACATATCACTCTGTAATTAACACTTATGTTCCTAGCAGAGGGTTCATCGAACCATTTTCAGAATATTTCTCTACCATTCCACTGTCGAACAGCTTATTGGAAAAAAAGAAAAAAAAAATCCACACACTTAAAGTTTTCAGTGTTAGCCCTAATTTCTCTTATGTATTATAATGATCACTTATCACTATGTAGGTGGATGACAGCAAAATACTTTCACATTTGGAGGATGGAATTGGTATTTGAAATTTTGTGAAAAGATCTCACTGCAGTGAAAAATGCCTTTGTTTTAATAATTGCCACTCCAACTCGCACATTATATTCCCGACACTCTCTCCCCTATTTCACAGTAATGCAAAACGAGCTTCTCTTTTTTTGAACTTTTTTGAAGTCCTCCATCAACCCCATCTGTTAAAGATCCCACACTGCACAGCAGTAATCGAGAAGAGGACAGACAAGCAAAGTGTAAGCAGTCTAGTAGATCTATAGTTTTGTGTAAGTGTTCTGTCGATAAAATACAGTCTTTGGTTTGCCTTCCCTACAACATTTTCTGTGTAATTGTTCCAATTTAAGCTGTTTATAGTTGTAATCCCTAGGCATTTAGTTAATTTACTGAAATCTTTTGTCAAGTAAACCAGTTTAAACATAGGCTTCCATTTTCTAATTTCTCTTTTAGATACTGGAATACTGTGTCGAGATGTTGAATGATACAGCAAGAGTGCAGTACTTACTGTCTGCAATAGATCAGTCTGAAGATCCTCAGGTGTTACAAGCTCTTTGTCAAGTGTGCCACAACCTGCTGATATCAAACAAATTTGCTATTCATAAGTATAAGTAAGTAGAGCTTTTTCTTTCTTACTTATTATATATGTTGAATATTTATGCACAACAAACTAGGTTTAATTTTAAAGAACAAGTAGAAATTTGTCTCTGAATGCTTTCAACCCCCCCCCCCCCTTTTCCTTTCCCCTCCCTCTTACATCTTCAGATCTCCATTTCAGTAAGGTTAGCCAAAATGTTGCCCCTGGCTCTTGCTCTTTGTTGCACCTTGTTTCTTATGGAGTACAGTTTCCATTGGATTTTTCTCTTAGGCAGCCTCTCATCTGCCATCTACCTGCAGATGCCCGTAACCAACATATTCTCTGTGATTTCATAAATTTAACTAAAAATCTCCCTTGCATAAGTTCCTGTAATTTATGATTAAGCTTTATTCCCCACACCACTGCCACTTTTAATGGTCCACAAGCTTTTCATGAATTTTATGAAATAGGATTAACAAGATACTCTGAATGCTGTTTAAAGTCAGAATGTCAGATGTTTGAGAAAGTCAGGTTTTTTTTATTATTGTGAGTGTTACTGTAATTTTATGAACATTCACATGATTTTGAGAACTATGAAAACATTGATAGTGTTTGCCCATGGTGCACTTGTTATAAATCATGCATAAAGTGTAGTACAGAAGTCCACATCATATGCAGGTTGTGAAAATGACCTTCCAGGAGCTTTAAAGTGGTAAACATTCATTGTTACTATATCTAACTGCATCAAAAGGTGAATCGTGTACAAAATATAAAGCGTACTCCCTAGAGAGTAACAAGTACAAAAGAAATTGGTACTTTTCAGCTCAGAGATCCAATACATTTATGAAGAATGAACTAGTGAAGAGGAAAAACAGTGCTCAATATCACTACGAAAGGTGTGTTTTTGACATCAGAGCTTCAGAATATATAAAATAGTTGTATTATGAAAATGTTTTATTTCTAAATCTAATTGTTTCAGGGGCAGAAAATGTGAAAACTGTGTTAATCCTAATTTGAATGAGTTCATTTTGCCCCAAAGGGTGCCATAATAAGTTTGAGAAGATAATCAGTTTTTACTTTGTACGAAGAATGTATATTTTTGCTTCATCGGTATATCTGGGCACAGCATATTGATGACCTCACATGGATATTACAGTGAACTCTCAATAATTTGAAATTCAAGGGATCAGAAAAAGCTCACATTAACAAGTGTTCAAAATAATATGAATTATTCAAATAATTTAGAGGAATTGAGGGAAAAAAAGTAAAGTAAATGATGTACCTGTTACCCACATATGTACATTCATATTTATTTTAATAATGACCAAAATAATACATACATATAGAGATATGGTACAATATGAAAAGCATACCAATGAAAATGTTACAAATCATTTTGAAAAATAGTCATTGATTTTGTTTTGAGAGAGTGGCTTCCATATAGCACTGTCCAGTGAATTTTCAGTGGTGATGGGAGCTAAGGAGAAATCATCACTAGCTTCGATCTGAGGGCATAGCAGCATTGAGTATGGTCAGATGACTGTGCCTCATTAAGTGTGACTGGAGTTGGCAGTTATTCTTTGTTATCTTCCACATCCTCATCCTGACAGGCCAACAGTTCAGAATCAGTTAGAACACCATGGACAGCAGTGTCATTGTCAACATGAATGAAATCATCAAAGGTTAACTCACCACAGCTGGATAGAAGTTCCCTCTCTGAATTTGTTAATTCTTGTGAGTCTGATGACTATTTTACATTTTGAACCTGCACTTTCTGAAGCAGTTATAAAGTGTGTTAGGATCAACATTTTTCCAGGCCGTATCATAGTCAAAACTATTATGTTTGCCTTCTCACCTTTTTCAGTACTATCCAGCACAAGTAAAACAGTTTTTCTCAGGCAGAGAATTTTTAAAATTTTGTAGTCTGCCTTGGTCCAGTGATTGAAATCTTGATGTTGCATTGGCTGGAGGGAAAAAAAAAAAAAAAAAAAAAAAAACACACAGTTTTACATGATCTAATGGTGGTGGGTCATTATGTTCAGTGCAGTTGTCCAAAAATAGTAAAATTTTGTGTTTCTGTTGTTTCATATGACAACTTAGGTCAGCCATTCATTAAACAATTCCGTCATCATCCATGACTTAGTTTAGCGCTAAGTTGTGGGAAATGATTTTATTCCCTTGAAATAGTGTGGTTTCATAGATTTCCTTATTGTGAGTGGTTTCAACTTTTGAGATCCATGTATGTTACAGGCCAGAAGGACAGTTATTCTGACCTTGTGCAGATTCCTTCTATGACACTTTTCATCTTTGAATATTGGGTGCAATAGGGAAGACATTTATATACGTAAAAAAAGGGCAGTTTTGCCTATGTTGAATATGTTGCGTAAGTCTTAGCCATTCAAAAGTTGTTTTAGTTCATCAAACTGTTCAATACAGAGAGAATTTTCCATGCTGGCTCTCTCTCCAAAGAATTTTTTTTAACATGATGGAATGACTTAAAATGGGAGCCACCCCTCAGTTGCCACAAATCCTTCAATCCCGAGGGACTGAGCAAAGGACTTTGTTTTCCCTTCAACATGAAACCACTTAAGGGAATGTTTTGTCCTCTAAACTGACTTATTAACTTGAGCAAGCACTCTTCAAGGCGGGGAAATTTACCCTAATGTGATCTTTTTTTTTTTTTTTTTCCAGTGGCTGAGACACTTCCATTGACAAGATCTTCATTTTTTAAAACCAGTGGCAATGTAGAGGGTAAAATAGTGAACTGTTTTGGAACTTTTTTTTTTTTTTTTTCAAAATTCCACTGTTAAAAGTTTCAATAACAAGCTTTACTCATTAATTTAAAGACACTTGCTCCTGTTAGCACTTGTGGTGTTCCACAGTGTCAAGAAACACAGACCGACTGCAACACAATATGAAAGCAGACTGCAGACGATATAGATCGGAGAAGCAAATAACAGGTGGTCTGCACCTGTACTGGGAATCACAGAAGTGGGGGACTTTAAACTACAATGTTTTGGCAAGGCATACCATTGCAACTTCAAATTACTGAGTGGAACTGGTCCTTGATATCCTAGAAACTGGCACTGGGAATATTATCTTGCTGACCACAGGAGTCCTCATCACCACATGGGCAGCTCTCTGTCTCTCTCTCTCTCTCTCTCTCTCTCTCTCTCTCTCTCTCTCTCACACACACACACACACACACACACACACACACACACACACACACTCTGCTGTGACCTGAAGTTGTACCTGATGGCTTCCCACATCATCATGCCAAGAGTAACACTTTTGTGCCTCTCCAAAACATTGGAAGAACAGTACCTCTCCCATGTCATTGCCGTTCTTTCTGACAGTGGTCACCCATTGCTGAACCACGATTCATTGCTGAAGACAATGTGATGCCATTCATCAGCTGTTTGTGCTTTCTGGTCATGCCACCACTCCAAACACAGCCATTTGTGTTGCGTTGCATGGGACAGTGATATCTTAGATCAGCTGCTGCTTGTCTCCCACCAGTGGAGCAAGATGATGCTGAATGTTGCAGGGTGTCCATTACTTGCTTTTGGATGGTAGGCAAAGAAATGAAGGGAGTATTATATGTTTGGTGTACAATATGGTGATCCTTCTTTGTGGTGTTAATTAATCGAAACCCTCAGCTGCCACCAGGTGTTGTTGTTAACCTCAATGGGGACAGCTGAAAATGTGCCCCAACCGGGACTCGAACCCGGGATCCCCTGCTTACATGGCAGACGCTCTATCCATCTGAGCCACCGAGGGCACAGAGGATAGCGTGACTGCGGGGACTTATCCCTTGCATGCCTTCTGAGAGACCCACATTCCCAACTGTCCACAACCTACATTCGTAATGTTCCTAAAGGATATTTGCCCATTCACTAATTATTCGCACCAACTAAGGTGACGATTCCTGTAAGAGTTCGGGCAAAGTGTGCGCATTCGTACAGGAGGAGGTCAATGGCCGGGTAGCCTTTAACTGTATGAAGATAGTAACTGTTCCGAAAGAACAGATACCAATGATGACCATGCAGCTTCAGTAGAAAAAAATGATAATTAATCGAAACCCTCAGCTGCCAACAGGTGTTGTTGATATACCTCAATGGGGACAGCTGAAAACGTGTGTGTTATTTCAGAACAGTTACTATCTTCATATAGTTAAAGGCTACCGGGCCATTGACTTTGTTCTGTGTGAATGCTCACTCTTACGGAAATCGTCACCTTAGTTGGCGCAAGTAATGAGGGAATGGGCAAATATCCTTTAGGAACATTACGAATGTAGGTTGTGGACAGTTGGGAATGTGGGTCTCACGGGAGACGTGCAAGGGGTAAGTCCATGCAGTCACTCTATCTTCTGTGCCCTCGGTGGCTCAGATGGATAGAGCGTCTGCCATGTAAGCAAGAGATCCAGGGTTCGAGTCCTGGTCAGGGCACACATTTTCATCTGTCCCCATTGAGGTATATCAACAACACCTGTTGGCAGCTGAGGGTTTTGATTAATTATCATTTCTTTCTAGAGAAGCTGCATAGTCGTCATTGGTATCTGTTCTTTCAGAACAATTACTATCTTCATGTACTTCTTTGTGGTGGTCAGACAAGGCTGACTAGAACCTCTGTGACGAGTATGCCTCCACTTATGTTCCCATGCAGTCCAACATTAATTAGGCTCTGTGATATCCATATGCCCCATAATTCTTTATATTGCACGATTTGACCAGTCAGTCAAGTAAAGGCACACAGTGAGGTCAGTTTCAAACTGTCAGATGGTGATACCGCGTACTAGTGTATGTCAGCGTTGTATTTTTGTCCTTCACAGTGATCATTCAACATCTGATGACGTTGACTCCCGTTATATACTCTTACCAGACCTGGTAACAACTCTGGGGATCGTTCTACCTGCTGTTGAGAATCACAGCTGTAATCAGCGATGTACCTGCCGGTGGTGTATACAAGTACACTGTTGGCCGACTATGCCTTCTGGGTGCTTCACTGATTTTGTCAGGCAATTTAAATAGAAAAAGATTCTGGTGCAGGTGTTGTTGATTCACAAAAAGGTTGCATTGTGAGCATGTGTGTTGCCACAGGTATGTAGCATATCCAAAATTTGTCTTATTCATAATGTGAGTGTAATATGCTGCATTCATCTCTAATGAATATCAATCCATGTTATTCCAGTTTGTGGATCACTTCTGGATGGAGCAGAATCTTGTATAGAGTCATATCTGTCAAATCAAATCCTTTCATGCAAATATGTTTGTAAGTTTTAATGGTTGCATAAAATGTTGCATCATGTCAATTACATCAAAAATAATTACATATTGAAATCATTTTAGCAATGAGAATATGTGTAAAAATATAGATGACTATGACAACTGGAGAAATCCTACTTAAAACATTTCGTTTGGTTGTAAATCATAGGACAAATGTCATATCTGTCTTGAGTGTGTTTCATTTTAACAAATTGTAGCATGCCTTATTGAAAATGTTTTTTCTGTTGGTCCTTTCATCATACACTCAACCATTCGTAATGACAATGATAAATGTACGGCTTTCATTAGTCTCCTAGCATTCACATTTTTATTGTGATTTAGGAATGTGTGTTGGGGATGAATAAAACTGAACAAGTAAAATCGGAAACTGAAACAACCATACATGAATTACCATTGAACTGTGGCATATACTTGCCAATACTGAACATTAAATTGGGGGGCGAGGGGGGGGGGGGGGGGAGATGCAGCATAAATAAAGTAAAAAAATGTCGATCTTGTGCTCTGGAAATAGTGTTTTTCCTTTTGAAATGTGTATAGAAAAAGGGAGATAATTTTGATGTGTTTCATTAAAAGTTTGGTGTTAGCATAATGCCAGTATCATTCTAAAGTGCAAATTTTCGAGTGAAGTTGTGAAATTACAGTTTGAATACCTTCTAGTGCTTCTTAACTAAGACTCTATGGAAAGGCATCCCATGTTGTTAAAGAAAGCACATATTCTCCTCTCTCTCATTTAATCACATATACACAACACACAGGTTTATATTGCTTTGTCATTTGCCATATTTGCATAGCTCAAAATAAAGTAGTAGTTTCCTCAATTACACATAATGAAATATTGTGTAGAGGCTTTACTTTCCTGAACATGTTTCAGGAGTAGGAAGACTGATCACATCACTCTCGTCTAACTTCGTTCAGAATTTTCACTCATGACAATTTTATTTATGAGCTGATTTACTAGTTTTTGAGTTTTCTGCCGAGTTGTTTTCACAACTCTTGACGATTCACCACTAAACGCAAAACTTCTGAACCATCAATTTCATGAGTAAGCTTTCAGGATCACATTTATCAACTGTTTCAAAGGGCATCACAGTTAATACAGCTCATTGCAACATCCTCTGTTGCAACAAAGCCTTTTCACAAATTGTGATTCCCTACTGAACTATGACAGTTTTCTCAGTGAGCATGAAGTTGTGCAGCAGTTAAGATGATAGACTAGCATTTAGAAAGACCGGGTTTCAAATCCCCATCTACTCATCCAGATTTAGAATGCCCTGAAGTTTCCGTTCAAATTTATGGTAAGTTATGGGACAGTTGTCTGAGAAAAGGACATGGCTGATTTGCTTCCCCAGCCTTCCTTAATCCTAGCGTGCTCTCTCTGTAATGACTTCATATGTAATGAGATGTAAAATGCTAAACTACTTTCATTCTTTATAAAAGTGCACTGGTGTCAGTATCAGGTTTTAGCAGACCGTATTATTTTGGAACTTAATTAGAATAGTAAGTGTTTTCATTGCAGTTGAATTGTGGTGGACAGTGTATGTATTCCTTCAGTGCACTAGTTCTGCCATGTGTACTGGGAGCATTTGCAAATCACATTGTTTTTTTTTTTCACAGTGCCACATATGCATTTATCGAGAGGGGACCAGATGCTGTGAATATGAAGTCATGATTAGGAAGAGAATGCAGTGACTTGCTTAGGTCTAAAATACTTTTATACATTTGTGTCAGTAAAATATAACACAAAGAACAAAAAAGGATGTGTACACTTCATTCATAATGAAGTTCATAAATAATAATGGCCATGAAATTCATTTTCTCTCTTCTTCTACTTAGTTCTACAGTTTTCATTTACAGCTGACTTTGAAACCAAAATCTGTCTCAGCCATAGGTACTTATTACTACCCATTACCAGTGCAGCAAATGTTACAATACATCATAGAAGAAATGTGGATGACATGAAATTTAGAAAACATGACAGTTGCCCTTCCAATCTCCTACCAAACTACCCTCCCCTTTAGCCTTTTCTCGTGTGTTGAAGTGATTAATCTTTTAAAGATCACAATGTTGAAAAAACACAAAATTTCATTTGAAGGCTGTCATCATATTCCTCAGGCTTTTTAATGTTATATTAGGACACCAGTTTACATCCTTCCATGCTTACTGTGGATGGTTGCCAAGGTACACTATTTTTGAATCCTGTTTGCTGCCTGTAAATCAAACCTGCTGCCCCTTTTCATTCATTTTACATTATTTCTTTAAAACTTTGAAACTGGGTTCAATAAGTGAGTGGATATAAGGAGAAAGTCTAAAAACTGTTTGCAGAACTTCACAGAAAGAAAGTGAAATATTGTTAGAAACATTTTAAAATGCTATGTCTTTACAGTGTATTTTAATTCATGTTTTATAGAGCACAAACATTAATGGATTCCTGACCACAAAAATAAACTTTTGTAATTTTGTTTAACTATTTCAGACTAATTCACATGCTAGCATTTCGACCAACTTTCCTGCGGCACTTGTGGAGTGCTATTTTGGCTGTAAGGCAGACGTCACTCTTTGGCAGTGCCACACCACTATTACATATTGTATCAAGGGGACTGCCACTGTCGAGTGATGATTCTGCACGCATAGTGCCACTGCTAGCAGTATTCTGCTCTTTATTCAGTTTGCTTCTCATAACACTGCATGATGGAGAATTCTATGGTGATGATACAGTGATAGGTATGTATTGGAGAGAGAGATCAAATTAAAATATGTCACTGGTTGGTAAACAAAACATCTCGCATACTGTTATCTCTCTTCACCCTCTGTGCCCTGTATCTTTTGCTTTTGCTTGTTCTGTTCTGATTTCTTTCATTTGTTGCTATTTGAAAAAATAATATTGTCTTATGAATGAAAGTTATAAACATAATTTATCTCATAAAATGTTAGTTAGCTCAAATCAGCAGTGCAATGACTCTTACTTTGTCTTACTGTCTTTTAGAGGACAAGGTGTTCACTCTATGCTGTTCATGTCTGCATGTGAAAATTGCTTTTTTTTCTGCTCAATATCATTAAAGCAGTGGTAAAACTTGGTAACTTTGACGGGCATATTTAGAATGAGAACTGGAAAATAGGTTAGTTTAATTATAAGTGTAACTCATTTCATTTGATTAAATCAGAGTGACCAAAAAACAATGGTCCTAGCTCCCTGTTGTTCTCACTGAAACTAAGTTTATCTCTTCCCATTGTTCTAGAAATACCAACCTGTACCTAGAAATAGTAGTAGGAGTCCCTTTACCAGGTCTCCATTAGCTAAAATTTCTTCAGGAATTAATGACTGAGACATTTGTGTCTTTTGGCCGTGAATGCATTACATTTGAAGTTTACATGTGATGCAGTGTCACCCCTTGTCATGTGGGTTTTAGTCCAATGTTTTACGTGCTACCTCTTGAGCCAGCTATGTAGTTCAGATTTTAGTATTACCTTAGTAATGGTAAGTACAGATTCTGGTCCAACAAATTGAGTTACTGGCTGCTTGTTTATTGCCACTAATTCATGAGTGACCAGGGACCCACAGAAGGTTTACTTTGTTGTTCGTCTCAAGCCTCACAAGGATTTCGTAGTATTTTGCATTGATCTCATTGCCAGGGCAGTTGACCTTTCAGAGCTGCTTAGCTGTCTGAGTGAATGTAGGTGCTACAATCCTTATAAACCCTATATAGAGTCTCCTCCACACCTACTTTTATAGCAAATATCTCTGCCTGAAACACCATAGCTAGCTTGCTTAGAAAGATTGCATCTCCAGTATAGACGGTGTTCTGTGTACCGTTGCCTCAGCATCTCCACCTGTTCTTGTCCCATTAGTGTACCAAACTATGCCATCTTCCTATTTGTTGAAGCAACTGAAAGTTGTCTTATAAAAAGCCAGCACATTCCTGACTATTCCTACATTTACAACATTCATTGTATTAGTGTGGGATTCTGGATATCCTAAAGATTACCATTTTTAATGCCCCTACAGCTGTTGTAAAACAAATATGTAATGGGGCCAATCCATTGTGGTTTGCAGCCCAGCAGTGGATTGTTGCTAATTCCAGCCATTATGGCTAAGCAGGCTGATCTCTGCACCTTACCAAGCTCCTTAGCAGTGACTTCTGTTCTACTTTGTTCCATCATGCTGTACTCCCATAAATTATCGGAGGTGCTATGACAGAGGTTATCCACCTCTTGGAATAAACCATAGATCGTATTTCTTACACCAGTTGTGCCATTGTTATAACCGTATTGTCAAAATTACCAAGTATTATTATTACTAAATCTTCTGTGTATCCTTAGTAAAATTAATCTTTGGCATTTAGCTCCTTAATGAGCTCACTCATGACTAGGTTCCACAGTAGCTGGGACAAGAACCCATCCTTTGGACACCCTCTAGTGGTGTCGATCATCCATCATGGTGGCTTCTAACTCCTGTCTGCTCAGCGCGCTCTTAATCCACATGCATGCCTGGAAAATGTGGAAAATTCTGAAGAAGTAGATGTTCTGTGTGTCTCTGAGCATCAAGTAACTATGGCAATGGAGAAGTTAAACATTAAGGGTAGAGTAACATCATTTTCACATGGAGTTAACATAGAAAAAGGGAGCAGTTGCAACATACGTAAATGTTGGACACAGTCAAAAATATTGACACAAATAGTTTTTGTGTTCATCTTGTAGAATTCGTTGTACTGCCTGATGAAGACGCCAAGCTACAACATCGAAATACCGCCTGGGGAAGATGCAGACTGCTGACAGTATAGCCGATTCTATGAGATAACAAATTGCTAAAGTGTAAGAAATTATAGTTTCTGTGTTGATCATAACTTAGAAGTGAGCACTTGTGAGTTGTTACTGCAGAATACTTCTCTGATAATTGTAACAGGCTATAGATCTACTCTGGGAAACTGTCAGCTATTTATGAGAATCTAAATATATTATTGAGCTATGTGCCAGACAATAAGAAACAGTCTGTGGAATTTTGAATGTAGATTTCTTAAATTATAGGGACAAGAAAAATGAACTAGAAGAATTATTTAGGTGTGTCAGTCTAATTTCAGTAGTCAGATTTCCAATACATACACTGCAAGATAGTAGAACACTGATTGGTAATGTATTTACATTACATTAATACTTGCTCCATAGATCATAAATTCGACATTTTCGTAATGACGCGATGATCGGTCTGAAGCAATTAATGTGTACCAACTTGTTAATGGACTACCTGATAATGAAGCACAGTTAATGGAAATAAACAACATAGCATCTTGTAATTCTTCATGCTTTCCCGGTGATCTGTTGACATCTTGGATATTCGGGAATCCAGCTGGATGTTCGTGTCATTCTCGCACAATATTTCAACAGCGTGCCTCGCTGTCTACTTCAGGTGCTATCCGAGACTGGTCCTTGGGTTGATTGAGTCCAGTATTTATGCCTGCAAGGAGCTGGGCGTTCCCTAATTGGTCCGCGCCAAGTAGAGTGTTCCGTCTGTGGTCTGTGCCTACCAGATACGGCTTCAATGGACCCCTCCAATCGCGGATGTGCAGACTGCCGTCCGCGTCCGTTTTGGTCGTCCTCAGCGGTTGTGGTCGTCATCTGAGGTGTGTCAGACCCGATCTGAGATGTTGGGTACTCTCTCATGACTGTTACTATGATTTCCACTTCTGTTTCGTGCTGGGCGCTCCATAATTGGTCCGCACCATGTCGTGTGTTCCGTCTGGGGTCCGCACCTGCCAGACACGGCTACATTGGCCCTCTCTGGTCGCCGGTGTTCTGTCCGCACCTGGCCTGGCCATCTTCTGAAGTCGAGTTCATAATCTGGGGTGTGTCAAATCTGGTCTCTAATGTCCGATACCTTGTCTCCCGGCTGTTCTCTCGGTCTCCACTTCTATTTCTTGTAGAATTCCGGAGTATCCTGTGTTGAGTTTTCACAAGCCTCAAGTGCTGGATTCCAGGCAGTGCTGATTTGGTATCCCGAGTCACGGTTGATTAGATTGTCTGTGACCTCAATCTCAATGGCTTCTTTAATGATACTGTCCCAAAATCTTGAGGTCTGTGTCACAATCTTGGTGTTATTATTGTAATTCATTGAATGACCAAGTTCCAGACAGTGCTCTGCTATGGCTGATTTAGTTGCCTGTCTGAGTCTGGTATGTCGCTGGTGTTCTTTACACCTGATGTCCACAATTCTGGTGGTCTGGCCAATGTGTGACATCCCACACTGGCATGGTATGTTGTAAATACCTGGCTTGCGTAACCCCAGGTCTTCTTTTACATTCCCCAGCATAGCCCCAATTTTGGTGGGTGGGCAAAATATGCTCTTGATGTCATATTTCTGGAGAATCCTGCTGATTTTGGCAGAGATAGGTCTGGCGTATGGCAGGTATGCCATCTTCTTTCCTCTTCTGGTTCTTCTTCTGGATCCTTTGGCTGATTGGCAGGTTAAAGTGCCTTCTGGATCTCTCTAGAGGAGTACCCTTTCCTGCTGAACACTGATTGTAAGTGTTCTATTTCTGTGGCCAAACTATCAGGATCTGACAGAGTTTGTGCTCTGTGGACCAGTGTTTTGAGCACTCCATTCTTCTGTGCCAGATGGTGGCAACTGCTGGCTTGTAGGTATAAGTCAGTGTGCGTAGGTTTGCGGTACACACTGTGTCCAAATGTGCCACCTGCCTTTCTCTTCACTAGAACATCTAATAATGGAAGTAGTCCATCCTTCTCCATTTCCATTGTGAACTGAATGTTCGGATGGCAAGAGTTCAAATGTAGCAGGAATTCATCTAACTTCTCCCTACCATGGGGACAAATGATATAGGTATCATCCGCATACCTAAAAAAGCACTTGGGTTGATATGTGGCTGAAGAGAGTGCCTCCTCTTCAAATCTTTCCATAAATCAGTTGGCCACCACTGGTGATAGAGGGCTGCCCATCGCCACCCCTTCTGTTTGTTTGTAAAATTGACCCCCATATAGGAAGTATGTCGAGGTCAGTACACGCCTGAATAGGTCAGGGAGAACCCCAACGAACTTCTCTCCAATAAGCTCAAGTGACTCCTTCTGTGAGGAGAGACACCACATTGAAACTAACCATAATGTCTATGTCTGTGATGTGTTGCTGCCTCAGCCAGCCGGCCGGTGTGGCCGAGTGGTTCTAGGCGCTTCAGCCTGGAACCGCGCAACCGCTATGGTCGCAGGTTCGAATCCTGCCTCGGGTAGTTCTAAGTTTAAGTAGTTCTAAGTTCTAGGGGACTGATGACCTCAAATGTCAAGTCCCATAGTGCTCAGAGCCATTTGAACCATTTTTGGCTCAGCCGTTGCAGGAAATCCTCTGAGTTCCGGATGTGATGTGCACATTTACCCACATGTGGTGTCAACATCATCTTCAGGTATTTCGCAGTAGGGTAAGTTACTGCGCCAATGTTGCTGACAATAGATCGCAGAGGAACCCCATCCCTGTGAACCTTGGGAGTCCATACAGTCTCGGAGGTGCTGGCGCTTTGGGACGCAGCTTCTTGACAATTTGTTCAGGTAGGCTCGTCTCCTTCAACAGAGCCCTGGTCTTTTTGTCCACTTTCTCTGTAGGATCGCTTCGTATTGACCTGTATGCAGGATCCTCCAGAAGTTGTTGCCCCTTTCTGTCATATTCTATTTTCTTTAGGATGGCTGTGGAGTTCTCGTTGTCTGCGGGCATCACCACAATGCTGTCATCCTGCCGGAGTCGCCCAATCAGCACTGCCTGGAATCTAACGCTTGAGCTTGTGAAAACTCAACGCAGGACACTCCGGGATTCTACAAGAAATTGAAGTGGAGACCAAGAGAACAGCCGTGAAACAAGGTGTTGGACATTAGAGACCAGATTTGACACACCCCATATCATGTACTCGACTTCAGAAGTCGACCGGCGACCAGAGAGGGCCAATGTAGCTGCATCTGGCGAGCACGGACCGCAGACGGAACACACGACGTGGCGTGGACCGATTATGGAGCGCCCAGCACGAAACAGAAGTGGAAATCATAGTAAAAGTCATGAGACAGAGTACTCAACATCTCAAGAGTACTCAACATCTCAGATTGGGTCTGACACACCTGAGATGACGACCACAACCGTTGAGGATGGCCAAAACGGGCGTGGACAGCAGTCGGAACATCCGCGACTGGAGCGATCATTGAAGCCAAGTCTGGCAGGCGTGGACCAAAGACGGAACACTCAACTCAGTGTGGACCGATTAGGGAATGCCCAGCTCCTTGCAGGCATAAATACTGGACTCGATCAACCCAAGGACCAGTCTCAGGTAGCACCTGAAGAAGGCAGCGAGGCACGCTGTTGAAATATCGTGCGAGAACGATGCGAACATCTGGCTGGATTCCCGAATATCCAAGTTGTCAACATAGCATCTTACTTCCCTGAGGCAGGTTCATACAAAGCAGTGAGGCCTATTGATGAGAACAGAGTACAGTATTTTAAGAGTAAGTAAAAGAGGTGGTATTGGACGAGATATATATAGAAAGAGATGCTAATTTCAAATTCAATTTATTCCATAATAAATTTGTGTCAATATTTTAAAGTTGCTTTCGTAAAAAGATATCAAGAATATTCATTAAGAAAGGTAAGGCATGGGTAACTAAGGTGATCAAAATCTCGTGTAAGAGGAAGAGGAAAATTTATATAAAGGTTAGAATAATACAGCTGAAATGGGCATGTGACCATCAGCACCGTGGCAGATCATTGCATGGTCTAATGCAGGGGCGGGCAAACGTTGCACGCGGCTCATGAGCGCACAGCTCTGCACGTGTGCTGCTCACGTGCAGGCGTCAACCGGGGCTGTGGCGACAGCTGGCAGGTTGCGGCAGTGTAGTGCCAGGCTAAGCTGTGGACGTTGATGCGAAGCGAGCACTGTGTAGTGAACATTGTATTTCAAGAAACGGAGAAGTGGAGATTTGCTATCTTTTAAAAAGTAATGGGAGAATCATTTTTTCTTTGTGCAAAAACGTGAAAATTCTAAATGTTTAATATGTGGCAGTATTCTCGCTGGTCAACGGAAGTTTAGTATTGAAGGCCATTATAATAAATTTCACAAGGACGAGTACAGTTCATTTATCGGATTCTGAGCAGATGGGGAATTGACTGAGCTTAAGAAGACCGATCTGACGATACCAGATGAATCTGTTGTAGTTGGCCGGCCGGAGTGGCCGAGCGGTTCTAGGCACTACAGTCTGGAACCGGCGACCGCTATGGTCGCAGGTTTGAATCCTGCCTCGGGCATGGATGTGTGTGATGTCCTTAGGTTAGTTAGGTTTAAGTAGTTCTAAGTTCTAGGGGACTGATGACCACAGCAGTTAAGTCCCATAGTGCTCAGAGCCATTTGAATTTGTCGTAGTTGCTGTTGTCACGAGAGATCTGCGACTTTCTCTCGTCATGTCTCTCATCTAACTGATCTAACGCTACTGGATTTCTTCATATTTTAACTTTAAGTTTATATAGGTCTTAGTTTAAGTCTGCTTTCTTAGGATTCTTACAGGCAGTGGTCTGTCTAGCACCTGTTTCCATCTTAAACTCAATGTCCATGTGGTCAGATTAGGATAATTTGAGATTTCTAGGTTACGCTTCAACAGGTATTCAAGTAGGAATTCACATCTCCTGTTGATATCACTACTTCCCCAAACCAGGTTGTGGCCATTGACATCACAAGCAACCAGTAGTTGATGTTCACCTGCAAGCGGCTGTCTGAGTTTCCTCATTTCCTTGGGTGGAGGAGCACTGTCCTCATAAGGAAAGTATGCTGAGGCCAGTACCACGTTCCTTGTGCTCACTTACTCACAATGGTTCATTCTGATGGTCATGAAGTCCTTGGAACAGAAGCTTGCCATCATTATGACTGAAGTTCCATTTTAAACATAAATTCAGATCCTGGATGTTGTCAGATTCCTGTCATAAATTAACTTATCTCTAGTTCCTCCAAGGCCTGATATTCCCACTAAATGCAACTTGGGTTACAGCATCAGGGCCATGTCCATCTTCTGTCTTCTCAGGAGGCAAATCAAGGCAGCAGTTACCCACTTACTGTGCTGCAGGTTTATCTGCACTGCTTCCAGCCACCGCTGTCACCTTTGATGCCCTTGATGACTCTGAATAATATTTTAGAGCTTGCTCCTGCATTTCCCTCAGGCATTTTTCTGTGGCGTCTCGCAGGTTTGGCCAACAATTCCAACATTCTGACCAAGCCAGGTGGCACAATGGTTAACACACTGGACTTGCATTTGGGAGGACGACAATTCAAAGCCGCGTCCGGCCACTCTGATTTAGATTTTCTGTGATTTCCCAAAATCATTTCAGGTAAATACCAGGATGGTCCTGTGATAGGGAACAACCGCCTTCCTTCCCCATCCTTCTCTAATCCTCCCCCAAATCAACCAACCAACTTCCGGTTCAGCAGCATGTCTGGTTCTGAACTCGTACTGTCTCTAACAGTCTCTATAGAGGAACATCCTTAAGTAGTTTTGGCACATAGACTGATAACTTGGCAGCCTTGAATAGTTGCATTGCTGTCTTGACTGACAGCTTCCCACATCCTGTGGAGACACCTTGAACAGCCAGTCCACTGTTCCTGTCCCCTCACAAAGATTGGACCACCCTTGTCCAGATAAACCTTCCTGAATTTGGGGCCCTGACTTGAGCTCTCCCCAATTTATTTCAGAGGTAGCCATCTGGATTTGCAACTTTTGGTGGAAGGTGGTGCTAACAAGAGGGTAGTCTTGTTGGATTACTGCCATACTAAAAATAAGACTGCATTACTGTAGGTCCAATTCCTTGTTTCCTGTCTTGGCTTGCTCTGGATTTGTTTCTCCTCTGAACTAGGAGCATCAGGTGCTTCCCTCATTCACTAATTACCTGTACTAATCATAGGAGAGGTCTCTTAACTCCATTCTTTTCTTGGGAGTCTTAGGTTCATAACCTTTTAGTTCCTTCCATTTGTTCTTAGGAAACCATTCTTTACCTTTGTTTTACTATTGTTCTCCCCCCCCCCCCCCCCCCCCCCCCCCAGGGGGATCACCACTCTTTGGTGAGTACATGCTTGGCAACCACGGGGCCCCAGCCCTTGCAGCTTCTCTTTCAGTGCTGCTTGTCTCCTCTTCTTCTGTCCTTTTCCCCCCTCTTGGGAAGATGTCTCATGCCTCCATGGGCTCTTGAAGCTCATTTGCATTGGTTTATTTGTAGGTCTCTTGTACTGCTCTCCTCTATACTTTTCTTTCCCTGTATCGCTCTTTCCCTGTATCGCTCTTTCCCTGTGCTGCTCTTTCCCTGCGCTGCTCTTTCCCTGCGCTGCTCTTTCCCTGCGCTGCCCGTTCCCTGCGCTGCCCGTTCCCTGCGCTGCCCGTTCCCTGCGCTGCCCGTTCCCTGCGCTGCCCGTTCCCTGCGCTGCCCGTTCCCTGCGCTGCCCGTTCCCTGCGCTGCCCGTTCCCTGCGCTGCCCGTTCCCTGCGCTGCCCGTTCCCTGCGCTGCCCTTTCACAGCGGTCCACTCATTGGAAATTCTCCCTTGCTGACTGGAGGCTATAGTCCTCCTTGGTAGTCTTTGACGAATGGCCGTTTCCCATCTGTGATGATCAGGTCGAGCACCTCGTGGAAGTTATTCTCTCAGCTGCTGAATCCTCTATCCCTCGTTCTACTACTTCTCCCCCTCGGGTCCTGGTCCCTAGGTGGACTGTGGAGTGCGGCAATACAATTGGTGCCCAACAAAGTGTGCTTCGCATCTTTCACCGTCATCCTATGTTAATGAACTGCATCTTTACGAGCAACTACGTTTGCAGTGCCATCACACTATTAAGGAAAGCAAGAAAGCATGCTGGGTTTCCTTGACCAGTTCGTTCAGCAGTTTTACTCTGTCCTCTCTTGTTTGGGGTGGCCAGCAGTTTTACTCTGTCCTCTCTTGTTTGGGGTGGCCTACGCCAGCTTTCTGGGTCTACCGCCCACTCCCCAATTCCTGGTCTGACTGTGACGGGAAACGTCATAGTCGACCCTGTGGATGTTTCCAACGCTTTGGGCCAGTACTTCGCAGAGGTTTCAAGCTCCACCCACTACCATCCTGCCTGCCTGCCTGCCTTCCTTCCTTCCTCTCTCTGAAACAGGTGGAGGAGGCTCGTGCAATCTCTTTTCTCTCTTTGAATCGAGAATACTACAAACTCCTTTTACTATGAGGGAGCTCGAATGAGCTCTCTCCTCATCCAGGTCCTCTGCTCCTGGGTCTGATACAATCCACGTCCTCATGCTGCAGAATCTTCCTCCTGCAGGAAAGCGCTTTCTCCTCAATACCTACAACCATATTTGGACTGATGGTGTGTTTCACATGCTTTGGCGTGAAGCTATTATTGTTCGCCTACCTAAGTCGGGTAAAGATAAATCCCTTCCTTCCAGCTATCATCCAATTTCCCTAACCAGCAGCGTCTGTAAGGTGATGGAACGCATGATCAGTGGTTGATTAGTGTGGTGGCTGGAGTCACACCATCTCACTAATGCTCAGTGTGGGTTTCGAAAAGTGCCACTCAGCGGTTGATCATCTCATCACCCTGTCGACGTTCATTGCAGAAGCAAGAAACAGTAGCTGTTTTCTTTGATTTGGAGAAAGCCTATGATACGTATTGGCGGACAGGCATTCTACGTACTATGCACACTTGGAGCCTTCGCGGTAGTCTTCCCACTTTCATCTGGGAATTTTTAACAGACCGAGTTTTCCAGGTATGTGTGGGTTCCTCCTTATCCCCACACTTTTTCACAGGAGAACAGGGTGCCTCAGGGCTCCCTAGTGAGTGTCATCCTCTTCGCCATAGCCATCAACCCCATTATGGACTGCTAGCATTTCCACCTCTCTTTTCGTTAACGACTTTACTATTTATTGCAGCTCCCAGCAGCTGTGTCTCCTGCAATGCTGTCTTCAGCGTTGTCTGGACCGTCTATTCGTGGAGTGTCACAAATGGTTTCCGCTTTTCTGCTACCAAATCCGTTTGCGTCAACTTCTGGCGGTACAAGGTGTTTCTTCCACTGGCGTTGCGACTGGGCCAAAATGTTCTCCCGTTCGTGGATGCAACAAAGTTCTTAGGGCTTACGTTTGACAGGAAGCTCAGTTGGTTTCCCCATGTATCCTACCTGGCTGCACGCTGCACCCAGTCCCTAAATGTCCTTCGTGTATTGAGTGGTACCTCTTGGGGAACTGACAGGAATGTCCTCCTCTGCCTCTATCGATCTCTTGTCTGCTCCAAGTTGGATTATGTTTGCATTGTCATCTCCTCTGCACGGCCGTCTATCTTACGCCGCCTCAATACAATACATCATTTGGGGATTCGTGTCGCCACTGTGCCTTCCGTACTAGCCCTGTTGAGAATCTATGCAGAAGCTGGTGAACTACCACTGTCATACCGGCATGACATCCTACTCAGTAGGTATGCGTGTCGGCTTTCTTTCATGCCAGGCCACCCAACCTTTGACCCTTTTTTTTATGAATGACATTCTTGACAGCCAGTATGAGATATACTTTTCTTCTCTGCGACCTCCCGGCGTCCGCTTGTGTCACCTGCTTCAGCAGCTGCAGTTCACACTTCCTGCCACTTTCCAAATGAGGGAGAGCCCTTCACCACCTTGGCTTCAGACACAGGTTTGTGTTCATTTTGACCTCAGCTCATTCCCGAAGGATTCGACTCCCGAGCTGACCTATAGCTGCAAATTTCTTGAACTTCGCTCACAACTTGCTGATAAAATATTTTTGTGCACTGATGGTTCCAAGTCCGCCCAAGGTGTTGGCTGTGCTTTTGTCGTCGGGGCTGATAAGTTTCAAAACTAGCTTCTCGACCAGTGTCTTCCACCACAGTGCTTTTAGAGTGGAGGTTTTAATGTGTTGCAGAGTGGCTGGCTTGTCCTTTTATTTTCATGATCAGCCAGTCACAGTATTCTTCCACCTGTTTCTTGCACCTCCCTGTGTTTTTCTTGACCTGTTTTGTTCCATGTAGTGTTCGTTGCTCTTCTGTCGTTCTTGGGTATTGTACTGTATGTTTCCAGAATCAGATTTTCACTCTGCAGCGGAGTGTGCGCTGATATGAAACTTCCTGGCAGATTAAAACTGTGTGCCCGACCGAGACTCGAACTCGGGACCTTTGCCTTTCGCGGGCAAGTGCTCTACCAACTGAGCTACCGAAGCACGACTCACGCCCGGTCCTCACAGCTTTACTTCTGCCAGTATCTCGTCTCCTACCTTCCAAACTTTACAGAAGCTCTCCTGCGAACCTTGCAGAACTAGCACTCCTGAAAGAAAGGATATTGCGGAGACACGGCTTAGCCACGCTCATTCTGGAAACATCCCCCAGGCTGTGGCTAAGCCGTGTCTCCGCAATATCCTTTCTTTCAGGAGTGCTAGTTCTGCAAGGTTCGCAGGAGAGCTTCTGTAAAGTTTGGAAGGTAGGAGACGAGATACTGGCAGAAGTAAAGCTGTGATGACCGGGCGTGAGTCGTGCTTCGGTAGCTCAGTTGATAGAGCACTTGCCCGCGAAAGGCAAAGGTCCCGAGTTCGAGTCTCGGTCGGGCACACAGTTTTAATCTGCCAGGAAGTTTCATTGTACTGTATGTTTAGTTAGTTTTATTCTTTCCCTTGTGGAATTGTTACAATAGGAACAAGGGACCCATGACCAAGCAATTTGGTCTCCCCCCCTCCCTATTTCAGATGAGATACACACATTTAATATTTGTTCTTAATCCACTTCATTTTTAACGATAAACATCAGTTTCATACCATGTAAACACTATTTTAATAATCTGTAATTTTTCTATCCTGTGCAAAGCAGAAAGCTTTAGTCAAAGAGAAAAAATAAATGGGATCCTTGTTTTTAGGAATTTTTTTGTTTTAAGTTGTGCTATTTTCTCAAAGTGATGTTTTGAGACTGTGGCTATGTACAAAATGTATGTGATGCTTTCATAGAAAAAGACAGCTGCCAGCCATTATTAATAATGCTGTGTATTGAAATAAATAGTGCCGTAATCGGCTTTGAACCGACAGGTTCCTCTTCAGGTGGATGTTCACAAAATGCACATGTGTTCTAAGTTTACATAACTTTTTGTTCTTCATCCCCTTGTGGTGAAAGATTCTTGAGATGGTGGTACCTTTGAAAATCCCATGTAATTTTGTTGGTATGTTGTCTTGTATTTACGAAATACTGTACACTATATGCAGCACTAAATAAACTTAAGTTAATGTGGATCAATAGGAAAAACAAATTGTAACATTCAGATACAGCATTAATACTGTCCTGCTTGATATGGTCATCTCTTATGAATATCTGGGCGTTGTGTTGCAAAATGATATGAAATGGAATGAGCATGATGATTTGGTAGGGAAGGTGAATGGTCAACTTAGGTTTATTGGGAGAATTTTAGGAAAGTGTGGTTCATCTGTAAAGGAGATCTCATATAGGATGCTGGTGTACCTGTTCTTGAATACTACTCAAGTGTTTGGGATCTGTACCAGATCGGATTGAAGGAGGACATCAAAGCAATTCAGATGCAGGCTGCTAGTTTTGTTACCAGTAAGTTTGAACAACATGTAACTGTTAAGAAATGCTTGGGGAACTCAAATGGGAATCCCTGGAAAGAAGGCAACATTCTCTTTGAAGAACGTGATAGAGAAAATTTAAATAACCTTCATTTGAAGCTGACAGCTGAATGATTCTACTGTCACCAACATACTTTGCGCTTAAGGGCCATGGATAATATAATAGGAATTATGCATGGAGGCATATAGATGGTAATGGGAATGACCAGTAGTGGTACAGGGTACCTTCCACCACACACCGTATGGTGGCTTGTGGAGTATCTGTGTAGATGTAGATGTACATGTAGATTTGTGTGTGACCACACTGCACAAAGCCCAAATACACCAAAACATTTTTGCCCCAAGGGAAATGTACATATGTAACATGTAATGTACTACCTCCATGAGGCTACTAAAAATTACTAATTTAGTAATGATACGGTTTTTTCGATGGTGAAAATATAGAATTACAGGTACAACATTTGAGGCAATATGAGACCATGACATGCTATAGCAAAAAAATTATAATTTAAAATGCTCCTTTTCAAGGTCACATTCGGATCATGAAACCCAAAAACTCTCAAACTTATGCTTTATTATACAATAAGCAAAACTGGGGCATTGTCTAAATCCACTATATTGGGCATATATACTTTTGCCATCACCAAACTGGAATGCAGGAAAGTCCCATGATGTGAGAATGCACTCTCTAGCATCCAAAATAAGTACCTGGCATTTGGTAAAGAAAAATAAAAATACACTAAAATTGCAATTTTAATTACTGCTCTAAAAACAGACGGACATGGTTCATATAGTGTCCCCCCAGTAGTGAATTACTACTGGTAACAGAACAGGGGTAGTCATTTCAACAAAGTATTGGTATATTGTACATTTTGTTAGCCTAACCAAACTGTAGCATGATAACATACAGTTCATTGTCATATCTTCATAAAGGTTTGAGAAACATTTCAACAGTTGACTGTTTCTTTTGTCCTGATTTTAATATTGTATTGTCTGCCTTAGTTAATGTGTTCATCGCTTCTTTGTCAATTTCAAAACTCTAGATATAAAGCTTAACTGTAGGTTTTGACATTGTAGGAACCAGTAGAGGCTCCAATTCATCCTCGTCTACACTTTCCTCTTGTTTCTTTGCCATCTGTTCCTGTGGTACTACATCAGTTGTCATGGACTGACAGATGGAAACCTCTTCGTCACAATCAACATATTCATCAAAGCTAAGGTAGTCAGTGTTTTCTTCTAGCCCCCTTGTTTTCTGCCGTTGTTTAGCTGCAATTACTTCATTGTCCAGTGTGATGTCTTCAGTAAGTATTGGCATCTGATGAAAGCTAGCTTTCTTGAAGCTATTTGAGATTGTGCTTTTAGAATCCCAGACACATCTTAAAAAATAAATAATGTCAAAGATTGTAACATTTCTCATAGCAGAATGAAGGTAAGCCAGCTCCTTCTGTATAAGAATCTCCCTATCTTTTTGTTTGAGGCATTTTATAATGCCTTGGTTTAGTGGCTGAAGGTGGCGTGTACAGTTTCGAGAAAATAACACTTCATTTGTATTACATAGATATGATGTGTCTTGGGGACGCCCTGCATGATGCTCGATAAACAGAATGATTTTCCTATTTCTAAAACCCTATTGCGCATTCCAGGCACACAAGGATTGTTTGAATATAGTTATTGTTACCCATGCACTCACATTAGATATATATTGCCTGCATATTTTTGAAGCATTGTGGACTCTTTGCCTTTCCAATTATTAGTGGCACTAGTACTTCTGTTCCACTTTCATTACAACATAATAAAACAGTCTCTCTTTACTAAATTTCCCACCATGGCATTTTTCTTTTCGGAATTCAAGAGTCTTGTTAGGCAGAAGGTTAAAAAATAAGCCCATTTCAACTGCATTAAAAACATCATTGGGACTGTAGTTTTCTACGATTGATGGAAGAGTGCTTTTCTGTGACCGTATAGTGTAAATGTTCACACTTCCAGCTTCACCTCAAACATATTTATGCAATAAATTATGTCTGTTCTGGAACCTTTCGATCCAGCCATTGGATACCTTGAAATGTACAAGTCCCAACTTTTGTCCCAAGTATATTGCTTTAGCATGAACCATTATACCTCCAGGTGGAATGTTCAAAGTACAAGCTTGCTTTAAACACTTTAGTAGCACGTTTTCTAGTTCTGGAAACTGACCATTGCGCACTCTTTTTCATTTGCTGTTTTCTCCTTCCAAACATGCTGCTTCAATTATTTTCATTTTCTCACTGTGGTATTTCATGTTGATGGAGGAATGTTCAGTTCTCGTGCAATATCAGCACGCCGTATGTGTGACTTTGTGTTCACTTTTTTGTTTACTTCCTGAATAATGTTCCACTTTCTTTGTTTGTAAACTGTCTCACTGTCCTTTATCCATGACAAACAGGCATATATAAAAAAAATCATGGACTAAAAACAATCATGGACTGAAAGTCAGTCAAATGCTAAAGTGTCAACAAAGTGGACCATCGAGTGAATTACATGCTGTTCAGTTTTTTTGGCCACTACAGAAGTCATTAGAGCTACCACTACCCTATATGAACTACTTCTGTGCATCATTTCTACCATAGCAAATGATCTGTATGACTTGCAAAATTGCCGGCACCTGAATAGCTCTGCCTCTCTGAATATTTCTGCACCACATGGGTGTGATTGTCTTCTCCTGCCACACTCACAACTCTCAATGGAAAAAAGTGCAGCAGCCAAACATTACACACCGCCAAATTTAAATGCACCAAGTGGGGAGGAAAATGCACAATCTAGTCATTTTAACATGTGTTTAATTCAGTTGGTGCTGGGACTTCCAAAAATGGATGTACTGTGCGAGAAAATGCGGTAATGAGAGAGGTACTAATGAGATTCCACTGTATATATGCCCACTAGCATTGCAGTCATTGGGGGGGGGGGGGGGGTGAGATAAAAGAAATTACTCAGTATGTTAAGGGTGACAAAAATTTAATTGTGATGATGGACTAGGACTGATAGAGCAGGAAAAGTTGGAAAAGAATAGACAGGAAAGGTAGGAAGAGAACATGGACTGAGGAAAAGGAATGCGAAGAGAACCCCCTGTTAGAAATTTTCCCATAGCACAGTTTAATCATTGCTAACACGTGGTGTAACGTTCATGAAAGATTATTATATTTATAGAACAGACCTTTAGACACCAGAAAAGACAAAGATTTAGAAACTGGAATTTAAACTGCTAAACATTTCCAAGAGTGAATGTGGATTCTGAGCATAATCTAGTAGTTATTAAATGTAGATTAAAGCTCAAGAAATTGCAGAAAGGTAGGAAATTACCAAGATGGGACTGGGGAAATTGAAATGACCAGAAATTGCACAGAGAATTAAGAACTAACAGAAATAGGTGACAGAAATACAATAGAATATGAATGGGTAGCTTCGAGAGATGAAATAGTCAAGACAGCAGAACAACAACCAGCAAAATGATGAGGTTCAGTAGGAAGATATAAAATTAAATTGCTGAAAGAAAAAAAAACTGAAAGTGATGCAGGCAAAAGAGAATACAAGTTTCTAAATATTGAGATTGATAGACAAGAAGAAGTTGACAGAGCTTCAAGTGACCCAAGTGGAAACGCACACAGGATAAGTGGCACTCCCTCATAATTGTTCATATCCTTGGGAGACCCAACCATGCCAAAACTGTTCCACCTACACAAAGAATATAAGACCATTACCAGAAAAAGAAGGTACTGATGAGTGTGAATACTATTGAAGCATCAGTTTGTTATGTCAATATATTAACACAAATTATCCACAGAAGAATGGTAAAACTGATAGAAGCCAACCTGGTTGAAAATCAGTTCAGGTTCCGAAAAATGTAGGAACACACAAGGGAGATGGGCCCTATGACTTAGTGACTTTGTTGACTGAAATACACTCTTTCAAATTATGAATTTACCAGGGATAAACACTGCAAGTGAAAGACTGTTTGGATCTTGTACTGAAACCTTACCACACTTAAGAGTTGAAGGCTGTGAAAAGGAGGCAATTGGGGAGAAGATAGACAAGAATTATGCTTTTTTTTTTCATGTTATTCAGTCTGTACTTTAGTAAGCAGTAAAGTAAATCAAGGAGAACTTTTGAAAAATAATTCAGCTGCAGCAGAATAGAATAAAAAATAAATAAATAAATAAATAAAAGCTCAGATAAGGTTTGCCAATGACATAGAAATTCTGTAAGACAAAACAAAAGACTTGAAAGATGAATTGAATGAATGGACAATGGTTTGAAAAAATGTTTTAAGATGCACATCACTAAAGGTCAAATGAGGGAGTGTAGCCGATGTACAGTGGATGCTGAGAGAATTAGATTACTAAATGAGACACTAAAAGCAGTAGATTAATTTTGTTATTTTGGCAGCAAAATAACTGATGGTGGTCAAAGTAAAGAGGATATAAAATGCTGACTGGCACTAGCATAAAAAGTGTTTCTTTTCTGAAAAAGACAATATAAATTTTTTGTTGTGGTTAGCCCTGTATGGAAATGAAATGTGTCCAATAAGCAGTGTAAACAAGTGATGAGTAGATGCTTTTGATATGGTGTGTTAGAGAAGAATGCTGAAGTTTGGTTGCTTAGGCCAGATAACTAATGAGTAGAATGTGAGAGAAAAGTGCTTTGACAACTAAACAAAAGGAAGAGATTTTTTAACAGGACACATTCTGGGGCATCGAGGAATAGTCCATTTTGTAATGAAAGGAAATTTGTGTAAAGCAAGTGGTGGTAGGGTATTAAAAGCTGCAGAGGGAGGCAAAGGCTTGACTACTGTAAATAGGTTCAAGTGGATTTAGGTTGCAGTAGTTATAAAGAAACTTACGCAGGCTTGACTAACATGGATAGCTGCCCCAGACCAGACTTCAACTGAAGAAGACAACAATACTATACAAGTCACTAACTAATGCTATGAAGTGACATAGCCTGAAGAGCAACAACATGGGTGAAATGTCTGGTCCAGGCTGGGCTAATAGCTACCACCAAGAGTGAGTGGCATCATTTGCTTATTTCAATAGTGAATCATCAGTCTCTGGCCTCTGTTGGAAGCAACTAGGGATACCTGATTCAGGACCCGAACAATGAAACTTTTCTATATATAATATAATTTTTTCCAGTAATAAAAAACATCAAAACAGAATTTTGAAAGAAGCACTGCAGGCTGTTTTTCTATGTTAGTACTTCCCTTCATCTCTGTGCTACAGGAAAGAATATTTTTCTGAAAGTGTTTGAACATGCTTTTGCTCTATGCAAGGCCTCATTTTATAATTAACTAGTGAAACTGGCAATGCTTTGCCAAAACTACTAAATATATATAGGAATTGTATGTATGTCCTAATTTCCCAAAAAATCTCCCACCATGTCCTCCTCATCCCCCTCTGTCTATTTCCTCCATCCGCCTCTCTCTGTCCATTTTCTCCCCTCCCCCCACTCTGCCCATCTCTCTCTCTCTCTCTCTCTCTCTCTCTCTATCTCTCTCTCTCTCTCTCTCTTTCTGACTTTGAGCCTTGTTTATTGTTACTGCAAACGAAACCTTGATTGAGAAATGAAGTCACTTAAAATGAATGTGTAAATTAGTTGAGGTCATTAATACGAGGGGTGCAGGAGAGATCTCTCCAGCTGCTGGATCTGTTACGATAGTAGCTTGAGTGACAGTATTTCTCATAGTTTTAGTCTGTGAACAGGTAGGATTGTAAAGTTTCAGTTTATTCATATTCCATACTAGTATTCTAATCATAAATCAATAAGGCATAAATACTTCCCTCTTAAAGCTGATTGTGATAAAGGAAACAAAGTAGCACACAGTTTTGTATATAATACTTGTTTAAAATTGTGTACGAGGAGAAAGAATATATGTGGAAAAAATAATTTGTTTAATGGTTTAAATGCCCTGATATCTTAGATAAAACTCAATGTGAGAAGGAAAACAAAACCACACATTTTCAAAGCAGAGCATTTTCTTTCTCACAGTGAGTTTTAACAGAAAATCTATACATTGTTATTTGAAAAGATATACAGCCTATGCCTATCTGAGTGTTATTAGGGTATCATATAACAGTTTGAAGTTAAACAGGCAAGAACTTTTTGAAATTGTTGCTAATGACAATTCCCCTATAATTATTATACATGTATTTATATGCCATATATATTAAAAATATGTAGCTTGTGTCTGTCTAATGGTTAGTAGAGCATCGTGAAAAATTTGAAGTAAACTGGGAAAGTCCTTTTCGAGATTTTCGCTAACAACTATGAACATTTTCTTTGTACAGTGGGGTGACAAAAGTCATGGGATACCTCTTATTATCGTATTGAACTCCTTTTGCCTGGCACAGTGTGGCAACACAGCAAGGTATGGACTCCACAAGTTGTTGGAAGCCCCCTGCAGACGTATTGAGCCATGCTGTCACTATAACCATCAATAATTGTGCAAGTGTTTCCAGTTCAGAATTTTGTACATGAATGGACTTCTTGACTATGTCCCATGTTGTCGATCTGGGTGGCCAAATCATTCACTCGAATTGTTCAGAATGTTCTTCAAATCAGTTGTGAACAGTTGTGGCCGGGTGCCAAGGTGCATTGTCATCCATAAAATTTCCATCATTGTTTGGGAAATGAAGTCCATGAAGGGCTGCAAATGGTCTTAAAGTAGTCAAACATAACCATTCCCAGTCAATGATTGGTCTAATAGGACCAGATGACCCATTCCATTCAACGTAAACACAGCCCGCACTGTTATGGAGCCACCACCAGCTAGCTCACTCAGTACCTTGTTGGAAACTTGGGTCCATCGCTTCATGGGTTTGCTTCACACTTGAACCCTACCATCAGCTCTTCCAAAGTGAAATTGGAACTCATATGACCAGGCCTTGATTTTCCAGTTGTGTTGGATCCAACCAATATGGTCACAAGCTCAGGAGAGTCACTGCAGCCGAAGTTGTGTTGTTGGCAAAGGCACTTGGATTGGTCGTCTGCTGCCATAACCCAATGATGCCAAATTTCACCCCAATGTCCTAACAGATACATTTGTTGTATGTCCAACAGTTATTTCACACAGTGTTGCGTGTCTGTTAGCACTGACATCTCTATGCAAATCCCATTGCTCTCGATTGTTAAGTGAAGGCAGATGGCCACTGCATTGTCAATCGTGATAGTTAAGTCTGAAATCATGAGCCTAGCTCCAACAACCATTCCGCGTTCAAAGTCTGTTGTGGCCATAATCACATCAGATACCTTTAAACATGAATCACCTGAGTAGAAGTAACAGCTCTGCCACTGCACTGTCCTTTTATACATTGTGTATGCAATACTTTGGCATCTGTATATGTGCTTATCACTGTCACATGACTTGTCATCTCTGTGTACGGTAACATAGATTTACATACTGTGTGTGTGTGTGTGTGTGTGTGTGTGTGGTACACACACACTATGTGATCAAAAGTATCTTGACCTCACCAAAAACATACATTTTTCATATAAGGTGTATTTTGGTGCCACCTACTGCCAGGTACTCCATATCAGCGACCTCAGTAATCATTAGACATCGTGAGAGAACAGAATGGGGCACTCAGCAGAACTCCCAGAATTCGAATGTGGTCAGGTGAGTGGGTGTCACTTGTGTCATACATCTGTATGCAAGATTTTCACACTCCTAAACATCTCTAGGTCCACTGTTTCTGATGTGATAGTCAAGTGGAAACATGAAGGGAAACGTACCGCACAAAAGCGAACAGGCCGACCTCGTCTGTCAACTGATACACTGCCGACAGTTGAAGAGGGTCGTAATGTGTAATTGGCAGACATCTATCCAGACCATTACACAGGAATTCCAAACTGCATCAGAATCCACTACAAGTACTATGACAGTTAGGCGGGAGTTGAGAAAACTTGGATTTCATGGTCGAGCGGCTGCTCATAAGCATCACATCACGCCGGTACATGTCAAATGATGCCTCGCTTGGTGTAAGGAGCCTAAACTTTTGATGATTGAACAGTGGGAAAATGTTGTGTGGAATGATGAATCACAGTACACAGTGTGGCGATCCGATGGCAGGGTATGGATATGGCGTTATCTGTCAGTGTGTGTAGTGCCAACAGTAAAACTCGGAGGTAGTGGTGTTATAGTGTGCTCGTGGCTTTCATGCAGGTGATTTGCACACCTTGTTGTTTTGTGTGGCACTACCACAGCATAGGCCTAGATTAACGTTTCAAGCACCTTCTTGCTTTCCACTGTTGAAGAGCAATTCAGGGATGGTGACTGCATCTTTAAACACGATCGAGCACCTCTTCATAATGCATGGCCTGTGGTGGACTGGTTACACGACAATAATATCCCTGTAATGGACTGGCCTGAATCCTATAGAACACCTTTGGGATGTTTTGGAATGCAGACTTTTTTTTGCCAGGCCTCACTGACCAATATCAATACCTCTCCTCAGTCCAGCAGTCCATGAAGAGTGGGCTGCCATTCCCCTAGAAACCTTCAATCACCTGATTGAACATATGCCTGCGAGAGTGGAAGCTGTCATCAAGGCTAAGGTTGGGCCAACACCATACTGATTTCCACCATTACCAATGGAGGCCGCCACAGACTTGTAAGTCAACCGAGCGAGGTGGCGCAGTGGTTAGCACACTGGACTCGCATTCGGGAGGACGACGGTTCAATCCCGTGTCCGGCCATCCTGATTTAGGTTTTCCGTGATTTCCCTAAATCGCTTCAGGCAAATGCCGGGATGGTTCCTTTGAAAGGGCACGGCCGATTTCCTTCCCCATCCTTCCCTCACCCGAGCTTGCGCTCCGTCTCTAATGACCTCGTTGTCGACGGGACGTTAAACACTAATATCCCCCCCCCCCCCCCCCAGACTTGTAAGTCATTTTCAGCAAGTTGTCCAGATACTTTCGATCACATAGTGTACCTGTATTTACAAGTGTCATTCAATAATTAAAGAGACAAATTGGTGTGGGGTAAAATTGTTAGTAAGCATCACTGGGATGAGCCCTAATCAGCTGATGTGTCAACATTGTTTTGTTTATAATATCAAAAATTCATTTCAAGACGGCAAGTCCGCTTGAAACGTCCACATTAGTTGAAAAAAAGTATTGTTATTCATGTTTTTACTTGCAGAATGCGAGAAACCGGTGAATATGTATATTGTAGAATGTCTAAAGTTTATGGTGAATGTTGTATGAATTGTGCAAATTTTTACAAGCGGGTAGAGCAGTTCAAAAATGGTCGTGACTCAGTCACTGACAAACACTGTTATGACCAAATGACAGTTTCAAGTCCCTCATTTTAAAGTCAAATTGCTGACATTATTCGTGCCAACTGCCATGTGACTGTGGGAAATGAAGTTGATAAGGTTGAAGTTTGTACTGATATAGTTCATAACAGTATCTGTATTGTTTTGTAAAAATAAATGCTTTTTTCTCCAGACCAATTTCTCTCTTTAATTATTGAATGACCCGTGCATATAGTCAGTGTCCATCTGATGTTTACTTAGGCAACACGGAAAAATTTGAAGTAAATCAGTCAAGAACTATTAAAGATTTTTGGTAACAACGTTAAACAACTTATTTTTGTATAGGTGTGTAGGTATAGGATTTTTATATACTATGTATGTTGTTTAAAAAATGGTTACTCTATTTCTTTCCAGAGATGTTCATTTGAGTTGCATGTAAAAATTTGAACTAAATTGGTCAGGAACATTTCAAGATCTTTGCTAAAATTTGAAAACTTAATAAACCATGGAATAATGTAGATAGAGAGGTAAAAACTGACACACAACAGTTCACAAAATGTCCGACAGATAGCGCTGGACAGCAAAACATCAGTGACTGTGCATGACAATCGTGTATAAAAGGAACTGTAATGAGCTAGAGAATCAGATGCGCCAGCAGTCGCAGCATGTTGACGTTACCTGAAAAGGCGCTTTTAGTGAAGCTGTATTATCAGAATGGGGAATGTGCTAGTTCAGCATTGCGATCCTATCGTAGGAAGGGGATTCGAACGGGTAAAGGTCCGTTGACAAATGCAGCTGTGGGGAGAATGATTTCGAATTTTGAAGCCATGGGTTGATAGATGATAGACCCCATGGTGGCCGACTGAGCACAAGGCGTAATGCTGCTGCGACAGTTCAGGAAGAAATGGAGACTGTAGCGGGTTCGTCTATGCACGGGGAAGTCAGCGCTTGTACAGTCGCATGTCGCACCGGTATTCCATACACTACTGTTTGGTTGGCACTTAGGCGTACCCTCTGATGCTATCCATACAAAATCCATTGGCATCATGAACTGTTAACTGGCGATTTAGTGAAGCGGAGGGCATTTGCGGTGTGGGCGTTTCAAAAGATGGCGGAAGATGACAATTGGTTGAGTAACGTGTTGTGGACCGACAAAGCTCACTTCAGGCTCTGAGGGTCTGTCAACGCTCACAATTGCAGAATTTGGGCTACCGAAAATCCTAGAACTGTCGTGGAAACTCCATTGCACGACGAGAAAGTCACGGAATGGGTTGGATTTACCACATCTACCGTTATCGGGCCTTTTTTCTTCGAAGATATGCATGATTCTGGTTTTGTAACTGCTACCATGACAGGTGAGAGGTACACTGATATGTTACAGAATCGCATCATGCCCAGCCTGGCTGATAAACATCTGCTGGAATGTACAATGTTTATGCAGGATGGCGCTCCACCTCATATTGCTAGGTGCGTGAAAGATCTCTTGCACGCGTCTTTTGGTGGTGATCGTGTGCTCAGCCCCCACTTTCGTCATGCTTGGCCTCCCAGGTCCTCAGACCTCAGTCCGTGTGTTTATTGGCTTTGGGGTTACCTGAAGTCGCAAGTGTATCGTGATCGACCGACATCTCTAGGGATGCTGAAAGACAACATCTGACTCCAATAACTCACCATAACTCCGGACATACTTAACAGTGCTGTTCACAACATTATTTCTCGACTACAGCTATTGTTGAGGAATGATGGTGGACAAATTGAGCATTTCCTGTAAAGAACATCATCTTTGCTTTGTCTTACTTTGTTATGCTAATTATTGCTATTCTGATGAGATCTGTCGGACATTTTTTGAACTTTTGTATTTTTATGGTTCTAATAAAACCCCACGTCATTCCAAGCATGTGTGTCAATTTGTACCTCTCTATCCACATTATTCCATGATTTACTCAGTTTTCAAATTTATACTGACTTTTTGATCACCTGGTATATTAAAAATATGTAGCCTATGTCTGTCTGAAAGTTATTAAAGTATTGTGTAAAAATAGGAATTAAATCGGTTAAGAACTTCGTGAGATTTTTGGTAACAATATTAAACTACAACCTGTCTTTGTATAGTAATATAGATAGAGGGTTCAGAGGTCCATGAGGTTCTCAAACATTTTCCTCAATGTCAAATGATATTTTATGGTGGTGTGAAAGTGGAATATGCAAAACATACATATCCTGTTGCGTATTGCTTCAACAATTTATCATCTATTCTAAACAGATTACAAGAAATAGCGTAAAATTGTTTTAGGTACCACTAAGGCGGTTATAGTGAGCTGCGGGTGCCCATATTGGGGTGCAATGGGGTGTGTGAATTGTGTGTCGGGTCCCCCCCCCCCCCCCCTCCAATTTTTCAGGGAAAGGAATAAATATAGTGTAGTCAGGTTATTTTTTTTCCCAAAAAAATGATTTAAAGGATGGTATTACACATTTTCTTTAGCAGAATTGAACTGAAATTTTTGAAGACTATACTTAAAAGTCGCCATTCACCTTCCAAAATATTACAAATACTTCATAAACCCCCTTCCCTCTGGTTTACACCAACCCCCTCCCTCCCTTCCTACTACTCACTATTGTATGGGTGATGTTGTAAGCTGTGGTACTCGTTGACTTAAAGTAAATTTTTGTGATTTTTTAAGAAAATGAGTGAAACCTTCTTGAATAATTATTTTCTTTGATTTTTAGGTGGTAGCCCTCCAACAATGCCTTTCACATTGTCAAGCCTTGTACAGCTGTCTCTAACACTCAAAGAAGTCTCCCTTGGTTTGGTAGAGTTGGCATTTCCAGACTCGAGGCCTTCTGTACGTGATGATTATAAGGCAGCAGTACGGGGCAGAGAGCAGCCAGCTCCAGCATGTCCACAGGACACACAGATGTGGGCACATTTGTTTAAGGTCTGTTAACTGGAAATAACTTTCCAAAGTTTTATATTTTTATTTGTTACAGGATACCTTCTGCTAAAGAAGTTACAGAAGTGTGAGGCTTGTTACTGTACCCAACACATTTTCTTTTAAAAAAAAATAGAAAAAAATCATGCATTTTCTTTTGTATTTTGCACACGTTGGTAATGGTGAAAGATTAGGTACTACACAATGTGCATTATGAGTCTTTCATGGAATGGAGGCTGCCAGGTAGTGATGCAAGTTGACATAATGGCTTTACTAATGGTATTAAAATGTGTGGCTAATGCTTATGTAATTCACCTTTTCAATTTTACTTTGCCTGTGGCACACCTGTGTTCCATACACTGTGTTGAGAAATTATTTTAGACCCTGTTTTTCATATCATGACCAGGACTGCTGTGAGCTGTTAACTGTCATTTGTCAATCAATATACAACCAGTAGATTTTCAGCAGTACTTATCAGTCTGGTAAACCAGGTTTTGGTATACAAGGCTGTGTCAGACAATAACTGCTCATCAGCATTAAAGATGTAAGAACTCTGATGACCCACAGACTCACTTAATTCATTGTATGAAATTAATGTGTTTCATACAAATTGTAGAGTTTACATGTACCTTTGTCAGCCAAATTTTGACATTTCAAAAGACTTTAAAACCAAGCATAAATATATCTATTAGCATTATGAAAACTGTAGGGTGTTAGTAAGGATTTCAGTGTTTTAATGTACCTATTAATCATATGTTGCTCTATATATTACCCATCAGTGACATGCATCAGCAGTTACAGGGTAATAATTAAGACTTATGGTGTAGCTTTGCAGTTGTTTGTTTGTTTGTTTGTTTGTGTGTGTGTGTGTGTGTGTGTGTGTGTGTGTGTGTGTGTGTTTCTTTAAATTACCATTATCCCCATTATGTCTCTCCCCCCACCCCACTGCTGGCCTTTCACTTCCTCAGCTCAGACATGCTCATTTTGTGAGTAGAAAACCCAGAATGCAATCACAACAATTTGGAAAGGCTAGATCGCTACTCACCATTTAGAGCTACTGTTGAATCTCATAGGCACAGTGAAAAAGACTGCTTGATATATTCAGCTATCAGACTAATTCCTTCATCATTCATAGAAAACTGTCACACAAGTACAACTCACTCACACATGGCCACTTTTTATTTCTGGGCACTAAGGCCCAACTGTGATTGTAGATGGGGGAAGAACAATGTTTGGTGGGGTGGGTAGTGGGGGTACAGAAGAGGCATGAGGTGCAATCATGCAAGGATGTGGTGGGGACGAAGTAAAGCTGCTGGGGGTAGCATCAGAAATTTGTGTACGGGGTAGGGGAAGGGGGAGAGGAGAAGTAGAGAAGAGGAAAGGACTATCTAAGTGCATTGGTGGGATAGAAGGCATTAATAGTACTGGAGTGGGAGGAGGGTATGGGATAGGCAGGTGAAAGAGAGGGACTAGTGAAGATTTGAGTCCAGGGTTGTTAAGAAATTAAGGATTAGTTGCAGGGAGAGTTCCCACCTGCACAGTTCAGAAAATCTTATGTTGGTGGGAAGAATCCACATGGCACTGACAGCGAAGCAGTGGATGAAATGAAGCAAATTATGTTCGGCAGCACGCTCAGCAAGCTGTCCCTCAGCCACAGTTTGAGAGTGGTTATTCATGCAAACAGACAACTTGTTGATTGTCATTCATGCCCATGAAGATTGTGGCACAGTGATTGCAACTAAGTTGGTAGATCACATGTCTGCTTGCACAATTGACCCTTCCCTTTGTAGTGTAGGAGATGCCTCTGACAGGACTGGGGCAGTTGAAGTGTGAGTGTAGGGGACAGGTTTTGCATCTAGGTCAATTGCAGGGATATGAATCATGAGGCACAGGTTTGGGAGCAGGGGTAGAGTAGGAACAGTCAAGGATATTTTGTAGGTTGGTTGGGCAGCGGAGGGTTGGGGAGAACATTTTCCATGTAAGGGCATGATTAGACTGGGGGGAGGGGGGGGGGATTTGAGAGAATGTTTCTGGGACGGAACTGATGGAGAATGTGGTTCAAATGCTCTAGTCCCAGATGATACTGTGTACCAAGAGGGGTGCTGCTTTATGGCCAGACAGTGGGTATCTGGGGGACGGTAGGTGACCACGAAGACATGGCACACCAGATCTGTTTTTGGAGAAGGTGAGAGGATAATTTTGGTTGTTGAAGATCTCTCTGACTTTGGAGAGGGCTGCTCCTCACTACAGATATGTCGTACAGTGGTGGAGAGGCTGTACGATCTGGTTCAGCAAAGAGGGGAGAAGGTGTTGAGGTTCTGGAGGAATGTTTGTGGTGCTTCCTCTTCTGTGGTCCAGATCATGATGATGATATCAGTGAATCTGAACCAAGTTGAGGTGTTTGGAATTCGGGATGGTTAGGCAGGATTCCTCTAGATGAATAGGTTAGCATAGGGCAGTGCTAAGTGGGTGCCCACTGCTATACAAGGGATGTGCTTTTAGGTGATGCCTTCAAAGGAGAAGTAATAGTGGGTTGGGTATAGTTGGCCGTCAAGACCAGAAAGGACGTTGTGGTTTGGATTCAGTAGAGCAATGGGGAAGGTAGTGTTCAGCAGTGACAGCCCATGGGCATAGGGGATGTTAGTGTAAAGTGAGATGGCATTGACAGTGATGAGCAGGGTACCAGTT
Source organism: Schistocerca nitens (assembly GCF_023898315.1). Lineage (NCBI taxonomy): Eukaryota > Metazoa > Arthropoda > Insecta > Orthoptera > Acrididae > Schistocerca > Schistocerca nitens. Next base: position 658,479,584 of record NC_064614.1, on the reverse strand, counting down.
GCTAAAGGAACAAGAACTGTTGAAAGTCACTAGAGGACATAGTTTATAATGGTTATATAGAAGGTAGGTTAGGGGTAAGGGGGTGAAGATGTTGGTCCACAAGGGCAGAGATTGCCTCTGTGGGGGAGCGATAACCAGCCACAATGGGGCATCCTGGGTGTTTGGGTATATGTACTTGAGGAAGTTGGGAATCTGGGGTAAGGGAAGGGGGGAGGAGGGGAGTTGAGAGAGTATTTCTGGGACAGAACTAGCTTGTTACCCTATTGAATTTCATACCCAACAGTCTACATCCTCCACCCTAACCCCTCCCCCTCCTCTTATTCAAGCATACATAGCTCCCAAGCTTAAGAAGAGGCTGTCAGTAATCACCGAATTTGCTACAGTATTTAGGTCTACTTTTACAGTAATCACTTTTTTGTTGTGATATTTCCCAAATTTGCTACAGTATTTAGGCCTACTTTTACAGTTATCACTTTTCTGTTGTGAGATTTTTAACTTTCAATTTTTTCACTTTCCTTCTTACTACAGTCGACATGGTAAGTAAATACATGGCTACTGGTCTTTGGAACATCTGCAGATGCTTTTGCCTTATTCTTTTTTCACTTTCACTCCAGATATCATTTGCACTGTGTAATTTCATGTAATAATTTGTGTCAGGCTTGTCTAAGGAAACTGTTAACAGTTGTCGAAGGAACAAAACAGTCTAATTCCCTGCTTTTTTGACAAAACACTGCAAAGGAGTCTTTTAGTTAACACTGGTTTTGAATTCTAAAAAGATGAATGGAAACACTGAACATAAACAGTGTCACAAAATTACCAAAAATTTCATGAGTTGCTAGTAATTTAATACCAGCATGGGGAAGGATAAATAGGTGAATTGAGTATCTTATGATGCCACCTGGTGAGAAAAACCTACCTCTATGGAAAAACCACAACAGCCTACAGACAAATACCTTGAACCTTATGATGTCACTTGATTCAATAGCAGTTTTATTCCTATTCGTTAAGCTGACACACAGAGAGTGAAAAATTAGTCATTACTCAGGATAACCTGTCGTGGTAAGCTGAGGTGACGAAATCGTTCATAGCCAAGTTTGCTATGTACTCAGGAAGGAAATCAACACAATCTATAAAACATTTTAGTGCCATATAATTAGCAAAACACAACCAGTACCTTTTCCATTTTTTTAAAAACATCAATTGTAAAATTTCTATTTCCATAGCAACTTCCCGTAACACCATATTAAGGTGAAAGTTCCGTAACTGGACAATACGTAATAATTGGCAGCCATGAACAGGCATCTTACTAATATCACCTATTCCAGTTATATCTGCTGTCCCTCCTGTTAACACATATCTACCCATTAACCTGTGCCCCAATCTATTATTGTCTTGTTATTTATTTTTATTCGTATTTTCACTTTGATCTCATCTATTCCACATCTGTTTTATTTCATTTTTCACTATAGACCCTAATCACTCAGGTTTTATCTTTTTCTTACCCTGTCAACTACGGAACCTTGTTCCTTCCATCTGTACCAATGCCCAATACAGAAAAGTTTCCCTATTCCTAGCCAGAACTCAGTTTCACATGTTGTTCCTGCATTGTTACCTAGTTCATGGATACCCTCAAATGGCTTGACCGTCAATTTACCCATCTCCAGCTGCAACTTCTCCATCCACAATTCAATACTAATCGGAACCAAACCATCTTGCACTACCTCCGTTCCGTTCTTAAAATCCTCAACCTCTGAAATCCCAAGTTTCTAAAGCCAATCTCCCAGGCTGAAACACTTACCCTCCAGGAACTCGAGCAACATGCACACCACCACCTCAGAAAAATTGTCCAATCTATTCACCTCATACTCCTGCCTAGGATTACCATCACCCACCGTCACCACAAAAGCCTACAAACCATGGCTTGCAGACATTCTATGTTAAGCCATCCCCAGAAATTCCCTCCCTCCACACTACAGAATCCAGAGCATAAACAAACCTGCAGCACATTTGTACCTCTCCTCCAAAAGCCTCAGTCCTGGAGAAGTACAGCCTTTTCCAAAGGCCTTACCTTATGCCCCACTCCCAAATTCATCATGCTAGGCTTGTTAAAGACCCTCTCTCCTTCTCATGATTCAATCAGTGGAAATGTTTTCCCCACTAACCCCAACAATAAGACTCAGCCCAAAACCAGTACTGAATGCTGTGTGACTCAATTTATTCCTCCAACCATGATCCACACCTGCTGCATCCAAATCATCCCCTGTTAACTTTCCAGAATATCCTAACCTTGAACCATACCTCACAATCGTTCACCAAATCCTTAAACATGGAGACCAACCTCACATCTGCAGAAAGAACCACAATCAACTGCCTAAAACCTTATACTGACCTTATAATTCTACCTGCTGACCAATGCTCCACCAATTCGGTTATGAACCACAGGGACTACCTGTAGACGATCTCCACCAGCTGCAAGATAACGTCTACCTACAAGCCATGCCACAGTGACCCTATTACAGAAGTACAGCAGGATCTCTAGTCCATCCTCAAAACCCTAGGGCCTTCATCAATGTCAACCATATGGCTACATCAGTACCTCAGCCCACATCAAATCTACAAACCACCAATAATACCTCCACTTTAACAATTGTCATCCATTCTACACCAAGAAGACCCTTCCATACAGCCTACCCAGCCGTAGTTGACACACCTGTCATAATAAGCCATCCCTCTCCAAAAATGCCAAGGGTTTGAGAGAGGCATTCACCGAGCAGAATTTCACTCCCATCTTGCCCAAAAATAGATCTGTAATGCTGTCACTCCCCAGTCACCTACCATCCCCCACATATCCACTGTCTGCCCACAAAGCGGTACCCCTCTTATCACACAGTACCATCCAGGAATGGAGCATCTGAACACATTCTTCACCATGGTATGACTATCTCTCATTATGCCTGACTATCTCTCATCATGCCTGAAATGGGAAATATCCTCCCCAATGCTCTGACACCCACCCAACCTACAAAATATTCCTGGCTGTTCCTATTCGACCCCTGCTCCCAGCCCTGTGCCTCAGGGCTCATACTCCTGCTAATGCAAGACCTGTCCCATATACCTCACACTCAAACTACCCCATTCCTGTCACAGGCATCTCATACACTACAAAGGATAGGGCCAACTGTACAAGCAGCCATGTGATCTACCGACATAGCTGTAACCACTGTGCCATAATCTTTGTAAGCAGGACAACTAACAAGTTGTGTGTCCGCATAAATAGTCACTGCCAAGCTGTGGCCGAATGACAGCTGGACTACCGTGTTGCTGAGCATGCTGCCCAAAACAATGTGCTTCAGTTTAATGGCTGCTTCCTCGTCTGTGCCATGTGGATGCTTCCCACCAATACCAGCTTTTCTGGAGTATTCTGGTGGGAACTCTATCTACAGCAAATACTGTAGTCCCGTAGCCCTGCTGGCCTCCACCATTACTAGTCCCTGTCCTTCACCTGCCTATCCCCTTCCCTTTTCCCACACTAATATACTTGCATAATCCTTTCCTTTCTCTATATTTCTTATTTACCATTCCACCTCCCCCTTCCCTCACCCCGCCGGCCGGGGCGGCAGAGCGGTTCTAGGCGCTACAATCTGGAACTGCGCGACCGCTATGGTCGCAGGTTCGAATCCTACCTTGGGCGTGGATGTGTGTGATGTCCTTAGGTTAGTTAGGTTTAAGTAGTTCTATGTTCTAGGGGACTGATGACCTCAGAAGTTAAGTCCCATAGTGCTCAGAGCCTTCCCTCACCCCCAGTATATAGCAGCCTTATCCATCCCCATCAGATCCCTGCACACTCCCACAGGCAGTACCAGCATGTTCCCCCATCCTACCCCGCTATTCCTCTGCCTCCCTCCCTCTGTGTCTTTTCTGTATCCCCCACTACCCACTCCAGCAAAGATACCTGCTTAATCAGTGTTTCTCATCGCAAAGTGTGGCAGACATGGTGTCCATTGTATTTGCTGAATGCTCCAAAGTAACCTGCATCTGTTGCACTAATCACACTGTTTGTTTATGAAAATGGATGTGTATAAAATAGCTGCATCCTCTTTTTTGACTGTTAAAGAAGGGCAGAGATAATCATGAAAAAGTTCTGGACTCAGTGATGTCTTGAGACAAGTGACAAAACATTCCAAAATATCAGCTTAAAATATAGCATTTCATAAACTGTTGAATTCCATTATAAGCATCATATAATGCTGATTGGAACAGTAAACTTCAACCTATACCCTAGCACATTGTTCTTTAGATTGACCATATGAAAAGTCATTGACAGACTACCTACAAAATAATGCATTCATTTTGATCACTTTATTGAATATAATTTGTGAACACATCACTTCATTTTTTCTAAGGAGATAATCTCAGGAAAGGAAGTACATTACAATGCCAGTCCCACAATTCTTACACTGAGAAGCAGTTCACATTTCAAAATACAAGCATTCTCAATTTAAAATTTACAATATTTTCAAAAATTTCATATATGTATGAAAAGCATAAAATAAGAGAAACCTTTAACTACCAATATGTAGTTTTCCCGTCATTTTATTGCAACAAATCTTACCAAAAAAGATGTTTTTGAGAGATCCTCCACGTGCTGGTGCTCTGAAAGAACTTATAGTCATAGCACATACCTTCAAAAACCACCAAATACGGAGTTCAACTCCATATGACTGAATCCAATATGACTATTTCTCTCTATGAGGCGAAAATCTGGCTTGGCAGACTCTTTCTTTCATGCTTTGCCTTTCAGTAGAACATGTATTTCCACACTGTGGTGTCATAAAACTTGACCAGGACATCCATTAATGCTTTCACATATCGTGAGAAGTTGAATTTTAGTGTCCGTAACTGACTTTGTTGTCACATTGGTTAGCACATTGGACTCACATTTGGGAGCACAATGGCTCAAATCCCTGTCCCGCCATCCAGTTTTATGATGTCCTTATGTTGCTTAGGGCAAGTGCTGGGATGGTTCCTTTGAAAGGGCACAGCCAATTTGCTTTTCCATCCTTCCCCAGTGCGAGCTTGTGCTCCAAATGTAATGACCGTGTTGTCGACAGAACTTAAAACACTAACATTTCTTCCTCTTCTGTTGGCTTTAGCACCTTGTAGACAACACTGGCGTGTGTGTGTGTGTGTGTGTGTGTGTGTGTGTGTGTGTGTGTGTGTTGTACTTATGGGAATGCATTTGAATAATGAAGGGCTTAGTCCTGTGGCTGAATATCTAGTATTCTGTTTCACTGGACCAGTCTGCAGCTCATTGCCTCATCAGTGTGGTGAGTAGCAATCTGTCCTTTCCATATTGTCGTCATTTTTTGAACAGTGTTGACCTGGCATTCCTTCAAACCATATCCGGTATGACTAAGTTTGCTTTTCCTTGTAATAAATTTATCCATCTTCGTTGATTATCTAGTCACCCTTCTCTTTAGTAAAATATGTTTTGTGTAATTTATTCGACAATGAAATAAACTATGGTAATTTATATAATTTTCACTATACCTCAATTGTCCTTGTACATATGTCCATCACCAATGTTACTGCTTTGGAAATACTAAACATTTAGTGAAAAGTTGTTACATCTACTTTCAGCAGTCAGATCAGACTGCCATTTTTTCTGAAATTGTGAAGTACAAGTACAGAAAGTTCCATGAGTGAATTTTATTATTATTATTATTATATTTTATATTAGAGGAGCGCAGAGTATTTACTCTTTTAACTTTGTTGATTATTTGATAGAAATTAAGATTGATAATAGGGTATTTGACAGTTTTCTGGAAATTGTTTTAAATGATTAAGTATGTCATCTTATGATCCTAACGTGCTTTTCTCCCTCTTAGAAAGTTCAGTATTCTTCTACAAAAATGGATATGAAATTAAAGTAATTTGAAAGCCCGCTAAAACGCTCCATTCGAATCATGAGGTAGACTGTCAAATTTTACAATTTTCTGTCCATAGATTGCTGGTTCAAATCTAACGTGAAAGAACATTTTAACTTACTTGTAAAACAACTTGACAGTCCTTTCGTATGACAACCAAATCACAAATGCAAAACTTCACCACACTGATCAGAAACAGAGTTTTCCTTGCTGTTTACAAACACTTAGATTTGCAGCCGCTGTTCACACACCTTATGTTCAAAAAATATTTTCTAGTTAATGTGACCATACAGTTTTTACTTTATTAGAAACAATGTTTTTGTCTTTTCACTGTCCAGATAGGATCCTTATTGTTTAAACTTTTGCAATTTCATCATCTTAAATAAAGATGAAGTAAGTCTGCTTTGGACGCCAAAGTTAGTTTACACTCACAAGCTTCACAGCCCTTACATTTGTGTCACCTGCATGTTGTACACACGTTATATTTCTCCATGTAACCGCATTGTCCTACACCTCATGTACTGTAGGTATATGGTGATACTTTCACCAGTAGCAATGCTTCCCAGAAAAGTGAATTGTTTGTTCACAAAGTAAATGCATTTATTCTCGATTGTCCATATCTCAGACTAAGATTAATGTGAAGCTATATATAACACATCCCACAATCGAAACAACTGCTACAATAAGTTCTTGCAAATCCTATTTTCGTATTTTGTGTAAAACTTATGTATGACCCTTCCCGGATTCGAATGTGTGACCCCGTTATCTTCAGTTGGACACATCATTGTTGTGCCACTGAACACCTGCTAGAAACAGATTCTCCGCTCAGTGTCTTCTACAGAGGAAATAAGCATTAAATTTTATCAAGAATAATTTTCTTGTGCTTTGGGTTGTATGTAGCTCATGACTGGTGGTCAACAATCTAGTTATTAGATAAGGACCCATTTGCAAAAGTTCTACATTTCCTCAGTTCTGAGTGAATTTAATGATGTTAAAAGGCAGCAGGGAAAAGAATGTCTGTTGTTGCACGTATCGCCACTCTAAGGGGATGTAGCATAAATGCATCAACTTTTGCAAGGCTTACACTATCAGCATTCACGAAATTCCTTTCTGCTGTTACTTGAAAGTTGTAATTGCATTTTCCATTACTTACGGCTTCATCTTACTCTTAGCCTGTGACGTCACCAGTGTATCATCCAATAACAGAGAGTTTTTGATCATGTGATCATGATATTAAATGATTTTTAAGCTTTAATTACATAAAAATAAGAAATTTTTTTTCCACCAATTCCTGTTGAAAAAAATGCAGAATTTGTTGTGGAACATCATAGAATATTTGTGCTTCAGCCCCTATAGTATGATGAAGTTCCTATAGGTGGCGGCCCTATACATATTCTTCAAAATTGCATCTGTAATGGAGGTGCATTGCAAGCGGAGAGCCATTATTGAGTTTCTTTTGGTGGAAAACCTAAGCATATCGGATATTCAGAGGAGTTTGCAGAATGTCTTTGGAGACCTAACAGTGAACAAAAGCATGATAAGTCTGTTGTCATCAAAACAAGGTCTCACAAATCTGTCTAATCTCCAGCATGACAGCTGTGTGCACACAGCTGTGACTTGTGCAGTGGTGAAATGTGTGAACATTCTAATTCAAAGTAATTGATGGATCACTTTCAAACACCTCGCTGCACAACTGGACGTCTCTGTTGGTAATGCTGACACTCATCGAGCTGTTGGGGCACTGAAGGATGTGTGCCAACTGGGTTCCTCACTACCTAACAGAAGACCATAAATAGCAATGAAGAACTGTCTGTGTGGAATAGCTTCTGCATTACAAGGCTGATTGTGACAATTTTTTGTCAAACCTTATCACAGGCAACGAAACATGGTTTCATCACTTCGAAATGGAAACAAAATGGCAATTCATGGAGTGGCCACCACATCACTTCTCCTAATGCAAGTCACCTATGAAGCCTATTGTACTACGCTCAGGAAATTGAAGAAACAGCATCCCCATTGCCTTCTAATGAAGTTCTCTGTATCATGACAACACAAGGCCTCACACAAGTCTGTGCACCCGAAAAGAGCTTACAGAACTTCATTGGACTGTTCTTCCTCATCCACCCTACAGCCCAGGTCTCTCACCTTGCAACTTCCATCTGTTTGGCCCCATGAAGGTTACACTCTATGGGAAGCAGTATGTGGATGATGGTGAGGTTATTGTTGCAACAAGACGTTGGCTCCAACATTGACCAGGGGGTGATACCATGTAGGCATACAGGCCCTCCCAGTAAGGTGACATAAGGCCATCGTATTGAATGGAGATTATGTTGAAAAAATAGCACTTCGTAACCAAAAGAGTTGAGAATAATATGGTGTATTCGAATCCTGAATAAAACCAATCTGCCTTCAGAAAAAAATGTTGGATTACTTATTGAATGCCCCTTGCAGTGATAATAATTAGAATAACCATTTTAATTTTTTGGGTCACCTGTCTTCTGACCTGTTTTGTTCTGCCTGCCACAATTTCATCTCTTGCGCCAATCATTTCATTTCTGAGTAGCACCTACACCCAACTTCCTCACTTATTTGTTCTATATGTTATAACCTCACCTTCCCAGTAATTGTGGTCTCCCATGGCACACTCTGAAACCATGGAAATTATTCACTGATGTCTTAATAAAAGTTCTACTATCCTGTCCTTTCTGCTAGTTTGAGTATTCCATATATTCTCTTCCTTGTGGATTCCACAGAGAAATGCATAATGAGCATGAAGCTCATAAAATCTGACTAGTTTTGAGGTATTTTTCTTTTCCAGATGTAATCAAACAATCCAAAATCGTCTTGGAGGTAAGGAAACTTGGTGCACAGGGTAGAGCTTAGGGCAGTTTCTTGAGCTGATACTTGTCTCAAAGTGCTATAGATCAACCATATACTCTCAATGGTTGCCTTCATTTTTGTTTGTCAGAATATTCTTAGTTTTTTAGGTATGTCAGCATAATATAAATAAAAATTGGACACTCGTGTGTCTTGAAGATGATACTGAGTCACCACTTTTTGACGTTGCAGGTTACTGTAGGTCTGGTGCGACAGCTTCACTCTCGTGACATCAGGAGACCATTCTGTCCTGAAAACCACTGGATTTCAAAACAAATTACCATACCAGTTGATAAACCATCAGATTTCACATTAAGGCGACGTCGACTGAGAGTTTACAGGCCATTTCAAGGACTGAGAGCGTTCACAAAGGAAGAACTAGGTAATGCAAATAACTCTGAGCATAAATAAATTTTTGGAGATACTTCTTTGTTGATGGGAAGTAGAAATTTGAGTAATATTCATGTTTACATGTGAAGAGAATAATTTAGTGTTAATTTCTCTGTGTTCTGTCTTTGAGTGCATGTGCATGCGTGCATGCATGAATGTGTTTGTTTTTGTTTTTTCCAGTATAATACATAAAAGTCAGTCTTCCTCTTCACTATTTTTGAGTATTTGAACGGAAGAAACTTTGGGTACTCAATATGGAAATGTTACTACACTTGAGTAATGATTGGCCTCAGCCACATAACATAATGTGGTTCTGCTTCTAGTACCAACTGTCTTCAAATTCACTGTATATGTAGTGACATCTTCTAATTCCAAAATGCATGACTTGTGATTGTACCTGTTAGCTTGCTATCTTTAAGTACATTTAAAACTGTTTTGTCACAATCCCCGTATGCCGATAGTTTGAAATACAGGTTTGAATGGTGGGTGCACAGTCATATCTATCTGAGGTATGTATCAAATTTGAGATTCTCTCTGACTTCTCAGTACATGCACATCATATTTTGCAAATTTATGAGTCTTTAACATTACAATTTAGAGTTAACTGCCTGTTTGAATTTATGCATATACTGCAATCTACTAATATAGTTGTAGGACAGAGACCTGTCAGTAGTTTTTTGTTCAGCAATTTTGTACTTCTTCTGCCCCTATTTTTTTTTATTTTTTTCTTCAAGATGTACTGTAACACCTGTGGTATGTGGATGAGAAGGTATATAAGGCATTTGTAAATAGACAAATGTGTAAATATAGCTATTACATTTAAACACATTTAGAATTTTACCAATTGCAGTCTCTAAGGAGCTGTACACATGAACATGAAAGTGTCCTTGATTCTACTATGCATTCAAGTAAATATTGACCAAATGCTATTATTTTACTTTAGCAGGTGTTTTCATTATATTGTACCAAAAAGCCAGTTTGTCTAATGTATAACTTCTTACGTGTACCATGTTTGAGTTTGTACATCCAGATTCTGTGTTTTTATTATATTTGTTCTGTCAGTGACTAGTCTTGGCTTTAATCTGCATTGCAACTGATGTTGTGTGTTCAGTATGCAACTTTGTATTGCATTGGAAACGTCTGTACAGATTTTGCACTTGTTGTTGTTGTGGTCTTCAGTCCTGAGACTGGTTTGATGCAGCTCTCCATGCTACTCTATCCTGCACAAGCTTCTTCATCTCCCAGTACCTACTGCAACCTACATCCTTCTGAATCTGCTTGGTGTATTCATCTCTTGGTCTCCCTCTATGAATTTTACCCTCCACGCTGCCCTCCTACACTAAATTTGTGATCCCTTGATGCCTCAGAACATGTCCTACCAACCGATCCCTTCTTCTAGTCAAGTTGTGCCACAAACTTCTCTTCTCCCCAATCCTATTTAATTCCTCCTCATTAGTTATGTGATCTACCCATCTAATCTTCAGCATTCTTCTGTAGCACCACATTTCGAAAGCTTCTATTCTCTTCTTGTCCAAACTGGTTATCGTCCATGTTTCACTTCCATACATGGCTACACTCCATACAAATACTTTCAGAAACGACTTCCTGACACTTAAATCTATACTCGATGTTAACAAATTTCTCTTCTTCAGAAACGATTTCCTTGCCATTGCCAGTCTACATTTTATATCCTCTCTACTTCGACCATCATCAGTTATTTTGCTCCCCAAATAGCAAAACTCCTTTACTACTTTGTCTCATTTCCTAATCTAATCCCCTCAACATCACCCGATTTAATTTGACTACATTCCATTATCCTCGTTTTGCTTTTGTTTATGTTCATCTTATATCCTCCCTTCAAGACACCATCCATTCCGTTCAAGTGCTCTTCCAAGTCCTTTGCTGTCTCTGACAGAATTACAATGTCATCGGCGAACCTCAAAGTTTTTATTTCTTCTCCATGGATTTTAATACCTACTCCGAATTTTTCTTTTGTTTCCTTTACTGCTTGCTCAATATACAGATTGAATAACATCAGGGAGAGGCTACAACCCTGTCTCACTCCCTTCCCAACCACTGCTTCCCTTTCATGCCCCTCAACTCTTATAAGTGCCATTTGGTTTCTATACAAATTGTAAATAGCCTTTTGGTCCCTATATTTTACCCCTGCCACCTTCAGAATTTGAAAGAGAGTATTCCAGTCAACATTGTCAAAAGCTTTCTCTAAGTCTACAAATCCTAGAAACATAGGTTTGCCTTTCCTTAATCTAGCTTCTAAGATAAGCCATAGGGTCAGTATTGCCTCATGTGTTCCAATATTTCTACGGGATCCAAACTGATCTTCTCCAAAGTTGGCTTCTACTAGTTTTTCCATTTGTCTGTAAAGAATTCGCATTAGTATTTTGCAGCTGTGACTTATTAAACTGATAGTTTGGTAATTTTCACATCTGTCAACACCTGCTATCTTTGGGATTGGAATTATTATATTCTTCTTGAAGTCTGTGGGTATTTCGCCTGTCTCATACATCTTGCTCACCAGATGGTAGAGTTTTATCAGGACTGGCTCTCCCAAGGCCGTCTTTATTTCTAATGGAATGTTGTCTACTCCCGGGGCCTTGTTTCAACTCAGGTCTTTCAGTGCTCTGTCAAACTCTTCACGCAGTATCATATCTCCTATTTCATCTTCATCTACATCCTCTTCCATTTCCATAATATTGTCCTCAAGTACACCGCCCTTGTATAGACCCTCTATATACTCCTTCCACCTTTCTACTTTCCCTTCTTTGCTTAGAACTGGGTTTCCATCTGAGCTCTTGATATTCATACAAGTGGTTCTCTTTTCTCCAAAGGTCTCTTTAATTTTCCTGTAGGCAGTATCTATCTTGCCCCTAGTGAGATAAGCCTCTACATCCTTACAATTATCCTCTAGCCATCCCTGCTTAGCCATTTTGCACTTCCTGTCAATCTCATTTTTGAGACGTTTGTATTGCTTTTTGCCTGCTTCATTTACTGCGTTTTTATATTTTCTCCTTTCATCAATTAAATTCAATATTTCTTCTGTTACCCAAGGATTTCTACTAGCCCTCGTCTTTTTACCTATTTGATCCTCTGCTGCCTTCACTACTTCATCCCTCAAAGCTACCCATTCTTCTTCTACTGTATTTCCTTCCCCCATTCCTGCCGTTTGTTCCCTTACGCTCTCCCTGAAATTCTGTACAACCTCTGGTTTAGTCAGTTTATCCAGGTCCCATCTCCTTAAATTCCCACCTTTTTGCAGTTTCTTCAGTTTTAATCTACAGTTCATAACCAATAGATTGTGGTCAGCATCCACATCTGCCCCTGGAAATGTCTTACAATTTAAAACCTGGTTCCTAAATCTCTGTCTTACCATTATATAATCTATCTGATACCTATTAGTATCTCCAGGCTTCTTCCATGTATACAACCTTCTTTTATGATTCTTGAACCAAGTGTTAGCTATGATTAAGTTGTGCTCTGTGCAAAATTCTACCAGGCGGCTTCCTCTTTCATTTCTTAGCCCCAATCCATATTCGCCTACTACGTTTCCTTCTCTCCCTTTTCCTACTACCGAATTCCAGTCACCCATGACTATTACATTTTCGTCTCTCTTCACTATCTGAATAATTTCTTTTATTTCATCATACATTTCTTCAATTTCTTCATCATCTGCAGAACTAGTTGGCATATAAACATTTTGCACTTATTAAATCTAAATACTGCCATGCTCTCTCTCTCTCTCTCTCTCTCTCTCTCTCTCTCTCTCTCTCTCCATGGCGCACAGCCATATATCGATGTTCACATTTCTGAAGTATTTTACCTCTGATCCTCTAAGGCAAACCATTTGCTATGGTTACATGCTTAAGCATTTCAGTCTACATTTCGCAAGCTTGTTGAGATGCACTAATTAATTTTTGCAGGTAACATGTTCACGAGTGTCAAGCTTCAATTTAAACTGTTCTAAATTTTTTTTGCACCATGTTTTTGACTTGCACTGCATACGTTTATTTTGTTGGAAACCTCTTTCTCAATACTGTTTTGACCAAACAAAATTTCTACAGACAGCCATACTTGTAGTGGAGGTAAAAGTAAATTTGCATACTTAGTGCTTGGCAGTAAAGTGCCCTATGCCTCCAATTGTGAACTGGATTATGCGACTTCTGTTTACATGGTTCAGTCTGTCTCAACCTCTTACTTTATGGCAGAAAGGATTGTAAGCACAGAAAGTTGCTCACCACATCGACGGCACTGGAGCAACGTCATTTGAACATTAAACTTTTGCCATGGGACGTACACAAAACATTGAGGATATGGCTCTTTGCAGTTACTTGCAGTCAACAACACCAGCTGAAGAATTATGGCATGTAGGTATAATGCTACAGAACAGTGTGCATTCTGTGAGGGCTGTGTCAACTCAGAAAGTAGGCAACCCTCTCATCCTGATCAATTACAGCACAGCTGTGTGTGAAGAAGGTGGGTAAGTGAACAGCTGGAATGGAACCTGTAGCTGTCACCAGGCTCACTTCACTGTCAAGTGCGGGACTAATGTAACATTTGCCAATTTTCGTAGGAAAGTGTAGAGGTCACTACATATCGTTGCATATATTAGGCAGGCAGTTCCACAAATACAACAGGAAAGTTGGTCAGTCACATTCTGGGCTGGTATCATGTACAGATATGAGAACCTTACATAGTTATTCAGGGTGTAATGATGGCTATGGTGTATGTACAATGGCATGAGTAGGATGCTGGCATGGAGGAGCAAGTGCATTGTTGGGGACAAATGAAAGTTATGAAGTCCAATAAAATATCTGTATTTATTGGGATGGATGGCCAGAAGTTTAGACAATTTAAAATCTTAGCGAGATACAAAGACAATAAAAGTTACTAGTTCCTTGGGTTTCAAGGTGCAACTGACAGCTCGGGTTGTACAGTAGCATCAAGACAGGATCCTCCTACCTACTGTACAGCCCGACAGTCAGCATTTTGGTGATAATACTTGAGCACACTGTGCCAACCTTGTGAACACCTTCTTGCGGAAAGTAGGAATGAACCAAATTGAGTAGTGTTGCAGTATCTGCTGATATGAAACTGGTTGCCCATGCTTGGGTCTAGCTGAAACTTACAGTCTGTCATTGCAGTAAATGGCCACACAGTGCTGGATGCCCTCAAGGGGGCTGCCATTGTAGAGGGGGTCAGGCTTGAGGAACAGAGTCTATATCACCTCGTGCACAGTGTACTGAGCATGATCCAGCATGTTATAATGGATGAGGTGGCACTACACAGTATCAAGTTTTACTCAGAATCAGATTTTCATTTTTTCAAAACTAACGTAACACCTTTTCATCACCCCCATCTAATATCCTATGTTCAGAGCTAAGATGCACCCATTTTTGCGTTAACATACTTACAATTTTCCTGTGATTCACTCTTTATGAAGCAACAGTGGAGAAAAAACTGATGTTGTTTACATAAAATATTGCTGGCATGGTGTGGCCTTCAACAAATGTTTACAAATGTTTAACAGTTAACTTTCTTGAGCCTTGGGTGCTCTACTCAGTGGATCTGGACCAGCAGACTTTGGAATAATCAGTGGTGCTTGCACTTTATCTCCTGCCATTGCCAGGCTCTACTCAGCTTAATCGTGGCAGGAGCAGCTGTTTTGACAGAAGTCTGAAGAAGGTGTTACTTAAGACAAACATTAACTTTTTCTTGTCATTCCCAACCTTAGCTTTCAGTAGTAAGCTGATGTTATTGTAGCCTTATTGTTTCAATTTAAAGCTGCCTGTGATTATGATCATATGCAGAGGACATCTACTTCCCAGAATTTGTAACTAATAGTATAGTTTGGTTTGTGGATAGTGTGTGCACTGAACACAGTGTCATTTTCTCATTAAGGCTTGACCACATTGCCTGCACCATAAAGCTGTTGTTACAGACAGAGGGCGAGTCAGTTTCAGTTTACATAGCTACTGCTGTCAACAACCATGCTAAGAGTTAATTGCATGTAGCACGTAGCATCATTCATAGCCTTGTGTAGGTGATAAAGATGTTGTGTTGTTAGTGGTTTCTTTCAAGTGAAAGCATAATGTTTTCTGTTGCAGTTTTAAAATGGAAAATATTATGAAGAGAGTAAAAATTCTCAAAAGATTTTAAGTTCATTGTGAAACCCACATCACATTAGCACAGGCCTTAGGGATACCTGTGTCTATGATGAACTCCGTTGTCAGAAATGGTTTTGGAAAGTGGCAGATTAAAAAAAGATGACATATGCCAGTTAATATATATATATATATATATATATATATATATATATATATATATATATATATATATATATATATAGCTGGAAGAATTATAAAGTACTGGTTTTAGACAGAATGTGCTTTCAGTATTCTCATAAATGGTGCAATGTTGTGTGAAAAGGTGTTGAAGGTGGCCAATATGCTTGAGAACTTCTCTGCATCTAACACACCATTTAGGTATCCCACGGTATGAATTGCCCAGCTGTTTTGCTAGAATAGTAACTACTCACTCATCATTCATTTTGATAATCACAGGCATGTGTTTTTGGTTGCAGATAAGGTGCTTACTAATAAAATCTACACTCTCAAGGAGACTGTGCCTGTATGAAATTCTTCCTTCCATTGCTCCCAGAAGAAACCCACCATCACCTATTGTTTTTCATCAGTCATACCATGTTAAACCATAGTTTTAGCTTATGTTATGAGCCATTCCAACATTGTAGTTTTGGAAGTTTACAGGCAGTAGCTCACATCCTGATGGAATGCCCCTTCCTCTCAGCTCTCCATGCCAAGTGGGGTCTTCCAAACTTTTGGCCTTTATTGTTGATGGATGACATATGAAAACTGAACTGATACTTTGTTTCCTCTGAGAAAGGGATTTTTATCCTCAGATCTAATGTTTCAAATTGTTTTTTTGTGGCAGTGATTGGGGTTCGGGTACATCCTACAAGATGTTGTATCGATGGGCATCTCAACCCTACCTCCTCCGCCAGCCACTCTTGTCATATCCCTTTCACTCTATGTTAAATATGTTCAGATGTGGTTATACCTGTCTCTGCTGCACCCTTTTGTCTTTTTTTAGGTTATCTCATTCATATAGTGCTCTGATGAATGCAACGCCTTACAAGGTTTGTTATCCTTGATACTAGCCAATAACAAAAGAACAATTGAAAAGGTTGTTAGATTTCCTCTGAGAGAGTGGGTTCTCTTCTCGCTGTTAATGTTTTGACTATTTCAGACCGAGTGTGAGGACTGAGCGAGATGGCACAGTGGTTAGCACACTGGACTCGCATTGGGATGATGGCAATTCAAATCCATGTCCAGCAATCCAGATTAGATTTACCATGATTTCTCATTATTGCTTGATGTAAATGCTGGGGTGGTTCCTTTGAAAGGCATGGCTGATTTCCTTCGCCATGCATTTCTAATCCAAACTTGTGTTCTGTCTTTAATGATTTTATTCTCAATGGGACATTCAACTGTGATCTTCTTTTCTTCAGGTCTGAAATGGTTGTGGTGGGGAACATCTGCTGCAAGCTGAGCCCTGTGGCACTCTCAACTGCACTTTCCTACTCTAACAACCCTACCACAACAAAGGTCAAAAATTAATTATGATTGTGGTGTTGCTCACACTGCTAAATACTGCATTTTTGGGCAACAACAAAGTTATATTATGTGGCAGGTGTCATTAGAGCACAGTTAATAAAGTCATTTCATGAAATAATGGATAAACTAGGCACTCATCTTTTCGTGTTTCCCACGCTGGACTCGTTGTGAACTCATGGCTCAATCATCGAAAATCTAGGTAGTGATGACTCCAAGCTCGGATGCAGAGAGGCCTAGGTGTTATTTTGCGATATTCAAAAGTTTTATAGATGTGTTGCATAAACCATTCTTGAAGATTAAACTTTTGCAAGTTAGCACAATGGTGATGTAAAAAAAGTAATCAGCACTCCGAATTTAAGTTACACTTCTTTTTTATTTCTTTTGTTGCAATATCATGTAACACACAAAACATCACTTCACAATATAAAACATACTTGAAAATATCTTCCTTACTGTTAAAGTTCACATTTTATAAACTGACTACAATTTGAATCTTTTCAACATGACGACCAAGACTTGACTCTCTAATAACCGCTTAAGCGCCCAAAAATCAGAGTTACAAGTACGACAAAGATCATAGTGACAAAAGAAAGAATACACATAAGAATAATATCATTGCAATATAAACATATCGATGTATCAAAGTACCTCTACATTAATGAAATCAAATCTGAATGTTGTGTCAGAAATATGTTAACTACTTTACAGAAACACAGTAGAATATTGCTGGTATCGAGAGGTTGAGGTGAGGTGCCGTAATGGTTACGTAATTCAAGTACCATTACACTACCTATCTGATTATTTCTGTTGCCATGTTTTTACTGTTGTCTGTCCTATTGTTTATTACACTTTTATGTCGCTACCGACCTTGAGAAGAGGCTATCAGTAACCACATGCCAAATATGGAGGGGAGTCTGGGGCCCTCGGCTGGAAAATTTTAAAAGTTAGAAGCCTGATTTAGGCTTTTAAATGCTATATTTCATATACTCTCCCAACTTTGAATAAAGATGATTTTGCAGAGAAAAAAATGGTAAATAACAAATTAGGTTAAGTTGAAAAGGCTAGAAATTAGTTTAGTAAAACATCAAGTGTGCTTTACAAACATTTCTGTAATTTTTCAAATATTGCAATATCAATACAAATGTATCTCGCATACCATTAATGGAAATAAAAGTAAAACATGGAAATAAAATCCGCTTGCTTTATTAAATGTGAGGCCCATCTTCAATATTTTATACAGAAATATTCACTACCCTTCCTCAACCACTGCTTCTTTTTCTTCCTGGGTCTGCCTGTACTTGTATAACACAGAATTTGGATTTTCTTTGGTGACTGAAGATACCTTTCCCTTGAACTGTAATCTTGTTGCGCTCTTTGCAGCCCAAATATGATCCTTTGCAAAATTATTTTGGTAACATACTCCCCCCTAAAGACAAATGGTTCATTTTACTGTAAATCATTTGGGGTTTCTGCATTCATACTAGATCAACATTCAGTATTGTACTTCATGACAACAACCATTATGTGTGTTTTCTATTAATAAGTATGGATAAATAGGTGAACTGCGTATCTTGCGATGTCACCTGTTAGAAAAAGTGCAACAACTTAGACAAATCCCTTGAACTTTGTGACGTTACTTGGTTTAGAATCAGTTTTATTCCTATCCTTTATTCTGATCTGCATGGAATAAAAAATTTTCGATGTCTCTCAGCATAACCAATGTCAGTAAGCCATGATGACAAAATCTGTTGTAGACAGGTTTACTATATACTCAGGAGGGAAGTAATTATGCTCTGTAAAATATTTTATCGTATATAATTAGTGAAATGTAATCAGCACCTTTCCTGATTTTTTTAAAACTTCAGATTGTAAAATGTTCATTTCTGCAATTTTTTAGGAACTGATAACTTCGTAATTAAGGTGATTACTCAATAACAATTATTTGATTATTACTTCTATCCTTCATGCAATTATTTACCATCTGTGGTATCAATATTTCTCTTGGTGCCTTGATTTTACCACTCCTACATAATATCAAAATTCAATCAGATTTCTGATTGACATCACTAACTCCTATGAATGAATGAGAGACTGATGACTTCTGTTTAGTGCCTTAACCTCCAATTAACCTTCCACAATCTGCATTGTAAAGGTCTTTAGTTTTTCTATGAAGAATTTCTCTCATTGTGAGTGTTCGTGGGTGAGGTATTGCGTATATTACAAATTGGCCCTCTTTCGAATGAAATAATATTTTTGCAAAGTTCTCCTGTGTCCATCATTCACTTAGTTCAAATCTAATAGTGTGATTTTATCTTCTGGCCACATGTTTCCAAACCACAATCTTGAATCTCCTCTACCTCTTGCTCGCCTAGTACTATGATCCTAGTCTTTATTGTGATATCCTACTTTAATAGAGCTACCAATGGCCTTCCTATAATTCCCTTCTTGATTATTTTCAAAGGATCTGTACCTTCTTAAGGGAGTTCATTAATTACAAATTCATTATTACTGGTCATTTTAGTGCATTTTGTGTTTACTAAGGCAGTACGTCTGGTAATGTGCAGTTCTTACATTTTGTGTTCTTCCAGATTGGTGTATGGATGGTATTTGTATTATGTGTTGGGCTTTTGTGATTTACCCCTTTATTAGATAGCAAAACAAAGAAACCTATTACTAAAAAGAGTGTGACACTGTATGTCAGTGCCTATTAGCAACATGACTTTTGTAAAATAACCTTCCATATAAAATGGTAAAGTTGTATTCATGTGTTTCCATGGACATCCTTTGGGCAGTGGACTGTGGGCCTGAGATAATGGTTTCAGCGTAGACAATATTGGAATCCAGCCCTTGCTCTCATTACCTCTCTAAGGGCCAATTGTATAATCATTGCTGACAGGAGCTCAAATTTGATGTTAGTTCAGAAATTGAACAATGTTCAGGTATCTTCTCTGTTGTATAACACTAAACTGGAATCCACCAAAGGAGATTCAGTGTTGATCTAAGAAAGCACAAAACATGCTTGACAATATGGCTTACATCATGGCTAACATCAGCTATCAACACAATTATCATGCTTTGCCCTTGATATTAATCATATATTGTAGAGGAACAGTATTTATTATAGAAGGTGTTGTACTGGGTGGTTATAATTGAAGTGCATCTGTTCATGAAGTATTGGCAGTAATTATCATCTGACAGCATAACTTGGTAGATATGCTAATGTGTTAATGCGGAGCAGATTTATGCTGGAAAAAAGAAAAAAATAAATTAATTAAAAGTAGTTCCTATATTGGCCACCAAGTGCAAATCTGGTGCTGTACAGCATCTCTTCAGCGTCTTTGATGTTCATATTGAATGAATTGTATAAGCAGTGGTTAATAATAAAATCAAGATTATGCCACTTGTTTGACCTTCCCCGCCCATGTTCTGTTCTTTAATCCATTATATATGGAAACATTTCTGTACATCATCTTGCATCAACAGCACCAGATTAACATCTGGTGACCAAGATTGGAACTACTTTTTTTTTCCAACATACATCAATTGCTCATTAACGCATTAGATTATCTACTAAGTTTCACTGCCACACAATAATTACAGAACACACTGTACCTCTGTGAGTAACTACACTTTAATTATAACCACCCAGTATTATAAAGACGGGGGGAAGTGAAAATCTTCAAACTGTTCCCCATATGAAAAAGGTTTGCTGCTTGAAATTGTATTGAGCTGATATAAGGGCAGAAGGTGGCAGGATGGGGGGGGGGGGGGGGGGGGCTGATAAAGCTACAACGGACAACAAGGCAGAGATGTGGAAAGAAGTTGCTGTTGACTTCAATTCACAGAAAATCGGGACAGATCATGACTGGGAGAGTTTGAAAGTGTGTTATGAAAATAACCAATGAAAAGAACCAAGAAAGCATTCATGCATGATGTGATGCATTGTTGATGCACTTCACAGTTATTACATTTTGTCTTTGTGTGATTGCATGTGGTGCATAAGCTACTGTAAGAACAGTGTCATAACTTTTCAAGTTTGAAGTACACAAAAAGTAGAGGCAGTAATTTCATGAAGCCTACTGTTATGGGCAACAGACAGAAGCTAATTATTGCTATGTGAAGCCACAGTTTATTTCATCTACTATGGTGATGCAAATTTTCATCCCGAAGTCATAAGAAGTGCTATGTGTATACATTTCAATATGCTCTGATAAAAATTTTGAGCATGTTTATTGTGTAAAAGGTAGTTTATAATATTATTCATGATTTTCTTGTTCACTCCATGTTCTGTTACGCAACTAAATAAATTACTACAAATAAGAGACAGATGATCAGGCTTTCAAACTGACACTTCATAAATTTATTCCAATTTTTAACTCTTTATGTAAATACATCGTTAATAAATGCCACCCTCATTGCACTATGACTATTGTTAGCTTCATTTCCTGTAGGTACTGGAAATTTCTTCATACACTCTTCTCCCAACAATACATTGTCATCCTTTTCATGCTCCTCATCTGAAGTATTGACAGCAGTATTGTGAAAGATAAATGCTGAATTCTTTCTCCAGTGAAGCAAAGCTGTATCTACAATCTTGATGTTAAAAGTAGCATGCACATTGCAGTCAGAGACTGGTTTCTTTTTGTTGGTTTCAGCAGATATCTCTCAACATTAGTTCTAATTGCACAGTCCAATTGTCCAATTGAAACCTCTGCTTAAATGATTTATGATTTAATTCCGAGAATGGGAACGCCCTTTCGTGGAACATGCTGGGAGCTCACTGGAACTCATTGTTATTCTCAGTTGCCACATAGGAATACTGAGACAATAAAATTCACATCAAAATAATTAAATCCCCATGTCTTTGTCTCCTTTCCACTCTGCTATTTGATTTCTGACCCACACAATGCAAATTCTCGGTTTACCTTACGAAGTGTCAACATTCTTATTTCAAAGTGACCATTGTGATGTGAAATAGACCGAAAAGAGATTTTCAAAATGTTCTCCTTAAACTTACTATGAAGCAGTTTTTTGTACTATTCTTGAAAATAAGGCGTTCATTGAAACTAAAGCTGCATATTGTTTACATAGCTGTTCAGACGTGCCATGAATATCCATTGTAGAAATTTGTAAATAAACAATTTTAACAACTTCCAGGTGGTCTTACCAAAGCCCATTCTCACTATACTAACAAGGGCTTTAGTCATTGCTAAATTTTCAGTGATTTTGAAATTTATAGTTGTTATCTCTGTTTTTTGCTTTTCATTATGTTTTAATCGCTCTTGGTGTGTTTCACTGGGGAATAAGTTCCAATGTGAAATACAAGGGGCATTCAATAAGTAATGCAACACTTTTCTTTTCTGAAAACAGGTTGGTTTTATTCAGGATTCCAGTACACTGTTTTATTCCCGACTCTTTTGGCTACAAAGCCATATTTTTCAAAATAATCTCCGTTCAGTGTCATTGCCTTAAGTCACATTACTGGGATGGCCTGTATGCCTGCATTGTACCACTCTACTAGTTGACATTGGAGCCACCGGTTTGCTGTGTCAGTAACCTCCCAATCATCCATGTACTTCTTCACACAGACTGCATACTTCAGTGGACTAAACAGTTGGAAAGTCAGAAGGTGCAAGATCTGGGCTATAGAATAAATGAAGAACAACAGTCCTGCGAGGTTTTGTGAGTTCCTTTTAGGTGTGCTATCTTATGTGGGGTCTTGTGTTATTATTGAGAAGGAGAAGTTTGTTTGCAATTTTGTGGCAATAAACACACTGGAGCCATTTCTTCAGTTTCCTGCGAGTAGCCCAGTATGCTTCAGAGTTTATTATTGAATCCTGAGGCAGTACAGCAAACAAATAGCCATTTCAGAGTCCCAGAATATCATCACTATCGCTTTACTGGGGACTGTGCGGCTTTGAACTTTTTCTTCAGAAGAGAAGCGGCATAGCGACAATCCGTGGATTCCTGTTCCGGTTATTAGTGATGAACCCATGTTTCATTGCTTGTGACGATGTTGTACAAAACTTGCAAGCAATTCTGTACAGGTGGTCCTTTGTTGCTCTTTATGGTCTTCTGTTAAGTGGTGAGGAACCCAGCGGGCATGCACGTTTGAATACCCCAACTCGAGGACTTGCTCAGCAAAGTGTTTGATTGTGATCTGTCGATCGCCTCAGATGAGAATGTCTACACAGTGCAACATTGCGGGAGTCACAACTGTGTGTGGCTAGCTGGCACACAAGAGATCAGACAGGTTTGTCAAATGCCTTGCCCCTGACTCACCATGTTTTTGTTCTCTGCCAAGTCTCTTGTAGACATTGTGCAAGTGCCTATGAATATAAATGATACTCTAGTTTTCCATCAAAAGAAACTCAAAAACTCTAGACAGTTCCTGCTTGGAATGCCATTTGAGGGCTATGTATAGCACTCCACCTGTTGGAACTTCACGACACTGTAGGGGTTGAAGCAGGAATGTCCCACAGTATCTCACAACAAATTCCACATTTTTTTCAACCGATCCTGGCTGAGAAAAAAAAAATTGTTGCGTTATTTATTGAAAGTCCATTTAAGTTGTTTGTTCCAATGATATACTTTAATACATACTTATTTATAAGTTCTAGACAATAAGAAATCAAGTTCAGACTTAGCTCGAAGAGTGCCACTGAGAATTCTAGTGTCTTCTTCAGTTTCCACATTTTTTTGTTCACTGTAAAGTGCTCTATGTTAACAATTTTTTTGTAGTTTTGTATTGTGGTGTTCACTCTTTAGGTGTGTAGTGAAGTACTTTGTCATGTCACTTTAAGGTACACCTTTCATCATATTTTATGCATCCTAATATTAAATATGTTAAGAAACCATTGGTGTTGATATCATCATACTGAATATTGATTACGTACTGATAGAATAGATTTGATGCAAATTCAGATGTGTAAATTAAATATAATTATTGGTTTTAGAGGAAGGCCCACCGCTATCAACAAAGGAAATCCGCACAATAACCATTCTCAGAGAACTGCCATTTGTAGTGCCATTTCAAGAGCGTGTTTTAGTTTTCCAGAGTTTAATAATAAGAGATAAAATGGAACATCAAGGAGAACAGAGTCATTTTCTTCAAGGACCAAGTATACAAGTTGCAGTAAGGAGAAATTATTTGTATGAAGATGCTTTTGATAAACTATCGCTTGAGAATGGTTAGTAATTTTTTTTTCCAGTCAGCAGTTGCTTATTATATGTTTTTAAATCATAACTGAATTTATTTAGTGTAGAAAAACTGGAAACATAATGCTTTCAATTTTTTAGCTTAGAGGCCTATATCATTTATTTGAATCTTTCCATGTAAATTATTTTATTGTTTGGTAGTCATTTTATTTTAACATTTGTTGTATTAGTACTCATTTTTTTCTTGTATAGAACCGGAACTACGCCTGAAAATGAGAGTTCAACTGGTTAATGAGGTTGGAATGGATGAAGCAGGTGTTGACGGTGGTGGTATCTTTAGAGAATTCCTTTCTGAACTTCTTAAAACAGCCTTTGACCCTAACAGAGGCTTTTTCCGTCTCACGAAAGATAATTTTCTGTACCCTAATCCTAGTGTTCATCTGCTTTTTGATGACTTCCCAAAGCATTACTTCTTCATTGGACGAATGTTGGGAAAAGTAAGTATAGTGACATCATGCATTGGGTATTTAATTGTGAACAATTTCATTATAACAATGAACTTTGTAAGTAAAGAAAAAACATATAACTCTCTTCTTATTCCAGGCACTGTATGAAAACTTGCTAGTAGAACTTCCATTTGCTGAATTTTTTCTGTCAAAGTTGGTTGGACGGCATTCAGATGTTGATGTACATCATCTTGCATCTCTAGATCCTCTTATGTATCGTAATCTTTTATATCTCAAGAATTATGATGGTGATGTTGCCGATTTGGGACTAGATTTTACTGTTCTGAATGAAGAACTTGGAAAAACAAGAGTAAGTGCATAATTACTCTCCAAATATAGGAAAAAAGTCTTAATAGAGTACACTGTTTTGCAATAACATGAACTGAGTCATCTATTTTGCAATAGGTGGATGAATTGAAGGAAGGTGGTGCAAACATTCAAGTAACTGCTTTAAACAGGATAGAATATATTCATCTAGTTGCAGATTACAGACTGAATAGGCAGATGAGGGCTCAGTGCAATGCTTTCAAACAGGTGAGTTCTGTGTCTCATCAGTGTAAGTTAACAATTGAGTTTTAATATTATTTCTATGTAGAAGATCCCACAGTTCATTATTAATTTTTCCCCTAACTATTATTATTATTATTATTATTATTCAAATTTTGTCAGACATATGTGAGAGTCGCTGATTATCAATCTTGTAGCTTATTTCCTGCACTTATTCAGCAGAGATCTATATTGTCTTGGGCAGACAGAAATATGACAAATATTGTAATCTGCAGGAATTTGTTGGTGTCTTACTGGGTTCAGTGTCAATTCCTGGTTGATGTTAGGATTTGTTCTGGCTACTACCTAACTTTCATCTATGTCAGCCATTCGTATATGTAAAAACAGACATTTACACTGAGGTCCGAAATTCACGTTAAACTGTAGGCCCACTGTAACTGATTAGAGGGAAACAGTGATGAACCACCGCTTGTAGGATTGACGCTAATGCCTCATAAAGCCCTGTGGTGATCAAAATAACCTTCATATTTATGACATGTTTACTTTTTATTGGTAGGTCATGCTAGCAACCACCGATAGAACTAGTGCAAGTGTTGCTCAAATTATACTAGGGTGACCAGACATCCCGTAGTTTACCGGATCATCCTTTATTTAACTCAACTGTCCCATTGTCCCAACAAAATAAATACGGGTCCTATATGGTCCCATTTTTTACTAACCCTCCCATATATTTTGAAGTAGTGTGTTTTTAAATAATGTGTAGTGTAACCAAATGGAGAACAAATATGGTCATAACCAAATAATAAAGTAAATAGTCTGATTAAATCAAACTGAATAAGAAGTTCTTTGGTTGGTGTCATAGAGTAAAAAAAAAAAAAAAAAAAAAAAAAAAAAAAAAAAAAAAAAAAAAAAAAGTACTCTATGGTTGGTACTATATAGTGCTTTCACCTGGTAGCTTTTCCATGGCATGCAGGAGTTGGTAATGGCATGTGGATCATGGGAAATCCAGACGACCAACCCATATTTCATTTTTCATTTGTTTCGATGCTGGCACCGTGCAGTAAAACACGAGCAGTTTATCACTTCGTGTTTCTTTTTTAATTGTCTGTTGCCTGAGGTTGCTGTGATTAGAAGTGTGATTTAACTGATTTTAGATGGTTAGAGTTGCGGATTATGTTGCCTGGTGCATTATATTGCATAAGTTTAAATTTCTCAGAAATGCCAGAAGAAATTAGTATTTACTGATGAAATGAAAGCTGAATTTCCATTTTTGAAATTAGAACTGCAAACCCAGAAATTATTTTGCACATTGTGTAAAAGTACTTTTACAGTCGATCATGGAGGTTGATCTGATGCTTTGCAACACTTTAATGTGAAGAAACACAAGCTAGCTGTTTCAAGCAAAACTTCATCATAAAGTATGATGTCTTTTATTACAAACTGTGAGAAGAGTTATGTGAATGATGAAGAAAAGCATCCTACTGAGGAAGTTTTGCTAGCTTTTCATGTAATGACACACAACCGT
This sequence comes from Schistocerca nitens, assembly GCF_023898315.1. NCBI lineage: Eukaryota > Metazoa > Arthropoda > Insecta > Orthoptera > Acrididae > Schistocerca > Schistocerca nitens. The sequence goes on along the minus strand of NC_064614.1, from coordinate 658,453,045 downwards.
TCCTTTAGATCAATCGACTCCACTGCTGCAGTCATTAGGAAGCTGTTTGAGAAGAAGTTTGCTTGTTTAGGAACAAAGTGTGAATCCATAATAGTGAATGTGTTGGCTTGCTTGTTTAGGAACAAAGTGTGAATCCATAATAGTAAATGTGCTGGCTCCATATGCATCTCATCAAATATGCATGGAACTGAAAGATGCAAAATATATTTAAGTTAAGGTGGACACATCCAATCATAAAAATGTAATATTGGTACCAGTGATTGTTAGATATTTTGTGCCAAGTAAGGGTATTCAAGGAAACTCGATTGACTTCCAGAATATAACAGGTGAAATGGCTGACATTATAACAAGTCTTATAATGGAAGTTCTGATAAATACCATCTCAGGGGTAAAATTGTTGCATGTTGTGGAGACAGTTGCAACACAAATTTTGGAAGTGCAGGGAGAAAGGGACAAAACAATGCCTTTGCAAGAGTTAAACCTTTGCTGAAGAGCAAAATTCATGGTGTAGGTTGTGCAGTTCACATAGTGCATAATGCAATACAAACCAGCGCTGATACTCTCCCAGTGGACATAAAAACAATTATAAAGAAAATTTTTTGGTATTTCCACATTTACATCATTTGTGTCAAAGAATTACAAGAAATTTGCAAGTTTTCTGAAGTGGAATACAAACAGGTGGTCGGTAATTTTAAAAGCAGGTGGCTGTCCTTGGAACTGGCTGTTAACAGAATTATTAGTATTTACAACAAACTAAAAGATTATTTTTTGTCTCAAGAAAAATGTCATACCATCTTGAAATCTTTCTTCAGTGATCCTCAGTGTCTGCTTTGGCTCTGTTTCATTCAGAACCAGTTGAAAATGCTTTCAACAGTAAAAACTATTGAGGCAGCAGATATGCCAGCAAATGAGGCTTTGGATGAGTTACAGACGTTGAAAAGGAAAGTTAAATCAAGGAAGGAGGAAAACTTTAAAACTATGAAAATTCAGTCATTGATAAGTAGATTGCAAGATGATTGCTTACAGAAAGAGTCTGATTTCTTTGACCTTTCAGGTTTATTTTGGGAGACATTAATTGATTATATTGAGAAGCGGGCTTACCCATTTCATGTGCTGAAACAATTTAATTGGGTTCACCTCAAATATCCTCTTCTTTGGAAGTCTGTTTAGCGAAGTCTTAAAACTTTATCGGAGTTTGATGAAAATATTCTGAAAGAAATATGTGAAGATCAGCTTTGTGAGGAAGTGATCCACATGACAAAAATATGTGAAGTAAAAATTGATGAATTGAAAACTGTGAAATGTGTTGGTGAAAAATGGCTTCTGCAAAATATAATTGAGAGAGAAATAAGTAATCTCCATAAGTAATAATCATTGTCTCTCCCAATTATTTGATTGTGACAACAATAAAATATTTATTTGATTAGTAATGCAAGTTATTTTGACTTTTTTAGTGTGAGTACGTCAGATTAATTTTTGCATTAGTGATTGATTTGGTACGTCTTCATTATTGGAATTGCCATATATTTAGTTTGCCCCCACCCAAAACCCATTAATTTCTGCACGTCTCCTGTTGGTTTCATGTTCTTTCTGCAATTAACCATTTTTTGCGTTGTGATCATTTTATACTCGAAAGCTCCATTTTTCTACCCACAACAGACCATACTAAAAATGAAGTGTTTTCGAAAGAAGCAAGTGTAAGTACAAGAAGCACTAGTAAATACAACATCTACATCTACATTTACATCCATACTCTGCAAGCCACCTGACGGTGTGTGGCGGAGGGTACCCTGAGTACCTCTATCGGTTCTCCCTTCTATTCCAGTCTCGTATTTTTTGTGGAAAGAAGGATTGTTGGTATGCTTCTTTGTGGGCTCTAATATCTCTGATTTTATCCTCACGGTCTCTTTGCGAGATATACGTAGGATGAAGCAATATACTGCTTGACCCTTCGGTGAAGGTATGTTCTCGAAACTTTAACAAAAGCCCATACCGAGCTACTGAGCGTCTCTCCTGCAGAGTCTTCCACTGGAGTTTATCTATCATCTCCGTAACGCTTTCGCGATTACTAAATGATCCTGTAACGAAGCGCGCTACTCTCCGTTGGATCTTCTCTATCTCTTCTATCAACCCTATCTTGTACGGATCCCACACTGCTGAGCAGTATTCAAGCAGTGGGCGAACAAGCATACTGTAACCTACTTCCTTTGTTTTCAGATTGCATTACCTTAGGATTCTTCCAATGAATCTCAGTCTGGCATCTGCTTTACTGACGATCAACATTATATGATCATTCCATTTTAAATCACTCCTAAAGTCATTCCATTTTAAATCACTCCTAAAGCGTACTCCCAGATAATTTATGGAATTAACTACTTCCAGTTGCTGACCTGCTATATTGTAGCTAAATGATAAGGAATCTTTCTTTCTATGTATTCGCAGCACATTACACTTGTCTACATTGAGATTCTATTGCCATTCCCTGCACCATGCGTCAATTTGCTGCAGATCCTCCTGCATTTCAGTACAATTTTCCATTGTTACAACCTCTCGATACACCACAGAATCATCTGCAAAAAGCCTCAGTGAACTTTGGATGTTATCCACGAGGTCATTTATATATATTCTGAATAGCAACGGTCCTATGACACTCCCCTGTGGCACACCTGAAATCACTCTTACTTCGGAAGACTTCTCTCCATTGCGTTCTGTTATCTAGAAACTCTTCAATCCAATCACACAATTGGTCTGATAGTTCATATGCTCTTACTTTGTTCATTAAACGACTGTGGGGAACTGTATCAAACGTCTTGCGGAAGTCAAGAAACACGGCATCTACCTGTGAACCCGTGTCTATGGCCCTCTGAGTCTCGTGGACGAATAGCGCGAGCTGGGTATCACACGACCGTCTTTTTCGAAACCCATGCTGATTCCTACAGAGTAGATTTCTAGTCTCCAGAAAAGTCATTATACTCGAGCATAATACGTGTTCCAAAATTCTACAACTGATCGACGTTAGAGATGTAGGTCTATAGTTCTGCACATCTGTTCGACGTCCCTTCTTGAAAACGGGGATGACCTGTGCCCTTTTCCAATGCTTTGGAACGCTACGCTCTTCTTGAGACCTATGGTACACCGCTGCAAGAAGGGGGGCAAGTGGCAAGTTCCTTCGCGTACTCTGTGTAAAATCGAACTGGTATCCCATCAGGTCCAGCGGCCTTTCCTCTTTTGAGCGATTTTAATTGTTTCTCTACCCCTCTGTCTATTTCGATATCTACCATTTTGTCATCTGTGCGACAATCTAGAGAAGGAACTACAGTGCAGTCTTCCTCTGTGAAACAGCTTTGGAAAAAGACTTTCAGTATTTTGGCCTTTAGTCTGTCATCCTCTGTTTCGGTACCATTTTGGTCACAGTGTGCCTGGACATTTTGTTTTGATCCACCTACCGCTTTGACGTAAGACCAAAATTTCTTAGTATTTTCTGCCAAGTCAGTACATAGAACTTTACTTTCGAATTCATTGAACGCCTCTCGCATAGCGCTCCTCACACTACATTTCACTTCGCATAACTTTTGTTTGTCTGCAAGGCTTTGGCTATGTTTATGTTTGCTGTGAAGTTCCCTTTGCTTCCGCAGCAGTTTTCTAACTCGGTTGTTGTACCACGGTGGCTCTTTTCCATCTCTTACGATCTTGCTTGGCACATACTCATCTAACGCATATTGTATGACGGTTTTGAACTTTGTCCACTGATCCTCAGCACTATCTGTACTTGGGACAAAACTTTTGTGTTGAGCTGTCAGGTACTCCGTAATCTGCTTTTTGTCACTTTTGCTAAACACTTTTTCTATTTACAGCTGAAATCATCGATGCAGTAACCGCTTTATGATTGCTGATTCCCTGTTCTGCGTTAACTGTTTCGAATAGTTCGGGTCTGTTTGTCACCAGAAGGTCTAATATGTTATCGCCACTATTCGTTTCTCTGTTTAACTGCTCAAGGTAGTTTTCAGATAAAGCACTTAAAAAAATTTCACTGGATTCTTTGTCCCTGCCACCTGTTATGAACGTTTGAGTCTCCCAGTCTATATACGGCAAATTAAAATCTCCACCCAGAACTATAACATGGTCGGGAAATCTACTTGAAATATTTTCCAAATCATCCTTCAGGTGCTCAGCCACAACAGCTGATGAGCCAGGGGGCCTATAGAGACATCCAATTACCATGTCTGAGCCTGCTTTAACCATGACCTTCACCCAAATTATTTCACATTTCAGATCTCCGTCAATTTCCTTAGATACTATTGCACTTCTTATTGCTATAAACACGCCTCCCCCTTCACTGTCCCCCCCTCCGGGTTCAGGGGTAAGAATAGGCCCGCGGTATTCCTGCCTGTCGTAAGAGGCGACTAAAAGGAGTCTCAACTGTTTCGGCCTTTAATGTGATGGTCCCCTGAGGGGTTTCACCACTCTATTTCCAAATTTTTCCGTTAGTGCGTACCATTTGGGGAAGGACACCTTACGTGGTGCATCTTAAATCCATCTTGCCCTAAGATCTGGCACACCTGATATTTTCATGGAGTTGGACTTACATCGAGCTTCCGGCCACATCCGCTGCAGTGTGTTCCGGATAGCAGCCCTTCCCTCCATTGTGCACTTCCATCTTTGCCCTCGTGATGTATATGGATATTTCGACACCCGACATCCAGCACGGTAGCCAGTCCGTTGTGGTGGGGTCGCCATGTACCCTCTTGGTGGTAGCCCCCTGACTACACAGGGATCGCACTGCTGATGCCTGAGCTGCTACCTCCCCACGTATGCCGAGGAGTAGATGCCTATCCCTTTGGGGCATCGGGACTCCCGGCAAAGGCCATCCTGCCAGGTGGTCTTTGCTGTGGCTGGGTGGCGCCCGTGGGGAGAGCCCCTGGTTGGAGTGGGTGGCATCAGGGCGGATGACCCGCAATGAAGCGTGGTACATCATCTGTCGCTGGTGGGCCTCCACCAGCAGTCTCTAAGCGATCGAGGTCTAACCTCAATGGAAAGAAATTTGATCAGAGATCATTTCCCTCCCTGGCCACTCCATGGGAGGAACATTTGTCCAAAGAAGGCAGTGGAGAATATTCACCCCGGTACCTTGTGTGTACGCGAGTAGATGGGGAATTATTAATGTCGACCAAGCCCCAGTTTTTTGTGGAGCATTTAGAGGACAAGTTCGGGGAGGTGGAGGGCTTGTCCAAAATGCGCTCTGGGTCAGTTCTCATCAAAACAGCATTCTCTGCCCAGTCACGGAGGTTGCTTACTTGCGACAGGTTGGGGGATGTTTCCGTCACCATCACTCCCCATAAGAGTTTAAACATGGTCCAGGGTATTATATTCCACAGGGATCTTCTTCTGCAGTCCGACGATGAACTAGGCGCCAATCTAGAACGACGAGGTGTTCACTTCGTCCGGCGCGTCCATCGGGGTCCGAGGGATAATCAGGTAGCCACCGGTGCCTTCATCTTTACCCAAAAAGGTCAAGGTGATGGTTTACCGCTGTGATGTGAAGCCATATATCCCTCCTCCGATGCGGTGTTTTAAATGCTGGAAGTTCGGGCACATGTCATCTCGCTGTACTTCCGGCATCACATGTCGCGATTGTGGACATCCCTCGCATCCCAATACTCCATGTGCTCTGCCTCCCATGTGTGTTAACTGCGGAGAACACAATTCCCCCTGCTCGCCGGACTGTAGGATATTCCAGAAGGAACGAAAGATAATGGAATATAAGACCCTGGACGGCCTGACCTACACCGAGGCTAAACGGAAGTATGAGCGGCTCCATCCTGTGGCAATGACGTCGACCTACGCCGCTGCTGCAACAACGGTTCTCCCATCGTCACTTATCATTGGCTCTAAGAACTGTCAGAATCCACCGGCCCCCTTGGTTGTGGGGGGCACTTCACTCCCTGTTGCTGCTGCTCCATCTTCTTCAGGAGCAACACTGGCCTCCATGTCTCTCCATCGTAGGTCTGGGCCAAGATCCGACGCCTCTATGGCTATCGGACCCCTGTCAGCATCCCTGCGCTCTCACTGAATGGAGCAGTTTGACGAAATTGCCAACAGCTTGGCAGAGCATTTTGCTCTTAGTTCCGCTTCTTCCAATTACCCACTGGCCTTCTGCTCCATTAAAGAGCGGATGGAACGTCGGAGCCTTTCTTTGCGCACCCACCATTCTGAATCCTACAATGCTCCATTCAGTGAGTGGGAATTTCACAGCGCCCTTGCCGCTTGCCCTGATACTGCTCCTGGGCCAGACCGCATTCACTGTCAGATGCTGAAACACCTTTCAGTGGACTGCAAGCGACGCCTCCTCGACCTTTACAACCGTCTCTGGGTCGAGGGTGAGTTTCCGTCGCAATGGCGGGAAAGCATTGTCATCCCCGTTTTGAAACCGGGCAAGAGCCCTTTGGAGGTGGACAGCTACCGCCCCATTAGCCTCACCAACGTTCTTTGCAAGCTTCTCGAACGGATGGTGAGCCGGCACTTGAATTGGGTATTGGAGTCTCGGGGCCTTCTGGCTCCGTCTCAGGGTGGATTCCGTAAAGGCCGCTCCACCACCGACAATCTGGTGAGTCTGGAGTCGGCCATCCGTACTGCCTTTGCCCGCCGTCAGCACCTGGTCGCTGTCTTTTTCGACATGCAGAAGGCGTACGATACGACATGGCGTCATCACATACTTTGTACGCTTCATGGATGGGGTCTTCGGGGCTCTCTGCCGTTCTTTATCCGAAATTTTCTGTTGTATCGTACCTTCCGCGTGCAAGTCGCGGCCTCTCATAGTTCCTCCCGAGTCCAGGAGAACGGGGTACCACAGGGATCTTTCCTCAGTGTCTGCCTGTTTTTAATCGCAATAAACGGGCTCGCTGCAGCGGTGGGAAATTCTGTCTCCGCTTCCCTGTGTGCTGACGATTTCTGCCTTTACTACAGCTCTACTGGCATTGCAGCTGTTGAACGTCAGCTACAGGGCGCTATCCGCAAGGCGCAGTCTTGGGCTGTAGCGCATGGTTTTCAGTTTTCGGCTGCCAAGACCCGCATTATGCATTTCTGCCGGCACCGAACGGTCCATCCTGATCCGCGGCTTTATCTTGCCGACGAACTCCTTGCTGTGGTGGAGACCCACAGGTTTTTGGGTGTAGTTTTTGATGCCCGGCTGACTTGGCTGCCTCATATTCGGCAGCTTAAACAGGCGTGTTGGCGGCATCTAAATGCTCTGAGATGCTTGAGCCACACCCGCTGGAGCGCCGACCGATCTACCCTGTTACGGCTCTACCAGGCATTAATCCAGTCCCGTCTCGATTATGGGAGCCTGGCTTATGGCTCAGCATCCCCATCTGCGTTGCAGGTGCTGGACCCAATCATCCACAGCGGGATACGCCTTGCCACTGGTGCTTTCCGTACCAGCCCTGTGGACAGCATACTAGTGGAGGCAGGTGTCCCTCCACTGCGGTTACGGCGCCGACGTTTGCTGGCCGCTTATGCTGCCCATGTTTTCAGCTTGCCCGGACATCCTAACTATCGGCTACTATTCCGAGAGTCACTCGTCCATCTTCCAGAACGTCGACCCAGCGCTGGCAGTACAATCGCGGTCCGCGTCCGAGAGCTTCTCTCTGGGCTTGGGGCCTTACTTCTTCCGCCTCCTTTCAGGGCACCTCTGTACACCCCCATGGTGTGTGCCTCGCCCTCGCCTTCAGCTGGAATTGGTACAGGGCCCGAAGGACTCAGTCCCTCCGGAGGCCTTCCGCCACCGCTTTCTTTCCCTTCTTGCAATGTATCGGGGCTCTGGCAGTGTGTACACTGACGGCTCGATGGTTGCTGGTCGTGCCGGTTATGCGCGTACTCTAGGGGACCATTCCGAACAACGTTCATTGCCGGCTGGCTGCAGCGTTTACACTGCTGAGCTGGTCGCCATCTTTCGTGCCCTAGAGTATATCCGCTCCTGCTCAGGTGAGTCCTTTGTGATCTGTAGCGATTCCCTGAGCGGTTTACGAGCTCTCGATCAGTGTTTCCCTCGTTCTCGTCTGGTGATGGCTATCCAGGAGTCCCTGCATACTCTTGCCCGTTGCGGCCTGTGGTCTTTGTGTGGACCCCCGGTCATGTCGGTATCCCGGGCAATGAATATGTTGACCGCCTGGCGAAAGAGGCCATCAGTAAACCATCTATGGACATTGGCCTCCCAGAGACTGATTTGCGAGCAGTCCTCCGCCGAAAAGTTTTTGCGCTTTGGGACGCTGAATGGCGCGATCGGATCATGCCCAATAAACTCCGTGCCATTAAGGAGACGACGACTGTGTGGCGGTCATCCATGCGAGCCAACCGCAGGGACTCAGTCGTCCTTTGTCGGCTCCGCATTGGCCACTCTTGGCTGACACACAGTTACTTACTGTGTCGGGAGGACCCTCCTCTGTGTCGCTGCGAGGCGACTTTGACAGTGGCCCACATTTTGTTGACCTGCCCCCTTTTAGCTGTGGTCAGGCAGACATTTGTGCTGCCTGATACGCTCCCTGCCGTTTTAACTGATGACCCTGCTATGGCTGGCTTAGTTTTACGTTTTATTCGGGCAGGGGGTTTTTATCATTTAATTTGAGTGTTTATGTTTTATTTTATTGTTTTGTGTTGATTCTGGCCTTTGGCCTACGGTTTTAAACTGAGTTTTTAATGTGTTCTCGGTGGTTGGCTTTTCCTTTTTTATTCTATGGTCGGCCAACCACCGCCACACTCCGTGTGATTTTAATTTGTTATGTCTGTTCTTTGTCCAAGTTTTTCTTGTCCTGTGTTGTCTGTTGTCTCTATTATCTGTTTTTTTACTCTGTGTGGTAGTTTTTAAGTTTTGGAACAAGGGACCGATGACCGTTGCAGTCTGGTCTCTTTAATCCCACAAACCAACCAACCAACCAACCCCTTCACTGTCCAGCCTGTCTCTGCGGTGTACATTCCAATCTGAGTTTAGGATTTCATTACTGTTTACGTCTGGTTTCAGCCAACTTTCTGTCCCTAGTACTATATGGGTGTTCTGACTGTTTATTAATGAAAGCAGTTCTGGGACCTTTCTATAGACGCTCCTGCAGTTTACTATTAGCACATTAATATTGTTATTCCCTGTTGCATTTTGCCTACTCCTACCTTGCCGCGACTCAGAAGGCATCTTGTCGGGCCTAGGGAGGGAATTCTCTAACCTAAAAAACCCACATGTGCACTCCACACGTACTTCGCTACCCTTGTAGCCGCTTCCAGCGTGTAGTGCACGCCTGACCTATTCAGAGGGACCCTACATTTCTCCACCCTCTAATGAATTCTCTGATTACTACTTTGTTTTGTGGTTTTGTTTCTGATGAAAGTCTTTGTGTATGAATGCAGCTTGCCGCTAACTTGGTGTAATGTTTGTCTGTACAGAAGTGTATCTGTCGTCTTTATCGCTCCTTCACTCTCACACCTGAATCAGTACAGTAAAGTCAGGGCTTCGTGTATTATGATTGGCTGATCCGTAAAAGGACAGACAAACAATTATACTACTGGAGGATTCTAAGTAATTTCTAGAATTACATTCACACTCTCTCTCTCTCTAATTTATCTGTGTACAATCCAAATATAAATTACTTGAGATCAGCCTGGTCGAATCTCCGGTAGAGCCCTTCGTCTTAATACTCAGCGGCGGTCTTGCTAGAAAAAATCTTTACATTTGTTATTATTATTAAGCGCTGCATTCAGTTGGGAAAATCGATCGTTTGAACAATTCGTTCAGTTTACGACAGATCTAATATTTCAGATGTGGACGAAGCCTTTTTGGACGATTTATAAAACTCATAGATTGCAGGTTCTCTTCGTCACAGCTGAAACTTCCCAATTAATTACAGGCCTAGACAATCATCAATGATTCAGACAGAGAACTCATTCTTCATTCACTCTGTAATAAAATGGTCACAAACCTTATTTCTGATGAAAGATGTATATTGAATCCTTGTTAATTACAGGTTCCGTTTCCGTGTACTTTAAGTCTCAGGAAAGTTACTTTTTTTACAGGTTTATCATTTCTTTATCTATCCCGCTAGCGGCACAAATTTCCCTTGTTCGCTTTAGTGCGAAGAAGAGTGCCTAAACTTCTTTAGGAATCCAAAAATCCTCCCACCGATATTTCCGAAAACTGTTCCCTTCTCTCTCTCTCTCTCTATACTATAATAACCATGGAGCATACATATCTGTACCTCTGTTGTTCCAGAGAATAAACGTACTAGAAAATTACCTTGGCGTCGACGAGCTGTCGGCGCATATCTTACTAGAAAATCTGATCAGATACTTTTCAAACGTAAATAAATGTGGATGATTTGATTGATCACTATTAATTAGTGCGTGGTAGAGGGTAATTTTCCGTGGGGATATTACAATGCCCCTCGCAGCGAGCGAAGTTTGTGAGCTCAATTTTGATTCACCGAACACACTTCGTGAGCTATCTATTAGCGTGGATAACCCGGAAGTGATGATTGTCAGTCCTCCGACTGAAAAAGAATATTCTGTTTGAGACAGACGAAGAAAAGAAATGTGGAAAACAGAAGAAATGAAGAGACAGGTACCGCGACTGTATTGCTTTTACGTGCATCTCGGTGTTATGTTTGCTGTGCACAACCAAGGAAGATGATCTTTCATGAACTGTTGTCAGGGTCTACCCATTCGGGAACTTTCTTAAGCAGGGAAACCTTGGAAAACCTCTTAAGCTTAGACCCCCAGCCTACGGTACATAGAAGATAGGAAAGCCTATAGAAGAACAAAAATAATTTTGAAATTTATCTCTAAAGAAAAGATAGGGATTAATTTGTATCACGATTTGGAAAAGGGTAGTTTGTGCCTCTAGCAAAAAAAACTTTTTACAATAAATAACGTGAATTTGCGTTTTACAATCTTGCTCCTAGTACAATATCTTGCGGTGCTAAACTCCCCCGGGTCTTGCATGTCCCCGACGTCCACATTTGTAGTCGGTCTTCTACGCGGCCCCCTTTGTAGTTGATCTTCTACGCGGCCCACAATGGGAAGAGTAGAAGGAACAGGGATACTCGAATTCACATGCAACATTCATTTCAAAAGAATTAGCAGTAACCAAAAGGAAGACTCTTCCTGTAAGAGAACTGATTAGGTTGCACCATCCAAGATTCTCCTTTTTGAAAGCAAAATCCTTATGGCTTCATGGATCCTTTTTGTTACGACGTATTTCAATGAATTCAACTCTTAATTAATGATGTTGCCAAAAGCATCATCCGATTTACTTTCGTTTGAATACTCCTTTTTACTTTGCCTCCCCACTTGTACTTAGAAATCCAAACGCTTTAACAGATTTTCTATGACTGATTTGTTCTTCGTAATTTAAAGGATTCATGTAACTTACTATAGATTTTGGATTCAAATCATCGAATAATGGAAAGTGTAGTTCATTTTATACCAAGACATCATCCATATTTCCTTAATAGGTCATATAATTTAGCTATCCTCAAAAACTTTTTATTCTAAACACATATATTTCTTCGCTTTAGTGCTGAAATGTAAAAATTATTAGCATTGAGGAATGCGGATTCGCTTCTTTCATTTACTCTCTGATTCATACTGCGTTCATCCATGCTCATCTATGGAAATGGATTTTCCAAACATAATTCCCAAACAAACACAAACCATTAAACAACTATTAATTCTATGAATATTACTTTTTTTATTATTCATTAATAAATTAAAAACTCTTAACTTCTAATTATAACACCTATTCCTTTTAAAGTTCAACATGAATCAGTTTATCCTCGCGTTTGGTGCGAGTCTCTTATAAAGCATATCTGTGTCGTCTCTATCGATTTTAATTCTCGCGCCGACGTCAACTGTTTTGCGCGGGAAATTGTCTTTGCGGCGTTAACCGTCACTCACGATTCACTACCACAACACATCCCTTCACACGTTTACCCATCTAAGCGTTCACATGAGATTATATATGAATATTCACTTTAAACCTTTTTTTGATTATTCAGCGTCATTTGCGGGAAACATTTCATTCTTCTCGCAGGTCAGTCAGATACTTTATACATCTTGATCACATTAGCAAAGCTAAAGTTCTATGTTCACTCAAACCACAGGTGAAGCCTATCTCCACTATCCTTTTTACAACACTCAATAGTAATAATTAGTCACTATTTCTATATTCTATGTCATTGATTAACTACTTCACTTTAAAGGTTTTTAACACTACACACACACAGTTTATTGTTATATTTTTTTTACGAGCGTTCATCTCTGTCACTCAGAACACCATTCCTCCCTATCTCCTATTCTTCATTATATCTTTTTAAGTCATTATGAGGAAATAACCCTTTTATTTTGTTCGATCCCGTGTATGCTTTTGGCACGACCAACAATAGTGAGCAGTAGGGGCTTGTAAAGGGTTCGATCAAACCCCATTTCAACATGCGATCTATTTCTTTTTGAACTTGAGCCTTTAACCTCCAGGGAACAGGATAGAAAGTTCGACAATATGTTTCGTGCGGCTTAACGTAGAGATGGCATATGTATCCTTTAATCACTCCTGGCCTTTCATCAAACACGTTTTCATACACTAATAATAATTCTTTGAGCTGCTTCTTCTGATCTTCAGTGATGCAGTCGGATTCATTTAACTTCTCATACACTAATTGACCGAAATCTCCTTTGACTTGGAACTCATTCTTTGCGTGCTGTTTAGAATTCTGTGCAGTCCTGATTACTTGCACACTGATCCCACTATTATATTTTCTGGTAAGGCCTTCCTTTTTCAACAAGTCCAACTCAATTTCTTGTTTATTTATATTTAACCAAATTTTTCCTGTTTTAAAATCTATTCTGCATCCGTATTGACGTAGGCTGTCGACTCCGATAATGCAGTCTACCACCAAATTTTTCAGAACAAGGAATGTGCTTAATATTGCTACATTTCCTACTTCTACACTAAGTAGTGACTGCACTTTTACATTCGCCGATCGAGCCCCAACGGCGCCTATTATTCTGCAATTTTGAACTGGAAAAATTGGTACTCGTCTTATATTTCTGATCTTGTTGAATAGAGCCTCCGAAATAACATTCGTGGTTGCAGCTGTGTCTAAAACCGCCGTTATAGGTACAGTCTCCAAAATTACTTGCACTTCGGCTACTGCCACCTGTTCCTTATCCTCATCTTGGGGTTCTAAGTCTTCGGTCAATTCATCTGCCAGTAATCGTCCATCATTATACGTTAGCATTGGTACACATATCCTGTTGCCCCTCAACCTATTGTTGACCGCTCCTCCGGGGCACGAGTGGGTCCTTACAAGTTTGTTGGATTTTGATTCGCCTGGTGGTTGACATCGTCCGTTACTTCGGTAATTACCGGTTGATTCGTAGATGTCCGTCCCCACTGATGTTGGTTGTTGGAGTTTATTCCCCCCGGTTGATTCCACTTTCTATTACCGTTATTATTCCAAGCTTGCGGTCTGAAATTCCTTTCGTTTCCCCATACGGGATTGTATCTTTTCCCATTCTTGTTATTCCTTGGATAGCCCCTCGCAAGACTATTGCCGGTATTATTGTTGAGATTTTGAGGGGTTTCTCCACTATTTATCGATCTCTGTGCGTTCCCTTGCCTACCATTTGCCGGAAGTTCTATCTCTCTATATTGGAATCTGTTATTACGGGCTTTCTGGCTGTTCTCTTCTATAATGTCTATATGATCTAACGTCGTGAGGAACGACTCCAGGTCTTTATCGTTGCCGTAAATTAATTGATTCCGGATGCTGGTTGGTAATCTTGCCTTAAGTATGTTTATTATGTCTGGCAAAGGCATAGGTCTGTCCCAATATCTTGTTTTATTTATATATTTTTCAAAATACTTCCTAAGGCTTCCTTTCGAAAAAGAGAAAGGCTCTGGGTAGAGCACCTCCTGCCTTAGGCGTTCCTGTACCCCTTCTGACCAGAATTTTGCTAAAAACGCCTTTTCAAAATCTTCATAGGTCGAGCAAACAGAAGTCATGTCCGAGGCCCAGATCGCCCCCGAACCTTGTATATACCCAGTAACGAAACTGATCTTCTGCCACTCCGACCAATTTCTGGGTAGCACTCCTCTAAAACTTCGTATAAAAACAATCGGATGTACCCCCCTTTTGTCAGTGTTAAAAATCTGAAATTGCCGATGCTTTATCATTTTTTCTTCTGCATGACAAAGGCTTTCATAATCTCCATCCGCTAAAACGTCACGCGAACAACTAGCTCGTGGCAATTTGATATTCGAGTTACTTACACATGTTGGTATTGTGTGCGAATGTGCAGTAACTGGCTCTATAGTCGCTGACAACTTCTGCTGTTGGCCTGTATTCATTTGTTCTGAGCCTTGTTGTGAAACGCGTATCGACTCTTCGATCGTTTGTTTCCAATGCTCGAAATCAGCACCTAACTGCTGTCGCACTTCCTCAAGTCCTTTCGCAAACAAATTCTCTTCCTGTTTGCCGCATAGACTCTGGAATGCTGCTTTAACATTTTGCTCAACGTTTTCACACATTAGCCTTTTGTTTTCTAATGTGATTTCGGATAATTTACCCGTTAATACATTAATCTGGTGGTCAATAACGTCTTGACGTTCTGTCAGATGTTCCACACTTTCCTTTAGGTTCGTCTGCGTACGTGCCAATTCAGGGAGTTGCGCAATTGCACATGACATGGCATCTTGCTTTTGTACTAACTGCGGAACCATTTCCACCTGTTCCCGTACGGTATCTATCTTAATAGCCACGTACTCCTTCATTTCTACACGAACGCGTTGAGTAGATTCCTCACATTGAGCTTTAACCAATTCGATTTGTGCAGTTAATTTTCGTTCCGTCTCTTCGGCCTGATCTTTTAGTTCCTTTGTCTTTTCCTCTATCCGCAGCTCTAATTCGGAAAAACTATCATGTAACTGCTGCTTAATCTCAGCTTTCAAATTTTCCTGCCCTTCAGTAACTGAGGCTAATTTTGTATTCAAATGGTTTTGCCCTTCAGTAACTGAGGCTAATTTCGCGTTAATGTCGGTTTTCATATTATTCATACTCTCCGTTATCATTTGCATCTGTCTCATTATAATTACTAATGGATCTAATCCATGTTGCATCCCTGCTGTTACATCTCCAGCCGTGTCTACCGGGCGTTCTATTGCGCTATCTGTAGCGATCGGTTCTACAACACTTCTTACTACCTCATTATCATCGGTGCTCACAGCTGAAGGCTGTTGCGTGTTGCTCTGCTCTGCTTGACTCATCTTAAACATTGCCCTAGTTAAAACCATATAAATGTTCTACAGTCAAGATATATATATATCTCCCTTCACACAAGAATACTTTCGTATAGTACTTATACGGTTAAATGCAACTAGGGCAGTTCAATCAAACTACGTCTTGTATGAACACAATTAGTAAATGTTCAAATCTACGTCTACTTCCAGAATACTAGCAAGCTTTAATTAAAAAATAATAGATCTGGCCCTTTGTCTGCGCCCAGCGTGGTGTTTATCTGTGGATCCAAGTAATTCGACTGCGAGTATTTCTTCTCTTTTTTCCAAGTTAGGTTGTCTCGTCGTCGTTCACATGAAACAAAGAACAAAATTATTTTAACAACGTCCAAAAACGTGTCCTGTCACGGATTGGCCATTCTAATGAATTCTCTGATTACTACTTTGTTTTGTGGTTTTGTTTCTGATGAAAGTCTTTGTGTATGAATGCAGCTTGCTGCTAACTTGGTGTAATGTTTGTCTGTACAGAAGTGTATCTGTCGTCTTTATCGCTCCTTCACTCTCACACCTGAATCAGTACAGTAAAGTCAGGGCTTCGTGTATTATGATTGGCTGATCCGTAAAAGGACAGACAAACAATTATACTACTGGAGGATTCTAAGTAATTTCTAGAATTACATTCACACTCTCTCTCTCTCTAATTTATCTGTGTACAATCCAAATATAAATTACTTGAGATCAGCCTGGTCGAATCTCCGGTAGAGCCCTTCGTCTTAATACTCAGCGGCGGTCTTGCTAGAAAAAATCTTTACATTTGTTATTATTATTAAGCGCTGCATTCAGTTGGGAAAATCGATCGTTTGAACAATTCGTTCAGTTTACGACAGATCTAATATTTCAGATGTGGACGAAGCCTTTTTGGACGATTTATAAAACTCATAGATTGCAGGTTCTCTTCGTCACAGCTGAAACTTCCCAATTAATTACAGGCCTAGACAATCATCAATGATTCAGACAGAGAACTCATTCTTCATTCACTCTGTAATAAAATGGTCACAAACCTTATTTCTGATGAAAGATGTATATTGAATCCTTGTTAATTACAGGTTCCGTTTCCGTGTACTTTAAGTCTCAGGAAAGTTACTTTTTTTACAGGTTTATCATTTCTTTATCTATCCCGCTAGCGGCACAAATTTCCCTTGTTCGCTTTAGTGCGAAGAAGAGTGCCTAAACTTCTTTAGGAATCCAAAAATCCTCCCACCGATATTTCCGAAAACTGTTCCCTTCTCTCTCTCTCTCTATACTATAATAACCATGGAGCATACATATCTGTACCTCTGTTGTTCCAGAGAATAAACGTACTAGAAAATTACCTTGGCGTCGACGAGCTGTCGGCGCATATCTTACTAGAAAATCTGATCAGATACTTTTCAAACGTAAATAAATGTGGATGATTTGATTGATCACTATTAATTAGTGCGTGGTAGAGGGTAATTTTCCGTGGGGATATTACAACCCGATAGCGGAGGTCGAGACATTTGCACCCCAGATCTCCGCAGAATCGTCTGAGCCTCTGGTTTAAGCCTTCCACTCGGCTCCAAACCAGAGGACCGCGATCGGTTCTGGGAACGATACTACAAATAGTTAGCTCTGATTCCACCCCGCGAACGAGGCTTTCCCCCTTCACCAATTCCGCCAACCACCTGTACGAACTGAGGATGACATGAGCAACAATTTGCAGTCGGGTGCACCCAGTGCTCTCTATTGCCACCGGCAGGGCCTCCTCCACATCTCAGATGAGACCCCCCGGCAAGCAGACAGAGTGAACACTGGCCTTCTTCCCCGACCATTCCACTATTTCCGTAAGGGGCTCCGTCACCCGCCTAACGTTGGAGCTCCCGATAACTAATAAACCCCTCCCCCCGTGTGCCTGCTCGGACCTTGCTGAAGGAGCGGCCACATGTCCATTCACAGGCAGAGCGGGCGATGCTACACGGCCAGCCTCCACATTGACGCTCCGCCTCGTGCACCGCGAGCACCGCTGAACCCGCCACTCCCCTGGGGAGAGGGTGGCCCAACCGCGCCCGGTACCCGCGGACAAGTCTCGACAGCAGGGACAGTGGGTGAAGCATGTAACACCTGGGGTGTACCATGCGACGCACCAGGCTCCCCAATGCCGCTACACTCCGAGGCAGCAGCCTGAAGACGGCTGACCGCAGCCATCAACACGTTCAGCTGTTCGCGAACAGTGGCCAGCTCCTCCTGCGTCCGTACACAGCATGTTAGCTTTGGAAAGCAAAAATGTAGCTTTGTGTCTTCCTATACTATGTGTATTAATTCTTGTGTTTGTGTCTGCCTACATTAATGAGTGACGTCAAGGTCTGCCACATTGTATAAGTTTTAAGGGTTGACCGCCATGTGGATGAAGTCACGGATCAAAGTCAAGGTTTGGTATCGCAATCTTCAGTACCCGTATGTGTCCTTTATTTTGATTTTGGAAATCTGGTCAGCCTAAATTATTCTGCATAGATATTTTGAACTGGAGTCTACATCTGTAGCACAATGAGAATGCACAGCACAAAATAATGGAAGTACAAGGGGGGAGGGAATCATTGCCATAAGTAATTATTTGTGGATGATTTTTGTTTCCAGTAAATCGAATAATTAAATGGAAGAAAAGAAATGCTTTTGCGCATGATTACATAAAAGCTGTGATACTTAAAGCACTGTAGGACAAGATTATGCTTTAATTGGCAAGGCTGTATAGTGAATGAATGTTAATTTTAAAGATAATATCACAAGTTTTCAAACTGTAGAAAAGTGATTATCAGAATCCAGCATTAATGTAGTCATAATGTCTCATATGAGTTATAATTTAGCGAAACAAGAGAGGTTGCTTTCCAAGAGGCTTGCAGAACTAAGAGAACTAAACTGTCTCAGTGGTAGTCAGTTTGTGTTTCAGAACGAGGAACCAAATGAAGACACTATCAGTAGAACACAAGTCTTGTAAAAGATACGACAGACACTTGCAGTGTGGGAATGATGGTTGACTTTGCAGTATCATGTGATAACCAGTAGTGGCTTGCCTTGTTTCCACAGTTGAGTGAGATTTCCAGCAGTTTTGTATAAAAGGTTAAGGGACTTCTGGTGGATTTACTGTCTAAGTGAAGCAATGCTAAAAGCAACAGCAAGAGGTTCTCAGCAGGACTTGATTTTGAGGCCCATATTATAGGCTCTAGGGCTGAGCTATTGTAACTTAACATGCAGTGCTTTAATTTGGGAGATCTGAAAATGATTCAGACACACTTTGGATACGTGCAGCAGAGTAATGACTGTTGATGTGATACTGTGGCTAGCGCAAGTGTGGTTTTTCGGTGGTTACCTGTCTTTATCTCTGGAAACACCAGGATGGTTCCCAATCCTTGTCTCAAAAGACATTGTTGTTGTTGTGTTCTTCAGTCCTGAGACTGGTTTGATGCAGCTCTCCATGCTACTCTATCCTGTGCAAGCTTCTTCATTTCCCAGTACCTACTGCAACCTACATCCTTCTGAATCTGCTTGGTGTATTCATCTCTTGGTCTCCCTCTACGATTTTTACCCTCCACGCTACCCTCCAATACTAAATTGGTGATCCCTTGATGCCTCAGAACATGTCCTACCAACCGATCCCTTCTTCTAGTCAAGTTGTGCCACAAACTCCTCTTCTCCCCAATCCTATTCAACACCACCTCATTAGTTATGTGATCTACCTATCTCAGCATTCTTCTGTAGCACCACATTTTGAAAGCTTCTATTCTCTTCTTGTCCAAACTATTTATCGTCCATGTTTCACTTCCGTACATGGCTACACTCCATATAAATACTTTCACAAATGACTTCCTAACACTTAAATCAATACTCGATGTTAACAAATTTCTCTTCTTCAGAAACGCTTTACTTGCCATTGCCAGTCTACATTTTATATCCTCTCTACTTCGACCATCATCAGTTATTTTGCTCCCCAAATAGCAAAACTCCTTTACTACTTTGTCTCATTTCTTAATCTAATCCCCTCAACATCACCCGATTTAATTTGACTACATTCCATTATCCTCATTTTGCTTTTGTTTATGTTCATCTTATATCCTCCCTTCAAGACACCATCCATTCCGTTCAAGTGCTCTTCCAAGTCCTTTGCTGTCTCTGACAGAATTACAATGTCATCGGCGAACCTCAAAGTTTTTATTTCTTCTCCATGGATTTTAATACCTACTCCGAATTTTTCTTTTGTTTCCTTTACTGCTTGCTCAATATACAGATTGAATTACATCAGGGAGAGGCTACAACCCTGTCTCACTCCCTTCCCAACCACTGCTTCCCTTTCATGCCCCTCAACTCTTATAAGTGCCATTTGGTTTCTATACAAATTGTAAATAGCCTTTTGGTCCCTATATTTTACCCCTGCCACCTTCAGAACTTGAAAGAGAGTATTCCAGTCAACATTGTCAAAAGCTTTCTCTAAGTCTACAAATGATAGAAACATAGGTTTGCCTTTCCTTAATCTAGCTTCTAAGATAAGTCGTAGGGTCAGTATTGCCTCATGTGTTCCAATATTTCTACGGAATCCAAACTGATCTTCCCCAAGGTCGGCTTCTACTAGTTTTTCCATTTGTCTGTAAAGAATTCGCGTTAGTATTTTGCATCCGTGACTTATTAAACTGATTGTTTGGTAATTTTCACATCTGTCAGCACCTGCTTTCTTTGGGATTGGAATTATTATATTCTTCTTGAAGTCTGAGGGTATTTCGCCTGTCTCATACATCTTGCTCGCCAGATGGTAGAGTTTTGTCAGGACTGGCTCTCCCTAGGCCGTCATTAGTTCTAATGGAATGTTGTCTACTCCCGGGGCCTTGTTTCGACTCAGGTCTTTCAGTGCTCTGTCCAACTCTTCACGCAGTATCATATCTCCAATTTCATCTTAATCTACATCCTCTTCCATTTCCATAATATTGTCCTCAAGTACATCGCCCTTGTATAGACCCTCTATATACTCCTTCCACCTTTCTACTTTCCCTTCTTTGCTTAGAACTGGGTTTCCATCTGAGCTCTTGATATTCATACAAGTGGTTCTCTTTTCTCCAAAGGTCTCTTTAATTTTCCTGTAGGCAGTATCTATCTTACCTGTAGTGAGATAAGCCTCTACGTCCTTACATTTGTCCTCTATCCATCCCTGCTTAGCCATTTTGCACTTCCTGTGGATCTCATTTTTGAGAGGTTTGTATTCCTTTTTGCCTTCTTCATTTACTGCATTTTTATATTTTCTCCTTTCATCAATTAAATTCAATATATCTTCTGTTACCCAAGGATTTCTACTAGCCCTCGTCTTTTTACCTATTTGATCCTCTGCTGCCTTCACTACTTCATCCCTCAAAGCTACCCATTCTTCTTCTACTGTATTTCCTTCCCCCATTCCTGCCGTTTGTTCCCTTACGCTCTCCCTGAAATTCTGTACAACCTCTGGTTTATTCAGTTTATCCAGGTCCCATTTCCTTAAATTCCCACCTTTTTGCAGTTTCTTCAGTTTTAATCTACAGTTCATAACCGATAGATTGTGGTCAGCATCCACATCTGCCCCTGGAAATGTCTTACAATTTAAAACCTGGTTCCTAAATCTCTGTCTCACCATTGTATAATCTATCTGATACATTTTAGTATCTCCAGGGTTCTTCCATGTATACAACCTTTTTTTTATGATTCTTGAACCAAGTGTTAGCTATGATTAAGTTGTGCTCTGTGCAAAATTCTACCAGACGGCTTCCTCTTTCATTTCTTAGCCCCAATCCATATTCACGTACTATGTTTCCTTCTCTCCCTTTTCCTACTGTCGAATTCCAGTCACCCATGACTATTAAATTTTCGTCTTCCTTCACTACCTGAATAATTTCTTGTATCTCATCATACATTTCTTCAATTTCTTCGTCATCTGCAGAGCTAGTTGGCATATAAACTTGTACTATTGTAGGTGGTGTGGGCTTCGTGTCTTATCTTGGGCACTATGCTGTTTGTAGTAGCTTACTCGCATTCCTATTTTTTTATTCATTATTAAACCTACTCCTGCATTATCCCTATTTGACTTTGTATTTACAACCCTGTATTCGCCTGACCAAAAGTCTTGTTGCTCCTGCCACAGAACTTCACTAATTCCCATTATATCTAACTTTAACCTATCCATTTCCCTTTTTAAATTTTGTAACCTACCTGCCCGGTTAAGAGATCTGACATTCCACGCTCCGATCCGTAGAACGCCAGTTTTCTTTCTCCTGATAACGACGTCCTCTTGAGTAGTCCCCGACCGGAGATCCGAATAGGGGACTGTTTTACCTCCGGAATATTTTACCCAAGAGGACGCCGTCATCATTAACCATACAGTAAAGCTGCATGCCCTCGGGGAAAAATTACGGCTGTAGTTTCCCCTTGCTTTCAGCCGTTCGCAGTACCAGCACAGCAAGGCCGTTTTGGTTAGTGTTACAAGGCCAGATCAGTCAATCACCCAGACTGTTGCCCCTTCAGCTACTGAAAAGGCTGCTGCCCTTCTTCAGGAACCACACGTTTGTATGGCCTCTTAACAGATACCCCTCCGTTGTGGTTGCACCTACGGTACGGCTATCTGTATCGCTGAGGCACGCGAGCCTCCCCACCAACAGCAAGGTCCATGGTTCATGGGAGGATCAAAAGACATAGTGCACAAGAAGAAGAAGAAGAAGAAGAAGAATTTTAGGATCTGGGGATAGAGCTCCTGTAACAAAAGTGACAGCTGCACAATAAGTGGCTGGTTGTGTGGTTTACTCATATGACCTGCTTCTAATCATAGCTAGAGGATTCAGAAGACAGGCAGAAGATTAGAGTGAAAGCCTACACAAATGGTACCTCTGTAATTACTTAAAAGATACTGTTCATAAAACAGTGTACATAGTTTAACAGGACATCATAATGTTATTGCATATGAATCTATTGTATGAACTCAGTCAGAGGAGCAGCATGGGTGAAGATGTGCTACACACAAAATGGAGTAATGCTATGAATTACAGGAGCCACACAGCAACAGGGTACACCTCTGTGATCATTTTAACAATGTGGCCAATTAAGTATATCATAAGATGTAAATGTGTGTGTACTGGCTTTGGAGAATGCGCAAAGAGAAGGTGAGTGATTATGATAGGAAATTAGAAATAAGAAATAAATTAATGAGACAGTGGCAGGGAACGAGAGAGATAGTAGCAATACAGGAAACATGTTTAAGAAATATTTTCCAACATCAAGGAAAGATTACTGATGGAGATATCTATCCATCTCAGAGATTTAGTTTCTTTAAGTTTGATCATGAACCATATCAAATGCCCCTGAAGAAGATAAAGGAATAAAATAGTGTTGTATGTGACTGCATGCTACTTGGACCACCAGAGCGTATTATTAAGGGGTGTGCAGTACAGTTACATGTGAAAGGGTAAGAGCAGACATATTGACAGATAAAAATGTATATAATATAGTTGAGGGTGGAATATTCTGTGATATAGTGAATGAGTTTTATAACAATGTGAAAGATGGAACCCAGAGGACATTTAACTGAAAAGTGAGAAGAAAAAGATGGAAATCAACAAGAAGATGGAAGTACAGCTGAAAATCAAAGAAATGAGGAGGGATCACATGAGATGGCAGAATAACACCAAAATGAGGACACTGATAAGGACTGAATGTTTTTGTGGTATGTCAATTGTCTGCAAGAACAGAATAAGAAATAGAGCACATAGTGATAGTCAACCTGACAAGCAAAGGGAACATGCAGTATTAAAAATATCCAGTAGCATTACAACATTTCTTTTGCAAATAATTTTCAATGTAAGTAGGGAGCTATTTAGACACATCATGAATGTGAATAAATGCCATTTTTCTCCGATTTGACATTCCTTGCATGTCTTGTGAAACTTTCCTTCTCGTCCTGTTCGGTAAGAATCTGCTGACCCAGGGTTCGGGGTGACTTTTCCATAACTCTCCCCATTTCCTAAACCTCATCAGCCCTTTTCCTTTATCCCTCTTCTCCTTTCCCTTAAACTCTTTTTCCACTGGCTCAAAAAGCTTGCATTTTTCCATAACTTTCTCCTGCTACCGTTTGCTGAGTAATTTTTTTATCCATCAAATTATATTTTAAAAAACTGATTATTTGCAAAATATGGTAACAGACATTATGTGCTGGACAGACTCCCCATGTTTTAATTGCTCAAGTTTACATTTCTCCATGTGCTGATAACAGAACTTAGTTTGATTAGAAAATTATGTGTTATGATAATCAGAATGTGTAGTGATAAGGTATTCAGTTTTATAAATAGGATTTTAGAAATGAGGTTGGAGAATAATTTAATGAATGAACATGTTTAAATAGTTATTAAACTAACACAGTTCATTAATATTTGTGCATCAAGGAACAAGTGACAGATATTCCAGAACAGTTCAGATTTGTTGCTCTGAGCATAACATGTCCGAATCATCTGATAAAATAATGTATTAGAGACAGAAAGTGTAATAATTGTTTTGGTAATTAGGTGTAACATTAATGGAGTTTTAATTCAGTGAATACAGGGTGTACTTAAAGTCTGGGAACACTTTCAGTTATTTATTGCACAAGAACCAAGCATTGTACATATATCATACATATGCCATTTTGAAGAGAGACCCTGAAAGTTTTTTTCCATGTATATCGCCACAGTGTAATGTGGTAATTTGCTGATAGTCAGCGCTAATCGCAAACATGGCGAGTTCAGGTGTGGAGTGAGCTTCCTGTGTGTGGGAGTTCGGCAAAAATAAGTGTGCTACAGCTGTTCAATGGATGTTTAGAATGAAGGAAGGTAAGACGCCACCAACAAGGTAGGCCATTTACCACTGACACAAGAAGTTCGTTAAGACGGGTTGCTTGTGCCTGGCAAAGAGAAGCGGATGTTCCAGTGTGAGTGAAGTGAATGTGTACGAGAGACATTCATAAGGAGTCCAAAGAAATTGGTGTGTCATGCATCCCGTGAACTCGAAATGGCTCCAGTAGCAATGTGGAAAGTCCTGCGACAGAAGCTGTCTATGAAACCATTCAGATTGGAGCAAGTGCAGAAGCTCAATGATGACGAAAAAGATAAGCATTTTGAGTTTTGTTCATAGTTGCAACAGTTGAATGAGGATGGGTATGACATTGTTGAGCACTTAATTTTTAACGATGAAGCTACTTTTCACACCAATGGGAAAGTGAATAGGCATAACTGTTGAATCTGGGGTACAAAGCATCCATAGAAATGCGTTGAATTTGAGCGTGATTCCTCAAAGGTAAATATTTTTTGTGTCTTGTCACATTGAAAACTGTATAGGCCATTCTTCTTCACCGAGAGCACTGTCACTGGATATTCATACTTGGAAATGCTGCAGCAGTGGCTGATGCCTCAAATACAGTCGGTCTCTCCATTCATCTTTCAGCAGGATGGGGCTCCACCTCATTTTCATTGTGAAGTTCGTGGGTACCTGAACACGGAGCTGCCACATTGATGGATTGGCCATGCTATAAAAGGGGACAGCTGTTTCATAAAATGGCCTCCCTGATCACCAGATCTAACTCTGTGTGACTTTCTTACGTGGGAACACATTAAAGATCTGGTGCATGTACTGCCTCTACCACGTGACTTCGCAGAGCTCCGGGAGAGAATACGGGAAGCGACAGCCACAATCGGCAATGCCATGCTGGAATGGATATGGCAAGAACTTGATTACCATATTGACATCTGCCGGGTCACTCATGGTTTGCACATCAAATGTATGTGAAAGAAACTTTGAGAGTTTCTCTTCAAAATGCAATATGAATGACATCTGTGCAGTGTGTAGTTATTGTGCAATAAATAATTGAAAGTGTTTTTGGACTTTCTGTACACCCTGTCTATTGAAGTAGATGAACAATACATTATGCTGGAATTTAAGTAACAACAGAAACTATTTAATAAGTTTGTTATGCTTATCATTTTCTGTAGTAGTTTGCATGGTTTGCAGGCCCATTAGACAGCAGGCCTCGTGTATGATGGTAAATAAACAAATAATAAATGTTCGTATGTAAGAGGTATGGGAAGATTGTCAGCATATTCAAGTAACTCCCACTCCTTGCCATCAATCCAGATAGTGGAAAAATGTCGTGAATGAATTTGAAAGAAATAGTTACTTACTTAATCAGGTGTTTAAACTCAGTTTTGTTAGAAAATACACGTATGAGGGGAACAATTTTTAATTGCATTTTGACTTAATGATCATGCAACTTTGAGGTGTATTTTTACTAATATGTGCACTTGTCTCCATATACAGGGTCTTGCAAATGTTATACCTCCAGAATGGCTGCAGATGTTTAACAACAAAGAACTGCAGGTATTAATCTCAGGAGCCCAAGTACCTGTTGATGTAGAAGATCTTAAACAACATACCGTATATGCTGGTGGTTACACACAAGAACACCCAACAATACTTGCATTTTGGCAAGTAGTTGAAGGCTTTTCGGATATACAGAAACGGCAGTTATTAAAGTTTGTCACTAGCTGTTCAAGACCACCTTTACTTGGTTTCAAGGTAAGTTCTATACTGCAGTGTCTTCATATACATACACTATGTGATAAAAAGTATCCGGACACTCCCAAAAACATACGTTTTTCATATTAGGTGCATTATGGTGCCACAGACTACCAGGTACTCCATATCAGCAACCTCAGTAGTCGTTAGACATCATGAGAGAACAGAATGACGCACTCCGTGGAACTCCTGGACTTTGAATGTGCTCATGTGATTGGGTGTCACTTGTGTCATACATCTGTATGTGAGATTTCCACAGTCCTTAACATCCCTAGGTCCACTGTTTCCAATGTAAGGAGCATAAACATTGGATGATTGAACAGTGGAAAAACATCAAGTGAGGTGACGAATCACCGTACACAATGTGGCGATTCGATGGCAGGGTGTGGGTATGGCGAATACCCAATGAACATCACCTGCCAGCGTGTGTAATGCCAACAGTAAAATTCGGAGGCGGTGGTGTTATGGTGTGGTCATGTTTTTCGTGGAGAAGGCTTGAACCCCTTCTTTTGCATGGCATTATAAGAGCAAAGTCCTACATTGATGTTTTAAGCACCTTCTTGCTTCCCACTGTTGAAGAGCTATTCGGAAATGATGATTGGATCTTTTAACACGATTGAGCACGTGTTCATAATGCACGGCCTGTGGTGGAGTGGTTACACAACAATAACGTCCCTGTAATGGACTAGCATGCACAGAGTCCTGACCTGAATCCTATAGAACACCTTTGGGATGTTTTGGAACACTGACCTCGTGACAAGGCCTCACCGGCCAACATTGATACCTCTCCTCAGTGCAGCAATCCATGAAGAAGGGCTCCCATTCCCCAAGAAACCTTCCAGCACCTGATTGAACGTATGCCTGCGAGAGTGGATGCTGTCATCAAGGCTAAGGGTGGGCCAACACCATATAGAATTCCAACATTGCTGATGGAGGGTGCCATGCACTTGTAAGTCATTTTCAGCCAAGTGTCCGGATACTTTTGATCACATGGTGTAGTTAGCTCATGGCTAAGATTATTTTCGATATTTAGGTGAGAAGGATAAGATTTTGCTCTAATAACAAATTGTTCTGAAAAAGAGTGGCAAATATATGCCACAGAAATATGTGCCCCCCCCCGCCCCCCCCCCCCCCCCCCGCCCCATTAACAATTGGTGGATTGACTTAGGGGTGGAGATAAGGTTAAGACTAGGAACTATCGGGAAAGAAAATAAAGTACAATGGTAGAAGGAGGAACAGGAAACCTTTCTAAACTAGAATAAAATGGAAGAAAGGCTTAGGAAGACACAGAAGTGTACAAGAAGAGTTGAATGACACATCTATTGATTGGTTATTGAAAGGAGTGGGGGGGGGACTCTGCAATTAGACCCTGATGGCTACGTAATAGTCAGCTGACCACAGTTTCATCTTCAGTCATTCATCATTGGATGCGGTATGGAGGGGCATGGAGTGAGCACACTGCAGTCATGGCCATTGTCAATGTTTTGACCTTGGAGCCACTGCCCCTCAATCAGGTAGCTCCTCAGATGGCATCATGAGGCTGATTTTACCCAAGTCCAGTGCCCCCAGCAAGTAAAAATCCTTAGCATTGGCGGGCATTGGACACAGGTCCCCTGAATGAATGTGTATCAAGTTGTTCACTCAGTCATGGAGGTGGGCAGTTGGAAGCGAGAGCTTCACATAAATAATCGGGGCTTTGCATTCTGCCACTACTTTGATAAATACTCATTTTTCCCCATTTTTCACTATGGTGTATATCTTATACTATCTCTTCCCCCTCTAGCCATGCCTGCTTAGCCATTTTGCACTTCCTGTCGATCTCATTTTTGAGATGTTTGTATTCCTTTTTGCCTGCTTCGTTTATTGCATTTTTTTATTTTCTCCTTTCATCAATTAAATTCAATATTTCTTCTGTAACCCAAGGATTTCTACTAGCCCTTGTTTTTCACCTACTTGATCCTCTGCTGCATTCACTACTTCATCCCTCAGAGCTACCCATTCTTCATCTACTGTATTTCTTTCCCCCATTCCTGTCAATTGTTCCCTTATGCTCTTCCTGAAACTCTGTACAACCTCTGGTTTAGTCAGTTTATCCAGGTCCCATCTCCTTAAACTCCCACCTTTTTGCAGTTACTTCAGTTTTAATCTACAGTTCATAACCAACAGATTGTGGTCAGAGTCCACATCTGCCCCTGGAAATGTCTTACAATTTAAAACCTGGTTCCTAAATCTCTGTCTTACCATCTGATACCTTTTAGTATCTCCAGGGTTCTTCCATGTATACAACCTTCTATCATGATTCTTAAACCAAGTGTTAGCTATGATTAAGTTGTGCTCTGTGCAAAATTCTACAAGGCGGCTTCCTCTTTCATTTCTTAGCCCCAATCCATATTCACCTACTACGTTTCCTTCTCTCCCTTTTCCTACACTCGAATTCCAGTCACCCATGACTATTAAATTTTCGTCTCCCTTCACTATCTGAATAATTTCTTTTATCTCATCATACTTTCCATCAATTTCTTCATCCTCTGCAGAGCTAGTTGCCATATAAACTTGTACTACTGTATTAGGCACGGGCTTCATGTCTATCTTGGCCACAATAATGCGTTCACTATGCTGTTTGTAGTAGCTTACCTGCACCCCAATTTTTTTTATTCATTATTAAACCTACTCCTGCATTACCCCTATTTGATTTTGTATTTATAACCCTGTATTCACCTGACGAGAAGTCTTGTCCCTCCTGCCAACGAACTTCACTAATTCCCACTATATCTAACTGTAGATGTAGATGTATATCTAGCTGTAGATGTAGGAAGTGTGCAGCAGACCTCAGCAGTTACGGTGGCTAGGACAGTTGCAATGTCTAAGAGAAAGAAGGAGGTTCTGCTGTTAGGTAGTTCTCATGGTAGAGGTGTAGGCCAGCAGTTGCAGGAAGTGTTGGGGAGTGAGTTCAGGACACCAGCATTGTGAAGCCTAATGCAGGATTGGCTCAGGTGACTGTTAACATGGGGGGGGGGGGGAGAGCTATGTAGGAATTTTACTAAAGAGGATCAGGTAGTGATTGTGGGTGGGGCTGGTAAGAGTATTGACAGGGATGGGGAGTATGACATAGATGGTGACCTGAAAAAGATAGCCACTCAGACTGGCAACACGAATGTGCATTTCGTGGAACTGTTTCAGCGTCACGATCGGCCTCATCTTAATACAGCCGTCAGGCGTAATAACATGAGACTTGGGGGTGCGCTGATGGCAGAAGGCATGAGTCACATTTCAGTGGTGTCGGTGGAGTCTATCAGCAGGACGGGTTTCACTAGACATGGCCTGCACCTCAACAGCTATGGAAAGGGGAGGTTGGCAAAGCTTATAAGTGACAGCATAGGTGGGGGTAGTGGGATCACTCATGGAAAAATTCTGGTAGTTGTGGGTGTTAGAGCTGTACCTTTTTTAGATTGAAGTCAGCTGATAGGTATTCCTGCTTAAGGGAAGTCTCTCTAACAAAGAAACCACTTTCGACAAAGCTTAGGTATCCGATTAATGAGGGAATTAGTATATTTCATCAAAATATACAAGGTATTAGAGATAAAGTTAGTGAACTGCTTATAGATGTTGACTCTGATATTATTGGTATATCTGAACACTTCTTAAATAAGGAGATAATTCAGAGGCTTCCTTTACCAGGATACAGGTTGGCTGGCAGCTTTTGTAGGAGCTCTTTGCAGTGTGGGGGAGTAGCCATGTACGTGAAAAACGGTATCCCATTTGAGTCAATTGATGTGTCAAAGTACTGCACTGAAAAGGTGTTTGAATGTTGAGCAGGTGTGGTTAAATTTAGTGGAGCTAAACTTCTTACTGTTGTTATTTATAGATCCCCAGACTCTGATTTCACAACATTTTTGCTAAAGCTAGAGGAGGTTCTTGGTTCACTTTATAGGAAACACAAAAAGTTAGTAATATGTGGTGACTTCAATATTAATTGTATAAGTGATTGTGCAAGGAAAAGGATGCTGGTAGACCTCCTTAATTCATATAATCTTATGCAAACCGTATTCTGTCCAACGAGAGTGCAAGGGAACAGTAGAACAACCATAGACAATATTTTTGTTCATTCCTCATTACTAGAAGGGCATTCTGTTAGCAAAAAGGTGAATGGCCTTTCAGATCATGATGCACAAATTTTAACTCTAAAAGATTTTTGTGCTGCAACACATGTTAAATATAGTTATCAACTTTTTAGGAAAGCTGATCCAGTTGCTGTAGAGACCTTTATAACCCTTATCAAGGATCAAGAGTGCAAGATGTTTATAGTGCTGATACAGTAGACGATAAATATAATGCTTTCCTCAAGACTTTTCTCGTGCTCTTTGAAAGTTGCTTTCCGTTAGAGCGTTCAAAACAGGGTACTAGCACAAACAGGCAGCCTGGGTAGCTGACTAAAGGGATAAGAATATCTTGTAGAACAAAGTGGCAATTATATCAAAACGTTAGAAAGAGTCACAATCTAAATGCAGCAGCCCATTACAAACAGTATTGTAAGGTGCTTAAATAAGTTATTAGGAAGGCAAAAAGTATGTGGTATACAGATAGAATAGCTAAGTCTCAGGATAAAATTAAAACCATATGGTCAGTCGTAAAGGAAGTGGCTGGTCTGCAGAGACAGGTCGAGGATATTGAATCAGTGCGTAGTGGGAATGTCCGTGTTACTGATAAGTCACATATATGTACAGTATTTAATAATCACTTTCTGAAGATAGCAGGTGAACTAAATAGAAACCCAGTCCCAACAGGGAATCATATAGCGCTCTTAGAAAAAGTGTTCAGAGACCGTTACCTGAAATGCTCCTCCATGATACTGACAAGAGGGAGATTGAGTTAATAATTAAATCACTAAAGACCAAGAACTCTCATGGATATGACGGGGTATCTAGCAGAATACTGAAGTATTGTTCTATGTATGTATGTATGTATGTATGTATGTATGCAACTTTTCCTTTAGGAGTGGTCGGTTTCCTGACCGATTAAAGTACTCGGTAGTGAAGGGAGACAGGGATAATGTTGACAATTATAGACCTATTTCTATGCCATCGGTGTTTGCTAAAGTTATCAAGAGGGTTGTATATACAAGGTTACTGGAGCATTTAAATTCACATAATTTGCTGTCAAATGTACAGTTTGATTTTAGAAATGACTTGACAACTGAAAATGCTATATTCTCTTTTCTCTGTGAGGTTTTGGATGGATTAAATAAAAGGCTGCGAACTTTAGGTGTTTTCTTTGATTTAACGAAGGCTTTTGACTGTGTTGACCACAAAATATTACTACAGAAGTTGGACCATTATGGAGTAAGGGGAGTAGCTTACAATTGGTTCGCCTCTTACTTTAAGAACAGAAAGCAGAAGGTAATTCTCCGCAATATTGAGAGTGGTAGTGATGTTCAGTCCCAATGGGGCACAGTCAAGTGGGGCATTCCCCAAGGGTCGGTGCTGGGGCCACTACTGTTTCTTATTTACATAAATGATATGCCTTCTATTACTACAGGTGATTCAAAAATATTTCTGTTTGCTGATGACACCAGCTTGGTAGTGAAGGATCTTGTGTGTAATATTGAAACAGTATCAAATAATGTAGTTCATGAAATAAGTTCATTGCTTGTGGAAAATAATTTGATGCTAAATCACAGTAAGACTCAGTTTTTACAGTTTCTAACTCACAATTCAACAAGAACCGATATTTTGATCAGACAGAATGAGCATACTATAAGCGAGACGGATCAGTTCAAGTTCCTAGGCGTTCGGATAGATAGTAAGCTGTTGTGGAAAGCCCATGTTCAGGATCTTGTTCAGAAACTAAATGCTGCTTTATTTACCATTAGAACAGTATCTGAAATAAGTGACAGTTCAACACGAAAAGTAATCTACTTCGCATATTTTCATATGCTTATGTCATATGGTATTATTTTTTGGGGTAATTCTTCTGATTCAAAAAGAGTATTTTTGGCTCAAAAACGAGCTGTTCGAGCTATGTGTGGTGTAAGTTCGAGAACCTCTTGTCGACCCCTATTCAATAGTCTAGGAATTCCGACATTGCCCTCACAGTATATATTTTCTTTAATGTCGTTTGTTGTTAGCAATATTAGCTTATTCCCAAGAGTTAGCAGCTTTCACTCAGTTAATACTAGGCAGATATCAAATCTGCATGTGGAATGCACTTCCTTGACTCTTGTGCAGAAAGGAGTGCAGTATTCTGCTGCATCCATTTTCAATAAGCTATCACAAGAACTCAAAAATCTTAGCTTAAACTTACGAATTGTTGCCTGAATATGTTTCTTATATTTCATTTTATCTGTTTCCACTATCGTGTTATAATTTCATGTATTGATTCGTTCCATGACCATGGAGAATTCTCCTTAATGTGGTCCCACGGAACAATAAATAAATAAATTAAATTAACCTATCCATTTCCCTTTTTAAATTTTCTAACCTACCTGCCCAATTAAGGGATCTGATATTCCACGCTCCGATCCGTAGAACGCCAGTTTTCTTTCTCCTGATAATAACGTCCTCTTGAGTAGTCCCTGCCCGGAGATCCGAATGGGGGACTATTGTACCTCCGGAATATTTTACCCAAGAGGACACCATCATCATTTAACCATACAGTAAAGCTGCATGCAGTGCTGTGGTAGTGCCATGCAAAACAACAAGGGGTGCAAGACCCCTCCATGAAAAGCACGACCACACCTTAACACCACCGCCTCCGAAATTTACTGTTGGCTCTACGCATGCTGGCAGATGACGTTCACTGGGCATTCACCATACCCACACCCTGCCATCAGATCGCCACATTGTGTACCATGATTTGTGACTCCACACAAAATCTTTCCACTGTTCAGTCGTCCAATGTGCATGCACCTTACACCAAGTGAGGCATCATTTGACATTTACCAGTGTGATGTGTGGCTTATGAGCAGCTGCTCGGCCATGAAATCCAAGTTTTCTCACCTGCCACCTAACTGTCATAGTATTTGCAGTGGATCCTGATGCAGTTTGGAATTCCTGTGTGATGATCTGGATAGATGTCTGCCTATTACACACTACGACCCTCTTCAACTGTCGGCAGTCTCTGTCAGTTAATAGACGAGGTCGGTGTGTACACTTTTGTACTGTACATGTCCCTTCATGTTTCCACTTCACCCTCACATCAGAAGCAGTGGGCCTACGAATGTTTAGTAGTGAGAAAATCTCGCGTACAGACGTATGGCACAAGTGATACCCAATCACATGACTATGTTCGAAGTCCTTGAGTTCCACAGAGCGCCCCATTCTGCTCTCTCATGATGTCTAATGACTAATGAGGTTGCTGATACGAAGTACCTGGCAGTAGATGGTAGCACATTGAATCTAATATGGAAAACGTATGTTTTTGTGGGTGTCCTTATACTTTTGAGTACGTTGTGTGTGTGTGTGTGTGTGTGTGTGTGTGTGTGTTGGTACATGTTTCATTAAGCTAATGACTATTTGAACAATGCTGCTTCATTTTTTCCCATAAAAATGCAGTTTTCCAATTACCAGACGGCTGTAGTTAACTGGCGGTGTTGGGAGTGCTGCAATGCAGACTACATCACAAGGCGCTGAAACATCATAGGTATATTCAGCAATATGTTCGCTCACAGAATATGCTGAAAAATAATAGTTCTACTTTCTGCCACCAGCTGAAAATATAGTGCTTTGAGCAGACATAAAGTGAAATTTTTCCTGTTTTGACATCAGTATGCTGTTCATTGCTTGATGATGCATGTTGATTTCTTTTGTTAAGTGACGGGTGATGTAAAGGTTAAGAAGGTTGAAGTTTTCCATACAAAACTTCTCAGATACTGAGAAGAAAGACTATTCACTGCTGGTAAAGTTGTTTTATCAGAATGGCAGTAATAGCAGAGCTGCACTGCGGGAATATCACTGACAGAAACAGCTTCAAAGAGACCCCATGTCATTAAATGGGCTAGAGAATATGATCAAGAAATTTGAAGAAACAGGTGAATTAGGTAGTATATCTTGAAGAGGCAGCCCATTCCAGTGGCAGTTGTGGGTGAAGTTGCAATAGCTATAGCCGATCGTGCAACACACGCCTGAAAGTGTGTAGCCAGTGCTCAAGCTGCTCCTGGTCAATATTTCAAAAAATGTTGTGGCACATTTTACACTGGTATCCTCACAAGATAAACTAGAGCACTATGACTTTGCCCTTAGTTTTTTGGCAAGGATAGAAATGGATGACGTGTCCAGGGAATATTCTTTGAATGGATGAGTTACATTTCACTCTGCACAGTGCTATTAATGCACAGAACTGTCATATACCTTTTTTCCATAGGAACTTCCTCTGAACTCAGCTTATGTGACTGTGTGATGTGGTTTCACGAACTCCTTTATTCTCTGTCCATTTTTCTTCAAGATGATGATGCCTCGTGGGCTTATTAGATGTACAGTGACATGCACGTTGAAAGGACCTAATTGCCCAACACATGATTCCAGTGTTGCAAGAATGCAACTGTGTCCACACAACTATTTTTATGCAAGATGGTGCAATACTACCTGTCACTTCCCAGGTGAAGGATATGCTCCAAGAAACCTTTGATAATGATTGCATCACCTTTAGGCAATTTTGAGGTGGGTTGCTGTCCAGATCCCCCGACCTAAATCCATGTGTTTTTGGTTGTAGGGATATCTGAAAGATCGTGTGTATCAGGAATGTATGTGAACTCTTCCTGATCTGAAGGATAGCATGCGACGACGTATCGCTCTACTTACACCGGATCTGTTGCAAGCAACTGTCAACCATGCCGTTTTACAGATGCGCATGTTGTTGATTTGGGAGACCATATTGAGCAAGCTTGTGACCCTGTCCTAGTAAATGTGCTGGAACCACCATTATCATGTGTTTTATTGTTTCTCCCCTTTTTCTACAGCCACACCACATTCTGACTGCTTACAGTGCCATATTTTGACCTAGTGGCAGGAAATGTAATTATGACTTTTGTTAGCATACACTGTGAGTGCGCCAATTAATGGAACATATGTATGATGTTTCAGCATCTTGCGGCTTATGTAGCCTTCGCTGCAGCACTCAGAACACAATTGGTTTAATTAGAACAACCCCCGTATATTGCTGAAAACACATCATTACAATGAAATGATAATTAAATCAAGACCCTAAGCTGCCGGCAGGCGTTGATATACATCAACGGAAACAGTTGAAAATGTGTGCCCAGACTGGGACTCGAGCCCAGGATCTCCTGCTTACATGGCAGACACACTATCCACCTGAGCCACCAAGGGCACAGAGGGATAGTGCGACTGCAGAGATTTATCCCTTGCACGCTCCCCATGAAACCCACATTCCCAACTTAATGTCCTTACACTACATTCGTAGTGCCCCTGCCCATTACACTCATTACACACGGCAGACAATCTTACCGAGTCCCGTAAAGAGTTTGGACAGTGTGTGTGCATCCAGCACAGGAGGAGGTCAATGGCCAGTTAGCTTGAACTATATTTAGATGGCATCTGTTCTTTCGGACATGTCTGAAAGAACAGATACCATCTTCATACATCATTACAAGTCTGTTCAGGCATTTTTTGAAAACAGGCTCTTACGGGCAATGTAGTGGTTCTGATTACTCCTTTGCTGTCCTTAAAGTGTAGATCTGTACAATAAAACTGCCAAGTTTTCTCTGATTTGGTATTACATGTATTGTCAGAATATTTAAGAAATTGCTTCTCCATAGCACATTCATGCAGATCATCAAGAGAATACTTAAACATTATTCTTCTTGTACTCTGAAAATACTGTAGTTTCTGCGATTGCTTTCTATGCTTTCTGTGCAACGTAATGCAACTGAACTCGACCACAAAAAGACCCCGTTTTCCCGCTCATATCCACAGTCCTGAGTCGGGTCACATGACACCATACTAGTCAAAATAATCCCTTAACATGGCCACAATTCGTTTACAGCATTTTATAATATTTAAATACTTAAATCTAAATACATTATATAATTTTACACATTTATCACCACACTTTTATAATTCGTTGCAATTAATAGAAAACCAAAACACTATGCAACGAAAATACAATGTCCATCAAAACACAAAACAAGTATTTTCCGTTCTATTTTGCCCAGCATATTATCTCTGTTGCCTTACAGTAACAACAGTTGTGAATTTGAATTTGACGTGATTCTAATTTCTAATACAACGAGGCTTGTTTCAAAAAATGGCAAATGGCAAAGTGAGTTTGCCAGATGATAGTTTCATCATTAGGAAACAAGTCCTTCTAAGTGATGGTTCCTGTTGTAAAGTATATGATGACTATGATTGATTTTTTGTTTGCATTCCAATCTTGCTCTCGACTGACCAACGCTAAATTATTGTGTGTATCCTAGGCCTTTATTTTGTCCATTGATCTTTTCAGATTATGAGAAATCTTTGAAATCCATATGATAGCATCAGTCACTGTTTGGATGAACAAGCCACACTGTCTCCCCTAAACTTTTTTCAATGGTGAAATACAAATTACAATGAACTACCTGTGATTTTCAGATACTATTTGTCTTTTATCATCATCATCATCATCATCTTCATATTGAAGATTCCAGCCTCAGGGAACATAAGCCATGCCATCTAGTGCTGTTTTCCCACCATCTTTCTGCATTCACTCTGGTCCAGTCGTGTGGTAAACTACTCTACACCTTTCACCCATCTATTCCTTGCTCTTCCTCTTGGTCATTTCCTTTGCCTCTCCATTTCATGTATCTTCTTGGGAAGCCTCTTGTTTTCCATTCTCTTTAGGTGCCCATTCTATATTAGCCTTAATGTTTGTATCCCACTCCACAAAGGTCCCTCTTTCACTGCCTCCCTTACTGCTTCATTCCTCACCCTCTCTTTCTTTGTTTCTCCCATCCTACTTTACCTATAATCTGCTTACAGATCTTTTCATGTTTCAGAACATAGGTCAGCACTGGGATGAAGAAACGTCCATATAATTCTACTTTGCTTCTTTGTGGGAGGTCTTTGCTCCATGCCAGGCTCCTAACACCTTGCAGGAATGATTCTGCCTGTCTGCCATGTTCACTGATCTCTTGCTCATTTGGTCCAATTTCCTGTATCACACTTTCCAAGTACCTGACACTTTCCATCTTCTTCAATTGTTCGCCTTCAATCCTTATTCCGATAGTTGGTCCTATCTTTCTTTCTAGTTTTAACCACAATCTCATATTTGTTTACATTAAATTTCATACTCTGCCGTCTTAACCATTTTTTCTCAAGCATCCAGTTGTTCCTGAATCTCCTTCACCCTGTTTCCCCAGACCATCAAGTCAGCCACAAACACCATTGCTTTCATCTTGTCTTCTCCAGTTTTTTCTGTCATCTTAGTCATTATCTCATCCAAGACCACAGTGAAGAGGTGAGGTGACAATGTCCTGCTCCGTTTCATACCCTTTATTTGCTGGAACCAATCCAGCCTTTCATTTCCCATTTCCACACAACTCAGACTTCCACAGTACATCTTCCCCAACTCTGCTTCTTGTCCTTTTTTTCCCATCATCCCCTTCTACTCTAGTGCTTCCCTGACCTTTCTTCTACAGACGTATCAAATGCTTTTCCTATTCTGAGAAAGACCATCACAAGGTCTTCCCCAAATTCATAGTGGTGTGCCTGGTGCTGTGACAATCAGATACGAGCTCCCAGGTCTGAAGCCATGCTGTTCCTCTCTCAGTTTGTTGAACCCTTTGTTTGGTTTCTGTTCTCCAGGACCTTTTCATATACCTTGGCACAGTGTGACTCCCCTGTAGTTTCTACAAACCTTCCTACTCTCGTTCTTGGATACAGGCCAATTTTTCTGAAGACCAACAAACATCTCTTGCTGCCGTCACCATTTCGACACTTACTTTGTCCGTACCTGGTATCTTTTCCCCTTTCATCTTGTCCTGTGCTATTTCCATGTCAGATAACCCCCCCCCCTCCCCAGAGTTTTTTTTACCTCCTTTAGTCTGTTATCCTTATCTCCAAGCCCATTCGGATTTTGCAAGTGCTCAAAGTATTCATTCCACACTATCTTCAGTGTCTCTTTGTTATTAACCTCTTAACCATTTCTTTATATCGTTGTTGAACCCTCTCTCAAACCTCTCACATTTTACCATTTCATATAGTACTTTCTTCTCTCCTTTCTACTGTCTTATTTGCCTCTTTCTTATTTCTTTTTATACTTCTCCCTTGCTAATTCAGTCCTTTCTCAGAACCAATATCTGAAGGCTTTGTTCTTTCTTCCTACAACCTCGACTATTTCATTCCACCATGTCTCCTTCCATCATTTTCTGTCAGTGCACCAAAGCAGTTGTTTTAGTTGGAATTTTTGCACAATATTTTATTTTGTTTTCTGATAATATACTGTGTATTATTTCTCAAGTCAACATCCCTTTTCTCAACACATAGTAATCATACTGGGATGAATGAGGTATCATCAGAAAGCCTTTCAGCTGGCTTCAGACACTGCATATCAATGATCAGTTTTGCACTGAAACTTATTATTTATTGAAAATTTGAACTATCATAGACAAAAGGGCATCACAGGCATCCAACTTGATACCAATATTTTGTGGAACTAACTTATTAATCACAAGTAAGAGACCCCCTTTTTGTATTATGTTATTAAAAATACCATTTTATTTGTTTTAAAGTACTTATTAACTGGTTGATTTATATACAGACTTGTCATAAATAATAACTGTGATCACTGCAGTAGTCCATTCTCTCTGCCAGTATGACAAGTTGAATTTTCTAAATGAATATACTTTCCAAAACAACAAACATATTTACCAAAGATAAATTGCCAAACATTCATATGTTTTGAAAACATATGGGTGTTTGGCAATGTTCCTTTGGTAAATATTTGACTGGCCACTGTCTCATATCCATGATGTACAACAGGGAACAAACATATTTGACACTGTTGCATTGAATTGTGATTTATCTGTTGCTACTACAGCTTTACATGCTTCCATAAAATACACTCTTCTGTCAAATATCATTTACACTGAGATAGTGTAATGCTCTGTAAAGAACTTCGTTCAAAATTACATGCACAAAAATGTATTTACATAGATTTATCATAAATTTATAATCATTATTGCACATCATTTGGTCCATTTTTAAAGATGGTTTCTGTTAATTCACACAATTATCTTATCCCAACGACTACACTCATTCCAAGTAGGGTCATTATTTAAAACTATGGAAGTGCAAACGATTTGCAAGGGTCACGTGGTTGTCTCTAAATTTTAGCAATCTAAAACAAAAAATTGCATTGATTACTTGTTAAGTTTTCCCAGGCCTTGTTCAGTGCAAAACTATTCTGTTTTCTTACAGGAGCTGGAGCCTCCTTTCTGTGTGCAGCATGTAGGAAGTTCAGATCGCCTTCCAACAGCAAGTACTTGTATGAATTTACTTAAGCTGCCAGAATTTCCAGATGTCAACACATTACGTGATAAACTTTTGTACGCAATTCAAGCAGGTGCTGGGTTTGAGCTTAGTTAAATTGTCCTTTATTTTGTAAGTTACAAGTGCAAGAAAATGAATAATGTATTTGTGTACAACATTAAAGATTGTGTAGCAGACAATAAGTTGTTCCTCATTAAGAAATCCAGTGTACTTATTGCTGGGCCATTACATATCACATTGGTGTGAAATTTTAGTCGCAGGACAAAAGTGGTCTCTCCACAGAGTTGGAAGATGGTCCATATTTAAGTGCACAATGTATTT
The DNA here is from genome assembly GCF_023898315.1 of Schistocerca nitens. Classification (NCBI taxonomy): domain Eukaryota; kingdom Metazoa; phylum Arthropoda; class Insecta; order Orthoptera; family Acrididae; genus Schistocerca; species Schistocerca nitens. Next base: position 658,413,355 of record NC_064614.1, on the reverse strand, counting down.
GTTACATTGAGATCATACAATTGCTGCAGAAATTTTTTTCTGACTAATAAAATTTTAATGCTTATCCACAATGGAAGCAACTATATTAAGTCTTCACAGTATGTCATAAAGATTAAATGGTGGCTGGTCCTGCCTATATGTTAATGTTGCGTTTTCTGGTGTAAGTGGGGAGTTTGATGACTGTTCTGTTACAATTTATGTGACATACACCACTGTAGAAACTTTTTTATGAGTGCATTTAAGTTATCAACTCAGTGTGTGTATTAAATGTTTATGTTCTACACATTTATGGTCAATATTGTGAACATCATTTGCTTTTCTCATTGCTATAAACTATAACAAAAATGTATCTATTTACATTAGTCACGTTTTTGTTTCTTTTGCAATTTTACCTGTTATAGCAAGTTACAGCCCTTTGTAATTTTATGAACTACTGTACTCAGACAGAGTGTTTACAAATGAACTTTATTTTGATACTGCTTGTGTATGAGGATTGAGTGTGCTGCAGGAAAGTTTTCCTAGCCATTTTAACAGTAGTTGCACTTTTTACTATACAGAGAAAACTGGAATCTATTTTCTATTAAATTAATACCAAAATTATAGTAGGTGTGTAGTAAAACTGGAAGTCTGCTCCACATTCTTGATTAAATGTTACTCGCTTACATATAAATTAATACACATCTTTCCTGTTCATCAAAGACTGAATATCACAAGGAGACATACATAGATGAAAATCATATTATGTTTCTTTCACTGGAGTATGGAACTTTTTTAAAAGAAAGATGCAGTCTTTGACAAAAAAGGGGCAATCTTGTATGTTTATGAAGCATTTGGCACTTGTTTGACTTTATTTCATGCGCTTTCTATGTTTGATGAAAACAGTAGTCACAGTCTTGGAGTACTGACTGGCATGTACCATATATAATTTATATGTGTGTAGAACAAGTAGTGTATTTGCGTACATTATTACTCTACCATATTTGTTGTGTCAAAATGTAAAGAAGGTGTTGTACAAAGTTGTGTGGACAGCAGCAGTGCTATGTATCAGGGTATGCTCAACAAGAAGTGTCTGATTTTAATACTGATACCTTTTTAAAACTAGCAGGTTGTATATGTTTGTATATTGTTAATGTCTTTTTGAAATGTCATGTGATTATGTATGAATGTAAGCATGTTTGTATCTGATGATGTAAAGCTTGTGTTTGATTTGGAAACTTATTTAATGTAATATATAAAATATAATATTTTCACATATCTACAGTTTTCCAGACTGTGGTCTGTGCAGTTAGTACTTCTTCAGATGTTTCTGCTGTGAATTAGACAATTTTACTAATAAAATACTGTTTTGTTACCTTGGTTTTCGCATTAAAGAATCTCTTCACGCTGTCTACAATTATTAAGAAGGGGACAGACACAAAACAGAAAGCACTTGCAGGTGGAAATCAGTGTTATTACTTTCTTTGTCTACAAATTTCATGTTGCATAAGCTGTTGTTTTTTGTCCTTAGTATCCACTCAACAGTGAGAGGTTCCCTTGCTTTCATTTCAGCCTTCTAGTGGAGAGAGGAGATCTTTGATAATATAGAATTTAAATATTTCCTCTTATTTCCCAGTACTGGTATGTGATGCCTTTGAGAAGGCATTTACATTTTAACTTTCATTATTGGCACCTATTATGAAATTAAATTTGTCAGTAATTATGGCTTAAGTATCCATTTTTCAGTATGCTGTTTTTACTAATTGACATGCACATCTAAAAGTGTTCAATGACATCATAATACATTTGCACATAATACTCCATAGATACTGTAGGTTCCAGTAGGATGCATTTCAAGGAACTGTAACTACTGTGATTTCTCCAGTACAGGGAGACTGAAGTTAGGTGAAATCAAAATAAGTGGAACCTATATGGTCTAGACTTACTTATGGATGGGTATACATCTGCAAGTTTTAAAACCTACTGATTGAAGAAGGAACACTTGCTAATCTTTGATTCATGGTAACAAACACACACACACACACACACTTTGTTGACATTGGAATTCGTACTTACAGAAACAATGTACAGCTTCCAACCCCTGGATTTTCCTCCATATAAAACATGTAATCACGCCACTTGTAGCAATTTTCTTGGGGTTACCACTTTCAAGAATCACCAACATGATTTTCTGTAGCCTCCATTGCCTTCTCAATAACACATTAGTCTGTTATCTGGAAGCTGAAAAATCTTATTGTTTGCTTTAAAAAAATGTACACTAAACAATTTTGGTTTCACTTTTTCACACATTTTGTTATCCTCAAGGACATTATTGTTAGGAAGATGACCAGTTTTTCAACTTCAGCAAATTTTTAGCACTTAATATCAGGTCAGTGCTCAAAAATGGCCATGATTTCATTGGCAAAATTACTCAGAGAAATTGTAAAATTAGTGAAGCACAAGTTAATGAAACATTGTCCGATAATCAGTACTAGCCTCAACACATCACTAACCAAAGTCACCACCCTCAAATGAAAATGACAGTCCAAGTCTCTTACCAACCACAAACACAATTGAGACAAACTACTCATTAATTTGAGTTACAGGAATCAAACAAAAGTTTTTAGGCGGAAAAATTGAGTTTTTGCAGATACTGATACACACATTTATGCGAACAGCTAGTTTGTTAGCTTGACCAGGACTGGATGCATACTGCTGATTTTGAGTGACATCTGACCATTCGAAGACTGGTGTATGAACGACTTCTTTTTTCAGAAACTCCGCAATTATTTAAAAAATGGTTAGGTTAAATTTTGCTACTCAGAATGGACGAATAAGTATTGATAAAAATTAGGTTTACAAAAAATTTGTAATATAGGAATTTAGAAAAGTTTATGGAAACATTTTATGCATCTGCTTTGGGAACACCTTACTTAAGAGTACAAGTATTGTATTGAAAATTACACAAAAATCTTAATTAATGACCTAATCAGTTAATCAAGTATGTCTACTGCTGCATAAAAATCATGTTAACAAAAGTACAGCAGCAAAGGTTGGAATTTAACAAGCACTGAGGCAAAATTCCCAATGGAAAATGTAGCTATTTCTGAAACTGAATATTAATTATCTCATAAATTAGTTAGTTTCAAAGTATTCGGAATATGGTATGCTATTTGAAATTGAACTACCAGCCTTTATAAATAGTGTCGGTATGCTCTGAAATATATATCAGTCCACATTTTTTTTATGTTACCTTAGGATTTCCAATTAGATGCCATTTCTAATTAACTGATTTCCCAGTAAAACTTAAGTGCTGCATTAGAACCAGCACCTTAAAAGCATTACCTTGAATAATGAATTAACGTGGAAAACAGTTTAGTTAATATTTTTAAATATTCAAACATTCCCACATGTACACTATTTAGAAACTGTAAGATATCTGAGAAATAATCAAATTGTATGCAAACCTATTATGACTTTTCTGGAGACTGAAAATCTCTGCAAAAAGCATAAATGTGCTGCACTAATCTGCTGTATTATAATCTAGAAATTAGTGATAATTCTTAGTAACTGTAGTCCACAGCTGGATTATTTGATAGTCATTCAGTTGATTTACTTAACGTTATATCTAACAGAATGTGGTAAGATATTAGTAATGGAGAGAAATCCTTGGATTTGAATGTGCTCCAAGGGAGAGTTAAAGGATGATTACTGTTCATAGTATATATAATGACCTATGGATAATGTTGGAAGCTTCATAAGGTTACTCACAGATGAGCTTCATAAGGTTACTCACAGATGATGCTGGTGCATACAGACAAGTCACAATCATAGAAAATTTAAGGAAAATACCGAAAGATCTGTAGAGTATCATTCCATGGTGCAAGGACTGGCAGCTGATGTTCAACCCTGATAAATGTAAGTTTTGCACATAAATTGATGGAAGAAATGCATATTGTAGAGCTACAGGATTTCTGAACAATTACTGGAAATAGTCACACCAGTTAAACATCTATCAGTAAGCATGTGGTCACATAAGTTATTCATAGGAAGGCAATGCTAGTCTAAGAATCATTGGAAGAATTCCGTGTAGTACACTAATGAAAAAGGTAGCTTACAAAATCTTGTTTGACTGACTCGTACCGAATATGATTGATAGAGGAAACAGAGAATAGCTGTGCGTTTTGTCACAAGTTCAGTTACCGGTAGTTAGTGTAAAAGCTTCCTCGGGATGCTTGATCCATCACGGGAAGAGGTGTTATGCATCATGGTGTTGTTTACTGTTAAAATTCTGAGAGCATATGATGCTAGAAGAGTCACTCAATGTATTGCTTCCGTCTAAATATACCTCATGAAAAGTGCATGAAGATAAAATTAGATAGATTCAAACTTGCAGAAAGATTTTTTAAGTTATTCTTACTGCATACCATTTGTGACTGAGCTAGAAAAAGTGGAAGTGACAGTGGTACCTTTCATCATATGCCACAAGGCGGCTTGCTGAAAATATATGTACATTTGAATCATTCCATTCAGCCATGGTCGCAAATGCACTAGAGTATTCATCAAACCATCTGTGTGCATCGAAATAGCGGTCCTATTGAATTATAAATCTCCGTAAGGGAATTGTAATGCCACAGAGGGATGCAGATAATTTGCAAGTGTTTCCACATGGCATGCACTTTTTACTGCAGCCATACAAGAGGCCTAATTGTGACCATATGAATACAGCTGAGATCATAACAACAGCTTGCTTCAGCTGAGCATTGTTTGTCAAGCAAGACCCATAGCTTTATGAGTTATGCACCTCACTCATCAGCACCCATCACTTGATTTAGCTGAAACCAGAGTTCATTGGACCACACTAATGCCAGCAATGTTCATGGGCCGATGCCAGTTGTTAAACTGTGTGTCAAGGTGTCAGCCAAGGGAAACGAGTTGGGTGTCAGCTGCTGAATCGTATGCAGTGCATTTGTACAGTTGTGGTAGAAATACAAGGATTGAATAAAAATATAGAAACACAATGAGAAATGCATACTTGAACATAATTGCAGATGGTAGCCAAGACTGCAGGTTGTATTGTTGCATTTAACTATGAATGGCACTTCTACCATGTCCTCAATACATTGCAGGTGTCAGTCATTGTTTGATCATGTTGGGTGTAGTTTTGAGTGCATTATGTCAGAGCTAAGTGGCTTTGAATGTGGCCAAATTGGTTGTGCTCATATAGTGGTTGCTTCTGTAAGTGAGGTAGCTGAAGTTTTTGATGTTTCAAGAGGCACTGTATTGAAAATTTATACCACATACAGGGAAAGCAGAAGAACATTATCTGTTAAGTCAGTGCAGATGAAAGTGTGTGTTGAGTGGTGGTGATGGACTGTCACACAAGAGGGTTATGAAGACATATAAGAGGACAACAGCTGCAAAATCTGCAACAGAACTGAATGTCACACACCAAAACAACATTAATGGAGCTTCATAAGCTGGGAGTTGCAAGGTGAGCTGGAATTCCAAAGTCACTCATCAGTGATGCAAATGTCCATAACAGGAAAAAGTGGTACCAAAGCCTTAAAACCTGGACTGTGAAGCAGTGGAAGAAACTCATTTGGTTGCACACTGTTTCCAACTTTTGGCTGAGTTTGTCTCAAGGGTGAAACGTGGTGGGAATTCAGTGGTAATTTGGGCAGTCATATTGTGGTATTCCATGGGCCCCATAGTTACTATACAAGGTCTCATTACTGCCAAGGATTATGTGGCCATTTTGGCCGATCAAGTGTATCCCATGGTACAGTCTTTGTTCCTCAAATGTGAAGAGTGTTTCAAGATGACTGGGCCATGTTCACACAGCTCACATCATCCAGGACTGGTTTCATCGCACTTATGCACTGTCCTAATAATTCACGCATCGAATGGTGTGTAAAACTGAGTTAATGCTTTTTGAAAGTTATGTATGATAATTATAAACCTTGCAATATATTTGTAACACTTGCAGATGGCAATATAACTTTGCTGAAACTAGTAATCACGATATGTGACATCTACAGTCTGGGCAATAAAACTTCTATTTTGGAAGTTTTTTTAATGTTAATGTAAAAAATGTTACGAGACTATAACCAGATGTGTTGTTGATGACAGAATAGCCTTTGTTGAACTCGACATGGGAAAGTAATGTGAAGTACTGTTAGATTAAACAGATGTGGAAAGTCATTACTGAAGTTACAAATTGGCTCAAAAGAATAGTTAATTGGCTCTAAAATATCAAAGGGAAATAAAAACTTGTGGTTATTATAGTATAGCACTGAGATAACTTAGTGTATTGAACAATCAGGTCTCAAAAAAGTCACATCCGTCAGAAGACTGCTTTGATGAAAAAGTTTAGTATGATATTTAGTGAGTCATTGGTATTCCACTCAGATTAGAATTTAAGTTTACGGTAGTGCTGAGTGAATTTTTCAGTAAGGAAGTGTCTGACTACAATATCAAGAATTGTGTGGGATTAGAGGGTGATATGGATGAAACAGGCAAATTCTTGCTTCAGCCATTACAACTGGTGACCAACACACCATAATGCTAACAAAAAAAGGTGACGTTATCACATAATGCTCTGAAACTTACCGGTACATAGCCAACAATACCAAACATTTTTCTTCGTATCATTGCTTGTCTTGCCTAGTCATTAGATTGAACTCAAAGCATTCTAACACATTTAACAAGTTTTGTTGGCACATACTGAAATACCAATGAAGATTCCACTCCCAATTCTTTAGCATAGAGTGTTAAATGCATATATTTCTCATCTCGATCACTGATGAGTCATTGTGGATCTTTTATGTTGTTACAGTTGATTGAAGATATGGACTGAAGGGAGTTCAGGATAGTTTGTGCTGACAAACAGGTATTTTTCAAATAAGCCACCAATGAAGGTACTGAGATTAAAATTCTCTTGCAGTTGCTACATCAACAGCAGCATCTGTCATCATTTCATTAGAGAATATGGGTCTAACACTAGCAGAATCTGAATCAACTATCACTAGGGTGAAAATTGTTACAACAGTGTCCATTAGTGACCTGAGCTATAGAAATCACTTGCTCTAAGTATTTCTAAACTATGTTGAATTAATTGGTACTTGAATTGTAATTATGTCTGAAAAATAGCCCACGCTCAAAGAGAAGCATGTCAAGAAGCATATGCCAGCATCAAACTTGCCAAAGTAAAATAGTTTGCCTGCTGAAACCAGTAAATGTGTGAATGTGAAGACTTGTCCCAAAGTAATTGAGCAAAGTATAAACATCAAGTTTTACTACAAATTACAAAATAACTGCAGTGATGACACCCATTTGTAGCATGAGCACAAACTACAGAAACCAAGATCAGAAAATGTGTTTCATGATTAGCTCAAATGCTTTTTGGATGAAAAGGAAATGGATGATGAAGCAACAGTTTTAGGCTGTCTCTCAGCAAGTAAAACAATTGGCACAGTTTAGAATGTGTGAGAGATCCTGGCAGAAAACATGACAGTCTCTGGTTAGCAGGAGAAACTTGTCTAGGTAAGGACAGTAGAAACTCTATCATTCACACTGATTGGTGAGCAAAAGAACTGTACCAAATTTCATGACACATATAACAGACTAACAAACAGAAGGCTATCAGAAGAAAAGTGCTTGAGATTTTGAAAATTTTGCTGACATGTTTCACAAAGAGTAATCCTTTTTTTTTCAGATTATCTGACTAGGAGATGAGACTTGATACTACCAGTAACCCCTGAGTGCAGGTGGTAAACACTGAAGTGGTGTTACGAAATTGTTGTTGTTGTGTCCGGGCCATTTAGCCAGAGTTCTACAGAACTGGAAAATGGAGTCTACCAGCATGGCAAAGTCCACCCACAACCAGGAATCTGTATGTGTAACTTCTTGGATAAGCACCCTGCAGCTGCTCTAGAATATCCAGAATACTACTCAGCCTTGGCCAATGCAGGATAACTTGAGAGGGCCAAAATTTGCAAATACACTGAATACCTAAAGATATGTGACATCAGTTACTCTCTGTCACTAAAGAGGGCTAAACCAGTTTTTCAGCGACTTTATGAACACTGCCAAAAGAGTACATTGGTGCACTGAGCTTACAATATTGTTAATTGAGGAAGGATAGTTTGCGTGAGATTTGTACACACTATTTTTGATATCAGGCAATGTGAATATGAATTCTTGCTATGTTCACATTTTAGTAGTTTTTGTAATTGGTTAATTAAATGAGAAAAAGCTTTGTGAATGGAAGGTACTACATTTCCACAAGTTTTTAGAACCTAAAGACACTATACATTTTCTGTTGCAAGGACAATAGCAGTGAATGGCAAAATAGTTTTGAATTTTACAACACATGGGAAATAGCAGCCAGGGATTGCAAGGAACATCAGATGCACTCAATGTGTGTGCCTCAGGGCATCATTCAAAATAATTCTACAGGATTTCCCAGCGAGGCATTTAATGTTGATTAATTAGGTTTCTGCCTGTTACTCGCATCTTTCCTTAATGATATTTCAACCGTGTGACTCAGTCTTCTTCAGGTGCTGTCTGATACTGATTCCAGTGTGGAACGAGTCCAGTATTTATGCCTGTGTTGTGTGAGGCATTCTCTCTGCAGTCCGTGCCGCTTACGGTGCTCTGTTCATGGTGTGCGCCGACCAATAGCAGCAGCTGTAGCGTTCTCTTCTAGCTGCTGCAGTACCGAATGCTGTGCATGTTCTTTGTGGATATTACATTTATGTCCTCCTGTGTATTAGGACATACTATTACCATAGTGTGCCATGTTAGGCATTCCGTCCTAAGTCCTTGCCCCTCCCCCCCCCCCCCCCCCAGGAATGTCTGCAGTGTTATTTTCAATGGTGTTCACATTGCCACTCGAGACTTGGAAGAACATCTTCAGATATTGTGTCTTTTGTCTGAGTTACCATTTCATGTGAGTCCTTTGTTACAGGTACTGGACTGTTATCTCTAATTTCATCTTCATACTTGTGTTCCTTGGGGTCTTGATGTTGCCTCCACTGTGTCTTCAAAGATAGAGTGCCAGGTTCAGGAAACCGGTGTCCCGGCTAATGAGATTATCTGCGACCTTAATCTCAATAGATTTGCTGTCCCAGTATCTCGATATTTGTGTTAAAATCTTGACATAATTATAGTTCATAGAATGAATGAGTTCTAAACAATGCTTGGCAATCGCTCTCACTCTCATATAATACTTTCCCCTATTTGGGGAAGTGTGTGGTGCAGTTTGTAGCATTTTAGCTTTTACTCCACATGTTTACTTCTGTGTGTGGTTATTTCTGTAATTTTTGGGTGTCTGCATAATGTGATGAATGTTCTGTGTGTCCGGTACTTGCCTGTGGTTGGCGAGATGATTGATAAGGGGGAGGGAGGAGGATTAGGCATTGTGTATAGGGATTTCCTCTTTGACTTAGTCACCGAAGATAGTCTTGGGTGTTTGTGCATGTCGCAGGACATATCATACCGATCTAGGGAGTGGATGAGGACGTTTCCTGATCTGGAAGAGCTCTCATAGAAGTCCGTTGCCAGATCTTGGAAACGCTCTTTCAGGAATGGGATTTCAGCACCGGCCTGCAGATCACTGGTAGGGAATCCAAGGGGTAGATGCAGTGCCCTCCTGAGGGCGCAGTTCTGCAGCCTCTGGAGTTTATCCAGGTGCTGCTTTGCTGCATATCCCCAGACAGGGCTTGCATATTCCATTACTGGCTGTATCAGGGCCTGATATACATTAACACCTACAGAGTGGGAGAGGGAGCTGGTTGAGTTGTGGACTGGGTATAGGATGGATATTCTGGCACAGACCCTGTGGACCTCATCTATGTGGGGTTTCCATGTAGGACAAGAGTCCAAGTTTACACCAAGGTACTTGGCAGTTCTGCACCAGGGGAGTTGGGTTCCGTTTAGGTGAAGGTGGAGGGGGGGGGGTGCGTTGAGGAGGTCCAAATCTCCAGTTGATCAGCATAGCCTGTGTCTTTTCAGAGTTGATGATAATGCGCCAGCGACAGGTCCGAGTTTCTGTGTCACGTAAAACCCTATGGATGGCCAGGTCCTTGTTCGCATTTCGTGTGTAGAAGGCTGTGTCATCTGTGTACTGTGCAGTGTGCACCAGGGGGGCTGTTGGTGTGTCCACAGTGTACAGACTACAAAACGGGCCCCAGGACCAATCCCTGTGGCACCCCAGCAGGAATACGCCTTTTGGTGGAGGTGACGGTTTCTACTTTGATGGAGAAAGCCCTATCCGTGAGATAGCTTTTGATCTGCTTAACTATGCTCCCGGGGAACCCTTGTGTGTGTAACTTGTAGAGTAGCTCTCTATGCCATACTGAGTTGAAAGCTTTGGCTACATCTAGTAGCAATATCCCGCAATAGCCTCTATGTTTGAAGCCCTCTGTAGCTGCTTAAAGCACCCTCATGATATGTTGTGGGGCAGAGTGGTTCTGCTGGAATCCGAATTGGAAATCCGGCAGAAGTTGCTCTCTGGTAATATGTTCCTGTATGGGTATTACCAGGAGTCGCTCATAGATCTTGCTGAGAGTTGACAAGAGGCTAATCGGCCTATAGTGCTGCTGGAATAGAGGGTCTTTCCTTGGTTTGTGTATCGCGACCACTTCCACATGTTTCCAGCACACTGGGAACAAGTAATCTCACTGAAGACGTTCACAAGGTGTGTGATCGCCAAGGGTGTTTTTAACTAACTAATTGGTGACATTGTCATGTCCTGGCTCCTTTTTTGTGGGGAGGATCCGAAAAGTGTGGGTTCGTCCTCTGGGTCATCCTCAGCATTGAGGAAGACAGCCAGGTGACGACGGACTACATCTTCATGTTCTTCATTCTGGGGTTCTGCTGCTTGGTTGCCTGTCGGGGTTCTGCTGCTTGGTTGCCTGTCGGGGTTCTGCTGCTTGGTTGCCTGTCTCAGTCACCAAAGGTACACCAGGCTGCAGATCTGAAACGAAACTCATGTTTAAATATCAAATCTGCTGAAACTGATTGGAGCTCAGGCAAGTAAAGTAAAATAATTTCTTGTAACAAACTGACATATAGATGCTCTTAATTCTTCATTAACATTTCTATAGACCATATGAAACGTTAAATTTCTTCATTTAAAACAGTCTTTGCTTGTCTGAACTAAACACAGTATCGCTACAGCGCCGCCTGCCGAGTCCGTGATGGATCAATAAATATCAGGGTGACATGATAGGGAAAACTGCACAGTTGCGTCTGTAGGTACCGTTTTAACTGCACGCGTGTGGCACGTGGAAATATTCAGATCTTTTCTTTTTCCAGTGATGTCTATTACGGAATGATTAAACCAAGGCACGGTGACAGTTGCAGGGTCTATTCAGTAAGAGCTATAATCTTACGCTACAGTTTTAACAATTGCTACACTTATGAGGCTGTGTAACTCATGGCGTGCAAATTACCCAGACTTGATTCATTCAGTATTTGAGAATGAGACCACTTACTGACCTCCAACAAACTTTACACATAATTTCAGATCTTTACGAAAGTTTTTCTCGCTGATTCCCTCCACAAAATAATGAAAGAAAAGAAAGTAACCGCCTACTACATCTTCGCTGTTCACAGAGCAAAGCTTAAGCATCAGGCATGACGTTTTAAATTGTCACTTCTTTGCTACTAACTCTATTAGCAACGTATTTTACAGGCAGTATTCGCAGATATCACAGAATGTACGTGCAAAATTATACCGATGTATGGCGCGTAGTTGAGATGATCTGCGCCATAGACATTGGATACATGAAAAACCAGCTTTTGCTTAAAACGGAGTGCTGCTTATCTGGGCTTTTACGCATTCAGTGGTTGAGATTGAGAACACTTAGCGATCTTCAACAGACTTCAGATGTAGGCCTAATTTCAAACTTTTGCCAAACTTATCGCGCGCTCGATGTATACCGGTTGCAAGTGATCTGGTAAGTTATCCTAATATTTAACGCATTACCTTATTTGTTAAGTAATGAGACGTTTGTAGATGGTTTGTAGTTCGATTCTTTAACAAATCTGGGGTTTACTCATTGCCTCCAGTCGACAAGATGGGAAATAGTACACAGCTTTTTCATAAATAAATATGGGCTGTATGGTGTTCTGTACTTACGTGAGATAGCCTACTTCGAGATAGAGTTGATTTAGCCAATTCTGCACTTGAGATATGTAGTGCAGGACTAACTTTTATCGCTGAGGTAGCTGCCACCCCTTTTCTAAAGCCCGGTCCACACGCAACGATCTGTCTGCGCAGACATCGGCGCAGATGTCTGTACATGCAAAAGATCGCTGCAAATGTGGTGTGTTCACACGACACAAACCCCCAATCTACTACTCGCCCGCCATCTGTCGGTGTAGAAAAGAAATATCAGTAGCAAGCGACTACGCTCCCCGTAAACGTCAAAAATTTAATTCAGTTATTTTGATCTATAGAAATGGAGGAAGTTCTGTTGTGGCCTGTGTTCGCAACTTGTGTTGCAAAAAACATCCAGACCAACCGCAGGAAACAGAGAAAGCGGTCAAAATGGTGTAGACAGTGGCTGCTAAAGCGAAAGCAGTTTTCTCACGTAAATTTACTGCGAGAGTTGCAGGGCGAGTCTAGCGACTGGCGAAATTATTTGCGGATGGATGTCGAAACTTATAATTATCTCTTAAAGCTTGTAACCCCTCATATCATGAGAAAAAATACTTGTATAGAGAAAGGCAATTTCTCCTCATGAACGGCTGGCGGTAACATTAAGATTCCTAGCAACAGGAAGGAGCTACAAGGATTTGGAATTTTCAACTGCAATATCGAAACAAGAGTTGAGTTAAGTAATACCCGCAATTTTCAATTAGAGCATTGTATGCTGCTGTCTTTTTGTCTCAGTCACTATATTCTTTACTTTAATCTTCCACAAACATGGGTGGTTTCTATATATTTCAATGAATTCACTTACAAACTCTCGAGAACACTGACGAGTATCAGCCATTTTAATGCCCTGTGCGCACAAATACAAACACTAGACTGAACAAACAGCTGCTTCGCGCCAGATTTGTGGCGATCTCCTGTCCACACGCTCCAACTTGTCTGCGCAGATGTGGTTTGAACCCACAGATTTGAGAGGTTTCGCTCAAACCTCCAACTCCAACTTCCAGGTTTGCACACACCTCAGGTTGGTGCAAATCTTCTGTCTACACGCAACGATCTGTCTGCGCAGATGTGATGTGCGCAGACATTTGCGCAGACAGATCGTTGCGTGTGGACGGGCCTTAACGAAAATTTTACTCTCAGCTCGCGCCATAAATACTCTTTGTCAACCAAAGACGTTGTTTTCAGTAGAACTACGTAGAACTGTTGTCAATGCCTTATGACTTCTTCTGCAAAACAGATGCCACTGATAATGTATGGATGATATTTACTTGTTGATTCGCATATGATTTTAAGTCCGAAGCAGGACTGCATTCCAGCATGGGAACTGCTGCTAGTTTGTGGAGCATCTATGTTTCTGGTAAGCTTGTTACGCAGAAATGACATTTATCTTACTTTTCCTTTTGTCTCGTAGCCCAGTAGCAAAACTATATTTGGAAATAACATAATAGATTTTTGGCATTAGTTGCTATAAAATTATAAATTCAAGTCGTTTGGAACCTGATTCTCGGCATTCTGAGTGGGTAAACTGAAGCTAAAGTGTTTATCTTTGGCACACTAGACAAAAGGTGTCATAATTTCACTTAAGGAAAAAATCTTTGCATTTCGCACATTTCTTTACGTGTATAAATCGAATTTTGGATTTTCATTTGTGAGAGACAACATGTGACAGAGAGATCCATTTCGAAATTCTACATTGTGATGTTTTACTGTTCATCTCGTTTTCCAATTTTTTTTATTATGTGTATTGAGGCTTCTTTCTTTCATATGTTGTGTATTTTCGAATGTTTCGTAGTGCTACACAAAATTCGCATCATACCATATCGACAATTGTAAACAACATTGCGCTTCTTAGAAGTTTTTACAACAGTAGCCCTATCCACGTCATTGCCTCCCAGTTTCAGTAAAGAATGATAAAATGTATGTTTTTTGAGTATTTTCAGAATGTTATGTGTGCAACATGTTCCGTAGTAAATTTACAGTTGTGAAGCAACATTGATTAGTGCAACATTTTTCGCTTTACCCTCTCGTTGACCTGTTTCTTCCAAGTCTGCACTGGAAATTTTAAGACCACGATGTAAACTTAGTTCTTACAAAATCGACTGCTTTGGTCTAATATAGTGTTTTGCGAATATTGTAACCGTCATGTCGTGTTCCAGTGAGTTTCCCCCTTCAACAGTAGTGTACATACTCCACTGTCCACTTCTGTCGCACATTAACCCTCATTTAGACATGTTACGCCAGTCTGTTACGGAGCATAGCTAGACAAAAGTACAAGACACCAAATTTGCTTCAAAGAATCGGTAATTTTGACCCAGGATCCTCTCTTGTTCCATTAGAAACTACTGCCTTGAATGTATTAGCAAATCTTAAAGAAGAACTTGCAATGCTTGTTGCGTAACAGGTTCTCAGTTTAACAGAGAATTAGTGTGGTTAATTTAAAATAATCTATTTAGTTTACAGATAAATATTGCACAAGCCACATTACAGTCCCCACTGTTAATATGTTATGGGGTATGAGGTGAATCAGTTGTTTTAACGGAGACGGACGTTAACATCTCAATGTTGCCTAGAGAATTATTTCACAGCTGAAGTAGGCTAGTAGTTATTCGCTGCCCGCTATAAGTCACTCATTGGAAGATGCTCGAACTGAGCAAGTTGGACGAAGTACCTCGATTCATGTATCAGAGATACCAGAGGCATCCTGTCCTCTCCCGTGGAAACTGTCTTGTCGTCAGAACGGCGGGTCCTACAAATCTGGTGTAAAGAGGTGGTTCTGTCAGGCTGCTTTATGCCAGAATAAGTTGTTGTCCTACAAGTTGGGCGCCAGAGATGCTGACGTCGGTTATTTATTAAACTACTAGACTGTGAGTGACGAGTTAATGGTAGGTGTAGAGCCCCTGTATAGGAGAAGCAGAGACCAGTTCTATACACGTCTCTCTTATCAACATTTTTGGGATACTGTCTGAACTGAAAATGAGCAACACAACTGACATCGTATATAGTTCTCTAATTTATGCCACAGAAAATTTAAAGAAACTTAGACTAAGAAATAATGTTCGTTAACACAATAAAAGAAATAGCTACATGATAAATTGACCTCACCACTTTCTCACTCAAACAATTGCCAGAAACAAATAGTCAGAAACAACCCACTTGACTCTTTTACACAAGTTTAAAAAGGTTTTAGAAGACTTGACTAAAAAGCATGAATTTACCCAGTCGACGAATTTATGGAGAGCAGTTAAAAAGAATTGTACTTTTGAGTAGCAGTTCTTATCAGTGAAACCGTATCTGATTACCGTACAATTAGAATTATACATTTATATACATGTTAGAACATATACTACTATCCTATGTTGCTTCAAGTAACTACAAGTAATGGTAAACTGTAAATGTATGTAATTAATATGTAAATTATGTAATCAATATACTATTGTAATTAAGCATTTACGTATGTGTCAACAAGTGCTCCAGTAAACCACATTGAAGTGTTAATAAGTGTATTAATAACCTTTATTGCACTCTGCTTGTACAAACTTTTTTTACTCATTAATTACTTCATAGCAATTTATCTCGACTGTTACTGTTACACTGCCGGAAAGAAATTATGACACCTTGAAAGATGTTGTCGATTTTGATCCAATCACACAATATCCTACCTGGGGGTGGTAGATGTAATGGTAATGGTTTCAATGTCATCCGCCAGCAGATGACATAGCCGCATAGCTACCAGAGCGCCATCTATATATACCCTTTAAAAGGGAATTCCTATGGCCATAAGGCTCAGTGTGACGCAGACGTGTAGAGCAAGCAGGTACCACGACAAGAAGACGCAATCGTGCTTCCTACAGCCAACTAAGCGAGTTTTAGATGTGTGAAATTGTAACTTTTCGAGCGGCTGTATGGTTGTTTTGGAGAATTGGCACACAAGTTGGATGTGCCATGTCAGTGATGCAGGTAGCAGCAGAAACGTGAACGTTCTCAGACTCATAGATGAGGTTCTGGACGACCAAAGAACATAGATGCTCACCAAGACAGTCGTATTGTGTGGGCTGCACTGGTAGATCGTACCTTTCCACAGAAAGGATAAGAGCTAATGAGACCCCTCAAGTGTCATCACGAACTGTTGCGAAGCGGTTACTAGCAGTGGGACTACGGTTACACACAACTGAAGCCAGTCTTCCAATCACGCCACAGTATCGATCTGCACGGCTCGACTGTTGCCATCAGAGGGTCACCTGGAGGATGGATTGACACGCCGTGGTCTTCAGCAATAAAAACAGATACTGCCAGCATGCAAATCATGATCGTTGCCACATATGGAACAGACCTAGTGAGTGCTGTCTCAAGCAGTGTGTTCATCCGAGACACACTGGTGCCTCCCTAGGCCTGATTTGATTTGATTTGATTTATTATTGGTCCTGTAGATCATACAATTTGTACAGCAAAGCACATCATGATATAGGACAAGTCAATTTGAAAATTATGTTAAGATGGTATATGATGAGAGATGACAGTAGTGGTACATAACTCACATAGCAGAATACATACAGGATATATAGACAAAATATAAAAAAGGTGGTGTGTGATGAGAGATGACAGTGGTGCGTACTGCACATAGCAGAATACATATAAGAGATACAGACAGAATAGGAGTAACAAACAATAATTAAATTATCTTACTAAGTAGAAATATCTACCAGTGAATATACAGCTTATTACAAGTAATTAAAATATTGTGGTACATAGTTCACTTAGCAGAATACATATATGAGATACAGACAGAATATGAGTAACAAACAATAGTTAAATTATCTTACTAAGTAGAAATATCTACAAGTGAATATACAGCTTATTACAAGTAATTAAAATATTGTGGTACATATTTCACATAGCATGATGTGGGGGTGCGATAAGCAGTAACTATCGTTCACCTTTGGTGTTTTTAGTGGGAACTATGACGTGCTCGATATGTGCAGAATGTTGTGTGACCATTTCTTCTGTCGTTCTTGCAGCAGGAAGGCTGATCTGCTGTTCCAACAGGGGAACGTTCGCCTAAACACAATCATTGTAACGCAACGTGCTCTGCAAGATGGGCAGCAGCTTTCTTGGCCAGCACGATCACCAGACTTGTCTCTAGTGGAGCACTTAATGGGACAAATCCACTCACAGCTCTTGCAAACCTACACGAATAAATAGACTGAACAGTTTAGGCTGGTTGGTTTAAAGAGGGGGGGAAGGGACCAAACTGCTAGGTCATCGGTCCCAAACAGGTCAGGAATAACGTATCTCAAGATAGTATTCATCACCTTTACGATCGAATGCATGCCAGAGTCAATGCCTACATCGCCACTCTTGGATGCTACACTTCATGTTAGTATTGATGTTTCAAGATGCATTCGTACCTGATACCTCAGAAATGCTTGAGCTATTAATTTATAAACATAACTATTCCAGGTACTACATCTGCATTGTTTCTACAATATTTTGAATGAACTGGAAAACTCTCGATGGAGACTAATTTTTTTTTCAGCAATATAGGAGAGAACATTGTGTGTGGAGGGTAGTGAACCTAGGAACACGTGATGTTTTGTAGTCGGTGTTTTGGTCTAATGACCAATTTTAAAATCATATGAAGGAATGTACACATATACCGCGATATGTACTTTCTGGCATTTTCGACTGTCTTTGTTGTTGTGGGACATGAGGATGTCTTTTGTGTCTCATTTGTAAACATTGAAAGCTCTACATATTTAAGCACTTTATAATGTACTAGCGAATCTGGCAGTGCTTCGTAATTGCTAAATATATACAGGAATGGGATTTACATACTAATCTCCTTTCTCCCCTCCCTCCCCCCCCCACCCACCCAATCTCTATCCATTTCCTCCTCTCCGCCATCTTTGTCCTCTCCTCCTGTTCTCACCTCTCTCTGCTCATCACTTCCATCCTCCTCTCTCTCTGTCCATCTCCTCCCCCCTCTCCCCCTCCATATCCTCCTTCCCCTCTCTCTGTCCAACTCCTCCTTCTCCCCCTCCCTATGTCCATTTACTCACCCTCCCATCCCCTCTCCAAGCCTCTGTCTACCTGCTCTTTCCGATTCTCTCTGACCCTGAGCTTACTTTATGGATGTTGGTGTTGCAAAGATTGAGAATTGAAGGTGTTTAAAAAGAATGGGTACATCGGTAGAGATCAGTGGTAAATGAGGTAAGAGGAAGACATTTCCAGCTTCAATGACAGTATTTCATGTAGTCTTAATCTATAACCGCGTAGCATTGCAAAGTTTTGGATGATTCATATTCCGTAGTAGTAGTCTAACCATAAGCCAAAAAGCCATAACTACAACTTCCGTGTTATCTTTTAAAACCAACTGCGAGGAAGAAAACAAAACAGCAAATTACTGTGTATACAACTACCTGTACAAAGTTAATCATGTGTATAGATAGTTCATCCAACCACACAATCGCGAATGTCTGCGGTTTTTGCCTGTTGCTGATATTGATACTGACAAGATATCAAAATGTGTGACGAAAATGACCCTATTTTTTGATTACATTAATGTAGAAGCTGAAATGTTTTACACCGCCAAGGGACCATAAGCTTTACACTGAGGTGACAAAAGTCATGGAATACCTCCCAATATCTTGTCGGACATCCTTTCCTTGCAGAAATATTGAGCCATACTGCCTCTATAGCCGTCTATAATTGATAACTGCGGAAGTGCTGCTGAAATCGGAACTGATCTGACCAGGCCAGGGTTTTCCAGTCGTCTAGGGTCCAACAGATACGGTCATCATGAGCCCAGGAGATGCGCTGCAGGCGATATCGTTGCATTTAGCAAAGGCATTCGGTTCGGTCGTCTGCTGCCATAGCCCATTAATGTCAAATTTCGCTGCAGTGTCCTAACGGGTATGTTCGTCGTACGTCTCACATTGATTTCTGTGGTTATTTCATGCAGTGTTGCGTGTGTGTTAGTACTGACACCTGCCGGCTGGAGTGGCCGAGCGGTTCTAGGCGCTACAGTTTGGAACCGCGCGACCGCTATGGTCGCAGGTTCGAATCCTGCCTCGGGCATGGATGTGTTTGATGTCCTTAGGTTAGTTAGGTTTAAGTAGTCCTATGTTCTATGAAACTGATGACCTCAGAAGTTAAGTCCCATAGTGCTCAGAGTCATTTGAACAATTTTTTGAACCAAGCACTGACAACTCTACGCAATCGTCGCTGCTCTCGGTCGTTAAGTGAAGGCCGTCGGCCACTGCATTGTCCACGGTGATAGGTAAGTCTGAAATTTGGTATTCTCGGCACACTCTTGACACTGTGGATCTCGGTATATTGAATTCCCTAACGAGTTCCGAAATGGAATGTCCCATGCGGCTAGTCGCATTACCATTCCACATTCATCCATTCTGATGACCTCAGAAGTTAAGTCCCATAGTGCTCAGAGTCATTTGAACAATTTTTTGAACCAAGCACTGACAACTCTACGCAATCGTCGCTGCTCTCGGTCGTTAAGTGAAGGCCGTCGGCCACTGCATTGTCCACGGTGATAGGTAAGTCTGAAATTTGGTATTCTCGGCACACTCTTGACACTGTGGATCTCGGTATATTGAATTCCCTAACGAGTTCCGAAATGGAATGTCCCATGCGGCTAGTCGCATTACCATTCCACATTCAAAGTCTGTTAATTTCCGTCGTGCGGCCATAATCACGTCGAAAAGCTTTTCGCATAAATCACCTGAGCACAAATGACAGCTCCGCCGCCTGCCGTTGATACCAAGCGGTTCTAGACGCTTCAGTCCGGAACCGCGCGACCGCTACGGTCGCTGGTTCGAATCCTGCCTCGGGCATGGATGTGTGTGATGTTCTTAGGTTGGTTAGGTTTAAATAGCTCTAAGTTCTAGGGGACTGATGACCCCAGACGTTAAGTCCCGTAGTGCTCAGAGCCATTTGAACCATTTGAACAGCTGCGCCCATGCACTGCCCTTTTATACCTTAAGTTCGCGATACTACCGCAGTCTACAATGTGCTTATCGTTACCCCAGGACATTTGTCACCTCTGTACTGTATGTGGTATAAATTTCAACCTGATAAGTCTGCCCGTTCCTGAGAAAAAAGGGGTCTAGAGAAACATACAGACAGCCGGATAAAAAATTAAAAAAAAAAAATTCTTTCGTGTGTGTAAGTAGAGATAATTTTCGGATTTTTCCCTTTTTTTATGCTGTGAAACCTCGCTTCCTGCCAAATTTCATGTTTTAAGTCAACGGGAGGTAACCTATAGGTTTTTACGAATGAGTTTGCGAGTATCAAAATATGAGACTTAAATTACGATATCCTTTGACTGAATTCACGTAGAAGCGTAATTTTTTACATGGCCAACGGACCATAGATAGTAGCATGGCCGGCCGGTGTGGCCGAGCGGTTCTAGGCGCTTCAGTCTGGAACCGCGTGACCGCTACGGTCGCAGGTTCGAATCCTGCCTCGGGCATGGATGTGTGTGATGTCCTTAGGTTAGTTAGGTTTAATTAGCTCTAAGTTCTAGGCGACTGATGACCACAGTAGTTAAGTCGTATAGTGCTCAGAGCCATAGTAGCATGTCAGATAAATTTCAGTTTGATTCGTCCACCCATTCCTGAGGAAAACTAAACGAGATTTTTGCAAACAACGTTTGCCTATTACATATATGTTATACAGCCTATGTGCATCCAAATGTCAAATGTTTGCTAGTGTTTCGGGCAAAAATTTGAAGTCAGTCGGTCAAGAAGTTTTCGAGATTATTGGAAACAATGTTAAACATTTCTGTTTTATGTATTATTACAGATAGAAATAATAATTTACGTCTGCACCAATACCGCAGGCCACATGACTGTGTTTGGCAGAGTGTACATCTGGTACAGCTAACCGATGTCTTCTTTCCTGTTCCACTCGTGAATGGCACGTGGGAAAAATGATTGTCTGTGAGGATCTCTAGTAGCCCCTGTTCCTCGAATTTTGTTATCTTGGTTGTTTCGCGACATGTATGTGGGAGGAAGTAATATACTGTCCGACGTATTACGGGAATGTACTCTATCGAAATTTCAACAGTAAACATCTAAAGATGCCCAACGCCTCTCTTGTAGTGTCTGCCACTAGAGTCCGTTGAGCATCTCTGTAACGCTCTCGCGCCCACTAAACGATCCCCTTCGTTGGATTTCTCCATCCCTTCTACTAGTCGTACCTGGTGGGGGTCCCAGATAGATGAACAACGCCAGAATCTGTCGAACAAGTGTTTCATAAGCCACTTCTTTCTTGGACGAGTTATATTTCCTTAAAATTCTTCCTATGAATCTCAGTCTAGCATCTGCATTTCCTACTATATGTCGTACGTGATCATTCCACTTAAAGTCGCTCTGGATTGTTACTGCTAGGTCTTTTACGATAGACACTGTTTCTAGCAATTTACCTTCAATAATGTAGATTTAGTGTAGTGGATTTCTTTTTCTATGTAAGCGCAATACGTTACATTTATTTACTTTAAGATTCAACTGCCAGAGCCCGCACCATTCATCAATTCTCTTCAGATAATTTTGCAAAACGATATTGTCTTCTGGCGTTGCTACTTTCTTATAGACAACGGCATCATCTCGAACCGTCTTAAAGAGCTTCTGACGCTGTCTATTAGATTGTTTGTGTATATTGTAAACAGAAACGGTCATATCACACTTCATTGAGGTACTCCGGAAATTACCTTTACAACTGTCGATTTTGTTCCGTTAAGAGAAACGTTTTGAGTTCTGTCTGCAAGGAACTCTTGAATCTAGTTGCAAATGTGCTCCGATACTCGGTAAGCGGCATCAACCTGAGCGCCGTTGTCTACAGCGCTATGGATCTCATGGAGGAACAGAGCCAGCTGAGTTCATAAGATCTCTGCAGAATCGAGTGTTGATTTTTATAGAGGAGATTTGCGTTATCCAAAAACAACTTGGTGTCAGCAATGTAGATCTGTAAGTATGTGCATCTGTCCTAGATCTTCTTAAAAACGGGAATGATTTGTGAATTTTCCGGTCGCAAGAAGGGAGCAAGTTCTACCGAATAATCTTTGTCGACTCTTACAGATACCTCATCTGGTCCTGATGCCTCTCCATTACTATGCGATTGTAGTTACTTTTCTATTCCGCTATCGTTTATCTCAATATCTGCCATTTCGACTGAAAGGAGGTATCGATTACGATCTTCCGCAATGGAAGAATTTCGAAAGACTAAATTCAGTGGCCGGCCGCGGTGGCCGTGCGGTTCTAGGCGCTGCAGTCCGGAACCGTGGGACTGCTACGATTGCAGGTTCGAATCTTGCCTCGGGCATGGATGTTTGTGATGTCCTTAGGTTGGTTAGGTTTAAGTAGTTCTAAGTTCTAGGGGACTGATGACCTAAGATGTTATGTCCCATAGTGCTCAGAGCCATTTGAACCATTTTTGAACTGAATTCAGTATTTCGGTCCTCTCTCTGTTATATCTGCTATTTCGACTGAAAGGGGGTATCGATTACGATCTTCTGCAATGAACGGATTTCGGAAGACTAAATTCAGTATTTCGGTCCTCTCTCTGTTGTTATCTTCCGTTTCGGTGCCAGTATGGTCACGGAGTGACTGAATAGATGATTTCGAACCGCTCACTGATTTTACATAAGATTTTACATCAGTTATGAACGATATTCTGCAAGTAAGCGTTTTCAGTCAAATTGGTTGACAAAAATTTACTGTCAAACTCATTGAACGTTTCTCTCATTGCAGTCCTTCACTTTGTTCACCTTTTATTTGTCTGCTAGGATTTGATTCTGTTGAATCTGTAATGAAACACTCTGTTTACGCAACAGTTTTCTAACACGGCTATTAAACGACGGTGGGTCTTTCCCAACTTGGAACATTCTTGTCTAAAGCATATTGAACGATGCTTTTGAATCTGTTCCGTTTATGCTCCCTGGTTCTAAATATTTGATGTTGATTAATCAAATACTCTGCAATTTGTGCCCTGTCTCTCTCGCTAAATAAAGATTTTTGTTACTTCTCTTACCATTACCTTTAGTCATAGTTATTATCACTGCCTTATGATCATTGATACCTTCATCTATGTTAACTGATTCGATAAGGTCAAGTCTCTTTGTTGCTAGGAGGTCTAAGACGTTAGCTTCTGGAGTTGGTTCTCTGATTGTTTGCACAAACTGATTTTCAGAAAACACATGCAGAATAATGTCAAATGAATGGCATCAGTTTTGATAGCACGACTCTCCCAATCTGTATGTGGGACGCTGAAGTCACCCCATATTACAACGGCGTGATAAGAAAGTTATGAATAATATTCTGCAAGTTGTCTCTGAAGCGCTCTACCACTTCAGCTCTAGACCCAGCGGACATTTTTGACTGACCTTTGATGCGCAACTTCACTCAGAATAATTAACATTCGGAATCCGTGGCAATCTCGCTAGATATTATCGAATTCTTTACTGCAATAAATGCGCCGCCACCATTGGTGACTAACCTATTCCTACGAAAATGTTCCAATCTGAACTTTGGATTTTGTTGCTGTTCATTTCCAGTTTCAAGAAACTTTCTGTTCCTAGCACTGTGTGGGCATTATAACCTTCAAAAAGCGATACTAATACTGGGACCTTTCCTTGGATGCCCCTACAGTTCCCTGATGTCATTTCAATCTTTTGTGTCCAATCAGCGAGGACGAGCAGTCTCTGAGAATATTGTGGCTGATGTATCATCGATTTTGGCAGAGAATCCGTCTCTGATCCCAAGGGGAGTGGACGTGGTTTCCTCTAACCTAAAAATCCTCCATGTGCACGCCTTACACAATCCACTGCACTAATAACTGCTTACTGTGTGTAGCGTACGCCTGCCCGATTAAAGGGATTACTACAATTATCCACGCGATAGCGCAGGTTGAGAAATTCTCATCTGATAACTGTCACAGAATCGTCTGAACCTCTGGTTTAGATGTTCTACTCTCTTCGAAACCAGAGGACAATGACTGGTTTCCTCAGACCGAACAAACGCAGCTTTTGCTCACCTAGCTTAAATTTATTACTTCCGAAAAGGGCACATTTCAACTGGTAATGAGTGTTCAACAAGTGATAACTCACGATCACAGATGTCTGTACATTACCCCATTTTAGCGCGTGGAAGTGCTTGAATTTGCGCGCGCAGCGACCTGATAGGCTACCTTCAGTACATAGGGACCGATGGCCTTTTGTAGTCTGGTCCCTTCAACCTCCACAAACCAACCAACCTACCTTCAGTACTAAATAACTCGGAAACGGCGCAACGTATCGAATTTTTTCTAAACAGTTACTTCTCAGCACAACCTACCCTGCAACACCCTGACAAGCTTTGCAGACTTTTTCCGACCAACCTTAATAATACAGTATATACATTAAAAATATAATGCAGTGTATAAAAAGTTTGAAGTAAATTGGTCGAGAACTTTTCGGGGTTTTTGCTACCAACGTTTCCCTACTACATAGTAGTACATATTTATCGATTACATATCTTAAAAATATTTAACGTATGTGCGTCTAAATGATTACTAGAGTGTCTTGTAATTTGAAGTAAATCGGTCAAGGACTTTTCGAAATGTTGCTAACCGTAAAGAAAACAAAACAAAATATGCATCACTAAGTAATTACCCGGATAGGACGGAAATCGGTAGATGTGATGTACATGTACAGACATACAAATGACTGCAATTTCAGAAAAATTGAATGATTTATTCCAGAGAAAGACAAACTGACCAAGTCAATAATGCGCGTTCCACCTCTGGCTCTTACGTAAGCACCTGTCCGGCTCGGCATTGATTGACCCCGCTCATAGTGCTTCAGACGTTCTCAATTGGGAAGAGATCCGGCGGGCGACCTTGTTGACCAAGACAGAGTTTGGCAAGCACGAAGACGAGCAGTAGAAACCCTCGCCGTGTGCGGGCGTGCATTATATTGCTGCAATGTAAGCCCAGGATGGCTCGTCATGAAGGGCAACAGAACGGACGTAGAATATCGTCGATTTGCCCCAGTGCTGTAAAGGTGCTGCAGATGACAATCAAAGAGGTCCTGCTATGAAATGATGTAACACCCCAGACCATTACTCGTGGTGGTCGGGTTGCAGACATGTGTGTAGATGAGACAGCATGCAGCGAGACAGAAGTACGTGTGTAGTCAGTGACATGTATCGAATCGTCATATACTTACTCGTACAAGCTAAATTCTTTTGTTCGTATGTTTTCGTCGTGGCATTATTGTAGATTTGTTATGCTCTTTTCGCCTCGTTATGGACCATTACGCTCTGAGAGAATAAAAATCAACATTGATGTGATATTAGTAATACTTGTTTTTCTCAGTGTATGTTTCGAGACTTGATGTGCTGTGTACTTTATTTTGGCTGTACCCTCATAGAGGCCTTGCAGAGCCCTACGGCTTCGCGGAGCACACTGGTTTAACGAAGTACAAGCACCCGTCGAGATCCATCTCGATACCGTAGGCCCGAGCTTACTGGCTCTGTCTATACGAAAGCGGACGTGACACGAGAAGTTAGCGTCACACGAAACAAAACACAGCGAAGACAACACAGGATGGGACAAAATTGCCAGAGCAAGCTGCATTGTGTGTTGGACTAGAGTTAGTAGCAACCCAAAACAAGTGAATATTGGTCCAAAGTCGTATATTACCTTGTTTCTGCTACGCCCACAGCCACTGTGCTGAGTGTCGTCTTCACCTTCAATTACTAGAAAAGATAGCCCGGCTCTAGGTACTCAGTTCTCCTTTTGTCGTGCAGCACACGTTGTGCGAAGCATAGAAACCTACAGAAGCGCCTTTACTCCAGATAGGAACGTCTTTCCACAAATTTCTTCGCAGCCGTCGAAAACACTAGGAGATTTTTAATCATCACTATATTACAAAGAGCAGTGACTACATCAGAAAAGATAGTGGATTCACACACACACACACAAGGGCGCGCACGCGCGTGCATAAGCAGCACTTTTCATGCGCCATTTCTTTCAGAGAGTTTCATCGTACGACCACCATTTTCGTGCGTCATTGAAATAAGGAACAAAATTTTGTCGCCCTTAATGAATTATGAAAAGCCGTCTGGCCTCGAACTTTTTGCGCATAGAACCATGCTCCCCTGTGAGTCAGGTGCAATAGAATTATTACTATGTAACTTTCTCTAAATGTTGTACAACTATGTCGTAATCGTTGTTTAGTTCCTTATAGATAGCATGGCTGCTACTACGTCAGTGTTGCTCGGAGTTCCTCGTAATTTCCTCTATTGTTCCAATTCTCTGGTGTGAAGCTTCAGGCACACTTTTTACATCAAAATTTACAGACAGAAAAGTCTTCATTAATCTTGTGCCTGATTTGCTGATGGCACACATTGTCAAAAACATCACAAGACGTTTTTGACAGCGCAAATCGCGATTTGTAAACAAATTTAGAAATGTAGATTTTCTTTCTGTGTTCTCGTTCAGATTCAAGATGCGTAATCTTTTCTTGAGTACACTGTGTTTAGTAAAGCCAAATAGGAATAATATTTCCATTTTCATGTAATAAAAAAGCCATCTACTGCTGAATATGAACGAACTGTCTCTCCATCCTTATGTGTTGCGTTCAGTTTTTTTTTTTTTGTTCTTAATTTTTCTTCTTCAATATAATTATACTTTAAAAAACATTCAATAATCTTGTTTCCCTAAATTACTAAACATGTGTCTTTGTAAACTGATTCCTAGCACAAAAATATTTTGAAATGTAAATCTTTCTTTCTTGAACATTTTTAAAACATTAAGGTGCAAGCATGTATGATCCTCGAGATACTCCGGTGTCTTGACAGTGCGTCCCACAGATACATCTACATCATACTCCGCAAGCCACCTAATGGTGTGTGGCGGAGTGTACCTTTGTACCACTCACTAACTGAGGTCTCAAACCCTGTTCCACTCGCGAATAGTGCGTGTGAAGAACGTTGTGGGTAAGCCTCTGTATTGGCCCAAAGTCTCGAATTTTCACCTCGTGGTCATTACGCGAGACATATGTAGGGGAAAGTAATATGTTGTCCGACTCTTCCCGGAAAGTGTTCTCTCGAAATGTCAATAGTAAATCTCTCCGTGATGCATAACGCCTCGCTTTTAACGTCTGCCATTGGAGTTTGCTGAGAATCTCCATAACGCTGTCGCGCCGGCTAAACGTTCCCCTGACGAAACGCTCTGCTCTTTGTTGGATCTTCTGTATCTCTTCTATCAGTCGTACCTGGCAGCGGTCCCAGATAGATAGATGAACAATGCCAAGAATCTGTCGAACAAGCCTTTTATAAGCCACTTATTTCGTGGATGAGTTATATTTCCTTAAAATCCTTCATATGAATCTCAGTCTAGCATCTGCTTTTCCTACTACACTCCTGGAAATGGAAAAAAGAACACATTGACACCGGTGTGTCAGACCCACCATACTTGCTCCGGACACTGCGAGAGGGCTGTACAAGCAATGATCACACGCACGGCACAGCGGACACACCAGGAACCGCGGTGTTGGCCGTCGAATGGCGCTAGCTGCGCAGCATTTGTGCACCGCCGCCGTCAGTGTCAGCCAGTTTGCCGTGGCATACGGAGCTCCATCGCAGTCTTTAACACTGGCAGCATGCCGCGACAGCGTGGACGTGAACCGTATGTGCAGTTGACGGACTTTGAGCGAGGGCGTATAGTGGGCATGCGGGAGGCCAGGTGGACGTACCGCCGAATTGCTCAACACGTGGGGCGTGAGGTCTCCACAGTACATCGATGTTGTCGCCAGTGGTCGGCGGAAGGTGCACGTGCCCGTCGACCTGGGACCGGACCGCAGCGACGCACGGATGCACGCCAAGACCGTAGGATCCTACGCAGTGCCGTAGGGGACCGCACCGCCACTTCCCAGCAAATTAGGGACACTGTTGCTCCTGGGGTATCGGCGAGGACCATTCGCAACCGTCTCCATGAAGCTGGGCTACGGTCCCGCACACCGTTAGGCCGTCTTCCGCTCACGCCCCAACATCGTGCAGCCCGCCTCCAGTGGTGTCGCGACAGGCGTGAATGGAGGGACGAATGGAGACGTGTCGTCTTCAGCGATGAGAGTCGCTTCTGCCTTGGTGCCAATGATGGTCGTATGCGTGTTTGGCGCCGTGCAGGTGAGCGCCACAATCAGGACTGCATACGACCGAGGCACACAGGGCCAACACCCGGCATCATGGTGTGGGGAGCGATCTCCTACACTGGCCGTACACCACTGGTGATCGTCGAGGGGACACTGAATAGTGCACGGTACATCCAAACCGTCATCGAACCCATCGTTCTACCATTCTTAGACCGGCAAGGGAACTTGCTGTTCCAACAGGACAATGCACGTCCGCATGTATCCCGTGCCACCCAACGTGCTCTAGAAGGTGTAAGTCAACTACCCTGGCCAGCAAGATCTCCGGATCTGTCCCCCATTGAGCATGTTTGGGACTGGATGAAGCGTCGTCTCACGCGGTCTGCACGTCCAGCACGAACGCTGGTCCAACTGAGGCGCCAGGTGGAAATGGCATGGCAAGCCGTTCCACAGGACTACATCCAGCATCTCTACGATCGTCTCCATGGGAGAATAGCAGCCTGCATTGCTGCGAAAGGTGGATATACACTGTACTAGTGCCGACATTGTGCATGCTCTGTTGCCTGTGTCTATGTGCCTGTGGTTCTGTCAGTGTGATCATGTGATGTATCTGACCCCAGGAATGTGTCAATAAAGTTTCCCCTTCCTGGGACAATGAATTCACAGTGTTCTTATTTCAATTTCCAGGAGTGTATATGTTTCACGTGATCATTACTCTTTAGGTCGCTGTGGATAGTTACTGCTAGATATTTTGATAGATACTGTTTCTAGCAATTTGCCTGCAATAGTGTGGATGTAGTGTAGTAGATTTCTTTTTCTATGTATTCGCAATACGTTGACGGTCAACTGCCAGAGCCTGCAGCATTCATCAGTTTTTTCAGATCATTTTGCAAATCTATATTGCCTTCTGGCGTTGCTACTTTCTTGTAGACAGCGGCATCATCTCGTACAGTATTAAAGAGCTTCCTACGCTTCCTACTAGATTATTTTCATAGATTGTAAACAGAAACCGTCCTATCACACTTCCATTGGGCACTTCGGAAATTACTTTCACGTCTGTCGATCTTTTCCCGTCAAGAGCGACGTGTTGAATTCTGTCTGCAAGAAGCTCATGAATCAAGTCGCAAATCTTCCCCGATACTCGATAAGCTCGTGCTTTTTTTCACTAAGCGGCAGTGCGGGACGTTGTCAAATGCCTTCCTGAAGTCAAGAAACACCGCATCAGCCTGAGCGCCATTGTCTACAGCGCTTTGGATCTCATGGAGGAATAGTGTGAGTTGAGTTTCGCAGGATCTCTGTTTGCGGAATCCATGTCGATTTTTATAGAGGAGATTTTCCTTCTCCAACAGATTGACGTGAACGATGTAGGTCTGTAATCGTGCGCATCTGTCCTACGGCCCTTCTTAAAAACGGGAATGAACTGAGTTTCCTTCCAGTCGCTAGATACCCTTCGTTTCTTAAGCAATCTACGATAAATTATTGCTAGCAGGGGAGCAAGTTCTTTCGCATAGTCTTTGTAGAATCCTGTTGGTATCCTGACGCCTTTCCCCTACTAAGCGATTGTTGTTGTTTTTCTATTCCGCGATCGCTTACCTCAATATTTGTCATTTCGACGTTATTGAAACGATTGAATGGAGAAACCGTGTTACGATCTTCCGCGGTGAAACAGTTTCGGAAGACCGAATTCAGTATTTCGTCCTTCTCTCTGTTATCTTCCGTTTCGGTGCCATTGTGGTGGTTGAGGGAATGAATAGATGATTTTGACCCACTTACTGATTTTACATGCGACCAAAACCTCTTATAATCTTAACTCGGATCGGCTGACAAAAATTTGCTTTAAAAGTCATTGAACGCTTTTTTCATTGCACTCCTTACGCTCATTTTCGCTTCCTTCAGCTTTTGTTTGTCAGCTAGATTTTTACTTCTCTTGAATCTGAGATGAAGTTCTCTTTGTTTACGTAGCAGTTTTCTAGCACGGCTATTAAACCATGGCTGGTCCTTTCCCATCCCTTAAGACCTTGCTGGGAACATACTTGTGTAGGGCATATTACACGATGCCTTTGATTTTTTTTCCATTTGTTCTCCACATCTTCGTCCTCATCACCGAATATTTGATGCTGGCTGCTCCGGTACTCTGAAATTTGTATC
Source organism: Schistocerca nitens (assembly GCF_023898315.1). Classification (NCBI taxonomy): domain Eukaryota; kingdom Metazoa; phylum Arthropoda; class Insecta; order Orthoptera; family Acrididae; genus Schistocerca; species Schistocerca nitens. Next base: position 658,382,921 of record NC_064614.1, on the reverse strand, counting down.
GTACCATTCTTGCCAAGCAAAAGTGTCTTCCTATCTTTCATAACATTCTTTGTAAGACCCGTTGTCGGAGATACTATCACCGCCTTATGATCACCGATACCTTCCTCTACGTAAGTTCAGGTCTATCACCGTCTGTTTGTTGCCAGGAGGTCGAAGACCATACCCTCGCGATTTGGATCTCTTAACTATCGGCTCAAAGTACTTTTCGGTCATCCAGAACGTCACACGAATCCCTGTCTCTGGCACCAGTGTTTATAGCATGACACTCCCAGTCTATACCTGGCAAATTAAAGTCATTCCCTATTAGAACGGCATGATCAGGAAAATTATTAACGATGTTCTGCAAGCTCTATCACTAGAGCTCCTCACCCAGGCGATCTGTAAAAACTTCCGATTACCACTTTTTACCTATCTTTCATACTTAACTTCACTCAGATTAATTCACAATTGCAATATGTGATAACCTCGCTAGGTTTTATTGATTTCCTTATTAAAATAAACACGCCGCCACCATTTGACAACCAATTTATCCTTACGATAAATATTCCAGTCTGAACTTAGGATATCGTGGTCATTAACGCCCGCTTCCAACAAGCCTTCTGTTCCTAATACTACCTGTGCATTATAATCTTCAGTACGCGATACTAATACTGGAACATTTCCTTGGATGCTCCTGCATTTTACTAAAATCATATTAAACTTTCCTATCTCTGATCTGCGACGACGAACGTTCTCTGAGGACATTGTGGCAAATTTATCTGGCAAATCGTCTTTGATCCCAAGGGAGGGTTTCTCTAACCAAAAAAGCCCCATGTGCGCGCCACCCGTAGCCGATTCATGCGTGTAGTGCACACCTGACCTATTAAGTGGAACCCTATAATTCTGCAACCGATAGTGGGCGTCGAGAAATTCCGTTCCAATACCGTCGCAGAGTCGTCTGAGCCTCTGGTTTATACCTTCCATTCTGCTCCAAATCAGAGGACTGCATTCAACCCTGGGTACAATGCTAAAAATAGACAGCTTAACCTGCACCCCACGGGCCATCCTAGTTGCCTCCACGAAATCAGCCATCCGCCGAAAGGAGCCGAAAATGCACTCAGAACCCAAGCAGCAGGCGTCATTCGTGCCGACTTGTGCCTGTACATGCAGCCGATTGTACCCAGTGCACTCGATAGCCGCCGGCAGGGTCTCATCCACATCAAGGACGAGACCCCCCGGCAAACAAACCGAGTGCACACGGGCATTCTTTCCCGCCTTGCCTGCTGTTTCCCTGAGGGGCTCCATCACCCGCCTAACATACGAGCTCCCAATGACAAGCGTACCCACCCTCTGCACTGGTCTGGTACGGGAAGAAAAATCGGCCGCTGGTCGAACAGGAGAGACATCCCGTGCCGTTTTAGAGTTATCATCAAAATTGGGTAGCACTCCGTACCTGATACTAAGGCGTAGGGACCCGGCCGTGCGACCTGCCCCTCTTTCGCCTTCCGCCCGGTGATACGCAAACCCTGCACTGTCTGCCACCCACTCTCGATTATGGATGAAAAAATTTGTGGTAAGTTCCTATGGGACCAAACTGCTGAGGTCATCGGTCCCTAGGCTTACACACTACTTATAATAACTTACACTAATTGACAACACACACACCCATGCCGGAGGGAGGACTCGAACCTCCGACGTGGGGAGACGCGCGAACCGTGGCAAGACGACCTAGAAACGCGTCGCCGAATGAGGATGGAGCAGTCAGAGGCTGCGTATCAGAAGATGCAGCGACACCCGGGTCACCAGAGAATTCCAACGGCACCAAAGGTGTCGCAGGTATCGTCACCAGCTCCCAGATGTCGCCACAACTTTGAACATTAGCCAGAAACATGTCTAAGGCAGCCAACAGAACTTCCAGCTGTTTACAGATAGCAGCCAATTTTCCTTGTGTTCACACACAACAAGCACAGTCTCTAGCCATATCGTAGTGTATAAAAAATAGAGATAAGACCTCGAATGACGCTAATGAGTTTGGGATGTACGCAAAATATAACGAGGAGATTAAAGGAACACTAAAAACTGCTCTGCAGATTTCTCACTGTACCCTGAGACAGAAAGCTCTTTAACAAATATAAATTTTAAGTACTGAAGTGGATGTATCTACAGTCAACTTATTACTAGAAACTCTGCTTTCCCAACAGCTACTGTACAAGATAAGTATGCAAACTAAAATTCACTGATTTAAACTATATACTGTGTACCATACGAGATTTACACTTAGTGGCGTGACTTGGAGCCTCTGGCGGTATGAGAATTATACTAAGAAGCCACTTTACACAAGGATAAGCACCAATAGTGGACATAATAAAATATAGTTCACTTCTTTGAGAAGCACGTGAAAAAAACACAAACTAAACTAAATTACTGTGTATCAGACAACTTCTGCAGCGGCTACCGCTGCTGGCGCGTCTGCTCGGTTCGACGTCTGAGACGTTACCGTGTTCTGGTTCTTACTGTTATGATTTTGCTTGATTTAAAAAGTTTAGGGTGATGTGGTAGCATAACGCAACTGGACAAAATATTATTCAAAGCCTCAAAGGAGCACACTAGTCGCTTTGGAGCGCTGTGTGTGATGTAGAACACTTACCAGGCGCTCATGTGATGCTCTATCGCTGACGGACAGAATGTCAATGAAGTGCTGTAAGTGTCAGCAGTTGTGTAGACTTTGCGCAGTAAGATGGGGTGACGTGATAAAATGGCAGAAAGAACATATTGAGTTTGTACAGGCCCAAGAACACACAGTGAATGAACTTGCTCGATTTGTTGACGTGTCGATGCGGATTGTTCAATGTGTCTCCAAGGATAGCCTACCACTGACAGCCTTGTAGCATGGCGTAAGAGCGCTGGTCTTAAAAAAGATCCCAACTGACAGCGACGTGAGACGAGATCTTAATCTCTGCGTGGCAGTCGGTTTCGAACATGACGGGAATTTCTGCTGTCAGTGAATGAAGGTCCCTCTCAACCAATTTCTCGGCGAACATTGTTTTGGGACTGTTTTTCGTACCATGATTTGGATCTACTCATTCAGGTTATTTAAACGTAAACCAGGAAGTTTATTTCAACATTTTTGGTGTTCAAGTGTTGGCCTTTCTTCTGGATTTTCATGATGAGTATGCTGTGGACACTCCTGTCTTCCAAGATAACAACCACAGAACTGCGCATATACGTTCCTGGTATAATGGACACTTGTTCGGTGAATCAACCGATATTAACCGCGCAGAAAATCTTTAGGACTTCCTAGAACAGCAGTTGAAACGTAGCAATCAACTTCCCTGCAGCTTGGTAGGTAGCCTTACTGAATTTAATTAGCAATGGATGGCATCAGATTGATAGGCCATATCTGAAGATATTTTTGGATTCTCTTCCTCATCGAATTGTGTTCATTGTCAAGGCTAGGGGCGGTGCTTAGTTTTTTTGTTGTCCAGTTTGCTTAGTTAAAGGTTGGCACACTGTTAAGGTCGATTCACGCTTTACGGAATGGAACTGGATGGAACGGAACGTCAAAACGTCCCACAATGCATTTCTAATGGCCACACTCATACAGACCATCAACGGAATGGGACGTCAAGGTCAAGGTTTGTCGCGAAGAAAATTTTGGCGATGACATTGGTGGGAGATAACTATGCCGTCACTTCCTAGAACTGGAAATTGATCTATTTTCGCCTCTCTCACTGATACTTGTTGATTTCGTTCTTTTACGTTGTCTTAGTGTTTATGTTTTTGGGACAACGTGCAAATTTTCCACGGCGACTTTAATATTTTTCGCTGTTGAGTGTTGTTCATAAGAGAGGCGAGATATATGAAAGCGATAATGAGCTAAGTTCTACAATAACTGGACAGAGAAAAAGTCTACACTGTTTATAAATATGGACAAGAACTGATGAAACGATTTTATTTAAATAACCTTTTTTTTTAAAAAAAAGTGAGACGGTCAGGTTTACTGAGAAGAAATACTATTGGTCTGACTTCATTTTCTACTTAAAAACAGAAAATACAATCGCTAAGATGAAGAGGTTTTATGTATTACCATATGGTATGATATGAACTGAAAAGTTTGTGGGGCAAAATTTGCATGGAACAACGGGGGCCATAATATGACGTTGGTTTTTTGTTGCTAGGTCGGGTCATTTCAGAGATATGAAGGTCAACTTTATTTTTTTAAATGGGATGCTATAGTTTGGTACTTATTTTCTGATAGCGGCTATCGAGACGAATCCAAAGATGTGTAACAACGAAGGTCAAAAAGGTGGCATGAACGTCTATTTACAGAAGATGTTAGAAGTGATGACCATTGGTATCAGTGCAGTGCTGCAATCTTCTTATCATGGATTGAGTGGTATTCTTTATCACACCAACACTCATCGGTGCACATGCACTGACAATTCTCTCTCGCATATCTTCAGGTATAGTTGAAAAGTCTTTATAAACAAAGTCTTTTACGAATCACCACAAGAAAAAATCCAGAGGCGTCAAGTCTGGCCAACGAGCTGGCCACGACACATCTCCTCCGCGTCCAATCCAACGATTTGGGAATTGTCTCTGAAACTCATTTCTAGCCATCAGCGAAAAATGTGCCGGACACTCATCGTGTTGCTGTGTTGATACTACATTCTGTTCCTTGTTCCTAAAGGTATTTCTTACAATAACAGACCTAAAGTTTCTTGGGGGAATGTGGTATACTTCCTACCATTAAGATTTCCTTCGATGAAGTAGGGGCCTATAGTTCTGTCGTCCAGAATCCCACACCACATATTCACCGACCACGGTTTTTGGTGTACAACTTGGCGCAGCCAACATGGGTTTTTCAGTTGCCCAATAATGCATGTTATGCAAATTAACATTTCCACGGTTCGTGAAAGTAGCCTCGTCAGTAAATAAAATCAATTTAATAAATGTGGCATCCCTCTGAAACTGAAGTTGAGCCCATCGGCAGAATTCAGTGCAACGCATACGATCCGTACCAGTTAATTCTTGGTGGAGACTGAAATGGTAAGGATGATATTTATGGCGATGCAGAACACGATCAACACTACTCTGGCTCATGCCAGTTCCCTTGCGATTTGACGTGATCTAACACAAGGATCTCGAACCACAGTGGCAAGAGTATCAATTTCCGTTTTCTCGTTAGTAACTTTCCTTTGCCGGATATGTTTCCCATACGTCGAAGATCCAGTTGTTCTCAATTTATCATACACATATTTAAATGTACGACATGTGGGGAGAGAACGTTGAAGATATCTTTCAGCGTGTAAGTCTCTAGCTCTCACTGAATTTCGTTGGCATTCTCCGTAAATGAAAAGTATATCGACTTGTTCTTCGAAGGAATACATCATTCACATTCGCTTGATTCGACGATACTAGTCTTACCGTTCCTATTAGTGTTGGATTGCGAAACCGTCGAATGGTGTTCACATGTCAATGGCACGTTAGATGGATACGCCGTATTCGGCGAATATTTACTATTTGCACGATATACGATAGAGAACTATCAGAGCATGTGCTCCAATATGTACCGAAGTGATAAGGAATGCCACTCAATCCATGATTGCACCACTGCACTGATACTAATGGTCATAACTTCGAACACCTTCTGTAAATGGACGTTCACGCTACCTTTTTGACCTTCATTGACCATCAAAGACCTTACTGTTACAGATGGATTCGTCTCGATAGCCGCTATCAGAAAGTAGGTATCAAACTATAGCATCCTATCTAAAAAAAATAAAGTTGACCTTCATATCTCTGAAGTGACCCCACCTAGCAACAAAAAACCAACGTCATATTATGGCCCCCGTTGTCCCATGCAACATTTGTCGCACGAACTTTTCAGCTACTATCATACATTCGGAGTTATTCCAGGTGGCCATAGTTAGTGGCTCACCCAGTATACTCTCTGTCCAAAAACATTTTTTTTTCTTTTTTAAATTGGCTTTCGGACCTACCTCTTCTAGCCATCTCGACAGTGGAATGTTACTTATCACGACACGAACGTAACGACTCGGACGGAGATGAAACGCAGGCCCATTCGGGTGGCAATCCACCGCGCTGTCCCCGCAACTACCGAGGCGGCGGTCCAGAACATTCCCAGGCTGATTTTATTCCTGCCGCATAAGCGACGTCAGTGCTCGGACTGCGGGAACAACTTCAACTAACGACTATACACACCACACAATGCATTCTGAGCTGTCAGTGTTAAGTAGTAGACGTTCGGCTGTAGGGTGTCAGCGTTGTGTCATACTCGCAGTGGAGTAACCAGTCTAAATCTAGTGTTCAAGATATTCTGCAGAATTTTTTTAAGGGAGAGAAAAGTGTGTGCGAAATTTGTCTCGCGTAGCTAGACCGCCCATACAAAAACAACTACGCGTGGACGCCTGCCGCGACTTGACTGAAATGCAAAATATGGACAATTCTTTTCTCGCAAAAACGAGACTTGGTGCTGTCAATGCGAACCCGCAGCACAACGATAAAATGCAGAAATTCACTGTGTCAACGCACTGACGACATAGCCGACATTCAAGTGGAAGTGGCGCCCGAGTTGAACATCCCAAAGAAGGATTTATCTAACAGTTTCGTACGGTTATTTTAACGTTCTATGCGTTGAACTCAAAGAGGGGGAGAACACCTGAAGCATTAAAACCACCGTAATAACTTTTGTCTATTTTTTATTAATCCAGTCTAGAGACTTTTTCCACTAACTGAGTATTTTAGCTAGAAAATAAAAAGTCGACGATTTGAAATGTTTAGACGACACTTGTTTAGTTGTTTCACTTCTCAGCAGTGTACCATACAAAGTTTCTCAAATAAAATGGTTTAAATGGATCTGAGCACTATGGGACTTAACTTCTAAGGTCATCAGTCCTCTAGAACTTAGAATTACTTAAACCTAACTAATCTAAGGACATCACACACATCCTTGCCCGAGGCAGGATTCGAACCTGCGCCCGTAGCGGTCGCACGGTTCCAGACTGTAGCGCCTAGAACCGCTCGGCTACTCCGGCCGGCAAAAGTTTCTCAAGAACACCAGTTACGAAGTTCGCTTTGGACATTAATAAACTTTATCATTGCTGTTTGTTTAAATCTGGTACAATGTTCCGACATTTTTGTACACTACTGGCCATTAAAATTGCTTCACCAAGAAGAAATGCAGATGATAACGGGTATTCATTGGACAAATAGATTATGCTAGAACTGACATGTGATTACATTTTCACGCAATTCGGGTGCATAGATCCTGAGAAATCAATACCCAGAACAACCACCTCTGGCCGTTATAACGTCCTTGATACTCCTGGGCATTTAGTCAAACACAGCTTGGATGGCGTGTTCAGGTACAGCTGGCCATGCAATTTCAACACGATACCACTGTTCATCAAGAGTAGTGACTGGCGTATTGTGACGAGCCAGTTGCTCGGCCACTATTGACCAGACGTTTTCAATTGGGGAGAGATCTGGAGAATGTGCTGGCCAGGGCAACAGTCGAACATTTTCTGTATCAAGAAAGGCCCGTACACGACCTGCAACATGCGGTCGTGCATTATACTGCTGAAATGTAGGGTTTCGTAGGGATCGAATGAAGGGTAGAGCCACGGGTCGTAACACGTGTGAAATGTAACGTCCACTGTTCAAAGTGCCGTCAATGCGAACTAGAGGTGACCGAGACGTGTTACCAAAGGCACCCCATACCATCGCGCCAGGTGATACGCCAGTATGGCGATGACGAATACACGCTTCCAATGTGCGTTCACCGCGATGTCGCCAAACACGGATGCGACCATCATGATGCTGTAAACAGAACCTGGATTCATCCGAAAAAATGACGTTTTGCCATTCGTGCACCCAGGTTCGTCGTTGAGTACACCATTGCAGGCGCTCCTGTCTGTGATGCAGCGTCAAGGTAACCGCAGCCACGGTCTCCGAGCTGATAGTCCGTGCTGCTGCAAACGTCGTCGAACTGTTCGGACAGATGGTTGTTGTCTTGCAAACGTCCCCATCTGTTGACTCAGGGATCGAGACGTGGCTGCACGATCCGTTACAGCCATGCGGATAAGATGCCTGTCATCTCGACTACTAGTGATACAAGGCCGTTGGGATCCAGCACGGCGTCCCGTATTACCCTCCTGAACCCACCGATTCCGTATTCCGCCAACAGTCATTGGATCTCTGCCAACGCAAGCAGCAATGTCGCGATACGATAAACCGCAATCGCGATAGGCTACAATCCGACCTTTATCAAACTCGGAAACGTGATGGTACGCATTTCTCCTCCTTACACGAGGCATCACAACAACGTTTCACCAGGTAACGCAGGTCAACTGCTGTTTGTTGGTTGGTTGGTTGGTTTGGGGAAGGAGACCAGACAGCGAGGTCATCGGTCTCATCGGATTAGGGAAGGATGGGGAAGGAAGTCGGCCGTGCCCTTTGAAAGGAACCATCCCGGCATTTGCCTGGAGCGATTTAGGGAAATCACGGAAAACCTAAATCAGGATGGCCGGACGCGGGATTGAACCGTCGTCCTCCCGAATGCGATGCTGTTTGTGTATGAGGAATCGGTAGGAAACTTTCCTCATGTCAGCACGTTGTAGGTGTCGCCACCGGCGCCAACCTTGTGTGAATGCTCTGAAAAGCTAACCTTTTGTGTATCACAACATCTTCTTTCTGTCGGTTAAATTTCGCGTCTGTAGCACTTTATCTTCGTGGTGTAGCAATTTTAATGGCCAGTAGTGTATCACAGATGGTATCTCACGACCCGACATTCACCTTGCGGTACAGGCATAAGCGAAGGACGCCGTATCGACGTTTCGTCTAGTGTGAAGACCCTACGATTTGTCGGTAGCGTCGCCTGCCACCTCGTTTCGTTCAGTTGGCGTCCAGTGTGAATCGAGCTTTAAGCCTAGAATGAAGCAGAGTGTAACTGCGGGAATGGCTGTAGTGGAGGCGGCGTGGACAGGTGGCCGGCGGCGGCGGCGGCGGCGGCGGCCTGGAGGAGTTCCTGCGCAAGCTGGAGGCGGCGCAGCGCGAGCTGCAGCTGCCGGCGCTGGGCGAGGACGTGGGCCCGCCGCAGCGCCAGCGCCGCAACGTCGTCAAGCGGCCCGGGGTCTCATACGAGCGCGTCGACGACGACGCCGTCGGCCTGAGGGGGCCCGGCGCCGGCAGCGACGACGCCGACCAGGAGAGGTCAGCCCAGCCCGCAACCGACAAGTAGGGCGATGCCCATCTCTAACTTCCCTAACCGTTCCTATATATTCCTCCTACTGTGTCAGAACGTGGGGATATGCAATACAATAAGCTCAAAAGAAAAACTTCAATACGCCAAGATCACTAGTAAAGCATTTATTGCGATAACTGGTTTCCGCAAGACTGCGATACCATCTTCTTGTTTGCTATGGGTCAAGTACAACAATCTATAAAAATTAACTGTCCATAACTTGGAAAAGTAACATAGCTTCTGCTCTACATGTGACGAAATTAATTACACTGAAGTGCCAAAGAAACTGGTATAGGCATACGTATTCAAGTACAGAGATATGTAAACAGGTAGAATACGGCACTGCGGTCGGCAACACCTATGTAAGACAAGTGTCTGGAGCAGGTCTTAGGTCGGTTACTGTTGCTACAATGGCAGGTTATCGAGAATTAAGAGAGTTTGAATGTTGTGTTATACTCGGCGCACGAGCGATGGGACACAGCATATCTGAGGTAGCGATGAAGTGGGGATTTTCCCCTACGGCCATTTCACCAGTGTACCTTGAATATCAGGAATCCGGTAAAACGTCAAATCTCCGACATCGCTGCGGCCGGAAAAAGATCGTGCAAGAGCGGGACGAACGACGACTAAAGAGAATCGTTCAACGTGACAGAAGTGCAACCCTTCCGCAAATTGCTGAGATTTCAGTGCTGGGCCATCAAAAAGTGTCAGCGTGCGAACTATTCAACGAAATTAATTTTAATTTTAACAAGCAACAGCCTCAGTTGCAACGTTTACCTAGATTTACCTAGGTTTCAGTCGGGATAACCCAACCTTCTTCAGAATAAAAGTAATTACCGTTTGTTCATAGTGGACATCGTCAAGCTCAAACTACAAATCCATAAATTATCTTCAGACTGTAAAAACTTATCTGCACTCGAGTTCCAGTACAGCAGTCGTGGCTGCCGCATCACGGTCGCGAAGTGGGGCCGAGGCAGTTTCAGATAAGTTTTTACAGTCTGGCGATAATTTATGGATTTGTTGTTTTAGCTTGACGATGTCCACTATTGACAAGCGGCAGTTACTTTTATTCTGAGGAAGGTTGGGTAATCCCGACTGAAACCTAGGTAAATCTAGGTAAACGTTGCAACTGAGGCTGTTGGTTGTTAAAATTAAAATTAATATTTATACAGTTGCTGACAGGGCCGCGAAATTTTGAAAATATTTGTATTCAATGAAACATCATCGATATGGGTTTTCGGAGCCGAAGGCCGATTCGTGTACCCTTGATGACTGTACGACACAAAGCTTTACGCATCGCCTAGGCCCGTGAACACCAACAATGGACTATTGATGACTGGAAACATGTTGCCTGGTCGAAAGAGTCTCGTTTATAATATCTAGCGGATGCCCGTGTACGCGTACGGAGACAACATGAATCCATGGACCCTGCATGTCAGCAGGGGACTGCTCAAGCTGGTGGAGGCTCTGTATTGGTGTGGGTCGTATGCATTTGGAGTGATATGGGACCTCTGATTCGTCTAGATACGATTCTCACAGTTGACACGTACGTAAGCATCCTACCTGATCACCTGCATCCATTCATGTCCATTGTGCATGCTGACGGACGTGGGCAATTCCAGCAGGACAATGCGGCGCCCCATACGGCCAGAATTGCTACAGAATAGCTGCAGGAAGACTCTTCTGAGTTTAAACACTTCCGCTGGCCACCAAACTCCTCACACATGGACATTTTTGAGGATATCTGGAATGCCTTGCAACGTGCTGTTCAGAAGAGATCTCCATTCCCTCGTACTCTTACGGATTTATGGACAGCTCTACAGGATTCATGGTGTTAGTTTCCTGTAGCACTACTTCAGACATTAGTCGAGTCCATGTCACGTCGTTGTGGTCGCGGGGGCCCTACACAATATTAGGCATGTGTACCAGTTTCTTTGGTTCTTCAGTGCATACAGTGCAGGTTACTTTACTTAAGTGGTCTTATTCACACGCTATGAAATTACACTGTATCTATGACGTAAATCAAAATGGTTAACGCCACCCTCAGATAATTAGCCATAACATAAATTCACCTAGACATTGAGCGACACAAGATATCATACTTTATTGATAGCCGTGTGACATATAAGATACCATAATAAGTGTATATAGGATACTGAGAAATTCCTATTACAAACTTCTAAGACTTATTTCTTGGTATAGAATATGAATACATAGTAGATTTAGTTTCTCAGTGTGTTGTTCTAAACACAAACTCGACAATTTGAAGCTTGTTTTATTGATGTATGTTATAGAGCATGGTGAGTGTTGGCTTGATAACTTACTACCTTGCATTATAAACTGACTATATAAACCAAGCCTTACATGTTAATGGAATGGAGTCTTTTAAGAATACGCTAAACATTTTATAAAAAAAATGTTGTTTTAAAATCACTATGATTTCTGATTTGGATGATGCATTGTACATAAATAATGGTTTTTTGAAAGCACTTTTTTAGTAAGCATAGAGTTACTCAGTATTGTGTAATGAAGCCTTGGCTTTACACAAGATGATTCCAAATTGTCCTACCAAAGTGCCACGTGGGCTAATGGAATGCTTGTTGTGAGTACTCTGCATCTCAGTCTGCTCGTATTCGGCGCACTGTCCTCGTCTTTATACATATTATTTGCTTTAAATTTGACATGCAGATATCCAGTGATGCTGATGATCTTCACATGGATATTCATGATGTGACACAGGGAAGTCATTGTGTGAATTTATAGAGCATAAGGTATGTTACTTTTCCAAGTGTATGGACAATTAATTCTGTGTATAGTTATACCGCACTTGTTTTACCCTGCAAACTTGGTTCTATCCGTTGCAGATCCGAAGATGGTAATGCAGTCGTATCGAAACCAGATGTCGAAACAAATGCTCTACTTGCGATCTTTGCTTTTTGAAGTTTTTCTTCTACATTTATTAGACTATTCCACCCACCCACTCATTCATTTGCCTCGTGGGAGCTTTAGTGTTAACGAGCTGATTACTTTGGCATAGCCCATTTACTTTGGCTGAAATTGTTCCATACATCATGCAGTAATACTTTAATTGCCCTCTCCCAAGCCTTCCCATCATCAGTCCCACATCTAGTCAATTAGCTAGTTACTTGTGTCTTCCATCGGTCATAACAGCGGCCTCCCCCTATGATGTGAAACGAGTCAGTTTTACAATTATAGTACACTTGTTCAAAGGAAAATATGACTACACGCTAACCATTTACATTTCATGAATTACTTCTTTTTCTTACATTCATACTGTGATTCATACTTAACTATGTCCAATCTCTCTCCCTCAACCTCTTAATTATTTTCCTTTTTTTTATAGGTAAATGCTGATGCTGGTAGAATTAGAGTCCGAAATGAGACGTTAAAAGTTGGAGATAAGTTTTCTTACTTGGGCAATGGCCGAACTAGAGAGAATATAAAATGGAGACTAACAATATCAAGAAAAGCGATTCTGAAAAAGAGAAATTTGTGGATTTCCAGCATGCTGGGTTGCTGATGGGACAGCAACTTGTGTAAACAATTCTGATGAAGAAAAACCAAAGTTGCAAGATTCAGTTTTTATTAATTGATCACTACTTCGGGTTACCTAGACACATTTTCAAATCATCCAACCAGACAGACCAGTGTTTTCCGTAATAGCATTCAAATAATGTTAAGAGTGAATATAAACGTATATCAGAGTCAAGTTTTTCTACGAACCTTGCTGTTATTGCCGAAGTTCATAGAAAAAATTGATTTTTATATGTGCTTTTGTACAGTCTTGGCTTGGTTTGCATGCTATTACAGAAAATACTGTTTTGTTTGGTGGGATGATTTGAAAATGAATTCATGTAGCCCAATACTAGTCAACAATTAAATAAAGAAATTGAATCTTGCAACTTTGACAGTTTCTGCATCAAAACGAGAAATTTCTTAACTTTGAATGTAAATGTGTTAGGAAATCTTTTCTGAATTTATTTGTGTGGATTGTAGCCCTGCACGGAGGTGAAACGTGGCCGATAAGCGGTTCAAACAAGAGGAAAATAGAAACTCTTGAAGTGTTGATAATCAGATAGGTGCGTCGAATAACTAATGAAGAGGAATTGAATTTAATTGGGAAAAAAAGAAGCTTATGGCACAAGCTGACTAAAAGAAAGGATCGGTTGATAGGACAAATTCTGTGGCGTCAAGGAATGTTAACGGAGCGATGTAGCGGGGGAGGGGGGGGGGGGAGGGGACTAAAAATTGCAGAGGGAGACCAAGGCTTGAGTACAGTAAGCAGATTCGAATATATGTAGACTGCAGCAGCTATCCAGAGATGAAGAGGCTTGCAGAGGACAGATTAAATTAGCGTGGAGAGCTACATCAAACAGTTCTTCAGACCTAAGATCACAACAGAAACTTCTCTCTTCTTCTTCTTCTTCTTCTTCTTCTTTATCGTCGCCTTGTCCCACGTCACGTAGGGTCGGCGTTGCTCTTCTGGATCCTTCTCCTCCATAGTAGTCTATCCATTGCCTCTTCCTTCTTCCATCCTTTCTCCCTTAGGTCCCCGGAAATCTTATCCTTCCACCTCATCTTCGGTCTTCCTCTCCTTCTCGCTCCTTCAATCTTTATATCTTCAACTCTGTTTCCGATATACTCTTCCCCTTTTCTCTGTAAGTGTCCGTATCACCTTAGTCTGCTCTCTTGTATCTTTTTCCCCATGGGTCCCACTTTCACAGCTCCTCTAACAAATTCATTTCTAATCCTGTCCTTTCTTGTTACCCCATACATCCACCTCAGCATCCTCATTTCCGCCACTTTCATCTCCCTTTCCTGGGCTACTGTGACTGGTCATGTCTCTGCCCCGTATATCATAGCAGGCCTTACCACCGACTTGTACACTTTCCCTTTCAACCCAATGCTCACCTTCTTGTCACACAACACTCCACTCATTTTCCTCCAGTTGTTCCAACCGCAATTTATTCAGTGTTGTATCTCGATTTCCAGTCCTCCGTCCCTCTGTATGTACGACCCCAGGTATTTAAATTTGCAGACCGATTTCAGCTCATCATCCTGGATCTTGCAAGACCTCATCTGCATATCCTTCAGTGCTAAATATTCTGACTTTGTCATGCTAATTTTCACCCCGCTTTCCTCTAGTGCCTTCCTCCAATCCTCCAGCTTTTCCTCAAGTCTGTCGATGCTCATCTCGCAAAGAAACACATCATCCGCAAACATCATATTCCACGGCGCTTCCTTCTTCACATCTTTCACCAGCACATCCATAATCAGGTCAAAGAGGTAGGGACTAAGCGCAGACCCTTGATGTAACCCTACTTTTACTGGTGACTCCTTTGTCATGCCCACACTACTTCTCACCTGTGTCATTGCTCCTCTGTACATTTCCTTCAATAACGTCACATACTTCTCTGGCACGCATTGCTCTTTCATGCTTCTCTATATTTCGTCCCTTGCTTTCTCCAAATCAATGAAAACCACATTTAGTTGGCTTGTAGCTCCCCGTGTCTCTCCACTATCCGCCTTAAAGCATGTATTGCATCAGTCGTTCCTCTTCCAGGCATGAACCCAAACTGTTCTTCACACACCACAGTCTCATTGCGTAATATTGCCTCTATAACTCTTTCCCAAATTTTCATTGTGTGTGCAATCGGTTTAATACCTCTATAGTTACTGCAGTCCTGCACATCACCTTTCCCCTTGAATATTGGGATCAGTACACTGGTTCTCCACTCGTCTGGCATCTCCTCCTGTCGCCAAATCTTCTTCATTAAATCCCAAAGGAGCTCAATTCCCTTTTTACCGAGACACTTCCATACCTCAACGGGGATCTGGTCTGGGCAAACTGCCTTCCCATTTTTCATCTTTTCAACTGCCGGTTCGACTTCATCTCTACTTATATCCATCGTTAATCCTTTGTCTGCCCCTCCTTCCTCAGTTTTCACTCTTACATTTTCTTCATTCAGCAATTTCTCAAAATAATTCAACCACCTTTGGATTATTTTTCCATGGTCATGCAGAATTACTGCTGCCTCATCTTTCATTTGTTTTATTGCTGTTAGATCCTGAGTTTATCTCTTGATTTGCCTATCCGTATCGGTTGTCTCATACCCGGATTTTTCTGTAGTTATTCGTATGCCTCCCTTACTGATTCAGCTTTAGCTTTAGCCACGGCTTGTTTTGCCTCCTTCTTTGCGCTTTTGTATGCTTGCCCATCACACAGCAACAACAGTGATTTATTCTTAACTATGTTCAATCTCTTTCTTTTCCCTTTGTCCGTTCGGTGTTATATTTATTAGTGTTACTGTCAAATTATTGTTGGATACTGGAAACAATCTTCATAAGAGAGTAAATATACTGTGAAACTGTTGCCAATGTATGTGTGTGTGCTTAAAGTGTGGTCTACAAAAGGCTCTAGAGGGGACGCCACATCAAAGATTCGTCTGAAAAGTTCGGTGAATTGTCTCAGAAAATAAACGAAACAGCAGCTAAGCGGTGCTTGCGGTAGTGTGAAGAACGACACTAATGGCCACTGGATGACTGGAAACGAGTGATTCAGAGTGATGAATTACGGTATATCTTGTGGCAATCCGTTGGAATGGTTTGGGTTTGGCGAATGCCTGGAGAATGTTACCTGCCATCAAGTGTAGTGCCAACAGTGAAGTACATGGGAGGTGAAACGGACAAGTTTTTCATGGTTAGGATATAGTCTTCTTATCGCACTTGACAGAACGCTAAAGCATGACAATACATCTGCTATAAAGCTACATTATTGAGGCAATGATTTGTGGACAATAACATTCCTGTAAAGGAATAGCCTGCCCAGAATCCAATGGAAAGCTTTTGGGATGAGTTCGAACGTCGACTTTGATCTAGATCCCAGCGTCCAACATCACTGCCTTCTCTGTCTTCGACACTTGAGGAAGAATGGACTGCCACTCCTCCACAGACGTTCAGACACCCCATCGAAAGTGTCTCTAGCAGAGTAACGCTTACATGTCACCATTTTCTCACGACACTTACACAAATAGGGGCGCTAGATGTGATCTATCTCAACGATAATTATCTCCTGGTAATAAGTCATATGTGTACCAGGTTTGGTCGAAATTTCTCGAAGCGTTTCAGAGCTACACTGGAACATACTCGCACGGGCGGAACGAGTGACAGCAGTCAGTTATCGTCGCACATCAGTCTCGCTCACCGAAATATTCTAGAACACAATTTAAATTCAGGAAGTGTGCGACGGTACGAATTGTATGAAATAAAATGGAAGGAAATGCTCATATATGTTACGTTTCGAGAAGTGGAAAGCTGCAAGTTTAACAGGTTGTCGATGCTGTTTGGGATATTTATACAGCCACACACAGGATTCGCCATAGACAAACAAGTTAAAATAAGTGAATCCGTGTACAACTTAGTTGAGACATACAGGCCGCGCCGGCCGAAGTGGCCGTGCGGTTAAAGGCGCTGCAGTCTGGAACCGCAAGACCGCTACGGTCGCAGGTTCGAATCCTGCCTCGGGCATGGATGTGTGTGATGTCCTTAGGTTAGTTAGGTTTAAGTAGTTCTAAGTTCTAGGGGACTGATGACCTCAGATGTTAAGTCCCATAGTGCTCAGAGCCATTTGAACCATACAGGCCGCAAAATTAACCCTTTACCTACCACCGTGCCTCAGAGGCCCGTCCGTGATGTTTAATGTCTTCTCTATTAGTAACTATACATTTTATGATAATCAAGTTTTATGAATTTTCCTAATTTGTCAAGTTAGTCACAATTTTGGAAAAAATTATAAAAATTTACCTATGGCTGTGTGTTAAGGTATTGGTGCAAGTTTCCTCCCGTACGGGCCTCAAATGCAATTTTTCAACAACCAGATGTCTGTCTGCGCTGCTATGTTACGTCATTAGCCCTTGTTGACTCGCGCTATTATTCAGTGTTCACCAGTCCTGTGATAAGCACATGTTTATTTTTTTGAATTTTTTCATAACAATTGCCAGTTCTACAAACTGCAAATGTTACGGGGATCAGATGAGAAGATAAGAGAATTGTTGGAGCAGTCTTCTGACTCTGAAATCCCGCCTAGTGAATGTGAATCTTCCAATGATGATGATAATGAGATGCAAGTCGCCGAAAACTCAAACCTACACGAAGATGATGATGATGAAGAATGCCTGTACGAAGACAGAGAAGAACAATTCAGTGCAATTTCTGTTGAGTGTGACTTATTGTTTTCTGGTAATGGGAGTGAAATACTTGATACAGCTCCTCAACATGGAATTTATGGGAGGCGGAGCAAAAAGGACGTATTGAAAGAAGACCAGAGCCCCACAAGTAATTTGATTAGAAACTGTGATAATGCAGAATCTTGTTTTATGTTGCTCTTTCGTGTGCCCCTCATTGGCAAAGTATGTATGAGGACCAACAAAGAAGGTCGAATCGTTTATGAAAAGTGGTTGGACATAGATATGCATGAAATGAAAAAGTTTCTTGGTGTTCTGATCCTGACTGGAGTTTACAGTTCAAGGAAAGAAGATACGAATATCAGTCAGCTTTGGAGTGTTGAGAATGGTCGAACACTGTTCAGTGAAATTAAGCCTCGCAACCGCTTCCATGGTATTCTGCGGGTGTTGCGCTTTAACAATGCAGCAGCCCGACTTGAAGTAGGTCAAGTGACAAATTGGAAGAAATCAGAGGGGTTTTTGAGACGTAGGAAATTACCCTTAGAGATGCCTGCCTTCCAGGATGGTGCATGACTGTGGATGAACAGCTGCTCACATTTCGAAGTCGCTGTCCATTTCTACAATACATCCCATCAAAACTTGGTAGATACGGAATAAATTTCTTGGCAATTTGTGACAGTTTAACAAGGTACTGCTGCAGCATGTAACTGTATTTGGGGAATAAGGAGGAAATCAGAGCTGTGCAATTTGGAGAGAATGTTGCGAAAACCCTGGTGATGGAACTTGAAAATTCTGGACATAATATAGCCTGTGATATTTTTTTTACATCTCTCGAATTATCTTATTATTTGTTGTCAAAAGATCTAACACTGGTCGGTACTATCAGAAAAAAAAACAAAGTTGAACTGCCTGCCGATTTTATTATACCTAAAGGACGTGAACTATAGTCTACATCACGTGGTTTTCAACCAGATGTGATGATAGCCTTTTACTTTCCTAACAAAAACAAAACTGTTACAGTTTTTCCTTTCTTTATGATCAACCAACGGTGTTATCATCAAAAGTAGAGAAGCCTTGCCCATTTGTGGTTTTCTTCAAAATAATCGATGTTAGTGTAATGAATGTAGACATAATTTGGATGATGCTGGCTACGAATAAAAAATGCCACTTCGGACTTTCATCATCAATTTGGAAAAGCAGCTAGCAGGGGTAAGGAAGTCAGTGGATTCATTAGTAGCACCCGATCTGGGAAGGGCAGTGAAATTACCAGATAAGTAAAGGGGAAGATATGCATATTGTATAGAGAAGAAAGATAGAAAAAGTCACATTACATGTTATAAGTGCACCAAACCTGTATGCTCGGAACAGTCAGTTGTTGTCTGTGTATTCTGCGCAAATTTGCACTAAGAATAAAAGCCACCATTAAAAGTATAAAAAAATGTGTTTTTGAAATGTAAACTTTAAATAAATAAAATTAATTTATGAGTCTTTATACCTCAATAGTCGTTCACTTCATAAGTAGCCAAAAAAGTGTCATTTTATGCTTTTCAGGCCCGATAGGTAGGCAACGCTGTACAGATTTTCTGGTAAGCAGAGGTTTAAGAGACGAGAAGTGTTCACTTGTAAAACGGTAATTGTCTACAATGAGAATTTGTTATCAGTGAACACTGTAACATTGCGTATTCGCCGAAAAGTATTAGCAGTATAAAATGATTGACACCACTAATCAAGCAGCACTTGACTAAAAACCTCGTACAGAATCGAGCCATTGCGCAACATCATGTGAGGTTTCCCGCATCACTAGATGTTCCACAGGAAGTCCTCCGAGCATCTACAGCTCAAATTCGAGCAACTATTGCGGTAAATGTGGCGCCATAAACAATTAGTAACCATATGCATGCAGCCATCTGAGAACCTCCATTATGATTTTGGATCTTAATGGTTCAAATGCAATAGCTAACCAATAGGAAACTGTACCTGCAGTAAGTGCTCCACTGACCCGCAGTGACGTGGTGTCGGAAAAGGCCACGCATGGCGGACACATGGCATAACTCCATCTTCAGTGATGGATCGTGCCTCTTAACTTGCCTCCAGTGCTTGTCACAGCCGTGTCCGAAGAGTCGACTTTACTGCAGAGCGGCATTAGTCTTTGGGGAAACTACGACGGTCGTTCAACTGATAATACCCAATAATTTTTTCTCATAACATATTTATTCTTAGGGGTCGACGCCAGACAACTGTTTTTCACGTGTACTGTTTTTCTACAACGTATACTTTACGTGCTATGACCTTATGCCACTGTTGTGTTTGAGCATGTATTCCCTGTTGGTAAAAGCTGTTGTCCTGTGCTCGTAGCTATGTTTTCTCATTATCTTCCAAATGTATACCACGTACACACTCCTTAAATGGCTCAAACAAATGGAAGTTCGAGGCACTAGGTCTAGGCTATACGGTAGATGAGGCAGCGGTTTGCAAAGCTATTTGGCGATGTATTAACGGGTCCTGAGATTTGTGTATGGGGGTGCATTGTAGTGCGGGAGCAAGATTTCCTTTGATTTCTTGTCAGACCGAACATGTCAGTAACGGTTCTTCAGCTTGTTCAGAGTCTTCATAAATGCCTCTGAATTAGCAACATATCTACGATAATGACAGCACCACTGCCCCCAAAGACTGTTATCTTGACTTTGCCAGCAGAGGAAGCTGCCTTGAATTTATTCATTTTAGGTGATTGCGGGTAATGCCACCCGAGTGACACAATAGCCTTGTCCATTGGTCTGAAACTAGTTCAGCAGTTCAGATGAAACGGTTTTTCTTTGAATCTTATTGTCTTTTGTGAACATTCGTGAAATACGTCTTCAGCACACCTGTGAACATCCAAGAGTCTCATTCATTGCACACACACTTCCAGTACTCACCGATATCTGTAGAGCCAATCGTGGAGTTGTGGTGCGTCGGTCTGCACGAATGATGACATCCACACTATTCACCAGGTCAGGAGCAGTCGTTGTAGCAGGATGTCCCGAACGTGTCCGATCATGTCGCTCGGTTTGTGCACTCCCTGGCACTTTAACTACCTTTATCTATCGCCCTGCACACTAACGTTTATGAGTGTTCATGACGGTATCTTTTCCCGCAGTCAAGAATTCAATGACAGAACAGTGATTTTAAGGAATGTCTCATGCATAGACGTAATTTTGATGCTTCACTACAACTATACCATCTGTCGAAAGGGTTCGAAACTCAGTACACGTTCAGAAGAAACATTAAATTTGAAGTTTTCTTGCCAGCCGGAGTGGCCGAGCGGTTCTAGGCGCTACTGTCTGGAACTGCGCGACCGCTACGGTCGCAGATTCGAATCCTGCCTCGGGCATGGATGTGTGTGATGTCCTTAGGTTAGTTACGTTTAAGTAGTTCTAAGTTCTAGGGGACTGATGATCTCAGATGTTAAGTCCTATAGTGCTCAGAGCCATTTGAACCATTTTATTTGAAGTTTTCTTACATACACGGATGCCAGGAAACTCACAACACCAAAAAAAAAAAAAAAACAGTTAATGTAGAGTAATGGAATTTTGGGAATACATTTGTCTAGGTAACATATTGAAGTGCTTAATATTGCAAGATCACAGGTTAATGCAAACACGGGATAAGCCATCGAAAATGTGAAGTTTTGGTACATTAATAACAGGTGTAACTGCCAGGATGTTGAATGGAAGCGTGAAAACGTGCATTCGTTGTGTAGTACAGCTGCCGGATGTCGGTTAGTGGGATGGAGTTCCGTGCTTGTTGCACTTGGACGGTCAAAACAGGGACGTATAATGCTGTTTGTGGATGACGCTGGGGGTTTCGTCAGATGATGCCCCGTATGTGCTCGAATGGAGATCGATATGGTGATCGAGCTGGCCAAGGCAACATGTCGACAGTCTGTGGAACACATTGGGTCACAACAGCGGTATGCGGGCGAGCGTTATTCTGTTGGGAAACATCCCCTGGAATGCTGTTCATGAATGGCAGCACAACAAATCGAATGAAGAGTTTTGCAGCATGGATGCGTGGGACAGCCGCGAGAGTGCTCCTGTTGTACGAATTCCCACCCCAGACAATAACTGCATATGTAGGTCCCGTGTGTGTAGCACGCAGACTGGTTAGTTACAGGCCCTCAACTGGCCTCCCTCACACAAGGCCATCACTAGCACCGAGGAAGAATCAGCTTTCATCAGAAAACACAACAGACCTCCAATGAGCTCTCGTTGACACTACTGAAGTGGCAAATGGCGGTAGTTTGGGACCAGTGGAATGAACGCTAAAGGGCGTCGGCTCGATCTGCCCTCGAAGTAACCGATTTGTAACAGTTAGTTGTGTCACTGTGGTGACAACTGCTGTTCATATTGCTGCTGCAGATGCAGTACCATGCGCCAGAGCCATAGGTAGAATACGATTCTCTTCCCTCTCGGCAGTGCCACGAGGCCGTCCGGAACCCAGACTTCTTACGACCGTACATTCTCGTGACAAACCGCTGCCGTACAGTGGCTACGTTCCTGCTAAGCCTTTCTGCAGTATCGCATAAGGAACATCCAGCCTCTCGTAGCCCTATTACATGACCTCGTTCAAACTGAGTGAGGTGTTGATAATGGGGTCTTTGTCGTCTTAAAGGCATTCTCGACTAACATCAACTCATCACGTCCAGTCTCGAAGGTAACTGACGTTCACAGCCTGTACAGCATGTATTTAAAACAAAACTGATTGGTATCCTCGTAGTGGCGCTACTAGCTCCGATGTTACGCGACTGGCGCGAAATTCGCATAGACATGATCTTTCAGATGTAGAAACATGCCTAACAACTTTCGTTACGTCGCACAACTCCTTCTTGGTGTTGTGATTTTTTTCCTCCAGTATTCATTAACGACTGTAAATAAATTTGAGGCGTTATTTATTAAACAAACATCGTATTAACTTCAATATCAACTCACCGTCATTACTCGTGTAGGACGAAATTACAGATCCACTGTACTAGCACATTACACTTTTACAGTTGTAGGAAAGTTTCTCAAGTCTCATTGAATATGTGATGGAAGTAATGGATATACCTCTCTCATCAGCCAACCTGAACTTTGAAAATAGGCTCCTTCTCCATGTGAAAAGTACAATTTGTGTTGTTGGAGGTACTTCTTCAGTATGTCGGATATTTCAGCAATGCTTTTTGACACAACATGGTCACACCCTCTGTCGAAGAAAAATATTAGAGTTTATCTTCTGGTTCGTAAACGATGGTGACTAAATTAGGACAGGGTAACCATAGTGAAGGAAAACAGTAACGACGTTGTTGAAGGAACGAGCCTGGAATTCGCCTGATGTGATTTAGGGAAACCACAGAGAATATAGATTTGGATTACCGGGCGGGAATTTCAACCCCATTCTTCCCAAACACTAGCCCAGTTCCTACAGCCACTCTCCACCTCGTACGGGAATGATAGTATCGGGCCGCATTTTGTTGTTTGTTAAAGAGAAACTATTAAAATTATAACGTGGGAGGATACAGGGAGCATGAATTTGGAGGGAAGCCGAGATATGCTGGCGCAATCACGGTAGCAATCTAGGTTTCTAGGTTGATGAGAAGGCCATAAGCAATAATATGTTAACTAGTGAGTTTGCAGAAGGCACATATATTCATTGTATTTTTGAAGAGATGGGAACGTCATTGACTGGTATGTGATATGTGTTGGGGAGTTTCGGTCGATACGGGAAGCCAGGGGCAGCGATTATCTTTGACATGGAGGGAATGATAGATTGTGGGACGGGAAAGTACTCCGTCCGTCCAAACAGTTCAGAGAATTATTTACGAGGTGTGGCTAGAAAAAAACCGGACTAGTACTGGTGAAACAATAAAACGAATGCAATAAGGCTGAAAGTCGCGTGGCCTGTCACGTGACTCTCGCTCCGCCTACTGCTCGAGTTTCATCTGCCTCCTGCACTCAGTCTGCCCGTGGCGTCTGTTTTAAGTAGTTGACGTTTTGTCTGTGCGTCGGAAAATGTTGAGTGTACAGAAAGAACAGCGTGTTAACATCAAATTTTGTTTCAAACTAGGAAAATCTGCAAGTGAAACGTTTGTAATGTTACAAGTGTACGGCGATGATTGTTTATCGCGAACACAAGTGTTTGAGTGGTTTAAACGATTTAAAGATGGCCGCGAAGACACCAGTGATGACACTCGCACTGGCAGACCATTGTCAGCAAAAACTGATGCAAACATTGAAAAAATCGGTAAACTTGTTAGACAAGATCGCCGTTTAACAATCAGAGCAGTGTCTGAGTTAACAGGAGTTGACAAGGAAAGTGTCGAACAAGTTTACCGATTTTTTCAATGTTTGCATCAGTTTTTGCTGACAATGGTCTGCCAGTGCGAGTGTCATCACTGGTGTCTTCGCGGCCATCTTTAAATCGTTTAAACCACTCAAACACTTGTGTTCGCGATAAACAATCATCGCCGTACACTTGTTGTAACATTACAAACGTTTCACTTGCAGATTTTCCTAGTTTGAAACAAAATTTGATGTTAACACGCTGTTCTTTCTGTACACTCAACATTTTCCGACGCACAGACAAAACGTCAACTACTTAAAACAGACGCCACGGGCAGACTGAGTGCAGGAGGCAGATGAAACTCGAGCAGTAGGCGGAGCGAGAGTCACGTGACAGGCCACGCGACTTTCAGCCTTATTGCATTCGTTTTATTGTTTCACCAGTACTAGTCCGGTTTTTTTCTAGCCACACCTCGTATCCTAGCGTACAAGTGACGTCAGAGCAGTAGCTACGGTGGCAGCTTGAACTAACAACTATAAACAAGAGATGTGCGTTCGACCAGTCAGCTGTGAGGAGGCAGTGTTAAGTAGTGGGCGTGAGACCGAAGTGTGTAAACGTTGTCTTGTCGCAAATCACAGTAGAGCAACATCTCTAAATCGAATGTTCAAGACGTTTTCCAGAACGTTTTCAGTAAGAGAAAAGTATGTGCGGAGTTTGTGCCGCACATTTTTACTCTCGGACAAAACAAATGCAAAATTCGGACAGTTAATTTCTCGCATCATCATGGGTGACGAGACTTGATGCAATCAAAACAAACCTACTACAAAATGACAAAGTGCAGAAATTCATATGAACGGGCAAAGCTCTCACGATATAATAAAGACTGAAGCTATTGTCCGCGGCTCGTGGTCTATTGGCTACCGTTGCTCCCTCTGGGTCACAGAGTCGCAGGTTCGATTCTCTCCCCGGTCGAGGATTTTCTCCGCTTGGGGATTGGATGTTTGTGTTGTACTCATCATCATTCGGGAAGTGCCGAGACTGGAACTAGAAATATTTGAAACTTATACGGGCACTGATGACCACGATGTTGAACGCCCCACAAACGAACATCATCATCACTGAAGCTATTGTTACACACTAGGGGAGCAACGTCCCTAAGAAGAACTTTTCTGACAGTTTCACGTGGCTGTATAAACGTTCTGCGCCATGTGATCAAGTGGCGCGAGACTATGTAAAGCACCTGAAGCGTTAAAACCATCATCTTAACTTTTCTCTATTTTTATTTAATCCAGTCTTGAAAGTTTTGGACTCATGGGGCCATCCAGGCTACTTGAAGAAAGTTGAGTATAGGTGAGACAGGAGTCCCGTTAAGTGTAGGGGGTTGTGTAAATGTGTAAGAACTATATTTAACCGGTTAATAGGCTGGCGTGCAAAACTTAAGGACGAAAGTAACATTCCCTTAATGTGTCACTGCCAGATGATAGGCCGATGAAAGTTTGTCAATAAGTAGAAAGAACTGCTGTAGTGTAGTACAGAAGGTATCTGAAAGAAATACGCAATGAGACGAACAGAAATGGCACTTCTACTCAAAGTTCAAATGGTTCAAATGGCTCTGAGCACTATGGGACTTAACATCAGAGGTCATCAGTCCCCTAGAACTTAGAACTACTTAAACCTAACTAACCTAAGGACATCACACACATCCATGCCCGAGGCAGGATTCGAACCTGCGACCGTATCGGTCGCGCGGTTCCAGACTGTAGCGCCTAGAACCGCTCGGCTTCTACTCAAAGATAATTATTACACTGAAGATGCCTCTATTCATTATAGTCCCCTAGACGTTACAAACGGCGGGACGTGGTTCTTAATAGGGTGTGTGATTACGACGGACAGCAACGCCTGCTCTGCAACGTGCCCTCATGCTGGCCACAAGATTAGCAAACGATTTTGTGGTAGGGCGTTGCGTTCCTCCACCGGCGCGGTTGACAATTGCCGAATGGTTGTTGGTGCCTGTGGACGTGGTGCAGTATATCTTTCCAACGCATCCCACAAGGGCCTGAAGGGCAGGCCACTCCATTCGCCGAATATCTTCTCTTTGCAAGAGCGCCTTCACTTGCGCTGTTGAACGCAGTCGCGCATTGTCAGCCATAAAAATGAAGTCAGGGCCGAATGCACCTCTGAAAAGACGCACATGGGGAAAGAGTACAGTGTCACAATAACATTCTCGGCGAGTGTTCCGTGTTCGAAGATTTGGAGGCCAATACGCCCCTACAACATTATGCCCCCGCCCCCCCCCCCCCCACCTGGTCCACCAAAACCATCACATTTGACAATTTTCTTGGATGTATTACTTGTTCCCACCTCTCGTCGTATGAGGATACGTCCGGCCATGAATAACACTCATTCACAGCTCACATTAGCAGTACCTTCTGCATGCATTTTTTTAAGTTACTAAACGGAAAAGTGACATGAGGCCAAATTTGATATTGCGATGGATAAGGAAATATTTCCACGTTCAGCTCGTACACTTCCGCCTCCACCATAGCCATTGTGCGGGCAAGCACGTTCTCCTGCTTAAACAACACTTTTCCTGTGTGGTATTATTTTGTTTCAGCGGTCTAGTTAAGTTGCATAATAGAAAAGGAAGAGTCGTATGACATTGTTGACTTATGAATGGGCAGTTTCAGTCACCTTAATGGAAATATTTTGTTTCTTCGTGCACAGTTGCACTTATCCTTCGTCAAGTGTATGTATTATGTTTTAAGTGTAACTATCACTTTTGGATGATGGGCAGAGTGTAATGCCATGTTTGTGTTGGGCAAAATGTTTCTATTTCTAAGCCGCTTCAATTGATATAGAATTTTTGAGCTTCCGGCGGCTGTCAACGCCATCGTAGTCAAGTCTTAAAAGTTCTGACTACTGAGATAGGCAAGGGTCCGCCTTATGTGAGACATGTTCCATAGGGGGGCCAAATCAACGCATTTACGGTAAAGTGAGTTAAGCCACATTTCCACATGCTCCCCCCACGCCCACCCCCACCCATTGCCCTCCGAGGACAGTAAATCTTTCCACACGTGCAGTCTGGTTTTCTTCTTACACTGTATTCAAGATGGCATCATCTGAAGCAAATAGTGCAGGAATAAGTGCAAATGTGTAATATTTTTGGCTCAACAGCTCACGTTAACGAAAGAACACAATCACACAAATATTTGGTATGAAAATGGATTTCTTGTAGAATTCTACTGTGGCTGATATTTGACCGAATGTTGAGATCGTTTTGAGAGAAACCAGATGAGGCTGGACTGATCGGTCTGGAGGCGTCAACAGCGGATCGCCGAGTGGGAACGGAAAAGACAAGTACAGGGAAATGAACCTGTGGAGACGGCACTACAGATAAACAAAGTCGAGCAGTTAACATGGAGACACCGCCTAAGGCATAGCAATGATGCAGACCAAGAACCACCGCTACATCACGACAACGAGACGATAGAGAAGTGAATAAGCTATTCAATCCCATGTCGCTGTACAGCGGAACTTGTAGATCTCCATCTCTGTGTCTCTGTCCAATGAAATTTCCATTGGTTTTCAAGGGTGCAAGTTAAATTTGTGAGGTGGTGTCACTGACGATGGTGGGCTTTCTAATTCGGTGTGTACCACTGATGGTTGTGCAGTTGGTAGATGTAGGCAGAGTTGGTTTGTATGACAGCATTCCTCACTCTTTGGTGTGTCGACTGGCTTGATGTGCCACCCACATATGTTAACAACTGTGTCTTTTGCTCGTTATGAGCATCCCCACAGTGCTGTCCCCAGTGGGTGCCTGCTTCATGGTTAATGGGGCTGTGGGGCCAGGAGCCAGACGAACATTCACAGTTAGGTCTCACGGAGGAGCTCCACCAGGCTATGGTTCTGGGTGGGGATGGTCATGTATGTGCTCAGGAACAGCGTGAGGGCTCTTATTGTGTTGGTGGTTCCCACTAATTTCAACATTTGCTGCTCAAATGTCTACACCATATACTCTGCTTCACCATTTGATGATGGGTGAAATGGAGGACTAAAAGATGTTTTGCAACTTTTGGTGTGCAAAACTGACTGAAAGACTTTGCCATAATTGGGGACTCATCGTCCAGTATTATAGTTTGGAGAAACCCTTTGATGCCTTGTATCTGGACTAGCATGTTAACAGTGACTTCTGTTGTGGAAGATAGCATGCTTGTTACATATAGATATTTGGAGTAGGCATGTGCGACTGTTAGCCGCATAGTGCCCAGAAATGCTGAGAAAGTCTGGCCGGCCGCAGCGGCCGAACGGATCTAGACCATGCGACTGCTACGGTCGCAGGTTCGAATCCTGCCTCAGGCATGGATGTGTGTGTTGTCCCTAGGTTAGTTAGGTTTAAGTAGTTCTAAGTCTAGGGGACTTATGACCTCAGATGTTCAGTCCCATAGAGCCATTTGAACCATTTGAAAGTCCAAATGGATACGGTCCCAAGGTTGATATGGGGTGGGCCATGTTGTGAAAAATTGTGACGGTGCTGCCTGATGCGGGTGCAAGTTGAACGACTGCACTCCATGGCTTTTATGTCCCAGGTCAATAAGCGTGTCATCTCACTAGAGTTTTCACCCTTTACGCTAGAGTTTTCGCCGTTTACACTCCCGATACCCATGAGGAAGTACTTGTAAAGCCTGTGGCTGGAGGGCAGCTGGGATGACGACACAGTACATATCTGTCTCAGATTATATTTTGAGGACGTAGTTGATGACTAATAGATGGTTGTAGATGCAAGACCAGGGATGGAAATCTTTACTTTTGTTTTTTGAAATGTATATGAGCCATCCACGGAGCATACAGATCATAACTTGTCATAAGATAGGGTTGGTTCAAATGGCTCTGAGCACTATGGGACTTAACTTCTGAGGTCATCAGTCCCCTAGAACTTAGAACTACTTAAACCTAACTAAGCTAAGGACACCACACACATCCATGCCCGAGGCAGGATTCGAACCTGCGACCGTAGCGGTCGCGCGGTTCCAGACTGTAGCGCTTAGAACCGCTCGGCCACTCCGGCCGGCCATAAGATAGGGCCAGGGCGCGTGTCTGCAGCGATTCATGCTGCCATTATGGGAAATCATTCCAAGACCTGTCTCCTTTTTGCATCTGTGTGAAAATATAATATTTCCTGCTGGTCAAAGGCCGAGTCTGGTTCCGTGGGACAAAACTCTGTATTTGCATGTTGCATTGTTGACTTGTCCTTAAACGCATAATTGTAGAAGCTCAGGAAAAGTGTCCAACGTTGGAGGCATTAAGCTATTCATTCTGAAAAACTGGAGTGTTGCCTGAATACCGCTACTAGTGGATTGTGGTTCGTGATTATAGTAAACTTAGTTCCAAATAGGTAAACATGGAATTAATTGATTGGAAATACAATAGCTAATAATTCCTTTCCTACACTCTGAGAGTAGTTCTTTTGTGTTAGTGTCAGCATCATTGATGTACCTATGTGCCAGCGCTGCACCAGTGTCATATGGAGAGGCACCTGTGGCCAGGACCAGTCAACACATTGGTGAAAATGGTGTAAGAAAGGTGTTGCGCGCAGCATACGCTTCAACTTTTTGAAGGAGCGCTGAAACGCGGCTGGCCTCCTGTACTGGACATCTCTCTTCTTCATCTGATTTAGTGCTTGCGTGATATAGACGCTTGTGGGAGGAACTTTGTATAATAATTCACCTTCCCCACAAAAGCTTGCAGCTCATGTAAGTTTTGGGGATTGAGCAGGGAGTCTTTAGCTACCAGGTTATGATCTGTGATGTGGATCTCTTCTTTGTTTAGCAAGTGCCCAAGGCATTCCACTTCCTCCTACAAAAACTGGCATTTGTTTAAGTGGCTCGAGTTTCTACTTAATTGGCATAAGGAGATAAGAATGGGCTATGCTCGGTACAAACGAAGCACCTCGTGTAGTCGCGAGGAGGTATGAGCATACAAACCTTTGGTACACTCAACATGCGAATATTGGTGTAAATGCAACACACAGATCGTCGCGTTCTTGGTAGGGAGCCTTGTCAGAGAAGGCCTGAACATCATTAATGGAGAATCCAAACAACTAGAAGATGTCCAGACAGAATATGTTTCTAGCTGAGTTACTATCAACAGCATATAGCATTATCAGCCATGCGACCATATTGTAGGCTGGGGAACCTAGATGAGCATTGAGCATACCTTTGGGGATTCACCAAGGAAATTGTAGCCGCTGTGTCCACCTGTAAATGGACATCATTGTTCGTAGTTTTGGGATTTATAAATAGAGTGTTAGCTAGAGTATCACCTGGGAAAATATTGTCGGTAGTTCATGCACCGTCCTGTGCCTTTACAGGGAAATGGAAATGTCCACACCTACAGGGTACAACTGGCTGTTGAGAGGCCATTCATGCGTCTGATACTGACGAACCATGGCGCCGCCTGAACATGATGGAAGTCCCACTGCCCACACTTACAGGATATGACTGACTGTTGAAAGGCTTTTGATGCATCTGATACTGATAAATCACGGCGCCTTCTGGATATGACGGAAGTCTCCACTGCCCATGCCCACAGGGTATGACTGACTGTAGGGAGGCCATTTATGAATCTGATACTGACAAATCACAACTCCACCTTGACATGGCGGAAGTCCCAACTTCCCCGGACCGACATGGTATGACTGGCTGTTGAGAGGCCATTGATGCATCTGACGCTGACGAAACACGACGCTGCCGTCTTGGAAATGGTGTACGGGCATTTCGTGTTGGTGGGACACGATGTGCCCTCTGGAACACTGCTACTTGCAATCTGACCACGACGTGCTCATTTGCCGCCTGCGCAATTTCGAAAGAGTGCGTGACTGTCAAAATATCTTCTAATGATGGGTTATCTATCGTCTGTCTCGAGAAATGACGGGCGTACTTCGTCATAAGGAGCCAACCGGACAATTATATCTCTTATTAAGTAATGTGCGTAAGAGGTTTTGCATACTGGGCTTGCGCAAGTGAAATCGCGTCTGCCTTATAAACCAGTCACTCAGGAGCGATACAACTGACTAGATTGTTTGAGGTATTGCTGAAATTCGAGTCGTGATGTAGCCAAATGGAATCGTTGTGAATAATAAATCGACAGTAACGCGCACATTGCCTTTAATCCGAGGGCCACTGGATTCCGGAGAGGACCCAACTAATGTATCCGGGGAAGCTCGACACAAGAAGAGCGACAGTTAGCAACTGTCATCACTGATCTGCATGGCGGTGGGCGTTGGTTTAGCCACCGTAATCCGCTTTGGTATCGTTAAAGGCGGAAACGCAGATTAGCGGCTTTCCACCTGGGAAGTGACCTCTGCATTTGTATTGGGTGGGTACCCTATATCTGCAGGGAGTGTTACGATGGTGAGACGATAGAGAAGCACATACACCACCGAGTCCCATGTCACTGCTCGGCAGTAGTTATACGATGGCAGCGAGCTCTAATAGGCCTGCAGATTAATGTGTTGTGTCGTGCAAATTGTTGATAGCACTCATAGTTGCAACAGTTTCGCGTAGCGGTTGAAATCCAGTTCCATGCTCTCTGGCGGGCTTTCAGAATCGCCGAGCCAAAATACCAGAAATTCATTATTTGGGTGTCAAACACACTAATAATAATAGTGTTATAGAAAGAGGATGAACTGATGTGCCAAAAGTAAACGAAAACCTTTTGAGCTATTTTGCTTGCCATTTGCAGAAATCAGCCATATGAAAGCAAGATGATATGGCGATCATCTCATCTCATCTCCTCTCCTCTCTTTCATCTGCTGCTCTCTCGTCTCATTCCCTCTTCTCTCATCCCCTCCCCTGGATACTGTGGTAGTTTACTATGCCATCTCTTGTAAGATAGTCTAAAACACCATATATTATTCGCCACAAGTAAAGCAGCCCAAATCTCAGCGGGTATTGGTTTCATAACATATCATTATGGGAACTTTTCTTTTAGTTTTGACCACTATTACCTTCTGTAGGAACACGTGACTGTTTAGCAACACGCAGTAAATACTGTGAACACTAACGCTCCCTTATCACTTTCTTGATGTACTTCCAAATCTATATTTACATCTGACTATTTCTCCAAGTTAAGGATGACGTGTCGAGTTCTATCTGCTAAGAAGTCTTGAGATCTGTGACAAAGCTGATCTGATATTCCGTGACCTCATTTTTGGCTCTCAATGTGGCGCTCTGGAACTGTGTCGAATGTCTACCAAAAGTCGAGATACATAGCATCTATCAACCTAGGCGCCATCTGGGTCTCTTGGGCGAGCTCAAGGTCACAAATCCTGTTTGCGGGATGCATGTCTATTTCTGTAGAGGAAATTTCCGTTCTTTCCCTTAGATCAGCTTATCCAGGGCCATTGCTACGTTTTTAAATAAAAAGGTTTTTCCCCTGCACCTTAGGCTTGTTTATAAACTGGTCACTTAAATAACAACCAGCAAACAAACTCCTTTGTATCTACTTAGTATTCTGAATGAAACTATTACAAAATTAGCACTTAACAAGAGCCATGTCATCCAACATTTCTCTTTAATCGTAAGAAACCACTATACTTACCAGTACAACCTAGTACTTTGTTGTGAAATAGCTTATAATAATATTTCGACTCTTTCAGTAATGGCAGCTAAATAGGAATAAGGTATTTTTCTCAGAATTTTTTCTTAATGCATTTCCTATTGTATTTCGAAGCATAAAAATAACTTCCGTTAAAACTTCCGGATTGACAGGTCTTGGTTGATATATAAAACTACTCTCTGTCGTTTCATCTCCAACTCTGAGAGACATCCTTTGGAGGTGAAACGGCAATTACAGACATGACTCGATGGGGCCCCGCATTTATAGAGCACCATAGAGGGCACCATCATTCGTCATGTGATGCCGACTGCCTGATTATTTCTGGCGGGAGCCACCGTTCTCGATTAAAAGTAATTGACTTGTGTTTCTGTTGGCGCAAAGTCGATTTTTTATTTAACTTTTAATCGACGACGATAGCGCCAGCCAGAGATAATCTCGCAATCGACGTCGAGTGACTAATGGTGGTACTCTCTAAGTTGTTCTATAAGTGAGACGACCCCTCAAGCTACGGTTGCAGTTGTCGTTTGACATCTGAAATATCTTCCGCAATTGACCAAGAAGCGTCAGGGAGCCTATCAGCCTGGAAGTTTTAACTGTAGACATCGGCCATGAAAGGCTATATTGTATAAAAATAACTGTACAATAAGTTGAGAATAATAGAGGATCATTTCCATTTTCAGTTTACAAGGTTTCGATGAGCCCTCCTTGCCTGACAACGAGGCCTCCGACGAAGCTGCTATCCTGAGAGAACTTGAAGAGATTAACTCTGGAAGCGATACCGTAAAGCGTGGGTCAAAAGCCAGCAAGCGTAACAAGAGACGACAGCATCGGATGGCCATACAGTATGGTTCGAGAAAAGATTATGTACCTACAAGTGATGAGGGACCAGAGTTATACCGTGACTTGAGCAGGGAAATGGGCTACTCAGGACGGCGTCCGTATGCGGGAGACCAGACGTATAAGGAAGCTGAAATGTCGAAGCAGTTTCAAACGCCCAGCAAAGAGCAGTATGGATTGGAAAGTATGTCGGGCCACAATTTGGCTGCACCTGGAACATTACGAATGAGAGAATTCTATGGGAACTCAACAGCAGATGGTTTGTCATCGCAAAGTCAGCTGGGTGGAATGCAGCACACGCGTAAAAATGCATTGTTACCAGATACATATGTTTTAACTGGAATGGACAATTATCCCAGAAATATGCAGAGGTCTCTATTAGATACTGAGTCGGAGATGGAGAGACCTGAGTCCCATGAAGAAATATTCGAGCAGAAAAGTCCACGGAAGGCAGATAATATACCACCATCTGATATTAGAAGCCAAACAGGCAACGAATACGACTCACCTCAAGGACAGCATGAGCTTGAGTCGGTCATGGTTGAAAATAACCGGAATGGTGTTCCTGTCCGACGAGAACATAAAATAATCCCTTATCAAAGAAATTCACTCGCTCTCAGGCAGCATCTTGGACAGGAGAAAAACGGAATCGAATCAGGGTATGGAGCACCTTTTAATGACAAAGGAACTGAATTCTCTCTTGATGGAAGGATACAAAAGACTAATTTTCGTGGCGCTGACGCAGAAAGAAAGAAACTGAGTGGAGGAAAATCTGAAAGATGGGATGAACTAAATAATAATGATGTTAACCGATATTCCAGCGGAAGAGGCAGATTGTCATATACAGGTAGGCACCCGGAAGGAAATGATTACGGGCACGACAACGAACGGCGAACACTGATGGAACAGGTGCCTGAAAGTAAGCGTGAACGAGGAACAACCCATGAGCTAAACTCAAAATACAGAAAAAACAAGCGTTTTAGATATTCCTTCGCTCCTGTAGCCAACTACGAATCAACGAAACAAAGAAAGACCGCGACGGAAGCAAAAGAACCGCTTAGCCGTGATAAATATTCTACGTTACGGCAGCCACATTCTGGTAGGTTGAAAAGTCATTCTTCAGCTAAGCAGAAACATTCTTTGCGCCATTTAGTCGGAAACGACATTGCTGCCGCAGCGACCAAGGAGCAACTAATCCTCGAGGACTCGCCTGGAAATTTCGACCTCTTCGATATGGGCCACTCTTCGAGACAAAGGTCGTCTGCAAAATCACTAAAAGACGATGACAGCTACCACTTCTTGTGGGACAATCAGTTCGACAATAAGCACCATAATGCTTCGTCAAATAAGACGGAACAGCGCAGTGCGGAAGCGCATACGGAACAAAATATGGGGAAAAATAATCAAAACTCCACGAGTAAAATGCAGAAACTCAACGACATCGAAGAGCAGACTTCACAAGGGCCTCGTGAAGACCCTGAAATGGAGGGCGTTCACAGTGGAAAAGCAATCGTTGGAATTGTCGATGAGGTAAAGTATTAAGCATTTACTACCCAGTAGCAGCTTCCTTTTTATTCTTAGAACAGCAGGCGCATCTCGTCCAGGCTACACTGGAATAACAACAGTTCACGTTGCAATTCAAATGAGGAGTGCAGCGTTAGCTTTCGGATGCTCTTCTGGCTTTGAATGACTGTGGGTGCTGTAATTATTATATAAGGCTTCGTGAGTTTCTTGTCTGCTCAGTGGCTCAGTTTGACCATCCCAAAAGAAACTCTCCACATTTAAGGCAGTTATGTTATACTTTAGGTATGATTATTGCATTTTCTTTGGAAAGAAGTAAAAACGATAAGCATCTTCTCGAGAGTCAGCAGGAACATAAATTAATCAAAACTTTATTGTTGATGTCTTAACGGGTTGTCTTTCATCTTTTCAGCCTACGAAGTGTCGGATCCTTCAATTCGCAATGGAACAAACAGTATCCTCGATTGCTCACCACTTCATTCTAATCTTGGTTAAATCCGTTATGGTCTAAAACACAGCCACGGACCAGAGTCGTAACTAGGCCTCAGCCACGAGCGACAACTTGCCTGGTGAGCAGCAGCGAGACGTTTCCACACCGAACTTCCACAAGTCAACCAAATTCCAGGAAGCTTCTGCGGTTCCGCCCACTGCCATATGGCAACAGCTTGTAAGTTACTTCTTTCATTTAAGCTAACTCGCTCATTTTTGCTGTCTGAATTCTAATAAGCAATCGGACTTGACGGTTACGATAGCGTGGAGGGGGAACTTACTTCCAAGGTACACGCGCCAGTTCGAAAAATTTCTTAATCATATGCCTCCTGACACGTGCCCCATCTACGGTTTCCAAAATTCCCCATAATTTTTATTTTTATATGCCCGGATTAAATGAAGTTCACATAGATTTGACAGCACTCGATTTATTGCACGTTAATCACAAACAAGATTATCCTGTGAGCCTAATCACATTCGCTCTGTCGCCGCATTGGAATCGATTTTACCACTGATGGTAAGTTTTTTAGTTCGTCCATAGTTTAAAGTCATCCCCTCATCATCTAAATAATTTCAGTTCCACAAATCAAGGCCTTTTATTCCCGATCGCGTGCCGCGCACACTCTCGCGATCCTATCTTTAAGAAGATTCAGGCGGGACTGATTCGCGCTCCAAAGCAAATTGTGGGCGTCAAGCTGCATTCAGGACAGGATTGATATCTGTACCCTTACATCCCCTTGCTAAATGCTTCCAAAATCCGAAAGAATGAATGATTTTCGGAAATATAAAAAAGTCCCCCAATCTAATGAAAAGAATGAGCAGGAAAACAAAATCGCCAAAATGTAACGGAAATATTGCAAAAACAGACATCTAACCACGGATTGCAATGGCTCGCTCATTCTGACATTAATCGTCTGAATGTCAGTATCATAAAAGAGCACACACATCGCATTCATCCATCCCTGCCAATTTATAATTCTTACAGAGTTTGTTTATACATGACACAAACTGTTTAACAAAAATCATGACATTTTACAAACTTATTTAGTTTCAGTTCATTTCCAAATCTCTTGGAACAGTGTTTTCAAATCTGCAAGAAAGTAGTGTATTAAACATATATCAAAATTGAAAAACAGTCTTCAGTGAAATTGGCAAACCCTACAGAAGGGTCGCATTAATACTGAATTATTTTTAATTATATGCAAAGCCATTAGCGTTTCGCTTTCTAAGCGACCCTCTCTCATGTAACAGTCGGATATAAAGTAGACGTTAAAGACAGAATCCGACAATATGGAAAGACTCAACTTTGCTGGAAGAAAATACGAGAAAGGAACACCAATGATTTCGTGCACACAGTTGCGTGTCTTTTCACTTAAAACTATACTTCCATGGCGACACTATGGAGTGGTATGGAACTGCACACATGCAAACATTTCACTATTTGTGAGCTGCCAATTCGCCTTCTTCGCACGTCACTTGGTACGGCGCCGCGTCGGGTAATTACGACGAAGAGGCAGCACACTGCTTTGCGCAGCTGATCAAAGTAAGGAAGGAAGTTTGGGGTTTAATGTCTCGCCGACATCGAAGCCATTAGAGAAGAAGCGGAAGCTCGATTTGTTTCAAGGATGGGGAAGCAAATTGGCCGTGCCCTTTCAAAGGCACCATCCCGACATTTACCTGGAGCGATTTAGGGAAATCACGGAAAATTCGTGTCAGCCCGACCGGACTCGAGGTTGAACCGTCGCTCTCCCGAACGCGAGTCAGTGCGCTAACCACTGAGCCACCACGCTCGGTCAGCTGATCCAGGTAGCCGGCTGTACCCCGCTGTCCTGCGATTTGGGTTAGCTGCTGGCTCGAATGCTTCCACTGCTCTTTTCCGGAGCTGCCGACGCTCCGAACGCTGACGCCGACTATTTCCATACACTGCCCGGTTGTCTCTGACGCTACTGTCGAGTGCTGCCTCCCCTCGCCTTCGGCTCGCCCCGTCTAACGAAGGGTATGTGCCAGGCTAGTATCAGCTTCTGCTGGCAGATTCACTAGGCTGCCCGCACCTGTCACATGACCTAACGAGTGTTGCAATTCCTGGGCCCACACCTTTCTACCACTACATCACTGAGCTGGTAGGGAGCTAGGATCAGAGAGTAGTAAGGTGCTAAGCGTAAATAAAATAATTTAATATAATAATAATTTATCTACTACAGAGACATGTATTAGAAGTATCAAAACAAGTACAATTGATTCGATACAACGAGCAAACTGTCGATTACGTAGATAAACAACCTGAATAAAAAACCTCAGACTCTGATAAATGTACAATACTTTAACAATGACTTTAGGAACAGTTATGTAATAAACAGTAACAGATATCTGACCTTTAAGGTCCTATACA
This sequence comes from Schistocerca nitens, assembly GCF_023898315.1. Classification (NCBI taxonomy): domain Eukaryota; kingdom Metazoa; phylum Arthropoda; class Insecta; order Orthoptera; family Acrididae; genus Schistocerca; species Schistocerca nitens. The sequence continues at coordinate 658,345,324 of NC_064614.1, read as the reverse complement.
TGTCTGACAGCAGCCAGTGAAACCACAAATACAAAATGACTTTGAAAGGCAACAAATTGAACCTGTCTGTGAAGCAGACTCAACTGTACTTTCAAAATTTATTAGACCAAGTGAGTGAAATTATTAATACGAAAAATTTGAAGAGAACAACGCCTTTGAAAGAAAACATTTTGTACACGTCTTTGTATTGTATTGTATTGTATGTTAACCGGGGGCCTAGAAACGACGGAGAGGCTCCGTCCCCGCCGCAGCCGTAGTGGTCCACAACCCCACGACGACTACCGCAGTCCACTTCACCCCTCCACTGCCCCACACCGAACCCAGGGTTATTGGGCGGTTCGGCCCCCGGTGGACCCCCCCAGGGAACGTCTCACACCAGACGAGTGTAACCCCTATGTTTGCGTGGTAGAGCAATGGTGATGTACGCGTACGTGGAGAACTTGTTTGCGCAGCAATCGCCGACTTAGTGTAGCTAAGGCGGAATGAGGGGAACCAGCCCGCATTCGCCGAAGCAGATGGAAAACCGCCTAAAAACCATTCGCAGATTGGCCGGCTCACCGGATCTCTACACAAGTCCGCCGGGCCGGTTCGTGTCGGGGACCAGGCGCTCCTTCCCATCCGGAAAGCCGTGCGTTAGACCGCACGGCTAACCGAGCGGGCTACACGTCTTTAAAGCTGACAAGGTTCAATTTTTTATAATAAATACTAAAACGAACGGATAAAACAAACGAATATATGACAAAGTAACAAACTATACAGATTTATGAAGCAGACAGAGCAGGATGTTTATAAAAATAAATATTATAATGTGAAATAAACTACGCTTGTGCTGAAGCCGACGGAGCAGAATGCTGTGATAGAACGTAAACTTCTCAATAATTAATAACACCCGAGCAGCTTAGCAACACAACCAGAGAGGTTCAACGAGTAGCAGAATCGACATCAGGGCGTGTGCACGGCACAAGCATCATGGTGTATTGCAAAAACCTATATAAGTTGCTGTATATATAAATATGTTTATAGCTTTTGTGTTACCTCATTTCAAGTATACACATACAACACTTCTTCTCCATATTCAACGACAAAGTTAAAACAAACAAATAGCACTGTCTTTAAAAAAGGCGTTTTTAATTGTAAATATATTGATACTGTTCCTTCGCGGCAGTCATGCATAGTTGATATTTACAGCTGATATTCTACTCTTCATTTCCCTCGTTATCCTCCTCTCGTTCTATCAGATCCTTGGTGTAATACCTCTTTTATTTTCACGAGGTTAACATCCATTCCACCTACCGCTTTGTCACCCTTCAAGCTCACACGTGTTCGGATGGTTCAATTCCATGATTTTATATAACCTTTATAAGAGTGATGGAACTTTTTCATCTGATGTTCATCCTTTTTGAGGATTAACCACGTGTTTGTATCAATGCTAGGTCACAAATATTGTACATTATGGATGTATAAGTTTATTGAACTGTTTCTTGCATGTCTTGGTCCTTCTGATAAGGGTCTATTCTGCTTTTTCAATTTTCTCGTCCCATGTAACATTCTTCTAACGCATATTCCTTAGGCTGTGTGGTACGTAGTTGAACAAAACTTCCACAACTGCATTTTGATGTCATTGAATGTAATAATTAACTGTGGCCATCGACTGTGTCTGTTGTGACAATACACCCAGCAAACCAATTTATTTCTTTGAACAGTCGTTTGGTGGGGTTAGAGACTGCCAGTATCTTGAAATGCCGGCCGGTGTGGCCGTGCGGTTCTAGGCACTTCAGTCTGGATCCGCGTGACCGCTACGGTCGCGGGTTCGAATCCTGCCTCGGGCATGGATGTGTGTGATGTCCTTAAGTTAGTTAGGTTTAAGTAGTTCTAAGTTCTAGGGGACTGATGACCACAGATGTTAAGTCCCATAGTGCTCAGAGCCATTTTATCTTGAAATATATGTGGGCTACACGCTCTGTTTATGCAATGCGTTTGTCCACGCTTTACTAGTGAACTGTTTGCCATTGTCACTGATGATGCGTTTGGGCCTGCACATTTTGTTAAAATCAACCTTGGTCACCTTTCCTGACATATTGCTTCTGGTGGCGTTTCTTAGTGGGTATAACCATATGTAACGAAAGATTAACTCGATCATTACTAGGAAATATTATACACCACCAAGCGCCTAGAAAATCCACGACTGCTCCCGCAGGTTCTTCGGACAATTCTATCTGAACGAAACTTTTGTGTTGTCCTAGTGAATGCCTTGTGCACCTGGCCATATTAGAGAACCAAAATATTGCCGTAGCTTTTTCGCACACTTCTTTGAATGTAAATGCCTACTGTTGAGGTGGGTATACCACAATATACTTTTTATCCATTGTTCGGGAATACATACTCTCCATTCCTTTTTATCTTCGTTATTCCTTGGTATAACATGCCCTCATGTATAAGATAATAAGTCCTAATCTTTTCATCAGTCGCACTATTGTATTTCCTTTTTATTAGTACCAATTTCTCGTCTTCGCTCTGATTTCTCCTAATGTTCCGTAACATACCCCATATAGTTCTTTCAAGCTTGATACCTTTTATCAGGCACATATTATAATCCTGTACTTTTGGAGTTATGGGCTGATTTTCTAGCCCTAGACGCAAGTACATATGGCAGCATCTGTTGCATGCCTGATATACAGAGTAAAAATCAAATTCTTGTAGAGCTAGCGTCTGTCTTGTTAGTCTGCCACGGCAGACTCCATTCTCCTCTTCCTTTTGATACAGTTCTATCCCCAGCCCACAGGCCGACCCATCACGTCCTAGGTTAAAGGTTATCGTCATACTGGGGTGCGATAATGTTGGTGATGCTAAATCGAGACTTGTCAAGATTTTTCGCTCCTCTAAATTTTTTAATGTTCCGTCCATATTTGCTGCGCGATCTCTTTACAGCTGAAATACTTTTGTTAGCTTTTTGAGCGTCCAGAACAAGCCTCACACCGCCAGTCTTCTTTGTCATGACGACCAAGGAACTGTTATATTCACTATGACCTCTTTCGATGACGCCTGATGCAAGCATTTTCTGTAGTTCGTTCTCTACAGCTTCTTTCCTTGCCATTGTAAGTAGGCTGTTTAGGTTTTTTTTTATTGGTAACGCCACCTCTGTATAGAAAATCACTGGCTGTGCGGTGTGCAGCCTGTGGCTGCTTTGCATTGTTGTAATACTCGCTATTGTAGTGTTAGGCAGCTGGCTGTGAACAGCGCATAGCGTTGGGCAGTTGGAGGTGAGCCGCCAGCAGTGGTGGATGTGGGGAGAGAGATGGCGGAGTTTTGTAATTTGTCATGAACTGCTATATATATGATGATATCAAGGTAAATACATTGTTTGTTCTCTATTAATATCTTTCATTTGCTAACTATCCCTATCAGTAGTTAGTGCCTTCCATAGTTTGAATCTTTTGTTTAGCTGGCAGTAGTGGCGCTCGCTGTATTGCAGTAGCTTGAGCAGCGAAGATTTTTGTGAGGTAAGTGATTTGTGAAAGGTATAGTTTAATGTTAGTCAGGGCCATTCTTTTGTAGGGAATTTTGAAAGTCAGATTGCGTTGCGCTAACAAAATATTGTGTGTCAGTATAAGCACAGTCTTGTATCAAATTTTTCTAAAGGGGACGTTTCACCATGTTGCATTCGATAAGATGGCCAAAAATATGATTTATGTGGCTTTATCTCTATCCCGTAGGATGGGCACTTGATTACTCCCGGTTTCGTTGCAAAAGTTTCTCTGTATTTTCCTGCTAATTCGGTCAGTTGTACTGCTTCTTCACATCCTGAGATTGTAATCCCATAATTTTTTGCTAATTTCTTCCCTGTAGAGTTCACCTTCCTCTTCCTCACTAGTCGTCCTTACCCTGCATTGGTTAGCGTCCACCAAAATTTCTTCTTCTTCTTCTTCTTCTTCTTCTTCTTCATTATCATATACTGTTACATGGTATATTTGGGAAAAACCTGGTATCCTATCTATTGTCGTTCCGTCAAAAAATTTCACCCTTTCCTCTTCCTCTTCTTCCTAGAATCTTATTTCATTTCCACTGTAGCTTGTTTCAGCATGGTGCTCAATCAGTCAGTCGGTTCCTGCGGTTAGTTCTTCATACACTACTGGCCATTAAAATTGCTACACCACGAAGTTGACGTGCTACAGACGCAAAATTTAACCGACATGAAGAAGATGATGTGATATGCAAATGATTAGCTTTTCAGAGCATTCACACAAGGTTGGCGCCGGTGGCGACACCTACAACGTGCTGACATGAGAAAAGTTTCCTACCGATTCCTCATACACAAACAGCAATTGACCTGCGTTGCCTGGTGAAACGTTGTTTTGATGCCTCGTGTAAGGAGGAGAAATGCGTACCATCACGTTTCCGAGTTTTATAAAGGTCGGATTGTAGCCTATCGCGATTGCGGTTTATCGTATCGCGACATTGCTGCTTGCGTTGGTAGAGATCCAATGACTGTTAGCAGAATACGGAATCGGTGGGTTCAGGAGGATAATACGGGACGCCGTGCTGGATCCCAACGGCGTCGTATCACTAGCAGTCGAGATGACAGGCATCTTATCCGCATAGCTGTAACGGATCGTGCAGCCAAGTCTCGATCCCCGAGTCAACAGATGGGGACGTTTGCAAGAAAACAACCATCTGCATGAACTGTTCGACGACGTTTGCAGCTAGGAGACCATGGCTGCGGTTACCCTTGACGCTGCATCACAGACAGGTGCACCTGCGATGGTGTACTCAACGACGAACCTGGGTGCACGAATGGCAAAACATCATTTTTTCGGATGAATCCAGGTTCTGTTTTCAGCATGATGATGGTCGCATCCGTGTTTGGCGACATCGCGGTGAACTCACATTGGAAGCGTATATTCGTCATCGCCATATTGGCGTATCACCCGGCGTGATGGTATGGGGTGCCATTGGTTTCACGTCTCTGTCACCTCTTCTTCGCACTGACGGCACTTTGAACAGTGGACGTTACATTTCAGATGTGTTACGACCAGTGGCTGTAACCTCCATTCGATCGCTGCGAAACCCTACATTTCAGCAGGATAATGCACAACCGCATGTTGCAGGTCCTGTACGGGCCTTTCTGGATACAGAAAATGTTCGACTGCTGCCCTGACCAACACATTCTCCAGATCTCTCACCAATTGAAAACGTCTGGTCAATGGTGGCAGAGCAACTGGCTCATCACAATACGCCAGTCACTACTCTTGATGAACTGTGGTATCGTGTTGAAGCTGCATGGGCAGCTGAACCTGTACACGCCATCCAAGCTCTGTTTGACTCAATGCCTAGGCGTATCAAGGCCGTTATTACGGCCCGAGGTTGTTGTTCTGGGTATTGATTTCTCAGGATCTATGCATGGAGAGCTGCATCAAACCAGTCTCAGGACTGAAGACCACAACAACAACAACAACAACAACATGCACCCAAATTGTGTGAAAATGTAATCACATGTCAGTTCTAGTATAATATATTTGTCCAATGAATACCCGTTTATCATCTGCATTTCTTCTTGGTGTAGCAATTTTAATGGCTAGTAGTGTATAAATTAAGCACTGCTACAGCGATTATCTTGACAGTTAATTGTTTTTCGATATGGATCCATTATCTTGAATCCGTTAACCGACAGACTCAGTATTTCAACTCCTTACTTCAGTCGTTCGTCGTACACGTTACTCTTGATAACAAATAACTGGCTTATAAAATCAGTTAATGACCTAATTTTATGCTCACCCATCTTTGCCTCCACAATAGCTAGTATTACTGCCTTACCCAGCAATATAATACTTTCTTCTATAATTCTTCCTGTACGTCACTTAACTCTTCTGTTTTTATAACATGTATGTTTCTCAAGTCGTCGTCACCTCTGTTGGCGCGCAACATTCGTTTCAGGCGGCCCAGTCCCGAAACTACAGTTTGTTTCCCACGTCTTCATTGGCTACCGACTCCGCTCCATTTCTCGGCTGCCATCCCTTGTATCTGTTTTCTCACGGGCCGTGTCCTCTTCCTGTCCACGTGGTTGCTTGTTCTTGGTAGTATCCGCAGCCGTGTCCTCAGCCTCTCCGATCTCGTAGTTCATTCCTTATTTCTAGTTCACGGCCCACTTCGGGCTGTATTTCCACTGTGCTGAAGATGTCTCTCTGCGCTTATTGCTGTCGTTCGTCACTTTATAACTGTGTGAAGATTATTCTGGCTTATTTCACTGTTTCGATTATCGTTCCTATTGGGTGGCTAAGTGTATTTTACGCGGCAGTGTTTGTACCACCCAGGTCACTACAATCCTAAGTGTTTGTTTCTTTCCAGTTCTTTTTCTAAGAACTCTCTGTACATCCCACCCAATCTTCGATTATATGACAATTGCATATAGAAATTAAGATATCGTGCTGCCTGTTCTTGGACCAGTATTTGTTTAGGAATATATTCTCGAACTCTGTATACTTTTAACGTTCCGTCTGCATACCTCAATTATAAACTTCGACGTCCGTTTGGTTGTCGACGTGAGCAATCAATATTTTGTCAACCCATATTTTCGACAACAAAATGTGGAACTTTATGATGAATGCCAACGGATGTCACTTTTTCAAGGATGAAATTGACTGAACTTACAGTTGCGTTTAAGTTCCATTTGGGGGTCGTTTTTAGCTGCAATCGGTGTCGAACCGTTCCTTGATCCTACTTCACTTTATTTTGTTACACACTGTCTTTTCGACCCGTTGTTGTATTGTTTGCTGCATTTTTATACTTTCCTCGCCACTTGATTCACATCTTTCACTGTTTGTTCGATTTCATCTATATGTATAGTGATTTATATTCGCTTTTGTGCGTTCGTATTTACCAGAACGATTGTTGCATCATTATCTTTTGTTACATTCTCGTGCTGCTGTTTCTGCTGTTCTCCCATGTTTTTAATGTTTTTTCTGGTTATCCTATCTGTTCCTTCATTATTTCGTTCGTTTCCTTCTGCGCTTACTGCCCTATTTTTATCTTCTCACGTATGGCTTTCACCCATGTTTTAAACATTCCCTCAGAAGTCGCTGCTTGTCTTTTCAGATTCTGTTTGATTGCTCGAATTTCTGTTTTTTTTTTTTTTCTTCTTTCTTTTACTCGCTTATCTGATTTTCCATCTATTTCCATTGCTATTGACGATTCCATTTTCCTTAATGCCTTTAGTATAAGATACAGGTCAGTATCCGTTCCTATCCTAGTCTTTGGTATTTCTCTGTGTGTGTCATAGTCACTATTTGAGCTTGCCATTACGATTTCCCCATTTACCGTTCTGTGTGTGGTTATGCTTCCCGCGCATAACGTTTGCTATGTGGCCACATTTCCCGCTTTCTTGCCTCATGCTATTCTCAGGTGAGAATTGTGTTGAGTTACCGATTGGTACTCTTTCTCATAAGACCCATTTTCGTATTTAATTTCACATTGTTGTACCGTTTTCTCTAGATTCAGTTGACAATCGTCCTCACTTATACACACATCTGCTGGGCCTTATCTCTATGTTCACTATTTTATGTTCCCTATTAGTTTTCCTGAACATTACCCAATTGCTTTCGCGAATATCACTTTTCATCTCACGCAATACTGAATATACTGTTTAGCCTACCACAGCATCTATCATTACTCGAATACTGCAGCACTGTGAGACTGTTTTTCTACAGCAATGAACTTTTTGTTAATAGCCTACAGCAATTTGCAACACCTACATTCGTTGTTTTCTGGTATCGCTGGCTGCTGTGTGATGCGACGTGACAGCTGCTTGATCCATTGGCTCGCTCTGTGGTCCAGCTTCTTCCTCTCTCTCCTTTCTTATATAGATGTTCTCGTCGTCTCCGAACGTTTGGAAATTGTTCCTGCTCTCATTATTTATTTCTAGCGATTACAGCCAAAGATTAAAGACGTGCACGACCTTATATGCATCGACAAATGTAAGTTTCTCCCCCTTTTATTTAATCTAAGTCGTGTATTTTGGCTGTCTAAATTTTAATAGACAATCGGATTTGATGATTACGACAGCATGGAGGGCGAACATACTCCCAAAGCTATAGGTAAATAGGCGAGAGGTCTCGTAGGGACAATGGCGGAGTTTGGCTACCATCGGTCTGGATGGTCATGTTGGGGTTAGCAGTTTACGGCCTGGGGGCATCAGTGGCAGCAGAATCATAGTCATGGCGGAGACTCCGCGGCTGTGTTAGTAGAACTTGTGGCAATGACTGACATATGGCAGACACCGTGCGTGGCCCTGCCGTGCCGATCACCTAATCAGTTGAGCCGCGAGATTAAATGTAGCAGTCTGGCGCCGAATATGCGGAAGGTGGCGCACTTGTTTGTCCCAGGGAAGCGGCTTGTACCAGGCCAGTGACTGGGATCCAGTTGTTGCCACACGGGAGTGGGTCGAATTAAAGAAGCTTCCTGGACGTTGATCAGTCTCCCCGTAGATGTTTTGCAGAATTTTGGTAACGTCCTGCTGCTGCTGATCGGGCATGTCGTTATCCGAATCTGAGTCCTAATTGCGGCTCTGTGCTCTGGCTGTGTTCTATGCCGTTACTGTCTTTGGCAGCCAGACAAGCATTATTCACAGCTGCTTTTTTCCTGTCTACAGAGCTCCATAAAATAATCAAACGTCCAATTCGATCCCTCCGACTTAGCGTGTTCCTGTGTGTGACTTGTTTCGTTAGTACTCCTTCATCAATATATATTACGTTTGAATGCTATATGGATACTACAATTTCCAAATGTATGTTCAGGAAGGCTGACATTTGTTGGTCATTTTCGACGATGACGCCCCAGGAAGAGTACTGAACTAATATCTCTGGTAATGTGACGAAACTGGCTAGACTTCCAGAGAGTCCTCAGCTGTGGGAAGGTTCACTTTATGTTACTGATATGGCACTGAACTTCTGTCATGGCTTCCCCAGTCTTTCTTGACGCAGCTGCCAAGATAGGAGAATATGTTCACTCTGTTATTTCTTTTTCTTCCATAAGTTCTCTTGTTGATTCTGGATTGAACCACTAATCCCTGGTCATTTGTGTAATAAACTTTTGACTTTGGTATCCCATTAGGCCTTTTGAACGCTTCTCCATTTTCCCTCTATTATAATTTCCGTGCTTCAGTGAAGGCGAATTTTTGGGAGAGAGATAGAGCACTAGTTTGTATATATATATGTGACTAAAAGGCAACGAAGAGTGTCAACACCTTAGTTTGTAAATGATTACAAGTGGCCTGGTACTGATATTTAGGATTCACAGGGTAAATCGTTGACAGATGTTAACTTAGTCTGGTTCTTGGGAATTTGCAGACACTCATTGCGTTCGATGTTTTATTTAAACATGAAACCGAACCCACCCTTAATCACAGGCACTACAGATAATATACCAGAGGTATACACTGCAGGTTGTATGTATTTAAACTTTCACTAGTTGAATTAGTGTAGTTGGAAAACTATTTACCGTGTGGCTACCCAACTTGATGTTTAGACTGTGCGCTGCAGGAGTTGCGTCTTACAAGGGAACCGCCCCATCGCACCCCCCCCCCCCCCCCCTCAGATTTAGTTATAAGATGGCACAGTGGATAGGCCTTGAAAAACTGAACATAGATCAATTGAGAAAACAGGAAGAAGTTGTGTGGAACTATGAAAAAAATAAGCAAAATATACAAACTGAGTAGACCATGTGCAAGATATGCAACACACAAGGACAAAAAAATGGCTCTGAGCACTATGGGACTCAACTGCTGTGGTCATAAGTCCCCTAGAACTTAGAACTACTTAAACCTAACTAACCTAAGGACAGCACACAACACCCAGCCATCACGAGGCAGAGAAAATCCCTGACCCCGCCGGGAATCGAACCCGGGAACCCGGGCGTGGGAAGCGAGAACGCTACCGCACGACCACGAGATGCGGGCACACACAAGGACAGTGTGAGCTCAGGAGCGCCGTGGAACGAGAGGACGTTGGTTCAAGTCTTCCCTCGAGTGATAAATTTAATTTTTTATTTTTGCAAAGTTATGATCTGTCCGTTCGTTCATTGACACCTCTGTTCACTGTAATAAGTTTAGTGTCTGTGTTTTGCGACCGCACCGCAAAACCGTGCGATTAGTAGACGAAAGGACGTGCCTCTCCAATGGGAACCGAAAACATTTGATCGCAAGGTCATAGGTCAACCGATTCCTGAAAACACGTCTCATATATTCTATACGACACTGGTGACGGCATGTGCGTCACATGACAGGAATGTGTTGTCGACCCACCTAACTTGTACACTTGGCGAATGGGTAAAAATATTCTTCTACCATGCCCGATTAAGGTTTTCTTGTGGGTGTGATAATCACTCCCAAAAATGTGATGAAAACGTAATAGTTTGTCACATAAACTGCAACAAATCAATGCAACAGTTTCACAGTCTCACAGTTTTCCCTGTGCTCTGTCAAAACATATATTTTTAACGTTTTCATACAACGTCCCCATACTACGGTGCAGTTACCTCGCAACGGACGGACGGACGGACAGATAATAATTATCTGAAAATAAACTTTTCAATCGAGGGAAGGCTTGAACCAAGGACCTCTCATTCACAGCTGCTCACGGTAACCATGGTACCAGCCCGCTCCTCAGCTGACACTCTCCTTGATGTTGCATATCTTGCGCATGGACGACTCAGTTTGTATATTTTTATTATTTTTTTCATAGTTCCACATAACTTCTTCCTGTTTTCTCGATTGATCTGTGTTCGGTTTTTCAAGGCCTATCCACTGTGCCAACTTATAACTAAATCTGAGAGGGGTGCGATGGGGAGGTTCCCTTGTTAGTAGTTTTAATGTCGTAACTTGCCGCTAGGCGCCAGCACTGGTACGGAGCCGTAGGCTGAAACATTTATTTATTTGTCCATTTAAATAAATCTCTTTTTCAGTACATATATCGTACACCGGATATTGGACAGAAGACCTTCTTTCTATTGGTTTTTCAAACGTCAAACATACATTATTTAAATTTTAATAACAAATTGGTTCCGTACAGTTAGTAATTACAATTTTTTTTAAATACTGTATATTTATAACTTATTTTTACAATTAAAGATACAGATTACGTTTTTCTTTCGTAAGATACTGTGAGACTGAACAATAGCGGTTTTTCAGAAGGTAGGCTGTCACAGACTTTTTGAAGCTCTGTAGTTCAGGAAGAGATTTTATATGTCTTGGTAGTCTGTTGTATAGTTTTGTTCCTGCATGATATACACCTTTTTGGCATAATGTGATGTTACAGTGATTAACATGTCACTTATCTGACCTGGTACTGTAATCATGGACACTTTTGTTTTGAGGAAAAAGGTTTTCTTTTCACAGTATACTTTTTTTGACATGCATGACTACTTCCAGTATATAAATGCAGGGAAGATCTTTAAAGAAAGGTTTCCATGGTTTTCTGCGGCTCACTTGTTTCAGTATTCTTATAACTGCCTTTTGTTTCCTGAAAACCTGGTGTACATTTCCCCAGAAAATGATACTGTACCTCAGTGTTGAATGTACACGAGCAAAGTATACAGCCCCAACTGTTTCTGCACTAGTATTGTCGCAAAGAATTCTTACTACATAGCTCATTTTTGCTAGTTTTGAATTTATGGATGTGATATGAGTGCTTCATTTAAGATTTCCCTGGATATTAATCCCAAGAAATGTAGTTTCATTGACAGCACTAATGTTTTGGTTATCTTTACTTATTATGGGCTGTACCACATTTTTATTTTGATCTGTGTGGAAATTCATGACTACCGTTTTTTGAGGATTACTGATTACTGGTAAACAATTCAGTTACTTCTTTTGTAATATCTTTGGCAGATGTAGTAAGATTTTCTTCTTTATTCCCTTCAATCAATAGACTGGTGTCATCTACAAACAGCACTGGTTCACAATCCCTAACGTGTGATGGGAAATCATTAATGTATACCAAAAATAGTCCTGTGGAACACCATGACTTAGTCCACATGGTTTTGAAAGGTGTACCTGGAGTTCATATCCTTTCACGTACTTAATTCGGTTACCTGAGAGCGATATTCCAAATATTACATAATCCACTGATTTGGCACTCCTCTTACGACTTACACCATACCATTCAAGCTTCCTCAGGAGCACAGAATGATCAATCGAACAAAAACTTTTGTTAAGTCCTAGAATAAACCTGAGATATTTCTGTGGTTGTCCGCTGCATTTAAGACATGGTTTATCAGATTGAAAGTGGCTCTTTCAGTTGATCACTCTGGTCTGAAGCCATGTTGACATCCAGAAATAATATTATTCTTGTCGAAGGATGTAGTTAGTTGTGAAAGGAACACTTTTTTAATAATTTTCGAAAAATCTGACAGTGAAGACATAGGCCTATAGTTACCCATACATTGTTGATCACCTATTTTATACAGGGGTATTACTGTTGCCATTTTCAGTTTCTGTGGGAAGACACATTATAATGAATTCTGATTACTTTGGTAAATGATGAAGGTCTATATGTGGTGAATGCAGCTTGCCGCTAACTCGGTGTAATGTTTTGTCTGTACAGAAGTGTATCTGTCGCTTTTATCGCTCTTTCACTCTCACACAGAAATGTTCTTTATCTGTATGCAGTTTAAACTATATTAATTACTTGAAATCAGCCTAGTAGAATCTCTGGTGGAGCCCTTCGTCTTAATATTCAGCGGCTGGCTTGCTAGAAAAGATCTTTGCATTGGTTATTATTATTAAGCGCTGCATTCAGTTGGGAAAATCGATCGTTTGAACTATTCGTTCAGTTTACGACAGATCTAAAATTTCAGATGTGGACGAAGCCTTTTTGGACGATTTCTAAACTCAGAGATTGCAGGCTCTCTTCGTCACAGCTGAAACTTCCCAATTAATTACAGGGCCCAGACAATCATCAATGATTCAGACAAAGAACTCATTCGTCATTCACTCTAGAATAAAATGTTCACAAACCTTATTTCTGAGGCAAAATTATATTAATTCATTTCCATACATATTCCGTTTGGTGTTGGTTCCAAGTCTCTTGCCATTAGTTTGTACAGGTTTATATTTCTCTTTACTATCGCGCTAACGGCACAAACTATACTCTTTCCTAGCTCGCTTTAGCGCGAAGAAGAATAAATAAAACTCTTTTAGCAATCCGATAATCTTCAAACGAATACTTCCGAAGCTGTTCCTCTCTCTCTCTATAATAACCATGGAGCATACATTTTCGTACCTCTGTTGTTCCAAGGAATAAACGTACTAGAAAAATACCTTGGCGTCGACGAGCTGTCGGCGCATATATTACTAGGAAATCTGATCAGATACTTTTCAAACGTAAATAAATGTGGATGATTTGATTGACCATTATTAATTATTGCGTGATAGAGGGTAATTTTCCAATGGGTAGATTACAATGCCCCTCGCAGCGAGCGAAGTTTGTGAGCTCAATTTTGATTCACCGAACACACTTCGCGAGCTATCTATTAGCGTGGATAACCCGGAAGTGATGATTGTCAGTCCTCCGACTGAATAAGAATATTCTATTTGAGACAGACGAAGAAAAGAAATGTTGAAGACAGAAGAAATGAAGAGACAGGTACCGCGGCTGTATTGCTTTTACGTGCATCTAGGTGTTATGTTTGCTGTGCACAACCAAGGAAGATGATCTTTTATGAACCGATGTCAGGGTCTACCCATTCGGGAACTTTCTTAAGCAGGGAAACCTTGGAAAACCTCTTAAGCTTAGACCCCCAGCCTACGGTACATAGAAGATAGGAAAGCCTATAGAAGAACAAAAATAATTTTGAAATTCATCTCTAAAGGAAAGACAGGGATCAATTTGTATCACAATTTGGAGAAGAGTGGTTTGTGCCTCTAGCAAAAAAAAAAAACGTTTTACAATAAATAACGTGAATTCGCGTTTTACAATCTTGCTTCTAGTACAATATCTTGCGGTGCTAAACTCCCCCGGGTCTTGCATGTCCCCGACGTCCACATTTGTAGTCGGTCTTCTACGCGGCCCACTCTGTAGTTGATCTTCTACGCGGCCCACAATGGGAAGATTAGAAGGAACGGGGATACTCGAATTCACATGCAACATTCATTCCAAAAGAATTAGCAATGACCAAAAGGGAAACTCTTCCTGTAAGAGAACTGATTAGGTTGCATCGTCCAAGATTCTCCTTTTTGAAAGCAAAATCCTCATGGCTTCATGGATCCTTTTTGTTACGACATACTTCACGGAATTCAACGATTACTTAATGATGTTGCCAAAAGCATCATCCGATTTTTTCGTTTGAATACTCTTTTTTACTTTGCCTCCCCACTTGTGTTTATAAGTCCAAAAGTTTTCACAGATTTTCTATCATTGATTTGTTCTTCGTAATTTAAAGGATTCATGTAACTTACTATAGATTTTGGATTCAAATCATCGAATAATGGAAAGTGTAGTTCATTTTATACCAAGACATCATCCATATTTCCTTGATAAGTCATATAATTTAGCTATACTCAAAACCTTTTATTTTAAGTACATATATTTTTACGTTTGAGCGCTGAAATGTAAAAGTTATTAGCATTGAGAAATGCGGATTCACCTCTTTCATTTACTCTCTGATTCATACGGTGTTCATCCATGCTCATATATGGAAATGAATTTTTCACAAAAAAAATTCTCAAACGAACACGAACCATTAAATTACTACTGAATCTATGAATATTTACTTTCTTTAATCATTCATTAATAAATTAAAAACTCTTAACTTCTAATTATAACACCTGTTCCTTTTAAAGTGCAACATGAATCAGTTTATCCTCGCGTTTGGTGCGAGTCTCTTACAAAGCATCTCTGTATCGTCTATATCGATTTTAATTTTCGCGCCGACGTCAACTGTTTTGCGCGGGAAATTATCTTTGCGGCGTTAACCGTCACTCACAATTCACTACCACAACACATTCCTTCACACGTTTACACATCTAAGCGTTCACATGAGATTATATATGAATATTCACTCGGAACCTCTTTAGATTATTCAGCGTCATTTGCGTGAAACATTTCATTTTCTTGAAGTTCAGTCAGATCCTTAATCCTTGATGACATTAGCAATGCTAAAGTCTTATATTCACCCCAACACAGGTGAAGCCTATCTCCACTATCTTCTTTACAACACTCGATAATAATAGTTAGTCACTATTTCTATACTCTATGTTACTGATTAACTATTTCAATTTAAAGGTTTCTATCACTACACACAGAGTTTATGGTTATGTTTTTTACGAGCGTTCATTTCTGTCACTCGGAACACCATTACTCACTATCTTCTAATCTTCATTATACTTTTTTAAGTCGTTATGAGAAAATAATCCTTTTATTTTGTTCGACACCAGGTATGCTAACAGATAAGCCCCCGGATTCGGAATTTGTAGGATAATGTATGGTCCAGTATATAGTAACTCCCATTTCTTGATACTTTTCTTTATTATGGATGATTTGGTATGTCGTTTAACTAGTACCTTCTCTCCGACGTGGTATGTCTGTATCCTTTTTATTAATTTGTCATATCGTTGTTTTCTTTGATCCGCCTTTTTCGTCATATTTATGATAGCTTGTCTTATCTTTTCTTCCCAAGGCATCTCAGTTTCCTGAGTTTTGGGGATATGGTCAGTCCAGAAGTTCTCCTCTTTGGTTTCGAACATCAATTCACAAGGTGTATATCCAGTTGAGGAGTGGGGCATATTATTGTATATCTGCTCAAACTCTTCCACATAATTTGCCCACGCAGTTTGCTTATTATGGCAATACGTCCTCATAAATCGATTGAATTCTCTAAAAATCCTCTCAACCAAATTGCCTTGTGGGTGGTAAAATGATGTTAGTATGTGTTTTACACCGATTTGAGACAAAGTCTGCTTCCATCGGAGTCCCGTGAATATTTTAGCATTGTCAGTTATGATCGCCTTAGGTGTACCAACATGTGGAAGATAATCCCTTATCAATCTTAATACAATTACTTTGGCTGTAGCCGCCTTTATCGGGTATAGCTTCACATATTTCGTACACACATCGAGAAATGCCAACACATATTTAACACCACCTCTTGAAGTAGGTAACGGTCCACACAGATCGCACGAAATTAATTCTTTTGGTTTTTGTACTAATATAGAGCATAATGGATGCTTAGTCCCTTTTGAGTCCGGCTTTGTTTTTTGACAGATTATGCACCTCTTTAAGATCTCATGCACTCTGCGCTTTATGTTGGGAAAATAACAGTACCCACTTATTTTGTCTGCACATTTTGTCGCACCGAAATGTCCCCAGGTTAAATGAGTGAACCATACAAGTTTCTCTATTTGTGCCTCAGGTATACAAACACACCAACGGACTTTGTTTGGCCTTCCACAGCGGAAAAATAATACGCCATTTACCAGCTGGTAATAGTTTGCCATCTGATCTGAAGGTTGCTGTTGTAACCTTTGAATGACAGTTCCCCATTGAGCATCCTTTTTCTGTAACTGGGCCATATGCACACACAAATTGACGTAGTATGTCTTAAATGGATTTTCCTGCAGCAGCAATACAGGGAATTCCGAGGTAGTATTCACATCAATCTCTTTTGTTAAACCCAACGGTGACCTTGATAGAGCGTCCGCAATAATGTTTTGCTGCCCTGAGACATGTACGATCTTAAACTGGTATTGCAGAGCGAGCGTCCATCTAGCCAGTCTGGGGTGTAACAGTTTACACGTTTGCAAAAACGTTAATGATTGGTGATCGCAATATACGATAGTCTTCGAACCATATAAATAATAATGAAATTTTTTAAATCCCCAGACGACTGCAAGAGCCTCTAATTCCGTCGTCGTGTACGTTCGTTCACAGTTGGACAAAACACGACTAGCAAACGCAATAGGACAAAAGGTAAGCTGTGCATTTATCTTGCGTACTTGGAAAAGGCACACTCCCAGACCCACATTTGACGAATCTGTTGACAAGTAGAATTCCTCTTGCATGTCCGGATGGTACAAAAGCGGTGCATTTCCTAATTGCCTCTTTATCTCTTCGAATGCTTCTTGACACTCTAATGTCCATAGCCAGGGCACATCCTTCTTTAGCAAACTATTCAGAGCTGCTGCATTCATGGCCTGATTCGTTATAAATCTTCTAAAAAATGAGGCAAGACCCATAAACCCTTTTAATTGCCTCCTACTTCTCGGTGTTGGAAACTTACTAATCGCAATTAGCTTCTCCTTGGTTGGTAAAATTCCCTTTGCGTCAATTATATGCCCCAGGAACTTGATTCTGTTTAGTGCAAAATGGGATTTCTGTAGGTTAGCAGTTATTCCCATGGTTTTGAACACGTTCAACACCCTACTCAGTAAAGTAATATGCTCCTCCCAGGTCTTCGATGCAATAAGCATATCATCAACAAATACTGTTATCCTGCTTCTTAGTTCTGGGCCTAGTGCATAATCTAGAGCTGCTATAAAGATTCCAGCACTAATGTTGAGTCCGAAAGGAACTACAGTAAATTGGTAACTTCGTCCGGCATAAATGAAAGCTGTATATTTCCTTGATACCTCATCCAGCTTGACCTGCCAATAAGAACTCCGCAAATCGATGCTTGTCAAATATTGGACATCCTGGAACCGTTGTATCAGTTCGTCTATCTTTTCCGGATGTGTTCTCACTGGAATTATGATTTTATTTATTTCCCTGGCGTCAAGTACCAGTCTCACAGTTCCATTTGCTTTTGGCACGACCAACAGTGGGGAGCAGTATGGGCTTGTGGAGGGTTCGATCAAACCCCATTTCAACATGCGATCTATTTCTTTTTGGACTTGAGCCTTTAGCCTCCAGGGAACAGGATAGAAAGTTCTACAATATGTTTCATGCGGCTTAACGTAGAGATGGCATATGTATCCCTTAATAACTCCTGGCCTCTCATCAAACACGTTTTCATACGCTAATAATAATTCTTTGAGCTGCTGCTTCTGATCTTCAATAATGCAGTCGGATTCATTTAATTTCTCATACACTAATTGACCGAAATCCCCTTTGACTTGGACCTCATTATTTACGTGATGTTTAGAATTCTGTGCAGTCCTGATTACTTGCACGCTGATCCCACTATCATATTTTCTGGTAAGGCTTTCCTTTTTCAACAAGTCCAACTCAATTTCTTGTTTATTTACATTTAACCAAATTTTTCCTGTTTTAAAATCTATTCTGCATCCGTATTGACGTAGGCTGTCGACTCCGATAATGCAGTCTACCACCAAATTTTTCACAACAAGGAATGTGCTTAATATTGCTACATTTCCTACTTCTACACTAAGTAGTGACTGCACTTTTACATTAGCCGATCTGGCCCCAACGGCGCCTATTATTCTACAATTTTGAACTGGAAAAATTGGTACTCGTCTTATATTTCTGATCTTGTTGAATAGAGCCTCCGAAATAACATTCGTGGTTGCAGCTGTGTCTAAAACCGCCGTTATAGGTACAGTCTCCAAAATGACTTGCACTTCGGCTACTGCCACCTGTTCCTTATCCTCATCTTTGGGTTCTAAGTCCTCGGTCAATTCATCTGCCAGTAATCGTCCATCATTGTACGTCAGCATTGGTACACATATCCTGTTGCCCCTCAACCTATTGTTGACCGCTCCTCCGGGGCACGAGTGGGTCCTTACTAGTTTGTTGGATTTTGATTCGCCTGGTGGTTGACATCATCCGTCACTTCGGTAATCACCGGTTGATTCGTAGATGTCCGTCCCCACTGATGTTGGTTATTTGAGTTTATTCCCCCCGGTTGGTTCCACTTTCTATTACCGTTATTGTTCCATGCTTGCGGTCTGAAATTCCTTTCGTTCCCCCATACGCGATTGTATCGTTTCCCATTCCTGTTGTTCCTTAGATAGCCCCTCGCAAGACTATTGCCGGTATTATTGTTGATATTTTGAGGGGTTTCTCCACTATTTATCGATCTCTGTGCGTTCCCTTGCCTACCATTTGGCGGAGGTTCTATCTCCCTATATTGGAATCTATTGTTGCGGGCTTTCTGGTTGTTCTCTTCTATAATGTCTATATGATCTAACGTCGTGAGGAACGACCCCAAGTCTTTATCATTGCCGTAAATTAATTGATTCCGTATACTAGTTGGTAATCTTGCCTTAAGTATGTTTATTATATCTGGCAAAGGCATAGGTCTGTCCCAATATCTAGTTTTATTTATATATTTCTCAAAATACTTCCTAAGGCTTCCTTTCGAAAAAGAGAAAGGCTCTGGGTAGAGCACCTCCTGCCTTAGGCGTTCCTGTACCCCTTCTGACCAGAATTTTGCTAAAAACGCTTTCTCAAAATCGTCATAGGTCGAGCAAACAGACGTCATGTCCGAGGCCCAGATCGCCCCCGAACCTTGTATATACCCAGTAACGAAACTGATCTTCTGCCACTCCGACCAATTTCTGGGTAGCACTCCTCTAAAACTCCTGATAAAAACAATCGGATGGACCCCCCTTTTGTCAGTGTTAAAAATCTGAAATTGCCGATGCTTTATCATTTTTTCTTCGGCATGGCACAGGCTTTCGTAATCTCCGTCCGATAAAACTTCGCGCGAACAACTAGCTCGTGGCAATTTAATATTCGAGTTACTCACACAAGTCGGTATCGTGTGCGAATGTACAGTAACTGGCTCTATAGTCGCTGGCAACTTCTGCTGCTGGCCGGTATTCATTTGTTCTGAGCCTTGTTGTGAAACGCGTATCGACTCTGCTATCGTTTGTTTCCATTGCTCAAAATCAGCACCTAACTGCTGTCGTACTTCCTCAAGTCCTTTCGCAAACAAATTCTCTTCCTGTTTGCCGCATAGACTCTGGAATGCTGCTTTAACATTTTGCTCAACGTTTTCACACATTAGCCTTTTGTTTTCTAATGTGATTTCGGATAGTTTACCCGTTAATACATTAATTTGGTGGTCTATAACGTCCTGACGTTCTGTCAGATGTTCCACACTTTCCTTTAAGTTCGTCTGCGTACGTGCCAATTCAGGAAGTTGCGCAATTGCACATGACATGGCATCTTGCTTCTGTACTAATTGCGGAACCATTTCCACCTGTTCCCGTACGGTGTCTATCTTAATAGCCACATACTCCTTCATTTCTACACGTACGCGTTGAGTAGATTCCTCACATTGAGCCTTAACCAATTCTATTTGTGCAGTTAATTTTCGTTCCGTCTCTTCGGCCTGATCTTTAAGTTCCTTTGTCTTCGCCTCTATCCGCTGCTCTAATTCGGAAAAACTGTCGTGTAACTGCTGCTTAATCTCAGCTTTCAGATTTTCCTGCCCCTCATTAACTGAGGCGAACTTCGCGTTAATGTCGATTTTCAGATTTTCTTGCCCTTCAGTAACTGAGGCTAGTTTCGAATTCAAATCATTTTGCCCCTCAGTAACTGAGGCTAGTTTCGAATTCAAATCATTTTGCCCCTCAGTAACTGAGGCTAACTTCGCATTAATGTCAATTTTCATATTTTCTTGGCCTTCAGTAACTGAGGCTAATTTCGTATTCATATTACTCATGGTCTCAGTTAACATTTGCATCTGCCTCATGATAATGACCAATGGATCTAATCCATGTTGCGTACCTGCTGTTACATCTCCAGCCGTGTCTACAGGGCGTTCTATTACGCTATCTGTAGCGATCGGTTCTACCACACTTCTTACTACATCACTATCATCCGTGCTCACAGCTGAAGGCTGTTGCGTGTTGCTCTGCTCTGCTTGACTCATCTTAAACATTGCTCTAGTTAAAACCATATAAATATTCTACAGTCAATATGTATATATCTCCTTTCACACAATAATACTTCTGTGTTGCTACTTTCTTATAGTACTTATTCAGGTAAATGCAACTAGGGCAGTTCAACCAATCTACATGTAGCATGCACACAATTCGTAAATGTTCAAATCTACGTCTACTTCCTCAATACTAGCAAGCTTTAATACAAAATTATAGATGTGGCCGCTTTTCTGCGCCCAGCATGCTGCTTTTCTTTGAAGATCCAACTAATTCGCCTGCGAGTATCTCTTCTCTTTTCCAAGTTAAGTTGCCTCGTCGTAGTTCACATGAAACAGAGAACAAAATTATTTTAACAACGTCCAAAAACGTGTCCTGTCACGGATTGGCCATTATAATGAATTCTGATTACTTTGGTAAATGATGAAGGTCTATATGTGGTGAATGCAGCTTGCCGCTAACTCGGTGTAATGTTTTGTCTGTACAGAAGTGTATCTGTCGCTTTTATCGCTCTTTCACTCTCACACAGAAATGTTCTTTATCTGTATGCAGTTTAAACTATATTAATTACTTGAAATCAGCCTAGTAGAATCTCTGGTGGAGCCCTTCGTCTTAATATTCAGCGGCTGGCTTGCTAGAAAAGATCTTTGCATTGGTTATTATTATTAAGCGCTGCATTCAGTTGGGAAAATCGATCGTTTGAACTATTCGTTCAGTTTACGACAGATCTAAAATTTCAGATGTGGACGAAGCCTTTTTGGACGATTTCTAAACTCAGAGATTGCAGGCTCTCTTCGTCACAGCTGAAACTTCCCAATTAATTACAGGGCCCAGACAATCATCAATGATTCAGACAAAGAACTCATTCGTCATTCACTCTAGAATAAAATGTTCACAAACCTTATTTCTGAGGCAAAATTATATTAATTCATTTCCATACATATTCCGTTTGGTGTTGGTTCCAAGTCTCTTGCCATTAGTTTGTACAGGTTTATATTTCTCTTTACTATCGCGCTAACGGCACAAACTATACTCTTTCCTAGCTCGCTTTAGCGCGAAGAAGAATAAATAAAACTCTTTTAGCAATCCGATAATCTTCAAACGAATACTTCCGAAGCTGTTCCTCTCTCTCTCTATAATAACCATGGAGCATACATTTTCGTACCTCTGTTGTTCCAAGGAATAAACGTACTAGAAAAATACCTTGGCGTCGACGAGCTGTCGGCGCATATATTACTAGGAAATCTGATCAGATACTTTTCAAACGTAAATAAATGTGGATGATTTGATTGACCATTATTAATTATTGCGTGATAGAGGGTAATTTTCCAATGGGTAGATTACAACATGATAACGATTAATTGCATATGTCTAATAAAGGAGAGAGTATTTGTCTTGCTGTTATTTTTATAATATAATCCAGAATATCATCAATACCAGTTGAATAATTACTCTTCCGTTAATTAATGCTATTTAGGAGCTATGTTGGGACTATTCGACTGAGGAACATGGATATATTATTTATTTCAATAGATGAAAGTTCTTTGCATGTTGTATTAGGTGGATTACAAATTTTCTCCTTCACTTATTTTCCAGCAACAGTTGCATAAAAGGAATTGAA
The DNA here is from genome assembly GCF_023898315.1 of Schistocerca nitens. NCBI lineage: Eukaryota > Metazoa > Arthropoda > Insecta > Orthoptera > Acrididae > Schistocerca > Schistocerca nitens. Next base: position 658,322,876 of record NC_064614.1, on the reverse strand, counting down.
GTGGTTTGCAACTGCCCTAGGGTCAGTGACATTCTTGCCATCATGTGATATCACAATATTTTTGTGTGTTGTCTTCTTCCTCTAAGATCCTGCACAGCTTTCCATTTGGACTTAGTTTTATTGGATGAATTCATAATATATTTGTCATTTTCCTTAATTTTTGCCTCCTTTATGACATGTTTAAAAACTAGCTTGTATTTTTTGAAATAACTAAGAAATTCTGGACTGCTGTCAGTTTTGACTGCAGAAAAAGTTCCACTTCTTTTTACAAGATACTCTAATACCTGATGAAACCCAGTTTTTGAATGTATTTGTGCTTGTGGAAATCACTTTCCTTTGTGGAAAAGCTATGTCAAAGTTCAAAATGTTCAAAAAATTTTTCATCTTTTCATTGGTAATAGAGGTATCATATACTTCTCTCCAAGATCGTTCGAAGATTAAACAACTGTAAGTATCCAATATTTTTCTGACTATAAATCCTTGTAAGGATAATATTTTGTACACTGGTCGAAATGTGATTTACAGGTATGGTTAGTAATTGCAAAAGGTGGTAACTATAGCCGGTATCAAAGTTTTCTGATGTACACTTGTCCATGTTTACACATACCTGATCCAGGAGAGTGACACTAGTTTTTGTTACATGTGTTGGAGAACTAGCAGTCAGACAAATATTGTAAGCTTTTATAATATTTAAGAACTTTTCCCTGTGAGGGCTATGGCTCAGAAAGTCAGTATTAAAATCTCCACACAGTACCACTGTTTTCCCTGTTGTCTTGAGTTTGCCTAAAGCTAGGTCCAGTTTTTTGAAAAAAAAAACCACTTAAGATGCTAACAGGAGATCTATAAACACATAAAATAATAGTCTTTCAGACATTAACTCAACTGCTGAAATTTCAAAGTCTCTTTCACAATCAAGTTTGCAAACAGAGGCTATACTCTTATAATCTACGTATTCTTTTACATATATACAAGTTCACCCATGTTTTGATTTCATTCTACAAAAGCGATTTGCAAGGTTAAAATGCAATATTTGTTGTTGTTGTTGTTGTGGTCTTCAGTCCTGAGACTGGTTTGATGCAGCTCTCCATGCTGCTCTATCCTGTGCAAGCTTCTTCATCTCCCAGTACCTACTGCAACCTACATCCTTCTCAGTCTGCTTAGTGTATTCATCTCTTGGTCTCCCTCTAAGATTTTTACCCTCCACGCTGCCCTCCAACACTAAATTGGTGATACCTTGATGTCTCAGAACATGTCCTACCAACCGATCCCTTCTTTTAGTCAAGTTGTGCCACAAACTTCTCTTCTCCCCAATCCTATTCAATACCTCCTCATTAGTTACGTGATCTACCCATCTAATCTTCAGCATTCTTCTGTAGCACCACATTTCGAAAGCTTCTATTTTCTTCTTGTCCAAACTATTTATCGTCCATGTTTCACTTCCATACATGGCTACACTCCATACAAATACTTTCAGAAACGACTTCCTGACATTTAAATCTATACTCAATGTTAACAAATTTTTATTCTTCAGAAACGCTTTCCTTGCCGTTGCCAGTCTACATTTTATATCCTCTCTACTTCGACCATCATCAGTTATTTTACTCCCTAAATATCAAAACTCCTTTACTACTTTAAGTGTCTCATTTCCCAACCTAATTCCCTCAGAATCGCCCGACTTCATTCGACTACATTCCATTATCCTCATTTTGCTTTTGTTGATGTTCATCTTATATCCTCCTTTCAAGTCACTGTCCATTTCGTTCCACTGATCTTCCAAGTCGTTTGCTGTCTCTGACAGAATTACAATGTCATCGGCGAACCTCAAAGTTTTTATTTCTTCTCCATAGATTTTAATACCCACTGCGAATTTTTCTTTTGTTTCCTTTACTGCTTGCTCAATATACAGGTTGAATAACATCGGGGAGAGGCTACAACCCTGTCTCACTCCATTCCCAACCATTGCTTCCCTTTCATATCCCTCGACTCTTATAACTGCCATCTGGTTTCTGTACAAATTGTAAATAGCCTTTCGCTCCCTGTATTTTACCCCTGCCACATTCAGAATTTGAAAGAGTGTATTCCAGTCAACATTGTCAAAAGATAACTCTAAGTCTACAAATGCTAGAAATGTAGGTTTACCTTTCCTTAATCTAGCTTCTAAGATACGTCGTAGGGTCAGTATTGCCTCACGTGTTCCTATATTTCTACGGAATCCAAACTGATCTTCACCGAGGTCGGCTTCTACTAGTTTTTCCATTCGTCTGTAAAGATTTCGCTTGCAGCCGTGACTTATTAAACTGATGTGATTCTTGAGTTTCTCTCGGCGTATTTGATAATCAAAATATCCACGGGTGTACTGCCGGTCTACAGTGTCCAACGGGCACAATATTTCGGCGATCATACATGTCGCCATCATCAGGTGAACTGACGGACTGAGCTCCTGTGAACGTGCCGGCACGGAGATCCGTTCACATGGCTGCTCAGGGGGAACTGGGTTCGGTCGCGGCGGCGGCCGATTTAAATACCCTCCGTCCGCGGCGCTCTCACTCCGCCGTCCGCGCCCCGTGCCACGGTCGCGCGGTGGAACAGATTGCGACGGCGTCTGAGATGACGTCGGTGTGATGGCTCTGTCCGCCGTGGTCGTCACAACTATACATGTGCTCGATTTACTCTTGATTAACCCAATCGCTGGTTCCCAAGCCTTGCTAAGATTATAGCCACAGTCACGGTTTATGAGGTCGTCACTGGTGCGAATTTCGATGGCCTCTCGAACAACGCTGTCCCAGTATCTCGACGTCTGTACGAGAATCCTCGTGCGTTCATACTCCATAGCGTGATTTTCCGACAAACAAAGTTCAGCGACCGGCGACTGGCTCGGATACATCAGTCGAGTGTGCCTCTGGTGTTCACGGCATCGATCCTCGACGGTACGTATCGTCTGACCAATATACGACTTGCCACATTGACAAGGAATCTGGTACACGCCGGCCTTCCTCAAACCGCGGTCATCTTTAGCGCTCCCCACCAGTGCACGAGTTTTATTCGGAGGACAAAACACAGTTCCGACCCGGTGTTTCTTCAAAATGCGGGCGATCTTCCCCGAGAGTGCGCCTGTATATGGGATAAACGCAGTGCCTCCTCCTCCCTGGTTCTACGGATCGGAGCGTGGAATGTCAGATCCCTTAATCGGGCAGGTAGGTTAGAAAATTTAAAAAGGGAAATGGATAGGTTAAAGTAAGATATAGCGGGAATTAGTGAAGTTCGGTGGCGGGAGGAACAAGACTTTTGGTCAGATGATTACAGGGTTATAAATACAAAATCAAATAGGGGTAATGCAGGAGTAGGTTTAATAATGAATATAAAAATAGGAGTGCGGGTTAGCTAACACAAACAGCATAGTGAACGCATTATTGTGGCCAAGATAGACACAAAGCCCATGCCTACTACAGTAGTACACGTTTATATGCCAACTAGCTCTGCAGATGATGAAGAAATTGATGAAATGTATGACGAGATAAAAGAAATTATTCAGGTAGTGAAGGGAGACGAAAATTTAATAGTCATGGGCGACTGGAATTCGTCAGTAGGAAAAGGGAGAGAAGGAAACATAGTAGGTGAATATGGATTGGGGGGAAGAAATGAAAGAGGAAGCCGCCTTGTAGAATTTTGCACAGAGCATAACTTAATCATAACTAACACTTGGTTCAAGAATCATAAAAGAAGGTTGTATACCTGGAAGAATCCTGGAAATACTAAAAGGTATCAGATAGATTATATGATGGTAAGACAGAGATTTAGGAACCAGGTTTTAAATTGTAAGACATTTCCAGGGGCAGATGTGGATTCCGACCACAACTATTGGCTATGACCTGCAGATGGAAACTGAAGAAACTGCAAAAAGGTGGGAATTTAAGGAGATGGGACCTGGATAAACTGAAAGAACCAGAGGTTGTAGAGAGCTTCAGGGAGAGCATAAGGGAACGATTGACAGGAATGGGGGAAAGAAATACAGTAGAAGAAGAATGGGTACTTGAGAGACGAAATAGTGAAGGTAGTAGAGGATCAAGTAGGTAAAAAGACGAGGGCTAATAGAAATACTTGGGTAACAAAGATATATTGAATTTAAGTGATGCAACGAGAAAATATAAAAATGCAGTAAATGAAGCAAGCAAAAAGGAATACAAAAGTCTCAAAAATGAGATCGACAGAAAGTGGAAAATGGCTAAGCAGGGATGGCTAGAGGACAAATATAAGGATGTAGAGTCATATATCACTAGGGGTAAGAAAGATACTGTCTACAGGAAAATTAAAGTGACCTTTGGAGAAAAGAGGACCAATTGCATGAATATCAAGAGCTTAGATGGCAACCCAGTTCTAAGCAAAGAAGGGAAGGCAGAAAGGTGGAAGGAGTATATAGAGGGTTTATACAAGGGCAATGTACTTGAGGACAATATTATGGAAATGGAAGAGGATGTAGATGAAGATGAAATGGGAGATAAGATACTGCGTGAAGAGTTTGACAGAGCACTGAAAGACCTGAGTCGAAACAAGGCCCCGGGAGTAGACAACATTCCATTAGAACTACTGATGGCCTTGGGAGAGCCAGTCATGACATAACTCTACCATCTGGTGAGCAAGATGTATGAGACAGGCGAAATACCCACAGACTTCAAGAAGAATATAATAATTCCAATCCCAAAGAAAGCAGGTGTTGACAGATGTGAAAATTACCGAACTATCAGTTTAATAAGTCACAGCTGCAAAATACTAACGCGAATTCTTTACAGACGAATGGAAAAACTGGTAGAAGCGGAGCTCGGGGAAGATCAGTTGGGATTCCGTAGAAATATTGGAACACGTGAGGCAATACTAACCTTACGACTTATCTTAGAAGAAAGATTAAGAAAAGGCAAACCTACGTTTCTAGCATTTGTAGATTTAGAGAAGGCTTTTGACAACGTTAACTGGAATACTCTCTTTCAAATTCTGAAGGTGGCAGGGGTAAAATACAGGGAGCGAAAGGCTATTTACAATTTGTACAGAAACCAGATGGCAGTTATAAGAGTCGAGGGACATGAAAGGGAAGCAGTGGTTGGGAAAGGAGTGAGACAGGGTTGTAGCCTCTCCCCGATGTTATTCAATCTGTATATTGAGCAATCAGTAAAGGAAACAAAAGAAAAATTCGGAGTAGGTATTAAAATTCATGGAGAAGAAATAAAAACTTTGAGGTTCGACGATGACATTGTAATTCTGTCAGAGACAGCAAAGGACTTGGAAGAGCAGTTGAACGGAATGGACAGTGTCTTGAAAGGAGGATATAAGATGAACATCAACAAAAGCAAAACGAGGATAATGGAATGTAGTCAAATTAAATCGGGTGATGCTGAGGGGATTAGATTAGGAAATGAGACACTTAAAGTAGTAAAGGAGTTTTGCTATTTAGGGAGTAAAATAACTGATGATGGTCGAAGTAGAGAGGATATAAAATGTAGACTGGCAATGGCAAGGAAATCGTTTCTGAAGAAGAGAAATTTGTTAACATCGAGTATAGATTTAAGTGTCAGGAAGTCGTTTCTGAAAGTATTTGTATGGAGTGTAGCCATGTATGGAAGTGAAACATGGACGATAACCAGTTTGGACAAGAAGAGAATAGAAGCTTTCGAAATGTGGTGCTACAGAAGAATGCTGAAGATAAGGCGGGTAGATCACTTAACTAATGAGGAGGTATTGAATAGGATTGGGGAGAAGAGAAGTTTGTGGCACAACTTGACTAGAAGAAGGGATCGGTTGGTAGGACATGTTTTGAGGCATCAAGGGATCACAAATTTAGCATTGGAGGGCAGCGTGGAGGGTAAAAATCGTAGAGGGAGACCAAGAGATGAATACACTAAGCAGATTCAGAAGGATGTAGGTTGCAGTAGGTACTGGGAGATGAAGAAGCTTGCACAGGATAGAGTAGCATGGAGAGCTGCATCAAACCAGTCGCAGGACTGAAGACCACAACAACAACAACAACCTCCTCCCTCGTGATTTCATCCATATCCACAGGTTGTGCTGTAGTGGTTGGGCGGAGAGCACGTTGAATCTGCCACTCTGAGTACCCATTTTTTCGAAATACAGATCTCAGATGTTCCAATTCCTGGGGTAGACTCTCTGCGTCAGAGATAGTGCGCTCCCTATGTACTAGAGTTTTAAGTACCCCATTCCTCTGTGAAGGGTGGTGGCAGCTGTCTGCGTGCAAATACAGATCAGTGTGCGTTGTCTTCCGATACACCCCATGACCTAGGGTGCCGTCAGGCCTTCTCTTGACCAAGACGTCAAGGAAAGGTAGTTTACCCTCCGTTTCAGTCTCCATAGTGAATTTGATGTTGGGGTGTATGGAGTTTAGATGTGTAAGGAAGTCAAGGAGTTTATCCATACCATGTGGCCAGATGACGAAAGTGTCGTCCACGTAACGGAAAAAGCAAATAGGTTTCCATTCGGATGACGACAGGGCTTCCTCCTCGAAGTTCTCCATGTACAAATTCGCTACCACCGGTGAGAGTGGGCTACCCATGGCTACTCCCTCCGTTTGTTCGTAGTATTCTCCATTAAAAAGAAAATACGTGGAAGTCAAGACATGCCTAAAAAGTTCAGTGGTCTTCTCGTCAAACTTCTGACTAATCAATTCTAGTGACTCTCACAGGGGTACCCTCGTGAACAAGGAAACGACGTCAAAACTCACCATCATATCTGACTCACCCAACGTGAAGCTATCAAGGCGTTTAAAAAAATCCACGGAATTACGGATGTGATGAGGGCATTTACCCACATAAGGACTTAATATTCCCGTCAGGTACTTGGCCAACAAATATGTAGGTGCCCTGATGTTGCTGACCATGGGGCGTAATGGTAGCCCCTCTTTGTGAACATTCGGGAGTCCATATAGTCTAGGCGGTACCCGACCTTGGGGTAACAATTTCTTAGCGTCACCCCCCGGTAAATCTGCGTCCTGAGAAGCGACCTCGTCTTGTTGCCCACCTTTTTTGTAGGAATCTTCCGGTAGGAATCGTCATTTAGCAGGCTCTGCATCTTATCAGTGTAGTCCTTATGGGAGACAACAACTGCAGCATTGCCTTTGTCAGCCGGTAAGACAACAATTTCAGAGCGCTCCCTCAGATTACGAATGGCCGCCCTCTCTTTCCTTGACGTCTTGGTCAAGAGAAGGCCTGACGGCACCCTAGGTCATGGGGTGTATCGGAAGACAACGCACACTGATCTGTATTTGCACGCAGACAGCTGCCACCACCCCTCACAGAGGAATGGGGTACTTAAAACTCTAGTACATAGGGCGCGCACTATCTCTGACGCAGAGAGTCTACCCCAGGAATTGGAACATCTGAGATCTGTATTTCGAAAAAATGGGTACTCAGAGTGGCAGATTCAACGTGCTCTCCGCCCAACCACTACAGCACAACCTGTGGATATGGATGAAATCACGAGGGAGGAGGTAGGCACTGCGTTTATCCCATATACAGGCGCACTTTTGGGGGAAGATCGCCCGCATTTTGAAGAAACACCGGGTCGGAACTGTGTTTTGTCCTCCGAATAAAACTCGTGCACCGGTGGGGAGCGCCAAAGATGACCTCGGTTTGAGGAAGGCCGGCGTCTACCAGATTCCGTGTCAATGTGGCAACTCGTATATTGGTTAGACGATGCGTACCGAAGAGGATCGATGCCGTGAACACCAGAGGCACACTCGACTGATGTATCCGAGCAATTCGGCGGTCGCTGAACGTTGTTTGTCGGAAAATCACGCTATGGAGTATGAACGCACGAGGATTCTGGTACAGACGTCGAGATACTGGGACAGCGTTGTTAGAGAGGCCATCGAAATTCGCACCAGTGACGACCTCATAAACCGTGACTGTGGCTATAATCTTAGCAAGGCTTGGGAACCAGCGATTGGGTTAGTCAAGAGTAAATCGAGCACATGTATAGTTGTGACGACCACGGCGGACAGAGCCATCACACCGACGTCATCTCAGACGCCGTCGCAATCTGTTCCACCGCGCGACCGTGGCGCGGGGCGCGGACGGCGGAGTGAGAGCGCCGCGGACGGAGGGTATTTAAATCGGCCGCCGCCGCGACCGAACCTAGTTCCCCCTGAGCAGCCATGTGTATGGATCTCCGTGTCGGCACGTTCACAGGAGCTCAGTCCGTCAGTTCACCTGATGATGGCGACATGTATGATCGCCGAAATATTGTGCCCGTTGGACACTGTAGACCGGCAGTACACCCGTGTATATTTTGATTATTAAACTGATAGTTCGGTAATTTTCACATCTGTCAACACCTGCTTTCTTTGGGATTGGAATTATTACATTCTTCTTGAAGTCAGAGTGAATTTCGCCTGTCTCATACATCTTGCTCACCAGATGGTAGAGTTTTGTGAGGACTGGCTCTCCCAAGGCTGTCAGTAGTTCTAATGGAATGTTTTCTACTCCGGAGGCCTTGTTTCGACTCAGGTCTTTCAGTGCACTGTCAAACTCTTCACGCATTATCATATCTCCCATTGCACCTTCATCTACATCCTTTTCCATTTCCATAATATTGTCCTCAAATACATCGGCCTTGTACAGACCCTCTATATACTCCTTCCACCTTTCTGCTTTCCCTTCTTTGCTTAGAACTGGGTTTTCATCTGAGCTCTTGATATTCTTACAAGTGGTTCTCTTTTCTGCAAAGGCCTCTTTAATTTTCCTGTAGGCAGTATCTATCTTAACCCTAGTGAGATTAGCCTCTACATCCTTAAATTTGTCCTCTAGCCATCCCTGCTTAGCCATTTTGCACTTCCTGTCGATCTCATTTTTGAGACGTTTGTATTCCTTTTTGCCTGCTTCTATTACTGCATTTTTATATTTTCTCCTTTCATCAATTAAATTCAATATATCTTCTGTTACCCAAGGATTTCTACTAGCCCTCGTCTTTTTACCTACTTGATCCTCTGCTCCCTCAAAGCTACCCATTCTTCTTCTACTGTATTTCTTTCCCCCATTCCTGTCAATTGTTCCTTTATGCTCTCCCTGAAACTCTCTACAACCTCTGGTTCTTTCAGTTTATCCAGGTCCCATCTCCTCAAATTCTCACCTTATGCAGTTTCTTCAGTTTTAATCTACAGTTCATAACCAACAGATTGTGGCCAGAGTCCACATCTGCCCCTGGAAATGTCTTACAATTTAAAACCTGGTTCCTAAATCTCTGTCTTACCATTATATATCTATCTGAAACCTGGCAGTATCTCCAGGATTCTTCCATGTATACAACCTTCTTTTATGATTCTTAAACCAAGTGTTAGCTATGATTAAGTTATGCTCTGTGCAAAATTCTAGCAGGCGGCTTCCTCTTTCATTTCTTACCCCCAATCCATATTCATCTACTACGTTTCCTTCTCTCCCTTTTCGTACTACGGAATTCCAGTCACCCATGACTATTAAATTTTGCGTCTCCCTTCACTATCTGAATAATTTCTTTTATCTCATCATACATTTCTTCAATTTCTTCGTCATCTGCAGAGCTAGTTGGCATACAAACTTGTACTACTGTAGTAGGCGTGGGCTTCGTGTCTATCTTGGCCACAATAATGCGTTCACTATGCTGTTTGTAGTAGCTTACTCACAATCCTGTTTTTGTATTCATTATTAAACCTACTCCTGCATTACTCCTATTTGATTTTGTATTTATAACCCTGTATTCGCCTGACCAAAAGTCTGTTCCTCCTGCCACCGAACTTCACTAATTCCCACTATATATAACTTAAACCTATCCATTTCCCTTTTTAAATTTTCTAACCTACCTGCCCGATTAAGGGACCTGACATTTCACGCTCCGATCCGTAGAACGCCAGTTTTATTTCTCCTGATAACGACGTCCTCTTGTGTAGTCCTCGCCCGGAGATCCGAATGGGGGACTATTTTACCTCCGGAATATTTTACCCAGGAGGACGCCATCATCATTTAACCATACAGTAAAACTGCATGTCCTCAGGAAAAATTACGGCTGTAGTTTCTCCTTGCTTTCAGCCGTTCGCAGTACCAGCACAGCAAGGCCGTTTTGCTTAGTGTTGCTTGGCCAGATCAGTCAATCATCCAGACTGTTCCCCCTGCAACTACTGAAAAGGCTGCCGCCCCTCTTCAGGAACCACACGTTTGTCTGGCCTCTCAACAGATACCCCTCCGTTTCGGTTGCACCTACGGTACGGCTATCTGTGTCGCTGAGGCGCGCAAGCCTCCCCACCTACGGCAAGGTCTGTGGTTCATGGGGTGGGGGGGGGGGGGGCAATATTTTTAAGTATTGTAAATACTCATTTTGTAACCAATGCTCACAAAAACATAAAATGAAACATCTTTCCATGTACTAATGAGGAGTATATTTACTTCAACATTGTTTGTTAATGACTGTACAGTCTGGTGTACAATCTTCAGTGTGTATTTGCAGTTTAATTCCGCATCACATTTTTTGTGATACAGTCTACTTCCATAAAAAGAAACACAAGTATCATTGTGCATTACAGTTACAGACAGTCAATATGGGTCTCGACAAGATGAGCAGGGCCTTGCTCGTAAAGTTGTTTTTTTCAAAACAACAGCAACAGTGCTGCTACTCTTCGCGAGTATCGACACATTAAAGGAATACGGCGAGGCCCTCTTTCCGCACTGTGGTTGAAGAACATAAATGGGAAGTTGGAATTAATGGCGCATAACAGCTGAACACTCCATGTTTCGAAAAGTGCTGTGAACAATTGTGGAATGGTATCTCCAGTGTGGTTCCAGGCTGTTGTAGATGCAGATGTTCGTCACGTTGAGCAACGTTTGTAACCTGGTACGTTAACGCGGTACGCAATTAACAAATGTTAGCACCTCATGTGGAAATTAAAAAGTGTTTCTTTCGATGTTTTATTCGTTATCTCTCTTCCGCGTGATCTTACAAATGTTTCCACAAAGTTTCATGGTTCTAAGATCACTCGTTTTTGACGGGTGCCCTCTCAAGTAGCGAAAGTTTAATTATAGCCACTCTATACATGAGTGAGACGTCAACAGCAAGTTTGGCGGTACAGTTACTTGGAAAATGGCAAAAAATTGAACATGCTGACGGAGGTGTAACCTGTAAAGTATTCAAGAGAGCTGTATTCTAAGACGTCGAAGTTAACATTCTCTGTTTACTTGTTGCATTATCGGGGTGTACGTGAATTGTCTCTTACTTAGGCTACGGCGGATACCTTTCTTCATTACTTCCAAACGTCACCGGATACTCCTGCATTTGTAATAAGGAGAACGCCACATTTTCTTCTTTTCCTTGTGCTTTAGTTCCGCATCGGCGAAGGGTCGGTATGGTTTTAACGGATTAGGCATGATTAATTTAAACTCCGGGACGGAAAATGTGTAGCCCAACCGTCTGCATATAGCGTTATTCATGCGAAAGTGGGCGAAAATTTTCTAATTGAAGCGGGACTTCGGTACCAGACCGATAATCACCTAGTGGGACGTAGGAAACCGTCTAAAAACCACGTGCTGCTTGTCCAGGACACAGACCCTCACCGTTAATCTGCCGGGGTGATTCGATCCTGGGCCAGCTTTAACTTGCATAGCTATAGAGATGGGTGGTAGGAGAACGCTTCATCCCAACAAAATAATCTTATTTTATTACACATGTCTGATAAAGAAAAAAAAAGGATTACCCTGGAGGTATGGTGAATATTCAGGGATACAACGGGAACGATCATTTAGGGGGAAAAAAAACCTTCATATTCCGAATAGTTTTAGTGATAGAACTAATTTTATGTACATTGTTATTTATTTTCTGTATTGTGCAATACACTGTAAGGTATACACATGTACAACTGTTAGTAACATTACAACTTGCGTTTCGCAAAGTTTCTATTGAAAAATACGTATTTTCTGCACATTTACCTCTGACCATCCTCATACATGTCATACATACTACAGCTGTTGTACAGTTCACAATAATTTTTCGAATATCCCGCTGTCAACTTCAATAGATTTGTGCACTCTTGGGAGAACATGTTGTGTTGTTGCTTGTCTGAGGGATAGAATAATACGTCAAAGAGATTGGACGGATAAGACACAAACGCGCGCGCCACTAGCCCAGAAACAAATGTGCTGGGGAGACCGTGTAGTTAGGAAGAAAGTTTTTTTCTTGAATAGTCAATGTTCCCTCAAAATCTCTCTTATCGTCGATTAGTTTGGAAGAGCCATTCATTGAGACAGTAACGAACGTCCACATAAAACAAAGAGCTAGAATGTCTGTATACCATTAATATTTTCAGATCATTGCCTAAAATCATCTAGTCACGTAAGCATTTAGTTTTGTTTCTTAGGTATAAATGCTTTCTGTCCTTCATGATGAAGTACTGTTGGCCTTTATTTCCATGGTTTCTTCTCACTAGCCGACATCGTCCGTTTATTAAGAAACAATTTTGTATTCGAAATATCAGCTCCATCTTGAGCTTAGAAAACAGTCACACGAGAAATCGTTCCTGAAGTTCTGTATTTCACTCATCACAGTTTTGTGCAAAATGCTGTTCCTCTCTGTTGTTCTTGAGCTTTAAAAACTGCTTTTCAAAAATTCGTCAAGCTGCCATCTGGTGTACACAGAACACAAAGCATTTTCATGAGGTATGTATACAGTATATATAGCGCCGCTTGAAAGTCAGTCAATAAAAACTGACTTCTGTCGTTGATCAGTGTCTGGTGACGGAGAAGGGGTGGGAATCAGAATGTGTTCAGTAAGAAAACATTTTTGCTCGCCATTTACTGACAGGTGACCTCGGTCATGGTGACGTGATTGCAAGTTATGTAGGGACGATGACCGTAGTGCTAACACATCAGGGACATACGTGTGTGTGCGCGCGCGCGCGCACACACACACACACACACACACACACACACACACACACATATATATATATATATATATATATATATATATATATATATATATATATATATATATAAGAAAACCGTGAATTCATTGTCCCAGGAAGGGGAAACTTTATTGACACATTCCTGGGGTCAGATACATCACATGATCACACTGACAGAACCACAGGCACATAGACACAGGCAACAGAGCATGCACAATGTCGGCACTAATACAGTGTATATCCACCTTTCGCAGCAATGCAGGCTGCTATTCTCCCATGGAGACGATCGTAGAGATGCTGGATGTAGTCCTGTGGAACGGCTTGCCATGCCATTTCCACCTGGCGCCTCAGTTGGACCAGCGTTCTTGCTAGACGTGCAGACCGCGTGAGACGACGCTTCATCCAGTCCCAAACATGCTCAATGGGGGACAGATCCGGAGATCTTGCTGGCCAGGGTAGTTGACTTACACCTTCTAGAGCACGTTGGGTGGCACGGGATACATGCGGACGTGCATTGTCCTGTTGGAACAGCAAGTTCCCTTGCCGGTCTAGGAATGGTAGAACGATGGGTTCGATGACGGTTTGGATGTACCGTGCACTATTCAGTGTCCCCTCGACGATCACCAGTGGTGTACGGCCAGTGTAGGAGATCGCTCCCCACACCATGATGCCGGGTGTTGGCCCTGTGTGCCTCGGTCGTATGCAGTCCTGATTGTGGCGCTCACCTGCACGGCGCCAAACACGCATACGACCATCATTGGCACCAAGGCAGAAGCGACTCTCATCGCTGAAGACGACACGTCTCCATTCGTCCCTCCATTCACGCCTGTCGCGACACCACTGGAGGCGGGCTGCACGATGTTGGGGCGTGAGCGGAAGACGGCCTAACGGTGTGCGGGACCGTAGCCCAGCTTCATGGAGACGGTTGCGAATGGTCCTCGCCGATACCCAGGAGCAACAGTGTCCCTAATTTGCTGGGAAGTGGCGGTGCGGTCCCCTACGGCACTGCGTAGGATCCTACGGTCTTGGCGTGCATCCGTGCGTCGCTGCGGTCCGGTCCCAGGTCGACGGGCACGTGCACCTTCCGCCGACCACTGGCGACAACATCGATGTACTGTGGAGACCTCACGCCCCACGTGTTGAGCAATTCGGCGGTACGTCCACCCGGCCTCCCGCATGCCCACTATACGCCCTCGCTCAAAGTCCGTCAACTGCACATACGGTTCACGTCCACGCTGTCGCGGCATGCTACCAGTGTTAAAGACTGCGATGGAGCTCCGTATGTCACGGCAAACTGGCTGACACTGACGGCGGCGGTGCACAAATGCTGCGCTGCTAGCGCCATTCGACGGCCAACACCGCGGTTCCTGGTGTGTCCGCTGTGCCGTGCGTGTGATCATTGCTTGTACAGCCCTCTCGCAGTGTCCGGAGCAAGTATGGTGGGTCTGACACACCGGTGTCAATGTGTTCTTTTTTCCATTACCAGGAGTATATATATATATATATATATATATATATATATATATATATATATATATATATATATACGCATTTTGTGTTTTTACTGTGTTTTGCGGAAAATTGTCCCAGACATAAACTGAAATAGTTATATTTCTCCAGTTCTGACCAAGGCGTTCGGGAGGTTCCCATTGGTTGTTAGATGAACGCCGGAACAGGAAATCCCCTCACAAATATTCCCAATTGGGAATGACTCTCCCAATTCCCAGCTTTCTGGGGTATATGACTGAAAAGAATAAAGTGCTACTGTAACGTTCTTGATTTGTGTTTTTGTTTGCCAATGAATATGAAATGTGTAATGTTTGTGTCATGCAAATTTACTGTGTGATGTGTTGTTGAGCAAATGACTTAATCTGCAAAACCAATACGCAATTTTCATAATGAAATCAATCCCACTGAAATTTGCACAGTGTTGTGAGCACCGAGTTCTATGGCCCTGTGCAATAAACTTCCTTGTGCAAATAAACAATGAAATAAATTTTCCTTAGCTCTAGAGTCACAACGGATGTAATCTTGGTATTCTGTCATCTCGGCAGTTAGTATAGGAAATATTCAGTCTTGGCACAGCGAAGTGCAATGTCGGGCGTAAAATAGCTTCATACAAATAATATCAGGAGATTCGTTGATAAATGAATAACCTTGCAAATGTTCAGTGAAAAAACTGGATATTGACACAGCGTTGAGCAATGCTGGATTGTTACATGAAAAAGAGTCTGACCTCGTTTGACAAAATATTACAAATCGGATAAACCTAAGCAACCTATACATTAAACCAGATGGAAAACACTTGGTTCCTACATTCAAGGGTCAGCGCTGTAAAAATTAGCGAAAGCCACATTGCATTGCTGCATACTTGAAACTAAATATACAAAATTTCATTACCTTACAAAATCGATCCAGTTACTTCATCTTTGAGTTGCAGTATCATTCATCACTTCATCTTATAAAAATAGTATTCTGCTGCATCTGTAGACCGACAACTAAATTCTCTCGCCTACCCACTTAAGAGTTACATCCTACCTATAACAAGAGTGCAATGGCAACTGTAACTGCGCTCCATGCCCCCATACTTACAATTGATTCTGCCACTCAGGCAACATCTTTGGTTCAGTGGTGTCAAAAATACAATCTCTCTACATATGACAATCGTTTCAGGTCATGTTTCATGAATTATGTTACAAAATCGGGCTCTATGTACAAGTGGACCCCTCACACTACAACAGCCCGCCCCTCCTTTACCAGTACTTATTGAAAGACACAATTTTTTCCAAGAACTATTTTGTGTCATAATCTTATCCATACTTATATATTCAGTAACTGATATGCCCCTTGTGCTACAGCGCCTTTCGCAACGCTGTAAGCATGCATAACAGGGATCAGTTTGTAGCATGTTTCTTTGAGGGAGCTTTCGTTAGAATATGCTAAAATGCGAAAACGCGGATGATAAGGAAAACTTTATTAGGTAATTGTTGCAAATATTTATTATAAAAGAGCACTTCATTTTCACTAACTGTAATACCATTATCCTCCCCCATGAACCATGGACCTTGTCGTTGATGGGGAGGCTTGCGTGCCTCAGCGATACAGACAGCAGTACCGTAGGTGCAGCCACAACGGAGGGGTATCAGTTGAGAGGCCAGACAAACGTGTGGTTCCTGAAGAGGGGCAGCAGCCTTTTCAGTAGTTGCAGGGGCAACAGTCTGGATGATTGACTGATCTGGCCTTGCAACACTAACCAAAACTGCCTCGCTGTGCTGGTACTGCGAACGGCTGAAAGCAAGGGGAAACTACAGCCGTAATTTTTCCCGAGGGCATGCAGCTTTACTGTATGATTAAATGATGATGGCGTCCTCCTGGGTAAAATATTCCGGAGGTAAAATAGTCCCCCATTCGGATCTCCGGGCGGACGCTGTTATCAGGAGAAAGAAAACTGGCGTTCTACGGATCGGAGCGTGGTATGTCAGATCCCTTAATCGGGCAGGTAGGTTAGAAAATTTAAAAACGGGAATGGACAGGTTAAAGTTAGATATAGTGGGAATTAGTGAAGTTCGGTGGCAGGAGGAGCGAGACTCCTGGTTAGGTGAATACAGGGTTATAAATACATAATCAAATAGGGGTAATGCAGGAGTAGCTTTAATAATGAATAGGAAAATAGGAATGCGGATAAGCTACTACAAAAAACATAGTGAACGCATTATTGTGGCCAAGATAGACACGAAGCCCACGCCTACTACAGTAGTACAAGTTTATATGCCAACTAGCCCTGCAGATGACGAAGAAATTGAAGAAATGTATGATGAGATAAAAGAAATTATTCAGATAGTGAAGGGAGGCGAAAATTTAATAGTCATGGGTGACTGGAATTCGATAGCAGGAAAAGGGAGAGAAGGAAACGTAGTAGGTGAATATGGATTGGGGGGAAGAAATAAAAGAGGAAGCCGCCTGGTAGAATTTTGCACAGAGCATAACTTAATCATAGAAAACACTTGGTTCAAGAATCATGAAAGAAGGTTGTGTACATGGAAGAATCCTGGAGATACTAGAAGGCATCAGATAGATTATATAATAATAAGACAGATATTCAGGAATCAGGTTTTAAACTGTAAGACACTTCCAGGGGCAGATGAGGACTCTGACCACAATCTGTTGGTTATGAACTGTAGATTAAAAATGAAGAAACTCCAAAAAGGTGGGAATTTAAGGAGATGGGACCTGGATAAACTGAAAGAACCAGAGGTTGTAGAGAGCTTCAGGGAGAGCATTAGGGAACGATTGACAGGAATGGGGGAAAGAAATACAGTAGAAGAAGAATGGGTACTTGAGAGACGAAATAGTGAAGGTAGTAGAGGATCAAGTAGGTAAAAAGACGAGGGCTAATAGAAATACTTGGGTAACAAAGATATATTGAATTTAAGTGATGCAACGAGAAAATATAAAAATGCAGTAAATGAAGCAAGCAAAAAGGAATACAAACGTCTCAAAAATGAGATCGACAGAAAGTGGAAAATGGCTAAGCAGGGATGGCTAGAGGACAAATATAAGGATGTAGAGTCATATATCACTAGGGGTAAGAAAGATACTGTCTACAGGAAAATTAAAGTGACCTTTGGAGAAAAGAGGACCAATTGCATGAATATCAAGAGCTCAGATGCAAACCCAGTTCTAAGCAAAGAAGGGAAAACAGAAAGGTGGAAGGAGTATATAGAGGGTCTATACAAGGGCGACGTTATTGAGGACAATATTATAGAAATGGAATAGAATGTAGATGAAGATAAAATTTGATACTGCGTGAAGAGTTTGACAGTGCACTGAAAGACCTAATTCGAAACAAAGCCCCGGGAGTAGACAACGTTCCATGAGAACTACTCACAGGTTTGGGAGGGCCAGGCCTAACAAAACTCTGCCAGCCGTAGTTGCCGTGCGGTTCTAGGCGCTACAGTCTGGAGCCGAGCGACCGCTACGGTCGCAGGTTCGAATTATGCCTCGAGCATGGACATGTGTGATGTCCTTGGGTTAGTTAGGTTTAATTAGTTCTAACTTCTAGGCGAGCCATTTTTTGAACCTAACAAAACCCTACCATCTAGTGAGCAATATGTATGAGACAGGCGAAATACCCTGAGACTTCAAGAAGAATATAATAATTCCAATCCCAAAGAAAGCAGGTGTTGACAGATGTGAAAATTACCGAACCATCACTTTAATAAGCCACGGGTGCAAAATACTAACACGAAATCCTTACAGACGAATGGAGAAACTGGTAGAAGCCGACCTCGGGGAAGATCAGTTGAGATTCCGTAGAAATGTTGGAACACGTGAGGCAAAACTGACCCTACAACTTATCTTAGAAAATAGATTAAGGAAAGGCAAACCTACGTTTCTAGCATTTGTAGACTTAGAGAAAGCTTTTGAAAATGTTGACTGGAATACTCTCTTTCAAATTCTGAAGGTGGCCGAGGTAAAATACAGGGAGAAAAACGCTATTTAAAGTTTGTAGAGAAACCAGATGGCAGTTATAAGGGTCGCGGGACATGAAAGGGAAGCAGTGGCTGGGAAGGCGGTGAGATGGGTTGCAGCCTATCCACGATGTTATTCAATCTTTATATTGAGCAAGCAGTAAAGGAAACAAAAGAAAAATTCGGAGTTGAAATTAAAATCTATGGAGAAGAAATAAAAACTTTGAGGTTCGCCGATGACATTGTAATTCTGTCAGAGACAGCAAAGGACCTGGAAGAGCAGCTGAACGGAATGGACCGTGTCTTGAAAGGAGGATATAAGATGAACATCAACAAAAGCAAAACGAGAATAATGGAATGTAGTCGTATTAAGTCGGGTGATGCTGCGGGAATTAGATTAGGAAATGAGACACTTAAAGCAGTAAAGGAGTTTTGCTATTTGGGGAGCAAAATAACTGATGACGGTCTAAGTAGAGAGGATATAAAATGCAGACTGGCAATAGCAAGGAAAGCGTTTCCGAAGAAGAGAAATTTGTTAACATCGAGTATAGATTTAAGTGCGAGGAAGTTGTTTCTGAAATTATTTGTATGGAGTGTAGCCATGTATGGAAGTGAAACATGGACGATAAATAGTTTAGACAAGGAGAGATAGGAGCTTTCGAAATGTGGTGCTACAGAGGAATGCTGAAGATCAGATGGATAGATCAGATAACTAATGAGGAGGTATTGAGTAGAATTGGGGAGAAGAGGAGTTTGTGGCACAACTTGACTAGAAGAAGGGATCGGTTGGTAGGGCATATTCTGAGGCATCAAGGGATCACCAATTTAGTGTTGGAGGGCAGCGTACTGGGAGATGAAGAACCTTGCACAGGATAGAGTAGCATGGAGAGCTGCATCAAACCAGTCTCTGGACTGAAGACCACAACAACAACAACAATACCATTATACACTCCTACAGGCAGTGGGAACAGAACAGAACAGAACAAATTAAAAATTGCACGTTTACAAACTAAGGAGCTCCAGAAAATACTGCAGTTGGTTACCGCACATCGGTTTCTTCGCTCCAGTCCCACTGGGATCTGCCACGGCCAGAGTTCTCAAACATCCCATCCTAGTTTACGAGCTCAGTAATAACTTTTCATCGGTGATTCCTTTTCTTTTTATGGGTAAGATCTCGCCATTCCTTACATGTCGGTCTGTTACACTTCATCTCACGGAGAAATGGTTTTTTATTTGTTGAACAATCGCGCATCTCCTTCTGGTGCCTTTTTTCCTCTGTAAACTCCTATCTAATGTTGTCGGAATAAACAGTCCAGTCAAAAGTTAGACATAACAGAAATGACAGAAATTACAGATACCTACAGTTGAAACTACACTCCTGGAAATGGAAAAAAGAACACATTGACACCGGTGTGTCAGACCCACCATACTTGCTCCGGACACTGCGAGAGGGCTGTACAAGCAATGATCACACGCACGGCACAGCGGACACACCAGGAACCGCGGTGTTGGCCGTCGAATGGCGCTAGCTGCGCAGCATTTGTGCACCGCCGCCGTCAGTGTCAGCCAGTTTGCCGTGACATACGGAGCTCCATCGCAGTCTTTAACACTGGTAGCATGCCGCGACAGCGTGGACGTGAACCGTATGTGCAGTTGACGGACTTTGAGCGAGGGCGTATAGTGGGCATGCGGGAGGCCGGGTGGACGTACCGCCGAATTGCTCAACACGTGGGGCGTGAGGTCTCCACAGTACATCGATGTTGTCGCCAGTGGTCGGCGGAAGGTGCACGTGCCCGTCGACCTGGGACCGGACCGCAGCGATGCACGGATGCACGCCAAGACCGTAGGATCCTACGCAGTGCCGTAGGGGACCGCACCGCCACTTCCCAGCAAATTAGGGACACTGTTGCTCCTGGGTATCGGCGAGGACCATTCGCAACCGTCTCCATGAAGCTGGGCTACGGTCCCGCACACCGTTAGGCCGTCTTCCGCTCACGCCCCAACATCGTGCAGCCCGCCTCCAGTGGTGTCGCGACAGGCGTGAATGGAGGGACGAATGGAGACGTGTCGTCTTCAGCGATGAGAGTCGCTTCTGCCTTGGTGCCAATGATGGTCGTATGCGTGTTTGGCGCCGTGCAGGTGAGCGCCACAATCAGGACTGCATACGACCGAGGCACACAGGGCCAACACCCGGCATCATGGTGTGGGGAGCGATCTCCTACACTGGCCGTACACCACTGGTGATCGTCGAGGGGACACTGAATAGTGCACGGTACATCCAAACCGTCATCGAACCCATCGTTCTACCATTCCTAGACCGGCAAGGGAACTTGCTGTTCCAACAGGACAATACACGTCCGCATGTATCCCGTGCCACCCAACGTGCTCTAGAAGGTGTAAGTCAACTACTCTGGCCAGCAAGATCTCCGGATCTGTCCCCCATTGAGCATGTTTGGGACTGGATGAAGCGTCGTCTCACGCGGTCTGCACGTCCAGCACGAACGCTGGTCCAACTGAGGCGCCAGGTGGAAATGGCATGGCAAACCGTTCCACAGGACTACATCCAGCATCTCTACGATCGTCTCCATGGGAGAATAGCAGCCTGCATTGCTGCGAAAGGTGGATATACACTGTACTAGTGCCGACATTGTGCATGCTCTGTTGCCTGTGTCTATGTGCCTGTGGTTCTGTCAGTGTGATCATGTGATGTATCTGACCCCAGGAATGTGTCAATAAAGTTTCCCCTTCCTGGGACAATGAATTCACGGTGTTCTTATTTCAATTTCCAGGAGTGTATTACCGCACACTTGTCTGATGGTGCTGGACAATGAAAGTGACGCTTCGTATACTGGTGAAGACCAGAGGAGGAAATGTTGTGGAGTAAATTTCCTCATCACCAGACTTTGCGTGTGTATCCCAGGTTAAACAGTCTCTCAATAATGAGTTTTCTCACAACAATGATTTTTATGGAAATAAATTCTTTTGATGAGGACGATGATTGTGGAGGCCTACTTGGTGCTATTCTTGACTACTAGACACCAGGTTTCTCCCTCTACATCCTCTCTCATTACTATTAACAACATAATCAGAAATTACTCTCTAGACATTCTGATCACAGTCACCAACACTAGACAACCACACACCTGACATACAGAAAAAAACAAGTTGCTGAAATAGCATCGAGTAGAAATGGGTGCAGTAGATAGTGAGCCACATGTAAAAGGAAGTTAATTTGGTAATTATAAAACACTTGCACACATAAAATGACATTTTAAATTAATAAAGAATAAAAAGATAAGGTGTGACAGCTGCAGGAATATAAATAGAGTACACTACAACTGTTCCCCTTTCACAAAATAAATCTGATAAGGAACAGGGCTAGTTGATTTCAGTTACCCATTGCAAAAACACAATTACAAAATAATCAATATCTTTCCAGTATACATTACAATGAAAACACTAATCCATCCATAGTACTACGAGAGCGCGCGACAAAGTAACGCCTCTAAATTTTTATGTGTAAACTCTTAAAGCGACCTTCTTGTCCCTCTGTCTGTGGCTCCAGGTGGGTAGAGGTCCCCCCTCCGGCCGAAATATTGCGGAGCCACCAGCTTAGGTGGCGCTGTTAGTTTTGAAGTAAGTGAGAGTGACAGTGGCACGGTTTTTGCAGGTGATGAGGCAGGTGGAGAAGTCGAAGGAGGTGAACAAGCACCTGGGCCCGTTCCTGAAGCGCGACAAGGCGGCCGAGGCGGAGGTGCACCGGCCGCCGGAGGCGACCGCCTGCGCCGGTCACCAGTGTCCCAACCAGCTGCTCGCCAAGCTCACCGACGCCGTCGCCGAGATCGTCAATAACGAGGTCAGCCGCTAGCCGCTGCAGGGTGGCGGGCGAACACTCAAATTACTTTATGTTAATCATATTTCGTAAATTCCTCAGAAAACAGTTCCTAGAACGTATAATAAAATAGAATGATTTCCGGTTACGCAGTGATGTGACTCTTAAACTCGCCGGCACACGGGCCCTCCTTTCGAACGTAAACGTTGAGCGTGACGAGTTCAACGTGCTGCTGAACGCTCAGAAACGCTGCCGCTTACGCACACGCTACACGTTCTTAATGTGGTATACGCGATCGCAGCGCGCTCCAACGGCAGTTCTCGGCTGTAAATGACTCGCACGTCACACTGTTTACGAAATTGACGAGTGGTAAAATTCCTTTGTTAGCTCTATTAAAACGCATATTAGCTCCCTTGTCCATTCGCTAGTCACGTTGTTCTACTCGTAGTATACATAAATAAAAACTTCCATACCCATGGACACTTTACAAGTCAATAAGGACATCGGCTTATAAAAGTTCCATTACAAATAGTGCGATACAAATTTACTATATTTCTCCACGTAAGGTAAAAATTATTTCATCATTTTCACTTTTTACTAAAATCCTAAGGTCAGTCTTACTAGATTACTCTTCCCATTCATCGTCATCTTTACAACATCTGAAGTGCAAAACTTAAAACAACAAAGTGTAAAATATCTTACTGTCGGTAGTGCAAGCTATCGTGTAAATTAAGCCACTCGAACAAACCCACTAATCAGAATGAGCGCATAAATTTGCATAATATCGAATATTATAGAATACACTTTTATTAAACTAAAAAGAAAGTATCAGATCCTATAAGAAAACGCGAAGATCAGTATTACTTTCCTTTTTTTTGTCCAGCTAGACGTAAATTGGCAACATACAGGGTGTTTCAAAAATGACCGATATATTTGAAACGGCAATAAAAACTAAACGAGCAGCGATAGAAATACACCGTTTGTTGCAATATGCTTGGGACAACAGTACATTTTCAGGCAGACAAACTTTCGAAATTACAGTAGTTACAATTTTCAACAACAGATGGCGCTGCGGTCTGGGAAACTCTATAGTACGATATTTTCCACATATCCACCATGCGTAGCAATAATATGGCGTAGTCTCTGAATGAAATTACCCGAAACCTTTGACAATGTGTCTGGCGGAATGGCTTCACATGCAGATGAGATTTACTGCTTCAGCTGTTCAATTGTTTCTGGATTCTGGCGGTACACCTGGTCTTTCAAGTGTCCCCACAGAAAGAAGTCACAGGGGTTCATGTCTGGCGAATAGGGAGGCCAATCCACGCCGCCTCCTGTATGTTTCGGATAGCCCAAAGCAATCACACGATCATCGAAATATTCATTCAGAAAATTAAAGACGTCGGCCGTGCGATGTGACCGGGCACCATCTTGCATAAACCACGAGGTGTTCGCAGTGTCGTCTAAGGCGGTTTGTACCGCCACAAATTCACGAAGAATGTCCAGATAGCGTGATGCAGTAATCGTTTCGGATCTGAAAAATGGGCCAATCATTCCTTTGGAAGAAATGGCGGCCCAAACCAGTACTTTTTGAGGATGCAGGGACGATGGGACTGCAACATGGGGCTTTTCGGTTCCCCATATGCGCCGGTTCTGTTTATTGACGAAGCCATCCAGGTAAAAATAAGCTTCGTCAGTAAACCAAATGCTGCCCACATGCATATCGCCGTCATCAATCCTGTGCACTATATCGTTAGCGAATGTCTCTCGTGCAGCAATGGTAGCGGCGCTGAGGGGATGCCGCGTTTGAATTTTGTATGGATAGAGGTGTAAACTCTGGCGCATGAGACGATACGTGGACGTTGGCGTCATTTGGACCGCAGCTGCAACACGGCGAACGGAAACCCGAGGCCGCTGTTGGATCACCTGCTGCACTAGCTGCGCGTTGCCCTCTGTGGTTGCCGTACGCGGTCGCCCTACCTTTCCAGCACGTTCATCCGTCACGTTCCCAGTCCGTTGAAATTTTTCAAACAGATCCTTTATTGTATCGCTTTTCGGTCCTTTGGTTACATTAAACCTCCGTTGAAAACTTCGTCTTGTTGCAACAATACTGTGTTCTAGGCGGTGGAATTCCAACACCAGAAAAATCCTCTGTTCTAAGGAATAAACCATGTTGTCTACAGCACACTTGCACGTTGTGAACAGCACACGCTTACAGCAGAAAGACGACGCACAGAATGGCGCACCCACAGACTGCGTTGTCTTCTATATCTTTCACATCACTTGCAACACCATCTGTTGTTGAAAATTGTAACTACTGTAATTTCGAAAGTTTGTCCGCCTGAAAATGTACTGTTGTCCCAAGCATATTGCAACAAACGGTGTACTTCTATCGCTGCTCGTTTAGTTTTTATTGCCGTTTCAAATATACCGGTCATTTTTGAAACACCCTGTACTAGTCCACATGTCACAGCTCTCGAATCTGTTCACTGCACTTTACCGGCCTTGAGTGTAATACGACCAAACTTTCCATTTTACAGTGTCCTGAGAGCTCTAATCTTAGACATGTTATTAACTGACATTAATTATAACAAACTCAAGCAGAAACATTGCATTTCTTCTGGATCCTCAGGGTGCCGTTGTCTTGAAACGGCATACTTCCCTAATACGCACGTTACAATAATTCTTTAACCTCCAATATCAGGTTTCCCGTCATTTTATTGCAACAATTCATACAACTGACGGCTTTTCGAGAGATCCTCAGTTTGCTGAGGCTTTAGCTGAAAGGCAATATGGCGTCTCGCGACACTGTACTGAAGAGAGATGGCGTGAACGTGACGTAGCTGACGTTCTTCCATCTCACAGGTCAACGTTCAAACGCACGTTCAGAATATCTATCATGCTAGATATTGCTCATCACTTTTGGAAAGACTCCCCAACGTGCTTTTTCCACGCAATGGCGTCAGGAACTCCGCGCGCTCAACGCTCAACACTGAACGTTCAAGTGCACGGTTCATGTAGGCGACGACTTAAAGTCTGTTGTGAACCACGACGGCTATTCGTTTATAATGCCCGATAAATCGCGAATTGGAAACCACTGTGAAAATCAAAAATGTTTCTTTTTCAACAGTTAGCTAAACTTTCCAGCTACTTCTATACATAGTCGCCGCTGCGACTGAGACATTTGTCGTAGCGTTGTACCAAGTTTCCAATGCGTAGTCATAGGAAGCAGGTGCCTGTGGTTTCTGCCAATTTTCTACGCTGGTCTGCAGCTCGTCATCTGTGCTAAAATGTTGTCTTTATAGCTAGCGGAACATGTGAGCAGAGATGAAACTCATATGAAGTCAAGTCCGGGCTATATGATGCGTAATCAAACATTTACCACCAAGAACGCCGCAAGAACGTCTTAATGCCACTGCACTGTGCGACCGAGACTTGTGATGAAGCAGGAAATGCATGTCAGTTACGTTATGCGGGCTGCACGAAATCTGATGAAACCTCTCAGCAGGCACTATCTTCTAGGCATCTTTACCTGCTCCCTGTGCGCTCAGTACTGAAAAGAGAGACTTGACGTGATCGACAGGCGTACCAAATACATTGCCCAACACATCTGCGCAAAGCTTCACCGGATTTTCACTGTGGTTTCCATTTCACTACCGATCGGCCTTTGTAAACCAATAGCCAGCGTATTTTATAACCGACAAGTAAGTCCCTGCTTCTTTAAAGAATCGAACGCTCATGTGTAAAAGAGCTTCAAACGTCTAATTACTTTACAAACGAGTTAATGTGTTAAATATTTGATGTTAAGCATGTAAGCGATACAAAATTAACAAAAGGCTTAAAGCAATGTTAAAAGTTTTTCATTATGAAACGCTGGTTGTATGTAATATGGGTAAGTTGCATTCCGTGTTAAGTAAGGCTAGTGTTTGACGCAACTTAATGTTTATGACGTTATGTCAATCGCATGAGAGTGGCGCTATTAGTGGCACTATGAGGATTCAAATCAAGCTTTCTTTAGATACCCTGTAACGGTCGTGAGCGTTAGTTACCTTTGAGATCGGACGTGGTGAGTTGATGACGGTCAAGAATGCCTTGAAGGCGACAAAGACGCCATTATCAACACTTCACTGAATTTGAACAAGGTCGCGTTAATAGGGCTACAAGAAGCTGGATGTTTCTTCTGCGATATTGCAGAAAGACTTGGCAGGAATGTAGCCACTGCACATGATTACTGGCAGCGGTGGTCACGAGAATGTACGATCGTAAGAAGACGTGCTTCTGGACGGCCACCTGGCACTGCCGAGAGGGAGGACCATCGTGTTCGGCGTATGGCTTTGCCGCATCGTACTGCACCTCCACCAGCAATCTGAGCAGCAGTTTGACCACAGTGGCGCAACAAGCTGTTACAGATCGGTTACTTCAAGGATAGCTCCGAGCCAAACACCCTTTAGCGTGCATTCCACTGACCCCAAACCACCGCCATTTCCGACTTCAGTAGTGTCAAGCGAGACCTCATTGGAGGGCAGAGCGGAAGTCTATTGTTTTCTGATGAAAGCTGGTTCTTCCTCGGAGCGGAAGTCTGTTGTTTTCTGACGAAAGCTGGTCCTTCCTCGGTGCCACTGATGGCCTCGTGTTGGTAAGAGAGAGGCCGTTTGAGGGCCTGCACCAACCAGTGTGCATGCTAGACACACTGGACCTATACCTTGTGTTATGGTCTGGAGTGCGAATTCCTATGACAGCAGGAGCACTCTCGTGGTTATCCCACTCACCAAGGCTGCAAAATTGTACGTCAGTCTGGTGATTTGACTTGCTATGCTGCCATTCATGAACAGCATTCCAGGGGGTGTTTTCCAATAGGATAACGTTCGCCCACATATCGCTATTGTAACACAACATGCTGTACAGGGTGCCGACATATTGCCTTGGCCTGCGCGATCACCATATCCGTCTCCAATCGAACACAAATGGGACATCATCGGACAGCACCAGCGTCATCCACAACCAGCGTTAACCGTCCCTGTATTGACCGACCATCCAACAGGCATGGAACTCCATCCCATAAACTGACATCTGGCACTTGAATAACACAATGCAGGGACGTCTGCAAGCTTGCATGCAACATTCTGGTGGATTCGTCCGTTATTAATGTGGAAGCATTTCACATCTGTAGTGGCTTTCTTAAGTTTGCATTAACCTATGATCTTGCAATGTACATCACCTAAATACGTTATCTAGACTAATATATTCCCGGAATTTCATTACCCTAAATTAATTATTTTTCGGTGTTTCAACATTGTTTCGTCAGTGTGAGTGTATTGTACAGTGACATAGTTTTGCAGGTACATTCAGTGATATGTATGGATACTGTCTGCAAACTGTACTGCGAACAGAGTCGGTATTAAAGAAATAATAAATTCAAAAGTCATGCTTGACTGAGGTCTATCTGTATGAGTAGCGGAAATGTAATAAGAGGTAAATTTTTTCCCTTTCAACGTTTTTTTTTTTGAGGGAGGGGGGGTTGTCGGCGAGAAAAAGTTTCGTAAAAGTTTAAAATTACGTGTAAAATGTTGCTGGAAATCACAAAGTGTTCTCGTTCTCAAATACTGGATGAATTAATTCCGAATATTTGAGTGCCGTCAGTTACGCTGCCTCAAGACAAACAAACAGTTTGTAACTGTAGTATGTACTTGTATTACAATGTTAAACCTTTAATGTAAGAGAATACTCGATGGGATTTACAAAGGGGGAATGGGCAGGCCAGTCTATTCGTCGATCATCCCCTCGTTCCAAGAACTTCTCCACCTTCGCTGTTCGACGCGGTCGCGCATTGTGTTGGGTCGGCGCAGGGGTGGATGTCAAGAAATAGGTGGATGCTGAGACAGACAGCAAAAATAATGAAAAGGACACGTAATATGTACGCAACTCTGGTTTACTTGAGTTCAGAAAATCTGATTATAGAGCAAACGATTCCGTGAGACAAGAGGATTTGTCGTATACAACAAGAGCAGAGGCTAACTAGTGAGGTTTCGAATGCACTGATATAACGCAACGAACAGGTTGGGCTGTCGTTGCTGCGGCGTCTTCTTAAGTTGGCACTGTAGTGTCGCTAGCCGCGCGTGTTGCACAATGTGCGTCTGGAACCGGCAGCAGGCTGGCAGCGCAGTCGCATGGGCTTCAGCCAACTTCCCGGCCTGCACTACCTGGCGTGGTATCGACACCACACACTGCCATCAATGAATATGAAGTCAGCGCCGAGTATAACCCTGGAAAAACGTGCATGGCGAAGGAGCACAGTGTCAGGCTCTCTTCATCTTCAGTAACCTGGTGTTCTGCGTGATTTTCTCCTATCCTGTCTGTTCGAGCACTTCCCCTAGATATTTAAAATGTGTTACTGTGTTGATCATACCATATTTTGTGTTTAAATTCAGTATTCTGAATTTCATGCATAAGAACTCTTGTTTTTTGAAAGGAGATCTGTAGCCCTACATTTTCTGCGCACTCTTTGAGTACTTCTATCTGCCTAATTGCTGTGGTTTCATTGTCTGCAAGTAGCGCCAGGTCGTCCGTGAGCCAACTTCCAATTCAACCTTGGGTCGTCCTGGTCGCACCTGCTTCATCTACATCTACATCTACATGGATACTCTGCAAATCACATTTAAGTGTCTGGCAGAGGGCTCATCGAACCACCTTCACAAATCTCTGTTATTCGAATCTCGTATCGCGCGGAAAGAATGAACACCTATATCTTTCCGTACAGCTCTGATTTTCCTTATTTTATCGTGGTGATCATTCCTCCCTATGTAGGTCGGTGTCAACAAAATATTTTCGCATTCGGAGGAGAAAGTTGGTGATTGGAATTTCGTGAGAAGATTCCGTCCCAACGAAAAACGCTTTTCTTTTAACGATTTCCAGCCCAAATCCTGTATCATTTCTGTGACACTCTCTCCCATATTTCGCGATAATACAAAACGTGCTGCCTTTCTCTGAACTTTTTCGATGTACTTCGTCAGTCCTATCTGGTAAGGATCCGACACCGCACAGCATTATTCTATGAGGACGGACAAGCGTAGTGTAGGCAGTCCCCTTAGTAGACCTGTTACATTTTCTAAGTGTCCTGCCAATAAAACGCAGTCTTTGGTAAGCCTTTCCCACAACATTTTCTGTGTGTTCCTTCCAATTTAAGTTGTTCGTAATTGTAATACCTAGGTATTCAATTGAATTTACAGCTTTTAGATTAGACTAATTTATCGTGTAACCGAAGTTTAACGAGTTCCTTTTAGCACTCATGTGGATGACCTCACACTGTTCGTTATTCAGGATCAACTGCCACCTCTCGCACCATTCAGATATTTTTTCTAAATCGTTTTGCAGTTCGTTTTGATCTTCTGATGACTTTATTAGTCGACAAACGACAGCGTCATCTGCAAACAACCGAGGGCGGCTGCTCAGATTGTCTCCCAAATCGTTTATATAGATAAGGGACAGCAAAGGGCCTATGTCACTACCTTGGGGAACGCCAGAAATCACTTCTGTTTTACTCGATGACTTTCTGTCAGTTACTGCGAACTGTGACTTCTCTGACAGGAAATCACAAATCTAGTCACATAACTGAGACGATATTCCATAAGCACGCAGTTTCCTTCCGGAAATCCAGAAATATGGAATTGATCTCAAATCCCTTGCCAATAGCACTCAACACTTCACGTGAATAAAGAGCTAGTTGTGTTTCACAGGAACGATGTTTTCTAAACCCATGTTGATTGTGTGTCAATAGACAGTTTTCTTCGAGGTAATTCATAATGTTCGAACACAATATATGTTCCAAAATCCTGCTACATATCGACGTTAACGATATGGGCCTGTAATTTAGTGGATTACTCATACTATCTTTCTTGAATATTGGTGTGACTTGTGCAACTTTCCAGTCTTTGGGTACGGATCTTTTGTCGAGCATCAGCATACTCCGAAAGGAACCTAATTGGTGTACAGTCTGGACCAGAAGACTTGCTTTTATTAAGTTATTTAAGTTGCTTCACTACTCCGAGGATATTTACTTCTACGTTACTCATGTTGGCAGCTGTTCTTGATTTCAGCTCTTTCTCCCATTTCTTAATGACTTTGTCCAATACCAAGTCGGAAAGGGGTGGTGAGAGAGCATCACCTTGACGCACTCCTGTCCTGATCTCAAATGGTTAAGAGATTTCCCCCTAAATTTCTGTTTTGATGTCGTGTTTGTCAGTATCTGTTTGATCAGTCGCAGTGTCTTGCTGTTCAAACCTTGTTCCTAAAGGATGTTGAACAATGACTGGCGGTCAACGGAGTCAACCGCTTTCTTGAAGTCAACGAAAGTGCATATTACTGGCGTATTTCAGAGGGCTTTGATTTTCAGCATAGTCTTCAAATTGGAGATTTGTTCTGCGCAGAAGCGACCAGGTCGACAGCCCGCCTGGTACTCTCCGATCTTGTGTTCCAGCTGGTTTTGTGTCCTTTTGAGTAGACATGTTGAAAGGGCCTTGTATGTGACTTGTAGTACGAAAATGCCCCCGTAATTATCTACGTCTGTGCGGTCGCCTTTTTCATGTAATGGATGAATCAGTGCGCATTTCCAGTCATCTGTCAACTTTTCTGATGTCCAGATGTCTGTGATAATCTGTGTGAGTTCTCTAAGTGAGTTTGGTCCGAGTTTCTTCAGTAGTTCGGCCACTATACCGTCTTCATCAGATGTTCTGTTGTTTTTGAGTTTTAAGATGTGTCTGTGGGCGTCCTCTTGTGTCGGGGGGCTAGTCAGTCCGTGTGCTTCTGTCAGTTCTTCCTCTAGGAACCTCTCTGTGGGTTCTGGGCAATTAAGAAGTTCTGAGAAATACTGTGCCAACACCTTTCAGTTATCCTTAATTGTCAGTGGCTACTTTCCATCACTTTTCCTGAAGCAGAGGTCCGGTGATGTATATCCTCGGATTTGCCCTGCAAACGTCCTGTAGAAATCTCTAGTAGTTACGGAAGTTGTCCTCTATGGATTCCAACTGTTCTTTCATGAATTTTCTCTTGACTTGTCTGATAATTTTTGCGGTTTTTCGTGTTTTGTTGAAAGTCTGTAAATTTTCTGGGGATTTTTTGCTATTGTGTTTCTGGTATGCAGCTTTCCTAGTGACCTGTGCATTCTCGCAGTCGGTGCCCCACCAAGGATGTTTGGTGTTCTTCTTCAGAGGATTGAGGGCTTGAGCTTTTTCTGTGATTTTTCGGTGGAATTTTGTCAGTCATTTACATGTTCTTTTTCCCAGACTTCTTTCACTCCAGATTCTGCGATATTCTTTGTGTCAAATTTGATTTTCTTACTGAAAGTTCTCTTTGGGGTGAATTTGACTTTGACACGTGTGAGGTAATGATCCGAGTCGATATAGGCTCCCCTGCGTACATGCACATTGTAGATCTCTTTTTGTACTGGGTAGCAGATTGCCACATGGTCGATTTGAGCTCACCTAATTGCTGGGCTTGTGAGAAACAGGTTTTCTGTTTATAGGGTCTTTTCTGAGGGATGCCGACATGAGGCTGAGGTTGTTCTGTTGGCAGAGTTCTATGAGTCATGTGCCATTTTTTTTAGTAAATTTATGCGCTGAATAATTTCCGACTGTTTTCCTGTGTCGTTATTCTCTGACGATCTGTGCATTAAAGTCACCAAGGAGGAGTTTGATGTCATCCCTGGGGACTTTGGACATCACTTTCTCGAGGGTCCACCAGAATTTTTCTGCGGCCTGCGGTTCTTTCTTGTTACTCTGGGTAGTGGGGGCGTGTGCGTTGATCAGTGTGTACTTTTTGTTGGCGCACTGAAGCCGCATAGTCATCAGTCGGTAGTTTACAGGTGCAACTTCTTTTATTTATTCGACTATGGTCTTGTGAACCATGAAGGGTATCCCCGATAGTGGAGGGCCTTTTGTAACGCGCCTGTCAGTTTTGCTTTTGAAGACGCGGTATTTGCCGTAGTCCGTGGTGTCTTCGTCTGTAATACGTGTCTCTTGAAGCGCAAGGATTACAATCTTCTGTCTATTGTGTTCACTAGGTCGTACAGCTTTCCAGGCAGTATGAGAGTCTAAATGTTGAGAGTCCCTAAGTATGTTGTTATTTTGAGTGAGAGTTTGCCAGACAACTCTGATTTTCTCTGTATTCGTGGAATCCCGGGTCCCACAGAATCCGAATGCCCGGTTGCCGTCTGTTAGCGGATGGATTGTTTACCACCTGGAGTATTGCTGTTATTACTTGCACGAACCATGGTTGCCTGTAAGCAATGGTGTACAGTGGTTGCCCACTAGGTATGTTAGAACAAGGGATTGGAGCACATGTTGCAGCCGCACCTCTTGGTGAACACACGCTGACCATACTGCCGCTTGCTCCAAGTCAGACACAGCATGGATTTTGGTTGTCATTTTGGTCCGCGGGTGGTGTTTTATTTCCCACCCACGCTGCAAATCTACCGGGCATTTCCCTGTCCGCCACCTGGGGACGCGCCAGATGAGGATTGACTGGCCTATTTGATTTATTATTTTGATAATGCGTATGTCTGAGTGAGTCAGAATATTTCAGTCTTTGTTCGATGTCTGCGTTTATACACGAAATAATAGCGATTAAAAACCGGATATTGATTATTTGAGAAACCGGTTATTTTGAGCGATTTTAACTGTTAGTTAAAATAGAGTTAAAAAAAGGGACAGTATAACCGAAAACCGGTTGTTTTAGCGATAACCGCCATCCCTCGACAATTCACGACCGCAGTGAACAGCGCAGGTGGAGCAGCTCTTGGAATGAGAGGATATTCGGCGAATGGGTGGCGTGGCTCGCCTTCCCCCCCCCCCCCCTCTCCCAACCCGAAATAAATCCCACTGAGAACGTGTAGCTTGCGTTGGGGAGACATATTTCAGCATGTCCACACGCACCAACAGGTATCCAGGTTCACGTTCACCAACAGCTTTCCAGCAGTTGTCAACCGCGTGTGACGTGTCGTATAGTGTTTACGTAGTGTATTGCGTTATGGTTTCAATGCAAATGCTTCAAATGCAAATGAAAGTTAAAGTTACTATCGTTGATACTTGAGTTAAAAACTGATAATTTCTGAGAAACCACTTTAATACTCAAACACAATTATGACGCCAACAAAACTGTGATGCTATGTCAATATTTTTAACTATTTGTAGGTGAGAGCTCAAAAGGTTTGCGTAAATTACTTCTACACACATCAGAGCAATAAATTTCAGCAGAGCATGAATTAATAAAGTTCTCAGCGATTTCACTCGGAATGGATTCTTTGTATGTGAAGGTATATTACACTGTTGCTTATTTTCATTTCGCAACCAGCCTCTATTTTTAATTAATTTTCCGTGATCGCTGTGGTGCGAATACGGTAAGCTGAATGTACTCGGCAGCGTATGACCAGTACGGCGACTGTTTTTACAAAAACCAAGAAATTTTGTTATTAAACATTTACCTTTGACCTTGGATAAAGATTGAATGAACTTTTTCATATGTAAGTCGTCTTGAAGAGCCATAATTGACAAAATTAGTTAGGCCAATAGCAATGGCGGTCAACAATGGAGGACTGATGCTACGTAAACTATTTTAAATATCTCAAGTGAGGGTACTATATTACAAATAAGCCAAGTTTTTATAATGAACAAATATACTACTGTATTCTGAAAGCGCTTAAGTAAACAATTCATACAATTATTGTTAACAGAGTTATCTTTGTTCGCTGAACAACAGAAGGAAAGAATAGTAATTGTTAATGACTTTTGTAGTCGGAATCAGTGACCTTACGGTCATAGCAATAGTTCATCAGCGTCGCTGATCACCTTTTATCACTCGCTTGACGCGATTTGTTTCTTTTCGTACAGTACTTTCAGTTTACCACACAGATCAAAAATTATTCTGTCGGGGCAATGAAAGGTTTTTCAACATTGAAAATATAACTTTTTTAGAATCACTCGATGAATAGTTTTGGGCCGATACCCATTTTCAAATCTTTATAACATAGTTATAAATGATATTTCCGAAAATGTAAAAACCATGTCAAAAATGTGCAAAGGAACAGTTACAGCGCATACAGGTAAGTTATCTGTATGCGCTGTAACTGTTCGTTTGCACATTTTTACTATATTAGCATCAATTGAAAATGGGTAGCAGCCCAAAACTAATCTAGTAAATAAACAGAGTGATATTTGCATTTTTGGACTGGTTTTTCGTTGTACTGATTAACAGAAGTTTCTGACCCACAACTATTCCAGCATGTTGGTAGTTCGTAACTATTCTGTCGGTTTTGCAGTAAATCCTAACCGGGTGACAGTATGGTTCCCCCTGGACCCTTATTGTCACTAACATGACATGTTCATGGCTTTATAGGCCATTATTTGTCGACCGTAGTTCAACAATTTCACAAATATTTTTAGTAAACAAGTATATAAATTGTCAATTAGTTCATCATTACATGAATACGTAGATAAATTAAAGAATTTCTACAAAGCGACACAAGAATTGTTTTCACATTTTGTTTAGTATACGGTTTCTTGTTATTTAGCAAAAGGTTTGAGTTCTTCTTTGTGTTCTATTAAACATGGTGTATGCTATTGTGATTAGTATAGTCTACGTGAATATAGTTCGGAATAAGCTTTGTAGTATTCCTGGGAAAACTATCTTTGCTCCCCCATTTGGGTTTTCGGGCGTGATAAACCCAGGAAGAAAACCACCCCAAAGCTTCAGACTTCATTCATTACAGTACTGTTGTGTCCGTTAACTTTGTATATGGTTGTGAATCTTCATTGCGTTATCATCATTAAGGTATACTATTTCACTGATATATTTACAGAATAGAATTATACAGTTTCGCACAAGTTTTACAGATTTTTCCCCGAATATCATTCGTCAGTAGCACTGAAATGTCTTTGAGGTTATTACCTTTGGCTTTTTTTTTTTTTTTTTTTTTGCAATACTGCCCATGTTTCGATTACAGGATTTCAACAAAGTTTTACTGTACATTCTTCTTCCTTGATTGCAATTATGGTCTCGATGACGGTCTTCAGCTCACGTCGTGTGGTGGTCTGGAACACTCCTGCAGCTGGTTCTGGTGCGGTTCGGTGCGAGTCAGCGGTCAGGAAAGCATGCTGCTTGACGTTCTCTGCAGTTCAGGTAGCAGCTTCTTCTACGTCTCAGGTTGCCGAATAATCACGAAATAACGAACAACAGCGTTAATCCACATAGTTTATACCAAACTACCTGTAAGGAAGGAAATTAGCATTTCTGTTTCACACTTTACTCGCTCTTGTTGTAGTTTATGTGTCTGTATGTGGCTTTATTGATTACATATATTCCAGCTTAGTTTCTGCAGATATGGCTATTTTCGTATACTGATTTTATAGGACCAAAACACGCTGCATCACTGAATTACATTGCGTTAAGCGCCCGTCAACGAAGCGTGCGCTATTATTTGTTTATTTATTTATTTCGTTGTCTGTCGTGGCGCTCACAGCAGCCGCTCGACGATGTGAATCGTTGAGCGCTGAATCAGTAGTCTGCTCCACAAACTTTTATCACCAAGTTAACTTTGGCTTATAAATTGCTCATAGTCCAGGTCTGAACAACAATTTAAGTTATACATTAATTAATTAGAACTTCAACGCCTTTTCGCTCATGTTAAGATACTCATATTACTCATAGAGCGTTTTTCAACTCACTGACGGCACTCCATAATATGGCTAATCAGTCCACTTATACTTCTCGCTGACAACACTGTTCGCAACAACTGCATGTTCCAGCGTACGTAAGCTCTTTTCTACCACCGTACTTTCTTTTATCAAATCTACATGTAAGTACTGTTCTTTCCACTTGAATATTACTATTGTTTTCTGACTTTGTTACTGTAAAAACATCTGATGAAATTTTCAACAATGATGCACTTTTACATGCTCGTTATCATTACAACCAATGATGACGCATGATTGTATAGCGTCCTCTGCCCAAATTACTTAAACATACCGGATTATACGTGCCGAGTATGTTGTACAGTGTTGTTACTAATTCATTCAACCTAACCTAACCCAACCTAACCTAACCTAACCTAACCTAACCTAACCTACCCTATAGGGTACATTTAGGCACCATCATTATGTTAGTGCTTATGCTACATTATGGTTTCAAACATACAATTTAGTGGGTTCTGTATGTTTACACATGAAATACACAGTATTATATACTACATACACAAATATATAAGGAGTCCGCAGCTCGTGGTTGTGCGGTAGCGTTCTCGCTTCCCACGCCCGGGTTCCCGGGTTCGATTCCCGGCGGGGTAAGGGATTTTCTCTGCCTCGTGATGACTGGGTGTTGTGTGATGTCCTTAGGTTAGTTAAGTTTAAGTAGTTCTAGGGGACTGATGACCATAGATGTTAAGTCCCATAGTGCTCAGAGCCAATAAATAAGGCCATACGGGTAAATATTTAAAATAAGAGAAAAATGTCTTTACTCTATTTACTTAATGGATCTGTCATTACTATTCATTTATAGTCTGATGGAATGACAATCATTTCTTGGCA
The DNA here is from genome assembly GCF_023898315.1 of Schistocerca nitens. Classification (NCBI taxonomy): domain Eukaryota; kingdom Metazoa; phylum Arthropoda; class Insecta; order Orthoptera; family Acrididae; genus Schistocerca; species Schistocerca nitens. The sequence goes on along the minus strand of NC_064614.1, from coordinate 658,286,081 downwards.
GAGTACCACTTGCACTTCATCAGATGTGCATGCGCCAGAAAGTAACATCCTTCTTGAGGAATACTTATTATTTTGTGTGACCCAGAGTACAGTAGGTGCCTCTTTTTATTCTACTTCCTTAACAATGAAGCCTTAGGGTTTGACCTAATTAATACTAGGTTGCCTATCTGGTAAGATTGTAACTTTTCTGTCGAAATTTATCTTGCGAATACGAGCTTGTTCTGACAAGTTAGCAAGAGCTTGTTGTATCTTGGGTTTCCTGTTTTGCATTCTCGCTTGGGAAACGAGGTAGATCATTAATCTATTCATTTGACTCTACTGCCTCGAGCATTAGTTCATTAGGTGGAAAGTCAGTACAAATGAGGGGTAAATTATTATAGATGGTTCAAAAGAAGCATCATATTCTATCCATCTATTCTGTCTGCCAGAAGCATATGTTCTAATGACATGATTAAATTGAAGGCTCGTTCCACCGGACTACTGCTCGGAGATAAGGGCGATATCAGGATACGCGTAACGTAGTGCGCTTGCATGAAATCTTTCCACTGGTGAAGTATGAAGCGTTATCAGACACGATGGCAGCAGGTTCATTAATAGACATCAAATAATCAGAAGCAATTTTCCTGCTTGCGGACGAAACGCGGTATAATTTAATATGCTGGGTAAAGAGATCGTGCAAAGCAACCAAATACTTCATTTCTCCTCTAGTTGTCGGTAGAGGTCCAGTGTCATCGAGGGCAGTTAACTGGGGAGATTAAGTAGGTAGGACAGGATGCAGTTAAGTTCAACAACGCACATTAGTAGGTTTAGCTTTATGACAAATAGTATATGTTCTAATTACCCGCTGCACATGTCTCTTTAAATTTTGATAGTGGTAATAGGTAGCTGTCTTATTCATACATTTTATTATATCAAAATTACTCCTTAAGTTGTGAGTACACCAGATGTGATGTCTTCGGGACTATCTTCTGTTATGCAGACACACCATTTGTCCTCTGTTTATGTCCTGCTTATGAAACAGTACCTCGACCTGTAACTGATAACATTAATGAAACATACTTGTCTTTATGATGTGGCCTGTCTTTATGATGTGTTTAAAATTCCTCCACAGTGTGTCTACATCTTGCAGTTTGTCGAGATCTTTGCACGTATTTAAAATTCTTTGCCTGTATGTGGCATACTTTAAGCAACACTCTAAATTCAGTCGATTTTTCGACCATGTCGGCGAATTCTGGCAGACCCTGTGGCGGGCGAGACAATGCGTCCGCAACATTATCCTGCCCTCTGATGCGGTGAATTTCAAAACCGTACTCTTGCAGAGCCAGCGTCCATCTCGATAGTCCAGCATGTAATAACTTCCACAATAATAAGAAGCTTAACGCCTGGTGGTCACAAAAGACTTTTATATGCTTGCCGTACATATAATATGGAAGCTTCTTGAATGTCCACACGACGACTAAAGCTTCCAGCTCAGTGACTGTATATGGTCTTTCACAGCCTGATAAGCTTCTACTTGCGAACCCAGTAATACGCTTTCTACTTTTCCTGACATGTCTGTGGTTTGCAAAAAGGCAAGCGCCAGCGCCGAATCCACAAGTCGATGCATCTGTCGCAAGACAGAAATCTTTAATCATATCAGGGTGCTGCAATATATCTGCTTTCACTAGAGCTTGTTTGATGTTATCAAACGCTTCTTTACAAGAATCATTCCAGCACCAGTGAGCATTTTTCTTTAGTATACTCAAAAGTGCATCACTGTTAAGTAATTGTGCCGGCACAAAACGCCTAAAGATGGAGTCCGTTGAACGCTTTCAATTGCATTCTTATTCCTGGGTGCGGGAAGTTTTCTATTGCTTCTACCTTTCCCAGTGCGAGTACAATACCATTTGAAGAAATGACATAGCCCAGGGACTTTATCTCCTGACACCCGAGCTTAGATTTCTTTAAATTTGCAGTCGCTCCTGCATTCCCATATTACCTCGAAATTTTTTCTACTAGTTCCATATGTTCCTCCCAGATTCCAGTGGCCATGTGGCCATAAGTAGATCATCTACATATACGTGATTCGGTCAAGCAATTCTGGCCCTAGCACTAAGTCAAGCGCTGCAATGAATATGCCTGCGCTTACATTCAAACCAAATGGTAAAACTTTAACTCCGCCCAGCGAAAATAAACGCAGTGTATTTACGTGAGGGCTCCGACAACATTATCTGCCAGTAAGAAGAAAGCAGATTGATCGAACTGAAGTACTGTGTAGCAAAAAACGTTTGGATCTGTCCATCCAAGTTCTCAGGTCGGGTTCTCACCGGTATGATGATCTTATTGATGTCTCGTGTATCGAGCACCAAACTAATGCTACCATCCGCTTTAGCTACAGCTAGTAGCGAACTACTATAGTGTGAGTAAGATGTCTCTATTACTTCCCATTCTAACATTTTGCGTACCTCTCTGATTGACGGCGTCTTTCTGTGTCCACGGCTCTGAATATGCGGCATGGCAATAAGTCTGGTAATCACAGACTTACATGAAATAAATGTATCCTCTAATAACCACAAGTTACTCTGAGAATACTTCAGCATGTTTATATAATAACTCAGCTAATTCTTTTCGTTGCATAGTACTCAGGTAATCAGATTCTGATACTTTGTCTTCTGTCGGACTATTAATGGTTTTCGTGTCTCTATTTTGGTCAGCCACGTAGTTACAATGACCCTCTTGCAATTGATCATCGTGTAAGAACAAAATTCATGTTCGATCAAACTTTATTTTAACAGCAATACAATATTTGCTATGCATGTCTACATTCTTAATTAATTTCAGTACTATTTCTTCTCCATGGTTCATCAGTCGAAAAAGTCCACGTGAGAGGTCTATTTGTACGGTCCTCTCCCACATGAATTCCCATCCCAGCTTCACAGTAACGGATCAAAAATGGTTCAAATGGCTCTGAGCACTATGCGACTTAACTTCTGAGGTCATCAGTCGCCTAGAACTTAGAACTAATTAAACCTAACTAACCTAATGCCCGAGGCAGGATTCGAACCTGCGACCGTAGCGGTCGCTCGGTTCCAGACTGTAGCGCCTAGAACCGCATGGCCACTCCGGCCGGCAGTAACGGATCAGTGATTCACTAAGAGAAAAGTCCAATTGATAGCTCATTTCCAAATAATACACTCCTGGAAATTGAAATAAGAACACCGTGAATTCATTGTCCCAGGAAGGGGAAACTTTATTGACACATTCCTGGGGTCAGATACATCACATGATCACACTGACAGAACCACAGGCACATAGACACAGGCAACAGAGCATGCACAATGTCGGCACTAGTACAGTGTATATCCACCTTTCGCAGCAATGCAGGCTGCTATTCTCCCATGGAGACGATCGTAGAGATGCTGGATGTAGTCCTGTGGAACGCCTTGCCATGCCATTTCCACCTGGCGCCTCAGTTGGACCAGCGTTAGTGCTGGACGTGCAGACCGCGTGAGACGACGCTTCATCCAGTCCCAAACATGCTCAATGGGGGACAGATCCGGAGATCTTTCTGGCCAGGGTAGTTGACTTACACCTTCTAGAGCACGTTGGGTGGCACGGGATACATGCGGACGTGCATTGTCCTGTTGGAACAGCAAGTTCCCTTGCCGGTCTAGGAATGGTAGAACGATGGGTTCGATGACGGTTTGGATGTACCGTGCACTATTCAGTGTCCCCTCGACGATCACCAGTGGTGTACGGCCAGTGTAGGAGATCGCTCCCCACACCATGATGCCGGGTGTTGGCCCTGTGTGCCTCGGTCGTATGCAGTCCTGATTGTGGCGCTCACCTGCACGGCGCCAAACACGCATACGACCATCATTGGCACCAAGGCAGAAGCGACTCTCATCGCTGAAGACGACACGTCTCCATTCGTCCCTCCATTCACGCCTGTCGCGACACCACTGGAGGCGGGCTGCACGATGTTGGGGCGTGAGCGGAAGACGGCCTAACGGTGTGCGGGACCGTAGCCCAGCTTCATGGAGACGGTTGCGAATGGTCCTCGCCGATACCCCAGGAGCAACAGTGTCCCTAATTTGCTGGGAAGTGGCGGTGCGGTCCCCTACGGCACTGCGTAGGATCCTACGGTCTTGGCGTGCATCCGTGCGTCGCTGCGGTCCGGTCCCAGGTCGACGGGCACGTGCACCTTCCGCCGACCACTGGCGACAACATCGATGTACTGTGGAGACCTCACGCCCCACGTGTTGAGCAATTCGGCGGTACGTCCACCCGGCCTCCCGTATGCCCACTATACGCCCTCGCTCAAAGTCCGTCAACTGCACATACGGTTCAAGTCCACGCTGTCGCGGCATGCTACCAGTGTTAAAGACTGCGATGGAGCTCCGTATGCCACGGCAAACTGGCTGACACTGACGGCGGCGGTGCACAAATGCTGCGCAGCTAGCGCCATTCGACGGCCAACACCGCGGTTCCTGGTGTGTCCGCTGTGCCGTGTGTGTGATCATTGCTTGTACAGCCCTCTCGCAGTGTCCGGAGCAAGTATGGTGGGTCTGACACACCGGTGTCAATGTGTTCTTTTTTCCATTTCCAGGAGTGTAGCTCGACTTGCACCTGGTAACTAATGACTCAACTTGCACCTGGTAACGAATGAGTTGGCTTTTCGTACCGTTTGCACCTACCACTTTGCAGTCCTGCACTGGAGAAATAGGTACACGTTTTACCTGGTTGGCCTATTTAAAGAAACTTATCTCCGTAACTGACTCGGATGCGCCAGTGTCTATTATCATGTGGACGCCTATACCGTTATCGAATCATTAGTGGCAGTTAGTACTAACTCGACTTTCTCGCTAGCACAATTACGGGTTTCTTCCGAGAGCTCCTGCTGTAAATCTTTCCCGTCATTGCACCGTAACATGCATAGGTTTCGTTGTCGGCCAGTGCCTTCATTTCTGACGAAGGCGAACAGAGTTCGCGTAAAATTTGACGCCCGCTGTCGCTTTTTATTCTCGGTATCTGTCAGATCTATAATACGCACTCTTTGTATTGGGCTTTGGTTTTGATGCACATTCTGCTGTGGCGATTGCCATTGCTGCTGATAATTTTTATCAGGCAACGGTATAGCCGATACTTGATTTATATGTTGTTGCTGTGGTGGTGGCCCAGCGCTAGGATTCCATCCATTGAGTCCTAGGTCCTGCCACGACCCATTCGTTGCATGTTTTTATTCCGGTTATTATTCTTATAGCCGTTGTCGTTCCTTCTTTTCCTGTTCAAAGCCATTACTACTACCGTTTTGACAGTTGCCATTATTGTTGTGATTATTATGGTAACTGTTACTATTGCCATCAAACTGTAGCCCATTATTATGATTCGGACTAGATTCTGTAATCTAGAACCACCGTTTCTTGGACTACCATCATTCCAGCGGTTGGCATGATTCCAGTTACTCTTATTATTAGGCTGGTCTCAACCATTACTATTACACGACTTCTAAGCATCTTTCTATATTAAGTCTAGTGAATCTATCACAGATAAGAAATTTTTTAACATATATGTCAGGTTCAATCACCAATTTCTCTCTAATATTTACTGGCCAAACATGCCTCAAGTATTCGCAGTACATCGCTATGCGAGATAGGCTCGTCCCAGTCTCTCATAAGATTAATGTATTTCTCAGAATGCCGTCTGAGGCCCTCTATCTTGAGATTATATGGTCCTGGGCTGTGAACTACTTTTCTTAGAGGTTCTTGTACGGAAGGTGGCCAAAAGCGTTCCAAGAAAGCTCTTTCAAATTCCGTGAATGTATCACATGTTTGCATTGTGGATAGCACCCAAATGACGCATCTTTAGTGTTATGCAAGATTGTAAACTGCATTCTCTGACATTCTGTTCATGACTGCGGTAGTACATTCCTAAAACCTTTATGAAACCTACTGGGTGAATATTTTTCTTGCTGTCTTCATTAAATGTTTGAAATTGCCTGTGTTTTATAAGGCTTTCTTTTTTCATAAGATTTGTAAATGTAGTCATCCCTTGTTCAGGGCTAGCTAGATTCCTACGTATTTTTGATGTCCATGGGTAAATGACCTCATGTCATTTCCATGCATCGGTTCATAAACTGGTTGTGACAGAGGTGTTTCCATAGTGCGATGCAGCCTTGGAGAGACTCCGCGCAGGATACGGTAGCTGTTGCGCAGTGACCAATTTGCGTCCAAAGCGTAGGGCGAGTTCATTCGTTTGTTCGGAAGGGGAGGCCAACACTTTTTGCCACCTTCTGGCCGGTCGCCGATGACAGAATCGAGGCGCACACCCTGCAATCTTTCTCAAACGATTTTACAGAAACTAGTTGGTAAAAAAAAAAATCATTTTTGCTTTACATGTAGCTTTATATGTCAAGTCCATCGTGATGTGCCCATCATTTCGTTAATGGTCATAGTTACTGTGATATTTATATGGAAGTAAGACACTATGCAAAATTTGGAAAAGTTTGTCATGAAAAATATGGATGGTTACGATTTTGCTTTTGGTGCATATTACATATGTTGCTGTGTGTGAAATTTAGCAAATATATTGTATTTTTCTTTAGCCTTTGGTGGAGGTCTCTATCTGTCACTAGCCTCGAGAAATCTGACGTAGCACACTAATTAGCGATCGCGCTGCCCCAGCGATAAAGCCAGAGTGAAATACGTATAACATTCTTCATATTTCATAAACGGCTTAAGATATCGAAATGAGACTTTCGAAAATGATAGCATGCAAAGAGGAGAGTATTTTTCCACGTGGTTATTATGCAAAACTTCATTATCTACCAGGTTCTTCCACTAATTACAGACTTTTTCGATGAAAGAATGTAATTTTTTTAGGGCAATCGGCAGCTGGTGAAACGAGAAATGCTATGGGTTTTGGAACGACATATGTGAGACATTACATGTTTATTCTGTACCGACGATGTGCTTTTTCATTAGGTACTGAGCTTACTTTTCCTCAGCTCTTCACTTAATAAACTTAGTAAACCACTGTTTTAGAATTCTCTCATAATTGCACCTGCACCGCATGTTAGTTAGGCGAGACTGTGTATGCGGTGTTTCAGCAAAAGAAGCAAATTTTAACTGGACAACAAGAGAACTGTATAGCTTTCACTCAAAATTCGCTCTCATGATGCTTCTCTGAAAGTTACAAATGGTTAACAAGCCAGGCGAAAATAAATCGCTGCATTTCGGCGAAATTCTTTTTAGATACCAAACAAAACAGAAGTGACAGGTCTTTCTGAATGGTGACCTTGCAAGTGTGGGCGTGGAGGTTCCCCGCTTAATATTTACAAAAAATGTGAGCGTGGGCTTCAGTTTAGTACGACTCTTTCCCTGCAGCTATCGGCATTTCCCCTACACCGCCTGTCCTGTAACCCCCACCACTACCCCTCTCCCCTCGCGTGCATCTACCGGCCACAGTATTCTGAGCAGACCATACATTCCATTGTTCAACAGTGTATCATTACACACTGTCTGTTCAGTTTCTGTGACCAGATACTGCCTATTACTTTGCCACTCTGGGAAAGAAGATTGTAACATACTTTTAACGTTGGCTAACTCCCCACGCAAACCTTGCCAAGTGTCTCCTTGACCAACGGTAACTCTCACATTAGCATTTCCCGTTTGACTCTTTTTCAGTGGGACCCTTCATACCTGAAGACATTTCTTCCACGATAGAAGTGACGTCCCTAACTCGCTCTTCGATGTTACTATGTGCGAGCTGTATGTTACCTACATCTTTCAATCTGTTGTGGAAAGCCCTTGCAGCTTTGCTGCACGGATGTTACCTCAGTTCGCACCTTGTCCAACTATCCGCTTAGAGCATCAGCGATAACTTTACCTCTGGCGTCTAATACCATATTCATTCGTTTCTCCATTTCTGCATTTCGAGTAGTTAGAGCTACATTTAACTGTCTAACTACACTCCTGGAAATGAAAAAAAGAACACATTGACACCGGTGTGTCAGACCCACCATACTTGCTCCGGACACTGCGAGAGGGCTGTACAAGCAATGATCACACGCACGGCACAGCGGACACACCAGGAACCGCGGTGTTGGCCGTCGAATGGCGCTAGCTGCGCAGCATTTGTGCACCGCCGCCGTCAGTGTCAGCCAGTTTGCCGTGGCATACGGAGCTCCATCGCAGTCTTTAACACTGGTAGCATGCCGCGACAGCGTGGACGTGAACCGTATGTGCAGTTGACGGACTTTGAGCGAGGGCGTATAGTGGGCATGCGGGAGGCCGGGTGGACGTACCGCCGAATTGCTCAACACGTGGGGCGTGAGGTCTCCACAGTACATCGATGTTGTCGCCAGTGGTCGGCGGAAGGTGCACGTACCCGTCGACCTGGGACCGGACCGCAGCGACGCACGGATGCACGCCAAGACCGTAGGATCCTACGCAGTGCCGTAGGGGACCGTACCGCCACTTCCCAGCAAATTAGGGACACTGCTGCTCCTGGGATATCGGCGAGGACCATTCGTAACCGTCTCCATGAAGCTGGGCTACGGTCCCGCACACCGTTAGGCCGTCTTCCGCTCACGCCCCAACATCGTGCAGCCCGCCTCCAGTGGTGTCGCGACAGGCGTGAATGGAGGGACGAATGGAGACGTGTCGTCTTCAGCGATGAGAGTCGCTTCTGCCTTGGTGCCAATGATGGTCGTATGCGTGTTTGGCGCCGTGCAGGTGAGCGCCACAATCAGGACTGCATACGACCGAGGCACACAGGGCCTACACCCGGCATCATGGTGTGGGGAGCGATCTTCTACACTGGCCGTACACCACTGGTGATCGTCGAGGGGACACTGAATAGTGCACGGTACATCCAAACCGTCATCGAACCCATCGTTCTACCATTCCTAGACCGGCAAGGGAACTTGCTGTTCCAACAGGACAATGCACGTCCGCATGTATCCCGTGCCGTGCTCTAGAAGGTGTAAGGCAACTACCCTGGCCAGCAAGATCTCCGGATCTGTCCCCCATTGAGCATGTTTGGGACTGGATGAAGCGTCGTCTCACGCGGTCTGCACGTCCGGCACGAACGCTGGTCCAACTGAGGCGCCATGTGGAAATGGCATGGCAAGCCGTTCCACAGGACTACATCCAGCATCTCTACGATCGTCTCCTTGGGAGAATAGCAGCCTGCATTGCTGCGAAAGGTGGATATACACTGTACTAGTGCCGACATTGTGCATGCTCTATTGCCTGTGTCTATGTGCCTGTGGTTCTGTCAGTGTGATCATGTGATGTATCTGACCCCAGGAATGTGTCAATAAAGTTTCCCCTTCCTGGGACAATGAATTCACGGTGTTCTTATTTCAATTTCCAGGAGTGTAACTCCTTCTCTCTTAATTTCTTTCTCTTTTCCCTTTCCTCTTCCATAAATTCGTATTTACTATCTCTTTCCTTTTCAATAAGTTCTACATAGCTTCTTTATAAGCCGAGCATGCCTGTCTTCAGGTTCTTGTTCGATTAAAGCCTGATTACTATAGTTTCTCGTTCTCATCCAAGCCTAGCTTGCTTCTCTTCGCGCTCTCTTTCCCCTGTTCCTGACTTTCGAACTAAGTGCGAAACTATGTCTTTTTCTAGTTTTGGATGTGTCGAAAGGTTAGCTTCCTCCACCCCCATCACAGACATGCTTGCAACACGATCACTGTGGCTATAGTGTATGTGTTGCTACTTCCTCCTGCTTCTTGCTCAGTGGCAATAGCAGTTTGGTCTATTTCGTACTTATCTTATTCCTCAGTCGGAATTTCAGCTGCTAACTGTGTGTTATCTGTTCGTTGTCAGTTTCATGAACAACTTCCTGTTGGTCGGCGTCGCAAATTTCGTCGACGTCATTACGTTCTTTATGCTTTGGTCTAACCATATTGTCAAATTTGTGTAATGTTTCACACGTTATCACACAATAAATACACAACTTAATATTAAACACAGGTATATACACAGAAATTGTCAACAAAACCACTTTCTAGCGTTTGTCAGATCAGGATAACAGCTTTTTTGTTCTCTCGCAGTTGCTACTTCGCACGCTAGTCGCGCCAACTTAAAAACTTTTAATTGCGCATACGTCGTAGTACTGTTGATAAACGACCTGAAGAGACATACATACGCGTACCTTACCTGTGTCAGTTTCTGCAGTATACTACGTTGTGTAACTTTTAATACACATCGTTATTGTTTTTGTACTCATCAAAGCTTTCTTTCTTGGTTGTTGCAAGTCACCGAGATTCCTTAATACCGTACATGAAAGTGAAAACATTACTAGCACAAACTACATCACATATCTTTACATAAATTTATAGATAAATTCTTTTATCGAGCTCCGCGTTATGGAGTGACAGTGTAACGTCTCGTACCGTGTTTGGATAGCGTATTGTGTTACGGCGTAAATTCAAGCGCCGGCACGCCATTCGGAAACGTTTGAACAGGGAGGGCTAGAATACGTCAGCCAATTGCACGCTGACCGACCCCTCTCCAGGACGACAACGTGACAGCAGTGGCCTCTATGCGAAGAGGACATAAGCGCCGCGCCGCCTGGTAGCGGCCCACTTCTACAGCAGCATCAAGATTAGGCACTTCAAGACCAGCGACTGAGGAATTCTATATACTGAGAGGTTTCTTATTTGTATGTCGCCCTTTGCTTGCGACACATCTGTGTATTTCTCAAAGTTAAGTATTGTCATTTAATTTTCGTAATGAAACTAATTAATACGATTTGTTTGAATGTTGTCTAGCGATCCGAGAATGGAGGTTTCCTGGACCCCACATATTTGACGTCAAGGCAGGATTCAACATGTTGCATTGTGGTTTCAATGATCTTTCAGTATTTTTAAAATGCAAATGAAAGTGAATGTTACTATCGTCAATACTTGCATTAAGACTGATTCTATTTCCAGAAAGCCACATTCATACTCGAACACAATTATGACGCCAACAACACACTGATGGTATGTCAAATTTGTGGCCAAAAGCGGAAAAGGTTTATGCAAATTACTTCTACACACATCGGAGCAATAAATTTCAGTAAAGGATGAATTAGAGATTTCACTCGGAAGTGGGTTCGTTCGTACGTAAAGGGGTATTACATTGTTGCTAATGTTCACTTCGCAACCAGCCTGTATTTTCAGTTAATATTCCGTGATTGCTGTGGCGGCAAATATGGTTGGCTACATGTGCTCCGTAACATATGTCTACTACGACCACTATTTTTACAAAGAACCAACAAATTTAGTTATTAGACATTTACCTCTAAACTTGGATAAAGACTGAATGAACTTTTTCATAAGTAGGCAGGCTTGAAGACCATAATTGACAAAATCAATGAGGTCGATAGCAATGGCGGCCAACATTAGAGGACTGAAGCTACGTAAAACTATCTCGAATATCTTAAGTGAGGGCACTGAGTTAGAAGTGAAAGAGGTTTTTTGTAATCAACAAATATACTACTGTATTCTGAAAGCACTTAAGTAAATAATTCACACAATATTTATTAACAGACCTGTATCTTAATAAGAGCTATAAGTCACGTCCGTCTCGCCGGCCGGTGTGGCCGTGCGGTTCTAGGCGCTTCAGTCTGGAACCGCGTGACCGCTACGGTCGCAGGTTCGAATCTTGCCTCGGGCATGGATGTGCGTGATGTCCTTAGGTTGGTTAGGTTTAAGTAGTTCTAAGTTCTAGGGGACTGATGACCACAGATGCTATGTCGCATAGTGCTCAGAGCCATTTGAACCATTTTTTTCACGTCCGTCCAAGCCAGCGGTTATCTCAAGAGAGCTAGAGTCAGTCCTTGTTCACTGGGCAAAAGAAGGAAAGAATAGTAATTATGAATGTTCTTTGTAGTCAGAATCAGAGATCACAGAGTCACATGTAATTATTCATCAGCGTCGCTGATCACGTTTTATCACTCGCTTCACACGGTTTCTTTCGTTTTCTACAGTACTTTCAGTTTATCACACAGATCAAAAACTATTCGGTCGGTTTTTCAGTAAATCCTAACTAGGAGACAGGACACACGCTGGTGGAGGAACTCCCTACCAACCTACCGACCAGCGTGGTCGCATGTGGCAAAGCTTGCATTGCCGTTCATGTCATTGCGCATTTCTTTCAGTTACCTTCCGTACTATAGTGTGCAGTTCTTTCTGTGTATGATCCAAGTTTCATAGAGCTATGTTACTTGTCAGTGACACATCACGCCATAATTACTTCCATACTTAAGTTTTCTGCACCAGCGCATTTAATACAGTACCTCATTTGTGAAGTAATCAGATGCTTGAAGCTGTTTCATACATGGAAGTCCAATTCCTTAAAGAATAGGGGGTTTACTGGTATGTGTACAATGAGGTGACAGAAGTCTTTCGACAGCTATATGCACATATACAGATGGCAGCGGTATCGCGTACACGAAGTATAATAGGGCATGGCATTGGCGGAGCTATTATTTCTACTTAAGTGACATGCGAGAACGTTTCTGACGTGGTAATGGCTGCTTGGGGGGAACTAACAGACTCTGAACGCGGATTGGTGGTTGGAGCAAGAGGCATGGGACATTCCATTTCGGAAATTGTTAGGTAATTCAACATTCCGAGATCCGCAGTGTCAAGAGCGTGCCGCAAATACCAGATTTCAGGCATTACTTCTCATCACAAGGCAGTGGCCGATGACCTTCACTTAGCGTCCGAGAGCAACGGCGTATGCGTGTAGTTATCAGTGCTAACAGACAAGCGGGAAATAGCCGCAGAAATCAACGTTGGACGAACGACGAACTTATCCGTTAGGAGAGTGCTGCGAAATAAATACGACGTTAATGGGGCTGTGGCAGAAGACGACTGACGCGAGTGCACAACATCGCCTGCTGCACCTCTCCTGGGCTCGTGACCTTTTTTTTTTTTTTTTGAGGCATCGGTCTTCTGACCGGTTGGAGGCGGCCCGCCACGAATTCCTCCCTGTGCCAACCTCTTCATCTCAGAGTAGCACTTGCAACCTACGTCCTCAATTATTTGCTATATGTATTCCAATATCTGTCTACAGCTCCCTCCAATACCATGGAAGTCAATCTCAGATGTCTTAACAGGTGTCCTATCAGCTTTTCCCTTGTTTCGTCACTGTTTCCCGTTTATTCCTTTCCTCTCCGATTCTGCGCAGGACCTCATTCCTTACCTTATCAGTCGACCTAATTGTCAAAATTTGTCTGTAGCACCACATCTCAAATGCTTCGATTGTCTTCTGTTCCGATTTCCGCACAGACCATGTTTCAGTACCATACAATGCTGTGCTCCAAATGTACATTCTCAGAAATTTCTTCCCCAAGTTAAGGCCTATATTTGACACTACTTGACTACTCTTGCCCAGGAATTGCCTTTTTGCCAGTGCCAGTCTACTTTTGATGTCATCCTTACTCCGTCCGTAATTGGTTATTTTGCTGCCTAGATAACAGAATTCCATAACTTCATCCACTTCTTGACCACCAATCCTGATGTTAAGTTTCTCGATGTTCTCATGTGTGCTACATCTCATTACTTTCGTCTTTCTTCGATTTACTCTCAATCCATATTCTGTATTCATTAGACTGTTCATTCCATTCAGCAGATCCTGTAATTCTTCTTCACTTTCAGTGAGGATAGTAATGTCATCAGCAAATCTTAACATTGATATCCTTTCACCTTGAATTTTAATCTCACTCCTGAACCTTTCTATTATTGCCATCATTGCTTCTTCGATGTACTGATTGAATAGTAGGGGCGAAAGACTATATCCCTGTCTTACACCCTTTTCAATCCGAGCACTTCGTTCTTGGCCGTCCACTCATATTATTCTCTCTTGGCCATTGTACATATTGTTCATTAGCCGTCTCTCCCTATAGCTTAGCCCAGTTTTTCTCAGAATTTCGAACATCTTGCACCATTTTACATCGTCGAACGCTTTTTCCACGTCGACAAATCCTATGAACTTGTCTTGGTTTTTCTTCAGTCTTGCTTCCATTATCGACCACAACGGAAGAATTGCCTCTGGCGCTTTTACCTTTGGTAAAGACAAACTGATCATCATCTAACAGATCCTCCATTTTATTTTCCACTCTTCTGTGTATTATTCTTGTCAGTAACTTGGATGCATGAGCTGTTAAGCTGATAATTTTCGCAAATTGTCAGCTGTTGCAGTCTTCGGAATTGTATGGATGATATTTTTCCGAAAGTCAGATGGTATTTCGACAGACTCATACATTCTACACACCAACTGAATAGTCGTTTTGTAGCCACTTCCCCCCAACGATTTTAGAAATTCTGATGGAATGTTATCTATCTCTTCAGCCTTATTTGATCTTAAGCCATCGAGAGCTCTCCTAAATTCTGATGCTAATACTGGATCCCCCGTTTCTTATAAACTTACTCATGTTTCTTCTTCTGGACCTTAGACGGCTGGAAAATCGTGACCTGGTGAGATGAGTGCCGATTTCAGTTGATAAGAGCTGATAATAGGGTTCGAGTGAAGTGCAGATGCCGGCCAGGGTGGTCGAGCCGTTCTAGGCTCTACGGTCTGGAATCGTGAGACCGCTACGGTCACAGGTTCGAATCCTGCCTCGGGCATGGATGTGTGTGATGTCCTTAGGTTAGTTAGGTTTAAGTAGTTCTACGTTCTCGGGGACTGATGACCTTAGAAGTTAAGTCCCATAGTGCTCAGAGCCATTTGAACCATTTTTGAAGTGCAGGCCGGCCGCGGTGGTCTCGCGGTTCTAGGCGCGCAGTCCAGAACCGTGCGACTGCTACGGTCGCAGGTTCGAATCCTGCCTCGGGCATGGATGTTTGTGATGTCCTTAGGTTAGTTAGGTTTAAGTAGTTCTAAGTTCTAGGGGACTAATGACCACAACAGTTGAGTCCCATAGTACTCAGAGCCATTTGAACCATTTTTTGAAGTGCAGATGCCGCGAAGCCGTGGACCCAAGTTGTCAACAAGGCCCTGTGCAAGCTGGTGGTGCTTCCATAATGGTGTGGGTTGTGTTTACACGTAATGGACTGAGTCCTTTGGTCCAACTGAACCGATCATTGACTGAAAATGGTTATGTTCGCTACTGGCAGACCTTTAGAAGCCATTCATTGACTTCACGTTCCCAAGCAATGATGTCCTGTGACGAACCACAATTGTCAGCGACTGGTTTGAAGAACATTCTGGACATTCAAGCGAATAATTTGTCCACCCAGATCGCCCGATATGGGACTTAATCGAGAGGTCAGTTCCTGCACGAAATCGTGCACCGGCAACACTTCCGCAATTATGGACGGCTATAGAGGCAGAATGGCTCAATATTTCTGCAGAGGACTTCCAAGGATATATTGATTCCACGGCACGTCAAGTTTCTGCACTACGTCGGGAAAAAGGAGGTCCGACACGATATTAGAAGGTAGCCCATGACTTTTGTTACCTCATTGTACAAATGTGCGCTTTCGCTTGGCCTCAGCCGGTTTGACTGACGGACCGCGAACGCTGGGTCGGTTGCCGAAGGTGAGCGTGGCGCGCTGCGAGCCCATGGACGCCCGCCTGCGTTGCTTCGCGAAGTGGCTGCTGGAGGGCGCGCACGAGGAGTTCCGGCCGCGGAACCCCGGCTACGTGGACCCCAAGCGGCTGGCCTTCTACGCGGCCTACTACAAGGAGCCCTCGCCCACGCCGCCGGTGCCGCCCGTCACCGAGCACCCTCCTCCCGAGGAGCAATCCGAGGGGTCCAACCCGTGCGCCGAACACAGAGGTAGGGGCATTTCGAATCGCCTGTTGTTGGCCCGGAAAAATCCCTCAGCACAATAACGCTCCCGCTATGCTGCTGGTACGTCTGTAGTTCCAGGAGAGTCACCTGAGGTCTCATCCTCTTCTAAAGGTTACGACTTTTCGCTACTCCCTGCGTGGTTTAGTAGGTTCCACTTTTTGTTACGTGTAAGAAATATTCCACTCGTTTCTGCCGTAGCTTTCTCCTTTGCTTTTTACACATAACGTATTCTTCAAACCTACGAGGGCTGAAACAGAAACAAGAACACAACATAAACAGTCACAACATCTGAAGTTTTATATTTATGACGCTTTTCGAAGGCTTAGCTCCATTATCGGGTGGCACATCTGATGTTTCGCTCTGGTACATTGCTCCTGGGAAACCAACTATGTCGAAATGTCTGCAATCTTGTACTTCTTCATTGTATACTTTTTAACTAGAGCACTGTCATTGCGCTTAACACATCCGCTGTTTAAATACTTCACCGATGATATTACTGTGCGGTAACGTTCACAAGCAGTGAATATGGAAAGATCAGTGGCAATGGCCCAAAAAAATGTACAATGAGGATGAACAGGACTGCAGATACTTCATCATAGTTGGTATCCCACCATGAATGCACCCGAGCCAAACAACAGACGTGCCACCTGATGATGAAGCTAAACCTTAAAATTCAGTTCCAAGTAATGTGTACTTCCACACTTCAAAAAGCTTTGCATCACCCCGGTTGACAGAAATCCTGAAGATAGGCGTTGGCTGTGTATTTGTATCACAGACACAGTCCCTTTGACTGTTCAGAGATGTCACTAAACCCGCCCAGAGATGTAAGCAACCATGCATGAGCAGCGCATGTTACACGAAAGGGGTCCGACAGCCGATCAGTTACAGTCATGCCACCAGGAAAGAGGTAGACGGCTCGTGTTGTCTGTAGTTTGTAGTTCAACCATGCCTAGACAGTCAATACCGGCGTTCGATCGCCTCCGCATTGTTACTTTGTGCCAGGAAGTGTCCAACCGTCTCGTAGTGAACCAAAGCGATGTTGTTTGGACATAGAGGAGACACAGAGAGACAGGAACTGTTGATGACATGCCTCGCTCAGGCCGCCCAAGGGCTACTACTGCAGTGCATGACCGCTATTTACGGATTACGGCTCGGAGGAACCCTAATAGCAACGTCACCATGTTGAATAATGCTTTTTGTGCAGCCACAAGACGTCGTGTTACGATTCAAACCGTGCGCAATAGGCTGCATGATGCGCAACTTCACTCCCGACGTCCATGGCGAGGTCCATTTTTGCAACCACGACACCATGCAGCGCGGTATAGATGAGCCCAACAATATGTCGAATGGACCGCTCGTGATTGGCAATGCGTTGTCTTCACCAATAAGTGTCGCAGATGCCTTTAACCAGACAATCGTCGGAGACGTGTTTTGAGGTAAGCCGGTCAGGCTGAACGCCTTAGGCACACTGTCCTACGAATGCAGCAAGGTGAAGGTGCCCTGCTGCTTTGGGGTGGCATTATGTGAGGCCGACGTACGCCGCTGGTGGTCAGGGAAGGCGCCGTAACGGCTGTACGATACGTGAATGTCAACCTTCGGCCGATAGTGTAACCATATCGGCAGCATATTGGCGAGGCATTCGTCTTCATGGACGACAATTCGCGCCCCCATCGTGCACATCTTGTGAATGACTTCGTTCAGGATAACGACATCGCTCGACTAGAGTGGCCATCATGTTCTCTCTATCGAACAGGTCTGAGATAGATTGAAAAGGGCTGTTTATGGACGACGTGACCCACCAACCACTCTGAGGTGGTACAATATGCAATGTGTGGTTTTCATGAGCAATAAAGAGAGCGGAAATGATGTTTATGTTGATCTCTATTACAATTTTTTGTACAGGTTCGGAAACTCTCGGAATCGGGGTGATGCAAAACTTTTTTTGATGTGTGTATATTGTATATGTATGTCATTTTTAACAAGAAGGTCACGGAAACATATCAATGTGTAGCGAAAGGAAAGGAAGAACGAATCATAAAAGAATACGACGGCTGTTCGGGGTAAAATTCTGTCACCTCAGACTTTTGGAACTCACCTGTCAGAGAATATCTGGTAATCTAATTACGAGGGCAGTCAAATGAAATGAGACAGATTTTTTGAAAATGTGTAAACTCTGTATTATTTAAAAAGTAATCACTGTAACTTTTAATACATTCACCTCACTGTGATACGGTTTGCGCCTTCACGAAAAAAAGTTTGCGGTTGCCTACAGAACCATTACTGTACTAAGCCGTGAACCCCTTCATTGGAAGCAAATAGACGGCCACGAGTATCTTTCTTTCTGGCTCCAAAAAGTTGGGAATTGCGTGGTGAGAGATCGGGACTGTATGGAGGATGTGTAAGGGGTTCCAAGCGAAACGTCCGCAGCATACTCGAAACAACTTTTACAGCACGTTGGCGGACATCCCTGCAACAGGTTTATGCTGTCCGTCAACATTCTTGGGCGTTTGGACTTGCTGGCACACTTCAATTTTTGGAAAAGTGCTACGTAGCGCTGTACGTTAATTGTGGCGCCGTGTTCTACACAATGAATGAGCACCGGAAACTTGCAGTCAAAGAAAAATGTCATCGTGACTCTTCCGGAGCTGGCGTGCCTGTTGTTTTGACTAGGCTTCAGAAGCTTCGTTGGGAATCCCTTACACAACCTCCGTACAGTCCTGATCCCTCCAAATGCGATATCCATATTTTTGAAGTTTCGAAGAAACATATTTACAGCTGCCGATTTACGTCGGACGAAGTAGTGCACTACTGGGTACAATCATGGTTCCGTAGGCAGCCACAAACATTTTTCCATAAAGGCATCGACAGTCTTGTCTCACAATGGGATAAATGTATTAAAAGTTACGGTGATTAATTTTGAAATAATAAGTAGTTGACTTACTTTTTCCGTTCACATTTGGCTTCCATTATACACCCCTGGAAATGGAAAAAAGAACACTTTGACACCGGTGTGTCAGACCCACCATACTTGCTCCGGACACTGCGAGAGGGCTGTACAAGCAATGATCACACGCACGGCACAGCGGACACACCAGGAACCGCGGTGTTGGCCGTCGAATGGCGCTAGCTGCGCAGCATTTGTGCACCGCCGCCGTCAGTGTCAGCCATTTTGCCGTGGCATACGGAGCTCCATCGCAGTCTTTAACACTGGTAGCATGCCGCGACAGCGTGGACGTGAACCGTATGTGCAGTTGACGGACTTTGAGCGAGGGCGTATAGTGGGCATGCGGGAGGCCGGGTGGACGTACCGCCGAATTGCTCAACACGTGGGGCGTGAGGTCTCCACAGTACATCGGTGTTGTCGCCAGTGGTCGACGGAAGGTGCACGTGCCCGTCGACCTGGGACCGGACCGCAGCGACGCACGGATGCACGCCAAGACCGTAGGATCCTACGCAGTGCCGTAGGGGACCGCACCGCCACTTCCCAGCAAATTAGGGACACTGTTGCTCCTGGGGTATCGGCGAGGACCATTCGCAACCGTCTCCATGAAGCTGGGCTACGGTCCCGCACACCGTTAGGCCGTCTTCCGCTCACGCCCCAACATCGTGCAGCCCGCCTCCAGTGGTGTCGCGACAGGCGTGAATGGAGGGACGAATGGAGACGTGTCGTCTTCAGCGATGAGAGTCGCTTCTGCCTTGGTGCCAATGATGGTCGTATGCGTGTTTGGCGCCGTGCAGGTGAGCGCCACAATCAGGACTGCATACGACCGAGGCACACAGGGCCTACACCCGGCATCATGGTGTGGGGAGCGATCTTCTACACTGGCCGTACACCACTGGTGATCGTCGAGGGGACACTGAATAGTGCACGGTACATCCAAACCGTCATCGAACCCATCGTTCTACCATTCCTAGACCGGCAAGGGAACTTGCTGTTCCAACAGGACAATGCACGTCCGCATGTATCCCGTGCCGTGCTCTAGAAGGTGTAAGTCAACTACCCTGGCCAGCAAGATCTCCGGATCTGTCCCCCATTGAGCATGTTTGGGACTGGATGAAGCGTCGTCTCACGCGGTCTGCACGTCCGGCACGAACGCTGGTCCAACTGAGGCGCCAGGTGGAAATGGCATGGCAAGCCGTTCCACAGGACTACATCCAGCATCTCTACGATCGTCTCCTTGGGAGAATAGCAGCCTGCATTGCTGCGAAAGGTGGATATACACTGTACTAGTGCCGACATTGTGCATGCTCTGTTGCCTGTGTCTATGTGCCTGTGGTTCTGTCAGTGTGATCATGTGATGTATCTGACCCCAGGAATGTGTCAATAAAGTTTCCCCTTCCTGGGACAATGAATTCACGGTGTTCTTATTTCAATTTCCAGGAGTGTATTAAGTCATAATTTCATGCAAAAACTCCCCGAGAAATTTGCGGAAAGTTGTCCAACGATTGAGATATTGCGAAACGCCGATTTTTCGTGAACATTTTCGTCAGTTTTCCGTTATAGTTCGCTGCTGATCATGGGCAATGGACACTTCTCCTTTCATCGTGAACTCTCTTCGTTCCATTCTAAAGGAAGTACGCCTTTGATACCCTCAGTAATTACATTGCGTCTCTGTACAGCACAGATTTCGCCGTTAATGGCAATACTTCTGACTTTTGTCGTACTAAAAATCGAATCACAGAAGTTGATTACAAAGCTCATTTTGAACGATAACTGTGTTTGAACTCTGAGCAATGTGACTTTTTCCCCATCGCAGTTATAAGCACACTGACCCACTGAGTGAATCAGCGTAGCGACTTCTCCGTTCCTCAAGCTGCTTAGAACGGTACATGAAAATGGAAGCTACTATCCGGACCGCCTTCATAATTTGAAGAAGCTGTCATGCGTAAAGAAATATCCAAGAGTTTTTTTTACCTCTTACCAACCGTTGTCGTGATGCTCCCTTTGTTATTTATTTCTTCAAACTGTTCTTTACTGGATTTCTCTTTTATCCAGCTAGCCATTTGAGCTGCCTCTGGAAAGTTATTGTCCATCGCATGCCTACACATCCATATAATAGCACTCTACGAGTGGTAAAGTATAGTTTTAAACGTGTATATGTTGAGTATATGTAACGATACACCTGTGTGTGTGTATGTGTGTCATGCTTGTGTTCTGTGGTAATGGTGATAGAAGGGACGGAATGCATCTCTGTGCTGGCGCAGAATAGTGCCACTGGACGTCCGTGCTTAACGCCCTCTTTCGAGGGATCGCTACCATCACTTACGAGACACTGCAGAGAGCCAGACCTTTGGCGCAAGGTCTGGTAATCAGGAACTTTACGGCACCACCTCTTATCCCTTGCCGGCAGCGAAAATGCCTTGCGCTATCAGGATTTAATTAGTGTGCAACTAAGAAGGTGGATGCGTGATGCGTTCTGCAGAACGGGTACTTCACTGCGTCTCCAGTGTATGCTCTGTCTCCGTCCCACGTCTGACGCTCCAGCCGTTGCCTATCCTGATGACTGACATTCCTGGAGTAAGTTCCACACCATACCATTCTTCTTCTGGCTCTAACTAGAACTTCACATTGTTGCTGTCGCTTCTTAAAGTAATACTCGTCGTGCTTGCTTCGGTGTTCTTCTTGGTGTTGTTGTTGTTGTGGTTTTCAGCCTGAATACTCGTTTGATGCAGCTCTCCATGCTACTCATCCTGTGCAGGCCTCTTCTTCTCCGAATAACTACTGCAACCTACATCCACTTGAACTTGCTTATTGAATCCACCTCTCGGTCTCACCCTACAATTTTTACCACCTCTTCATTCCCATACACTTCCCTCCAATTCTAAATTGATGGAGTCTCATAACGTTTTCTGTCAACCGGTCCCTTCCATAAGTCAAGTTGTACCACAGATTTCTTTCTCCCAATTCTTTTCATAACTCCTTATTAGTTAAGCGATTTACCCATCTAATCTTCAACGTTCTTCTGCAGAACCAATTTTCGCAATCCTTTGTTCTCTTCTTGTCTGAACAGTTTATCCTCCACAATTAACTTCTATTCAAGGCTACACTCCAAAGAAATACTTTCAGAAAATATTTCCGAACACTTAAATTTATATTCGATGTTAGTATCTCAACTGTTCTTTATCCACATTTCACTTCCATACAAGGCTACACTCCAAGGAAATACCTTCAGAACATACTTCCTAACACTTAAAGTTGTATTCTATGCTAACAGAAAACGCTTTCCTTTCCATTGCCGGTCCACATTCTACTTCCTCTCTACTGTATCATTTACTTCGGCTATAATCAGTTACTTTTTGCTTCTGGTGATGTTCATGTTCTAGCCTCCTTTCAAGACATTGTCATTCCGATCAGCTGCTTTTCCAAGTCCTTTACAATCTATGACAACTACAGTATCATCAGTACGCCTCAAAGTTTTGATTTCTTCTTCCTGAACTTTAATTCCTTCTCCAATGTTTCTTTGGTTTCCTTTAATTCTTGCTCAGTAACGTTGGGGATAAGCTACAACCTTGTCTCTTCTCAAACACTGCTTCCCTTTCATGACCTTCGACTCCTCCTCCTCCCCCTCGTATAGTTGCTGTCCAGTTTCTGTACAAGTTGTAAATAGCCGTTCGCTTAATGTATTTTGTTATGACCAGACGAAGCTAGAATCGTCCAGCCATAACTGTGGCCTTTTTGACTGCTCTGGGAGATTGCTCATCGGAACTACAACATATGAAATATTAGTTAACTCTACTACTTGAATAATAAAAAGATTTATTTAACTTGATACTAACCTTTGCCACAGAAGTGACTGATGATTTACAACTGTCATTGACCATTAATGCGTCACTTGATGCAGTAATTAACAAACTTTCGTTTTGAAGCACAATGTTGAACGTTTACATAAGTACGTTTCCATCTGCAACTTGAATAACTCCTTATTCCTACTCGATGATATTGACTGCTTCAGCTGAGGTCACGAACTGGGGCAGAGCGCCTCCATGCTTGGCTCTATCTTGACCTCCGCGCGAGAGCGCTGCTATGCTGAGAAAACGTTGCGGGTAGAAGAGAGACCTTGTTAACGTCTGTGGTATCGATTCGTGTTTCCGACTTTGGTGTGACACTGTGATCTGTGGATTATACTACATATTTTATCCCTGCTACTTTAGCCTTTGATTCTGACGCAAACTAACTCGATGGCGTTTAATTCACGGTGGTACAGATGAATTCAAAGGAGAGTTCTTCCTGCAGTCTTAGCCACTTCATCTGCTCCGTAATTGTTGTGCACTAGTCTGTGTGTGTGTGTCTTTTGTTCACTCCTCGAAGAAAGCGTTGTGATCACGCGCCTTAATGTGTTTACAGGCCGTCTCTCGTTTCCGTGAATGGAGTATACTTTCTCTTTCCTTTCTATAATATAGTCCTCAACTTCATTTCCCTTGTGTAGAACCTCTATACACTCTTTCCACCTTTCAATTTTCCCTTTTTCACTTAGTCCTGATTTCACAGCTGCGCTCTTGGTATTCATGTAGCTGCTTCTCTTTTCTCAGAAGGCCTCTTTACTTTTCCTGTAGACGATATCTATGTCTTCTGTAGTTATACATCTCTCTACAGCCTTGAATTTGTTCTCTAGCCATTTTACACTGTCTGTCAATCTCATCATTAAGGGTCTGTTCGAGTCCTCACTCGGGCATAGGTGTGTTTGTGTTGTCCTTAGCGTAAGTTAAAGTTCGATTAACTACTGTGTAAGCTTAGGGACCGATGACCTCAGCAGTTTGGTCCCATAGGAACTTACCACTACCACTATCAACGGGTCTGTATTCCTTTCTATCTGCTTGATTTGGTGCATTTTTGTGTTTTCTCGTTTGATCATTTAAATTTCAATATCTCCTGTGTTAGTACTAGGCATTGTCTTTTTACCTATTTGTTCCTGTGTTGCATTCATTATTTCATCCCTCAGAGCTACCCATTCGTCTTTTACAATATTCTTTTCCCCTGTTCTAGTCAGTCGTTGCCTAATGCCCACTCTAACACTCTCAAAATCCTTTGTTTTTTTTTTTCAACTTATCCAGGCGGCATATAATTAATTTCCTACCTTCTGAATATTCTTCAGTTTGTATAAACTGTTGACACCAAATTGTGGCCAGAGTCCCTAAAAATATGCCCCTAGTAGTATCTTACAGTTTAAAATATGGTTCTGAAATCTCTGTCGTACCATTATATACTCAATCTTAAACATTCCAGTGTCTCCAGGCCTCTTCCACATACACAGCCTTCCTTCGTTATTCATAAACCAAGTATTAGCGATGATTAAATTACGGTCGGCTTCATATTTCATTCCTTTCTCCCGGTGCAAATTCTCCTACTATTTTTTCCATCTCTTCCTCTTTGTACTATCGAGTTCCAGTCCTCCATCACGAATTGTCGTCTCCCTTAACTATCTGAGTCATCCAGGCCGCCATGCGCTGTTGCCATTTTTCGGGGTGCACTCAGCCTCGTGATGCCGAATGAGGAGTCATTCGACCGAATAGTAGCGGCTTCGGTCAAGAACACCATCATAACGGCCGGGAGAGCGGTGTGCTGACCCCACGCCCCTCCTATCAGCATCCTCCACTGAGGATGACACGGCGGTCTGATGGTCCCGGCAGGCCACTCGTGGCCTGAAGACGGAGTGCTTAACTATCTGAGTAATTTCTTTTATGTGATCATACATTCTTTCCATCTCTTCATCTGTGGAGTTAGTATGCATATAAACTTGTACTACTGTGGTGGGTATTGGTTTTGTTTCTATTCTGGCTGTGACAATGTGTTCGCTATGCTGTTTCTAACAGTTAACTCACATTCCTATTTTATTATTAATTCTTAAACGTGCTGTTCCATTACTTCTGTAAGTTTTTGCTTATGTAATCCTGTACTCACCTGACGGAAATCCTGCTTTTGCTGCCACCAAGCTTCACTAATCCCCACTATAACTTCAAGCTGGCCATTTCAATTTTTAAATTTTATAACCTACCTGCCCAGTCAAGGTACCTAACATTCCACGCTCCAACCCATAGAACGCCAGTTCTGTTTCTCCTGATGACGGCAACCGTCTGAGTAGTCGCCTGGAGATCCAGATGGGAATATTTTGCCCAAGAGGATGTCATCATCGTTTAACCATACAGTTGAGCTACTTGCCCTTGGGGATAATAATGACTGTAGTTTCCCCTTCCTTTCAGCCGTTCGCAATACCAGCACAGCAAGGCCGTTGTAATGATGATACAAAGCCAGATCAGTGAATCATCCCCTGCAACTACTACCTCTCTTCAGGAAGGACACGTTTGTCTGGCCTCTCAACAGATACCACTCTGTTTCGATTGGACCTACGGTTCAGCCATCTGTATCGCAGAGACACGCAAACCTCTCCACTACTGACAACATCCATGTTTCATGGTTCGAAAGGGGGCGGGGGCGTGTTGGCTTTATGCCACTCACTGTGTACACTGCAGAGGCTCCGTACCCTCATAATATATAATCTAACATGGAAACCGTGCTAAATGTTCTACGCACACTTCGAAACGCACACCACAGGCAGAGGTAGCAAAATGTCGCCATAAGTTCGAGCGTCACATAGTACATTGCGCAACGCATCACTGCCCGCTTGGCCATGTGCACACCACTATAGAATCAGCTATTTCCGAGCCGAGTGCCAACACACGGATGTGCCTTAGCGGTCTCGACTACGCAGGCGGGTTCTCTGTCCAACGACGGTTGCAAGAGTTTTGAAGTGAAGAGCGTGTGCTAGTAATGGTGCAGCAAATACTGTTCTTTTGCAGAGAAGGGGACGTGCGCGGCGAGCAAGGAACTGGAGGACGAGCGGGATCGCCAGATCCGGCTGCTGAAGCAGCTGCTGAAGGAGTACCACGCGCTGTCGGCGCGCGAGCAGACGCGCCTGCACAGCGTCCACCAGTACCTGGAGCAGCAGCTGGCCGCGCTGCACGCCGCCACCACCGCCTTCACCTCCGCCCCGCAGCAGCCCGCGCACACCGCCGAGGTCTCTGCGCGCGCCACACTGCTGCGAGAGCGCGATTCACACCTGGCGAAACGGAACCGAGTGTCTACAGGGTGGTCCATTGATAGTGACTGGGCCAAATATCTCACGAAATAAGCGTCAAACGAAAAAGCTACAAAGAACAAAACTTGTCTAGCTTGAAGGGTGAAACCAGATGGCGCTATGGTTGGCCCATTAGATGGCGCTGCCACAGGTCAAACGGACATCAACTGCGTTTTTTTAAAAATAGGAACCCCCATTTTTTATTTCATATTCGTGTAGTACGTAAAGAAATATGAATGTTTTAGTTGGACCACTGTACGCGCTGTAATTGCTCTTCTCTTGCAGTCGCGATTCCTACGGCAGCAATATATGAGTCCTATAGATTAATCACTCAACGCTGGTTCTTGAAACTTACTAATAAAGAGAGGCCAGCAGTCGTGGGATCGATTTTTTGAAACCATCTGTACGGTGATGTTGATTAAGGTCCAAGATATCACATCCTGTAGCCATTTACCCTAGTGGACAATCTTTTGCGAGAAATTGACGAAAAACAAATTCGTAATTTCGCGTCATGTCCTAGAGCTTTATACCTAGAAGCCGTTGTAGAGACTAGTAGCGTAGCGTAATAGTTAAGGTGCGTTCCCGATAAGGAGAAGATAGTGGGTTTGAATCTCCACAGATGCTTCTGAAATCACAGATGCTTCTGAAATCTTTTAATCTTAATGGAAATGATTTTGATCATTATTTTTATTGGTAAATGTATTTTTTTAATTTCTAATCCACTGCCAGTCGTTTTAATCATCATTTTAACTTTACAATGTGCTTACATTTTCCTTCCTTTCATGTTTTCCCGTTTGGCATCCATATGCATGTGAATTTAATTATTTTAATTTATCCAACATAATATTTAAGCATTTGGAAATGCCCACCTATTGGTTATAACCAAAGGACGAAGTAATCTATTTATACTGACTATGCAGTGCTGTGAAAAATTTATTATTCGTTACAACATGTACAAACATTTAAAACATAAATTCTTGGTGCACTGTAGACAAAGTAACGCAGATGAAAATTTAAATGAAAGAAGGTATTATAAGTACAACGAAAAATGGTGTTGTAAGTAAAACGAAGTTCAAGCAAAATGGGGAACAGGAGTGGTGAATGCAATAAAATGCACTAAAATATAAGATTAAATCAAAGTTAATACACAATAATAATTAAAGTTACGTGAACTCAATTCCAAATGTAAGAAGAATGAAAGAAAGAAAAAATGAGAGTGAATCAGAAAGTTAATACCACTATTAAAATGACGTGACTAAGAATTAGTAATGAAAAATTAAATTTAAACCAATTAACTGAGTAAAAATATTGATCAAAATCATTTTCATAAAGATAAAAAAATAAAAAATATCAAATCATGTGATGAGATCCGAACCCTTAACCTTCTGCACTTGGGAACATATCTTACTCATTTTTTGTTTTTTTTACTTGTTTATCTTTGTTATTTTATTTATTTAATTAATTTTTTAAGCAGTAGGTAACTGAGACTGATAAGTACACTCGATGTGTCGAATTGGGGACGCACATAACTGAAAACATACTTATAGTTGCAGCAAAGGCCAAAAAGAAAGAGAGCAAAGTGTATGGCTAAGGAAGCCATTAAATGAAACCTAAGGGTGGAATGCGTACCACCATTAACCGGTACTACATCTTGCACCAGATGGAAAACAAAAACTGCGAAGAACCTTTCGCACTGGGGACAAAAAGAGGAAAGGGGACAATTACTGTTACACAGGACGAGGGGTCACGACGAAACTTCCCATCTGCTTTATCATCCGGGTATGACTTCTCCCAATGACCAGGGTATATCTCACTTGTACCTTGTAGTGTTCTATCATCGTCTCGTAATTTTAGCTTCTCTTACCCATGATGATTGAGCTGCGTGGAGGGTCGTGGAACGCACTCCACAAATAGCTGGAAAAGTAATTGTCGATACCTTGGGTTCCGGAGGATCTTGCATTGTCGTTCCTGCAGATAGTTCCAAAAGTCTAAAGAGTCCTTATTGCCGACTTGAAACAAATAATGTACTGCATGTCAACGAAGCCACATCACGGCATTATTTTTCGTGCGTGGGTAATCCGTCTCATCCGGGAATAATTAGTCTTGGGTTCGATATGATTCGGCGTTACTAGAAGGAAGTACGCTGACATTTGCTTCACTAAGTGCCACACTGCAGTAGACTCGCCACAGCTAAGACGATGTTCATCGTTGTCTTAAACGCCACAGCTCTTGCACATGGGTGAGTCTACCATATGGATCGCATGTAGCTTTGATCTGGTCACCTGATTACCGTTGACAATGATATACCACATCGCCGTCACGGCAATGTGCAGTGTTACGTGGTGAACCGTCCTGCACACTACTCGCCAGTTAAAGTTCGGATGCTTCCTCTCCATGTCATCGGGTCGTCCACGCTGCAGGACACAATACTGCTGGTAAGACAAGTCGAACTTAACTGAGTTCGAGGTAAAAGACATCGTTGTAGAAGAGTGACGAGGGGACATGGTGTATCGGCACAGGTGGCCAGAGGGAGGGCGGCGCTAGTTCTTCTAATAATAAACTCGTCAGACTGTCAGGACGGCGTTGCCATAGTTTGATTAACATGCTCACAAATAGGGCGACCAATCTCTCATGAACGTGATAAAGGTCAAGCCCTCCCCGATCCGGGGAAAGGGTGAGAGTTTCATACGTGATCTTGAAAATCATTCCTGAACTCACGAAGGACCCAAAAGCCGTGTATATAGCGAGCTGACATCAACGGTATAGGTAACATCTGAGTGATGTGCGGAATGCGCGTTGACATACTAGGTCCATTGGACAATCTCCAGTGCTCGTAGGCGGTTGTTGGCTATCCCATCCCGAACATTTCGTAAAAATGGTCGAAAGTTGTGAGCAGCGGTTCGTCGAATATCGTCTGTGAAATCAATGACGAGGCATTTCAAAGTATCTCTGAGCTGTAAGGCGGTGACGCTGTCCTCAGGCAGTGCGAACCCGATGTTCATCGCCACTGACTTTGTGACACTGGTACGACTACCAGTGGCCATGCTATATGTAGCTATCCAATTCAGTGTGCTGGCGGTTGCGGATGACAATCATCAGGTCGTAGCGTATGCCTTACATCGCAAAGTGTGGCCTCGTATCGTCATACACTTTAGTCGTTGGCGCAGGCCGCGTAGGAGTGGTTCCATGGCCACAGCGTAAACTAAAGTGGACAGAGGGCAGCCTTGGCATATCGATCGAGAAATGGTGAGGGACTGCATAGGTCGGCAGTTGACGATCACCTTGGATGCCGCGCCACGGAGTAGTCGCATGACGACAGTGACAAATGGCTGTGGGTATCGCATATGTTGGAGGACCGCTTCCAAATAGTCGTGGTCCACGCTATCGAAAGCTTGACTCAAATCGACTGCCGCCAGCGCACCCTTCAGACGACATGCACTCGCCAGTGAGATCAAGTCACGATATTCACTGAGTGCTGTTTGAATATTATTGTCGCCTCCTAATGACATTTAATTGGGTGAGATAATGTGTTTTAAGGTATGGTGTATCCGCACTGCCAACAGTCGAGAAAATATCTTAAAGTCGCAATTCAGCAGCTTCAGCGGGCGGTAGTCCTGCATCCGTGAGCCACCTGATGGTTTGTGAATACAAAGGCACTTCTGAGGATAGTAGTTCGCCGGCCGTTGTGGCCGAGCGGTTCTAGGCGCTTCAGTCCGGAACCGCGCTACCGCTACGGTCGCAGGTTCGAATCCTGCCTCGGGCATGAATGTGTGTGATGTCCTTAGGTTAGTTAGGTTTAAGTAGTTCTAAGTTCTAGGAGACTGATGACCTCAGATGTTAAGTCCCATAATGCTCAG
This sequence comes from Schistocerca nitens, assembly GCF_023898315.1. NCBI lineage: Eukaryota > Metazoa > Arthropoda > Insecta > Orthoptera > Acrididae > Schistocerca > Schistocerca nitens. The sequence continues at coordinate 658,256,371 of NC_064614.1, read as the reverse complement.
AGCCATTTGAACCATTTGATAGTAGTTCGCGACAGATGTCCGTCCATCGAGTGGATAATAAATATTGAAAAGTCTGGTAAAATTCCAAGGGGAGGCCATCAGGATCCGAAGACTTGTTTACAGCTCCTTTTTTAATGGCGTCAACCACTTCTTCTTCCGTAATTTCTTCCATCAAGGCCGCTTCCATTGATGGGGTGATGGAGCCGTAAATCGTCTTAGAGACGTCCTCCAGTGCTGTCGGATCAGAGTCTGAGCTGAATAGAGCTGGGAATAATGCTCGTAGAACGCTGTGCTTATTTCTTGTTGCGTGGTGAGGCAACGACCGTCCTTTGTGTCGATGAAGCGTGTCAGTGCTCTTTGGCGTTGTTTATGTTCACAGAGTACGTGTAACATAGATGGGAATTCGCTCGCTATCCTATCCTGCGTCCTCGAGCGGATGACCACCCCCTCTAGGCGGCGTTGCATATTAGCGATGAGCTGAGCCTTAGGACGGTGGACCGCCGTTTGTTGTTCCGGAGACGGTGCCATAGATCGCAGTCTCTCAGTACCCTGAAGTAAAAATCGAGTGTATGTCTATGCCAAGCAGCGTGGTCGCAGTCGTAGGTTATTATCGTTCGCCTCAGTGCAGGTTGGATGCAGTCCAACCACCAGCGGATCGTTGTGGGGTATGCACAGCGGTGGTTTTCACACGAATGCCACGTATCCTCAACGGCTTGGCGGCATCTGAATACAATAGGTGAGCGACATTTAATTTCCACCGGCTGCAGATTCTCCACATTTGTTGTTGCTATAGAGTGATGGCACAGATGTAAGCTGAGTGGTCCGAGAAAGCTGCAGGCCACAGTTCCGCATCCTGTGTGAGACATAAATCCGGTAGATGCGACTGGAAGAATGACTCGTGAAGCGTGTGAATCCCGGTCGGTGGCCATGAAGATGTTCCCAAGTGTCCACCATCTCCAGGTCTCGGATTAGCGTCTCGAGTTCCAGTCACGGATTATGTCATGGGAGTTAGTCTCTGGGTGCCAGGACGCAGTTGTAGTCACCTCCAAACACCAGATGGTCGTAGCAGCCTTGGAAGAGCGGGGCGACGTCTACTGTAAAGGATCGTGATCGTTTGCGATGTTTGTCCGTCCCAGAAGGCGCGTAGATATTGATAGGGCGGACACCCAGTACTGTGAGTACCATTCCTCTTGCCCCAGGCAGGAAGAGGATATCGTCCACCACTATCCCTTTCCGAAGACGTACAGCGACGCCGCTGCCTGTGGGGGAAGCTGGAGAGACGCATGTGTCATAACCACAGGGGCCTGGGAAGTTGTCGACGTACAGCTGCTGGAGAAGGGCTATATCGATGGAAGAAGAATTCAACATATTCTGAAGCAAGGATAACCTACCGCGCGTCCGTATAGTGTTCAGGTTTTTCACACGCGACTCCTTTTCACATTCGTCAGACATCAGCAAAAACACCCTGTGAGTGTGTTAGCGTCTAAAGAATAAATGACTGGGGTTAGGAGTGGACCCTTATTCTATGACAGAGCACATCGGTGTTTAGCTGTACACAGTTTGTTTGATTTCGGAATTATTGTCGAAGAACTACTCGAATTTACATAGATTGTGACATGACACTTACAGGACAGTTGTCAATATAACGCATTACATCCTGTTTAGTAGAAATAATCCTGAACACTACAATATTAAATTTAAAGAGAACGTTCTCTTCAAGATTATTCTTACTACTACACCATGAAATTGACCGATATTACGACAAATCATCCGATTCCTTTTCTAAGTTCGGTACTACTTAGGATGACAATCAAGTATACAGAGGATGGTTAGTTTTTGTGACAAGATGAGTAAATGATTACTCAAGGTTGCTCGAGTTCACTATGGATGCAAGTTGGTGAACAAACAAGTTTACGCCTCTGCCAGCGGCAATTACCTTTTAGCTGTGATGTGCTGTCAGCTGCATGACTGCTCTCGCCATCTGAAAATCCTATAAAAAGCTAATCAAAATCTTTAGTGATTTTATCAGCTGAAATTGTCCTATGTTTCTCGTTAGGCGAGAAGACATGCACTCATCCCTAGTCTGGAAAATATGACGATATACACGTGCATAGATGGAGCAGCGTGTATGCTTCAACGCCCTCACAGTTCTCGCATGAACAATTAACTACGCAGCTGTTTCGTTTCTCCGCTATTGGAGCTCAACGACTCTTCAGCTAATTTCTAGCTGAATGTCAGCCAAAGTTATCGCAGTGTTCATACAAAATTCCTCGTTTGCTGTCGTACAGAGCGTGATGCGCCCTGTTCTACACTTAACGCTGGTTCAGAGGAGAGTCCCCAAAGTTTTCGGTCTTGTGTCTTTCGTAGCAAACTGTCCCCCACTTGGGTCCCTTTGTGCTTCACGTCACGGATTTTTCAGACCAAAATGTTAAAATGTGTGTGAAACCTTATGGGACTTAACTGCTAAGGTCATCAGTCCTTAAGCTTGCACACTGCTTAACCTAAATTATCCTAAGGACAAACACACACACACCCATGCACGAGGGAGGACTCGAACCTCCGCTGGGACCAGCCGCACAGTCCATGACTGCAGCGCCCTAGACCGGTCGGCTAATCCCGCGAGCTTTTTCAGACCAATGGGAGCATTCCTTTCATCTTGTGGGAACTACCTCTGCCAACTGCAGAGGGCCTACCTTTAAAGTGCTTCAAAAGGTCACCCTTTTCTACTCCTTCCAAGTTTATTTCAGCCAGTCAGATATTTTGTGCCTGCTCCTGATGCCTAAAATTATACGCACACATCACAAGTGTACCACGAGCATTTCATGTGATCAACTGCATCTGTGGTATGTTTCTATCCGTCTGGAAATTCCCCAACGCAGTTTTCTAAAGAATATATCCGTTGCAAGCAGCGCTGGATCACTACCACTCTCCTCGATGTATCACCCGGCGCGTCCGTTGTCCCTCTCACTGCAGGTCACCAACCCCTTTTTAGAAGCGTTCCATTGTACTGAGGCTGTGACGGCGCAACTTGCGTCTGCCCCCAAACTAAAACGTTTCCCCCAGCAGCTTTTGTCACCTTTTGTTCATTGACATCCAGGATTTGGGTTCGGCGTGTTGATACCAATAAATTGAGTGTCAACCCTTTGCATTACATACCGTACATTTTGATAGGCAAATCTGCTCATTATCGCTAAAGTAAGTCAGGTGACATATTCATCTACTTGTTACAACATATAAAATCTCTCATATAAAGTACGAACTTGACATTCATTCAAGCTGCCAACTTATAGTTTATAGTTGCAACACGATAAGTTTGAGGTCTAGCCATAGCACCCGTGTTGGCCATCAACACCTTCATAAGGAGTGTGTGCACATGATGTCAGGGTGTCTCATTGCTGTCACTGATGGTGGAAAAGGATCAACACTGGTGGGGTGAAGTCCCTCGTGTGTTGTCCAACACGATGGGCAAGGAAGTTACCTCACTGTCATCTGCCCAGTCGCCATGAAACACCATCAGCTGTATGTGGCTGCTACGGCACTCGGCACAGATTTGTTTGGCGCTGTTGGCTGGTAATCGGCAGCGGCTGTATGCATTTGATCTTGCTGTTCTCTGGGATCGGAGGGACTGAAGCCGTCACGATGGCGATCTGTTGGATGGGAAGTTACTGTGGCATCTGAACCGCTGGTACAGTCGTTGGATTGCCCGCAGTCCATGTCAGATGTTCACTGCAAGCACTTGTCCGATGGAGCACGCCGCCATCTCTTGTGTTTCCACAGGGAACGCTGTTTACGGACTTGTGTTTTAGAATCCGTATGTGGATGAATCTCTTCAGCTGCTCCAGTGTCTGGAAGAAAAGCTGCTGTCAGCACAGCCCATGGGTCAATCACCATTCTGTCATCCGTGCTTTCTTGCCAGGTCGGTTAGTGATTGTCCTCAGTAGGGGGCGCCGTTGTAGTGGCCGGATCCAGTACTGCAGCATCCATCGTGGCCTCACGATCGGGGGCGGCTTTCGGACGAATGTGGTCAGCATCAGAAAGGGTGGCCGCCCGTACAATCCCGGCATAATGAAGATGAATGGTCGTCACCATAGAAGGAGCCATAGATTCACCTGTCGGGATTTGAGCAAAGCCGTCAACCAGAGATAATCTGACCTGACGTGTCCATCTTGGCCACAACCAGAGCAAGTGCGTGGCTGTCTGTCATACATAATAATCGCCCTACATCCGCCGATGGCAAGATAGGATGGTACATGTTTTGCCAGTTCATTTTTGATCTGTAGTACCCCATTAAGAACTGGGTACGTTGTAAAGGTGGTCCATTTTTCGGCTATGTGGCTGGCCACTCTGCTGTAAGGCTGGAAAACCGTGGTACTTCGAACGGGAATTCTATTCCAAGACTCCTATCATATGAAGGCCAAGCCCTGCGTGATCGATAGAGTCCGCCCCAATATGGCCATCAGAACGTTTGAATTTAAGATCGTCCGCAACAATGTACATCGTTGTTGGCAGCTGTGGTCATGAGAATGTACGGGCGCAAGAAGGCCGGGACACGGACGGGCAAGTGGCACCATCGAGAGGGAAGTCCATTCTGTTCGGCATATGGCTCTGCCGCATCGTACTGCATCTGCAGTAGCACTTTCAGCAGCGGTTGGCACCACAACGAACTGCTTCAAACCGGTTACATCAAGGACAGCTCCGAGCCAGACGCTCTGTAGCGTGCATTCCACTGACCCCAAACCGCCGCCATTTGCGACTTCAGCAGTGTCGAGTGAGAGATCACTGAAGGGTAAGCTGGAGATCATTTGTGTGTTTTCTGACGAAAGCTGGTTCTGCCTCAGTGCCAGTGGTGACCATGTTGGTTAGGAGGAGGCCAGTTGAGGGCCTGCAACCAACCTGTCTACGTGGACCTACACCTGGTGTTATCATCTGGGGTGTGGTTTCGTATAACAGCAGGAGCACTCTCGTGGTTATCCCAAGCACCCTGACTGCAAATTTGTTGGTCAGTCTGGTGACTCGACCTCTTGTGCTTCCATTCATGAACAGCATTCGAGGGTGTGTTTCCAACAGCATAACACTCGTCGACATAACGCTGTTGTAATCCCACATGCTCTACAGAGCATCGACATGTTGCCTTGATCTACTCGATCACCTTAGCTTTCTCCAATCGATAACATGTTCCACATCATCGGATTACAACTCCGGCCTCTTCCACAACCAGAATTAACCGTCCCCGTATTGACAAACGAAGTGCAACAGACATGGGACTCCATCCCACAAGCTGACATCGGGTACCTGTAGAAAACGATTCGAAAACGATTTACCTTGCGATTACCTACAATGTTAGTCACTGAAATATGTTGTCTAGACAAATGCATTCCCAAAACTTCATTACTCTACATTAAATACTTTTTGGTGTTGCGATTTTTTTCCGTCAGTGTGTGTCTTCTTTTTCCCCTGGCCCTTATGTCGCACCTGTTCAGGGTCGGCACGTCACTTATTGGATTTAAGAATGTTAGAGCCAGAGTATGGCTGGATGCCCATCTTGTCGCCATCCCATCCCCCGCTCAACCCCCCTCTCTCCCCCAGGGAAGGAATTTGTGTATAGCGAATATTGTACCAGCGCATTATTTATCTAGTCGGATATGGGAAATACTCATCTTTTGTTATGTAAAGTTAATCCTTTATTTGCAGTGAAAAATAATAATATGCAATAATTTGGAAGTTCAAACATACAGATACATGCTTATTATTTAGCTATTTTTGGTCCAAAGATGGATATATGTACTTTATTCCATACCACACGAAGTCACACCGTGTGACTACTGCCGTCGTAAAGAGTTTAATGGGAGGTATTGTCTCCAGCGGGGTAGTTTATCGAGGTAGCATGATAGAACTGCTGTTGTTCCGATATGTTTGCTATTGTTGCCCTCATAGGTCCGACGACTAGTTTGATGCAACTCTCCACTCTAGTTTATCTTGTGTAGGCCTCTTCGTGTCTGCGTTAACTACTGCACCCTGCACGCATTTGAATCTGTCTGCTATGTCAAAGCCTTGGTCTCCATCTACACTCCTGGAAATGGAAAAAAGAACACATTGACACCGGTGTGTCAGACCCACCATACTTGCTCCGGACTCTGCGAGAGGGCTGTACAAGCAATGATCACACGCACGGCACAGCGGACACACCAGGAACCGCGGTGTTGGCCGTCGAATAGCGCTAGCTGCGCAGCATTTGTGCACCGCCGCCGTCAGTGTCAGCCAGTTTGCCGTGGCATACGGAGCTCCATCGCAGTCTTTAACACTGGTAGCATGCCGCGACAGCGTGGACGTGAACCGTATGTGCAGTTGACGGACTTTGAGCGAGGGCGTATAGTGGGCATGCGGGAGGCCGGGTGGACGTACCGCCGAATTGCTCAACACGTGGGGCGTGAGGTCTCCACAGTACATCGATGTTGTCGCCAGTGGTCGGCGGAAGGTGCACGTGCCCGTCGACCTGGGACCGGACCGCAGCGACGCACGGATGCACGCCAAGACCGTAGGATCCTACGCAGTGCCGTAGGGGACCGCACCGCCACTTCCCAGCAAATTAGGGACACTGTTGCTCCTGGGGTATCGGCGAGGACCATTCGCAACCGTCTCCATGAAGCTGGGCTACGGTCCCGCACACCGTTAGGCCGTCTTCCGCTCACGCCCCAACATCGTGCAGCCCGCCTCCAGTGGTGTCGCGACAGGCGTGAATGGAGGGACGAATGGAGACGTGTCGTCTTCAGCGATGAGAGTCGCTTCTGCCTTGGTGCCAATGATGGTCGTATACGTGTTTGGCGCCGTGCAGGTGAGCGCCACAATCAGGACTGCATACGACCGAGGCACACAGGGCCAACACCCGGCATCATGGTGTGGGGAGCGATCTCCTACACTGGCCGTACACCACTGGTGATCGTCGAGGGGACACTGAATAGTGCACGGTACATCCAAACCGTCATCGAACCCATCGTTCTACCATTCCTAGACCGGCAAGGGAACTTGCTGTTCCAACAGGACAATGCACATCCGCATGTATCCCGTGCCACCCAACGTGCTCTAGAAGGTGTAAGTCAACTACCCTGGCCAGCAAGATCTCCGGATCTGTCCCCCATTGAGCATGTTTGGGACTGGATGAAGCGTCGTCTCACGCGGTCTGCACGTCCAGCACGACCGCTGGTCCAACTGAGGCGCCAGGTGGAAATGGCATGGCAAGCCGTTCCACAGGACTACATCCAGCATCTCTACGATCGTCTCCATGGGAGAATAGCAGCCTGCATTGCTGCGAAGGGTGGAAATACACTGTACTAGTGCCGACATTGTGCATGCTCTGTTGCCTGTGTCTATGTGCCTGTGGTTCTGTCAGTGTGATCATGTGATGTATCTGACCCCAGGAATGTGTCAATAAAGTTTCCCCTTCCTGGGACAATGAATTCACGGTGTTCTTATTTCAATTTCCAGGAGTGTATAAATTAAAGCTAACCTTTCTCTCCGTTAGCAAACAAACTATTCCTTGATGTCTCAGGCGCGTTCCATCAACATTTACCTACTTTTAGATAAGTTGCGCAATAAATTTCTTTTCAGCATCTCTTCGTTAGTTATTCGATATACGAGTCTAGTATTCAACATTCTTCTGTAGCACTGCATTCCAAAATGCTTCTATCCTGTTCTTGTCTGTACTATTTGTCGTCTACTGTCATTCGGCTACACTCCGAACATACGCTACATTATGAAAAACCTTCCTCACATTACATCTACATCTCTATGTACATAGATACTCCGCAAGCCACCGTATGGTGCGTGGCGGATGGTACCCTGTACTAATAGTAGTCATTCCCCTTCCTGTTCCGCTCGCAAACAGAGCGAGGGAAAACGACCGCCTATTAAAATTTACATTCGTTATTAACATATTTCTCTTTTTCAGGAATACTTGTTTCACCAGTCTTCGTTTTACACTATGTGGTCAAAAGTATCCAGACACATACTAGAGGACATTAATATGGTGTGTCCCCACCCTTCGCCTGTGTGATGGGGAAAAACTTTCAGTGAGGTGTCTAACGGTGGAGGAGTGGTAGCCTAGTCTCCCTCAAGAACCGAAACCAGAAAAGGTACTGATGTTGGACGCTGGGATCTAGAGCGAATTCGACGTTCTAACTCATTCCAAATGTGTTTCGTTCGGTTCGAGCTGCATCGTCATGCTTATACAAAAAATCATCGTCTCGGAACTGTCCCTCTAGTGTACGCAGCACACAGTAGTGTAAAATGTTTTCACATCCTTCCGCATTTAGTATAAGGGGCTATCGAAAAATTTGAGGGCATTGCTGCAGCGCATAAGCAAAGTAGTACGACTCCGATGCTGGTATACAAAAATCCACATCCTGATGGGTAGACGGACGATTTGAAGGGAGCTCCTCCATCTTAATAGTCAGTCAAATGATAATCGAATTAATAGGGCCGGCCCGCGTGGCCGTGCGGTTCTAGGAACTTCAGTCTGGAACCGCGCGACCGCTAAGGTCGCAGGTTCGAATCCTGCCTCGGGCATGGATGTGTGTGATGTCCTTAGGTTAGTTAGGTTTAAGTTTTTCTAAGTTCTAGGGGACTGATGACCTACGATGTTAAGTCCCATAGTGTAGAGACATTTGAACCATCTGAATTAATAGGGCGAAATTGATAGTAACACAATCGATCACTGTACCACTTGTGACTGCATTAACAGAGATCCAGAGAGATGCTTCCTGAATTAGTTAGATTTGACAATCTTTCCCTTCATCACAGTGTAAAGTTGTTCTCGATCTAAAGGTTAATTGAACACTGATATGCTTCACTAGGCATGGTCCTTTTAGATGTGATATGTCTTTGCCTTCCTAACCTTTGAAGTGACTTAAGCTACAGAGAGATCTATAGTTTACTGTAAAATCCCCGCCGCGCTGAATGGCCGCGCGGTTAGAGGCGCCATGTCACGAATTGCGTGGCCTCTCCCGCCGGAGGTTCGAGTCCTCCACTCCTCCCTCGGGCATAGCGTAAGTTAGATTAAGTTAGTCTAAAGTAGTGTGTAAATCTATGGACCGATGACCTCAGCAAGTTTGGTCCCTTAGGAATTCACACAAACACACACACTGTAAATCCCAACCACTGTGCAACTTAAAATTTTTCTTACATACAAATCGTTGCCGGAGATGAAACAAGCCATAAATGAAACGTACACACTATCTGACCAAAAGTATCCGGACACCCGTAGGGAATGTGGACCTGACCACTTGATGTCACGAGAAGTGGACCTGCCGGAATAAAAGGAGGCGAAGGGTATTGTGTTGTCAACAGGAAAGAACTAACAGCAGAATGAGTCGGTCAGAAGAGCTCACTGATTTCGAATGGTTCAAATGGCTCTGAGCACTATGGGACTTAACATCTGAGGTCATCAGTCCCCTATAACTTAGAACTACTTAAACCTAATCAACCTAAGGACATTACACACATCCATGCCCGAGGCAGGATTCGAACCTGCGACCGTAGCGGTCGCGCGTTTCCAGACTGAAGCGCCTAGAACCGCTCGGCCACAGAGGCTGGGTCACTGACTTCGAAAATGGACTATTAATTGGATGTCATCTGACTTACAAATCCATCTGGGACATTTCAACCCTTTCAAACTGCCCATGTCGTCTGTTCGTGATGTGACTGTGACGCGGAAATACGAAGAAACAGCTAAACCAAGTCCAGGCAGTCCTCATCTACTGACGGACGAGGACTGTCGAGCATTGAGGGGGTGGTTGTTAGTGATCCCACGAAATCGGTGTAACGAATCACTCGTGTGTTCTGAAGTACTACCAGCAATTCTGCTTGCACGGTAGCTGGTCATAGGGAGTTAAAAAGAACAGGAGACACTGTTCTGTAGTTAGTATTAAGAGACGTTTGAGGTAGTGTAAAGAGCGATGCCCATCTTGAAAAGGATAGCCTGAAGTGAGTGATTTGGAGTGATGAGCTGTGTCAATGATGGAGAACGTTAGAGGCCATCAGGCGTAGTGCCAACAGTAAAGTACATACGAGGCGTGGTATTATGGTACGGGGGTATTTTTCGTGGTAAGAGTGTGGTCATCTTATTGCGCTCAAGAAAACGCTAAGTGTGTAAGAATATGAATACGTTTTACTGCGTTGTGTGCTGCATACAGTACAGAAACAGCTCGGAGACGATAATTGTATCAGCGTGACAGTACACCGTGTCAAAAAGCAGCGCTCTTCGGGACAATGGTTCTTGGACAGTAACATTCTTGAAATGGATTGACTTGTGCAGAGTCCCAACCTGAACCGAATGGAACACCTTTGGGATGAAATAGAATGTCGAATTCGCTCTTGACATCAGGGTCCAACATCAATCCCTTGTCTCATTTCGACTCTTGCGGAAGAACTGGCTACCTTTCAGCCATAGACATTCAGACACCGCATTGAAAGTGTCCCTTGCAGAGTTCAAGACGTCATAATGGCGAAGGGTAGACACATCGCATTTGAATGGCTACCTTTATGTCTAGATGCTTTTGATCAAGTAGTACCACTGCCTGCTCGCAGTCAGACACTGAATAAGTCATACCCTTCAAGTAACAGCGAGTTTCTGTCTGATCATATAAATTAAACTTCGTGGAAGACAGGTGACAGGCTCTGATTTATTGGAAGAATATTAAGGAAGTGTAGCTCAGACACATAAGCGGTTGCTTAGGCCAATTCTTGAGTATTGTTCATTTTTCTGGGATTTGTGACAAACTGAACTGATGAAAGATAAAGAAAAGATGTAGAGAATAAATATACGATTCGTATCGGTTTTCGCTTAGTCAGCGTGACTATCCTAAAGATGCTTAATAAGTTGCAGCGGGGAACACTACAAAAGAGACGATATGCATCGTGGAGAGCTTTACTCCCAAATTTCCATACTTGAAAATCATACGTTTCTCTCCAACATATATCTGAGGTAATGAGCAAGTCACAAAAATTAGAGATATATTCGAGCTCATACAGCGGGGTAGACACAGTATTTCCACGTACCATTGCCTAGTAGATTTTAGTTTATTTTGGAAAGGAGGGGGTACTTTTTAGTCCTCCGACTGGTTTGATACCACCAAACAAGGATTTCTCTCCTGTGTCATCCTAGGATTTCTCTCCTGTGTCATCCTCTCCTGTACCACTTCCACCAGCTGTCCTTGATTAAGTGCTGGATATATGAATATTCCAATTGCTCTCTTCTCCTACAGTTTTTATCCTCTTCAGCTCCCTCCAGTATTATGAAAGTGGTTCCCTGATGTCTTAACAAATGTGGTTTTATTTACCCTCGATATGTTGGCGAAAATGCATGTTTATTCTGGAGGTACGCATAAAACATCATCAGAAATTGTGCTAAACGTATTCTCTGAAAATTATTTCGAGCAGTTAGTTCATGAGCCCACGCAAATAGTAGACGGTTGTGAAAACACACTTGACCTCTTAGCAACAAATAATCCTGAGTTAATAACGGGCATCAAATCGGGTACAGGGATTAGTGGATACAGGGTTGTCGTAGCGAGATTGAATATTGTAACCCCCAAAACCTCCAAAAATAAACGAAAAATGTATGTATTCAAAAAAGCAGATAAAAATTTAATTGCCGCCTTCCTGAGAGACAATCTCCACTCCTTCCAAACTAAAAATATAAGTGCAGACCAGGTGTGGCTTGAATTCAAAGAAATAGTATCGGCAGCATTTGTGACATTTACACCAAATAAATTAACAAACGACGAAGCTGATCCTCCTTGGTACACAAAACTAGTCACAATACTGTTGCAGAAAAAACGAAAAAACATGCCAGATTTAAACAGACGCAAAATCTCCAAGATTGGTGATCTTTTACAGAAGCTCGAAATTTAACGCGACATCAATGCGAGATGCTTATAACAGTTTTCACAACGAATCTTTGGCTCGAAACCTGGCAGAAAATCCAAAGATTCTGGTCGCATGTGAAGTATGCTAGCAGCGAGCCACAATCAATGCCTTCTCTGCGCGATACCAGTTTTGGCACTATCGAAGACAGTGCTGCCAAAGCAGAGTTACTGAACACAGCCTTCCGTAGTGCCTTCACAAAACAAGACGAAGTAAATATTCGAGAGTTAAAATCAAAAACAGCTGTCAACATGAGTAATTTAGAAGTAGATATCCTCGGAGTAGTGAAGCAACTTAAGTCACTTGACAAAAGCAAGTCTTCCGGTGCTGACTCTATACGAGTTAGGTTCCTTTCAGAGTATGCTGATACAGTAGTTCCATACTTAACAATCATATACAACCGTTCGCTCGACGAAAGATCCGTACTCAAAGACTGGAAAGTTGCACGGGTCACACCAATATTCAAGAAAGGTAGTAGGAATAATCCACTAAATTACAGGCTCATATCAATAATGTCGATATGCAGCATGATTTTGGAATTTGTATTGTGTTCGAACATTATGAGTTACCTCGAAGACACACAATCAACAAGGATTTAGAAAACATCGTTCTTGTGAAACACAACTAGCTCTTTACTCACACGAAGCGTTGGGAGACAATCTAAGCAGCCGTCTTAGGCTGTTTGCAGATGACGCTGTCGTTTGTCGACTAATAAAGTCATCAGAAGATCAAAACGAACTGCAAAACGATTTAGAAAAAATATCTGAATGGTGCGAGAGGTGGCAATTGACTCTAAATAATGAAAGTGTGCGGTCATCCACGTGAGTGCTAAAAGGAATCCGTTAAACTTCGGTTACACGATAAATCAGTCAAATCTAAAGGTCGTAAATTCAACTAAATACCTAGGCATTACAATTACAAACAACTTAAATTGGAAGGAACACATAGAAAATGTTGTGGGGAAGGGTAACCAAAGACTGCGTTTCATTGGCAGGACACTTAGAAAATGTAACAGATCTACTAAGGTGACTGTCTACACTTCGCTTGTCCGTCTTTTTTTTTTAGAGCACTGCCGCGCGGTGTGGATCCTTGCCAGATAGGATTGGCGGAATACATCGAAAAAGTTCAAAGAAGGGCAGCTCGTTTTGTATCATCCCGAAATAACGGAGAGACTGTTACTGAAATGATACAGGATTTGGGATGGACATAATTAAAACAAAGGCGTTTTTCGTTGCGAATCTTCTCACGAAATTCCAATCACCAACTTTGTTCTCTGAATGCGAAAATATTTTGTTGACGCCGACCTACATAGGGAGAAACGATCACCAGGATAAAATAAGTTAAATCAGAGCCCGTACGGAGAGATATAGGTCTTCTTTCTATCTGCGCGCTATACGAGATTGGAATAATAGAGAATTGTGAAGGTGGTTCGATAAACCCTCTGCCAGGCACTTAAGTGTGATTTGCAGAGTATCGATGTAGATGTAGATACCTGAACATCCACTTCCTTCCTTGTGTCAGAGCTGTAAACATTTTTCTTTCCTTGCTCATTCTGTGGAGAACCTTCTCATTCCTTACCTTATCCGTGCACCTAATTTTCAACATTCTTCAGTAGAGCCACATTTCAAAAGTTTCATTTTTCTTATTTTCGATTTTGCCCAGGGATGGAACAGGAAGGGGAAAATGATAGATATGTTCTATGTACTCTTCGGCAGACAACGTATGGTAGCCTGATGGACTTTGGCAAAGTGGTCCAGAAGTTCGAAATATAGCGCGTACTTCAATGCGAGATTCTTTTAATAATTTCCACTACGAAACTCTGTCTCGGAATCTGGCAGAAAATCCAAAGAGATTCTGGTCATACATAAAGAACACCAGTGGCAAGACGCAATCAATACCTTCACTGCGCGATAACAACGGTGAAGTCACTGATGACAGTGCCACTAAAGCAGAGTTAATAAACACGGTTTTCCAAAACTCCTTCGCCAAAGAAGACAAAGTAAATATTCCTGAATTCCAATCAAGAACAACTGCCAAGATGAGAAACATAGAAGTAGATATCCTCGGTGTAGCAAAACAGTTTAAATCACTTAATAAAGGCAAGGTCTCCGGTCCAGATTGTATAGCAGTCAGGTTCCTTTCAGATTGTGCTGATACAATAGCACCATATTTAGCAATTATATACAACCGTTCGTTCACAGAAAGTTCCGTACCTAAAGACTGGAAAATGCTCAAGTCACACCAATACTCAAAAAGGGAAATAGGAGTAATCCGCAGAATTACAGGCCCATAGCGCTACTTCGATTTGCAATAGGGTTTTGGAACGTATACTGTGTTCGAACATTATGAATTTCCTCGAAGAAAACGATTTATTGATACATAGTCAGCACGGATTCAGAAAAAATCGTTCTTGTGAAACACGACTAGCTCTTTATACTCATGAAGTAATGAGTACTATCGACAGGGGATGTCAAGTTGATTTCATATTTTCCAGAAGGCTTTCGACACTGTTCTTCACAAGCGCCTTCTAACCAAACTGCGTGCCTATGGAATATCGCCTCAGCTGTGTGACTAGATTCGTGATTTCCTGTCAGAAAGGTCACAGTTCGTAGTAATGCACTGAAAGTCATCGAATAAAACAGTAGTGATATCCGGCGTTCCCCAAGGAAGTGTTATAGGCCCTCTGCTGTTCCTGATCTATATTAACGACATAGGAGACAATCTGAGTAGCCCTATTAGATTGTTTGCAGATGATGCTGTCACTTACCGTCTTGTAAAGTCATCAGATGACCAAAACGAACTGCAAAGTGATTTAGATAAGATATCTGTATGGTGCAAAAAGTGGCAATTGACCCTGAATAGCCGGCCTGGGTGGCCGAGCGGTTCTAGGCGCTACAGTCTGGAACCGCGCGACCGCTACGGTCGCAGGTTCGAATCCTGCCTCGGGCATGGATGTGTGTGATGTCCTTAGGTTAGTTAGGTTTAAGTAGTTCTAAGTTCTAGGGGACTGATGACCTCAGAAGTTAAGTCCCATAGTGCTCAGAGTCATTTGAACCATTTGACCCTGAATAAAGAAAAGTGTGAAGTTATTCACACGAGTACTGAAAGAAATCTGCTAAATTTCGATTACGCTATAAGTTACACAAATCTTAAGGCTGCAAATTCAACTAAATACTTAGGGTTTACAATTACAAATAACCTAAATTGGAACGATCACATAGATAACGTTGTGGGTAGAGCAAACCAAAGACTGCGATTCATTGGCAGAACACTTAGAAGGTGCAACAGGTCTACTAAAGAAACTGATTACACCACGCTTGTCCGCCATATTCTGGAGTATTGCTGTGTGGTTTGCGATCCACATCAGGTGGGACTGATGGATGACACCGGAAAAGTTCAAAGAAGGGCAGCTCGTTTTGTATTATCGTGAAATAGGAGAGACAGTGCCACAGACATGATACGTGAATTGGAGTGGCAATCACTAAAAAAAAAGCGTTTTTCGTTGCGACGGGATCTTCTCATGAAAATTCAATCACCAGTTTTCTCCTCCGATTGTGAAAATATTTTGTTGGCACCCACCTACATAGGAAGAAATGATCATCACGATAAAATAGGGAAATCAGAGCTCGCACAGAAAAATTTAAGCGCTCGTTTTTCCCGCGCTCCGTTCGAGAGTAGAACGGTAGAGAGACGGCTTGTAGGTGGTTCATTGAACCCTATGCCAGGCATTTTATTGTGAATAGCAATGTAGTCACGTACATGTAGATGCGGGCGGCTGTAGGGATACATGCACAGCATTCATGTAAGGAACCAGAGACATATACATAGAAGATAAGGAATTTTGACAAAAAAGTTATTTACTGCGTTATTGTTCCAGGAGACAAGGTCTGGTGTATTTAGACATGTACGTTTGACAGGTTGGTGCAGGAGAGGAAGGGACGGCAGAGGAACTGGCCACGCGACGTCTCGAGATGGGCAACGCACTGGAGCCCGGTCTGCTGGAGAAGGCACTGGAGCCCGGTTTGCTGGAGAAGCCACCGGAGCCCGATCTGCTGGAGAAGCCACCGGAGCCCGATCTGCTAGAGAAGCCGGTGGAGCCGGGTCCGCTGGAGAAGCCCGTGGAGCCCGAGCATGCGGAGATCCATACCCAGGAGACTGGGTTGGAGCAGCACGAACAGGTGGCTGAGCAGGTATCCGCTCCAGTGATGGCCGACGACTTTGGTGCCGAATCTGGCGCTGAAGCTGAACGTGGAGTTGAAGCCGAAGTCCCTGCTGGAAGTGGAGCCGCAGCTGAGGTCGGGGCTGGCGCTGAAACGGTCGTGGCTCAGGCGGAAATGGAGCGGCTTGCGACGCAGGACGCGATGGCTCAGACCGTCGCGCCCATGGAGGGCGAGGATGAGCTCATAGAAAAGGCACGGCATATGCCGCTTCCTGGCACCCCCCCTCCTCTCTCTCTCTCTCTCTCTCTCTCTCTCGCTCTCTCTCTCTATGTTTTGCAATTCATGTTACAAAGATCTAGAGGTTGCATAGGGGTCTTAATTGACATCAAGTTTTACGTAGGAACCCATGTCCGAAAACATCATCCAACGGCTCTACACAGCGTCAAACTTAATAGGCGCTGGCGCCTGTAACAGTATGTATGTAAAGGATGATTCCGTGGTGACGTTACAAACTTTCAGAGATGATGGGGAGGGATAAATCAATTAATCTGAGGTAAGGATCCCTGGTTCAGAAGAGAAAGAGTCGTAGGTTGCAAGCGAAAATAATTTTGATACCTCCGACACTGGAATACATGTACCGGTACTGTTGTCGCTAAGAATTTAGGGTACGCAACTTTCAGAGGTGGTAGTATGGACTAAGACAAGAAAAAAATGTCAGTGGAAGTGGGCTCTGAAATCATAACTGAGAAGCTGTGAGCAAATCTTCATCTTCGCTAGTGTGAAAGACATCTCCCTTATGGAACAAGTCTTCATAGCTCTTGAGATATGCATTTTGGAGCCCATGTTTACTGGGTATTTTTCCTTTTTTTGTGTGTATACTACCATCTCTGAAAGTTTCATACCCTACATTCTTAGCAACAACAGTACTGATACCCGTATTTCAATGTCAGATGCATAAGAATGATTTTCGTTTGTAACTTTCGCCTCGTTCGTCTCCGGTACAGGGATCTTTACCTCAAACTGATACAGTTACCCTTCTCCATCATCCTTGAAAGTTTGCAAAATCTTCAAGCAATCATCCCTTAGCCGGCCGCTGTGGCCGAGCGTTTCTAGGCGCTTCAGTCCGGAACCGCGCTGCTGCTACGGTCGCAGGTTCGAATCCTGCCTCGGGCATAGATGTGTGTGAAGTCCTTAGGTTAGTCAGGTTTAAGTAGTTTTAAGTCTAGGGGACTGATGACCTCAGATGTTAAGTCCCATAGTGCTTAGAGCCATTTGAACCATTTTTTGAATCATCCTTTAAATACATACATTTACAGGCGCCAGCACCTATAGCTTTGAGGCTCTGTGGCGTCGTTGGATGACGTTTCAGGA
This sequence comes from Schistocerca nitens, assembly GCF_023898315.1. NCBI lineage: Eukaryota > Metazoa > Arthropoda > Insecta > Orthoptera > Acrididae > Schistocerca > Schistocerca nitens. The sequence goes on along the minus strand of NC_064614.1, from coordinate 658,238,921 downwards.
CATTGGTTTCTAAGTAAAACGTGATCTCCTAAGTACCCTCTATAACCTCAAAAAGTGTATAAAATAACTTGTGAAACATCTCGTATACAAGACGTTTCAGGAGACGCAGTACGTAGGGACTTCATAAAACAAGTGATACATGTTCCACGCTAAGACCATTGCGCAACAGGAATGGCACATAGTCATGCTCCAGGTTTCCTACAGACACAGCTCTGCTACGGTACATATAATAGGACCATCATACCGTGAATCGCAATGTAAAAGTAATGAAACCAAAGAGTTCTCTGGCACCAGCGCTGCGTTGGAAATCGCTCTTTTTGACACACTGAACAAAGCCTGTTAACAATATGAGAACAGTAATTCACAAACCTCCTACTACACTGTACAATACCTTGCACTCGGGTATTAGATTGCTGCTGTTCGGTAGAGCGAGTGACAAACATCCAAATCACGTGATATTTTAAAAGCTCTACTTTTAGAAGGTCATAACTGTATACTACAAGAATAATGGCCAAAATTTTAGCCCAGGATCGATTGATGGGGCTAATATCTTGCAAGTGCGCATTTTCTCCTTAAAATATGTGGCCTCCTCTTGTCGCCGCCGCTCCCAAGCTTTACTTCACCCTCCATATCTCTATATGTCATGCACTCCGCCTCTCTTTTCGTTTGCATTTACCCTCCCCCATTCCGATTCTCTCCCAGCTGATAAAGTACCCACTCCTTCACAAACACCTATCAAATCTACACCAGTCCTATATCTCCTCAAAATTTTCCACCAACGCCTCACTGTAACACCCCCCCCCCCCCCTATGTTTAACAATGCTGCTCTTCTGCAGTGCTTCTATAACCACGCTCCCTCTTCCTTACAATTCAACTCACCCTATGTCCTTTTCGTAAACGTGAAATCATTCCTGAAATCTACCCATCCTAGCAACTATATATAGTCTACTTTATTGTATCGTACCCTAGCTTTTCAAGTCCAAGTGAAGGCTCCATCCCGCACTTTCCCTACATAAATTCTATTCCAGCCGCCTGGTAACACATGCAGGATGATTTATCTGCTCCTACCACTGTGTTTTATGCAACCCACAATGCTCTCAAATACTATGTGCAAGATTTTAATATTCTCGCACTTGGTGCATGAAAATTATTAGTCCTACAGGAAATGTAATGTAGTTTAATTTTGTCGTGGTATTTCACTACAGGGTTTAGTTTTCGGATTACACAAGCAAAACACGCAATTGTGACGTTCAAAGGCGTTTTTATTGAATAATTCGAAAACCGTGGACTCTGGAGAAAACATATGCAAATACAAAATTTAACTAGTTTAAAATTTCCACACACCCCCAAAGGCAATGTTTATTTTTCCTGGAGAACTAATAGTTCGCATGTAGCGGATGGGAGAATATGAAAATCTCGTGCCTGGTTTCTGAACATGTTGTTGCAGAAACCTCATTGGTAGGAGCAGCTGGATCTCACTGTATATCTCTTGACCCTTCTCTAAACTCATCCCACGTCTTTCTCATACCAGTACATCTGCAGTCTCATTTGCATCCCAATCCCTTACCTCTTCATGTTACCAAGAGCTCATGGCACCATCATCCCATCATCCTTACAGGTCTCCAGAGCACACACACCACTGCCTCATCAATCTGAGGATACTTGGGTTTTTTCTCGTCAATACTTTTTTGTGGGTATAATTATTTTATCAGAGGCTGGAGAGTGGCAACATGGGTGCAAGCAGATAAATTAACAAATTCATGCCATATGTTACAGTTGGAACACCTGATTTCTTAGACTCTACATCCATGGCTACAGTGCCATTGCATCTGACACCTACATGGAATACAAGGGTTTTCCCTCGTTGGGAGGGCTGAAACGAGGTATGTTCTGGCCCGTGAGGAAGAAGTAACAGCTACTTGATGAAAAAGTAGCGGATCCAAATTTGAAATACGACGTTAGCAACTCCTGTTCTTTTGTCTGATGACGTCTTAGGCAGAAGTAGTGAGAAAAATGGCCTCTAGGACGATAGCCCCATGACGTTTAGCGACAGTAACTGGACAACAAATTTTTATTTGTGGGACATTCACAACGTTCTGCAACATGTTCATAGTGAACAAATCCACCACAATAGCAAAATACTTCTATTGACTAGTCTTACACGACAGAAGTCGCTATACAGGACCACTGTTTCGTAGTCATAGCCCTATCATCAGGCGTATCTGAAATCTGAAGTGGAACAACAATTGTAATGTACTCCATTAAACAATTACGAAATAAAAATAATAAAGACTAAAATTTATAAACTGAAAATGGGATAAAATGATTACAAAAGTAAACCACCTACCTAGCAATAGCAGCAGGACATCTTGTCAATGCCCAAACACCTAGTAGGTGAAATTCAGTCGTAGGTGGATCACCAAATAACATTCTAAGACCTAAATTGTGGCTGCAATGAACCCCATCTTTCAATTGCGACATGAGAAAATTCCTCTTGTTCCTAAATTGCCACTGGGAGTCATGAGGTCTATAGAAATAAATAAAAAAACTATTATTTGTTACGTTAGGACTGTTCTGACACTGGAAGCAGGTTCAGCAATTTTATGTTTTAACTGTTTTACCTTCTAATTTCACTGGTCCACAATACGTTATTTGGTATGTTTGGATCTTTCTGTAATTAGATGCACAGTTTGGAAACTTTATGTATTTCGACCTTTGGTTTATGCTATTATTTTTGTTAGCATTGCACATTGTGTTTGTGGCTTTGTTGCAATAATTCTGTTACTAATCATGCTAATAGTAAGTGGGTAGGTTGAGTGTGCTAGGACAAAATTCACTGAGCAAACCAACCCACACACAAATTTAATATAAAAATAAAACAATTTATTCTCACATAATGAACTCCAGACCATGAAAGGCATTATCATTATTTTTAATTTTCTTCATTCCTTTATATCTTAGCTTAATAGTACCTTTTCAAATAACTGAATAATCCCAGCTGGTAATAAATGGATTATATCTGTTTGGTAAAATAATTTTAAATTTATTATCGATTTCCATTCAAATTTTCTCCCCATATCTAGTTTTTAAATATTCACAACCCATAATATAATACAATTCATTTACTCCTAGCTCACCAATCTTTTGAAACAAATTAGAGCTGCTTGTATTATCAAGCTTTTTCAGTAGAGTATCCAGTTATACAGTAAAGAATAAAAAATAATTAGATTAAAAATTTTCACTTGAAATTCTATGCTGAGTGTAATCTGTCAAATTTTTCTTACCATACATAAATATGTAGGAAATTATATCTTTTGGAAGTTTATCATTAAAAGTGGCAACTAATTTCATTGTTTTTTTTTCTGTGTGGCTAGCAGATTCATTTTCCTAGACATATTTATGACAAAAATAGGATAATTTTAAATAAAATTGAATGGAGTTACATTGACATCAGCATGGAATTGAGTGGTCCTCTTAAAATTAAGGAAAGCATCATATGCTTTCAGATAATTGTTTGGTGGATCTAGATTCCACATTTTTTTAGGAAAAACTTCATTTCATCCATTCTTGTAATATATAGTCTGTAACTTAACATAAGAAAATAAAGAAGAATCAATTATCTGATTATTTTTTCCATTAGTTTGAAACAACTAAAATAAAATAAGGCATATCAAATTCCGAAGAATTATAATAATTAGTAATATTTATTTCAAAATTTCTTTTTCTATCTAAGCCAGCTATTTCAGCTGTTTGTGATTCAAAGGAACAAACTAGAAATTTTTGATTTTTTAGTCTTCCTTCTAGCTCTAGTGAATATTCTGGTTCATATTTTACCACTGGAACACAAATATGTATATATTCTACTGCAGTTGTACCTTCTTTTGGAAGAGTATCTTTTATTTCAACTCCAGCATAATTTTTATCAGCCCATCTAAAAATAGCATCTCCAGTACTTTGACTCCAAGTAAAGATTATCTCCTTCCCAATCACTTCTTTATAATATCTGAAAAAACACCACACAAATATAGTGGAAAAAGTACTTCATTCTTCTTACTTTTTATCTTTCTAATATTAAAGGCCTCCAGAAGGCTCTATCTTTACAATGTTAAAATAGCACTTATAAATTACATGTTGCCTCAGAAAGTATCTGAGCTAGGGAGTTGAAATGTTTACAGCTTGTTTACTGGAGTATTGGCTACAACTTAACACAGGAACTTTTAAGAATTTGAATTCAGTTGTTAGAGACTAAACTTACTATTGTAATGAAAATTCACTACTTTTTGTGGCATTTTTTGTTTATAAATTCAACAATATTCGGTTTTTGGAAAAAGGCTTTGTTAAGTTACACAGGACGGACTGTGCAACATTTCCTGAAAATTTGAAGCAATTTGGTTTGATAGATTCTGAGAAAATACGTAATTTGTATGAAAAAATAAAACTTTTGAGAATCGAGCACCAAAGTTTGGATTACCTTGTTAGTGCGTTCGGGGTTTTTAGAATGGATTAGCTTCATCTTCTGCAAACTCCTCCTCCAGCCCCCTCTTTGTCCTCCTCCTGTTTACTCTGATTTGTATTTCTAGGCTATTTACAGCCCTATCAGCAACCCAAAGATGTTCCTTGTCTAAAGCAAACATTGTTCTTACCATGTTGAAACCTATCTTCATCCCATATCTCCAAAAACTTTGCACATTGCAACGTGGCCATCATTGAAAGTAGCAACAGCATCATACAGACCAAAGTGAAGCGTTTCTGTTCCAACAAAAACAGCCTTCAGAATTCTTGACCATAGAACACTATTTACACTTTCATTGGGGATGTGAGTTTTTCCATGAATACAGTTTTTGAATAGTTCAGGTGCTGCTACATCTCAGAAAATAGGTTTGAAATTTGAATTTGTGGTAAGGACTTATGGGACCAAACTGCTGAGGTCATCGCTCCCTAAGCTTATGCACTACTTAATCTAACTTGAACTAACTTACGCTAAGGACAACCCACACACACACATGTCCGAGGGATGACTTGAACCTCCACTCCGACGGTAGGGGGGGGGGGAGGGAGCCGCGGACCATGACAAGGCGCCTCAGATCGTGTGGCTACCCCGCCCTGCAAAATATGTTTGACCACCTACATTACCGCATCAGGCTGACTATGTTTATGAGTGTACACTTCACCAATTACCAGTCCTTTGTTGTACTTCCACCAACTGTTTTCTCGTTTGGGACTCAAGTAATGAAGTGGACTTTCATTGGTTGAAAAAGTATGAAAAAAGGAGACCTAACATTCTTCATTTCATCGACACACTGTGTGGTTTGTGTAAATGTCATTCCATAATAGTTCTTTTTTTGTCAATTGCACTGTCAGTTAACCTTCCCTTCCTATACAACACTTTACCATCATTCTGCACTACAACATCATCACCTTAGGGCGTCAGTTCTTGAATATGTTTGAAACTTTTACAATCACTGTCACCAAGGTAATTCACATATTGCACTTTACCACACACAACAGAAAGTTGAAACATAGTAGCAACACCAGCCACTTAGCCACTTCCATTCCTCCATTACTGCCACTATAGTTAGTTATGCAGTTATTTTCATGAGTACCTTTATATTTTTGTGGACACCTATAATATTTAGATATTACTGCAGACCTAAACCTTCCCCTGTATACATGCTGGTGGCAGATGCTACACCATGTCCCTGTTTATGCCAGGTACCATCGAATGCTCCAGTCAAGTCTCTGTTAACACTGTTTCCTACTGCTGCCTGTTCCACAGCTTTCTTCATATATTCTGTACAGACATCTTCTACTTTACACCCTATAAACCCATTAAAGTTCGTAAGTTTGGTTGGGGGATTTGGAAGATTCATCACACCACAGAAAATTGCATCTGCAGTAGCACCCTTACCAACTGTACTCAAGGCATAAAAAATCTAATGATTTGTACATAGATCTTGCTACCATACTCTTCATTTGAGGTATTGCAACACAATTCCAGTAGATGGTCATGTATGAACACTTACACACTTCAGTTCCATTTCACTGGCAAGTCTCACATGATTTTTGTGATTGGAGTTCCGAAGCGACTTCACTACACTGAATACATCTTACACATTTTGCAAAAATTCTGTTGTGAAGTGAAATACAGGTGTCAAATATTTCATTCATATCCAATTCGCCCATGAAATATTTGTACTTTTACTAACTCAACCATGCTTCCACTGCAAAGTACTCTCTTCCTTGCTTTCGTTGCAATGGGCTGGTGAACCAGCAAGGTTAGTTTCACACACTTGGTTATTGTCTTAATTGTTTATGGTAATAAGACCTACCTTTGACTTTCCAACATTTCTCCTTTTCTTAAAAACCTTCAGAGAATTTATAGGTCACTTTATGTTTACCAATGAATATCCTTCAATAAAACTGAAACTTTAATGAACAGAAGTCACCTCAAATATTTTCAGAATTACAAAAGAGTAAATAAACATGAAAAACATGACATTCCAGCGAGTGATATACATCAAATTATCACAGGTTAGCCACAACACTTATTTTCTAACACATATTTTCTCTCACATCACTAAAATGTGCATGATGAACATGTAGATTCATGAGTGCAACATTGGACAGCAGTTCAACAGTGCCACAGTGAGTCACCCCTATGATGGACATATTTCAAAAATATATTAAAAATAGTTGTGGTCCTATGAACTGAATAAATTATATACCAATTGAAAGGACAAAGTCTGTAGATTTTTAAAATGCAAAAACTAAAAATCCAACATTTCACGATTTTGAATCTTTCCAGAAACCCTTAACGATATGACCATCCATGGTTAACTCATGAACTAGTGTCGAAGTCAACTGCAAAAGGACATTTGAAGAAATGAACGGATTTTCCTTCAGCTTTGTCACATAGTTCTCAATTAATTTTTTACAGGATTTTCCATCATATGTTGGATAATCTGTACTATCAGCTCCAACAGTACTAGAACTCATGTACAACTCAGCATTATTAATATGAACCCAACCATCTCCAAAATTTATATTAATCTCCATGATATTTAGATTATTTTTAGCCTTCTCATTCACAGGCAATGAGTAAAACCGATAACTCTTGATCCTGTTCCTGATTTAATAAGAAAAAATTTTACTAAGAGATTTGTATAAAAAAACTGTTACTCAAGCGCCATTAAAATCAGTCAAATTATCATTCTCCTCAATTACAGTAAGTTCTAAATCTTGAATAGCACCAAAAATCGGAATATGCACAGGATAATGTGATTCATGAATTATTGGTCCACCAAATTCTGCATTAGGCTTAAATAATACAATGATATTAGTTTCACAGCGATAGTGATCATTATGCTTTATGAACATTCCAGCAGCTAAATTAAAATTTTTAGTAACTAATTCAAATGGAATAATTTTAGAACCATTGTTACTAATAGTATTCTCATTAACTTCAACAATTTTGTTACTAAGTCCTAGTACTATCTTTTATATCCACATATAATTTTATATAACTTTTAATAAAAACACTACTTAAAATTTCATCTGCTTTAATGTTTATATTACGCTTTTTCGAGTGAATGAATTTTTTCCTTTTTTTTAAACCATATTGACCTACTGGATTCTATATTCCTTATGTATCACAATAAACTTTATTATTTTTCGATGTAATATTGGGAGTTACAAAAATTGAATTAAACCAACCAGTGCAACATTATTAAAGCTGTTTCATACAGGTGCAGTCAATCTTTTTTTAGAACAGATGACTTACAACTCAATTTAAATAATTACTAATTTATTAATAAATTTTATTTAATTAAATGAAGCCCAACTGGGAACCAAAAATAAGAATTCCAGAGAAGAATCCAACATATGGACACGGTAACCTTTAACAAATTCTATTCAATTCATGATAATAGAACCAAGTGATTCTGAGAAAAGATATTAATGATTGACAATTATATTTTAACTCCAACTTTTCCAAACTGGAATAAATCATTTCTACATTTATTCTAAAAGTCTGGACCAACAGATATATCAAGAATATTAAAAAAATGTCGAAGATAGGCATAGTGATAACATTGTTAGTTTTATTGAAAATAATGATGAAATTATACCCATAGATGGATGTGAAGACAATTCTGTTGGTAGAACATTTCCCCGCAAAAGGTGAAGGTCCCGAGTTCGAGTCTTGGTCCAGCACACAGTTTTAATCTGCCAGGAAGTTTCAATTCTGTTGTATGTTTTGATGACTTCTTGAAAATGAAGAAGTAGTTAGAGAATATTTTACTACAGGTAGACATAAAGGAATAGATTGTTTTTACTTAGCTCAAACTTATTAAAAAATATCAAAACAATTACATATAATCACAATTTTTTAAAATATTTTTAGACAAGATGACACAAATTTAGGTCACATTTATCCTGAGTTCGTTGGTGGTGATTTAAAATTTGAAGATTTTAAAGAAATGTGTAAGAAATGTTTAAATGACCAGTTTGGATTTCTTACAATAGACATGACTAGGAAACCAAATGGAGGAAAGTAAAGATGAAAATCAAGTATTTTTCAGCGATTTAATAAACATAAACGTTAAAAATTATTTTAGTTAGTGTTTTTCATCAGTAATAAATGTTTGCAAAATATGATCGTTATAAAAGGACTAAGAAGAACTTCATTGCATGATCTAGAGGTTGTTAAAAAAGCTAAGCTGAATAGAAAAGTAAAATAACAATTAAAAAAGAATTTAAAAAATGGAAAAACTAAGAACAAAATATGAAAAGTATAAATAATATCAACTTGTTATCAGTGCAATACAACAAGTAAAACAAAGTGTTGCAGGATTAGTGGCTAATGTATTGAAAGGTATTGAAGAAAATTGAGAAACTGAAAAACATATGGTTCCTTATAATCAATATTATTTAGAAGAATTTAATGACATACCAGCCGCTAAACAACCTGATATGGATTATACATTAAGCGTATCAGAAACCCAAGATTTATTGAATGAATATGGAGAGGAGGTTAAAAATAGAGAGAAACAACCCATTAAGAAATAAATATAAGTGTAAGACTGGTAGAATATATTAACCATAATGAAGATAAGCTTTTTGGATTAAGACTTGTTCGCACATTTAAATTTTTTGGTAAAGTACCACTAAAAATTGAAGTACATAAAGTAACAATTGGTGGTAGATTATATGAAGGAACTCATGGTTTATTGAATCTTTTAACTAAAAAAGAGATTACTATGCAAGATATGAATATATTATTTACAGGTACTGTTTTATCAAATTATGTAGATATATTGATTCATCCATGAACATTATTTTCTGATAATAAGATGAATAAAATGAAATCAACTAAAGGGAATAAATATAAATATTTGATGAAAGAAATTGTTGACTATTATTTTTCAAAAAATTACCATGGGATTTAGATTCAAGTGTAGATGACAAAAGGCTTAATAAAGAAATATTCAGAAAACCCCCCACATTATGTTTGGATGGATGACATCCAACAATCAATAAACAGATTAGCTGTAATTCATGGAGAAGAACCAGCTGGAAATAAAAATTATCAAACTGAAAGAGTTGCAATAACACACAAGTTAACAAATAAAATTAGTCATTTTATTATTAATAATGTGAAACGAATTCCATATTTAATTAGATTTTTGAATAATCTTCCTCACACATTTTGGAAAAGTGAAAAGAATGGTAAAGGTTTAGTCAATTGGGTTTTAAATAATTTACCAATGCCAGAGATGCATCTACTAGGCTACTTGTATTGCAGGTATTTTGCTAAACTAGAAGAAAGACAAGAACATGGTGATCCAGAATAAGTAAATTAGATAAACAATGTAAGAAACATAATATTGCCTACAGAGACATTAAAGATATAGAAGAAAGACATGAAACAAATAAAGAACTTCAAATGGTTGCTAAAAAAAGAATATGCGCTTCTGATGCTTCATTAGTTAAAATTTAGCTGTGCTGCCGTTAGAAGAATAATGTATGGAAAGAGAAATTAGATATGTGCTTAGGTGCGGATGAAAATGGTTGGGGAGTGTAAAATTATTAATGCCTATAAACTCTTTAGCTACATAAATGAATAACTTTTGAGATGATTATATTTTTCTACCTAGGGGCGAGACAAAACAAAAAGGAATTTAAAGTAAACTAAATAATGATCTGTTGCATAGTATTGATCAATTTCTAACTGATACACAAAAAGGAAGTGAGAGAAAAAATTGGTGGAAATTTAATTATTATGTTAGATATTCCATTTCTGAAAACATTATCGTTTATCTGGCGAAAAAGAAAGCTAGTGTAGAGCCAGCTGGAATAGGCTTAGGCCTGTGGGCTGGATTGACAAAACATGAAGGTGGATGTTCATCAATATGATTTGCAGCTTTAGGTGTGATTGATTCATTAGCTTCCTTTATACAATTTTGACACAGAAGAATAAGTTAAGTGATTAAAAATCATATTCATGATTGACTAATTATCCAGTAAACCAAAGAATCTTGAATGTAGAATAGAAAATTCAAATGCTCGAATCATGTGGGTATTCATTGGGTGTATTATTACAAAAATAAGTATATAAAATTTGTTTCCGATTTATTTGGTGGTACTCTAACCGAAACAGCTAGTTAACTGATTCGGGAAATGATCTATACCACAATACTGAGTGAATACAAAATTTTCATGAAGTAATCTGTGGTTATTTGTGTATATTTGTGTTAAAACTTTTAATAGACAATTATAAGTTTAATGATATTTTGACTTAAATAAATGGACAGTTTTCGATATAAGCTGCAGCCTAAAGTCACACGATTGATGGTCAAATAAATAAAAATTAATTACAAGCAAAAACTGATACAAAATAGAAAGTTTAATATTTAATAAGGAATTATGTAACATTTTTAAAGTAACTAAATGATATACTGATTTTGAAGGTAGAAGATTAGTAGTTTTAAAAGATCCTGTATGTGGTTATGATGCAGTTACCAAACAATATTTCAAAGATGAGTTATCGAATCTTGTTACAAAACCTAAATACAGAAGAACTCTAACACAGCTTATTAACTATGCCACTACATCACAATTTGATAAAAACTTTAATCAGATTAAGAAAACTAATCTAACTAATTAGTTTACAAAAAATGATGTAGAGAGAGTTCTTTCAGATTATTTCCCAGATTTAATCCCATACTTAATTGAGTTAAGCAATCTTAAAAGATAAAGTATATGATAAACAAGATATTGAATTTAAATTTATGACTGAAGGCAAACAAAAATAAGTAGTTTCAGTGAGCAAGATTATATTTTTAAAATTTTTGTTGTTGCTGGTAGAAATATAAACAGAGGTTTTACCAATTAAATGATTTAAACCTTTCAAAGAGTGTTTTTACATAGCTATTAATTCTATCCAGCCGAAAAAATAGGACACAGGTCAAATTTTCTAACTGTAAGGTTAAAAGATTCTGTTAAAACTGTACAATTGCATTAAAGTTAATTATATTTGTTGAAATAATTTAAAATTTGAGTATTTTTATTCTATGTAGATGGACAATCACAATCACAGCTACTGTTTGAATTGTAAAAAGTTAATGAAACACATAGTCCTCACGGAGTAACAACTAGAAATGGAAGTCAAAAATTGAAGGTCTCTGTTCAGTTTGTAATACTAAAAACAGTAGTTTTTTTTAATTTGGTTACTAACGGAGCAAAATCTATTAATATTGGTGAAGAAATTATTGATGAATTTCATAAACCAATGAGAGAAAATTTTAAATGACGAAATGTCATTTCTCTACGTATTGATGATTTATGCAAGCTAATATAGTGCAAAATTACTTCAGAAAATGTAAAGGAATGTCAAAATAAATAAATAATATAAATATTTATTAACTGTTATTCTCATTTACGGAGAATGCCAACAAAATTCAGTGAGAGCCAGAGACTTACATGCTGAAAGATATCTCCAACGTACTTCCCCACATGTCGTACATTTAAATATGTGTATGATAAACTGAGAACAACTGGATCTTTAATGCATCGGAAACATATCCGGCAAAGGAAAGTTACTAACGAGGAAACGGAAATTGGTACTCTTGCCAGTGTGGTTCGAGATCCTAACATTAGTTTCCGTCAAATCGCAAGGGAATCTGGTATGAACCAGTGTAGTGTTGTTCACACTCTGTATCGTCATATATATCAACCTTACCATATCAGTCTCCACCAAGAGTTAACTGGTAAGTATTGTAATTCTCCCTATGGACTCAACTTCAGATTCAGATGGATGACACATTTATTAATTTTATTTTATTTAGTGATGAGGCTACATTCACGAACCATGGAATTGTTAATTTTCATAACATGCATTATTGGGCAACTGAAGATCCATGTTGGCTGTGGCAAGTTGCACACCAAAAACCGTGGTCAGTGAATGTATGGTGTGGGATTTTGGAGGTCAGAATTATAGGTCCTTATTTAATCAAAGCACATTCCTGCAAGAAATATTAGGTCTGTTATTGGAAGAAATACTTTTAGGAACAAGGAACACAATGTGGTATTAATGCAACCCCACCTGGCAACAACAAAAACCAACATTATATTATGGCCCCTGTTGCCTCTGCAACATTTGTCTTAGAAACTTTAAACCTACAATCATGTTTTGGAGTTATTCTTGGTGGCAAAAATTAGTGTCTCACCCTGTATATCATAAATAGCATCTCTAGGTCTTTTATAGCTACATCTGTCATTGAAATCATTATTCTGATCATTAGTTAGCATATAGACCTGCTTGCCATTATATGCCAGCTGGTTGTTGACCAGGTCAATGATCGACTCCATTTACAAAGATTAATTCTATATCGGGAACATTAAAAGTTTGGTCATAAATATTGTTGCCTTCTCATTTATTTCATCAACAACGTTATGGGATTTCTCAACAAAACAGTGTATTTTCCTTTACTTTTATCTACTCTGTGTACATCAAAATATGTGTTAAACCTATGCTCTACTAATTTATAATCAGTATATTCATACACTGTGGCATAAATAGTTTATAACCAGATAATCTTCCTAGAAGATGATTTTTAGGCAATAGACTACCAACCATGAAATAATTTTTCTGGCCATACTGCTTGGATGTGACAATCCAAATAATTTGTTACCTGTTCATACTACATGAGAAACTATATTTCTTAGTCATATACATTTTTGGTCTTTTGATCGTATTTCTATCACTTGTTCTGCAGAATTTTTTTAGATCTATTTCTTTGACAATTGCTGTATACTTGAGACACTCGAGTAATATTTTTTCTAAAGTATTGTAATAATCTTTAATTTCATCAGCAACCTTAGTTCCTCAAGTCACTACTAATTTTTTGAAGTTTTTGACACACAATAAAAGCTATTTCTTTTGAACAAGATTGTTTGGAGTTAACTGTTTGATTTCGTTTTGAATATGTTCATATTCTAGTGTCAAAGGATCATTGGGTTTTATTTCAGTATATTCAAGATTGTAATAAATAAAGATTTAAGAATTTTATTAATTATGTCAGGTCCTACCATCGTAATGCCTGTATATTTTGTTTTGCAGGGTACAGCTTCATCCACCCTGACATTCCATACTTAACAAAACATAAATATCATTAGTGATTAAAATATTCCTTTGATTAATTAACAGTATGCAAATGTCTACAAACCAACCAACAAATTCAGTTAATAATTGCTACGTTTAATAAATTCAAATATATTCATCATAGGTAATTCTGAAGCAGATGCATTTTGAATTGATTCCATTTATTACATTTTAAATTTTAATAATAATTTTCAGGTGCTGAATATTTAACATCTTAAATTCCATACTGAAAGGTTAAAATGTCAACACATTTTTCTCTTCAAGTTCATAAATTCAGCTGATAATTGTTATGGTTAATAATTTCAAAAATATTTAGCCAGCTTTCAGTTATTTCCTTCAGAGTGTGAAATTATAGATAAGAATTTCTTTCCATGAAGAGTGTATTGTACTGAGAACTCATAAATGAAATATAAAATACACAGTAGGAATGCTAGTGATAAATAGAAAATTAAAGTGTAAATATTTTATCTATACAGTTATCTAGTACGCAGCAACATGAAAGGGTGTTCATTTATTACATTTTAAATTTTATTAAACTAATGAAAAATTTTCTTATTAAATGGATGTGTAGAAAATGTGAAGTAGAGAAGTAAATTGATAACTTTCATTCACAACAATAAGTAAAAGATAAGCATTCATGTATATGTATAGAATGTATTACTAACTGTCAAAATATTATACATAATAATAAATTTATCTGAGTATGTGGAAAATATATTAAATCACATAATTATAAGTAACATCTAAAACGAATTTTGAGTAATAAAAATTCTAAAACATTATTATCAATGGAAAAGAATGAACAACAAACTGAGCATAAAAATTTATTGGTTGTCAAGAAATTAAAGATTTAAGGACAAACATTCAAGTAGATGTGAGACCTGTATTCCTATTGATATCAGAAAGAGACACAAGAATAGAATTTCAAAAGTGTTAAGTGTTCTCAAAAGTCTAATGTCCAAAATTTTTCAAACATCTAATGTATTTCAATTTTTTAAATTTTAAATAAAAGAGAATAAAATTGAAGCTTTATTGAGTAGGTTTATGATCACTCAGCTTTGTGACTGCTGCAGAACAAATAATTTACGAGCATATAATAGATTGAAAAAGATGATGTAATTAATTTAATTGTTTCATATAATTTACCACCTTCTACAAGCACACCCTTTTTTAAAAATTTTTTGAAAAACTTTTTCTAACAAAACATAAAATGAAAACTTCATTGAGAAAGTTTATGATCACTCAACTCTGTTGTTATTGCAGGAGGAATAATTTATGAGTATATAGCAGATGTAGAAAAGATGATTTAATATATTTAATTATTTCACTTAATTTGCCACCTCCTAAAATGACTCTCGATAATTTGAAAATAGGTGAAGTCATAGCTAGAACTATGAATGTTGCTATTAGAGGATACAGTGAAGTAAAGAAATCAGAGTGAATTAATGCTATTGGGTTTCAGAAGTTTAAATTTCATCTAGAATTATTGCAGAATGCTAAATAAAGACCAGAACATGCATCTAAAATATTTTTACAGATTTGGCGATGACATTATTGGAAAAACTCGACCACTGGAACAAGAAAAAATAGTGAGATTAGATCAAATTTATCTGTTCAGTAGCAAACTATTTGAGCAAGAAAAAGAGGCCAAACCCTTTAAAAAGGATTTGTTCGAGTTTAAAGAAATAACATCAAGACTTAATGAAAAATTTAAGGCATGGTCCATTGACAATAAAATTGTTTTCAACAATGCTATGTAGTCAAACTCGATAACATTAGTGAGAAAACAGATTATGTAAAAAAAGCACTCAGTTCCATCGTAGAAGGAGCAAAAAGCAGAACTAATTTATAAAAGGAGATAAGGTGAGCATGACAACAAAAAATTCAAAAATGTTTTACCTAATTTCTACAGGCTATAATGCATCAAATTATAGTCGAGAATCTGTTCAAGTTTGGTGCAATAAAATCAGAGATATATTAATATCTGATGAAATTAATGATATATCAGATACTGCATTTAATATTCAAATGTTAGCAATTCCTGGAGGCAGAGGTGGAAGAGGTAAAAAAATAATAAATCTAGCTGAAGACAAAGACTTAAAGATGTACCACAAGAATTAATATTAATGATAATCTGTGCTGTCCTAGTCCAATAATTGCAGTATTAATACACCATACATATAATATTTTGAGCTGAGAACTAGTAAATGGTGAAATTAAGAAAATTAGAGAAGAAGATATATAAAATTACAAAAAGAGGTAACTGACATATTATGTAATCAGATGTAATCAGTTATATGAATAAAACCTTAGATAACATTAAAATGTTGAATAATTGTTGGATATTCAAATAAATGTCGTATGTGCAGAGAATTTCAATTCAGTTTGGTGTATTTCTGTTATAAATTTAACAGACCATATAACAACAAAGACAATGATAAATGAAAATAGAGAGAAAACTCTGTATACTATGCAATTGTCCTGAACATGAAAGTGCAGAAAACAAGTTAACTGTGAAACTTGCAATAGATACTGTTATAACGAAGAAGGCTTAAAAAAAAACACTTAGAAATTTACACTCAGTTTATAATTGCGAAGGATGTAAGCGCATTAGTATGAGATCCAAAGAACATAAATGTGGTTTTGAACTATGTAGAAACTGTAAACAAGCAGTGGAAATCAAAAGTCATACAAGTTACATGCAAAACAGATTGCTAAAAGTAAGTATATGTGAAAGAGAGTTTGCTGAACATACTATAATCAGTGCTTGTGGAAACTGTAATGAAGGAGGTCTTTACATTAATGGAGACTTCCACGAGTATTATGTTTTTCATTGCTGGGAATCCTATAAAATAGTTGTCAGTAAACAGTTTGAGAGTTGTGAAGTTGGATTCCCTATGAGAGTGAATTGTACCTACACAGAAAGATAGATATCATCTAATTATGAATCTCAACAAGAATCTGATGTACATATTTCAAATCTCATAATAGTCACAATTTAAGAGAAATGACGAATTCTCTAGGTGGATGATATCCGAAGAAAATAGGGATTACACATTCATAGCTCACTATGCTAAAGGATATGCTTCAGAATTCATTCTGAAGTAATGTGTTGAAAATACAATAAAATGATTTACTATCTACACAGGAACTAAATTGATGTTATTGCAGATAAAACAATTATGTCTAAGAATTGTAGATAGCAGTAATTTTGCACAAGGTAAGAATTGTAGATAGCAGTAATTTTGTACAAGATCCACTTAGTACTTTTCAGAAACATTTGATTTGAAAGAATTGAAGAAAGGCTACTTCCCACAGTTGTTTAATACACAGGAAAATGAAAATTATGTAGGACCAAGTCCAGGTACTGTATATTATTATACCGACACTATGAAACCGAAAGTCAGAGAAGCATTTCTCAAGTGGCATAGTTCCAGAGTTAAAGAAAATTAGGTTTCAATATAAAAAAAGAAATCGACGAGTGCTACAATTCTGATGTAGATATTTTGAAAAGAGCATGCCTGGCATTAAGAAAACCATTTCTAGAGATAGCTAATATTGATCCATTCTGTTATTTAACAATTGTTGGAGTTTGTATGGCTATTTACAGATCTAAATATTTGCCTGAAAACATAATTGCTGTATTGGATAAATAACAAAAAGAAAATTATAGTAAAGAATCTACAGGTTGGTTGAATAGTTTAAACAATAAAAATATTTAACATGCACTTAATGGTGGAGAAATAAAAGAGTGGAGCAAAGGTAGACGGTTTTGATAAAGAAACAAATACTGCTTTTCAATAGCATGGCTGTTTTTGGTATGGTTGTAAAAATGTTCTAAAAGTGCGACGATTAACAATAAAAATAAAGAAACAATGGATGACCTTTATCGAAATACTTTAACAAGAAGTGCAGAAATGCGAAATGCAGGATATACACTCCTGGAAATTGAAATAAGAACACCGTGAATTCATTGTCCCAGGAAGGGGAAACTTTATTGACACATTCCTGGAGTCAGGTACATCACATGATCACACTGACAGAACCACAGGCACATAGACACAGGCAACAGAGCATGCACAATGTCGGCACTAGTACAGTGTATATCCACCTTTCGCAGCAATGCAGGCTGCTATTCTCCCATGGAGACGATCGTAGAGATGCTGGATGTAGTCCTGTGGAACGGCTTGCCATGCCATTTCCACCTGGCGCCTCAGTTGGACCAGCGTTCGTGCTGGACGTG
Source organism: Schistocerca nitens (assembly GCF_023898315.1). Classification (NCBI taxonomy): domain Eukaryota; kingdom Metazoa; phylum Arthropoda; class Insecta; order Orthoptera; family Acrididae; genus Schistocerca; species Schistocerca nitens. The sequence continues at coordinate 658,221,018 of NC_064614.1, read as the reverse complement.
CAGACTGCGTGAGACGACACTTCATCCAGTCCCACACATGCTCAATGGGGGACAGATCCGGAGATCTTGCTGGCCAGGGTAGTTGACTTACACCTTCTAGAGCACGTTGGGTGGCACGGGATACATGCGGACGTGCATTGTCCTGTTGGGACAGCAAGTTCCCTTACCGGTCTAGGAATGGTAGAACGATGGGTTCGATGACGGTTTGGATGTACCGTGCACTATTCAGTGTCACCTCGACGATCACCAGTGGTGTACGGCCAGTGTAGGAGATCGCTCCCCACACCATGATGCCGGGTGTTGGCTCTGTGTGCCTCGGTCGTATGCAGTCCTGATTGTGGCGCTCACCTGCACGGCGCCAAACACGCATACGACCATCATTGGCACCAAGGCAGAAGCGACTCTCATCGCTGAAGACGACACGTCTCCATTCGTCCCTCCATTCACGCCTGTCGCGACACCACTGGAGGTGGGCTGCACGATGTTGGGGCGTGAGCGGAAGATGGCCTAACGGTGTGCGGGACCGTAGCCCAGCTTCATGGAGACGGTTGCGAATGGTCCTCGCCGATACCCCAGGAGCAACAGTGTCCCTAATTTGCTGGGAAGTGGCGGTGCGGTCCCCTACGGCTCTGCATAGGATCCTATGGTCTTGGCGTGCATCCGTGCATCGCTGCGGTCCGGTCCCAGGTCGACGGGCACGTGCACCTTCCGCCGACCACTGGCGACAACATCGATGTACTGTGGAGACCTCACGCCCCACGTGTTGAGCAATTCGGCGGTACGTCCACTCGGCCTCCCGCATGCCCACTGTACGCCCTCGCTCAAAGTCCATCAACTGCACATACGGTTCACGTCCACGCTGTCGCGGCATGCTACCAGTGTTAAAGACTGCGATGGAGCTCCGTATGCCACGGCAAACTGGCTGACACTGACGGCGGCGGTGCACAAATGCTGCGCAGCTAGCGCCATTCGACGGCCAACACCGCGGTTCCTGGTGTGTCCGCTGTGCCGTGCATGTGATCATTGCTTGTACAGCCCTCTAGCAGTGTCCGGAGCAAGTATGGTGGGTCTGACACACCGGTGTCAATGTGTTCTTTTTTCCATGTCTAGGAGTGTAATTTAGTAAAGATGTGGAAATGTGATTATCTTAACTCAGCAGAGTATAAAAAGCTTAAAATTAAAATAGCTACCCAAAGTTGTCAAACCATCGACTCCAAGAGTTTTTATGGTGGGCATACAAATGCAATAAAATAAGATTAGATGATGTGTGCTGTCTTTATCCAACTGTACAATATTATGATCCCAAATGACATGAAACAAGAATATATAGGCCAAAATATTATACTAAAATGGTATGGATATATAAAATGTAAAGATTTTGCATATAGTTTTATTTACAAAAAATCTTTCACATTATTTGTAAACAATATGTCGCTTTTATTTTTAAAATCCCATACTTCATAGACATCTACAATCTAATATTCTTTTTCAATAGCTTTCTTTATTTCATTTTTACCCAAGTTCTGATAAAACTTCTTTCCTCATCGTTGTGATAGCATTTATTTTTTCTTGAGAACATTTGACACAGAAAGTAAACAACAGTTTCTTATTTTTATAAGTCTTCATTCTTATAGACAATACTGGATGACGGCATCCTCTATGTGCTCATGCAAAAATCAAAGTGGTGTAGAATGCTCACGGATAATACTACAGACTACCCAGTGTATGTAAATATACATTAAGTCTGTTTCAACAATTATTCCCTAAATTCTTTTCAATGTCGCTATCAGTTATCGTTCTGCCTTGTGATATAAACTTGTTAGTGAATTGCAATTTTTATGCAGTAGAAAGATATTATTGCTTTCGCAAAAACAGTGAGAAAACAAACTGCTTTCGGTCATAAATCACGATTTTATTACAATGCACGGTCTATTTCGAGCCCTGTGGGCTCTGCCTCAGGACACTGACGTGATTCTAACATCACTGTTTGAAACAAGTCATTACAGATCCTGTTAAATGTATACAGGCCTATTACAAGTGCTGTAACACAGCTACAGTTTTGTATAAAATCGATACAAGAAGGAGTATTACTTTCTGTTGTCAGTAGTGGTTACATAGTATTTAGGTTCAACATGTATAAACATATTAACATGTATGTTTACACATGCTTTAGCACGTATCCGCTATGGAAAGTTGGTAGTTGATGGCCGATAACATAGCATTTGTTTTACAAATGGTTCAAATGACTCTGAGCACTATGGGACTTAAGTTCTGAGGTCATCAGTCCCCTAGAACTTAGAACTACTTAAACCTAACTAACCTAAGGACATCACCCACATCCATGCCCGAGGCAGGATTCGAACCTGCGACTGTAGCGGTCGCATGGTTCCGGACTGTAGCGCCTAGAACCTCTTGGCAATGTTCTACAGTATTCTACAAAAGCCAGTTAATAGATGTTCGCCACTGAGGGGATCTAGTATACGATTGGAGTTCATCCCTCGGCGACTGTTAAGTCCTGAGGATGGTGTACTGAGTCTCCGAAACTGGTTACAATATAATGAAATAACATCAAAGCGACGGTTGCAGGTGTTTCATTTTATTACACACTATTGGAGGGGCAGCAGGCTTTTCAGTAGTTGCAGGGGCAACTGTGTGGATGATTGACTGATCTGGCCTTGTAACACTAACCAAAACAGCCTTGCTGTGCTGGTACTGCGAACGGCTGAAAGCAAGGGGAAAGTACGGCCGTAATTTTTCCCGAGGGCATGCAGCTTTACTGTATGATTAAGTAGCATGGAGAGCTGCATCAAACCAATATCAGGACCGAAGACCACAACAACAACAACGTACTATTGAAAGTGGTAAGAAATTCCCTTTTTGTCTTAGTTTTGTAAAATATTGTACCTGCGTTACAGAATTTGTAACATACCTATGTATATATAACGGGTCTGGTGGCAAAATATGGAGCTCCTGAAATGATCCCAAACGGCTCTAAAACGTGGTGCATTGTAACGGAATTAAGATTAGTGACTGAAGGCGGTTTGTTTCCGTACTGTTTTGTACGAAAGTAGTACAGTCACGGTGACAAAACTGTCAACAACGGAGAATATGAAACTACATATTGTTTTGTCTTCTCTATATTCAAAATCTGAAGAGCGTCTGTGCTTTGTTGCAGGACCTAGAACTGTTGGGCCTCGGAAACAGCAGCAACTTCGGCACGAAGTTCAACTTGGGACCGATAGGCCATCGTCAGGAAGAAGAACAGCAGGCGGAGGAGGAGGAGGGATCGGAGGGCTTGCCTGAGGGTGGGGCGAGGGCCAGGACGCAAAAGCGCGGCGCGCCCGCCCAGGGCCAGCTGCGGAACGGCTCCGACGTCACGGGGAAGCCGGCTGCGACAGGGGCCGACGAGAAGTTTCTGGTTTGCAACACTCACACTATTTTTATTTTCGTTTTACTTTAATTTCCGATCTACAAACTTCTTGAATTCTTCCATTTACCACGATCGCCATCTACATCGGCACTCCGCAAGCCACCTTATGGGGTGAAGCATAGGGTGCTTCTGGTATCCCAGTCTGTTGTCCTCTTGTATGTCTGCATCTACGTACTTAGTCCGCAGGCCACCATACGGTGCGTGAACGAGGGTACCTTGTACCACTACTAGCCATTTCTTTTCCTGTTACACTAGTAAATAGTGAGGGAAAATCGACTGTTTGTATACTAGGTGATCAAAAAGTCAGTATAAATTTGAAAATTGAATAAATCACGGAATAATGTAGATAGAGAGCTACAAATTGACTCACATGATTGGAATGACATGGGGATTTATTGGAACAAAAAAAAAATACAAATTTCAAAAAAATGTCCGACAGATGGCGCTTCATCTGATCAGAATAGCAATAATTAGCATAACAAAGTAAGACAAAGCAAAGATGATGTTCTTCACAGGAAAAGCTCAATATGTCCACCATCATTCCTCTACAATAGCTGTAGTCGAGGAATAATGTTGTGAACAGCACTGTAAAGCATGTCCGGAGTTATGGTTAGGCATTGTGTAACACCTCCATTGGGTCCCGACCTGATCTGATCGAATAGCAGCCCAATATTTATTATTAATATGACCGTGTACCTAATGGGGCTGGTAATCGGAACTGACTGCTACGGAAGTTGTTACTTTCCAGTTCGTCCTGTTCAATAGTGTGATAATGAAATGTCTGGTAACAAGAAAAACATCAACACAGTTTCACTAATCACGAACCTATATTCGTCTCAAAAACACAAAAAAAGGAGACAGCCACTGCCTTCGTCATACATATCTAATTACAGCTAATCTCAGCACAGGCTTCTTCGTTTTCCATTATCGTCACACGCTAATCCATCACTGCATCCAACACTGCAATCCAACACTGCAATGCAAGGTGATGCCGGCGCGGTAGATGCGAAACCAAATATCGGCCCTAGAAATGTCACTGATCACTTTCGTAATAATACTTCTTCACCTTCCCGGTATTATTCTAGTACAAAGGGGTCTAACCACGGCGATGGCGACTCCCTTCTCCGTTAAAGCCTTGTATTTCAAGAAACACCGCCACACACCTCTACCCGCAACATGGCACTCGCTCAACTCCACACCCGCTCTCGCAACCCGACACAATCGATTGTTCGCCCTATCGACCTGTGCCGAGTGCAAATTTATAGTAAGGGCCTACGGACCCCTTACATCCCCGCCCTCGAAAACTTCTTTGGAGCCTCTGGCGTAAAAGAATCGGCAATGAAATTAGATATCATTACATCTGAACAAAACACACAGTGTAAATAATTAATGAAATTACAATTCACCAAATAATCCCTCGACTCCGGTAGTGGGCTGCATCCACAATAATATTCTACAAAAGGTTATTACATCTCACAAACATGGCATTGTCCAAATCACAATTTTTTATCAAGCAGCAATAATCCTCTATAGTCCATATTGAATGTAATACACAACATACAATCAAAAATTATTACGTGAACACATGACATATGAGTTATTATATAATACAAATTAGTTGTTACAAGTTTTACACCCATTCTAAGGTAATCGTCGATATGAAATATGAAGTTCTAGTTATAATACATCAGAAAATACAATGCAAATAAACGTTCCCCTTTTTCAAATGTCCGTTGAACAACTAAATGTTCCAAACACCTATTACTCAACTATGTCATGGAGCTTGAACACTCCCATTTTAGACATTCGCCCTAATCGAGTTCCACTTCCTCATCTGGGTTATCCCTGTTCTCGTCTGAGTATTACCTTTTTATGTTTTCCACATGCTCCTTACCATGCACTCTCTTTGTCCGTGCATATTCCAACTCTACCGTGTTAGGATGACCAATTTTTATAATCCTGTACAGTCCCTTATAAACGTGGTTGAATTTGTGTATTTCAGAGTTTATTTTCTTTGATTTTGCATGAACCTTTACTAGTACTAAGTCTCCCACTCGGTAAGTTATCGGTTTCACTAGCTTATCGTGTCTTTCCTGTCTTTTCCTAGCCTTCTCCTTCATACTTAATTCCACTAGCTCCAATTTCCTTTCTCAGGTCAATGAACTTCCTGGTGGGTAGACTAGCAACTCGCGAAAAATACTGTCAGGTTTTTGATTGAACAATACTTCACATGGTGCAAACCCTGTAGAATCATGCGGGAGGTGATTCCTGACCCGCTCAAATTCTTCCAAATATTCTTTCCATGAACCATGCTTCCTATGACAGTATGTTTGGCATAAACGGTTCAATTCCTTCATTGTTCGTTCTGCAGGGTTAGAAGCTGGCCTATATCTAGAAATGGAAATTTGCTCTATTTTGTGTTCATTTAGCATCTCTGTCCACTCCTTTGACCTAAATTGCTCTAGAAATGGCAATTTGCTCTATTTTGTGCTCATTTAGCATCTCTGTCCACTCCTTTGACCTAAACTGTGACCCATTATCACTCAAAATTCGCTTAGGAATACACACCTTTTGAAAATAGTCTTTCTTAAACTGGTTAATGATGGCTCTACTAGTGGCTTTCTTTAATGGGTAAAATTTTATGTACTTGGAAACCAGTTCTTCCACTACTAAGATTTGTGTGTAATTCCCTCGTGAGGCAGGAAATGGCCCAAAGAGATCCACTGCAACTATGTCCTTAATTGCTGTTGGTACAATTGGATGCATATATCCTTTGTGCTGTATTGTAATCGTTTTAGATTTTTGACAAGTGTCACATGTACTCAGTATCTTACGTATATGCCTTCCCATGTTGTTGAATGCACAATCTAACTTCAACTTTTCCAGACACTTCTTCAGTCCATAATGCGCATTACTATAGTGCGCACACCAAATTAATTTCTCTACCACATGCTCAGGCACACAGAGTTTCCAGTTCTCCTCACTCTCCTTGTTTCTTTTATAAAGTATCCCATTATGAATATAATAAAATGTGCAAATTCTTTCCTCTCCTGCACACCTGTATTTGTTTTTAATTGTCTTTAATTTCTCGTCCTCGTTCTGTTCCCTGCGCACATTCTTTAGGAACTTCCTTATGAATTCTTCATACTGTACTCCTTTCATCAGGTTAATTCTAACTCCTTCTCCTTCTGGCCTGTCCACCAACATTCCTCTCGAGTCAGCTGGTAATCTTGACAAGGCATCAGGTATTATATGGGTTGCTCCTGGCTCATAAATTATCTCGAAGTCATAGTCCTGTAATGCCAGGGCACATCGCATTAGTCTGCTATGCCTCAACTTGCTTGTGGTCAGAAATGTAAGGGCCTTATGGTCAGTCACTACTTCCACATGCCTCCCCGCCAAATAATAACGGAACCACTTAAACCCCCACACAATTGCCAATGCCTCCCTTTCAGTAATCGAATATTTCCTCTCCCAAGCATTTAAACTCCTGCTACCGAACGCTATTGTCCTTACACACTCACCATTTCCGCTCCTCTCCATTTGGTACAAATGTATTCCCAGTCCATAGTCAGAGCTGTCTGCTCCCAAATAAAAATCCTTGGAAAAATCCGGGTGGTACAATATGTCTGCACTATATAGTGCTTCCTTGATATTCTCAAACTCGGTTTGGCACTCTGCACTCCAATGCCACGTCATCCTCGCCTTGGTCAATTCCCTCATACTCGGGGCATTAAGTACGGATCCTTTGACAAATTTTCTATAAAACTCACAAACCCCAAAGAATGCTTGCAACTGCTTCTTACTATGAGGGTTCGGAAAATTTCTAATAGCCTCCATTTTACTAGGATCAGGATAGATACCCTCCTCTGATATTATATGGCCCAGGAATTTTATCTTTGATTTGCCAAATTCCGACTTGTCCAGGTTTACAGTTACCCCTGCGGTTTCAAAAGCTTCCAAGACTGCATCCAATCTATTCAAATGTTCTTCCCATGATTCACTTGCTATCAAGAGGTCATCCACATAGACGGTGACCTTTTTAAGTAACTCCTCGCCCAGTATCTTATCCATCGCTCTTATGAATTCAGACACTGACACATTAAGCCAAAACGGCAACACTCTAAATTGATAGCACCTCCCTCCATTAGTAAATGCTGTATACTGGCGGGACTCTGTGGCCAATGGTATTTGCCAGTAACCAGCAGTTAATTCGATACTACTAAGTACCTTCGCTCCTCGGAATTTTTGAATCAGTTCTTCTATAGTCTCAGGCTTATCCCGCTCCGGCTCGATGATCTTGTTCACTGTTCGTCCATCCAAAACTATCCTCACCTTTCCATCCTTCTTATCAACAACAAATAGGGGGTTGTTATATTGACTGTTGGCCCTTTCTATAACACCAAGGTCCATCATCCTCTGTATCTCTTCATCTACTGCTCTTCTTTTCGCCTGGGGAATGGAATACTGTTTTATATTGAATGGTTTATGGTTCTTTATCTTTAGCTTACACTCCACCCCTTTCATGATACCTGGCCGTTGAGAAAATACCTTGTGATGCCTGTATAATACTGTGGCTTATTTCCTCTTAATCTCTTCATCTAGGTGTGTCATTTCCTCCAACTTTTTACTGATCTTATCCTCTTCGCGTCGATCCTCTCATGCTAATCCCTCAAAGTACATTAACACTTCTTCTTCTAGTTCCTCTTCCCCGTATCCTACTGTGGGTTCCTCTTCATAACACAAACTTATCCTTTTAAATTCTTCCTCTTCTTTGATTGCACTACCCTCAGCAACCTTTAACCTCTTCTCTTCTCCCTTTCTTCCTTTGACCTTGATAGTACCTTCATCAAAACTCACTACTGCATCAACTTCATTCAACCAATCTATTCCTAAAATAATTGATGTGTTCAGTCCAGCCACCACCAAAAATGTTGCTTCGTATTCTTCTCCCTCTATCTCGAAGGTAATCAACACTTGTTCTTTAATAGGTTTACTCCTTGCACCCAACGCATTCACAATTCTCACTCCACTCACCGGGAAACTAGGCAAGCTAATGTTTGCTTTCAGTACTTGTTCATATAACCTCTTGGATATTGCACATGCTTCACTTCCTGTATCAACTAATGCCTCAATATTCAGCCCACATAGCTTGATCCCTATCATGGGTAGTATGGGTTCTTTGGGAATCCTACTTCTTTCCTCCAGTAGATCTCCTCTTAGATCTCCACCATTGTTGTGTCTTAGTAGGTTTATTCTGGTCCTTGTAGCTCTCACTCCTGACCTCCGGACCTCGTCTGGAGTGTCATTCAGTTTTCCGGTCTCTCCACCTCTTCTATATGCACTGTGTCATTCATTCGCCTATCCCTTCCTCTCTCATGATCTCTTGGTTCTTCACTCCTTCTCCAATCATTTCTCCACTGCCGTTCACCACCATGGTTCCTATACCTATGGCCACCACCTCTTCCTCTATAATTAGACGAATTATTAAAATGATTCCTTTGGTCACTACTTCGCTCTCGGTTTTGATCATTAGCTTAATTGTGTTCCTGTGATCGAACAGATTCCAACTGTTCCAGTATCTCCATCAAGGCTCCTGGATACAGTTTCTTGCATTCTCCGGCTCAATCTTCTTTTTATTGCTGATATCATTATGTCATCACACAGGGGTTGTTTCAAGGTCTCGTTCAATTCCCACAAATGTTTGGCAAACTCTCTCAACGTTCCTCTCCATGTATTAAGTGACTTGCGGTGTAGTAGGTCCTCAAGTGCTGCACACTGATGACTTTTGGACCAGTATTTCTTCAAGAATTCCCCTTCAAACTGATCATAACTAGTAGTCCCTTCCTTCTTCCTGACTCCCCAAGTGAAGGCCTCACCTTCCATCCTATCTATTGCAAATTGAATCTTGTCTGCGTCTTTGAAATGTGCTGGGAAAACTCCTTTTAACGATTTCATAAATATCATTGGGTGCAACCCTCCTTTCAGCTTAAACTTCTGCCCTGTATTATTTTGGACGTACCGATTATCACTGCTCATCAAGGTAACGAGACTACCTTCCCCAACGGTTAAAGTGGCATTGCTAATTCGTTTATCAATTTCTTCTGTCTTGCTCTCCAATTGTTGCACTCCCTGTTGTAATTGCCTGACCTCCATTGCAACCCTCTTGTTATCCTCTTCTCGTTGCACGGCTATAGCATTTCTCAGATTGACAGCCAGTTGGTTTTGCCTATATCCTATCCCCTTAACCGCATCATTGCATTGTTTCTGCATCTGCGTCACCTCGATGATTGCAATTTGTTTCGACTTCGGTGATCCTTTCTCCCAATTCGGCTTTAGTTTTTCAATATCGTCTTCTATCTTTTTTGTTAACTTTCCTTCCATCTTCTCCACATCTCCATGGACTTGGTCTATGCTCTTCTGTAGCTTACTCTCTCGCTCGTTGATGTCCATCTTCAGTCGTTCTTGTAACTCCTGCATTTCCTTCTTCAGATTATATTCTATCTTCATTTGCGATGTTTTGATCTCTTTGTGCTAGAGTTTCCTTAAATGATTTTTCGAAGCTTTCTTTGGTTTCTTGTAAATCTTCCTTTAATGATTCTCTAGTTTCTTGTAAACCTTACTCTAATGATTTGCGGAATATTTTTTCCCTTTCTCTAGTTTCTTGTTAACCTTCCTTTATTGTTGCCTTGGTTTCCTTTAGCAGGTCTGCTAACATCGACCGTATATCTGCACCCTCTGAAACTGGCTTATCTCTCGTCGTTTGTCCCGGTGTCTCGGGGTAACTAGTTGAATGTGCTAATGGGCTTTCTAATGACAATCCATAATCACTGATTCCTGAATCATCTCTGTCTTCCTGTCCTATCCCTTTCCTTTCAACTACTGCCTCACAAACCTGCTTATCTTCAGTAGACATGTTTGGTTTATTTTTAATGCACAGGCAAGTAATATAAAATAACCTCTGGTAACCCAAAACACTCATAATTACCGCTAAACTAATCAAACAGTAACTGTAGTATCTTCAGTTAATCCCAAAATTGATACAATACGTATGAGTACTGAACATAACGACTCTCAAAACCTAATAATTTCAAATATCAATTTTCACATACACAGCTTATGTAAAATGTTTTAAATAAGACAAATCACACCATTCATTAAATCTATAAATGTAAAATCTCCAAAAACAATGAGCATATCTGTATAATCACCATTTAGACAGCGCAGTATGCATAAATAAGTATGCTATACTTCAGAGTATGTTTCGCAAACTTTTCGGAAATTACTGTAATTTGGCACTTGTCCTAGGGTAAAACACAGTTTAAAACTGTTTATTTATCGTGAAGACAGTATACTGAAATTTAATGTTATGCTAACCAGTTGTCTTCACTCACCAACTGACGTTACCACGAGTCGCGATGTTTTGGCGTTTGAAGTGGGCGTGGCGCTGTACTGCCGCCGGAGCCGCGTGAAGTCGTGCTGAAAATCTGTGGCGAGTCGTCGCAGTTCTCAGTCGGCCACTCCATGGCGCTGCAGGCAGGCGTAGTTTGTAGTTCGGCTGCTAGATGCCGGGTTGGCGCTCGGTGTCTTGAAGTCGCGCTGATCGCTGCCCAGTGTAGTGCGTCTGCGTCTGACCTACTCCTTGCACAGGTAGTTGGGATGATGTGTGAAATCACCTCGCGGATCGAAGCTCTTTGGCGCAGCTGCTGCACGGGTCTGCGTGACATCATTCAACAATTGCGTCGCCACATAAATTGTCGCCTGCATAACAGTTTACGGGTCCACTTGAAGTTGCTCGATTTTCATTATTCAAAAAGCAATTTCGGTCATAATATTACTATTAACCACTTCTTTAAAAGCTTTCGCGACGAATTCCTGGCTCGTTTTGTTGTGGTAATGTTCACACGTGTCTTTCTTTGGTGTTCACTTTTCACAGTTTTTTGCGCGGATCTACGCGTTTGCACATTATAACACAGTTTATCGACACTACTATTCTTATCTAATATGGCGAAAAAACAGTTTATTTACAATCGTAAGATGCTATTACTTCGTATTGTTCAAGACGCACTGTTTCTTGTCGCGATTTTAAAATTTATACTCTGTCTTCATCGGAAATTGAAAAACATTTTTTTTCAAGTTAAGCAAGATAAAATTACCTATTGTTCTTTACTATTCATCCGAAGATTGCACTTGTCCTTTCACGGTAAGCCAAGGTGTAACACCTCCGTTGGGTCCCGAACCGATCTGATCGAATAGCAGCCCAATATTTATTATTAATATGACCGTGTACCTAATGGGGCTGGTAATCGGAATTGACTGCTATGGAAGTTGTTACTTTCCAGTTCGTCCTGTTCAATACTGTGATAATGAAATGTCTGGTAACAAGAAAAACACCAACACAGTTTCACTAATTGCGAACCTATATTCGTCTCAAAAACACAAAAAAAGGAGACAGCCACTGCCTTCGTCATACATATCTAATTATGGCTAAGCTCAGCACAGGCTTCTTCATTTTCCATTATCGTCACACGCTAATCCATCACTGCATCCAACACTGCAATCCAACACTGCAATCCAAGGTGATGCCGGCGCGGTAGACGCGAAACCAAATATCGGCCCTAGAAATGTCACTGATCACTTTCGTAATAATACTTCTTCACCTTCCCGGTATTATTCTAGTACAAGGGGGTCTAACCACGGCGATGGCGACTCCCTTCTCCGTTAAAGCCTTGTATTTCAACAAACACCTCCACACACCTCTACCCGCAACATGGCACTCGCTCAACTCCACACTCGCTCTCGCATCCCGACACAATCGATTGTTCGCCCTATCGACCTGTGCCGAGTACAAATTTATAGTAAGGGCCTACGGACCCCTTACAATTGGCGTCGGATGTTGTCTTTCAGCATCCCTTGAGATGTCGGTCGATCACGATACACTAGCGACTTCAGGTAACCCCAAAGCCAATAATCGCATGGACTGAGGTCTGGGGACCTGGGAGGACAAGCATGACGAAAGTGGCGGCTGAGCACACGATCATCACCAAACGACACGCACAAGAGATTTTTCACGCGTCTAGCAATAATTTTTTTTTTTTGGTTCTAGTAAAACCCCATGTCATTCCAAGCATGTGTGTAAATTTTTACCTCTCTATCTACATTATTTCGTGGTTTATTAAGTTTTCAAATTTACACTGACTTTTTGATCACCCGGTACCTATGTATGAGCCCTAATTTCTCGCTTTATCTTCGTGGTCTTTACGCGAAATGTATGTTGGCAGCAATAGAATCGTTTTTCAGTCAGCTTCAAATGCCTGTTCTCAAAATTTTCTCGTTAGTGTTCCTCGAAAAGAACATCGCCTTCCAACCATGGATTCCCATTTGAGGTCCCGAAGCATATCTGTAACACTTGCGTGTTGCTCTAACCTACCGGTAACAAATCTAGCAGCCAGCCTCTGAATTTCTTCGATGTCTTCCTTTAATCCGACCTGGTGTATATCATAGACTCTCGAGCAGTGCTCAATAATAGGACGCACCAGCATATTGTATGTGGTCTCCCTTACAGGTGAACCACACTTTCCCAAGAGTCTCCTAGTAAACTGAAGCCGACCATTCGCCTTTCCTAACACAATCGTTACATGTTCGTTCCGCTTCATACCGCTTTGCAACGCTGTGCCGAGACATTTAAACGACGTTACTGTATGAAGCAGGACACGACTAATGCTGGTCTAAACATCAAGGGTTTGTTTTCCCTACTCATCGGCATTAACTTACATATTTCTGCATTTGGAGCCAGCTGCCATTCATCATCCTAACTAGAAATTTTGTCTAAGTCATCTTGTATTTTCCTAAAATCACTTAACTTCTACATCTTCCTGTAGACGACAGCATCATCAGCAAACAAGCGCAGATTGTTGCCCACAGTGTCTGCAGATCAGTCATGTATGTAGAAAATAATAGTGGTCCTATCACACTTCGCTAGGGCACTCCTGACGGTATCCTGTTCTCTCATGAACACTCGCTGTCGAGGACAACATATTGGATCCTATTACTTAAGAAGTCTTCGAACCACTCACATATCTGTGAACCCATTCCATATGCTCGTACCTTTATTGACACTCTTCAATGGGACACCGTGTCAAATGCTTTTCGGAAATCCAGAAATATGGAATCTTCCTGTCGTTCTTTATCGTAGCAAATGGCAAGCTGAGTTTAGAACGAGCGGTGCTTTCTAAATACGTGTTGATTCGTAGATCAAAGCTTTCCGGTCTCAAGAAAATTTGTTATGTTCGAACTGAAAATATGTTCAAGGATTCTGCACTAAATTGGTGTTGGGATTATTGGTCAGTAATTTTGCGTATCCGTTCTTTTACCCTTCTTCCTTATTATACTCGTGATTAACGCGTGGGAAGAATAGCTGCCGGTAAACTTCCGTATTAAGTTTAATTTATCGGAATTTTTCGATGTGGTCATTCCGCGAGACATACGAGTATATGAGAGAACGTACCGCGGGGCTATAATTAAACTTTCTCTATTTAACACATTATAACAGAGAAACTAATTACGTACGAATACCAAACTTGGTAACATTAATATCAAGGACAGGGGGAAGAGAAATAATGCAGAATCAGTTCAGTTGAAACACTTTTAATGCTCTGCTATGGTACTGCATACCATTATGCCGGTACCGTTACTGCTACATAAAGGGCTCCATATGGCGCCCATCTGTCTCCAGAAGTGTAAGAAAGCGCAGGATTGCATTCTGCTCATCAGGACGAAGCATGTCCGTAGTTATGCTGGCTACCTCTCTTGATATGCTGCGCTTCAGATCAGGATATGTGTGAAAGTTCCTCTGTAAACCCTGTCCTTCAAGTAGCCCCACAACCAGAAATCATAGGGATTGAGATAAATTGATCGCGTCGGCCAAATGTGATTCGGAGAAGCAGGTGAACTTCAGGAGCGATGTGCGATGGGGCGTCATCTTGCATGAAAACTGTTGAGTTCAATACGTCTCTCTCCTGTAGGGCGGGTATGACATGCTGGCGAAGTACACCGCGGTAACGCTGGCCAGTCAAACTGCACGTCTTTGATCCTTGAGCGCCAGCCTGTTCAAAAAAGAATGCGCCAGTGATGAATGTAGCCGTACAGCCACACCACACGGTGACACGTTCACCATACAGAGGAACATCATGCACAGTGACTGGAGGTGAAGATCCCACACTCGGCAATTTTGTGTGTTCATCTCACCCATCAGAGAAAAGTGAGCTTCGTCTATTCATAGGATGGTCATGGGCCAGCTTTCGTTACCTTCAATCCCTGAGAGAAAGTGAAAGCGAAGTCAACACGTCGTTGTGCGTCTCGTGGTGCAAGCTGCTGTACGATATGGATTTTGTACTGATACCATTTGAGAATGGTTCGAAGCACTTTCCTTACAGTGGACCACGGGATGTTCAACTTTCGTGACACAGCAAACGCGCTGCCTATTTTATCAACCACCTGTGGTTCAACTGGTCTTCCAGTTGATTTGAACTTTTCATCATGCTAAAGAGGACCCTTCAGGAACCCTTTCAGCCGGCGGTATTCTCAAAGTGCAGCTGCAGCGTTACTATGATTTTGATGATTGAGCTCCACCAATAATGCCTTACTCCTTTTATCCAGGCTCATGTTGATACGTCAACAAGTATACTGCGAGTGATCAGGTGTGTGTGACTATAAATCACGATGAATCATCACGGCAGCCGGTGGCTATAGTTGGAACTGGACGGTGGTGCTGTGACGTATGGATATCATGCACTCCATACTCTGGACATTAATACTATCAAGTTTGGTACTCTAACGGTAATTGGTTCCTGTGTTGTAACGTTTTAAATAAGGAAAGTTTAATTATAACCACCTAGTATGTTGCCTGACTCTTTCCGGAAGTTACTATCTTGGAATTTCAATCGTAAACCTCTCTGTGAAGCATAATGCCACACTTGTAGCGTCTGCCACTTGAGTTGGTTCAGCATTTTCATATGATTTCGTGCCGGTTAAACGATCCCGTGACGAAACTTTCCGCTCTTCGTAGGCTCTTGTCAATCTTTCCCATTAATCCAATCTGGTAAGGGTCCAAGAGTGATGAGCACACTCAAGAATCTATCAAACAAGTGTTTTCTAAGCCACTTCTTTCGTGGATGAATTACACTTCTTCAAGTTTCTTTCTCTGTATTTGAATCTGTCATCTGCTTTTCCATGGTACTGCTAGTAGTACTGCATAGTCAGTTTAACCTAAGATGCGAAGAAAAAGTTATATACTTCTTCTGTATGCGAGTTGTGTAAAATTTGTTCTTTCGATTTTAGTGTTTTGTGTGTGTTTTTGAATTTTGCTAGAAAGGTGCGGGGAAACCGTACACAAGCAGGCTCTAGCGGTTATTTAACCAACCTGCGATTTTGGTGCAGGTTTGTTTCATTTCTCTGTCTGGCAAGCTAGATGTAGCGCACAGTGACATACGATCACGCCTTTTTGTTCATTGCGAAATCACCAACTGTTCGAAAATAAATGTTGCTTGAGTTCTGCTAAGAAAGGTAAAATGAATCTGCCTCATTTTGCTAAAGCTTCTCTTCCCACATTTGCCTGAAACAATGCAGGACCACGGAGAAAAGAATCTGGATTGTGGGCTGCTATTCCTATGAACTGAGAGAGGTGGATCAACATTCTGAAGGCTTCAAAATGTTTCTTGGTTCACGTAAATCAAGCAAATATTAACAGTGTTCCCTGGAACTGGACAAGGCTCGTTTCCTATGCCACCCTTCTGGAAATGAGCTGCTCGTAGTGATCTGTCTCTAGTGTCCTTCACATCGAAGGGACGTTAACTCTAAATCTTCTCATCTTCGGTGAACTTGAAACAGGGATTAGGATGAAGTGCTTCGATAAAATGTAGTGAGTTTCATTTTTAGCTCCATTGGTCTTTCCATATGCATTTCGATTGGCCTTCTTTGGAAGAAAGAGCTAAGGTTTTTTTTTTTTTTTTTTTTTTTTCTCTCAGCAAATTCTAACAGCGTATGAGTTCTGTCGTTTCTGCTATCGCATTCGAAGTTTTCTAATTTTGCATTAAAATTCCACCATTACCACATTATAGTTGTATATACTGTTCTTTCCCAGTTTCTGTAACTCTCAACCGAGATCTTCTGCCTCCTCACCATAATATGAGAGCAGACTACAATTTCCATGGAATATAATACTTTGTTTATTTTTTAAAAAAGGTCTTGCTATTCCATCTAAGATTCTTTCTATAACCGTAAAATAGTTTTCAATCTTCTTGTGTAGAATAAAACGTACACTTGAACTTTATCCCTCTTCTAGTCCTATGTAGTACAACAAATGATTTGATTTTAAGTAAATTTGGCCTTCCTGTATATTCGCTGCTCACGTGTGTGACTGACGAAATATTTTTGTATATCACAACAAATACTTTAATATATCTGTTACTGGTAAATATCCATTATCACACGGTGTATCACAATTAATAGTAACAAATACCATGTATGAAAGTACACTGAAGAGCCAAAGAAACTGCTACACCTGCCTAATATCGTGTAGGGCCCCCGCGAGCATGCAGAAGTGCCGCAGCACGACGTGGTATGCACTCGACTAACGTCCGAAGTAGTGCTGGAGGGAATTGACAATATGAACCCTGTAGGACTGTCCGTAAATCCGTGAGAGTACGAGGGGATGGAGATCTCTTCTGAACAGCACGTTGCAAGGAATCCCAGATATGACCAATAATGTTCATGTCTGGGGAGTTTGGCGGCCAGCGGAAGTGTTTAAACTCAGAAGAGTGTTCCTCGAGCCACTCTGTAGCAATTCTGAACGTATGGGATGTTGCATTGTCCTGCTCGAATTTCCCAAGTCCGTCGGAATGCACAATGGACATGAATGGATGCAGGCTATCAGACAGGATGCTTACGTACGTGTCACCTGTCAGAGTCGTATCTAGGCGTATCAGAGGTTCCATATCACTCCAACTGCACAAGCCCCACACCATTACAGAGCATTCACAAGCTTGAGTAGTCCCCTGCTGACATGCAGGGTCCGTGGATTCTTGAGGTTGTCTCCATACCCGTACATGTCCATCCGCTCGATACAATTTGGAACAAGACTCGTCCGACCCAGCAACATGTTTCTAGTCATCAACAGTCCAATGTCAGTGTTGACAGGCCCAGGCGAGGCTTAAAGCTTTGTGTCGTGGAGTCGTCAAGGGTACACGAGTGGGCCTTCAGCTCCGAAAGCCCATATCGATAATGTATCGTTGAATAGTTCGCACGCTGACACTTGTTGATGGTCCAGCATTTAAATCTGCAGCAATTCTTCGGAAGGGTGGCGCTTCTGTCACGCTGAACGAGCCTCTTCAGTCGACGTTGGTCCCGTTTTTGCAGGATCTTTTTCCGGGCGCAGCAATGTCGGAGATTTGACGTTTTACCGGATTCCTGAATTCACGGTACACTCGTGGAATGGTCGAGATGCTGTGTCTCATCGCTCGTGTTCCGACTATAACACCACGTTCAAATTCACTTAAATATTAATAACTAGCCATTGTAGCAGGAGTAACCGATCTAACAATTGCACCAGACACTTGTTTTCTTATACAGGTGCTGCCGACCGCAGCGCCGTATTCTGCCTGTTTACATATCTCTGTATTTGAATACCCATGATTGTACCAGTTTCTTTGCCGCTTCTGTGTATATGATAATAGATGCAAAAATATTGAAGTAAACATGATTCCAAAAAAGAGCCGTCTGCGAGAGAGCCGAAAATGCATGGTGCGAGAATACCGCCGCGTAATGGTTAGCAAAAATTTTCACACGAAATCTGGCAGTATCAACGGCTACCTTCCAATTTCTGTAATACTATATGTGTACGTCAATTGCTCGCTAGGACAGCTACTGATTGACGTAGACGAATACAATTTTCTGGATTATAACAGTCGTTCATTCCACACTGGTATCAGTACTACTGTTGGTGATTGGTACATCAGCAAAGTGCTTCAATTCCTGCAGCCATTATACGTAGAATAACAAATGCTCTAGTCCCATCACCAGTTGAAGTATTACCTCGCAGAGCCTCTTGTAAACATTGAGAAAGTTGTACAATCCGCTGCTATAGTTCTTCCACCGTATCAACGTTACAACTTTTCAGCTGATCCAAAAAAGAACAATCCAGAGACTTTAGTTCAAATGATCTTGGAGGCTAAGGTACAGGTCCTGCTCGACCTATCCACCTTCGCCCATATTGGTATGTTAGACGTCATCTCATATAAGCAACAAAATGTACCAGTGCATCATGGTGCATCTAACACATTGTCCAACCATGGACAATGGGTGAAATTTGACTCCAGTTAGATGTGGAGTAATTAAAATCATTTGCACTAACTAGGACACTGATTTACACTTAAGTCAATGCAGGCTCGTAACCACACATTCGCCACTGTCTCGCATGTTTACGGGAATGTTTTTGTTTCTGTTTGCTGTGGAGCAGTCATTGTGAGAATTCCTACGGAGGTCCACTGGAATCGACGAGAAGTCCGCTGTCAAGGTGTGTTTCCAGGAGGACTGTTGGAATCTTCCTGCAGGCCATTGCTTGTAATGTGACCATTGTTGATTCAGTACAGAACCTTCTGCTATGTGATCGACTTTCACTATTTTGAAGCTCTGTTTCGTGGGTAAAACGTTGCCTGGTCGTTTTCCTTCTTCGGGCTATTACACATTCCTACAAAAAGGAGAAGGAATCATATTGTATCTGATTACAAGATTAGTGCAGAATATTTTTGACATGTCACATGCTACAAGTATTTATGGTTCAAATGGCTCTGAGCACTATGGGACTTAACTTCTGAGGTCACCAGTCCCCTAGAACTTAGAATTACTTAAATCTAACCAACCTAAGGACATCACACACATCCATGCCCGAGGCAGGATTCAAACCTGCGACCGTAGCGGTCGCGCGGTTCCAGACTGTAGCGTCTAGAACCGCTCGGCCACACCGACCGGCTACAAGTATTTATGAGTGATCAGTATTAGCCAGCCGTGGTGGCCAAGCGGTTAAAGGCGCTACAGTCTGGAACCGCGCGACCGCTACGGTCGCAGGTTCGAATCCTGCCTCGGACATGGGTGTGTGTGGTGTCCTTAGGTTAGTTAGGTTTAAGTAGTTCTAAGTTCTAGGGGACTGATGACCTTAGAAGTTAAGTCCCATAGTGCTCAGAGCCATTTTTGATCAGTATTAGAGAGGGCGAATGGAAGAGTTACCTTTGTGGTAAGGGCTCTCGGAAAGTGGAATGCATTTGTAAACGAAGTCGCAAACACAACGCTAGTGCGAACAACCGGAGAGTAATGTTCTTGTGTTTCAAGTCCTTATCAAGTGGGCATGACAACAGACACCGCACTAATTCAGAGATGCGCTACCAGTGTCGTAATAGGTAGGTGTGCTCCAAACAAAAGTTTAACATAAATGCTTGGGAATTTAAATTGGATTCCTTGAAAGTCAAGCGAGGGTGTTGTCTCGAAAGTCAATTGGATAAGTCTAGAAAACCTATATTCCAAGAACACTTTGTAACCATTTCATGTCTCCAATGTACAGGGGGTGGACAAAAAGTTGAAAACACGAAAAACACAACACGTTACATCCCTAATAATGCGCAGGAAAATAGTTGGAATTCAAAACAGCTTCCAGTCGTAATGAATAAACACAGACCCCACAGTTTTTTATGGAATATTGTACCATTTTTCCTGCGAGATAATGGGAAATTCAGGGAACGATGATGGAGGCATACCGCGATCATGAGCCGTTTTCTCCAACGTAGACCACAACGGCCAGTAATACTGAGATCTGGTGATTGTAGTGGCCAGGAGAGATGCAGAAATCCGTCCTCATGCTCACAAAACCAGTCCTGCGTGAATAGCGGCCCTGTCGTCTTGGAACAAAAGATAACAGTTGGGGAAGAAACGTTATAGCCCATCATGGAATGGATCCGATCAGCCAAACAGTCAGACAGCCACGTAATCCTTGGCAGTGACGCGTCCTCTCAGAGTAACCATGGGGCTCGTGCAAAACCACCATATCGCTACCTAAATCATCACCGAACCCACGCCATATTTCATCCTTGGACGTAAACTACGCCAGAAGTTGGAAACAATCGGAAACAAGATTCATCCGACCAAATGACATTCTTCCATTGCTCCATAGCCCAGGTTTTAAGGCTGCGGCACCTTGTTTTTCGTTGACACTTGCGTTACCAGGCTCTCTGCGGTGGAGGGCTGTGGGAAGAATGGAAGCAGGACAGCCGCAAACTGATGTGGCCCGATGGCTTAATGTGAATCTTTCTGTTGTTTTTCGGATGTGGCGATAGTTTATAGAGATCGACACTATACCGGGGCCGACACGTGTAACGTGAGAAAGAGACAACCGTTATTTGGCTGTAAAGGCACGACGGTACCGTCTTAGTACTGCACAGCGACTGGCATCTGACCTCGTAGCATCCACTGGACGTGTTGCATCCAGGCAAACGGTGTACAGAAGGCTTCGGCAGAGCGGCCTTTATTGTCAGAGACCTGCTGTATGTTTACCTTTAATGCGTCTTTACAGACGGGAACGTCTAGAGTGGAGCAGTAACATGTCACCTGGGGGGTAGAACAATGGGCCAATGTTACTCCCACAGATGCGTCCCGATTTGGTCTGGGGAGCGATCCTCGACGGATTCGAGAGAACGTGGAATACGATTTCGGTTCAAAATTGGTTCAAATGGCTCTGAGTACTATGGGACTTACCTTCTGAGGTAATCAGTCCCCTAGAATCTAGAACTACTTAAACTTAACTAACCCAAGGAAATCACACACATCCATGCCAGAGGCAGGATTCGAACCGCGCGACCGTAGCGGTTGCGTGGTTCCAGACTGTAGCGCCTAGAACCTCTCGGCCACTCCGGCCGGCTACGATTTCGGGACCAACCGTTGTGGAATAAAACTGATATCGAGGAGGATACCTAATGGTGTGGGCAGGGATTATACTGACCACTCGAACACCTCTTCATGAAACTGTACGGTTAAATCGGCAAGGTTTAACTGCTGTCAGGTATCGTGACGAGATCTTGGGACCTCGTGTGCGGTTGTTCCGAGTTGCTGGACGATAATGTTCGACCTCATAGAGCATGGGTGGTTCAGTTTTCCTGGAAATGGAAGATATTGCACGCATGGCGTGGCCTCCTCACTCTCCTGACTTGAATACCACAGAGCATGTCTGTGATGGACTAGGGACACGTGTTGCATCACGTCAGCATGCACCAACCACTCTCCAAGACTTGCAAGCAGCGCTGCAGGAAGAATGGGCGTTACTGCTTCAACATGAGATTGACGACATCATTCACAGCATGCCCCGTCGTTTTTGAATCCTGTATTGTTGTCAGAGGTGCTCACACCCCATACTAAGCGCATTAATCAGTTTCGGAATGTGTGCATAAACCTGTCAAGTTGGAAAAAACGAAGTACAATTTGGTCTACCGTTACGCATGTTGCAGTTGTTTACGTTCTGTTTTCTTTATATTGTTTCTACTTCACAATCACGTGATTATACTGTTTTGCGGCAAAATAAACGCAGACTTGCAAAATTTCGGTTTGTTGTTTTAATTTTGGGCACCAGTGTAGATGTACACTACTGGCCATTAAAATTGCTACACCAAGAAGAAATGCAGATGATAAAAGGGTATTCATTGTACAAACATATTATACTAGAACTGACATGCGATTACATTTTCACGCTATTTGGGTGCATAGATCCTGAGAAATCAGTACCCAGAACAACCACCTCTGGCCGTAATAACGACGTTGATACGCCTGGGCATTGAGTCAAACAGAGCTTGGATGGCGTGTACAGGTACAGATGCCCATGCAGCTTCAACACGATACCACAGTTCATCAAGAGTAGTGACTGGCGTATTGTTACGAGCCAGTTGCTCGGTCACCATTGACCAGACGTTTTCAATTGGTGAAAGATCAGGAGAATGTGCTGGCCAGGGCAGCAGCCGAACATGTTCTGTACCCAGAAACGCCTGTACTCGACCTACAACATGCGGTCGTGCATTATCCTGCTGAAATGTAGGGTTTCGCAGGGACTGAATGAAGGGTAGAGCCATGGGTCGTAAAACATCTGAAATGTAACGACCACTGTTCAAAGTGCCGTCAATGCGAACAAGAGGTGACTGAGACGTGTAACCAGTAGCACCCCATACCATCACGCCGGGTGATACGCCAGTATGGCGATGACGAATACACGCTTCCAATGTGCGTTCACCGCGATGTGGCCAAACACTGATGCGACCATCATTATGCTGTAAACAGAACCTGGATTCATCCGAAAAATGATGTTTTGCCATTCGTGCACCCAGGTTCGTCGTTGAGTACACCATCGCAGGCGTCAAGGGTAACCGCAGCCATGGTCTCCGAGCTGATAGTCCATGCTGCTGTAAACGTCGTCGAACTGTTCGTGCAGATGGTTGATGTCTTGTAAACATCCCCATCTGTTGACTCAGGAATAGAGACGTGGCTGCACCATCCGTTACAGCCATGCGGATAAGATGCCTGTTTTGTCGACTACTAGTGATACGAGGCCGTTGGGATCCACAACGGCGTTCCGTTTTACCCTCCTGAACCACCGATTCCATATTCTGCTAGCAGTATTGGATCTCGACCAACGCGAGCAGCAATGTCGCGATACGATAAACCGCAGTCGTGATTGGCTACAATCCGACCTTTATCAAAGTCGGAAACGTGATGGTACGCATTTCTCCTCCTTACACGAGGCACTACAACAACGTTTCACCAGGCAACGCCGGTGAACTGCTGTTTGTGTATGAGAAATCGGTTGGAAATTTTCCTCATGTCAGCACTTTGTAAGTGTCGCCACCGGCGCCAACCTTGTGTGAATGCTCTGGAAAGCTAATCATTTGCATATCACAGCATCTTTTTCCTGTCGGTTAAATTTCGCGTCTGTAGCACGTCATCTTCCTGGTGTAGCAATTTTAATGGCCGATAGTGTAGAAACATTATAGAATATTGTCAAGTTTTCCAGTTTTTGCTATTAATTATGATATACCGTCTATATTCTGGGTTTGTCCACACTGATACTTAATTTATGGGTCTCTTTTTTTTCGCGGGAAAGGATGCGAGTTCGAGTTGCAAAGATTGTTTTCCTAGGTTCTGGAGGGGGAGGGGATTGAGGGAGGTGGAGCCCACGCTGGGCTCGCCCTTATCGCCGTCGGACATATCATGCCTCTATTCGTGTAACATTGACATCACCTGAGTGTAAGCGGGCCGTGTGGCGGTTTGTTTCAGAGCCCTCAGCCGATGACTGCAGAGCACCTGCTGACAGACGCGGAGGAGCGGGCCGTGCTTCGACCTCTGCTGGACAATGCAGACGCGCTGCAGAAGCGCCGGCGGTAGCTGCGTACAGAGCGCACCTCAGCTCTAAGTAGCGGAGGCCAGTTGGCCGCCTGAGCGTCTCACATCTCAAAGCGACGATTCTTCTCACAACAGAGCTTTTATTTGCAAGCAGGCCCCCCTTGTATTCGCTTCTGAGACCGCCATCCTATTGCCGTTCTGCTAAATATAGCATCGACTTGTAACGTGAGCAGATCATAGTTAAAAATGCCCGTTTTATAATTCAGGATACACATAGATATGTTTTTTTTTGAGAAAAGAGTGTTAGTCAGCGGCAAATTTACATCTTTTTAGAGTTACAGCCTTGTCCTAAATAATGCGTTTTTTGACATATTGTAGAAATTCAAAATTAGCAAGATAAAATTAGACTTCAGTATTGCAAAGTAGGTCTCACTTCTGTCTTGTGTCCTAATTGCTATATATTTGTAATATATCGCCCATTTTTTATTATTGCATCATCTAATTTTTATCTATATATTTTTAATTTGTAAATATAGATTTGATGTTGATTACAACAAAGCGTTCGTTTTTATTACTGCACTACGGAACCGTTTCGCTGCACTATATTCTTCAGTGCCCCAGCCGGCCTCGGTGGTCTCGCGGTTCTAGGCGCTCAGTCCGGAGCCGCGCGACTGCTACGGTCGCAGGTTCGAATCCTGCCTCGAGCATGGATGTGTGTGCTGTCCTTAGGTTAGTTAGGTTTGGGTAGTTGTAAGTTCTAGGGGACTGATGACCACAGATGTTAAGTCCCATAGTGCTCAGAGCCATTTCAACCATTTTTTTTTCAGTGCCACAAAATATTTTCTCCCTTCAAGCAGTGTAATAAACATAGCTCGCAAATCACGAATGACTTCTGCATTATTGTATTAAACGGAGTTATGACACCATTACATGCATGGCGCAATAGAGGAACACAACCTTTTTTTTTCTTTTTTTTTTTCTCGGCCGAATTGACGACTTTTTCTGCCCGGGGACTGGGTGTTTGTTTTGCCCTCATCATTTCATCCTCATGATAATTCGTGACAGTGGCTAGATTGGACTGCGTAAAAAGCTGGACTTTGAAAAAAAATTGGGACTCTGTACGAGCGCTGATAACCGCGCAGTTGAGCGCCCCACAAACCAAACATCATCATCAGAATCTCTTTTCCATTTCATACCTGAAAAATGTAATATGCAGTATCCATCATGCAAAGAAATGATCATCTCACTCTGTGTATCTCGAGTATTCGTAAGTGTGACACTATTCTGAAGAAGCCTTCACTTTCGGCTGATTGTCACAATAACTTTTATTTTTCGCCAGCGAAAATCAATATGGAATGCAATAACGGTGACTTTTCGTATGGAATCGTTATTACGTCTCCTTTGTACGATCTGTAATCCTTTTGTGTTTGATATCAATAGATTTATTTATTGAAATTTCTTTCGGTCGCCTTTCTTGATGTTTGCTTAGGTGGACCTGCTAATCAGTGCACCTAACCGTGCTCCAGCAGTCTTCAAAGGACTTCTTATTCTTAAACCTGATGAGTGGATAGGTGCTGAGACGGAGCGTTGATTGTCTTCCAAGCTACTTAAATTAAGTAAGCAGTTGCACCTGAAACCTTCTATATTCGCACTTTCTTTTACAACAACATTAGCTTTCACAACAAAATCTCGATTACTAATCAGGCAGACATACACTCCTGGAAATTGAAATAAGAACACCGTGAATTCATTGTCCCAGGAAGGGGAAACTTTATTGACACATTCCTGGGGTCAGATACATCACATGATCACACTGACAGAACCACAGGCACATAGACACAGGCAACAGAGCATGCACAATGTCGGCACTAGTACAGTGTATATCCACCTTTCGCAGCAATGCAGGCTGCTATTCTCCCATGGAGACGATCGTAGAGATGCTGGATGTAGTCCTGTGGAACGGCTTGCCATGCCATTTCCACCTGGCGCCTCAGTTGGACCAGCGTTCGTGCTGGACGTGCAGACCGCGTGAGACGACGCTCCATCCAGTCCCAAACATGCTCAATGGGGGACAGATCCGGAGATCTTGCTGGCCAGGGTAGTTGACTTACACCTTCTAGAGCACGTTGGGTGGCACGGGATACATGCGGACGTGCATTGTCCTGTTGGAACAGCAAGTTCCCTTGCCGGTCTAGGAATGGTAGAACGATGGGTTCGATGACGGTTTGGATGTACCGTGCACTATTCAGTGTCCCCTCGACGATCACCAGTGGTGTACGGCCAGTGTAGGAGATCGCTCCCCACACCATGATGCCGGGTGTTGGCCCTGTGTGCCTCGGTCGTATGCAGTCCTGATTGTGGCGCTCACCTGCACGGCGCCAAACACGCATACGACCATCATTGGCACCAAGGCAGAAGCGACTCTCATCGCTGAAGACGACACGTCTCCATTCGTCCCTCCATTCACGCCTGTCGCGACACCACTGGAGGCGGGCTGCACGATGTTGGGGCGTGAGTGGAAGCCGGCCTAACGGTGTGCGGGACCGTAGCCCAGCTTCATGGAGACGGTTGCGAATGGTCCTCGCCGATACCCCAGGAGCAACAGTGTCCCTAATTTGCTGGGAAGTGGCGGTGCGGTCCCCTACGGCACTGCGTAGGATCCTACGGTCTTTGCGTGCATCCGTGCGTCGCTGCGGTCCGGTCCCAGGTCGACGGGCACGTGCACCTTCCGCCGACCACTGGCGACAACATCGATGTACTGTGGAGACATCACGCCCCACGTGTTGAGCAATTCGGCGGTACGTCCACCCGGCCTCCCGCATGCCCACTGTACGCCCTCGCTCAAAGTCCGTCAACTGCACATACGGTTCACGCCCACGCTGTCGCGGCATGCTACCAGTGTTAAAGACTGCGATGGAGCTCCGTATGCCACGGCAAACTGGCTGACACTGACGGCGGCGGTGCACAAATGCTGCGCAGCTAGCGCCATTCGACGGCCAACACCGCGGTTCCTGGTGTGTCCGCTGTGCCGTGCGTGTGATCATTGCTTATACAGCCCTCTCGCAGTGTCCGGAGCAAGTATGGTGGGTCTGACACACCGGTGTCAATGTGTTCTTTTTTCCATTTCCAGGAATGTATTTTCTTAAACAACATAGCTTGTGCAAGATCAAGACAAGAAGTATATCTTAACAGAAGCCAGTTCCGCAGTAATTTGTCACGGCGTCCATTGTAGCCATTAACTTTTCTCTTTTCCTCCTTGTCTTCTAAAAATCTTCAAACACCTTTCGTCGCCACGGAAGCTTTGAAGTGGGATATGCCATCCTACAAATGTCATGTCACACTTCTAGTAATAACAAGCGCGATATAAAATGCCACACCGGTAGTGAAACTCGTGACATACGCTGATGGAAATGGAAAGTGTTGTATCAAGAAGCATCGATCTGAAATTTATCAGATTCGTTGGAGATGTTTGCCATCTAATGTTTAAACATTCGTTCCATTCAGAAGTGATGTCCATCATCAACACCACAATGAACTGAGACCTCTAGGGCACGAATACACTCTGTGTCGTCGAAGAAAACGCCTCCGAATGTCTCCTTGGGGAATTTGTTGCCCTGCCTGATAGACATGCTGTGTCAATTCATGAAAATTGCTGGCTGGAGGCCGGAATGAAAGTGAACGCCTTAACATCGCATCCAAGAAGTCCTCTATGGGTGACAAATTATTTCAAAGATCTGTACATTATCAGGCCTTTTCTGTGTGAACTGCAGTGTGGGGTCTTTCATTAATAAACAACACATAAGCGGATTTTAGCAACGGGCGCCGGATGTTTCCGACGGATTCTGGAATACCGGCAAGACTCGCCTGTGCGTTAGTGGAGGCGTGATGTTCGGGCCGTTACCTGCATTTCTGGGAACCGGTGATCCAGCCTCTCTAACTGGGCACGCAAGAGCACATTTCTGCTGTGGGCGACGTTCGGAAATTCCGCGAGTTTTTCCGTGGTTTTCACGTGACAGCAAGTCTTATTTGACATGGAATAATCGGGTCTACTGCTGGATGTTTGTGTCGCTCTGGCACAATATTTCGGCCACGTAACTCTTTGCCTTCTTCAGGTGCTACCTGAGACAGCCGTATTGGAGTTTTTTTTTTTTCAGATAGAGAAGGGCTCTTTTCAGCCATGGGGTAAAATTTTTTTTTCTGTGGTGGCACTCTTTATTTATCTTGTTGGGGTGCAAAGAGGGGGCGGTTTCTCTCAATTGGGAATTTATTTGCAGGAGTTTGTTGGAGACAGTTCCGGTATTTATCTTAGCGGCCAAGGAAAACCTGCAAAACCCGCCCAGAACTACTTGTCATGTCTTGCCTTCTCTTTACTTGTCGTCTTGCCAGCGTTGGCGCTGGCGTTCACGGCAGGCAAGGGTGGCATCGCGTCTTCTGTTACGCTCCTGCTCTTGCTCTCTTCTGTACTTCTCGGGCTTCCGCCTTTCTTCTTATGAGATCCCTGCTTTGCATGAAGCTCATTTGGTGTTCATAGCGGTTGGCCAAGTTCGGGTTGGTGACGTCCAGGATTTCGTTGTCTACAAGGACGTCCTAGTGATTAACGAACTCCTTGGTCTGGACGCTTGTGTCCTTACGTGCTGCCGGTGCTCCTTTGTCTTCTGACGACGCCTGTGTGGCTCGACTGATGGTCATCCTCTTCGGTCAGGCCGTTTGTGTGGCTTGGTCACGACTGGGATGTGTTGCTTCTGTTGCCGGCCCGTCGTCCTTGTGCTGCTCATACGTCTGCACCGCCTGCGTTTCCTTGATTGTATTGCGGCGGAGATTCACGGAGAGTGAGGCAGGCAACCTCCATCTCCGCATGGAGAACCATGCGGAATCTTGTTTCCGCCTCCTGGAGGGCCGAGTCGATGTCGGGACCAGCTGTCGCCGCCGTCTTCCCACACGCTGCGTCGCGCCGCCGCCCCCCTCCACCGCCTTTGCCACTGGCGGCGGGGGAAGGCGGCCGCACGTGAGCGGTGGCCGTCGTCTCCTCTCCTCCGGGTGTCGCCGTTGTTCCCGCGGCGTTGCCTCCTCCTCTCGCTGTTGCCTCTGTCCTTCCGTTATTCGCAGCGGCTGCAGAACGTTGCCGTCTCCTTCTTCTGAAGCGTCTCCTCTTTGCCTGGGGCGCCGTTTCCTGTGCTGTGGCGGGATTTCGGCCGTTGAAGGCCTGGCATCCGCGCCAGTTAGCGACGTGCTCACCGCCGCAGCGGGCGCACGTCGGTTGGACGTCTTTGGTGCTGGTACAGGTGCGGGTGTCATGCTGACGTCCGCACCTGGCGGCGTTGCGGCAGTGCTTTGCCACATTCCCGTCCTCCTGGTACTTGAAGCACTGTGGCTTCATGTCCGGGTGGGTGGTGGGGGTGGGGGGGGGGGTGGGGGGGGAGAGTCTCCGGCTCCACGTGAAAGCCGCTGGTGTGGCGACAATAAACAGCGGCGGTTTCTTCTTATTGGTTTTGTTGTGCAACCTGACGGTTGCCTCAACAAAACCTTGGCGGCGCAGCCCTTCTTTCACTGCTCGCTCCGTAAGAATCCAAGGCAGTCCCCTCAGGAGCGCCTTGGTGACTTCTTTGCGACGAATCTTCTCACCCATCGCACTTCTTTTCGGGGCGTCCACTGTGTGAGCGGCCACAAGGGCCTTCAGGGCCCTGTAGTGGTCCCAGTTCGCAGCCTGGAGCTTGATGGTGGCGTCGGAGTTAACGGACTCAACGACAACCTCCTTGTCGCAGCTCTGCCCATCTCATCATAGATTTGCACCCACTCGATCTCTCTGCACTTGATGTACAGGGCGGGAGCAGGGGAAACTTCTTCTTCTGTCACCGAGTTGCCGCCTCTCGCGACATCTCTTCCCATGCTGCTCATTTTCACCATACCGCGCGCTAGGGTTTGACAATTTGCTTTCTTGATGTTAGAACAGCAGCACGACAGTTTGCCACCCCGCGCGCAGTACGTTCTTCTCACTAATTCTCCCGCAGTAGCAGAGCCCCTCGTGCTACAGTGACCCGCGCGCTACGGCTGCCACAACTCGACTGCCGTATTGGAGGATCTTGTCCAGTATTTGTGCCCAGAGGGCGCTGGCTGCTTTCTCTGCCGTCCGCGCCCGTCTGGCGCTGCCTGTAATGTGTTGTCTCTTCCCCGGTGCTCCCTCGGACGTCTGCGCTCGACTTGGTCGCCGTCTGTGGCAGCTGTCTGAGGCCCGTCCTGTGTCGGGCGTTCCGTTCACGGTCCGCGCCCGCCTGGTGCTGCTCCTGAGGTTTTGGCCCTTCCCTGGTGCTCCCCCAGACGTCCATGCCCGGCTCGTCCGCCATCTGTGGTCGTGGCAGCTGTCTGGGGCTGGACTCGCGTTTGGTGTTCCCTTCGTGATCCGCGCCAGCTTGACGCTGCTCTGAGGTGTTGGCACTTCCCTGGTGCTCCCACGGACGTCCGCGCCTGCCTCATCCACCATCTGCAGTTGTGGCAGCTGTCTGAGGCCCGTCTCGCGTCGGGCGCTCCGTTCGCGGTCCGCGCCCGCCTGGCGCTGCTTATAAGCTGTTGTCTCTTCCCTGGAGCTCCCTCGGACGTCCGCGCCCGACTTGGTCTCCATCTGTGGCAGCTCTCTGAGGCCCGTCGTTTGTAGGGCGTTCCGTTCGCGGTCCGCGCCCGCCTGGCGCTGTTCCTGAGGTGTTGGCACTTCCCTGGTGCTCTGACAGTCGTCCGTGCTCGGCTCGTCCACCATCTGCGGTCGTGGCGGCTGTCAGAGGACTGTCCTGCATCGGGAGTTGCGTTCGCGGTCTGCGCCCGCCTAGCGCTTCTCCTGCGGTGTTACTACTTCTTGAGGAGTTTCTTGGTTCCTTTCGTTGGGCCCTGATAAGCTCCAGAGCCGGACTCCACGCTGAGCTGAGCTGGTAACCGCTGTCTCGGTTTATTAGGTTGTCTGTGACCTTGATCTCGATGGCCTCCTTTATGACACTGTCCCAAAATCTTGGAGTCTGTGTCACAATTTCGATGTTGTTGTAGTCCATTGAATGACCAAGCTCCAGACAGTGCTCCGCTATGGCAGATTTGGTTGCCTGTCCGAGTCTGGTGCGCCTCTGGTGTTATTTGCGCCTGATCTCCACCGTCCTGGTTGTCTGGCCAATGTATGATTTTCCACACTGGCACGGGATGTTGTAAATGCCTGGTTTATGTAGCCCCAGGTCGTCCTTCACACTCCCTAGCATTGTCTCAATTTTGGAGGGTGGACAGAAGATACTCTTTATATCATATTTTGAAAGAATTCTGCTGATCTTTTGCAGAAATAGGTCCAGCATATGGCAGGTATGCCACCTTCTTCACCTGCTCTGGCTCCTCTTCTGTACCCTGTGGTTGGCTGGTAGCATGAAGTGCCCTTTGGATGTCTGTGGAGGAGTATCCATTTCTGCCGAACACCAGCTGTAGGTGTTCTATCTCTGAAGCCAGACTTTCCATATCCGACAGAGCCCAAGCCCTGTGAACTAATGTTTTCATGACTCCATTCTTCTGTGCCGGGTGGTGGCAGCTACTGGCTTGAAGGTATAAGTCAGTATGGGTAGGCTTATGATACGCACTGTGCCCCAGAGTGCCATCTGCCTTCCTCTTGACCAGGTCATCCAAGAATGGGAGCTGTCCATCCTTCTCTAGCTCCATAGTAAATTTTATACTTGTGTGACGTGAATTTGGATGTTCCAAAAAGTCATCTAGCTTCTCCCTACC
The DNA here is from genome assembly GCF_023898315.1 of Schistocerca nitens. NCBI lineage: Eukaryota > Metazoa > Arthropoda > Insecta > Orthoptera > Acrididae > Schistocerca > Schistocerca nitens. The sequence goes on along the minus strand of NC_064614.1, from coordinate 658,189,421 downwards.
ATGGGGCCAAATGACAAAAGTGTCATCGACATACCTAAGAAAGCACTTGGGTTGGTAAGTGGCTGATGCAAGTGCTTCCTCTTCATACCTTTCCATGAAAAGGTTGGCTACCACGTGATAAAGGGCTGCTCATTGCCACTCCTTCCGTTTCCTCATAAAATTCACCCCCATAAAGAAAATATGTTGAGGTCAGTACATACTTGAACAGGTCGAGCAGGGCACCATTGAACTTCTCTCCAATGATATTGAGTGAATCGTTGAGTGGCACTCGAGTGATGAGCGACACCACATCGAAACTGACCATGATGTCAGAGTCCACGGTGTGTAGCTGCCTTAGCCATTGTAGGAGGTCCTCCGAGTTCCGAATGTGGTGTGCACATTGGCCCACATATGGTGCCAATAGCCTCTTTAGGTACTGTGCAGTGAGGTATGTCGCTGCGCCGATGTTACTGACAATAGGGCGAAGAGGGTCCACCTCCTTGTGGACCTTGGGGAGTCCGTAGAGTCTGGATGGTACAGGTGTGTTGGGATGAACCTTCTTGATGTCCTGTTCAGGTAGACCTGTCTCCTTCAGCAACTTCCAGGTCTACTTGTGCACCTTGTCAGTGGGGTCGCCATCTAGTGGTTTGTTGGCAGTGTCTTCCAGAAGTTTTAGTACCTTCCTATCATACTCCAACTTGTTTAAGATGTCCGTGGAGCTACCCTTATCAGCTGGCAGAACTACAACGCTCTCATCCTCCCGTAGCTGCCTGAGTGCCACCCTCTCCTCGCTCGAGATGTTGGATTTGGGGGGCTTCATCCTGGTGAGTGCCTTGCAGATCTCCCTGCGGGTCTCTTCAGACACATTGGAAGGTAGCGTGTTGGCGACCTGCTCAACTGAACTGATGAAGGCTGCAACGGGTATGCTTCTGGGAGTCACTGCAAAGTTGAGGCCCTTGCTGAGTGCTTTTGAGGTGGCCTCATCAAGCTTGTAACGCCGGAAATGCAGATCCTCCTATTTCCATCTATTGTACTATAACTTTTTTCCTTGTTTTGTTACCTCAAGATATGACATTTCTGTGTCTTTATACATTGTAATTGTTTTACTATATATATATATATATATATATATATATATATATATATATATATATATCCATTTATGTCGATGTATAATTGGTTTGTTTTGTAAATATTATTTGTATTTTACGCTGGGTCTTGCCTAGGGAAAACTATGCTATCGAACGAATACATCGATAGGTCATGTGAAGAACGAAAGTGTTTAGGATCTTTGGTAGTGTTAACTCTGCCGCGTGGAGCGCGGGCTGAGCAGAGAGAGTTTGGCTGGGGTGGTGCAGAGGAGCAGGTGTGTTTCGTGACGCTCCCGCGAGTTGCCGCGCTTTCGGGGTTGGGCAGCATGTAATTGCGCTTGACTTGCTATGATAGTTTCTGACACGGTGTTGCGGATGGGAAGCATTAGCTGGCGCACATCAAGAGCCCGTTTCGCCTGGTGACCGTGTCGAGAAGAAGGCGCGCCAACATCCAGCTTCTGCAACAGCGACGGCCGACAATGAGTGACTGTCGCCACCTCCTCGATCGGCGACTTCAAACCTTCAATCAACCAACAAGGGAGACTGGTAGCACGTAAAGTTTTAGAACTGTATGGCAGACCTCAGCTTTTCAAATTGTTAAATTTTTCTCACTAAATTACAGCAACGTAGCATGAACCTTTGTTGCTCATTGTCCCAATTGCATTACCAAGCAGGGTCCCCTCCTTTTCCGGAATGAACCCAAGTGTCGTTGAAATTCAAACGCCAGCATTAAAGTAATAGCATTCGATTTCACTACTTTAATTTCAAAGTTCAGTTAAGGTATTCATAGCTGGCTACAATATTTAGATTACACAAACACAAATTAAGAGTGCGAGTTTTGTTAGCATATTTTAGCTTACCTGTGACTGCAGCTCAGCTTGGTACGTACTAAATTTTACTATTGTTAATTGTTCAGAATCATTTAGTTCAAGTTCAAAGTTAAATCTCTTATTTCAAAATTGCGTGGATTCAAGTAGCTTTTGAAATGATTGTTGAGGCAGCTCAAGACTAACTGTATTTTACTGAATTTCGATGTGCTTCAGAAACAAAGCTCACTATTAATTTCAGTCACTAAATTAACTTTCAATTTTCCGGTTTTATTAATTCTTTTGCTAAATTAAGTCAGAGTGTAGCGAGATTTATTACTTCTGACAAACTTTCAGTTTTCACACTACACGTGGCAACCTTCAGTTGCCACGCTTCTAGTGCTAATTATATGTGTAATAACTTTTCTTTTTCAGTTACTATAGTAATTGTCCATAGGACAATATCTCAAATATCTAATTACCGCTAGTTAATTGTTAACGTAATGGCCGCACATTTACTTTCTTTATTAACTTTACCCCTTTTCAAAATTAATTTCCACCAGTTTCATTTGCATTTTGCCTTTCATTTAGATGTAACCCTATCCTCCCTCTTTACTGACAGATTAACTTCGGTGACGATTGCTTTTCCCAAATTTCCATTAGGTACACGCGGTTTAATTTTTCACTGTCATTAATGTCGATAAGTGAGGGGGAGGTTACAATCTGCTTGTCGCTCAGGTTGACCACTATCCATGTGTCCCCATCCTGTAGTACCTTCTTGTTAAGGCCCTCAAACTTGGCCTGTTGACATGCTGTTGATTTCCTCATGGTGCATTCAGCCAAGGACCAGGAGGCACCATCAACCTGGTCCCAGTCTTCTCGGGTCAGGTTAGCTGCTATGGAAAGGTGGAGATACAGGAACTCCCTGGATGTGACATCTAGACGGTGGCGCACGTCACGCACTCTTTCTCTTACCAGCGCGAGGCTGGCACGGTGTTTGATTCTGTTTGCCATTCTGGTGTTGACATGATGCTTGAACCTGGCGAAGACAGGAACTACATCCCCCTCTCAGCATCACAGAAGGAAACTGAGAGAACTCAGCATCCTCCCCTTTCTCTGACGAAGCTTATCCAGCTTCTTGATATTAAGGTACATCACCTCCCAGTAGAGTCTTCTGATGTAACTCTTCAGGCTTTCCCGGCGAAATCTTGACATGTGGAATAATCGGGTCTCCTGCCAGATGTTTATGTCGCTCTGGCACAATATTTCGGCCACGTAACTCGTTGCCTTCTTCAGGTGATACCTGAGACTGCCATATTGGAGGATCTTGTCCAGTATTTGTGCCCAGAGTGTGCTGGGTGCTCTCTCTGCCATCCGCGCCCGCCTGGCGCGGCCTGTAATGTGTTGCCTCTTTTCTGGTGCTCCCTCAGACGTCCGCGCCCGACGTAACCAACCTTTTCATGGAAAGGTACGAAGAGGAAGCACTTGCATCAGCCACTTACCAACCCAAGTGCTTTCTTAGGTATGTCGATGACACTTTTGTCATTTGGCCCCATGGCAGGGAGAAGCTAGATGACTTTTTGGAACATCTAAATTCAAGTCACACAAGTATAAAATTTACTATGGAGCTAGAGAAGGATGGACAGCTCCTATTCTTGGATGTCCTGGTCAAGAGGAAGGCAGATGGCACTCTGGGGCACAGTGTGTATCGTAAGCCTACCCACACTGACTTATACCTTCAAGCCAGTAGCTGCCACCACCTGGCACAGAAGAATGGAGTCTTGAAAACATTAGTTCATAGGGCTCGGGCTCTGTCGGATACGGAAAGTCTGGCTTCAGGGATAGAACATCTACAGCTGGCGTTCAGCAGAAATGGATACTCCTCCACAGACACCCAAAGGGCACTTTGTGCTACCAGCCGACCACAGGGTGCAGAAGAGGAGCCAGAGGAGGCGCTACACTCACGAGCCGAGTGACTGCTATGGTCGCAGGTTCGAATCCTGCCTCGGGCATGCATGTGTGTGATGTCCTTAGGTTAGTTAGGTTTAATTAGTTCTAAGTTCTAGGCGACTGATAACCTCAGAAGTTAAGTCGCATAGTGCTCAGAGCCATTTGAACCAGAGGAGGCGAAGAAGGTGGCATACCTGCCATATGCTGGACCTATTTCTGCAAAAGATCAGCAGAATTCTTTCAAAATATGATATAAAAAGTATCTTCTGTCCACCCTCCAAAATTGAGACAATGCTAGGGAGTGTGAAGGACGACCTGGGGCTACATAAACCAGGCATTTACAACATCCCGTGCCAGTGTGGAAAATCATACATTGGCCAGACAACCAGGACGGTGGAGATCAGGCGCAAATAACACCAGAGGCACACCAGACTCGGACAGGCAACCAAATCTGCCATAGCGGAGCACTGTCTGGAGCTTGGTCATTCAATGGACTACAACAACATCGAAATTGTGACACAGACTCCAAGATTTTGGGACAGTGTCATAAAGGAGGCCATCGAGATCAAGGTCACAGACAACCTAATAAACCGAGACAGCGGTTACCAGCTCAGCTCAGCGTGGAGTCCGGCTCTGGAGCTTATCAGGGCCCAACGAAAGGAACCAAGGAACTCCTCAAGAAATAGTAACAACGCAGGAGAAGCGCCAGGCGGGCGCAGACCGCGAACGCAACTCCCGATGCAGGACAGTCCTCTGACAGCCGCCACGACCGCAGATGGTGGACGAGCCGAGCACGGACGACTGTCAGAGCACCAGGGAAGTGCCAACACCTCAGGAACAGCGCCAGGCGGGCGCGGACCGCGAACGGAACGCCCTACAAACGACGGGCCTCAGAGAGCTGCCACAGATGGAGACCAAGTCGGGCGCGGACGTCCGAGGGAGCTCCAGGGAAGAGACAACAGCTTATAAGCAGCGCCAGGCGGGCGCGGACCGCGAACGGAGCGCCCGACGCGAGACGGGCCTCAGACAGCTGCCACAACTGCAGGTGGTGGATGAGGCAGGCGCGGACGTCCGTGGGAGCACCAGGGAAGTGCCAACACCTCAGAGCAGCGTCAAGCTGGCGCGGATCACGAAGGGAACACCAAACGCGAGTCCGGCCCCAGACAGCTGCCACGACCACAGATGGCGGACGAGCCGGGCATGGACGTCTGGGGGAGCACCAGGGAAGGGCCAAAACCTCAGGAGCAGCACCAGGCGGGCGCGGACCGTGAACGGAACGCCCGACACAGGACGGGCCTCAGACAGCTGCCACAGACGGCGACCAAGTCGAGCGCAGACGTCCGAGGGAGCACCGGGGAAGAGACAACACATTACAGGCAGCGCCAGACGGGCGCGGACGGCAGAGAAAGCAGCCAGCGCCCTCTGGGCACAAATACTGGACAAGATGCTCCAATACGGCAGCCTCAGGTAGCACCTGAAGAAGGCAATGAGTTACGTGGCCGAAATATTGTGCCAGAGCGTCACAAACATCCGGCAGTAGACCCGATTATTCCACATGTCAGGATCTCGCCGGGGAAGCCTGGAGAGTTACTAGTCTTATTTGGTTCAGGTATAGCGAAGGACTGGACCTATAACCACATCGAGGACCATCTTATGGAAATCAACCCATTAATATTAATCGAACACGAATGGAAGAAAATGGTGTACGAAGAGGTGGTTGTACCATTTCTAGACTATATCCCAGCTGAGGACTACAATGCAATAAAAACTAGGTAACAAAAATTCAACGTCAAGTCTCAGGAAAGACCCCAGAAAGGAGGAGACATCTGAAAGAAGCGGAAAAAGGCAGGATGAACAGTGGGAATGGTGATTGCCAATAGAAACATTTGGTGCTATTCTTCTTTCAACAAATATATCTGAAGATACTATGCAAACCTCTGGTGACAGCCACTATCTTCTTCCTACTATTGTCCAAGCTAACTTCCTCTTTACGATATAAACGAGTTTCAAAATCCGAAAACGTATTACAACGCAACAGGGCCTAAATACTTTCACTGTGCAACATACTTTCGATACGATACATCCAGAACTTTTGAATTTCGCCGGCTGGCCTGTCGAAAATGCACCTTAGTCGTGGGTCTGCGGATAAGTCATGTAAATTCGCCGATTTACCCCAGACAGGAGGGAACCTGGCCTCAGCTCATGTATGAAGGACTAGATCCGATAGGCGGGACCAGCGCTTTAGTAGAGAACAATGGTACTGAGATTGGCTAGCCGCATCAGTCAAATATACAACTGATCCGCAATTCTGGCCTGTCGCAGAAATTCACTTGTTTGTAGCCAGCTGTCAGCCTTCTGGGATAAGCCATTTCATATGCTGGCCATGAGGTATATGACACCAGTGTTTACCACAGTTTCCACAACTGCCAAGCATTCAGCTTCCTTTCACCAAGTACCAAATCCGTCCTGTTGTCATTTCCAAAATTTCCCCACACCAGGATTCCAGAAGATAGAGAAGTATGGGTCTCTACAATGGCTGTTTCCAGGGCTTCTTGCCGGGGCTTCAACAGAAACATGGGCGTCGATCTGCTACGAGTGGGTCATTACTGTCCCAGCTGACTTCGGCTCTACGTCATGAAAATCACTGTTGTCTGTGGTGCAGTGTAAGCGTTAACGACAGATGGCAACTCGAGATATCAAATTAGCTTCCAGTAATGTGTTACGGCCTGTGGCGACACAGTCCCTGTTACTTTTGCCCATACACTATATGATCAAAAGTATCCGAACAATTGGCTGAAAATGACTTACAAGTTCGTAGCGTCCTCCATCAGTGATGCTGGAATTCAATATGGTGTTGGCCCATCCTTAGCCTTGATGACAGCTTCCACTCTCCCAGGCATACGTTCAGTCAAGAGGTGGAAGGTTTCTTGGGGAATGGCAGCCCATTCTTCACGGAGCGCTGCACTGAGGAGAGGTATCGATGTCCGTCGGTGAGGCCTGGCACGAATTCGGCGTTCCAAAACATCCCAAAGGTGTTCTATAGGATTCAGGTCTGGACTCTGTGCAGGCCAGTCCATTACAGGGATGTTATTGTCGTGTAACCATTCCGCCACAGGCTATGGTTCAAATGGCTCTGAGCACTATGGGACTCAACTGCTGAGGTCATAAGTCCCCTAGAACTTAGAACTACTTAAACCTAACTAACCTAAGGACAACACACACATCCATGCCCGAGGCAGGATTCGAACCTGCGACCGTAGCGGTCGCGCGGTTCCAGACTGTAGCGCCAGAACCGCTCGGCCACCAGCGGCCGGCCACAGGCTATGCATTATGAACATGTGCTCGATCGTGTTGAAAGACGCAATCGCCATCCCCGAATTGCTCTTCAACAGTGGGAAGCAAGAAGCTGCTTAAGACATCAATGTAGGCCTGCGCTGTGATAGTGCCACGCAAAATAACAAGGGGTGCAAGCCCCCTCCATGAAAAAGACGACCACACCATAACACCACCGCCTCCGAATTTTACTGTTGGCACTACATACGCTGGCGGATGACGTTCACCAGGCATTCGCCATACCCACACCCTGCCACCTTGTGTACCGTGATGCGTCACTCCACACAACGTTTTTCCACTGTTCAATCGTCCAATGTTTACGCTTTTTACACCAAGCTAGGCGTCGTTTGGCATTTACCGGCATGATGTGTGACTTATGAGCAGCCTCTCGATCATGAAATCTAAGTTTTCTCACCTCACACCTAACTGTCATAGTACTTGCAGTGGATCCTGATGAACTTTGGAATTCCTGTGTGATGGTCTGGATAGATGTCTGCCTGTTACACATTACCACCCTCTTCAACTGTCGGCGGTCTCTGTCAGTCAACAGACGAGGTCGGCCTGTACGCTTTTGAGCTGTACGTGTCCCTTCACGTTTCCACTTCATATCACATCGAAAACAATGGACCTTGGGATATTTTGGAGCGTGGAAATCTCGCGTATAGACGTATGGCACAAGCGACACCCAATCACCTGACCACGTTCGAAATCTGTGAGTTCCGCGGAGCGCCCTATTCTCCTCTCTCATGACGTCCAATGAATACTGAGGTTGTTGATATGGAGTACCTGGCAGTAGGTGGCAGCACAATGTACCTAATATGAAAAACGTATGTTTTGGGGAGTATCCGGATACTTTTTATCACATTTATGCTGTCGTCATCCGTCTCTAGTTGTCTGAGCCAGTTAAACAGTTTTACCTTCTTCTACAGGTGTGGTCCTTCTGAAAGGAGTTAAACCTACTCTCCTTGTTGTCCTGAGTCCATCTCGTCCCTTCCGTTTCTGCGGTCACGGCGCAGGAGCTAACTGTATGTGCGATTTGTCGGTTTCGTGCTGCCCTGCCCCTCACACCAAGGATTCGAAATGTCTCAAAGTCAGAAAGATGGCAAAAAGCGACACTGCATGTTCTCCGCGGGTGTCGTGTTGCGATCTCCAAGTGAAAAGATCCAGTGGCATTAGACAAATCCAGCAGACACCAGGTACTTCCTCGACTCATCATATGTCGAAATGTCTTTTTTCTGTACTAAAAACAATGAAAGATATGCTCACATAAGGATGAAATTTTAATCAATATATCCTACTGGCGTGGAAATACTGAAGTATCATAGTATGTTTCTCTCCATGCCCACGTTACACAGCAGCTGCTGTAATGGATCATTGTCGGTTTTTCTTTCTTAATATTACTGTGTTAACCAGGTGCGTTTCGCTTTTATTTATATGGCTTACTTGGTTTTTATTAGTGTTTCTGCCTTTTGTTTACATTACCGTACTGCAAACCACTGCTTTTCGACTTCAACCTCCTCTAACTGTCCGAATGCTTTCTGTTCCCGTCAGTGTAGAGACCGCGATTTTGTATAGAAGGAAGGTTACAGAGGCAACAGAACTACAGCAGATCTGAAGTAATATTCAAGAACTAAAACGTTCATAATTGCCATAGCTACGATGGAAATAGAGTCACGAAGAAAACCATTAGGAAAATAGTCAATTTCCGGCTCGGATAGTAGCATGATTGTCTAGCACAATGGCAGTAAACGTAGTCCCTAGCACCCACTAGAGGGATTTTCAGCTTTCATGGTGTACGGCAGGCAGTTGTGTTTTGAAACCATCTGTTTTTCGAAGAGTGTGGGCATGAAGTATTTGATAATAAATTATTATATGCTTTAACATGCTTTAGCTCTGCTTCACAAAATTTTGTTGTAAAGTTACTTCCCTGCTTTGTAAATTACAGTTAATGTGTAACTGGTGGTCGGTTAGAAAATTTTATTACCCACAGAGATATAAAAGCGGACGCCAGATAGAAAAGGTTGACTACCCCAGGCATAGCACATGCTTCTGTTTACATAAATTACGTGCAGTATTGTGCACGTTTTCTTTTGTGTTTAAGTTTCACAATGGCATTAAAAGTGATGGATTGTAGTTCGTCACTTTCTGCAAATTAGGTGACACCTGACGTCATTCGTTACTCAAGAAAAGGAAATTCTCAGATGCACAATCCTCTTTCTGTTATATATAAAGTAACGTTTAAACACCATTGTCAGGCAGCACTTACAAAAATTGTAAGACTTTTTAGTGTATTCAGTGTATCCGTGCAAAAGTGTTTTCGAGAGCATGTATAGGGTGTTCCAGGAGGAATGCTCAGCATTCAGTGATATGACGTGAACGATCATTCGAGGCGCTACATACAGGCTCTGAAATGTATACCTTGAGAGGTGTGAGCACGTGCTCAGTAGAAGAGATGTGTTTCACAATACCGAAAATGAACAAGTGCTCATAGATCTTAAGGTATCTGTGTCTAAGTTTCATCTCATGTTAACTAAATTTTTTGGCCACGAACGATCGTTCCTGTCGTATCCCTAAATATTGTCCATTCCTCCTGGGACACCCTTTAGTTGATAATAAAAGATGTTGAGTGCCTTACTGTGGAATAAATATGCTGTACAAGAGATATAAAGAAGTAGACTGTGTGTAATGATTATGCCACCTGCAGAGGTGGCGAGGGGGGTGGGGAGGGCGGAGGGAGCAAGAGACAGGCAGAGCGAGTGAATTGTGTGCTGTTGTTTCTGAAATATACACTCCTGGAAATGGAAAAAAGAACACATTGACACCGGTGTGTCAGACCCACCATACTTGCTCCGGACACTGCGAGAGGGCTGTACAAGCAATGATCACACGCACGGCACAGCGGACACACCAGGAACCGCGGTGTTGGCCGTCGAATGGCGCTAGCTGCGCAGCATTTGTGCACCGCCGCCGTCAGTGTCAGCCAGTTTGCCGTGGCATACGGAGCTCCATCGCAGTCTTTAACACTGGTAGCATGCCGCGACAGCGTGGACGTGAACCGTATGTGCAGTTGACGGACTTTGAGCGAGGGCGTATAGTGGGCATGCGGGAGGCCGGGTGGACGTGCCGCCGAATTGCTCAACACGTGGGGCGTGAGGTCTCCACAGTACATCGATGTTGTCGCCAGTGGTCGGCGGAAGGTGCACGTGCCCGTCGACCTAGGACCGGACCGCAGCGACGCACGGATGCACGCCAAGACCGTAGGATCCTACGCAGTGCCGTAGGGGACCGCACCGCCACTTCCCAGCAAATTAGGGACACTGTTGCTCCTGGGGTATCGGCGAGGACCATTCGCAACCGTCTCCATGAAGCTGGGCTACGGTCCCGCACACCGTTAGGCCGTCTTCCGCTCACGCCCCAACATCGTGCAGCCCGCCTCCAGTGGTGTCGCGACAGGCATGAATGGAGGGACGAATGGAGACGTGTCGTCTTCAGCGATGAGAGTCGCTTCTGCCTTGGTGCCAATGATGGTCGTATGCGTGTTTGGCGCCGTGCAGGTGAGCGCCACAATCAGGACTGCATACGACCGAGGCACACAGGGCCAACACCCGGCATCATGGTGTGGGGAGCGATCTCCTACACTGGCCGTACACCACTGGTGATCGTCGAGGGGACACTGAATAGTGCACGGTACATCCAAACCGTCATCGAACCCATCGTTCTACCATTCCTAGACCGGCAAGGGAACTTGCTGTTCCAACAGGACAATGCACGTCCGCATGTATCCCGTGCCACCCAACGTGCTCTAGAAGGTGTAAGTCAACTACCCTGGCCAGCAAGATCTCCGGATCTGTCCCCCATTGAGCATGTTTGGGACTGGATGAAGCGTCGTCTCACGCGGTCTGCACGTCCAGCACGAACGCTGGTCCAACTGAGGCGCCAGGTGGAAATGGCATGGCAAGCCGTTCCACAGGACTACATCCAGCATCTCTACGATCGTCTCCATGGGAGAATAGCAGCCTGCATTGCTGCGAAAGGTGGATATACACTGTACTAGTGCCGACATTGTGCATGCTCTGTTGCCTGTGTCTATGTGCCTGTGGTTCTGTCAGTGTGATCATGTGATGTATCTGACCCCAGGAATGTGTCAATAAAGTTTCCCCTTCCTGGGACAATGAATTCACGGTGTTCTTATTTCAATTTCCAGGAGTGTATAATTTTAATTTTCTTTAATGTTATGCCTACTTGTGCAGGATACGCTCATCCTGGATTTACTTTTATTACCTTATCTCTGTGTCTGGATGTGATTACTATTCCTATGACTTTTTTTATTTTTAGAGAACATGGAAAATCTTGTAAGCTATCTGTCTGTAAACTTCGTAAATTTTGTCCGGTGCCTTTAGGTATTTGAAATATTATGTATCAGAGGCGGCTGTAGGGGAATATAACCAGTATTTGCCTAGACTTGTCATAAAAGCTTATAAAATCCAGTCTGAAAAGTTTGCCAGGAGAATGATCGTTATTCCATTGAGCGGACCGGACCATGGTGTAGGTAACGTCACTGTCTCCCAAGCTCTACGCGTTAGGCCTTCCTAGCAGATCATTGGCGTTATTTATCGTGTTTAGAAAAGTGTAAACGATAATATTAGTTGGCAATGGGGTGGTAAGTTATCTATTTCTCTATTTTCCTTCTCAGGAATAACAATACAACAGGAGCCTAGATGTAGTTTTATATCTGGATTAAACAACAACTACTACTACTACTGCTACTGATAGTCTTAGTACTAATCGATCATTCCTCCGGGAACGACGCTTGTTACGTACTCTTTTTTTGTCATTGCAAGAGCGAAATGATAATGTAAGGGAGGAAACGGGACACACTCAATTTAGACGACGGAGGTGCAACACTTTCTCGGTAAAGTAATGACTCTTTTATATCAAGTGATGATTTTCTTACATGAAACAGTACATTAGAGAATTGATTTTTGTTCATATATGACTATTCTGAATACATCCAGAGTCCCTATTTCTCCTTCATTGCTAGTGATTTATCGGTTTATTGTGAATCTCGAGCAGTGCCTGACTATGAGCGATATCTGCCAACGGACGTTTCCACGAGACTTCTGCAGATGTTCACTAATCGTTACCACTGGACAATTGCAGTTTAGATACACCAACAGTACTGGCACACAAGGAACGTACGTGCACAGCTAGCAACAGAATTCGATTCTTGTTGGTACCTTGTCAGTGAATCGAGACTGAGTCAATTACTGCTGCATATAATTAAAGTAAATAATAGTTTTAGACACGACATGTTGTGGTGGCCATACCACTCCTTTTTAACTTCCATTGGGCAATTAACCTATCGGCTGCATCCTGTAAACTTGGTGAGCGAGGCGGCGCAGTGCTATTGAACTACACTAGTATTCGGGAAGAGACGATTCAGATGTCCGCCCAATCATATTTCCATTTTCTGCGATTCCCCTGAATCTCTTGTGGCAAATGTGGAGATGCTGTCTTTTAAACATCACGGCCGATTACTTTCTCAACACTTTCCGCGTTTGAGCTTCTGCTTCGTTTCTTATGGACTGGTCGTCGACGGGACTCCAAAACCAAATTCCCCTTCCTTCCAATGAACTGTGGTTAGTTTCCTTAATTGGAATTACGCCTGGTTTTCTACTAGATAATTATTAATGTCTGAGAACCTGTATTTACTAACGCAGTCAAAAATAGATAGACCAAACCTTATACCATCTGAAGATGCTTTTTACTAACCTTATACCATCTGAAGCTGCTTTTTACTACTAAGTTTTATACAAACGGTGCACTGCAGCTCTCGCGAAAGTCAGGAACTTCATTTTTTGGGAATAAAATATGACATGCTATGTCGCCGATAGAGCCTTTATAGTCTCAAAACTTAAGTACTGAGTTTCAAAGCTAACAGTGAGGCATATTAATGCTTTTCATGCTTACCTGCACACTAAATTCCCACTTCGCCGAACGACTAGAAATGAATATGTATTTACTGTATCTTCGTGTCATGCACCGAAAGTGCATGATGCCTTATTGACTGCACAGCACATCAGATGCTTGGTACTGTGGGATACTAATCATGAAGCTCATTTACTTCTCCTCCTAAACCACTGGACTGATTTAAACCAAACTTGGAACGCATATCCCCTACTGTCATGTAACAAATGGTTTCAAAAACCATGCGAGATGTACGAAAGTACATTACACAAGAGCCTGCAGTTGGAGAAATCATATATGAAGTAGTTAAGTTCATTAAGCTTCTTCAAGTAGTCCCAATCATGACAGCAACAGCAGAACATCCATTTAACCCCTTAGACGTCTGAAGTCATATCTCCGATCAACAATGGGACAGAAGCGATAGAACAACTTGGGTGTTTCATGCCCACTGAGATGTTTTGGATGAATTGGATATCCGACCAGTCATCAGCGACTTCATATTCAGTAATCCAGTCAGACGGTCAACATTTGCACCTTGCTACAGACACTCTAGCCCTAATAATGGCATTTAGAGAAATATTAAAAATCTTTATAAAGTAGAGAATTAAATACATACATAATGTTAAATTTTCAGTTTCGAAATATTAGTACTAGTTTAGTACTGTATTACTATAGTACAGTATTAGTTATTTTCAAATATGTAAATATTTTTATTGTGTAAGACCCAATCAAAACCCGCTATTTACATACTTTTTGTCTGAAAGTATTAGACATTCTATATGAACTTTATTAACTTTGAGATATTATTTTTATTTAATGAACCCTGAGCCTTATTCAATGTAAGCTTAAATTAGCTATTTCACTTATTAATCAAAGTGCTATTACTGTGCGACAGCAATATTTTATGTTTTATTCTTTTAATGATAGTTTAGGATTTATTTAAATATAATTTCAGTATTTTCGGAGCTATATATTCACTACTCTGTAATAGTCTATAAGCATGGTTATTACTGTAAATCAAATAAGCTTTTTACGAAAATACCGAGCATGTTTATGTTTTGTTTCTTTTTCCAAAGCCAAAAAATGTCTCAGGCTTGTCGAGTTTCCCTAAGTGTCGAGTTCTCGAGAGTTCAGTTTTCGGGGTTCTAATGTTACCATATAACTCTAAAATGCTTAAAAAACTTTAAAACTCACTATTTTTCATCTAGTATGGGCAGCCCCAATATTTTTATAAGTCGGCGCCCCTGGAAGCCTCCATATCCTCCACATAATAATAATTATTCTCCACATCTAAATAATATGTTGTGGTTACTGAACGTTAACGTAACTCAGAATTTGAAATAATTTGTTAATCTCTCATTCAGCCATTATTGACACATATGTCATTTGTCATTGTCATTATTAATAATTTTTCATGATGATTCTGAAATTTTAAATAGACTTAATTAATGAAATCCCTTCTCAAAAGTTATTTAGTAATTAACATGACCCAAGGAAACTCCTTTTCATTAAATTCATTCTTAGTAACAGTAATCTTTAGCCGGTGCTGCTGCTGCATGCTGCTGCGCATTGCTGTAAACCACGAGGAAATAGGCAGTCATCTGAAGAGATGAGTCCAAAACTTAGGGCCAAAACAGAGATACTGACACACCACAACATGTCATGTACTCTAGTCCAGTAAATTCCGTTGCACAAGTCAGATTCTGTATCACTTGTAAATTCTTGTTCAAAAACGCAGTCAGATAGCTTATCAAAGTGTTAGTTTTAAGGTTTTCATGTAACGATCTGTTGAGGGCTTAAATGACAGTGAAACTGACACTCATACAACATGCACATAGTGTTATGCAGGTTAGATTCCGTTTACTGATAGCTCAGGTTTCTTATCGAGTCCAGTTTCATAGTCGAACATAGGCAATATTCAATCATCAAGAAATAGGCAATATTGGCTGTAGCTACGTTACAAAATATACCATTCTTTCACACATACTACAAGAGATATGACGTCATGAACACTGAAATATGTGAAAAATGCCGCAGCGTGGTAGACGTTTTTAACATTTATTGTTTACTACTAAGACCAAGTATATAAGAAAAGAAGGAAGCTGGCGCTACATACTTACACTGTAGGTTGTTTTGGAGCCAGAGTGGGCACCATTTTAAGTAGCCCACAAAACTAGCAGGATACTGTTTACAAGTGTTTCTGTTCATTATTTCTGTCGCAAAAACTGTTTTAAGTACTATAAATTATAGAGCTTACGTGAATAAAATAATTTCAGTAAGGCAATTTTGAAAGTTTTCTGTTCTTGAATGGGTATTTGCTCTAATAATACGACACAGAGTGGCATCATGTGGAAGTGTCACTGCGTTGAACCTAATGTTTTGGGCAAGTTAAGATGGAGGACATCGGCTTCAAGTTTATGTCGTAATGCCACCTCTATTTTTTTACCTCCATGACTTAAGACACTCCTACAGTCGATTCAAGGAAATTTGACACATGGCAGCGCTTTTGATAGCTTAGTTGTGTTCCAGGTACAAACTACGGGATGGAAACTCGAAATTAATTACTACTTTGAAGATTTATTCTGGAAACAGGGTGAAACATAACTCAGCGTAATCACTCGAGATTAGGGATAAGTAAGGAAAGGCGGGTAATATACAAAAATTAGGAGAACCGAGAAGAATAGAGGACCAAGAACGAAGTGCTCGGATTGAAAAGAGTATTCAGTCTGAACGTCGAGGAAGCAATGACGGAATTAAAAGAAAGGTTCAAGAGTGGGATTAAAATTCTAGGTTAAAAAAACATAAACGAAAAGATTCGCTGATATCATTGCTCTCCTCAGTGAAAGTGAGGAATATTTGCAGGATACGTTGAATGGAATGAACAGTCTTACGACACACTCTTTGGATTGAGAGTGAACCGAAGGAATACGAAAATAGTGAGGAGTAGCAGAAACGAGAGTAGTGATAAAATTACCATCAAAACTGGGACCACGAAGTAGAAGAAGTGAAGGAATTTTGCTGACTTCGAAGCAAGAGGACTTCACAAGCATACTAGCACGGGCAAAGAGGGCATTCCAGGTCAAAATTCTCTACTAGTGTCGGATATTGGCCTCAATTTGAAGAAGGAATTTCTGAAAATGCACGTCTGGAGTACAGCGTCACATGGAAATGACTTTGGAACTTTTGAGAAAACCTGGAAATATGAGAATCGAAGCACTTGAGATACGGTGCAATAGAAGGATGCTGTAAATTACTTGGTCTGATAAGATGAAAATGGGGTGGGTCTCCGCAAACTGAGGCAAGAAAGGAAAATATCGAAAACATTGATATGAAAACGGATCATAACGATAGAGCGTGTGTTAAAACATCAGTGAATAGCTTCCATGGTACTGTAGGGAGCTCTTAGAGTGTAAAAACTGTAGGGAAAGACAGAGACTGGAATATATCCAGCAAATAATTGAGGACGCAGGGTTAAGTGCCACCCTTTGATTGGGACAGGAAGGAAAGTCGTGGCAGGCCGCATCAAGCCAGTCAAAGCACTGAAGACACAAACAGTTATATAGATGGCGGTGGAAATATGTACCCATACGTGCTCTTGGCTGTCATCGGTGGTTTAGACTTAATATGGTACGCAAAGAATTGCATTACAAGCGGAATAAACGAGTCAAAGTATTTAGGAATGGGAACGGTTTTCTATACAGAATGAAACAAAGAACTCCGCACTGTATGGCATTCTTTTACGCGCACAGAGGCGGCAGCGATAGCAGGGCGGAAGTCGCGAACTCAGATGAAGATGTGCGGTCGCGGGAATCGGTTGTGTCTGGCTTCGCTGCTGCTGGGTAAGTGTCGCAAGGACTATGAGGAGAATGCATTTTCCGTTCTGTCAAAGATTATTGGATAACTACGATGCCTTATGTTAGTTTTCACAATTTGGTTGCTGTGTACTGGTATTTGTCCCCTAAACCGTCTGAATTACTTAGAACTGGGGAGATGCCAGTAGCTACTCTCCGATGACGTGATTTACAGGTCGCAGCTCAACTTACAGCAGTTGGTACGTACTGTAAGCACTTTTGATACCACACATTGATTTGGATGGGCTGCAGAAACCATAGACTGGTTTTCGAGCGAATATGTTTTTCTTTCGTAAATGCCGTCTATATTACTCTGCTGTGCATGTAAGTAGTGGAAAAGTCTGCAATATTTTCTGCGCAGTTTCTGATTCTAATGCTTTCGTATAGAATTACAAATCGGGGAACAGTGTTTCCGATTGCTACTTCGACGCAAATTTTTATCTCTAAGCATTCTGCGACTAATAGTAAATCTGTGCTCCTCAAGTGCCGAATTCGTGAATTCTATTGAGTGAGTTGTTGAACTGCCAACTGTCACCCTTATTCCCTGGTGTGGGATTTTTCTCTGCATACAGTCCTTGATGTTAGCATAAATGAGTAGTACATGCCAAAAATACCGGTATCAGTGTTGCTGATTCGATCACATTTTTTCATGGGAATCGTTTTATAATTCAGCTGCTTACGTTATGTCCGAGAAGTCCTCATAACCTAAGGTCGAAACAGTATAGAGTATATACCTAGCGCAGTTCATCATTATTCTTGTAGCGACGTTGAGGCACATAGGACATGATTATTCACCTAATGAGTTGTCCAACACGGTAAGGTCTTGGCTTCGCACTGAGCGTTTCAACGGAAATGTAGATGTTGGTTAACCACGGCCACTCCGTCAAGAAACTCACGCTCCTAAACAGCGATGTGTGTTTGAGCTCCACACATGATCCATAATTCCCTTGTCTTACAAGGGGAGCCCACGACGTTAGGATCACACATTTACTTCAAACTTTCTACACCCTTGGTAGTGTTTTCCATGTCTGCATGACAAATACCATCCTGTAACATGTGATGTCGAGAGCTCATCCGACGAGTAATTGTACATTAATCTTGTGGTCTGGCATATTGTGACTTACTATATTAATAATTGTGAATAACACCATTCGCATCATTATTTATTGAGGTTTGATTGTACTTTCCAAGCCTGTCCCTCGTCCTTGAAAATTTAATTACAAATAGTAAGTAGTAAAATAACATGAAATTCACTACAACTTCTTGAAAATACACGTAGGTTTCTTTCATTTAATTACCTCTCAAATGTCATGAACATTAAATAATGTGACCAGTAATGAAAAAAGTATGGATTAGATAAAACGTGTCAGTAGGACTCGAACCGTCGCCTCGAACATGATTCTCTCGCAATGCAAGAACGCTATCCATTTTTTTAACTAAATAATTTTAATTTATTTTTTAGACGCTACCCCATTTTTTTCGCCTCTGGACTGGAAAGGGAAATTACAAAAAAAAGATCTACTTGTCACCGTCACACTCCCGCCGAAAGTTCGAGTCCTTCCTAGGGCATTGGTGTGTGTGTTGTTCTTAGTATAAGTTAGTTTAAGTAGTGTGTAAGTCCAGGGACCGATGACCTCAGCAGTTTGGTCTCTTAGAAATTCACACACTTTTGAACATTTGAGCCACCGTCACTTGTGCCCTAACAAAAAAAGAAATTGTACCTCTTCAGGCGTTGGCGCCTATCTACGCCCACCCCAAAACAACTAACCTATTACTAAAAGGGTGTAGGAAAGGAAGAAAGTAGGGGGGAAGGACATACAGAGTAGCGATGAAAATTGACGTATTTGTGCAGTTTTTTTTCTTTAGTTTATTTTATTTTCCTTTTTTCCTTTTTTTGTTTTTGTTCTTTTTTGTTATGTACTTTTCCGTTTATTTATTTAGTTATTTTTTAACATTATTTTTAATTATTCTACGTACCAGAATTCCAGGAGTCGCTAGCGCCTTCGGACTGACGGGACATCCAAATGTGTCTTCTCGAAATTTTAATCGAGATTCAGTTTTTAGTGCATTCAGAGCATCATACTGGCAAAATAAGCATCAGCATCTCATGGCTCAGACGTTCCAGCTGGAAGGCGGGTCGTGAAATGTGCTCCATAGAAAACTGGAAAAGACGTGCTTGTATCTGGGGTTGCGAACAAGTGCACAGTGTCGATCGTTAATGTACATCCAATAACCCAGTTCTGATTTCTTGTTGGGGCCAAAAAGGTAGCGTACCGTATGCATGTGTATCCCATTAACAGCGTTAGTTTTCGCTGTGGTGTAAAGAATCACAGCTGGGAATAAAAGCGTCTGGAAAGTGATCTGAGAAGGTGTTAGTCGGGTAAGGAAAGCCAAGATACGCTGCGCGAGCCACCATACTTCGACGACGGACCATATGAGACTCCTGGGGCTCGATGAGCGTCTGTGTCGTCTGCACAGGAGTGTGTCAGCGAGGCAGATGCGGTGCAAACGAAAGTGGTTGACCTGTTTTCCATTGGCCACTTGATTACAACTACTTTTTGTGGCCAGCAGTTTTGCACGGATACGTCAGTTGCATAACAGACGCGTAAAACTTCTCTTGCTATTTTTTCGGAATTGCCAGAGTAGTGCAGCTTTCTACTTGCACATTATGTTGTTTTAATGGCCAACGAAAGGCGTACAAAGTCTGAAGTAAATCCATGATCCCAGCGTCGTGGCCACTCCTCGTTAGACTGAAATATTGACACGTTTGTAACATGTCCAAATAAAAATTAGTATTAGCGTACCGGAACCCATCAAAAAATGTGGTCGGAACAGGTATCGTGACGATGTGCCAATCCACACCATAAGACGAGGAGAATTCATTACCAGTTCTTTTGCATAAAACTTAAATCAGCAAACCACATTGCTCCTACGTGAACAGCAATACATCACACTTCCTGCGGAAAATAATATAGGGTGAGCACAAAGTCTTGCCCTGATTATAAAAAAAAATTATAACAGTATAACCTTTGGACATAATAAGTTACATTTTATACCATTACATAGGTTAGTGTTACTAGTTTATTTTAAGACCACTTACGTTAGTAAACCTCAACATGTGCTCCCTTGGTAGCTCGGAGAATGTCGAGTCGGTATTCCACTTCCCGCCAGGTGTTTCGTAACATGTGTTCTGTCACAGTACCAACAGCAGCTTGTACCCTAGCCTTCAGTTCGTCGATGTCAGCAACTGGTGTGATGAAGACTCTGTCCTTGATATAGTCCCAGAAAAAAAGTCAAGGGGCGTAATGTCTGGGGAGCGGGGTGGCCAGGGTGTTGGACCGTTCCTTCCAATCCAACACACTGGCCACCCCGCTCTCCAGACATTACGCCTCTTGACTTTTTTCTCTGGAACTATATCAAGGACAGAGTCTTCGTCACACCAATTGCTGACACCGACGAACTGAAGGCTAGGGGTCGGCGTCTCAAAACATCCAAAAGGTGTTCTATAGGATTCAAGTCAGGACCCTGTCAGGCCAATCCATTACAGGGTTGTTATTGTCGTGTAACCACTCCGCCACAGGCCTTGCATTATGAACAGGTGCTCGATCGTGTTGAAAAACGCAGTCGCCATCCCCGAATTCCTCTTCAACAGTGGGAAGAAAGAAGTTGCTTAAAATATCAATGTAGGCCTGCGCTGTGATAGTGCCACGCAAAATAACAAGGGGTGCAAGCCCCTTTCATAGAAAACCCGACCACACCATAACACCTCCGAATTTTACTGGTGGCACTACACACTCTGGCAGATGACGTCCACCAGCTATTCGTCATACCCACACTCTGTCATCGAATCACCACACTGTGTACCGCGATTCGTCACTCTACACAACGTTTTTCCACTTTCAGTCCTCCAACGTTTGCGCTTCTTACACCGAGCGCGGCGCCGTTTGGCATTTATCGGCGTGCTATGTGGCTTATGAGCAGCCGCTGGTCCATGAAATCCAAGTTTTGTCACCTCCCACCTAACTGTCATAGTACTTGGACTGGATCCTGATGCAGTTTGGAATTCCTGTGTGGTGGTCTGGATTGATGTCTACCTATTACACATTACGACCCATTTCAATTGTTGGTGATCTCTGTCAGTCAAGAGACGAGGTTGGCCTGTACGGTTTTGTGCTGTACGTGTCCCTTCACGTTTCCACTTCACTATCACATCAGAAACAGTGGACCTAGGAATATTTAGGAGCGTGGAAATCTCGCATACAGACGTATGACACAAGTGACGCCCCATCACCTGACCACGTTCGAAGTCCGTGAGTTCTGCGGAGTGCCCCATTCTGCTCTCTCACGATGTCTAATGACTACTGAGGTCGCTGATATGGAGTACTGGCAGAGGGTGGTAGCACAATGCACCTCATATGAAAAACGTATGTTTTTGAAGGTGTCCGGATACTTTTGGTCACATAGTGTAACTTCAGATTCTTACGATCGTTATGAAAGATCACTCAACAGAACTAATCAATCTGTTGTTGTTGTTGTGGTCTTCAGTCCTGAGACTGGTTTGATGCAGCTCTCCATGCTTCTCTATCCTGTGCAAGCTTCATCTCCCAGTACTTACTGCAACCTACATCCTTCTGAATCTGCTTAGTGTATTCATCTCTTGGTCTCCCTCTACGATTTTTACCCTCCACGCTGCCCTCCAATGCCAAATTTGTGATCCCTTGATGACTGAGAACATGTCCTACCAATCGGTCCCTTCTTCTTGTCAAGTTGTGCCACAAACTCCTCTTCTCCCCAATTCCATTCAATACCTCCTCATTAGTTATGTGATCAACCCATCTAATCTTCAGCATTCTTCTGTAGCACCACATTTCGAAGGCTTTTATTCTCTTCTTGTCCAAACTATTCATCGTCCATGTTTCACTTCCATACATGGCTACACTCCATACAAATACTTTCAGAAACGACTTCCTGACACTTAAATCTGTACTCGATGTTAAAAAATTTCTCTTCTTCAAAAACGCTTTCCTTCCCATTGCCAGTCTACCTTTTATATCCTCTCTACTTCGACCATCATCAGTTATTTTGCTCCCCAAATAGCAAAACTCCTTTACTACTTTAAGTGTCTCATTTCCCAACCTAATTCCCTCAGCGTAACCCGATTTAATTCGACTACATTCCATTATCCTCGTTTTGCTTTTGTTGATGTTCATCTTATATCCTCCTTTCAAGACACTGTCCATTCCGTTCAAGTGCTCTTCCAAGTCCTTTGCTGTCTCTGACAGAATTACAATGTCATCGGCGAACCTAAAAGTTTTTATTTCTTCTCCATGGATTTCAATACCTACTCCGAATTTTTCTTTTGTATCCTTTACTGCTTGCTCAATATACAGATTGAATAGCATCGGGGAGAGGCTACAACCCTGTCTCACTCCCTTCCCAACCGCTGCTTCCCTTTCATACCTCTCGACTCTTATAACTGCCATCTGGTTTCTGTACAAATTGTAAATAGCCTTTCGCTCCCTGTATTTTACCCCTGCCACCTTCAGAATTTGAAAGAGAGTATCCCAGTCAACATTGTCTCTAAGTCTAAAAATGCTAGAAACGGAGGTTTGCCTTTCCTTAACCTTTCTTCTAAGATAAGTCGTAAGGTCAGTATTGCCTCACGTGTTCCAATATTTTTACGGAATCCAAACTGATCTTCCCCGAGGTCGGCCTAAACAATCTACAATAATTAAATTATTATCCTGATGTCCTAAACTCGTTCACTAAAATGGCACGGCTAGCGCAGTTACGGTGGTGGATACCAGAAATTGTCCGGAACATTCACCACCAATCATATCATTAAAAGAAATTACGCAAATTGCAGTGGTATACTCTTCGAAAGTAGTTCGATACGTTTGTTGAGAAAAAATATACTTACAAGATAAGACTTTAGATTATCAATTAGAAATGGCAAGCAATCTAAACGTATTATAACTCAATTTAACGCAGAATCTCGGAGACTGTAAGGTCTGCACATATTTTTATTTATTTTTTCTTTAATCGAATTTCAATCTTGTTCACAAACTGCAACATCTTATAAACTTTTGACGTTAGTTAAGGCCATAGCAGCACGGTCTTCTCCGAATGTGCTTATGACCAAAAAGCGATTTTTGTAACTGGAGTCGGATGTCTTTTTGAACCTGCCTTTTGAGTTCTTTCGTTCCCTAACACATATTTCATAACTTCGTTTTCATATGTTTATCTTTAAAACATTTTGATACAATGAAATATTTTCATCAAAATTTTCATCCCTTATTTCACCCCCTTAGAGGTTGAATCTCCAAAAAACCATGAAATACGTATTTTTCTTTAAATTTCTAACCGAGAAGCCAAATACAAATTTTCAGAGATATAGTTTAAAAAATGCATTCCTAATGAAGTATTTCCATAAAAACTTCCCTCTCCTGTTTTTGTAACAAGGGGGTGAATTTCCAAAAACACGGAAGTCCGTAATTTTTTGTTTCTATCTAAGATGTCAAATACCAATTTTCATAGATGTAGCTTTAAAAGTGCTTCAGCAGTACATCAATAAAGATTTATTTTCAAAATAAACTTTCACTCGTTATTTTACCCCCTTAGTGGCTGAGTCTCCAGAAATTCTGAAGCAGGTACTTTTATATTTCTAACCAGGAAACTAAATACCTATTTCCGTAGTTCTATCTTCAACATTACCTTAACAGCGACATATTTTCAAGAAAAACTTTAATCCCCAACTTCACTCCCTTAGGTATGGAGTTTCGAAAAATCCCTTACTGAACGATTCCTACAATATAAGATCAACATCTTCTCGAAATTTCTCAGGAATACACATTTGAAATCTGTTTTAAGATATTTTAATTTGCGTAGGGCTTATGACCTATTAAAGTTTAGGACACTTGTCAGAGTCGGCTTTACAGCATATGCTCAATGTGAGCTCCATTGCACGGAACACAAAATCGGAGTCTCAGGATCCGTCGCATGATCCGTGGGTCAGCAGTGGCACACACCTCCTCAGTACACCGGAAAAGATGGGCTACATTGTTGATTTTTACCTCATACACAGTTGATTTAAAATGGATTTCAAATGTCCCCACAGATAAAAATCAAGAGATGTAAGTTACAGTCACTGAACAACACCTGTAGTATGAAGTTTGGATTCATGTTACACTAATCCAGAGCTCATTCTGCAAGCTGCATCCGCAGATCAGGGTCATTCTCCGTGACATGATGTAACAATTGTGAGCTGTACAGGTGCCATTCGTGTGAGTACAACGCCCACAGGATTGAAGGCTGACCGACTCCGGATATGACTGATAACCGGCGTGTACTGCGATGTTTACTTTTCGCAAACGATGCCACAACTGATGTTGCAGTCTCCTCGTCTGTGGCTGATACTGGACGCTCACTGCGTGGCTTGTCCACCACAGAATTTGTGGCACGAAATTTGTCCAATAACTTGGATACTGTTACATGTGAAATGTCATTTCTCCCGGATGCCGGGCATTGAAGTAAGCAGCATGTTGTGTAGGTGCCACTGTGGATCACCTACAACAATAAACAGAACTGATCACCGTGCAATTTCGAACTTTAACGTGCCATAACTTCTACACAAATAAAGATATCTTAAAAGAAATTCCATATGTGTATTCCTGAGAAAGAGGCAGTTCAAAATAATGTGCCTTCACATTTGAAACACGTAACCCAAACATAAGATGACGGACTTCATCATGGCCGCCGCTGCCTTCATAACTCCTATAAGTCGTGCTGCAACCTGTAGACAGCACATACCAGACGCCCCATGCCAAACTTTCGTCTAACCTGCGTATAATTAGTAGGTACTTTACTCTGACACATTCTTCGAGATGAGGCAATTACCACTAAATAGTAACTCAGGGATGATCCAGCACCGAAACACTCTTTTGAATAAACCATAACATGTACGATCCTACGGTAAACGCGGGGGGTCAGCGAAATACTCATTCAACTTCAGTGAGAGACGCTAAAAAACATCCCTTGTCCCTCACGGTGAGATTTGCTATTGAAATTCCAATAACGTATATTCCAACAAGAATAGAGAAAAACATTACTTTCTCCCACATACACCTTTCTTAGTGAGAAAGCCCATCATAACATCGTTGGATTCGAGCTCATACGGAGGTTTACCGAGCACCATCCGCGAATGGAAACCTAAGGGGGAGGAATGATAATTGCACCCGAAGCATACTATGCCACACAGCGCAAAATAGCTTGCGATGTAAAGACATCGGGCTGTGCGAGAAGTTCCCTTAACCCTAGTATCGAATGCTAATTTATTTTTTTGTAGCATAAGTAGTTACTTACGTATAAAGTGTATGTCGGTATATTCCCGATCATGCAGTAAACACATTTGCATACGCCTGCATATTCTTCTTGACATATTTTTGGGCATGCCCGAAATTGGAAATTTGTGGTAAGGTCTTATATGCCCAAACTGCTTACGCCCTACTTAATCTAACTTACGCTAAGGACAACACACACATCCATGTCCGAGGGAGGACTCGAACCTCCGACGGGGGCAGCCGCGCGGACCATGACAAGGCGCCTTAGACGGCGAAGTTAAAGTGCGAGATATATCATCGACAGCATTGCACAGTTCTTCCTTTGCGGCATAACGACGTGCAGGTAACGAGTTGTCTGGTGTGATGAGACCAGGACTTCTTAGTGGACATTTCAAGGGAGCTAGTTTGCTGACGAATCATGACATATACACTGTCCAGAAAAGTGTTTATTTAGGAACTAATGCACTGCAAAAGCTTAGTATCTTGCTGCACCCATATGCGTTCTGTGAGTTGTTCTCGGTATACCGAGTTACGAGGCACTTTTAGGTGTCGACTTAGTCGGAGATGTCCAATCGAAACAGAGACTCCGGCACATATCTCTTCTCGTGTCTCCTTCCTTACACTCCGCGACCTGTCTTTAAGCAGTCGAAAGCAAAAGCACGCCTTTTCAATCCAGAAGTGTTGCCTTTAGCAGTGAAGTCTTATTAAATTTCCCCTGGAATGATCACATAACGTGCCTCATTGTATGCCATGTGTGTTGTTGTTCGTGCACTCGCACAGTAGACACTAAATGCTCCTGAATAGTGTAACTATGACTGCTCACATATCCCACAGCTACAGATTAAAACTCGATTGTGACTGCGAGAACATGTAAACACGAATTCCAACAATCGGTAAGGAATAACTTAATTACCAGTCTCTATAATAACGGGAGCACGGGGACTTCTCGCCCACCCAGTAGATGTAAACTAAAATATAGAGCTTCATTTTTAAACTGTGGCAAAAGGTATACAGATTACAAGCTGAAACGAAATTTTGTTATGTAAATGTAATCCCGATACAATATCTCGGCTAATGGTTCGGTAAAAGATCTGCTACTTGAGTCAATATATATACGAGGTGACTTAATCTAATAAGTGAAAGTGTAGTTGAAGCCACACTTCGTCATGCGTGTACTTTAGCCAAAAGCAGGTAACTCTCCCTATCTACAGAACTGTCAAAACTGTTGAAGCTTCATTTCGTTGCCATTTTCTCCAAATTCCATTTCGTCAGATCCATTGTAGATTTTCAGATTATCAACGACAGTAACAATAAAAACCAGTGTGAATGAAATAGCGGACTGAAAGAATTTGTATTCTGTACTCCGAGTGCGGAACAGTGGCACTCGAGAGGATCTGAGGTTTGGAATACGTGCTGGCCTCTCCACGTCAGCGGGCAGATAGAGTGAGGGGCGCGGCGCATGTCAGCAGCTCTTCCTGCGAGGATCTGCCACAGCTGGGCGCTCGCGGATGTCCCCAGATAGCGAGGCGTGTGTGTTGAGCGTCGCGCTGATTGCACCCACACCGGAAGTCTGTTCGCGGGCTCTGACCGCATTAGACATCTACACATCTAAAATATGGTCAGGGTAATAGCCAGCACCCTGCATCAATTGACGCGCGTGTCTATCGTTCTCACCATATTTTACATGTGTAGATGGGCTAATGAGGCCAGAACCGTAAACAATAAGAATACATGATCTATGCTGTGCTTTGGTCGTGGAATTAAAACACTAAGTCAGAGTCAATGTTTCTCCTACAACAAAATGCAATGCATACGAGGAGTGATCAAAAAATAACGGGATTTTTTTTTCTTACAGAATCTTTCCTATTCATCGTCATCAACTATATCCCCTTCAAAGCAATCCACTTCGCATATAATACACTTGTGCCACTTTTTCAATATTGGAAGCACTTCTGAAACTCACTTTTAGTTATGATATTCAGCTCCTTCAACGATTCCGTTTTTCTCTCACCAGTGGTCACAAAACGACGTCCTTTCATCGTTCTCTTCAGGCTCGGGAATAGAAAGAAATCGCAGGGAGCCATGTCTGGCGAATACGGTTGCAGGGGCAACATAACGGGTTTTTTGCCAATAAATCAGGAAGAATCATTGTGGTGTGAGCGGGAGTACACTCCTGGAAATTGAAATAAGAACACCGTGAAGTCATTGTCCCAGGAAGGGGAAACTTTATTGACACATTCCTGGGGTCAGATACATCACATGATCACACTGACAGAACCACAGGCACATAGACACAGGCAACAGAGCATGCACAATGTCGGCACTAGTACAGTGTATATCCACCTTTCGCAGCAATGCAGGCTGCTATTCTCCCATGGAGACGATCGTAGAGATGCTGGATGTAGTCCTGTGGAACGGCTTGCCATGCCATTTCCACCTGGCCCCTCAGTTGGACCAGCGTTCGTGCTGGACGTGCAGACCGCGTGAGACGACGCTTCATCCAGTCCCAAACATGCTCAATGGGGGACAGATCCGGAGCTCTTGCTGGCCAGGGTAGTTGACTTACACCTTCTAGAGCACGTTGGGTGGCACGGGATACATGCGGACGTGCATTGTCCTGTTGGAACAGCAAGTTCCCTTGCCGGTCTAGGAATGGTAGAACGATGGGTTCGATGACGGTTTGGATGTACCGTGCACTATTCAGTGTCCCCTCGACGATCACCAGTGGTGTACGGCCAGTGTAGGAGATCGCTCCCCACACCATGATGCCGGGTGTTAGCCCTGTGTGCCTCGGTCGTATGCAGTCCTGATTGTGGCGCTCACCTGCACGGCGCCAAACACGCATACGACCATCATTGGCACCAAGGCAGAAGCGACTCTCATCGCTGAAGACGACACGTCTCCATTCGTCCCTCCATTCACGCCTGTCGCGACACCACTGGAGGCGGGCTGCACGATGTTGGGGCGTGAGCGGAAGACGGCCTAACGGTGTGCGGGACCGTAGCCCAGCTTCATGGAGACGGTTGCGAATGGTCCTCGCCGATACCCCAGGAGCAACAGTGTCCCTAATTTGCTGGGAAGTGGCGGTGCGGTCCCCTACGGCACTGCGTAGGATCCTACGGTCTTTGCGTGCAGCCGTGCGTCGCTGCGGTCCGGTCCCAGGTCGACGGGCACGTGCACCTTCCACCGACCACTGGCGACAACATCGATGTACTGTGGAGACCTCACGCCCCACGTGTTGAGCAATTCGGCGGTACGTCCACCCGGCCTCCCGCATGCCCACTATACGCCCTCGCTCAAAGTCCGTCAACTGCACATACGGTTCACGTCCACGCTGTCGCGGCATGCTACCAGTGTTAAAGACTGCGATGGAGCTCCGTATGCCACGGCAAACTGACTGACACTGACGGCGGCGGTGCACAAATGCTGCGCAGCTAGCGCCATTCGACGGCCAACACCGCGGTTCCTGGTGTGTCCGCTGTGCCGTGCGTGTTATCATTGCTTGTACAGCCCTCTCGCAGTGTCCGGAGCAAGTATGGTGGGTCTGACACACCGGTGTCAATGTGTTCTTTTTTCCATTTCCAGGAGTGTATTATCGTGATGCAATTTCCATGACCGGTTTCTTCGAATTGCTTCACGCAAACAGCGCATAACCTGGAGGCAGTACTCCTTATTGACCGTACAGTCATAAGGCGGGGACTCATGATGCAATATCCCACGGTGAGAACAACCTTCACATGTGATCGAACTTGTCGATTTTTTTCGGTCCTGGCCTTTACACAGTTTCCATTGGGATAATTGAGCCTTGGTTTCGACGTCATACCCGTATACCCATGTTTAGTCACCTGTTATAATCTTCTTCAGAAGTTCTGGATCGTTGCTGACTTCTTTCAACAATTCCTGAGTGATGTCTATGTGACGTCTTTTTTCATCCAGACTCAACAATTTCGGAACGAACTTTGCTGTTATATGTATCATGCCCAGAACATTCAAAAATTGCTTGGAATAAGGCAAAGATATGTCGACATCGTGAGTAACGTCTCTGATTGTGATTTGACGCTTTTACAGAACAATTTTCTTTACTTCTTCCGTGTTGTGGTCAGTAATTGATGTGTTAACGGCGTAGTACGGTCTTAGTCTTCAATGCCTTCTCGACCTTCTTTGAAAAGTTTACACTAACCGTTAACTCTTGTCCTACTCATAGTAGATTCGCCAAAAGTCACAGTCAACATTTCGAATGCGGTGCTGCACTTTATTCCATTAAAAAAAATTAATGCAAATTGCTTAATTCATCTTTTTCGAAAGTAAAACATTCGTCGAGCACTCAAAAACACTTACAACCTTTAAGACGATAAACTAAATATTAAAAACAGCTGAAAATGCAAATAGATATCAGATATGTACCAACAAGATAAAAAAAGCCAGCGAAATTAAAAAATTCTCGTTACTTTTCGATCACACCTCGTACAATTTCTGAGGTGAAAGGCTTTTGAAAGTGAAGTTTTATTTTCGCAAGAAGGTCATAACAGTCAGCGAAGTCAACCACTATAAATTACCAGGACTGACGGTAAATGTAAAGTATCACGTTCAAGATCTCGTGCAGACACAGAATGGTGCTGTCTTCACATTAAGAAAGATCTGCACTGTCCCTCAGACTGAAATACAAGACTAGTTTACTTTGCTTACTTTTACTGTATTATCTCGTACGGTATTATATTTTTATCACGAAACAAGGGAGAGAGTGATACGCATACGATACGGAAGTGAGGTTGCCAATCATTAAAACAATCGAATTTTTCATTACGGCGAGATCTTTTCACGAAATTTCAGTTCTTTGTGCTCCGAATATGAAAAAAAAATTATGACATAATTTTTTTTTGGTTGGACATCCACAACTGTTCAGTAACATGCTCATGGTAAATAAATCCGCCACAGTAGGAAAATGCTTTTTTTGACCGAAGTCTTCCACGACAGAAGTCGCTATACACTGCCACGGTTTCCGGGTCTTAGCTGCATCATGATGTGTATTTGAAATCTGGCAGAAGTTGGACGTCACGTCCATAACCACACAAGCCGCGTGGGATTAGCCGAGCGGTCCAAGGCGCTGCAGTCATGGACTGTGCGGCTGGTCCCGGCGGAGGTTCGAGTCATCCCTCGGGCATGGGTGTGTGTGTTTGTCCTTAGGACCATTTAGGTTAAGTAGTGTGTAAGCTTAGGGGCTGATGACCTTAGCAGTTAAGTCCCATAAGATTTCACACACATTTGAACTTTTTTTTTTAACCACACAACTAGTAGGCAAGATCTACGAAAGTCAGCGTACGGTAGATATTTGCATATTACTTGTTGTATTAGTACTGCAGTAATAGTAGTAGTAAGTAGTAGTAGTAGTATTAGTAGTAGTAGTAGTAGTAGTAGCAGTACATAGTTGCTTGAGCATGGGCGTGACTACTGTCGCGTAAAGGCTTTGGTCAATAACAGCATCTTACAACTGTGACGGATTTTACTTGCATTTCCGGATGGAAAGGCGTTGTTGACGATAGACAGCCGTCCGAAATTACTTCGAAATGAATTTGCTGAATGCGAGTAACTTGGCTTCAGCTGTGTTAGGTATAGATGTACTACTTAATGGTGACGTATGAAAATTTGTGCCAACCGGGAAAGCGAATACAGATTTCCCGCTCATCGCGAGCGGACGCCTTAACCATTATGCTATCCTTGCACGCCCCCCGGACCCATCCAAACTTCCATGTCTGACACTGTCTACATCCCTCTAGCATAGTCTCGCACACTCATTACAAAATTCTCTCAGCTATGCTCTGTATTCCCGCAAAAGTGATAATGAGACAATGAGGAACCGAGACCCACGATGTTATTGTCTATAGCATAATAGTTAAGGCGATAAGCGAGACATACAGGTTCGAGTCCCGGTCAGGCACAAATATTCATAGGTCACCAGTAGGTAGTACTTCTATAGTGTCTACCTAATACAGCTGAAACCAAGTATTCGCGTCCAGCGAATTTATTTCGAAGTGTGGCGGATTTGTTTCACATGATCATGAAAATATTTTGTTGACTCCCACCTACATAGGTGGAAATAAACGTCGCAATAAAAGAAACTGATTGGAAAGATCTGGGTTATTTTTTCCATTTGTTGTTCGAGAAATAGTCTGAAAGTGCCAAGTAATTGAGTGTGGACTGCAGAGTTGTCATACAGATGTAGATATTTTGGAGCAGTTCTGTGCACTCCCAAAGAATATTAACAGCCGAAGAAACGGCCGCCAGAATGATCTGCATATAGATTATTATTCAAGTGTCTGGGAATTCTGACTCAGCATCCTAGTACATACAGGGTGATTCTTATTGTTGTTGTGGTCTTCAGTCTAGAGACTGGTTTGATGCAGCTCTCCGCGCTACTCTATCCTGTGCAAGCTGCTTCATCTCCCAGTACCTACTGCAACCTAATCCTTCTGAATCTGTTTAGTGTATTCATCTCTTGGTCTCCCTCTACGATTTTTACCCTCCAATACTAAATTAGTGATCCCTTGATGCCTCAGAATATGTCCTACCAATCGATCCCTTCTTCTAGTCAAGTTGTGCCACAAATTTCTCTTCTCCCCAGCTCTATTCAGTACCTCCTCATTAGTTACGTGATCTACCCATCTAATCTTCAGCATCCTTCTGTAGCACCACATTCCGAAAGCTTCTATTCTCTTTTTATATAACCTATTTATCGTCGACGTTTCACTTCCATGCATGGCTACACTCCATACAAATAGTTTCAGAAAACACTTCCTGACACTTAAATCTATACTCGATGTTAACAAATTTCTCTTCTCCAGAAACGCTTTCCTTGCCATTGCCAGTCTACATTTTATATCATCTCTACTTCGATCATGATCAGTTATTTTGCTCCCCAAATAGCAAAACTCATTTACTGCTTTAAGAGACTCATTTCCTAATCTAATACCCTCAGCATCACCCGACTTAATTCGACTACATTCCTTTATCCTCTTTTTTCTTTTGTTGATGTTCATCTTATATCCTCCTTCGCAGACACTGCCCATTCCGTTCAGCTGCTCTTCCAGGTCATTTGCCGTCTCTGACAGAATTACAATGTCATCGGCGAACCTCAAAGTTTTAATTTCTTCCCCATGGATTTTAATTCCTACTCCGAATTTTTCTTTTGTTTTTTTCTTTTACTGCTTGCTCAATATACTGATTGAATAACATCGGGGATAGACTACAACCCTGTCTCACTCCCTTCCCAACCACTGCTTCCCTTTCATGCCCCTCGACTCTTATAACTGCCATCTGGTTTCTGTACAAATTGTAAATGGCCTTTCGCTCCCTGTATTTTACCCCTGCCACCTTTAGAATTTGAAAGAGAATATTCCAGTCAACATTATCAAAAGCTTTCTCTAAGTCTACAAATGGTAGAAACGTAGGTTTGCCTTTCCTTAATCTATTTTCTAAGATAAGTCGTAGGGTCAGTATTGCCTCACGTGTCCCAACATTGCTACGGAATCCAAACTGATCTTCCCCGAGGTAGGCTTCTACCAGTTTTTCCATTCGTCTGTAAAGAATTCGTGTTAGTGTTTTGCAGCCGTGGCTTATTAAACTGATAGTTCGGTAATTTTCACATCTGTCAACCCCTGCTTTCTTTGGGATTGGAATTATTATATTCTTCTTGAAGTCTGAGGGTATTTCGCCTGTCTGATACATCTTTCTCACCAGATGGCAGAGTTTTGTCAGGACTGGCTCTCCCAAGGCTATCAGTAGTTCTAATGGAATGTTGTCTATTCACTTTTAAAAACCTCCGAAGTGACGTATATGATGCTGAGACACTTAATTTAATACAAAGACACATGGGTTCGCAAATTTCGGGAAATACCGGAGAAGTAGATGACAAATGTTGAAATCACCAGATGACGTACCTCGCCGCACGTGCAGCGGTTGAGCCTATCGGTCTGTCGCACGTGATCTTCCCAATCCAAGTCAAGTATTCACGTCGATGTGGCTCCAGGCCCAAATGCGCGACTTTAGCTGGGGTTTGGAATTCGGAGTTTGCGTCTGGCAGGCAGCAATTTTTTCATTGCATTAGGCAATTACGTGTTTTAATTGAGGTAGTGATTATTATTTACCGAACTCGCTGTCTCCGCTGGCTTATTATGAAGTACAGTACAACAAAAGCCTACCGTTGTTTTACAAATACATGGGTATAAGCTTCCGAATTCCATCATTACCAGTATATGACCTATGTTTTCGACATTGAATAATGTCTACAAACAAAAAAAAAAAAAAAAAAAAAAAAAAAAAAAAAGAAGGGACAAAAGGTAAGAAACACAAAATAAGAACGACTTTTATTTAGTTACAGCGAGGATAGCAATTTTGTTACTTCTATGTTTACAACAGATAACATCTACAAAGGTTTTCGAAATTGGCGCCGTTTGCGGGAATGCAAGTACTGTATCGCTCAATCATCCCTTCACGCCCAAACCCAACGGCTGCACGCGCGGTGAGGTACGTCATATGACGACGCCACATGTTCAACATTTCTCATCAGTTTTTGGGGTATTTCCCGGCATTTGTGCCCTTTGTCCCTTATATTAAATTACTTGTCTCAGCGACATCTACATCGCTTCGAGGCTTTTTAAACGCTAATAAGGATCACCTTGCATATTACATGGTGAAATCGGTTGTTGTCAATATTATGCCATTCAAAAGAAACTACAACATTCATTCAGTGAAAAAATTATGGATAAACAATATACACTTGGATAACACTTCCTAAAAGCATTGTACAGCAACGTGTGCACTATACAGCAGGTTTCATTTTCACTAGGTTACCAGCAGAACTGAAAAAATTAAACGATAAAAATCAAGTATTCATATCCAAGTTGACTTCACAGTAGCTGAAAATTTTTCTCTGTAACTTGTTATTTATTCATATTTATTATTTACTCATATTCGTATACTCTCTCAATTTTTTATCGTGTTTTCTGATTCTTCACTTACTTTGTTTACAAATTTTCTTATCGGCATTCTGTAAACTATACACTGAAATATTCCTTGAGCACGTAGCTCTGGTTCACATTTCCCCGCGGAACCAGATAGATAAGTAAATAAAAAAAAAATCACACCACCACCTTTCTGTAAGCAAATCACAGTCTCATGTGCTAACTGGATTCCATTCATCTTGATTCTGTTTTGTCAAGTAACAGTGGTTCGTCAGAACTGCAGCTGATGGAATGGTAGAGCCAATAAAATTTCTACGTACTTTTTATCAATATGAGTAAATATATAGGAGATATCGCTACACAACTTTTTAAGAATTGTAACTCGATCTGCAGACTGCTTGAGAAATGTGAGCAATTTGTGGTAGATTTTTTAGGAAAGTAATATTTATCAAATCAGTCTTCTCGTTGATAACTTGGTTAGGGGTGATGTTTTTTGTGTGTGGGCATCTATCTCTTAGAATCTTAATGCTCCACTTAACTGCTAGGTGTAAGATATTCCTGTTGGCAACTAATGTTATTCAGCAATATGAGTTGCGAATGCATCTTTGTTTAGTTTATCGAGACGTAAAATGTCATTGGGTTCTGTCTATCTTGTCTCAAAGCTTACACCTATCTGAATAATATTGTGTATTCCAGATTTTCTGTGGGGAGCATAGACAAGATTTGCATCATGAATAGCTTTTGACTGAACTTTATTACTACTAGAAAAACTGATTTTAACGTTATTCTGGAAAACTAGGTTTACTCTTTTGTGCGAAAGGGGGTCTGTGTGTAGAATACTGCATAATATCGCGCGGTCTCCGCTAGGGTATGAGTTGTGGGCCAGTGGTCATGGGAGGAGATCTTTATTCTGTGCATTCGTGTGTTTTTCATTGCGTTGTAGTTATTGTTACCGGAAATAATGCGCTGTTTTTTTAAGGCACTTCGCATTAACGAAGGTAAGTGTGTTTTCGAACACTTCACTCTCTCTATTTTGGTTGCCCTGTGAGTTTTAACTATGTTTTATAAGATTCATCTGTCAGTTTCTGTATCATTTCATAAACGGTTAGTAATGGTCATTATTATTAAGCCAAATTTCCCTTTGCTTTTCTCGTGTTCCAGTATTTGCACTGGTGCCAGTTGCTTCTCCACAAGAGAAGAATGACACGAAAACACTGGTAAGGTTCAGCTATAAATATTGACATACTTATTCTAGAACCATCGCCTGTTAGTAAGAGCTACTAAGCTTGTGAAGAGCTTCAGTTTGTAGTAAGCTTTTCACACGACGTAAGCCCTATGTTAGTTTGTGGCGGCATGGGCACAATTTTGGTAGGTTACAAATACACTGATGGTGGAAATGGCTGGGGCGACTAGTGAGAAACGCTTCAGGGCAAATATAAATAATTTTGTTCCCCACTTGTTTTCCCTTTCTTATCAGTTATAGTTATTGATGTCAGTTTTATATCAATTTTGTCTGTAATATGTTGACAGTAGTCATGAGATTGCGTTAAAATCACCCAGTCGAGTCCGTTTTCAATGGGCAACTTACAAGGGGTGGACAGTAGTAATACGAAAAAGCAGTGAGAAATGCCTGCATGAACATAAATGCAGATACTAGTCAACCTGTAGATTGCTCTGTTGTATTAGACCATGAACAGGACCTGTGCGTTGTCCTACGTTGCAAGTGTCATTTGTGGTTAGAACAGCGTTCCGGGTTGTTGTGAGCGCATTATGTCGGAATTCAGTGCATTCGAAGGCAAATTGTTGGTACTCATACGCTAGGTGCTTCCTTCACCAAAGCAGCAGAAGTGTTTCAGAGCTTCACATCGAAGATCTGTACCGCATACACGGAAAGCGGAAAAACATAATCCACTACAGTAGTACACGGACCAAATGGAAGAGTTCCAAGATAAAATTATCATCCACTACGTCACACGAAAGTGTGTGTTAAGTGATCGCAAGAGACTATCATTTAAGAGGATTACGGCGAAGAAAAAGACGACAACAGCTGCAAAAGTCAAAAGGCACTGCAGAACTGAATGACGCACTCGCGGTTCCTGTCAGCACCAAATGAACACGAAGCGAGCGCCATAAGCTGAGAACTGCACGAGAAACTGGAACTCCAAAACCAGTCATCAGTGCTACAAATCTCCGTAACAGAAAAATATGCTACCGAAGCCATAAAACCTGGACTATGGAGCAGCAGAATAAAGTCATTTGGTCGGATACCTGTTGTCTCACACTGTTTCCAACCTTTGGCCGAGTTTAGTCCCAAGAGTGAAACATTGTAGGAGTTCGGTGGTATTCCTGGTATTCCATGAGCCCCATGATTACTCTTGAAGATCACATTATTGCCAAGGATTATGTGACAGTTTTGGCTGATCTGGCTCGTCCCAGAGTATAATGTCTGTTTCTCAGTAGTGCTGTTGTGTTCCAAGGCGACAGGGTCCCTGTTCACGCAGGTCACATCGTCCGTGACTGGTTTTGTGAGGATGAGGATTAATTGTCACATAGCCCCCAGCTACCACAGTCATCTGATCTCAGTATGACTGAGCCTTTGTGGTCTACGTTGAAGAGAAGAATGCTCTATCCCTACCCACCTTCATCATCGGTACCTGAACTTGCCACTATTTTGCAGGAAGAAAGAATAATATTCGCTTGAAAACCACACAGCACCAGCATTTATCCATTCCGAGACGACTGGAAACTGTTTTGGATGCGAACGAATTTCCTACACCGTATTTGCCATGGTAATATGTTGTGCGTTGGCGTTTCCACATCTTTGTCCATCCCCTGTATATTTCAAGCGCTCGTTGGTGCAAATATGTGCATTGTAGGTCAGTCATGTCTGTTGTATTCATCTAGAGAAACACACCAAAGAGGAGTTCCATGTTCTTTTGTCTTTCTCTTGGCGAATGGAATTTTCTTTTAAACCAGCTACGGTCGGGATATGGGTGTATGTGTATTGCAGAGTAATATATACTGCCAGAAAAAATTAGTACATCCTTCTACAGGCTTCCAATTCTCTCAGGATTTGTTGTTGTAACAGTGCATATAGAGTATGCGAAATGATTACATTTACAGATAAATAGCGCAAGCGGTTCTGAGGTACCAGGTACCGACCCATGCTGAAACACCCAGTTAGTATGTGGTGTAGTCTCCACGGGCGGCAGTGCAGGGACTGACTTTGGCCCGCAAGTGATCGTACAGATGGAGAATACTGTCCTGGTGTAAGTTATGTCACCCCTGCCCAACCTTTTTACGTATTTCTGTAAGAGTTTTGCTCTACGAATTGTACGAGTCACTTCTCGTCCTATCATATCCCACACGTGCCCAATTGGAGACAAGTTTGGAAATGACTTCTGAAATTTTCCCCGCGTATTTCTTCTTCCAGTGATTTTCGCGTTTGCAGCCGGATCCCGTCAACACTCTGCCACGATATTTCGGCGCAGAGACGTCCGACTAATCTCAGGTGAGTAGACGAAGTACTGAAGAGACCTGATGCAGTAATGGTATTTATAGCGAATTCCGCGCATGGGAATCGTACTGGCGGTTTACGGCGCATGCGTTAGGAGATGACATACGCGACGCACCCAAGTTGTGTGTGCTGCCCTCAGTGGTGAAGTAAGAACAGACTAATCGTTGAGTATCGACTGAGGATGTCGATTCCGTTGTGAGTGCATAATTTTAATAACTGGATTCCAATTTTTATCCAGCTGAAAGCCGTTATCAGGATTCATTAAATTGTCAGCAAGACGTATTTCCACGGATTCTTTAATTACAGAGTCCCAGAAGCTGGAAATCGGTGCTAATTTTTTTTTGTATTATTGTATTCCATTGAACGTCCCATGGAAATGCAATGTTCTGCCACTGCTGATTATAAAGGTTGCCGCAGACGGGTGTGTCGTCTGTGTTCTACACAACGTCGTCTGACCTATATATGCAGAGCCACACTCACAGGGAAATTTATGAACACCCGCCTTCGTCAATTGTAAATCGTCTTTAACGGATCCGACTAAGGCCCTACTCTTTGCTGGTGGACGAAAGATGACACTAATATTATTATTCTTAAGTAACCTGCCTATTTTAGAAGACACGTTCCCGGCATATGGAAGGAACGCAGTTGATTTATAGTCGTCATGTCTCCTCAGAGAGTTGCTTCTTGTTATTATAATTGTGCATGGCCTTCCGTATTTGACGCGAAGTATGGACATTCTCTTTAAAAACTTTCTCCAGATGTACTAATTCTTCGTGAAGGCTATCATCATCCGATATTGCAAGCGCCCGATGAATTAAAGTACTAAGAAGAGCGGCGGTTTGTGCGGGGTGATAGCAGCTGGACGCCTGAAGATGTAGATCTGTTTGTGTGGGTTTTCTGTTCACCGAATGTCCCTAAGACCCATCATTCTTACGGCGTACTAACACGTCTAGAAGGGTAAAATCCCATCTTTCTCAGTCTCCAAAGTGAACTTGATGTTCTCATGTAAAGAATTTAATTGACAAAGGAATTTTTCCAGTTTTTGTCTGTCATGAGGCATACAACGAAAGTATCATCTACGTAACGCCAGGAATCCGTAGGCTTTAAGGCAGCAGACTCAAGAGCTTTCTCCTCGAGGTCTTCCATAAAAAGACTGGCCACCACAGGTTCTTCAGTACTTCGTCTACTCACCTGAGGATGGCCGGACATCTCTGGGCCGAAATATCGTGGCAGAATGTTGATGGGATCCGGCTACAAACCCGAAAATTACTGGAAGAAGTCAGGAGATCGTGCTTGCCAGGGCAGTTGCTGCACGTCTTGCAGAGCACTTTGAGTTTCACGGGCAGCGTGTGGGCGAGCATTATCCTGATGGAACAACGCATCACCTGCCTGTTGCAAGGACGGCATAAGAACGAGCCTAATAACATTCTGCACGTACAGAGCGCCGGTTAGCGGCCCCTCCAAAAGCACCAGATGTGAACGAGAGTTGTAGCTTATCGCACCCCAGACCATAAAGCCTGGTGTGGGATCAGTGTGTCTCGGACGAATGCACTCTACGAGACAGCTCTGACCAGCTCTACGTTGTACGCGCAAACGGCCATTACTTGCTTGCAGGCAGAATGGGCTAGATATGTCACTGCGCTATCTATAGACGCAATCACGTTCTTATGACAGTCATTGCCGGTTTCGGCCATACAATGACCATCTTCAGATTCAATAACAATACAAAAGAAAATTTATATTAAAATCTAAAAATAAGTGCAATATTTAACCAGGCTTATTAGTAATCTAACTGAATTTATGTGAAATACATATAGTTCATACCTAAAGGCGGCATACACTGAAAATAGGTTCATGCGTTGTCAAACTAGCTATAAAATGTAAAACACCGGTCTTATATAGATATAAATTTTTTTTAGATTATGTTCCCCCTCTTTGCGCTAGATGCGATCGTCCTCTGTAAGATAGTCTTTATTTTTCAAAAGCCTAAAATATGAGAAATTTACTATTACTGTTTAGGTCAAATGTATGTAAAATTTAAAATTACAGGACAGATCCTTAAATCAGTGAAATAACATTTCAGAACAAGGAGAAAACATTACTATAGATGAAAATAGTAGTAGCACTTGTAGAGTGTATTTCTGACGCCCGATGGCGCTGAATTTCCGGCTATTGCCTGTTTACGGCCGTTGTCCATTAGTACGGCAGGGGCGACACGGCCAGGACGACGAGTGTAGTGCTCTGCTGCAGGTGGATGGCACCTTTAAGGCGGAGGAGGACGACGAGACCCACCTGCAGCAGAGCACTACGCTCGTCGTCCTGCCCGTGTCGTCCCTGCGCTATCTGTTGGCGGACGATGGTGAAACCATTATCAGTACATCTATTATATATGCCGACATCAGACAAAAATCGATGTCGTCTTTACAGGTTTAATAATTTGTTTCGATAGTGTATATTGTTTCAGATTAATGAGTGGTAGTCTCGCACAATATACAGCGTTTTCTCAGTATATTTTAGAGTTCTGCTTGATTCAGCGAAGATGAAGAGGGTAGATTTCCCTTGTCTGCTAGATTATTTTTGATTCTGTATGTCACAACCGAATTTACATTCACTTTTAACTTATAAGCGTGTAGAAAGTATG
The DNA here is from genome assembly GCF_023898315.1 of Schistocerca nitens. Taxonomy (NCBI): domain Eukaryota; kingdom Metazoa; phylum Arthropoda; class Insecta; order Orthoptera; family Acrididae; genus Schistocerca; species Schistocerca nitens. The sequence continues at coordinate 658,148,990 of NC_064614.1, read as the reverse complement.
GTAGTATACTTCGTGAAAGCAATCTAATCTTGCTATAGGAACTACGCATAATTTATAAACTAAAGTATCTTGGGCTTGGGAAACTTTACCTGCTAGCAGGAGAGCTATGCGTACTCTGCACACAGCATTATTGCTATGTGTTGATGAACACAAGTGGTTGATTGTAAACGGTCGAAGCTAGTTCTCACGTCCGAAAACGGGTAAGTGTAGGGAACTGCAGCCAAGTTTATTGTAGATTGAGACGAGAGAGGTCATTCTTGGTGTCAGTGTCCCGCGTGTACGGCAGGTGTCGCAACCAGAGGACAAGGCGTACCAGCGCTGCCTGACGGCGTCCGGACAGGAGGGCCACTGCCGCTCGCTGCAGTACTGCCTGCCGTCCGACTTCCGCAGGACCTTCACCAGGCTGCTCGACTCCATGTGCATCATCAACAGGGCGTGAGTCCACACTGCTTACTCGTCAGCGAATATCACACGGACTGTCACCCTAGTGAAACGTAACATACACTGGTGAGCCGAGACATTATGACTACCTGCTTAAGAATGTTGGTCAATCTTTAAAATGCAAAACAGAAGCAATTCTGCGTGTCGTCGATTCGAAAAGTCGTTGGTAGGATACCAGCGTGTGTGGCACTAGATGTCTGCGAACAGGTCACGTAATTCTTGTACTTTACGGATCGGTGGTTTGTTGGCGCAGAGGTGGCGTGCTTGTTGCGTCCCAGAAACGTTCCATCGGTTTCAGGTCAAGAAAATTCGGTGACCAAGACATCAACTGTAGTTACCTATCATGCACCTCAAACCACAGCAGTACGATTCTGACTTTATGAAGCAGACAGTTATCCTGCTGGAAAATGTCTTCGCCCTCGGAGGAGACATCAAGCATGAAGAGATGCAGATCATCCGCAGTAACGTTAAGTTGGCACATTGCTTTGGATTACTGCCAAATGTCCCATGTAAGGCCAGGTGAATGTCCTTAGCATAATGCCGCCCCCACCTACCAGCGTCCTTGGCGCGGTGCATGTTTCGAGCAGCCGTTCCCACGGGTGACAGCACTTCCAGACACGACTGTCGAACTGGTGCAACACGAAATGTGAGTTATGAGATTAGAAGACCCGTTTGCACTGATTCACGATCCAGTTTCGATAATCCCGTGCTGTATGCAACCGCAATTGATAATTCGTTAGGCCAACATGGGAACATGTAACGGTCATTGGCTGCAGATCGCCACGCTCAACAATTTGCGATGAACCCTGTGCTCCGAAATACCAGGTGATCAAAAAGTCAGTATATATTTAAAACTTAATAAACCACGGAATAATGCAGATAGAGAGGTAAAAATTGACACACGTGCTTGGAATGACATGGGTTTTCATTACAACCACCCCATATTGCTAGACGCGTGAAAGATCTCTTGCCCGCGTCGTTTGGTGATGATCGTGTGCTCAGCCGCCACTTTCGTCATGCTTGGCCTCCCAGGTCCCCAGACGTCAGTCCGTGCGATTATTGGCTTTGAGGTTACCTGAAGTCGCAAGTGTATGGTGATCGACCGACATCTCTAGGGATGCTGAAAGACAACATCCGACGCCAATGCCTCACCATTACTCCGGACATGCTTTACAGTGCTGTTCACAACATTAAAATGGTTCAAATGGCTCTGAGCACTGTGGGACTTAACTTCTAAGGTCATCAGTCCCCTAGAACTTAGAACTACTTAAACCTATCTAACCTAAGGACATCACACACATCCATGCCCGAGGCAGGATTCGAACCTGCGACCGTAGCGGTCGCGCGGTTCCAGACCATAGCCCCTAGAACCGCTCGGCCACCCCGGCCGGCCTCACAACATTATTCCTCGACTACAGCTATTGTTGAGGAATGATTGTGGACATATAGAGCATTTCCTGTAAAGAACATCATCTTTGCTTTGTCTTACTTTGTTATGCTAATTATTGCTATTCTGATCAGATGAAGCGCCATCTGTCGGACATTTTTTGAACTTTTGTATTTTTTTGATTCTAATAAAACCCCATGTCATTCCAAGCATGTGTGTCAATTTGTACCTCTCTATCTACTTTATTCCGTGATTTATTCAGTTTTTAAATTTATACTGACTTTTTGATCACCCGGTATTTGTGCCTGTACCAGCATTCTACTCTGTCGTGAGATATGCCACAGATGGTCGCCTGCCCTACTTTACAGAGCGGACAACACTCCGATTTCCATGTTTCGAGATGAGGTGTGGGTCTTGAACGCCTTGTACCTAATCGTGGTTTCACCGGGATTTAATCATTTCCCGTATATGCTCACGACTTATCACCCTGACAGCCGATCAGCTTGCCATTTCCGAGATGCAGTGTCCTATGTGACGGGCTGTAAAAAATTGTCCTTTGTCGCTGTCGCTTATGTCACTGGATCTCCCCGTTTGCATTTCGTATCTCCGCTTATATTCAAAGTGATGATCATTAAACTCTCGCTATTTGAGACACTGTAGACAAAAAACTATTTACCATATCGGTACCAAAGTTTATAAGGATGAAGTTCGGATTGTGCACTGCACGATTTGCGTTGTTAGTTGTGTTAGTGCCACGACTTGCCGTCAGGGGCGGTAGTACAGCGACGCAGGGTTGAATCACAAGCATCAGTGTGCATTACATTTGCACTGTCAACATTGGTCTGAACAAGGTGAGCAAGGCTTCACTCTAAGTTTGTTTTATCGAAAGAAAGTCATTAGTGTTGTTGCTCTTCGCTAGTGTCGACGCTAAAGGAATACGGAAAGATCGTCTTTCTGCACCGGGCTTGATACACATAATTGGGAAGTTCCAATTAACTGGTGATTTGGGAATTGCTCCTGGAAGAGGCCGACGGCAGCTGCCCCACAAATTGCTGAAGAAGTTACTGCCGCCATGGCTGAGAATGCTACAGGCAATGAGCGGTCTTCAAGCCGTGCACGAGCTGCGTTACGACCGCTGAACATTCCATGGTCCATGGTTCCAGGCTGTCGTGGATGTAGATACTTGTGATATTGAACAATGTTTGTAACCTGGAACGTAAACATGGTACACAGTTGACAAATGTTACCCTCTCACGAGGAAATTAAAATGTTTTCCTTTCAATAGCTGAGTCGTTCTTTTTCTTCCGCATGGCCTTATAAATGTTTCCACAAGGTTACATTGTCTTACGATCACTCGTTTTTCATGGGAGCCCTCTCAAGTAGCGAAATTTTAATTACAACCACCCTTAATCTCCTTACCACGTTACGTGAACTGAATGCCATCAGGCAGAATTCCGTCTCGTGATGTGCAGTGGTCATAACGTTTTGGCTCACCAGTATGGCACTGTTGTTGTATCGGTCAGCAAACCTGTCTCTTCACAGCTATTCTCTGCACTGCAACGCAACTGCCGCATCGCACATCATCGACGACCACCTACAAACCATCCAAAAAAGGCAACAATAGACTAAAACTACTATTCGAACAAACATGCGAGCTGTGTTCTACGATCATCGTACATGCCTAAAGGAACCTCATCCATCACATTCCCATCTATGCTGATCTTGTATGGATCTCCGCTCCCACCTAAGTTTAACCTCTCCCTCCAAATCCAACTTAATACACTCTACCTCGATTTCCATATCATATTACCCTCCCCATCCGTCTTTCTTATTAGATGGTAAAGTCACATATCCAACACATAACCAACGAATGGGTAACATTTTACGAGTCTGTGCGTAGATTGTCAGAAGTCTGAGTGTGGTAGGGACGCTATAAATATCTGAAAACGGAATTGCAAAGGTTCGGTCTAAATGTAGTTAGAGTCAGAGAAGTCAAATGGAAAGAAGATAAAAATTTGTATTCAGACGAATGTGTTGTAATATCAGCAACAACAGCAAATGGTTTCAAGAGAGTAGAATTCGTTATGGATAGGAAGGTGGGTCAGAGAGCAAGACACTTTAACCAATTTGGTGATATAATTATTCTCGTCACAGTCGACAGCAAACCAATGCCAACACTAATAATTCAGCTATACACGCCGACGTCGCAAGCAGAAAATGAAGAGATAGAGAGAGTATATGAGTACACTGAACTGGTTGTTCAGTGTGTAATGGGAGATGTAAGCTAATAACTATGGGGGGGGGGATTGGAACGCCGTGGAAGGGCGAGAAACCGAATACGTTGTTATGGGAAAATATGGGCCTGACAGCAGGACTGAGAGAGGAGATAAACTAACACAGTTCAGCAATGAATTTCAGCTGATAATAGAGAATACACACTCCAAAAGTCACAAGTGGAGGAGTGATACTTGAAAAAGGCCTAAAGACACGGGAAGATCTCAGTTGGATTACATCTTGGTCAAGCAGATATTCTGATATCAGATACTAGATTGAAAGGCGAACCCATGAGAAAATGTAGATCCAGGCCACAGTTTAGTAATGATGAAGAGCAGGCTGAGTTAAAGAGACTTGCCCTACACAATCAACGTGAAAAGGAGTCGGATACTGAAATACTGAGAAATGATGGTGTGGATTTGAAGTTCGCTATGTTACTGTACGGCTCCCAATTGATCGACGAAAGTAGGAAGTACAAAGATGCTCATAGAAACAAAAGAGTACAGCAACGTAAGTCACTTAGAATTGCAATAAATAATAAACGTAAGGAAGCTAAGGCTGAACGGTTACATGAAAAATGTGAAGAAACAGAAAAGTCGTCGGAAGCACCCATTTACATACAGAAGAGTCAAAACTCCTTTTTGAAATTAAAAGCAAACGTGTTTACAAAGTCCACGGGGAATTTTGTTGTTGAACGCCGAGGCGGGTGTGGATCGGTGGAAAGAGTGCATTGAAGGCCTTTACGAGGTAGCGAGGGAGAGGGACTTCTGGTGAAGTGACAGAAGAAGAAATCGGAGTCAGTATGGAAGACACGAGATCCAATATTAGAGTCTGGGAGTAACTGAGCTTCGGAAGTGTTGTTATCAAATAACGCCGAAGGCATAGATAAAATTCCAACTGAATTTCTAAAATAATTATGGAAAGCAACTACCAAATGACAATTGTAGTTCATTTGTAGAATATATGAGTCTCCAGACGTACACCAAACTTGCGGAAAAATACCGTCCCCACCGATCCCGAAGATAGCTAGGGCAGATAAGTGCGAGAACTATCGCACAATCAGCTGAACACAGTGCATCCAAGTAGCTGTCATGGATAATACACAGAAGAATAGAAAAGTTTGGATCCGTTAGACGACGATCAGTTTGGCTTTCGAAAATGTAAAGGCACCAGAGAGGCTGTTCTGAGGTTGCGGTGATAATGGAAGCACGACTTAAGAAAAATACAGACTCGTTCATACCATTTGTCGACGTCGAAAAAGCATTCGACAATGTAAAATGGTGCAAGATGTTCCAAATTCTCAGAAAAATAGAAATAAGCTTTAGGGACGGATGGGTAATACACAATATGTGCAAGAAACTGGAAGGAACAATAAGAATGGGAGACGAGGAACGGAGTGGTAGGATTATAAGGAGTTTAAACAAGGTTGCAATCATTCTTTCAGACTCTTGGATATGTTTATCGAAGAAGCAACGACGGAATTAAAAGATAGAGTTAAGAGTGGAATTAAAATGCAGGGTGAAAGAAAATCATGAACGAAGATTTATCACAGGAGATACTAAATAGAATGAACAGTCTGAGAAGTAAAGAATGTGGGCTGAGAGTACGGCGAAGAAAGAAGAAAGTAATGAGGAGTGGTAGAAATGAGATTAGTGAGAAACTTCATTTCAAATTTGGGGACCACGAAGTAGACTATTCCCTTGGAAGCAAAATAACTACACTCATGTTCAGAAAAAAAACAGAACATTTTGAACGATTGGAGATAGGACGCTCACATTCTCAGGACATGTACCTTAGTGTGTTCTGCGTAAATAATTAGCATTTCAATCGCCTCAGTTCAGCATGTGTCCAGTTGCGTAGTAGGGCCAGGGTCCGCCATGGACCGTGATAACTTGTTCCATGCGTGATGGCACCGACTCGTATAAGACGCGAATGGCGTCCTGTGATATAGGTATCCATGCTGCATTCACCTGGTTCCAAAGTTCATCTGCTTTGGTTGGCACTGGGTCAGAGCACTGCACCCGTCGTTTCACCACAGTCACACATTTTCTATTGGCGACAAATCTGGTACGCCAGGGCAAAAGGCTGACATCCTGTGACACCAAAAAGGCACGAGTTCGTTCAGCAACATGTGTTCGTGCATTGTCTTGCTGAAAAATGTCGTCTGGGGTGTTGTGCAGAAAGGGTATGGCTAAGGGTCGCAGGATGTCATTCACATAGGTCACAGTGCCCTGGGCACACAACATTTGTGATTTATGGTTGTATCCAGTAGCATCCCACACTATAAGGCTTTGAGTTGGCGCTGAACTCTCATGCGAATGCAGTCACTGTAATGTCGTTCCCCCTGTCTGCGGCGACACAAAATGCGGCCATCATTTTCAAACAAACAGAACCTGGATTCGTCCCAAAACACTATCTGTTGCCATTCCTGTCTCCAGTGACGTCTTTCCGCACACCATTGCCGTCTAGCATGTTTCTGCACATTCGTCAAATGTAGGCAGATAAGTGGATGACACGCATGTAATCCACGCTATAATGAATGGCGACGGACTGTCACCCATGATAGTGTACGGTGTGTTACACCCATTCCACTCTTGCGCCAGAGCCCAGGAGAACACGGACCTGTCCTGCAGTGCCATTTGGATGAGGTGTCGACGGTTTCGGGAGGGGGGGGGGGGGGAGGGGGTTATGGGTGGTGCGACCTGACCCGTCTCAACACGTTCTACGGCCTTCCGTGAACCATTCTGCACTCACCCGTTGCACTGTCGAAACACTTCGACCCACACGAGCAGCAGTTTCCCAGATGAATGCGTCACATTCTCTCATGCCAATAATGCGCCCTCTTTCAAAGTCATTGATTTGACGGTATGGTTTGAGCGAGGTATCGGGCACGTCTGTTCAAGTCACACTGGTCCATTACCTTCGGTTTATGACGACAATGAGAGCCACAGGCACAGTTTAGCGGTGGGTGGTGTTGCGCCTTGATATCGATGTTGACCTTGAACCTGCGGGTTGACGTGATTTAAATGCGAATCATTTTCGGCAGAACATACTAATATACATGTCCTGTGAATATAAACAATTTTTGAGGAAATATGTCTGCAAGACAACGTTATACGGAAGTGACACATGGACTGTGGAAACACCGGAAAAGATGATAATCGAAGTGCTAAAGATGTGGTGCTGTAGAAGGGTGAGGAACGTTTGGAAAACACTAACAGGAAGAAGGGACAGGATGACAGTACATGTATTAAGACATCAGAGAATGACTTCCGTTGTGCTGGAAGGAACTGTAGAGGGTGAAAGCTACATCTTGAGGTGATTTTCTGCAGAAAATTTGCTTCCTTGTTATTATGAACCACCACCACTAACAACGAAGATTCAAACGATAAAATGAGTTAAATTACCAGCTGTACTGCAGAAGATAAAAGCTACATGAATAATCTAATGTACTCAGAATGAGATTTTCACTCTGCAGCGGAGTGTGCGCTGATATGAAACTTCCTGGCAGATTAAAACTGTGTGCCCGACCGAGACTCGAACTCGGGACCTTTGCCTTTCGCGGGCAAGTGCTCTACCATCTGAGCTACCAAAGCACGACTCACGCCCGGTACTCACAGCTTTACTTCTGCCAGTATCTCGTCTCCTACCTTCCAAACTTTACAGAAGCTCTCCTGCGAACCTTGCAGAACTAGCACTCCTGAAAGAAAGGATACTGCGTAGACATGGCTTAGCCACAGCCTGGGGGATGTTTCCAGAATGAGATTTTCACTCTACAGCGGAGTGTGCGCTGATATGAAACTTCCTGGCAGATTAAAACTGTGTGCCCGACCGAGACTCGAACTCGGGACCTTTGCCTTTCGTGGGCAAGTGCTTGCGGACTAGCTCAGATGGTAGAGCACTTGCCCGCGAAAGGCAAAGGTCCCGAGTTCGAGTCTCGGTCGGGCACACGGTTTTAATCTGCCAGGAAGTTTCTATGTAATGTACTGTTCAGTAGAATAGAGGGAAACTCAATGAAAATGGTAAAAATCACAGAAACATGTATGGGACAGCCAAGCAAAGTGGCCAGGCTAAGGATTCCTATTTTTTAAACTGAGTAGCAATAGACGGATGTACGCATAAATGAGTGATTGTGATCTATAATTAATGAAGTATAATATCGAATAGTTCAATTACCTTAGGATCAAGTCAAGTACTTTAAATAATTCAGTTTTTACTAATTGGATTCCTCCCCTCCCTTTGCTCCTCTTTTCCTCCCTCTCTTCCCCGCTGTAGCCCCCCCCCCCTCTGCCCCGCCATGTCACCAGTGCACGAAGCCAGTCTGTGTGGTGGCGCTCTTTTGTACCCATCTGACAACTCTTATGTATCCCCTGGCAACACAATGATCACACTTCTGACAACTGAGCTGTGGTAGGAGTGGTTACTTGCCATTCTGGATCATCAGAATTCTCGGAAATGACCGCCGTGCCAAATGGCCCTTGCTGTGTTTGGGTGGCGCCCTTAGGAAGAGCCCCTGATTGGAGTGGGTGATAGGCTTTGGATGTGAAACGTGTCAAGCTCCAAAAAACTGGCTGTTCTTCTACGGTTGTCTCTTCAGTTGGTGACGGATTATTGACTGCTGTTTTTACGACCCTGTAGCCTTCCCTTCCCTGGCTATACCCCGGGAGAAGAGCCAGGATCGCCGGCTTGTGGTGGAACACTTTCCCCACTACCTGGTCCATACTAGGACAGACGAGTACATATTCATCGTCAAAAAGCCGTTATTTTTTGTGGAAAATATTGAAGACAATTTTGGTGAAGTGAAGTCTCGGGTTACCTGTTGATCAAAATGTCTTCCCTCGCCCAATCTGCAGCCCTTCATGCTTGTGATCATCTTCGCTACGTCCCAATGTCAATTACACCTCACCAGTCTTTGAATGTGGTTCATAGAGTCATTTTACATAGAGAATTCATCCTTCAAACTGATGAGGAACTCCGGGCCAATCTGGAATGATGGGGTGTTCATTTTGTTTGGTGTGTGCAGAAAGGTCGTAAGGACAATCACACAGATACTGGCACCTTTATTCTGGCTTTTGAGGCAGATTCCATCCCAGAGAATGTCAAAGTTGTGTTATCAATGTGATGAGAATCTGTATGTTCCGACACCCATGAGGTGTTTTCGGTGCTTGCGTTTTGGGTTTATGTCTTCCCACTATACGGTGGACTCTCTATGTGGTGAATGTGGACAACCACTCCATGAAGGGAGCCACCCAAGTGTGTTGTCATGACTATCACTCTCTATGCTAACCAGACTTCCCAGCTTCTAAGAAGGAAAATAGAAAAGAAGATACAAAAGTTTAAGTCCCTGAGTCGTTTCCCTTACACTGAGGCTCATCAGATATTTAACCAACTTCTTCCTGTGTCGAAGACTTCTACTTCTGCCTCTGTTATGTCCTTTCACCCTCCTTCTCCTTCCTTACTCCAGTCCAGTAGTCCTCTCCTCCCCCTATCTCCTGTGGTTCTCATACCTTCCCCTCCAGTTGCCACTTCCCTTCCCCAGCCAAAAAGTGCCAATCTTCTTCGGCACCCAGTGGTGATGGGGCTCCCTCCCAGGACTCCCCCCCTCCCGCCCCGCTGGCCTCTCTCATGCCTGCTACCACAACTCGACCATGGGGCACACAGTCTGTGCGCCCCAATGTCGCCGGCTCTCTTTCAGTACCAGATCTTGCAGAAGCCTACTCTCCCTCTGTGCCCCCCTCACAACCTGAGTCTGACCTCTTATTTATGGATGTCATCCCATCCTTGGTGACAGTGTCCCGGTGGCGTGATTGTCTACAGCTCATCTGCCTCCCATTTGTATACCCACTCTGTGCTTATTCAATGGAACTGTAATGGATAGTAGTCTCATCTACCAAAGTTGCAATTGCCTTTTACTTCGCAGCTTGTGTCGTTTTCCAGGAATCTCATTTTACTGATACTCACTCACCAACACTTTATGGGTTCTGTGCTTTCTGTCGGAACTGGATCAGCCCTTTGAAGGCTTTCATGTGGATATTGTTAGCACATGGATCCCACTTCCTACGCCACTGGAAGCAGTTGCCATTCGGGTACTCTTGGACTCTGTGGCTACAGTCTGCAGTCTATATCTCCCTCCTGAAAGCCACCTACATCTGCTGTCCTAACTGCCCTCATTTAGCATCTCCCCTCTCCCCACCTTCTCTTGGGAATTTTACTGCCCATCATCCTTCATAGGACAGCAGTTTTCATCTAGCCAAGGGCCCCTCACTGACCAATTTCTTATGGGGCATCACCTGTGCCTTCTTAATTATGGTTTCCCTACTCGTTTTAGTGCCACATATGGCACTTTCTCTGCCCTTGATCTTTCGCTCTCTTCCCCTCCCCTTCTTTCTTCCTTATACTGGTCGCCCCGTGATGAACTCTGTGATATTGACCGCTTCCCACAGTTTTTCTCGTTCCCTTTTCGCCTACAGATGACCTTGTTACCCCACTGGGCTTTCCGTCATGCTGATTGGCCTCTGTATACCTCTCAGGTCGTGTTTCCACCTCTTCATCAGGTTGCATTCATGAAATTGTCCGTGATCTGTCCAATAAGATAATCCATGCTGCGAGCGTCGCTGTACCCTACTGGACAGGCTGGTTCACCATTGACCAGTTGCATGGTGGAGCACAGCCATTACCACCACTTCAACACCTCAATCCTCCATAATGCCAAGATCTCCTCCAGCTGTTTAACTGTATTTAGTTCCAAGGCATTCTCCTCTCTCAATGGAGAGACAGTGTTGTGATTCCCATCCTTAAACCTGGCAAGGGTCTGTCGTCCCTTGATAGTTACCAGTCCATCAGGCTGACCAATGTCCCCTACAAGTCACTAGGACAGTTGGTGGCTCATTAGCTAAACTGAGTCGTTGAATCTCAGGATATTTTAGTTCCTTACCAGTGAGGCTTTTGGGAGGGACAGTCTCCGGTCGATCACCTGGTGTGACTGGAAACTGCACTACGGCAGGCCTTTTCTCAGCGCCGCCGTCTTATCGCAGTTTTCTTCGATTTTCGTAAGGCCTACGACACAGCTTGGCGGCATCACATCCTCTTTACACTTCGTAAGTATGATCTTCGGGGCCCCCTCCCGATTTTCATACGACAGTTCCTGTTCCACCAGTCGTTGTTTGTGTTGACATTGTTCTCAGCTCTCCGCAGACAGAGGCGTTCTACAGGACTCCGTATTAAGTGTCCATCTTTTCCTCGTCGTTATTAATGGACCTGTGGCCTCTGCTGGACCGTTGGTCATCCCTGCTTTTTATGTGGATGATTTCTGTATTTGAGCTAGCTACCATTCGGTGGCCTCTGTGGAACGACAGCTCCATGATATCATCTGGTGTGCTTCCATGTGGACACTCTCACAGGGTTTTCAGTTCCCGCCTCTTAAGTCGATGGTGGTGCATTTATGTCGCCATACTGCGATCCATCCTGATCCAGAACTCTACTTCGACACCCAGCGTCCGACTATGGTCCCCCAATTCCGTTTCTTGGGTCTTCTTCTTGACAACAATCTTTCTTCATTGCCCCATACGCGTCATCTGAAGGTTGCCTGTTTCCTTAAACTCAATCTTCTTTACTTCCTTGGCCACTCTTCTTGGGATGCAGATCATTTGACAATTCTCCACCTTTACTGGGCATTAGTTTTGTGTCGTCTGGACTATGGTTGTCAAGTTTATGGACCAGATGCCCCTTCCACGCTGCTCCACTTGGACCTGGTTCATCATTGTGATACCTGTTTAGCCACCAGTGCCTTTCGCACTAGCCCTATCGATAGTCTTCTTGTTGATGATAGGATCCCTCCCCATTCGATTCGGCTGTCCCAGATCCTTGTTTCCTATTCCATCACTATCTGCTCTTCCCCTGCTCACCCCTGCCATTCTATTCTTTTTGTGGCTTTGGGCTGTCACCCATCCACTGCCTGCCCATTGGTGGGTTTACTGTTTGGGCTCCATCTCGCTTCTGTCCGCCATGACTTCCATCTCCCCTCCTTCTCCACTTCCTCACGTTTTCTCCCGACCACTCTTCCCACCTCCTCCCTCCTCTGGATAGTTCCTCGGCCACAGATTCGGATGGATCACATCTGGGGTCAGAAAGTTTCCATTCCTCCAGTGGTATTCCGTTATTTGTTCCAAATATTTTTATAGAAGTTTCAGGATGCTACAGTTCTTTACACCAATGGCTCTAAATCTACCAATCATGTAGGATATGCTTTCGTTTATTCTGTTGGCACGGAACACTATCACATACCCGCCACATGTTGAGTGTTTACTGTGTTATTGATGGTCATTTATGGGGCCATCTGCTTCATTAAACAGTCCTCACTCACTGCCCCCACCATTTGGCCCTTCCCACTTTCCTTGCCTCGGATATTAGCGGATGACCCTCGCATGTTTACCTCTGTCCTGAGTTTCTTCGTTAAAGTGGTTTGGGCTCTCAAGTATAAGCCCTTGAATTTTGCTCTGGAATTTAAGTCCCTCAGCTAGTGTTGGCTTTGATTATGGAGGCCTTGACATTCCCTCCATTCTGGACAGGTTCCCCTGCCTCTTCCCTACATTTTAACTGGTCTGTTGTGCTGTTTTGTTCCTCTTTTTCTTGTGTCTTCTTTCCTGTTGTGTTGTCCCTGTTGTATCACGGTATTGGTATTGTGTGGGAGCTGGGACAAATCGGTGGCTGTGCTGGTGCCCCACCGCACGTAGCATTTCTGGGGCACCCCTGCTCTTCCTGTTTGCACCGACCTCCCTCCTGTTCTTTTCTCTTCCTCCTGCTCTGACGTCCCTTTTCCCTCTTAGTTTACACGTTATCCCTTCTCCTTGACTGGACTGTGCTGTTTGTGTTGTTCCTCCCTTGATTTCTGCCATCCTAGATCACGGGACAGATGAACTCGCTGTCTAGTCCTCTCCAGCAAATCAACCAACCAACCAACCGAAATTTCGGTAACTAAAAGTGGCATTACGGAGTCAAGATATGACACTTTCAACACAAATTCATTAAATGACGTGAGTCACATTCCTTCTCAATATTTAATGCGCAAACTGACACTTAACCTTACATCAGGATAACTAAAACTTATTATGACTCCGAAGAGCAGCATAGCAAACACGTTACTAACAAGGTCCTCCAGAGAGGTTACGTTAAGACCAGCATCTTATAGTCCCCAGGATCCGATTAGCCACTTTTCCCGCCATGGACACTTTGCCCAGCTTTCCCTATTGGTACAGAAGAATGAAGGCAGAATCCTCAAATTACATTTACTGTTAAGACACGCATTGTTTACGTAGCGTTAGTTTATTTTATCTGCAACTTGTTAACCTTTTCAAGTCTGCAGATGACACTCAGAACGTGCACTGTACAGTGTTGCAGGCTCTCCTTTATAGTTATTGCAAATGTATATGGCCTTGAACATACCCTAGAGATCGTTGAGAATGACATGTCTGTGGTTGTGCTGGCGCGCAGTTTTGTAGGCATCTGCTGCCCGGACAAACCCACCGCTGAGGACGGCCCCGTGCTGCCAGGGGACGGGTCTCCGCCGTCACTGGAAGAAATCGTCTCGAGGCTCAACAACCCAAGTAAGTGCTGTCTGCTGATGGCGTTTTTCTAAATATTTTCTCTTATCTAAGTATATTGACGCATGGTAGAAAAACTACTAACTGAAGATCAAGGAAGATTTGTTTTAAAATATTTTATGGCTAAGAAGCAGCAAAGATTGGTCCTCGAACTGTGAATAAACATTTCTGTAGCAAATGTGAAACAGTTGTAGGCAATTAGAAGAAAGTACTTCAGCAGACCTACGAGAACAGATGGTGGTGCGTACATTGTTCGGAGGCGTTTTCTGGGTGCTTTGGTGTAATGGGCCTATGACGTCCTGATGGCTCGTCACAGAGTAATAACGTAACTATAATTTATTCAGTTTGTTAGCGCTATTACCTTAGTTTCTGTAAAAATATCTCCACAACGGTGGAAAGCATGTAATACACAATTATCAAAACGTACAAAAACAAAACAGAATAATGCAACAACCGTCCGATGAAAGAGGTATATTTTTCTCATAGTGTTTTCGTATGTTCTGTTAGAGTACAGTTACAGTACGTAACAAAAGCAAAACTGTTCGGTTTCAGGAACTGTTCAAAATGTTGACCAACGTGGTGAGTTCAGAGTTACGGTGACAGAATCCCAGAAGTTTGGTGTACTACTTCCGCACATGGGACAATTGTGCCAACCAGGACGGCCGAAATCTCGTAAACTAGGCTTTTCAAGGGTCTTCAGAAGAAGGCCACTGGAATAAAGCTGACGATCATATCGGCCATAGAACAAGAACGTCGTGTCCAATCCATTGTTGTCCAAAAGAAATGCAAGGGTCGTCAGTCATGCTTGGGTATCTCGTTCTGTAGAGCACTTGCCCACGGTAGGCAAAACTCCCGACTTCGAGAATCGTCAGGCGCACAGTTTTAATCTGCCAAGAAGTTTCATATCAGCGCACAATCCGCTGCAGAGAGAAAACTTCATTCTGGAAACATCCCCCAGGCTGTGGCTAAGCCGCGTCTCCACAATATCCTTTCTTCCAGGAGTGCTAGTCCCTCAAGTTTCGCAGGACAACTTCTGTGAAGTTGGGAGGTAGGATACGAGGTACTGGACGGAAATAAAGCTGTGAGGATGGCACGTGAGTCGTGCTTGGGTAGCACAGTCGATAAAGCACTTGTCAGCGAAAGGCAAAGGTCCCGAGTTCGAGTTTCGATCGGTCCAGGGTATAGTTTTCATCTGGCAGGGAGTTTCATATCAACACACACTCCGCTGCAGAGCGAAAATTTCAGTCTGGAAATGCAGTAAATTTGGAACGCGCGGAGGCCAGGGTGTTCAAAATGTTCAAATGTGTGTGAAATTTTATGGGACTTAACTACTAAGGTCATCAGTTCCTAAGATGGTTCAAATGGCTCTGAGCACTATGGGACTTAACATCTGAGGTCGTCAGTCCCCTAGGACTTAGAACTACTTAAACCTAAGTAACCTAAGGACATCACACACATCCATGCCCTAGGCACGATTCGAACCTGCGACCGTAGCGGTTCCGCGACTCCAGACTGAAGCACCGAGAACCGCTCGGCCACTCCGGCCGGCATCAGTCCCTAAGCTTACACACTAATTAACCTAAATTATCCTAAGGAAAAACACACACACACACCCATGCCCGAGGGAGGACTCGAACCTCCGCCGGGACCAGCCGAGACCAGGGTGCCTTATACCAAACTCTGACGGCACAACTGCACACGACACCCTTCGTCTTCATGTATTATCTTGTATGCGCCAGTACCATTGTATCATTTTACTACAATGCTCATGCAACTGTCCGTGTGACGTTGAGGTGCAGCCGTGTCCAGCAAGGTACCCGGACCTGCCCCGATAGAACACATGTTGGAACAGGTCGGACGCCTACTCCATCTCAATGCCAGTTTCCAGGATGTCAAGGACTAGTGACAACAACTGTGTGCTAGTTTGCTTCGGGAGAGGACGTAGATGGTTTATGACGCCCAGACGGGTTGCAACGTCATACTGCCAAGTTCTTTGTAAATTTGGCACAATGTTCTAATCATCGAATACCATCTCTTACTCTTTCAAACGGTGAAGTTTAATTTCGTTTCCGCCTCTTCTTCTGGGTGCTTTACTTCTTTTCTCAAGCAGTGTATGTGTCTCTTATTTCAACCTCTTATGTACACTCTCTGTCTGGTTGGTACAGGAAACAAGCTGCTATAAAGTGATCAGACAGTGCGAGTTAGAGTCGTATGTAGTGAAGTAAACGCCGTGCTATGAGCCATCCACAATTTTTTTCCATCTTGTTGCGGTGTAAGTGCTACTGTTCGGCTGCAGACCTCCCTTTTAACCGTTGCTAAGCCGCCCTTGGAGAAGAAAGTGACAGTGGATGATGTGGCGCTTGCAGCTTGCGGCAAGACGGAGCAGGGCGAGTGGCGGTGGATGGTGGCGCTGATCCGCTACGGCGAGGAGCACTTCTGCGGCGGCGCGCTCATCTCGGAGACGCACGTGCTCACCGCCGCGCACTGCATCGAGCCGTGAGTACCGCGCCGCTCCGCTGCTGCGTCTCGCCTACCGGCCACCACACTCTCCAACATGGACAGATGTGGACAGATGGCGGTCTGCGCTAAGCACTGCAACAAAGCTACGATCTGGGCAGCTCTTGTAGATTGTTAGCAGATACTATCTACTAAAGTCATCAGAAGATCAATACGAATCGCGAAATGATTTAGACAAGATACCTGCAGAGCGCGAAAAGTGGCAATTGACCCTAAACAATAAAAAGTGTGAAGTCCTCCACGTGAGTACTGAAAAACTCCATTTACATTTCGGTTACCTGATAAATAACACAAGGGCTTCCGTCCTCGTCACTCCATTCCACCGTCATCCAGGCTTGCTTCAGTACCTCATCCCTCGACACCCTCCGAAGTTCCTCAAACAAACATCCACCTCCATAAAACCTACACACCACCTAAGATCCCACGATATCCTTACTCCTGGGAGTCTACAAAAATTCAACACCTCATTCATCTGCGTAAACATATTTATCAAATTGAGGCTGAAGCTCTTTTGTCCGTGTTTGCTTTAACAGTACATATGATTTTGGATGGGGTCCGCCTTTAGCAAAACATTATTTTGTTTTATGTCCCAAACATGTTTCGCTGCAGTTGCAGCATCATCAGTGGGCTTTTATTTTATGGTTGTAAAACACAAAGAATGTTATATAAAAACATAATACCTCAGAAAAACCACGTGCTAAAAAGGTATGTGTTCTTCAAAAAGCCGGCCGGTGTGGCCGAGTGGTTCTAGGCGCTACAGTCTGGAACCGCTCGACCGCTATGGTCGCAGATTCGAATTCTGCCTCGGTCATGGATGTGTATGATGTCCTTAGGTTAGTTAGGTTTAAGTAGTTCTAAGTTGTAGGGGACTGATGACCACAGCAGTTAAGTCACACAGTGCTAAGAGCCATTTGAGCCATTTTTTCTTAAAAAAATTGTAATTAGTATTTTAAGAACTAATATCTACACGTGTACAAACAGTAAAAATCATTCTTTATGTTTTACAGCCATAAAATAAAAGCTCACTGATGACACTGCATCTGCAGTGAAACATGTTTGGGATATAAAACAAAACTGTGTTTTGCTAAAGGCGGACCCCATCCATAAACACATGTACACCTATTTACCTATTAACCAAGGCAGCTCTCCATCTTTATTTTGTGAAAATATTCATTTTTTAATGACGTGTAAAAATTTCAATACGTTTTAGACATTTTAAGATCGTTTGCCTGAAGAGCGGCGAAAACAAAAATAAATAAATACAAGGCGTGTTTTTTAAGTAAGGTCCGTTTTGTCGCAAACACTAGTATTTCGCGCGCATACCGCAACGAGCGCGTGCGTCGTGTATCGGAGTGCCTCTGGAACAAGTGTGCTCAATTTCAACTCTGTAGCTAACCTGTACGGTTCTGTTCTGTGCTTTCAGAATGTTTAAGACTATCAACTCGCCCGCCACGTGTGAGGTTTGCTCAGTGATACGGTTTTTGTCAGCACGGAACCTGTCTGTTGCAGAAATTCATCGACAGATTTGCGAAGTGTACGGTGATACTGTTACGAGTGAAAGCAAAGTGCGTAAGTGGGTACGAGAATTCAAAGATGGCCGTGACAACGTCCATGATGAGGACCGCTCCGGTCGCCCTTCTTTGATAACAGACGATTTGGTGTCTTCAGTTGAAGCAAGGATTCGTGAAAACAGGCGCTTCACAACTCAAACGAATTTCCTGACCTGTCGACATCAGTGCTTTACAGCATTGTTTCTGAACACCTTAAGTTTAGTAAACTGTGCTTCCGTTGGGTCCCGAAACTCCTAACAGAGGACCACAAAAAAACAAAGATCTGAGTGTGAAATTAAGCTCTTGACTCATTATCACGAAGAAGGTGACGGCTTCTTGAGTCAGATCGTAACTGGAGACGAAACATGGGTTTCGCGTATCACGCCCGAATCAAGGCAACAGAGCATGGAATGGAGACACACACACTCGCCTGTAAAGGTGAAGGCCAAAGAGAAAACGGCAGTGATCTCTTCGTTATCGGAGCAGGCGGCAAGTTTTTATGAAGAGGGTGTTTTAAAATTGGTTGTGAGGTATGATACATGTTTGAACAAACTTGGCAACTATGTCGAAAAATAGAGTGAAGTATGTACTTTCTGAAAATAAATTTGCTTTTTTGAAATAACCTTTCATTGTGTACTTATGTTCAAATGGACCTTACTTAAAAAACACGCCTCTTAACACAAATGTAAGGTTGTAGACTTTAATAAATACAAGCGGTTAGAAACAATATAAACTGGAACCATTACACAGAAAATGAAAATATTGGATGGAAGATGAAGCAAAGGTCGAGTTTTGACAGAACACTTGGAAGCTGCAACAAATCTACTACGTTTGTCCGTCCTCTTCTTTTACTGTGCTGTATAGGATCTTTACAGGCAGGCCTGGCGGAGGATATCGAGGAAGTTCAAAGAAGGGCTGCTGTATTATCGCGAAATGTCATGCATATTATAAGCGACTTGGAATAGCATTCATAAAACAAAGGTGTTTCTCATTGCAGCTAGATCTTACCACGAAAATTCAATCCCCAAATTTCTCCACCGAATGCGAAAATATTTTATTAGCTCCTACCTACATAATGAGAAATGAGTCTCGTAAGAAAATGAGAGATATCAGAGGTCCCTCGAAAAGATTTAAGTGTATATTTTCCCCAATTGCTAATCTAGAATGTGTGTGGTCATCAGTTAATACCGATTCACTCTGTTACAGATAATAATCACTATTCACTAGAAACAAGTTCAAAATGATTCAAATGGCTCTGAGCACTATGCGACTCAACTTCCGAGATCATCAGTCGCCTAGAACTTAGAACTAATTAAACCTAACTAACCTAAGGACATCACACACATCCATGCCCGAGGCAGGATTCGAACCTGCGACCGGAGCGGTCACGCGGTTCCAGACTGAAGCGCCTAGACCGCACGGCCACACCCGCCGGCCTACAGAAACAAGTCGGGAACAGCACGAAAAACAATAATTAAGTCTCTAACATGACAACATTTTCGCCATTGACTATAATTACTGTTTATTTTTCACTTGCCATTTTCGTCTATTCCGCCACTGTCAAGTGGTAGCTGCAAGGAACAGGAGACAGTTACATACAAAGTTGTCAAAACTATCGGCCTATATCTCTTATATCGAATTGTAGAATTCTTGAACACTTTATATGTTCGCTTATTATGACATTTCTGAAGACTGAAAATCACCTGTGTAGGAATCATCATGTGAAACCCAGCTTGCTCTGTTCCTCCACGAGGCCCAGAAAACAGTAGACGCCGACGACCAGGTAGATGCCGTGTTCCTTGACTTCCGGAAGGCGTTCGATACAGTTCCCCACTGCTGTCTAATAAACGAAATACGAGAGTACAGAATATCAAACCCGCTGTGTACCTGGACTGAAGAGCTTCTAGCAAACAAAAATAGGACCATCACTTTCCACAGTATATATAAATGTCCAAGGCGATAACACAGAAAATTCAGTGAGTATTCAAGGGTGATGTTGTTGTACACACAGAAGTCACGTCAGTATAAAACTGTAGCGAAATACAAGAAGACCTGCAGACCGCCGGCGCTTGGTACTGAGATTGGCAAAAGATCCTTAATAAAAACTGGGGTAATGTATCCCATATAAATAGGCAGACATACCCGTTATTGTATGGTTACATGATTGAAGAACGAATGCTGGAAGCAGTTACGTTCATAAAATGGGTAGATGTATGTGTATGGAGCTATTTAAAGTGAAGCAAACATATAGATCTAATCGCAGGTAAGACAGATGCAGACAAAGATTCATTGGCAGAATCATCAGGAAATGTAGTCCACCCATAGTGGAAGTAGCTTACAAAACACTCGTTCGACCTATACTTGAATATTGCTCGTCAGTCTGTGGTCCGCACCACGTCTGCAGGTCTGCAGGTCTTCTACGATTTCGCTACAGTTTTATACTGACGTGACTTCTCTGTGTACAACAACATCACCCTTGAATACTCACTGCATTTTCTGTGTTATCGCCTTGGACATTTATATATACTGTGGAAAGTAATGGTCCTATATTACTTTTACTTCTAAAGATTTCTCTCCATTATGAATGACGTACTATGTTTTGTTTGCTAGAAGCTCGTCAGTCCAATCACACAGCGGGTTTGATAGACGAAGTACAGAATATCCAAATAAGAGCAGCTCGTTTCGTTAGAGCTTCATTTACACTAGTGGCCATTAAAATTGCTACACCACGAAAATGACGTGCTACAGACGCGAAATTTAACCAACAGGAAGAAGATGCTGTGATATGCAGATGATTAGCTTTTCAGAGCATTCACACAAGGTTGGCGCCGGTGGCGACACCTACAACGTGCTGACATGAGGAACGTTTCCAACCGATTTCTCATACACAAACAGCAGTTGACCGGCGTTGCCTGGTGAAACGTTGTTGTGATGCCTCGTGTAAGGAGGAGAAATGGGTACCATCACGTATCCGACTTTGATGAAAGTCGGATTGTAGCGATTGCGGTTTATCGCATCGCGACATTGCTGCTCGCGTTGGTCGAGATCCAATGACCGTTAGCAGAAAACGGAACCGGTGGATTCAGGAAGGTAATACGGAACGCCGTGCTGGATCCCAACGGCCTCGTATCACTAGCAGTCGAGATGACAGGCATCTTATCTGCATGGCTGTAACGTATCGTGCAGCCACGTCTCGATCCCTTAGTCAACAGATGGGGACATTTGCAAGACAGGAACCATCTGCACGAACAGTTCGACGATGTTTGCAGCAGCATGGACTATCAACTCAGAGACCATGGCTGTGGTTACCCTTGACGCTGCGTCACAGACAGGAGTGCCTGCGATGATGTACTCAACGACGAACCTGGGTGCAGGAATGGAAAAACGTCATTTTTTCGGATGAATCCAGGTTCTGTTTACAGCATCATGATGGTCGCATCCGTTTTTGGCGATATCGCGGTGAACGCACATTGGAAGAGTATATTCGTCATCGCCATACTGGCGTATCACCCGGCGTGACGGTAAGGGGTGACATTGGTTACACGTCTCGGTCGCCTCTTGTTCACATTGACTGCACTTTGAACAGTGGACGTTACATTTCAGATGTGTTACGACCCGTGGCAATACCCTTCATTCGATCCCTGCGAAACCCTACATTTCAGCAGGATAATGCACGACCGCATGTTGCAGGTCCTGTACGGGCCTTTCTGGATACAGAAAATGTTCGAGTGCTGCCCTGGCCAGCACATTCTCCAGATCTCTCACCAACTGAAAACGTCTGGTCAATGGTGATCGAGCAACTGGCTCGTCACAATACGCCAGTGACTACTCTTGATGAAGTGTGGTATCTTGTTGAAGCTGCACGGGCAGCTGTACCTGTACACGCCATCTAAGCTCTGTTTGACTCAATGCCCAGGCGTATCAAGGCCGTTATTAGGGCCAGAGGTGGTTGTTCTGGGTACTGATTTCTCAGGATCTATGCACCCAAATTGCGTGAAAATATAATCACATGTCAGTTCTAGTATAATATATTTGTCCAACGAATACCCGTTTATCATCTGCGTTTCTTCTTGGTGTAGCAATTTTAATGGCCAGTAGTGTAGTAAGCACGAAAGCGACACGTTATGTGGTCATCCAACGCCAATGGCCGACGCTGCAAGGGAGACATGCTGAATCACCGTGTGATTTATTCTTAAAGTTAGGGGATTGTATTTCCTGGAAAATTCAACCAATGTACCGCTTCCCGTACGTATATCTTGCGAAAAGACCATGAAGGTAAAATGAGAGAGACTCGAGCCTACAAAGAGGCTTACCAGTAATCATTCTACCCGCGAACCATTCGCGACTGGAACAGGAGAAGGAGAAAGTGACAGTGTTGCTCAAAGAACACGCCGCGACGCAGCTTGAGGTGGTTTGCGGAGTATGGATGCAGGTGTAGACAAAATGACAGAATTGCAAGCAATGACGGTTTATTAGTACAATGACCAGGTGAAAACGTACTCGACGTGTGTGAGGACAAGTTACCAAACGACCGAGTCACAGGCGTATGGTAAGAAAGCATGACTTACGTCAGGTTGATATCCTGTCCACACGCACGTCAAAAAAGTTTTTACTTATTTATTGTACTAAAAAAGAGTCACGGCCTTTAATTTTGCCGTTTTTTGTCAATGTTGTGAAAAATGTACTGTCAAAAACCGATTACTTATTCATTGTACTAAAAAGCAGTCACGGCCTTTAATTTTGCCGTTTTTTGTCAATGTGAAAAATTTACAGTCCGTTCCTTGCAGCTACAGCGTGACAAGTGTACTGAAACCGAAATTTGGCGAATATTGGAAACTAAAAAATAATTACAAGCGATCACATTGTCATTTTTAGAAATTTTGAATGACTGTGGTACATTCCCGAAGGATATTAAAAATTAGGATTCTCGGGCAGGTATTTGAACATTTAAGAACTAGACATTTTTCTAAAATGTAAACTTTCACGGTGGGAAATGCCACAATTAATAAAATATTCCGGGCTATTACGGCGTGTCGGATGATTTCACATTAAAACCCAACAAAAATCAAAAACCAGAAGAAAAAGAAGTGACAAAAAAATGACTAGAAGAGCACAAGGGCAACTGAAGAAGGGGAGAGATTGACAGAGCAGCTGTTGCGGAACACGCTTTGAAAGAAAGAGACCACCCGATTGATTTTGATAAGTCTCAAGTACTGGCAGTCGCAAGCGGGTACCATGAAAAGCTGTACAGAGAGGCCATAGAGATTACAAAACACCCCGGGAATTTCAGTGGGAAGGAGGAGGGCGTGAAATTGAATGACATCTGGATCCCGTGGCTGAATAAGATGTGTTCCAGTCTTTCACCATTGGGTGACAGCAACAGCTCACGACGGCAAGCACAACGGCCAGTTGCGTCCGGGTATTCAAAGCATGTGACGTCACACCACTGCGCGGGAGCACTAGTAAGCGGAATTTTGCTGGAGTCAGTAGCGAGCCAGGGTGTGAATCGGACACTCAAAGAAACTACGATCCCCCTTGAAAATATCCTCTGCAGATGGGAACGAAACTTTTGGTTTCAGTGTCAAGTCCATCGAATCACGGCATAATAACACGGAATATTTTATTACTTTAGATGTTTTTATATACTTGTAAATTAATTTCATTTTCAAAAGTTCTCCCTAAATGCAGAGAAATGCCGTGGAGCAACTACTCCTTTGCTCCTTTCTTCCTCATTGTCTTGGCCAGCTTCCTGTATTTTAATTTTCTAGAGAACCGCAAAAGGAAAAGGACAGCGAGTGATGCATACTCATAACGGCAAATGTTCCCTATTCCAAAACATTATATGAAAACTCCTTGTCACAATACTCGAAGTCTATTATCAATTCCTCACCTGGCTGTTACAGCATCCTGCAAACCTGATGTGTCCTCCGATGGCAGGTAATTAACTTCACCATCCATGAAATCGGACTATCCAAATTTCTTTGCTCTCATAACCACGTGAGACACCTTAGCGGCTGGTGCATATCTGTACAGCTTAATGCTCGGTAGTCCGGGGGAAAGCTACTGCCGAGCGGTCTAAGGCGCTGCAGTCAAGTACTGTGCGGCTGGTCCCGGCGGAGGTTCGAGTCCTCCCTTGGTCATGGGTGTTTGTGTTTGTCCTTAGGATAATTTAGGTTAAGCAGTGTGCAAGCTTAGGAGTTAGCAGTTAAGTCCCATAAGATTTCACACACATTTGAACGTTTTTGGAAAGCTACTGCTGGTCAGCTGGACGCCAAGGCCGCACTTGCACTTTATTACGGTGTCCATAACGTCTACTAAGCATTTACTAAGAATTTGTATTGATATGAACAGCTGAACACCAATTTCTTCCTCATTACTGCTAACAACTGAGGCTTAAAGTGTGAAGAATATTACGAATTTCATGTTAGAAACAGAACTGTATAGTAAGGTCTCAGTCGAATGGCAGCTTCTCGTCTATCAAATCGCAAATTACATTTGCGCGAAACTACATTTGCACATACATCCAACAGCAAAACACAGACTACTAGCACTCACAACGTCGGATCCATCTTACTTGGTAGAAATTATTCTACCACACCAACAGATTCAGTACATTTCTTTAATTCTCTTGTATCTCTTTCATTATATCTTTCTTTCTATCGTAAGTAGTAGACACAATAAATTCTAACCCATTCAGTAACTGACGTTCACAGCAATAGCCGGCCGGTGTGGCCGGGCGGTTCTAGGCGCTTCAGTCTGGAACCGCGTGACCGCTACGGTCGCAGGTTCGAATCCTGCCTCGGGCATGGATGTGTGTGATGTGTGTGTTTAAGTAGTTCTAAGTTCTAGGGGACTGATGACCACAGATGTTAAGTCCCATAGTGCTCAGAGCCATTTTTTTTTCACAGCAATAAGTAGGAAAAGAACAGTCCAATGAAACGTAAATTTTCATGACCAGGAAAGTCACACTTATTAAAATGTTCTGTGCTATTTTCCCATGGTCGAATGAATTTCTTGCAGAAATATATCGCTGCGTACTAGATGCAGAGGGCATCTATAAAAGAGGGGGAGGGAGGGGTTGAAGTTTCTATGAAGTCCCTATTCACATCCTAACTCGCTACTGAATTAATTAAACTTTTGTTGCCGTTTAATCCCTCGCAGAGGCAAGACGTCACATGTTTTAGAAAAAACTGAATGGTATCTAAACTGAAAAGCCAAAGAAACTCGTACACCTGCCTAACATCGTGTAGCACCCCCCACCCCACCCCCACCCCCCACCCCCCGAGAGAACGCAGAAGTCATCAGGCAGCACGATGTTGCATGGACTTGACTAATCTCTAAAATAGTGCTGGGGGAAACTGACACCATGAATCCTGCAGGGCAGTCCACAAATCCATAAGAGTACGAGGGGTGGAGATCTCTTGCAAACAGCACTTCTGTAGCCACTCTCTACCAATTCTGTACGTGTGGGGTGTCGCATTGTCCTGCTGGAACTGCCCAAGTCCGTCAGAATGCAGAATGGACATGAATAGATGCAGATGATCAGAGAAGATGTTTACGTACGTGCCACCCATCAGAGTTGTATCTAGACGTACCAGGGGTCCCATATCACTCCAACTACACATGCCCCACATCATTACAGAGCCTCCAGCAGCTTTACATTCCCCTGCTGACATGCAGGGCCCATGGATTCATGAGGTTGTCTCCATCCGCTCGATACAATTTAAACGAGACTTGTCCGACCAGGCAACATGTTTCCAGACATCAACAGTCCAATGTCGGTGTTGCCAGGCCCAGGCGAGGCGTAAAGCTTTGTGTCGTGCAGTCATCAAGGATACACAACATCGCTTTGGTTCACTCCGAGACGCCTGGACACTTCCCTTGTTGAGAACCTTTCCTGGCACAAAGTAACAATGCGGACGCGATCGGCCCGCGGTATTGACCGTCTAGGCCTTGTTGAACTACAGACAACACAAGCCGTGTGCCTCCTTCCTGGTGGAATGACGAACTGATCGGGTGTCGGAGCCCCTCCGTCTAATAGGCGCTGCTCATGCGTGGTTGTTTACATCTTTGGACGGGTTTAGTGACATCTCTGAACAGTCAAAGGGACTGTGTCTATGATACAATATCCACAGCCAACGTCTATCTTCAGCAGTTCTGGGAACCGGTGTGTTGCAAAACTTTTTTTGATGCGTGTATATAACATTCCAATATTATATAAATAGTGGATAATGGACTTTGGGAGTTGTCTTCTTCTATAGCAATCTTACGTGTTTCAAGTCAGCACAGTAATACTGAAATGATCAGCTCCGAAAAAGGCCGTTTGTCGTCGATCCCACAATAATGTGTGTTTCAGGCCATTACAACCTACTGCGGCCTCGACTTACTGTCAGGTGTGTCCACTGCAAAGGGAAACGAGCAAAAAATGGCATTATAAGAACAGTGCTTCGACGCATTGCTAATATTATGAAGTGTGACAGTGGTGCTCTGAACTAACTGATACAGGGTGCAAATAAATTGTTCACATAACCGTCAGTCAGTTACTGCAAATTAAAATATCCGTAGGGTACCTTTTTCGGCCATTTTCAGATATGTTGTCCAGTGAAACGAACCAAATACATTAGTACTGGGGTATGTAGATTTATACAAATTAGTATACTGGCAGAACAATAACTCATCCATGTTTGCAGCGTATTGTTCAAAACAGACTGTATCCTCTGGAAATTTCAAATTAATGTGGATACCACCACGCGGAACAGTGGCTATCAATTGGATAATGCATCTGTCTATTTTTTCCTCCATTGTCACTCAGTTCTCTGCAGCATAGGAATCTAGGATGCGCTTAGCTTGAGGATATCTTCGTTCTTGTTGAAACTATGGTCACGTTTGGGTATTTCTATGGCTCTCTGAAGAAACAGACTTGGCATCTCTTCTCCACAGTGAGCACCCGCGTATCGGCAGATCTTATCTTGTGGTCGGCCTCACATACCACGTGCGCCAACCACAGCCTAACCTACAATACTGTTTATGTTCGATGATTCTGGTGCTGATAGATCGGTCGATCACTTCAACAGAGACTTCAGTGCATGTACACGTCATACGGTATTCTCCCGACAGCGTGAACTGAAAAAAATTTGTGGTAAGGACTATGGGACCGAACTGCTGAGGTCATCGGTCCCTAGGGTTACGCACTACTTAATCTAACATAAACTAACTTATGCAAGGGACAACACACACAAAACCATTCCCGAGGGAGGACTCGAACCCCCGACGGGGCGAGCAGCGCAAACCGTGACAAGCCCCCTTGACCGCACGGCTACCCCGCCCAGCCGTGAACTGAAAACCAACACACAGGGACGTTGCCTACACAAACTTTCAATCACCACCCGAGCCAGGAAAGACGTATGATTAATACTTACTGACGCATGCTAGATACTTGGCGATACTTGGGTATCTCAAGTACATTTTTCGGTATAGTTCGACCTACACACCTACTTTCAACAGTTTCGAGTTGTTCGACTGATTTTAAAATAATTTCAGCTGTACACGAATTTCAGACAACTCGTTCAGAATCAGAAAATATCATTCACAATGATGTTCCACTCCAATCAAAGAACATAGATTCTCACCAAGAATCACTGGGAGCGAAAATGAAAAGTCTGTGACAACAGTAGATAAAAATTAAATTTTGCATCACAATTTATTGTAATACCTCGGAGATTTAAAAAGAAATGTCATTGCAGTGAAATTTTTTTGACAGTTTCATTGGAAGAAGAAATATCCGTTTCGAACTTTCTGCCATACATGTGGCTTTATTGCGCGTACACGGTGAAGAGACCATTTATAAATCAACAAAGAAGATCAGAGAGTATCACAGATTGGAAAAAAACAATGAAATCCACTCGCAGTGTCTGGTATATACCGCATAACGTGAACATGTGGAAAAGTATGTGTTGTAATGACCAAATTATCCACCAATACCAGAATCATCGAACGCACACTGGAATGACAAAAGTCATGGAATACCTCCTAATATCCTGCAGGACCTTCTTTTGCTTGGCATAGTGTAGCATCTAGATGTGGCATGGGCTCAACAAGTCGTTGGAAGTACGCTGCAGAAATACTGAGCCATGCTCCCTCTATACCCGTCCATAATAGCGAAGGTGTTGCCGGTGCAGATTTTGCGTCCCATAAGAGTTCAATGGGATTAATTTCGGGCGAACTGGGTGGCCAAACCGTTCGCTCGAACTGTTCAGAATGTTCTTCAAACCAGTTGCTAAAAATTATTGGCCTGGTGACATGTTTGGGAACATGAAATCCATGAATGGCTGCAAATGGTCTCCAAGTAGCCGAAAATAATACTTTTAGGTCAATGATCAGTTCAGTTGGGCCAGAGGACCCAGTCCATTCGTTGCAAACACAACCCACGCCATTACGGAGCAACCACCAGCTTTCACTGTGCTTTGTTGACAACTTTGGTTCATGGCTTCGTGGGATCTGCGCCACACTCGAACCTTACCATCGGCTCTTACCACCTGAAATAGTGACTCATCTGACCAGGCCACATTTTTCCACTCGTCTAGGGTCTAACCGATACGGTCATGAGCCCACGAGAGGCGCTACGGGTGATGTCGTGATAGCAAAGGCTCTGAAGTTGGTTGTCTGCTGCCATAGCCCATTAACGTCAAATTTTGCCGCACTGTTCCAACGGATACGTTCGTCGTACGCCCAACGTTGACTTCTGTGGTTATTTCACGCAGTGTCGATTGTCTGTCAGCGTTGACAACTCCGCACAAACGCCGCTGCTCTCGGTCGTTAAATGAAGGTCGTTGGCCACTGCGTTGTCCGTGTTGGGAGGTAATCCTGGAATTTGGTAATCTCGGTTCTCGGCACGCTCTTGACACTGGAGATCTCGGAATACTGAACTCTCTAACGATTTACGGAATGAGATGTCCCATGCGTCTAGCTCCAACTACCATTCCGCCTTCAAAGTCTGTTAAATCCAATGTGCGACCATAACCACGTCGGAAACACTTTTCATAAGAATCACGTAAGTGCAAATGACAGCCTCGCAATGCACTGATTACCTGTACCTTATGCACGCGATGCTATCGCCGGCTGTATATGTGCTTATTGCTACCCCATGATTTCCGTCACCTCAAGGTAAACGCTATTGTGTTCTGGAAGTGGAGGAGTCGGCCGTGGCTCAAACGCGCAATGCGACTCTAGCCACATATTGAAATTCAGCGATACGCAGATTCTCGATGTAGAGAAGTGCTTCCACGCCTGTTTGTTCATGGATGCCATAGAAATTCACAAAAATGACAGTAGTTTCATCAAGAAGGAAAAAAGTCTCAAGTTAAACGGATCCTGAATTGCCAGGCTGCAACGAAAGACCGTTACAGCTAGCAAGGGGAGAACCACAATGGTAATGACCAGCCCTCAGATGTTGGCGCAATGGTTACACACATGGTGATTCAGCTGCCGCTACCGATGGGTTGTATGCAACCTGCAATGCCTTCAAATACCACACACAAAATTTTCATGTCCTCTCGCCACATAAGTGCAAATTTTAGTCCTACAGAAAAAAAAAGAATTGGACCCTTCTGTAGGAAATATAAGGTAGCTACATTTTGTACTGGAATACATTTTCGCTAGAGGCCATAGTTTTCTAATTATTCAAGAAAAACATCCAAATGTGACCTTCAAATGCGTTTTTCTTGACTACATCGAAAACCGTAGCATTGGGCGAAAACGTATGCCTGTACAAACTCAAACGACATTAAATTTCCTACGAAAAGATCCTGTTTATTTATTCTGTAGGACCAATAGTTTGCACGTTGTGAGCGAGAGAATATGAAGATCTTGCGGGTGGTTTTTGAAGGTGTTGCAGGTTTCATAAAACTCATTGGTATGGGCAGCTGAATCACCGAATTTAATCTACAGACACAGGCTAGAGTCCAGTTCGCCACCAGCACTGGAGGATGAATCGCTGACAATACTAGCCACTCTTGTTGGCGAAACTCGAGAAAACTCGTTAAACCAACAACGGCCAAAGATTCCAGAACGAACATATCCTTCACTGAAGTCTGAACAAATTGAAAATGTCAGAAAGAGAGAAAGTAATGGTCGTTTCTGTTTTCATAGGCATAAACTGACCGACATCACAGTACGCTTGGGAGAGTACGACCTGGACCGGCGCGACGAGACCCGTGCCGTCGACCTCCGCGTCGTGGAGGCCACGATGCACCCGCGCTACGACCGCTCCACCTACGAGAACGACGTCGCGGTTCTGCGCCTGCGCCGCAGAGCTGCCTTCAACTCCTACGTCATGCCCGTCTGTCTACCGGCCATCGACGAGGGCTTCGTCAATAGGACAGCCTACGTCACTGGTGAGGCAGATGCGTATCTCTCTCTCTCTCTCTCTCTCTCTCTCTCTCTATATATATATATATATATATATATATATATATATATATATAAAGATACTAGAATCAAAATTTATAGGATGATGTAATCTAAGAGAGCAAGGGCGTCAACTAACGGCAAAGTATCCAGAGAAGCTGGAGTGTTCTACTAGTGGTGCACTGAAAAATCTACTGCATGCACTAGTGCCAATATTTTAGAAGAATATCAATGGGGGAACAAATATTGTAATAACCTTTTGTATTAAATCGTATAAGACAGCGCAGTAAATGCCGCCGAAAGAGTGTAGACCACTCAGAATAATACTCTCTCTCTCTCTCTCTCTCTCTATCTATCTATGAACATTTACATCTGCGCTATCTTATACGAGCTTGCTCAGCAACAAACAAAAATACTTGCAGAGACATTAATAGTATAAGATGTGCTTAATTTTAATTAGCCGGCCGAAGTGGCCGTGCGGTTAAAGGCGCTGCAGTCTGGAACCGCAAGACCGCTACGGTCGCAGGTTCGAATCCTGCCACGGGCATGGATGTTTGTGCTGTCCTTAGGTTAGTTAGGTTTAACTAGTTCTAAGTTCTAGGGGACTAATGACCTCAGCAGTTGAGTCCCATAGTGCTCAGAGCCATTTGAACCATTTTAATTGACGTTGATGAACTGGGCCGTGAGCTGAATGAAGTTTGACGCTCACCTCAGAGAATACTTTCTCTCTCTCTCTCTCTCTCTCTATCTATGAACATATACATTTGCGCTATCTTATACTGCTCAGAAGCTCTCAACGTTAGTTGACGTTGTTATATTCTACTGTTAGTTGCTAGAAGCGCACTACCTGTACTATAAAATACGGCTGAGAACGAACGCTTGATTTGGGCCGCATGCTGCACGCGGGCTGCAGTTTGATGACCACTGATGCAGGATCACTGTCTTAAGAGTATTCTGTTTTTTTATTAATCGAGACTCGAAACTTTTTGAGAAATTTTGATAGTTTACGAGTTCCGTACTAAATCGATACTTGTGACCTATCTTTGTGTATTCTATTGGTCACAGTAGTGGTACATCGCTTCGTAAAACTATTTTCTCTCAAATCGAATATTTATTTATGTGATTGTCGCAATAAATTTTTGTAATCGAAAATTATATTATGCCACAGCTGGTTGCTATGAAATTTATTGTTTCTACCTGTTTCTGATGTAACTAATCATTAGCACTATCAGCCTCAATCAGTTTTTCAATTACAATAGATGAATAGGTACATGCATGACGTTCCATTTCACTCTACTTAACGTCGAAAACATGTGTTTCGAGAAACACTGCAAGCCGTGCGATACCAAATTTCCTTACAATCTTGAAAGATCTGACGGTTGATTAATTTTCGACGAACATATTCAAAATCCGGACGTCCTGTACAACTGAAGTTCGCTTCATTTTTATTTTTATCTGCTGTTGTACACTTTTTATTTTAGCTCCTATTGAATGTAAGTAAGTCTCCTTATTTACAAGCTTGGGATGTACGTTCTTTGATTTTAACTGTTATGGAATACCATTGCGAATGATATTTTCGAATTTGGAACGAACTGTCTAAAGTTCGTGCACATGTTGTTTTTACGTCAGTCGAACAACTCTAAAGTGTTGAAAGTAGGTGTACTGAGGGAGCTATTCCGAAAAACATACTTGAGGTTCCCGAGTATTGCAAGTACAGTATATCTACTCCCATGGATGCTGTTTTCTCTGCAGAAAAGTCTGGTCCGCAGCTCACGTGTCTACTTGACTGTTAGTAGCTTGTTAGTGGGAGAACTAGGTACGTTGCACAAGGGAAGCAGTGTAAGAGGAGAGCAGGAATTGAGGGCATTGGGTGCAACAAATTATTATTATTGTCCACATCCGAATAAACGATGTTTGCTGTCTATGTTCTGATATCATACTAGGTTCTTTCCAACGGTTGGCAAAGAAGGTAAAAACAACCAGTCTTGCTTGTGGCATTTCGACGAAACGCACAATCTGTAACATTGTTCCCAGCAGTGACCGTGGATCTCCGAGTTGGGGCAGAATGGAAGACCTGCACCAGACACTTTGGCTTCGACTTTCTAGGCTTGTACGACAGAGCCAAACTGATCAGAGATGAATTACACAGGAGAGACGGCTACTTTGTGTGGAAAGCAAATTTTTATTTTTTTAAATGAGAAATCTCGGGTGGTCAAGATAAACGGTGCTGCAGGGAGGTGGAAAATGGTCATATCACACTTCAAGTAAGTCCGTGAGTCGTTGAGAATAGGAAGATATTAGTGATAAATTAAGAGGCATTCGAAAAAAAACTGCTATAGCACTAGTCGGCAAACAGCAACAGAACTTTATTTCGCGAGAACACAGATTTTCTTTTTCATAAATAAAGTATAGCCACTAGTGTCTGCACCTGCAAGGAATTCATGTGACAGGAACGCAGCAACCAGACCAGTGTGCTCTGTGGTACAGTCTGGAGCAAAACCTATGATTGTAAGAGCATTATTGTTAGTCGAATTGGGTCTACGTTGTGTGGCTGATGTGCAAGACAGTAGAAGCTGACTGTCCTAAACTTTTAACCAAACGCGCTTGTGTGTTGTGTCTCACGCCCCTTTCATTTTGTACCTATTAGTGATAAGAAATCCGTTGTTAAAGGAACATGCATTGTTACTAGTCCTAAGCAGATAATCTTATAAGAATTTTGGAGCACATTCTGATAAGTCTCACGAAACAATTAAAATGTTGATTAAAATGTGCATGAATTAAGAATAAATAGCGTTCTTTTGTTAAAAATACTTACCAGTATATGAATAAGAGTAAGTCTTTTTAAGCCTATTTTATTGGCCTCTGTGTTAGACTCTACGTTTGAACCCAATACTGGGGAGAAAATTAATATTACATGCATATTGAGAGGAATAGTGTCGGAATGGCAGCTGAAATCAAAATGAGGTGTGGAGACAATGAAAAAAGCTACCGATGACATACTAGCTGGAAACCTTAGCATCAGAGAAGCAGCAGAGCACTTTTCCCTGCGTAAGAGCTCATTAGGTTAATCTTTTCATTAATCAATTGAAAGACGAGCTAATCAAACTTCTTAAACATTTAAACTTTTGCCCGTAAACAAAATAGAACTTTCAAAATTAGCTAATGATTTAGCGGAACGTTTGAATCTGGAACATCCCGGAAACTCTAGGTAATAAATTTTTTGGGGGTTCCACGAAGCGACATTCCGAAATTGCCTTACGATCAGCCAAATCTACCAGTCTTCAAAGAGCACAACGTTTCACAGAGAGCACTCAACTGTTATTTTAAAATTCTATAACAACAATGATATTACTGTTCTGTTTAATTTTCTTTTTGTGTTCACACTCCCAGTGTTTTGTGCTTCACACATTGAGTTCTGTGTTGGAAACAGTACAAACATATTGCAGTGGCCTGGTGTAATGTTAAGCGTTTTCGTGGACTTGTTGAAGAATGCTGCTTCTAGTTTCTTGCAGCGCCGATGTCTTCTGCTTGCCCGGACGCTTCTCCGAAGATTTCACTGCTAGGAAGGGGAAATTTTCACTCTCTCGCTGTCTCTCTTCTTATTTAAAAAATACGGTTCTCTTGGAATATCATTCAATGCACCAGAACTTATTTATTTCCACTTTGTACAAAAAAACAACTAAACTTTATGACGTAAGCCCACACATTACCGTGCACCCAGAATCAGTTAATTACACATTTTTGAACACAATTAATACATAAGCTTTTATCGTGGCTGACTATCCACGTTCAGTCCACGTACTCTCAACAGCAGTTCAACGTCTAATAAACAGTCACTATTTCGAGTCTCTCCATTTGTTTTTTAACTATACAATGCTACATTACTCTTTGCAGCTGGCCACGGAGCTTCCGGGCCGTATTTGCTTATTCTTGGCAGGTCGCGCTGAACACTTGCCAGCGCCGACGAGTTATCTGCCTTCTAGTTTCGCCTGCACACACAATAAATGGGTGCAGTATCCCATGCTCATTCTTACGCCCTGTTTTAAAATAACGCGTTTTCGAAACGGCTGGAACACAAGTGTCTGCCGGCCGGTGTGGCCGTGCGGTTATTGGCGCTTCAGTCTGGAACCGCGTGACTGCTACGGTCGCAGGTTCGAATCCTGCCTCGGGCATGGATGTGTGTGATGTCCTTAGGTTAGTTAGGTTTAAGTAGTTCTAAGTTGTAGGGGACTGATGACCACAGATGTTAAGTCCCATAGTGCTCAGAGCCATTTGAACCATTTTTTTTTAAAACAAGTGTCTCCCGACTTCCGTAAAATTCTGTGGGCACTACAATATCATTTTAAATACTTATTAAAATACAATTAATGATGTTGAAAAATACTTATTTTTTATTTATTTTGGTGAATTTTAGTATTAATGTGTATTTTCACCATGAAATAGTTTTATTGTAAAATGTTGATAGGACTCCTATGAACTGTGTGTCCGCCAGTGGGCCAACATCCCTTGTTGATTGAATGCGAACAACGAAACACAACACGGCAAGGCTGACAATGAAGTCAAGTAATAGGGCAGCGTTTATCTGCATCACTGGCAGCCGCGGGGCGGTAGGACTGTTTCCCTAGACCCTGACTCGCCCCTCGCAAACGTTCCTACAGCGCACAACTTTTAACTTTCTGCGCAGGCTGGGGTTCCATCCAGTTCGGCGGCCCCGGCAGCCCGGTGCTGCGGCAGGTGGGAATCCCCGTGTGGCCGCATCAGCGCTGCGAGCCGCTCTTCTCGCAGCCCATCCTGGACACACACCTGTGCGCAGGCGCATACGAGGGCGGCAAGGACTCGTGTCAGGTGAGGCACTCGCTGCACGCGACACACCAGCATGCTGCACATTTCTTCTTGAAGACATGATTATGAGAGAAATATTAATATCATACAACATGATGCAGTGATCAGTCTAAATACAGAGGGGTCCAAAAAAATGTATACACTGTTTAAAAGTCCATAACTGGCAAACTAATTGACGGAGTTGTCTCATCTTTGGTAGTGTAATGGTTTGTAGTTCCGGCAATCGCCACACAAGCGTTGTATTGCGTTGCTTTGTTTTGTCAGATGACAGTCGCCAGATAGTCAGTGTTTTGTTCTTAGTTGCACCTAGTTATTCGAGCAAACATGGCTGGCGCAAGGCTTACATTCGATGAAAGGAAGTCAGTTTTGAAGTAATATTTTAAGTACGAAAACATTAATGAGGTTCAACGGCAATGGGGAAATGAGTATCAAAGAGAGCCATCGACACGTTTAACGATTCGTCGCATTCGAGACAAATCTGAAGCCGAAGGCTGTGTTAAAGATGTACACAAACAACGATCTGGACGACCTGTAACAGTAACAAGTCCAGCTAACTCCCGTCGTGTGTTACAACAATTCACTCGCTCACCACAGAAGTCTGTGAGACATTGTGCCCGTGAAACTGGGGTGAGTCGCTCAAGTGTTCGGCGAATTTTGAATACAGCAAAGTCGAAGTGTTACATCCCACGATTGCTACACGCAATGAACGAGGACGACTCAGATCGTAGAATGAAGTACTGCGAGTGGTTTACTAACATGGTGCGCAACGATGAAGAGTTTGCAGAGATGATTGTGTGATCTGATGAGGCACAGTTCAAACTCAATGGTACAGTAAATTGCCACAATTGCATCTACTGGGCCGCCGAAAATCCGAACGTCCATGTAGACAAAGCCGTGAATTTGCCAGGAGTAAAAGCGTGGTGTGGGTTGTCTTACCGGGGCTTGATTGGGCCATTCTTCTTTCACGGCACAGTTACCGGTGAGGTGTACCTTCAGATGCTTCAGATATCCATTTTACCTGCCATCCGAGACTTGTATGGAGACGGAAGAGTTTACTCTCAACAATATGGTGCCCCATCCAACTACCAAAATCATGTTAGGGCGTATCTCGACGAAAATCTACCAGGAAGATGGATAGGCCCTAGAGGTGCTGTGGAGAATCCACCACGTTCCCCAGACCTAACTCCTCTGGACTTTTACCTGTGGGGAACACTTAAGGACGTCGGTTATCGAGACAAGCCACGCACATTGGATGAACTTCGAGGTCCATCGTGCATTCATGTGCAAATTGCAAATATCCAACTGGACACGTTGCAGTTAGTAGTTCGTGCTGTAGTTCGGCGGCATCGTTTGTGTGTGGATGTTAATGGTGACCATTTCGAACATCTACAGTGATATCTTTAAGTTGGACTTTAAGCTACACTTTCACCAAAAATGAGACAACTCCGTCAATTAGTTTGCAAGTTATTAACTTTTAAACAGTGGATACATTTTTTGGACACCTCTGTATTATGACCTGTTTTATATCGCAGAGCGTGCGCCCGATAGCGTCCCAGATCTGTTACATCAGGTTCAGACCAAGCGAACAAGGTGGTTAAAACATTAACGTGGGTTCACCACCAAGCACCTCACACCACCATAGTACGAGTCTGGCCTCGTGACACACAGAGTTATGCTGCTGTAAGATGCCAGTGCCATTGGGGAAGACACCAAGCATGCACGATTGCAGATATTCCGCAGTAATGTTCACGTACTCCACAGCTTTTATACTTGTCACGATAGACACGAAGCTAATAGCCACCACAGAAGCACAAGCTGAAATACCAACTCGCTCCGCAGGTGACAAAGAGGTTGAAAGACTGAATGATGAAATAAAGGAAATCATTCAGCTAACTAAAGGAGACAAAAATTTTATTGTCTTTGGTGACTGAATTCGGTAGTATGTACACGAAAAGAGCGAAAAACAACAGGAGTACAAGGACGATGGTAAAGAAATGAAAGAGGAAGCCTCCTGGTAGAATTTTTCACAGATCATAATTTAATTATCCCCAACATTCGGTTTAAGAATCATGAATAAGGACTGTATCATGAAACGACTTGAACACACTGGAAGGTTTTAGATTGATTATGCAGCGTATGTATCTCTCCTAAGAGTCGTCAGGCGATTTTTCTCTGGTGTCTCGGAATATATCTGGAATTTAGTTTTTGCGGTGTGTAGTTGGAGTCAGCCCAAACAAACACTACAAATGGTTGAAATGGCTCTGAGCACTATGGGACGTAACTTCTGATGTCATCAGTCCCCTAGAACTTAGAACTACTTAAACCTAACTAACCTAAGGACATCACACACATCCATGCCCGAGGCAGGATTCGAACCTGCGACCGTAGCGGTCGCGCGGTTCCAGACTGTAGCGCCTAGAACCGCTCGGCCACCTCGGCCGGCCAAAAACTATACATATTATCTTTCAAGTGACGCCCATTGTCAATGGAAAGTGTCTGTTTCTTTCCCGTTACAAATCAAAAGATCTTTAACTTGGATGCCCATTTGACAGAGCAGCCCACTTAAGTCCAGTTCTAACATGGATCGTAAAAAACGAAGAACAGACAGTACTCTAGCAGCGACTGACCAGCGCTACTTTATGGGGGTAGCAGTCCCCGCAGGCCAGAACGGCGCATTCGCTGCAGGAATACTGGTTATTCTTCGTGCTTAACTGTCCATGTTACTATATCTCGATAAAATGAGTATCGCACTAAACTAATTTAGGACCGCTCAATCGAATGGGCACTTGAGATTCCGCTTTAAAATCACTTTCTTTGAAGCGAGAAATAAATGATTTCCACCGACTCTGGGGGCACATGAAAGACGTGATGAGCACTGTTTATTTGGGCTGACTATAGAAACACATTGAAAAAACAAAATTGCAAATATCTGCCGGAACGTCAGAGAAAATGCGCCTGACGACTCTTAGAACAGACATCCGGTATGATAGTAAGACAGCGATTTTAAACTGTAAAAATTTCCAGCGACGGATGTGGACACCATAATTTTTTGCTTGCCAACTGCAGAATAAAAGTATATAACCTTGAAAAAAAGCAGGAAACTAAGTAAATGAAACCTGGATAAATTGAAAGAACCAGATGCTGTTCAGAATCTCAGAGAGAAAATGAAATAACGATTGACTAAAACAGGGGAAAGGAATGCAACAGAAGACGGAAGCGTAACTGTGAGAGATGGTATAACAAAGGCAGCAGATGTTCAATTGCTGAAAACACAAGGACCAGTAGAAATTCTCCTATAACATAGGAGATATTAAATTTAACTGACGGAAGAATAAAATATAAAAATGTAGCAAAAAAAAAAAAAGAAATGAGATTGACAGAAAGTGCTAAGTGACTAATCAGAAATGGGTAGGAAACAAATGCAAAGTTAAAGAAGCGTGGATAACTACGGTATAGATAGGTGTCACCTAGAGGAATATTAAAGAGATGTTTGGAGGAAAGCTTAGATGGCATGCCACTATAAAACAAAGAAGGGAAATTAAAAGGAGGAAGGAGTGTATAGAGGGTCTATAAAACTCGAACTCAGGACTTTACTATAGAAAGAGCTGAAGAAGCAGATGAAGATGAGATGGGAAATGTGATATTGCGAAAAGAATTTAACAGAGCACTGAAAGACCTAAGTGGTAACAAGACTCCAGGAGTAGACGACATTCCATTATACTTATTGAAATCCTTAGGAAAAGCCAGCCATGACAAAATTATTCCACCTGGTTTGCAAGATCCATGAGACATGCGAAATATCTTCAGACTTCAGGAAGACTGCAATAATTCCAATGAAGGCAGGTGACAGGTGTGAATACTATCGAGCCATTATTTACAGAAAATGGAAAAGCTGGTGGATGCCAACCTCGAGGAAGACGAGTTAAGGTTCAGGAGAAATGTAGGACCATGCTACGTAATACTGATCCAACGATTTATCTTAGTGGATAAGTTGAGAAAAACTATGTTTGTAACATTTGTAGATTTAGAACAATCTTTTGCAGATTTAGAAAAATCTTTTGTCAGTGTTGATTGGAGTAAGTTTTTTGAAATTTTGAAGGTAGCAGGAATAAAATATAGGGAACAAAAGGCTATTTACAACTTGTACAGAAATCAGAATGCAGTTATAAGAGACGAAGGAATGAAAATGGAGTGAGACAGGTTTGTAGCCTGTCCCAGATGTTATTCAATCTGTACATTGAGCAAGCTATGTAGGAAATCAAGCATAAATTTGGAAAGGGAAAAGAAGTAAAAACCTTGCGGTTTGCTGATGACATTGTAATTCTGTCAGATACGTCAAATGGCTTGGGAGAGCAGTCGAGCGGAATGGGCAGTGTCTTGTAAAGAGATTGTAAGATTAAAATCAACAAAAATAAAACAAGTTTGATGGAATGTAGTGGAATTAAATCAGGCGATGCTCAGGTAGCAGATCAGGAAATGAGACACTAAAAGTAGTAGATGAGTTTTGCTGTCTAGGTGTCAAAATAACTGATGATGCCAAGGCAGAGAGCACATAATATACAGATTTGCACTAAAAAGAAAAGAGTTTCTGAAAGAGAGGAATTTGCTAGCATGTAATACAAATTTAAGTGCTATTTAGTCTTTTCTGAAGGTATTCGTCTGGAGTGTACCTTTATGTGGAAGTGAAACGTGGACAATAAGCAGTTGAGACAAAAAGAGACTAAAAGCTTTTGAAATGTGGTGTTATAGAAGAACGCTGAAAATTAGACCGGTAGATGGATTGCGTAGTGAGGAGGTACAGAGAGTCGATTTGGGTGATAAAGCAGTCTTGAGTAAAAGAAGGGATCTGTAGTTAGGACACATCCTGAGGCATCAAGGAATCGTTAATTTGGTAATGGAAGGAAATATAGGAGGTATAAATTGTAGAGGGAGATCAAGGGTTCGTTGCAGTAAGCAGAGTCAAATGGATGTAGGTTGCTGTAGTTACACAAAGATGAAGAGCCTTGCACAGGACAAGCAAGCATGGAGAGTCTTCCGACTGTTGATCACAACAATCCACAGCTGTCACGGTGCTTGTCATTACTTCACAGGTAACGTGGAAATCCAGGTCAGTATCCTCCAAAGCATAATACTACCGCCACCGGTCCCTGCCCGTGGCGTAGTGCGTGTTTCGAGGAGACGTTCGCATGGATGACGGCGTATTAGGACACGATAGTTGACCTGCTGCAACAAATGTCTTTCTTCGGACAAGGTGATATGTTTTCATTGATACATGGCCAATCTTGACGATTCTGTAACTACTACAGTCGTACGTAATTGACGATCTCATCGAGTCATCATAGGAAAACGTAAGGGTTGTCTGCTGCGGAGCCTCTAGTTCAACAATGTGCACTTAATGCTCTGAAACACTTGTACCTGCGCCAGCATTGTACGGCAGACCTTCTTTATGGGGTGGACAAGCCTCCAACTTCCATGTCCTGAGAGCTTATCGCCTACATATGGTTTCACAGTCGTTCGACCAATTTCCATAGACGTTCACGACGGTAGCAAGTGAACGGACGACCGTTTTCGTTTTTTCCGAGATGCTCGTATCTAGGCGCCAGACCATGTCACTGTCAAAGTCACTTACATCAGTGGATTTCCCCATCTGCGCTCCGTATCGTCGTTGGAATGATTGCTCATTTGTCTGTGCTTCCCTTATATATTTTCCTTGCAGTGTCACATGCCCACAACACCAGCAGATGGCTTTCAATCTCGCTGCTGGTTGTGGTCCCAAAGTTTTAGCTCATCAATTAGAAAATTTGGAAATTTGTGGTAAGATTTTATGGGACCAGACTGCTGAGGTCATCGGTCCCTAAGCCTGGAAACTATTTAAACTAACTTAAACTAATTTACGCTAAGGACTCGAACCCCCGAAGCGGGGAGCCGCGCGGACCGCAACAAGATGCCTTTACTTTAGACGGGGCAGCTACCCCGCGCGGCGGCTCATCAATTATACGACAGTTTACGGCAGGGGTGTCTAGCCAGAGAATTTTTTTGACGGTGCAGCACAGAAATTAAAACCGGGGTAGCAATGGTGAAAGAATCATTTTGTAGGAACAGGAGAGTTTTCCGCAGCAATATGGTAAAGACTGAAATAATGTTTTGTATTGAGTGTCGTCCTGTATAGCGTTAGGCTGGAGGCTTTTGAATTGTGGACATGGCGGAGGATGGAAAGAGTATGTTGGACTGCCAGGGCGAAAACGAAGAGGTACTAGGAGGAATAGGAGAGCAGAAACAATTGCTGAGTGTAATAAAAAGAACAAAAAGAAACTGGACAGGACATATGTTAAAGCAATAAAGAGGAACTTACGAACACAGTCTTAAAATGGCATGTGGAAGGAGATGCTGGTCGATATGCTGGACGGCAGCACACACAGCAGCATAAAGAAGGAAGATAAGAACCATCTGAAGTGCATACGCAAAAAATCTCATAACAAAACAGAACGCGGATGATGTATTACTATTTATTCTTGTGTCAGAAACATACATATTTACACGATCAACAAACATTACTTCATGTACAATTCGACCAAAGTTCCGCCTCTTCTATTGCATTCGCTGAGGATTGATACAAGTCGTGTCCCATATATGAGTTTGGAGACAGTCGACACTGAAGCATATATTTAACTGTCTGGTCTCCTCCACAGTCGCACTTGACACTGTCCTCTTTGTCGTAATCCCATCTTTCCATATTAACCCTGCATGTGCCTACTGCTCAACAATGTATTTGCGTATACGAGATTCGAAGGATATGGCGGAAGAGCCGAGTAGTTGCCCTGCTAAACCGTGGCAAAGCACAGGACAATCGAAGAACATTAGACCAGCTGCAGTACTATGTCACATCTAGAAACTACTGTAAAGACACATCTTAAATCGCCCTCTCCCTGTAATTGACCCTTTATTTATACTTCAACAATCTGGATTTCATCCTGGCACAAATTGTACTAGAAAAGTCCTACATTTCACGCACTCTTAGAAGATAGTTTTGAAGTTCTTGGGGGCGGCCGAAATGACATTTGTCAACTTATTAGCAGCGTACGACACCGTCAACCATCGGTTACGGTTAACTAAGCTCCACAACTTGACCACGGACTTCAGCCTAACCAGGTTCATCGAGATACTTCTGCAGAATCGTAGAATCTTTGTTGACTTCCAAGGACAGCACAACCGACGAAGGTTACAGAAGAACAATGATGATAATATGTTAGGAAGGCCTGACGTGTCGTCATATGGGTAAACCTACGAAAGCTGAATTATTGAAATGAATTGTCCCACTCTTTTGACACTGATAATCGATTTCGTTCAAGTACTGAATATCTTGAATGATAGCAGTTGCAGCCAGGCCCAGACGCAGGTGGCGTGTCCAGTGTCCACTAATCAGCCATGTGTCATTGACATTGTACAGTTGTTCAGTACTTGAATGAAATCAGTTATCATTGAAACAAAATGCGGTATTAGACTATAGTGAAAGTGATCCTCAGTTGATAAAGCCTTTTTTTAAACAGATCATCGCCGAAAGGCAGCTACCTTTCGAGGATGACATATTAAAAATAATCTTTATCACATGAGGGTGCGTCTTCTAGTAGCTCGAAACCGGTCGTGACTTT
Source organism: Schistocerca nitens (assembly GCF_023898315.1). NCBI lineage: Eukaryota > Metazoa > Arthropoda > Insecta > Orthoptera > Acrididae > Schistocerca > Schistocerca nitens. The sequence continues at coordinate 658,106,326 of NC_064614.1, read as the reverse complement.
TAATAAAAATTATTCCATAACCAATGCAGATTATTTCTTTAAAAACTTTTTACACAGATTTCATTACATTCCGTGGCCTTATACCGACATTATGTAAGAGCATACTCGTATGAGGCAGTGATGAAAAGTAATGCCCGAAATATTTTATGTGCAATCTCTTAAACGTTTTAAATATAACAAACGTTATTAACATTCTTTATATTTATTCTTCATTTCTACACACCCTTCTGCCACTAGAGGGTTCCGAATTATAGTGTGTACCATGGCGGTGTATAACGTATGTATGTTGATGCCTGAAAAACAGCGTGCTGTAATTGAGTTACGAATTCGTAGAGTTTGTCCACACGTGGGGCACCCTCTCCTTCAGCATAACAATGCCAGATCACACAAGAGCGCTGCGACATCTGCATCACTCCGACACCTTGGGTTCACTGTCATCGATCATCCTCCATAAAGTTCCCACTTGGCCCCCTCCAATTTTCATCTCTTTCAAAAACTTAAAGAATGTCGTCGACAACTTCGCTTTGATAGTGATGAAGCGGTGCAAGCAGAGGTGATGTCGTGGCTTCGACAATGCCAAGCACTTCGCAGTGACGGTGTCAACAAATTGGTCTCTCATTGGAAGAAACGTGCTCGTCGCCTGGGTGACTACGTCCACAAACAAGTATGTGTACATCAAGAATGTTGATAAGGTCTGTTTCATTTAAAGAGCATTAAGAATTATCACATAAAAATTCGGAGGCATTACTTTTCAGCACGCCCTCGTATATTCCCCGTTAGCAGAATGTCGAGTCCTGTAAGTCGTACTCATGTTTTCCCTGCAAGGATCACGCTCTCTTCATCTTCCATGTCTATCCCATGCAGAGCATCTTAAGTGGCTCAAAAAGATTGCAGTCCGAGGGCATCAGGTGTGGGCTGTGCGGCACATGAGGCAGTTTGGCAATGGGTTTCCGTGTTCAAGACTTGCGTGTGTTCGAGCACTGTCGTTTAGGAACAAGATTTCTTTTGGATTCATGTCAGACGGGACGTCGGAAGAGTTTATTGAGTTTGTTCAGTGTCTTCACATACGCTTTTGAATTAACGATTGTCTCTTTTAGCAGCATTTCCACAATAATGACACCATCACTATACCAAAAGACTGTCATCATGTCTATGCCAGCAGAGGGAGTTGCCTTGAATTTCTTCTTTTTCGGTTATTTCGGGTGGTGCCACTGCAGTGTCTGCTTTTTGTTACCGGCTGAAGGTGATACCCCAAGGTACCGTAACGACCCGCGACAGAAAGGCATCTCCAGAAGCGTCAGGCTACTCCAAAAATTCTGATGAAATTGCTTTACTTTAAATATTGCGGCCTCCTGCGTGCATCCGTCGAAACCATCTTCAGCACTCATTTGAATATCCAAGAGTCTCAATTATTGCGCACGCACTTCCAACTCTCAGCGGTAGCCGTAGAGCTAACTGCCACACCGCTCTGCACGAATTATGACACCCGCGCGGTTCACCAGAGGGAGCAGTGGCCGTGAAAAGACGTTCCGAACATGGCCGAGTATGGCATTACTCTTCCTGATGCTCTATTCTCCCGTCACTCAAGAGTACTGTTATATAATGCATCACTACCATACACCACACAGAAACGTTTATGGATCTCCACGACGATTTCTTTCCCCGCAACCAAGAATTCAATTTCAGCACGTTGTTTGTAACGAGTGTCTCGCGTAGATTTCATTTTGGCGGTTCAACACGGCTCTGACATCTGTCGAATCGGTTTCAAACTCTGGAAATTGTAGAGGAATCTTCAGATTGAAGCACCTAAAATGTTCCGAAATTGGGGACATTATTTATTGAACGACCTTCGTACAATCAATCTGTTAAGTACATTGTAATGAGGAGTACTTGTTGCAAAGAGTTGCATTAGTACCTCTTCTAATTAATAAACACAGATCTTTAACACGCTACTGGCCATTAAAATTGCTACACCAAGAAGAAATGCAGATAATAAACGGGTATTCATTGGACAAATATATTATACTAGAACTGACATGTGATTACATTTGCACGCAATTTGGGTGCATAGATCCTGAGAAATCAGTACCCAGAACAACCACCTCCGGCCGTAATAACGGCCTTGATACGCCTGGGTATTGAGTCAAACAGAGCTTGGATGGTGTGTACAGGTACAGCTGCCCATGAAGCTTCAACACGATACCACAGTTCATCAAGAGTAGTGACTGGCGTATTGTGACGAGCCAGTTGCTAGGCCACCATTGACCAGACGTTTTCAGTTGGTGAGACATATGGAGAATGTGCTGGCCAGGGCAGCAGTCGAACATTTTCTGTATCCAGAAAGGCCCGTACAGGATCTGCAACATGCGGTCGCGCATTACCCTGCTGAAATGTAGGGTTTCGCAGGGATCGAATGAAGGGTAGAGCCACGGGTCGTAGCATATCTGACATGTAACGTCCACTGTTTAAAGTGTTGTCAGTGCGAACAAGAGGTGACCGAGACGTGTAACCAGTGGCACCCCATACCATCACGCCGGGTGATACGCCAGTATGGCGATGACGAATTCACCGCGATGTTACCAAACACGAATGCAACAATCATGACGCTGTAAACAGAACCTGGATTCATACGAAAAAATGACGTTGTGCCATTCGTGCACCCAGGTTCATCGTTGAGTACACCATCGCAGGCGCTCCTGTCTGTGATGCAGCGTCAAGAGTAACCGCACCCATGGTCTCCGAGCTGATAGTCCATGCTGCTGCAAACGTCGTCGAACTGTTCGTGCAGATGGTTGTTGCCTTGCAAACGTCCCCATCTGTTGACTAAGGGATCGAGATGTGGCTGCACGATCCGTTACAGCCAGGCAGATAAGATGCCTGTCATCTCGACTGCTAGTGATACGAGGCCGTTGGGATCCAGCACGGCGTTCCGTATTACCCTCCTGAACCCACATATTCTGCTAACAGTCATTGAATCTCGACCAACGCGAGCAGCAATGTCGCGATACGATAAACCGCAATCGCTATAGGCTACAATCCGACCTTTATCAAAGTCGGTAACGTGGTGGTACGCATTTCTCCTCCTTACACGAAGCATCACAACAACGTTTCACCTGGCAACGCAGGTCAACTGCTGTTTGTGTATGAGAAATCGGTTGGAAACTTTCCTCATGTCAGTACGTTGTAGGTGTCGCCACCGGCGCCAACCTTGTGTGAATGCTCTGAAAAGCTAATCATTTGTTATCACAGCATCTTCTTCATATGGTTCAAATGGCTCTGAGCACTATGGGACTTAACATTTGTGGTCATCAGTCCCCTAGAACTTAGAACTACTTAAACCTAACTAACCTAAGGACATCACACACATCCATGCCCGAAGCATCTTCTTCCTGTCGGTTAAATTTCGCGACAGTAGCACATCATATTCGTGGTGTAGCAATTTTAATGGCCAGTAGTGTAGCTGTGGGCTTTATTTTCAATTAAAATTGAGCTGCTTTTCCTTCCCTCCCCTAAGCTGAGATTCTAGGTATGGTCTTATTACTTCTATTAACACTTGTGTTCACGTTCGTTGCTGTGTCGCAAACAGTACGTTCCTACAAATCCGTTTATGTATTTGCAATTTTGGAGCAATAGGAACATTACTATGCTACTGTTTTTAAAGATAATAACAACCAGAAGAATAGTCTGAATCATTCAAAATTGAAACGCGTGTACAACAGTGATTAAGATTGCAGAAAGATATTCCACACGTAGGACCAGCAGCGCCGGAGAGGTCAATGTTTCGCGGACTGCGCGGCCCCTCCCGCGGGAGGTTTGAGTCCTCCCTCGGGCATGGGTGTGTCTGTTGTTCTTAGCATAAGTTAGTTTGAGTAGTGTGTATGTTCAGGGACCGATGACCTCAGCAGTTTGGTCCCTTAGAAATCCACACACATTTGAACATTTCAGTGTTTCGCCACGCTCATTTGGTGCAAGCACTCAAACGATGTGGAAACGTGCAAGGGAGTGCCGATAACTCTCGTCGACGTCGAAGGGCGCAATATAGTCTTTTCAGTGAGTTCGAACGGGGCAGAATTATTGGTCTCCGAAAACACATTTGATGAACTGTGACATTTTACCTCAGTCAGGGCACGCTGCTACGACAATGACTCTTGTATCGAACCAGTGGGCAGAAAAGGTCAGTACAAATGGAAGAGCGGACGAGGTGTGACCACACCGCGGGATGACCGCCATCTTGTCTGCATGGCCGCAACCAACAAATTGGCCTCGTCCACACTGGTGGTTCGACGTTCGAGCACTACAATCAGTGTGGATGTGTCTGTTTCGACTGTTCGACACCACCTGCTGAGACCTGAGCGATGGTACGCATACTACTGCTTCGGTTTCCATCGCCATTGGCGTTCTGAGTGTCATACCAAGTGTTTTCGGACGAGTCTTGCTTCATCTTGACCTACAGTGATGGCCGCGTACGTTCTAGACACTACTGTCGAGAACGCAATCGGCAGACTGCATTGACGGGTGGTATAGCGAACAAACGCCAAGTGTGGTGGTTTGGGGCGCCATTGGGCTATAACATGCGGTTTCGCCCCTTACATGTTAATCCCACAATTTAAGTTGTCCCCTCTCTCATCAATGAAAGTCGGCTGATTTTGTGCCGCTTCGAAATGTTTGTGCTCTTTCTCAAACTTAGTTACGTATTGTGCACAGCAGAAATAAGTGATTGTTATGTACCGGCGTGATAGCTAATATGTGGGAAAGCTCTGGGGAATGGATATATTCAAAAATAAGCAATGGCCAATTTTTTTTATTTTCTTTGTTACAGACACTTTTTTGCTGTTACGCTTGAGTCTCGTTTGTTTTTCAGTTTCCATTTTGGTTCTACAGGTATTTTTTTTCTTTTCAAATGTTTTTTTGTTTTGGGAAGTAATAAGTCAAAGGCTTCTTATGTTTATGTTAGTTTCCATCGTACTAACTAAACAAAACATTTTAGTATTGAGATCACTATTAGTAGTGGAAGCTTGCTCTACAGTTCTCACTGGACTAGTGTTTAGTGTGTACTGAACATTATTCCTCTACCAGGAATCGAATAGGCTATGTCCGAGAAGGGTACTTCCGAACAGTCATGGGTTAGTAACCTCAGCTAATGAGCGACGTGTTCTGTCTGACTATTTGCCACGGGCGTGACGCCTGCTCGGTCGCATTCCTTCCTATTTGACTAGCTTGTGCTGTACATTTCTGGCTAAAATGTTTTGTAATGAGCACACGGTGGACATGCACTTGAAGTATGGAATGCAAATTGCAGTGCGCCTGAAGCTACACGTTTTTAGGCCGAAATATTTCGTAATAGACATTTACCGAACAATATGGCCTTTCAGAGAATTCGTGAGCGTCTTGTGAAGATATAGTCGTTTGAGAAAAGGTCATTTCCTTGTGGAAAACCAACTAGTTTAGAGCACCTGATTTAGACGATCAGGTACTTCGTCGTACTGACAGTAATGGCATCAGTACCAGAAAAATAGCCCAAACTGAGAATATGCACCTTGTGACAAAGTGAAAAGTATTACGAGAGCATCTCCTTTATCCATACCATGCTCAGACAATGCAAGGCCGTGCTGTAACAGATTTTCAAAGCATAAAAGGTTTTTGTAATTCGTTATCGGGGACGTGTTCTCAGGAACAACACTTCTTGTCTACCATACCATTCACTGATCAAGCATAGTTTACCAGGAATGGGTTGCAGAATTTTCATCCCACTCATGTATGGGCGGATGAGAATCCTTTTGCAGTTTTGGAAACAAGACATTCTGAAGTGTGGGGTTGATCTATTATTCTGTTATTTTGCGCAACGGATTAATCAGAGATGTACCCTTTACCCTGTGGCTCCTGCAAGATGCAATTTCCACTGCCACACTACTACAGAAGTCAGACAAACGCTCCTAACGTTCTAAAGAGAACTGCCTGAAAAACTTTCAACAATAAATATCTTCTGGAGTCGTCCGCTGTAAGGAAATGACACAAAAATTCACAAAATTTCTTACGTAACTAGTGGCATACTTGGGTACTGGAGAAGCGCTATTTAGTGTAAGAAAAACATGAAACTAACGAAAGTTATTATTTATTTTGTAAAAATTCTGAAAAATCTCAATGGCACTTTTAGTTATGAATTGAACAAGTTATATCCTGGTTCTTTTCGGAATGTGAAGTTACCTCTCAAGGATAGGATTCGCTAATGAAATTTCTATACAAAGTTTAAGATGCTTGTTGCCTTGGCAGAATGGCTGAGAGGCGCGCTTACTCAACTTGAATAATTATCCTTTAGATACCGGCCGGAGTGGCCGAGCGGTTCTAGGCGCTACAGTCTGGAACCGCGCGACCGCAACGGTCGCAGGTTCGAATCCTGCCTCGGGCATGGATGTATGTCATGTCCTTAGGTTAGTTAAGTTTAAGTAGTTCTAAGTTCTAGGGGACAGATGACCACAGCAGTTAAGTCCCATAGTGCTCAGAGCCATTTTATCCTTTAGAATGTTGCTAGGTACGGTCGAGGCTGTCGGGTGTGAAATGCAGTCAAGTGTACTGTTGTGGAGGAAATATGGGGCTTGCAATAGCTGTAGCGCACAATACCGTAAGCTGCGATAACTGCTGTCTGCGCCGCTCGCTGCTGACAAGTAAAATAACTCTCGATCTATCTGAATTGACCTTCGCCAATAAAGCTCTCCCTATGCCTTGATGAAGTCAAGGATTCCTATTCGCCCCTAGTCTAACTATTGGCGTGGTACACCGGTCAGATAACCAGTCCACCGCGATGCTACTAAAAATTCGCTCGCAGGCGTTTAACTATAACTCTGTCAGTTCACACCGCACAATATGTGTGTCGGCCAACACAGTGAACAATGCTTAATCGCAAGGACTCAATATAGAGTCGCCCTTTGATTCGCTCTCGACAGAGGTGCTCTCCCAGTGAAGTACTGAGGAGAGACTTGTTCCTCGCTCTTTCGAGTACACGTACGAGCGCGCACGCTCTCGTTACGTGTTCTCGCTCCAAGAGCGACAACCGAACCGCGCATCTCCACGCCAGACATGAAGGGGTATATCTTTCGGTCTCTTCCATTATTCCTTCAGCTCAAGGCGTCAGAAATATCGTCTGCCAATCAGCATTGCTCTTCTAAAACGGGAGAACGACGTTTCGTTTAAGGCGACCAATCCGGAAGCTTGTAGCTTTGGCGTTTGGCGTTTGCTGTCTCCCTGTGAAAATCTCTGAAACTGCGTGCTATATGTAAAGAATGCGTAGGCTGGCCGCTCCCACACAATGTAGCGGAATTTGCTTTTAAGCTGAACATGGGGTCGTTCCCCCTTTTCAACTCGGGCCCACGCTGTCTGCTACGGGCGGTCACCGGCCGACATGGGCTGGGTCGTCCTCTGAAGAGCCTGGCGTCCCGCTATGCGGCCTCTCTCCCGAACTAAAAGCATCTGTGACCGTCGTGTCCGGAATGTATGTGTGCACGCCAGCCTTGAGTATTTCAACCATAGTGTGCTCACTTGTCAATTGCATATCGTTTACATGAATTCATACAACATTGACTTTATCTTATCGAGTTTGGGTTCGAATGAAGCGTCTTGATGTACGGAACATGATTGTGAGGGCGGAATATGTAAGCACTGAAGGTCAGGAGACCACAACGTCTTACAATATCAGCAACAGTTTATGATAACTGTAGACAGATTAACTGGACTTTTCATTTTGCATAGAACACCGAATAGAGCACCATGCAGTGAGCTTTTAATGCAGCACTTAAATATTTTGTTGGAAGACTCTCCAATACACTTACATCTAAACAAGTGGTTCATGCATGGTAGAGCTCCGCATCATTTTGCTCTGTAAGCAAAAAATGGATCGATCTTGGGGCAGCATCTTGGTCTGCTCAATATCCTGATTTCAGTAAGTTGGATTTTAATTTTTGGGAGCATACAAAGGACATAGTATATTCAAGACCTAATGTGAATGTTGACATTTTTCGCCAGCATGTTCAAGAAGGATTTCAGCAAATACAACAGACACATGGAATAGGGGGGAGGGGGGGGATGGGGAAGGCAAACCATGCTGTGCTTTAGAGGCTTGTGTTAGAGCTAATGGTAAATATTTTGACCATTTCGTTTAGCCACCAGAAGGCAACATTTGAAAAGAAAAAATACGTGCAGGATCAAGCTGGAAATTTATAAACAAAAAGACAGAAATGAATCAAACATAAAAAAGTGTTTGTAACTAAGAAAATAAAGAAAAGGCCACATATGAAGGGCTTATTTCAATAGTGGTACAAGTCCATTTTTGTTCATTCTGAGATACGGAGTCCTAAAGTTAATGAGCGCTGAAAAATCTGTGGTTGAGATACCAGAACTACTCAAGTATATATACTTGAATATTTCTCGTATACCTGAATATTTCTGGTATCTCAACTGCAGATTTTTCAGCGCTCATTTAACTTTAGGACTCTGTATCTCAGAATGAACAAAATTGGACTTGTACAACTATTGAAATAAGCCCTTCATCTGTATCTGAACTTTTTTGCATCTTTTTTAACTCTCCATCCATTCTTCAGAGTTCTCCCACGTATTAGTTAACACTCTGCGTAGTATTCATTCATGTCGGGTGTTACGCGTAGTGGTTAATATTATTATACAAGGAATGCGCGAAGGGGATGTATCTGCTCCTTTTAACGGCTCGCCACCATCTTTCGTATCCCTTTTGCTACGCATTAACCCATTATATGTTCGTTTCTTTGATAACCTATTTGTTGGCTGCCCTAGGACAATAAGGCGAGGCTTGTACCAGAAGCTAATGCGCTATGAGCCGATTTCAAGCTTTCGCTCTCAGCGTCTTCAACATAGGGGCGAAGTTAAAGTGTGCGATTAGTATTGAGGGCAATCCGAACAGCAACTGCTACATCTGGGAAGTTTTAGAGCCCGAGGTTCTACTCATCCTTTCGGCAGGTCCCCAAGGCATATTTCAGTAAGGCAACGCACAGCTGCATGTGGCGAGGAATGTGCAAGCCTTCTCGAAGGATGACAGGTACCACTGCTTCCCTCGTCTGCACGTTCGCCCATCAAACATGTCGTGAATATCATCAGTCAGCCACTTGTTCGTCCTGGTCCTCATGCAACCACTGTCGATGCTTTGTTGACGCGTCTACAAACCGCAAAGCAGCGTGTTCTCTAGCAGCATATGCTGACCCTATTTGACTCTGCGTCGCGCGTCTAGAGGCTCCTGTGGAATAAATGCCATTGTAATCGCATGTCTACTTCTTGATACCGCAATTTTACAGACAATAGTGTCGAACTAGTGCACAGCGAGCAGTTTTTTAAGCAGTCACAATATGTGGCTTCCTTCCAGCATTAGTACTGTTCGGTGGTTTTGGTACAATACATAAATGACATAGTAAATTGTAGGCTTACCGGAAGTACTGTTAACACTGGTAGAGAAAGAAACATACATGCATTTCCAGAATGAGATTTTCACTCTGCAGCGGAGTGTGCGCTGATATGAAACTTCCTGGCAGATTAAAACTGTGTGCCCGACCGAGATTCGAACTCGGGACCTTTGCCTTTCGCGGACAAGTGCTCTACCATCTGAGCTACCGAAGCACGACTCTCGCCCGGTCCTCACAGCTTTACTGGCAGAAGTAAAGCTGTGAGGACCGGGCGAGAGTCGTGCTTCGGTAGCTCAGATGGTACAGCACTTGCCCGCGAAAGGCAAAGGTCCCGAGTTCGAGTCTCGGTCGGGCACACAGTTTTAATCTGCCAGGAAGTTTCATACATGCATTTGTAAGAAAGAAACTGGAAGCCGACGACTTATCTTTGTTTTTTTGTTTATTTGGTTGTTTGTTTCACACAAATTTAGAACCGCTCATCATTCGGTGTTAGTCCACTGTGCATTTTATATCCTTACGACATATAAACTGCATTTTATAAATAATAAAAATTAGTTGAACTCGTAACTGCATTTTTATTTAACGAAAGTAATTACTTTTGATGCAAGTGCAGTTTACGTGCAGAAATATAAAAAATACGTAATTATTGTAGTTACTTTGTACTTAATAGAAAGCTCTTCATCATGATCAAAGGCAAGAGTTTTCTGTCACTATTGATAAGTGCGAATGATGTTTACGAAGAACAGAAACAGGTTTTGTGTAAGTTCAGCGAAATATTGAACCGATGTTTGATATACTTTTATTTTGCGTTTTTTAATGTTACCTTTCTTTTTGAGGAAATTGCGTTTTCTAGCGCTATATGATAATTCTGTATTGGTTGCTTTATTTTTGCCAAAGCATCACTGTTTCATGTTACAATCAATAATTTTCCAATCATATTGGAATTTAACATTGACAGTTTCCTTTCTATTATAAATGCTGCTTATTTTTAAGTAACGGGCAGGAGTATAATTATGTAGAACAAAAATGTTCCATTGGCCTTGCGGCCCTTTATGTATCCTCACTCTCTTTCTACACGGTTCACCGCTTCCAGTTTTTCGAGGGACCTAGTAAAATACTGGTTGAATACGTAAAGAAAACGATCGTTGTAAGGTAACGCCCGACTGATATGCAACACACCTAACGTACAGGCGTACAGGTAACATCGGTACGACCTTAAGGACGGTATTCTTTGACAAAAAAATATGATCAAATATTCTTCAAATTTCTTTGACACAGATATTTGACATGGCGCGAAAAAGAGGTATTACACTGTTTTCATATCTTTCGTCAGAGTTCAAGATGGCGGACAACAACGACTTGTTATTATGCGCTGCAGTCGTTTGTACCACAAATTTTTAGACAACATAGTTGTATGGAGATAAACAGCGATTAATTTACTTATAATCAATTATTCAAAATAACAGTCACGCTCGCATTATTTATTTTTCCGCCAACCAGTTTCAACCCACGATGGGGTCATCTTCAGGGCAATTTACACTGTAAAGTTATAATATTAGTATGTAATCATTTGCGTAATCTACAAGCAATTAGTCAAAGTTACATAAATAAACAGATTTTATTTTATAAATAGATTTTATTTTATAAATAATACGATTGTGATTGTTATTTTGAATAATTGATTGTTTGTACCACAGCTGCATTGTGTGTGCATTTGGAAGAAAAGCGGGGGAAAAAAAGGAAACATATTTGGGTGAGGCCGTGGGTTTTACGTCGAGATAATAAAAGCATTCAGCGAAATTCCTTACGAGAGCTGCAAGTGGAGGGCGTCAAGTCATATAAATTACGAATGGAAGAGAGTGCTTTTCAGTACTTGCTCAGTAAAGTGGTTCCTTATATTACAAGGCAGAATGCCCACTTGAGTAATGCTATACGTGTAGAAGACAGGTTCACCATAAAACTGCTACAGTAGAGAGCTACTCCAGCTTACTGTATAGCACTTGATTACCGCAGTGCACATTAACCAAAATTATTCCAGAAACTTTTGAAGTGATTTATAAAGCACTGAAGGAGGAAGATCTGAAGTTAAAAAAATGTTTAGTGCACTATATGAGCATTAAGAAATATTTTTAGTTTTGAATAATTTAGTTAATAGAATTAGTGCTCCAACAACTACAAAATTAATGAAAAGTACGAAACAGATGATGCACTTTTTAACTTGTGGCATCCAGATTTCAAAAATAAACGAACTAGAACGGAGAGCTAAGAAAAAAATTTTATTTTAGTGTATGTCGTCCTCTATTCGGGCTTGCTGAAAAGCTGCCTGAGTGTTTCCAGATGTAGCTGTAGCTGTGATTGTGAATTTGAAGTCGCCTGCAACGTACCTCACCTGCCCATCAGCATATGAATAATAGCATGCACTGTGCCCTGGCTCATTCCCCTACCCCTGTCGAAGGAAGGTTATTATAAAGAGTAGAAGGAACACGCCAACTAAACTTTGCAGCTGTATCGATGCCAGCGCTCCAAGCGGTTACATGTCACATTGCATTGAACAGAAGACGAACGACTATTATGATCAAATCTACGGCGAGGCCCTAGATTTGATCATGTTTCTTTAACGAAAGGCGAAATTTGACAAAGTTCTCTATTACAGTATCAAATTTCTTTGACATAAATGTTTGACGTATCAGCTTTGACAAAAAAATGTGACAGCGTAATACCGGCCCAAGCGACCCAAGCTACTTTGAAAACAACTGTAGTGTATGCTTACTTATGACAGTAAACAGTGGCCTATGACACTTTCACAACTCTAAGTATACTACAGTATAATATAATATGTTGTCTTCAGGGTGACTCTGGCGGCCCCCTGGTGATCCAAGAGGAGGATGGTCGCTGGGTGGCGGTGGGCGTCGTCTCCTGGGGCATCGGCTGTGGCAACAAGGACAGCCCCGGCATCTACACGCGCGTCTCCAAGTTCCTGCCCTGGATAGCCAAGACCATGGCATAGGCCAGCTAGGCTACAGGGTGCCAGTTGGTTGCCAACATTCTAATACCTTGAAATGTGCTGCTGGTCAATTGTAGATGTACAGATTTTTAACTTTCCGTCATTAAGCTATGTCATTTACGGTTTTATTACAAGTTCTTCATAACGTATAGATTGGTGAGAGTAGGGTGTCTGCGGTTTGGAGGGGGAGGGAATTTTATATTTACAGAAACGCGAGGGTATCAGTACAAATCATCACTTGCATTTTATGACAATAAAGTTTTAATCTGTAAAATGAGGTAGTGTCGTGGAGACAGTTCTTTAGAATTTGAAGATGGCATCTGTTCTTTCGGACATGTCATTGGTAACCGTGCAGCTCTCTAGAATGAAATTACAATTAAATCAATACCATTAGCTGCTGACGGGCGTTGATATACATCCACGAGGGCAGCAGAAAGTGTGTGCCCCGACCGGAACTCGAACCCAGGATCTCCTGCTTACATGGCAGACGCTCTATCCATCAGGGCTACCGAGGGCACATACGATATTGCGACTACAGGGAGTTATCGCCGGCACACTCCCCGTGAGACCCACATTCTCAACTTATAGTCCACACATTAGATTCGTAGTCCCCTTCCATCGTTTAAAGCTAACCGGTTGATGACCTTCTTCAGTGCAGATGCACACGATTTGTCTGAACTCTTACGGGACTCGGTGGATTGTCTGCCGCGAGTAGTGGGTATAATGGCAGGGGCACTACGAAGGTAGTGTGTGGACTATAAGTTGAGAACGTGGGTCTCACGTGGAGCGTGCCGGTGATAAATCCTTGCAGTCGCACTATCCTCTGTGCCCTCGGTGGCTCAGATGGATAGAGCATCTGCCATGTAAGCGGGAGATACCGGGTTCGAGTCGCAGTCAGGGCACACATTTTCAACTGTCCCCGTTGATGTATATCAACGCCCGTCAGCAGCTAATGGTATCGATTTAATTGTAATTTCAGTTCGTTAGAAGACCGAATGTGACTTTGCCGCGTTCGAGATTGTTCGTGAGGTACCTGGTACCTGTTGCTGACTACAGGTGTTTTGGCGACCTGTGCGTGCAATATATTTGGTGAGTTCCTCCCTCCCTCTGGGCGCTTATTCGTATAATTTCTATTCCAACAAAGTAAAACTTGATGGGTGAATAATAAAACAGTAATAATGAGTCAGAAATCCTATACCAATAAAATGCGAGATTCTATTTTGAAATAGCATAGCAGAACTATTGCAAATCAACAAAGTATCTGAATTACGAGAATTCGAAAAAGAACAATTATATTAACTATGTCTCAGTTACTGTGTTCCAGTACAGTAATTAAATAAAGCCCCTAATTCTGTTCTTGTATCATATAACATGCAGAACAATTTTGAGTATGGGGAAAAAGTTAGTCAGCGCCCTCAAGTGAATTTCTTCCCTTAAATTTGGATACAAGACGCAGACAAAGTAAAACCTAATCCTCCTGCGCTGAAAAAATAGTAGCAATAATCATATAATTACTAATTAGACTAACGAGCTCCAATGAACGCCTGTAGTAAAGGAAAGGATTGAGAGTTTTAAACTACAGTGGTAAACAATAAAAAATTCTTGTAACATGTAACATTTTTAATCTCTATATGGAAAAACTAGCAAATGAGATCGCACTTGGCTAATTCTTGCGTGGTCAAAATAGCAATTCTTCAATACTGTGCTGATCAGGAGGAAAAATCGCTAACAATGCGAGCAAACGTATACCCATTTAGTGGAATTTGCAAAGTATTTGCCCAGATTTTTGTCTTCGCTAATTTCTCACACTCTAGCGGCCACCTGGTTTGTCACTTCGGTAGAACCGATGCTACTTTCACGTTAGCTGTGTGATAGACTTGCACAGCTTACCAGTACTTATTATTTTCCGTATCTGGATTTATAAATGTGATGGAACAACGGAAAAATGAATGATATCTTTTTCAGCATTTTATTATTGTTGGAATAAACCAACTAATCATGCCACAACAATGGTGAAACATAACTGTAAGTATCTGTCAAGACATATTGCAAACTGGTCATACCTTAGGGGAACTCGCAGTTGAGAGCCCCTAGCGGGCTACGCAACCGTGCGACACGAGCTGGATGTTACAATAGCACCTTACAGACTGGATAGTATATAACGTAAAAGCCTTCTAATTGTAAAGTTTCAGAACAGCCTTATTGATCTATTGCATTTCGCGTTCCTATATCAGACTTTTATTTATTTTAATACGACCAATTATAAAAATGAAAAGACATTATTATTATTAACATGTTTCAGTTTTCTTAATTAACATTTCCATTTATTAGCATGTATCGAATTTAAATGAAAGTAATTTTGTGCATTCTAATAGCAAGTTTATAATTATGACTATGCTTTAGTCACTCAACTGTCGGCGAATATGTCAAAAATGCTAGAAATTATTTATACTGAACAGTGCTTGGAAATCTTATAATCTTCAAAGGTAATTGTTTTACTGCTTCAGGAAATTCAATATCAGGCATCCCCCTTTCAAGATAAGCATGAAGAAAATCGAAGAGGGCCACTCCATCAAGTTCCCTTGTCAGTACGTGTACTTACAGAGTCCGTATAAGATTAAGAGATTCCGTTTTATATGTGACAGCCCCCAGCGCCTAGTATTTTTGTTTGTAGCTTGTATCAATGTACAGAAAATCAAAACTAATTTATTTTTTATAAATTCCGCTCTACCATTCTACACTCACATCATAGAGTTACTGTCTAAAACGTATGGCACTTTATCAACAATGAAACGTCCTCTTCTGAAGTTTAGAGCCAGCAGCTATAGCTAATCGGAAGAAACAACCTGCTAACTGCAAAGCATACATAATTGTATACTGGACGTAGCAATAAATTTAATTTGTTTATAATCTGAAATTCCTGATATTTATTCTTTGTGCATCCTCAGATAATGTAATAAAATTTTAAGCTTGAGACACGACGATAATGAAGTAGTGTTTTACATTATTTGCACAATTAAAATTTGGAAATAAAAATATAATATGTATTCTTCTGAGAAATACTCTTCAAACCATGCCACTGGGTACTCCCATGTTACTCTTGAACTGCTGCTTCCTTTTAAGCGAGTTGCACAAAACCCCAGAGCAAGCAGTGCAGGACATTGTTACAATCGGCCAAGGACCAAAAGCTGCGGCGATTCTGAAAGAAAAAAATATGAAGTGGTTAACATGGGATCCAGGCGTCCAAGTGGATCGTCTTGTCACTGCCATCTCTCGGCAGCAAAATGAAACGGTAAATTGCAGTCTAAATAGAAGTGGCCATACCTATTTAATAATATAGTAGGCTACTGCCCAGGAACAATGAAATATTTCGCTTTGACAAACTTATGTTTACCGTTTTGGTGCCTTGGTCTATCCCTGTAGTTTTTTTAATCCATCATTACGAATAACTATTCTTGGATTTCACAGGATGCGTCATGTTTAGCTGTCCCTCTCTGTAGTCAAGTTGTCGCGTTGGATTCTCTTCTCCTTGAGTTGAATAGAAGAGGAAAGAGCTTGATGGCACAATTTTGAGACCCTGAAATCTAAGTATTTGCCTGCTACAAACGAAAGTATTCACTTTAGCACAAAGAAACATACTAAAATGTACAAGATTTAGTTCTATTAACTCATTCCAGAGCTACAGTAAAGTGCCTCTAGTGGATAAAGAGTGGCATTATTTACTGTGCATGATTACTGCTACATTTTTAAGTACTTACCTGATGTGATAATAAGTATAAATGATATGATATGCCTGTGTCTCGTTGTACGCTCTTCGACAGATCGTCCGACCCTTACTTCACGGGCACCACAGAGGTTAGCAATAAGTATTGTTAAAGCGAGAGGCTTAAAATAACTGTTAGTCACAATCATTGCCATCGCTATTTCACCCAGAAGACGGGAACAGTGGAATACTTTATTTTACACTTTTTTCTGTAGTGAAGAACCTGTAACGTGCCAAAACGCGGGAACCTATTGAAATCATACTGTATCTGGTCCCCAATACAAGTATTTGGAGGGTATAATGGGAACCTAGAAAATCTTGTATATGTGACCCTGGGGAGCAGGAGGGGGAAATCATAAATTTAGATATGACATAATGTCACTGAGGCTCCATTCTACCTTGGTTACTCACCAGGAGAGTAGCAAGTTGCATATTTAGCTTTCCCCTTGTGCCTCTATAGTTTAATTCTTAAATCTCATCTGAAATGTGGAGGAGGCCCTGCTTACGACAAGCAACGATGTAAGGTGCACTTGTGTTCACGATGTGGCTCACGTTGGCACTAATGATGTCTGTCACTTGGGTTGTGAGGCCATCCTCAGTACGTATGGACGACTGGCGAAAGTGGTGAAGACTGTTGGCCTCGCTTGCGGGGTTCAATAGGAACTCACAATTTACAGCATCTTACCCAGAGCTGATCACGTCTTTTGGTTTGGAGCCGAGTGGAAGGTCTGAACCAAAGGTCTCGTCGATTCTGCGACGATCTTGGTTGCAGATTTCTGAACCTACGTTATGGGCTGGAGAATTGTAGGACTCCCTCTATAGGCCAGGGGTGTGCTTCACAAAGGAAGCAGCTGTTTCGGTAGCAGAGTACTTCTGGAGTATACACAGAGGTGTTTTAGGTTAGGCGGTGGTTTGAGATCCTCTGATAAAAGCTTGCCAATCGATAAGCAGAGAGCGAAATCAGACTGTATACAAAGCAAAGACACTTCGACTGTTGGAATTTTAAGAGTGAATTGTCGAAGTGTTCGTAACAAAGTTCCTGAATTTACTGCCCTCAAGGAAAGTAATCGCGCTTGAGTTATTCTCGGAACCGAGCTGGCTGAAATCCGATTTAAAAAGCTCCGAAATATTTATCGGGGCATGGAACGTACATCAACAAGACACGTTAGACGCCATAGGAGGGAGAGGGAGGGGGAGCGGGATGTTCACTGCAGTCCACAAAAATATTGTGTCTATCGAGGTCGAAATTGAGCCTGTGAAATTATCGGGACGTGAGTACCAGCCACCCGATTCTGCTGTGACAATCATTCAAAAAAAATTGGAGACGACTTTAACCTACTGAGTATAAACTAGACGTCTATGGATTCATTGCAGGGAGTACGGACAAGCAGTCTTGCGAAGTGCTTTTAAACCAACTGTCCGGAAACTGCCGTGAGCAACTGGTTGGACAGCCTATACACAGTGAAAATATTTAGGATCTTGTAGCTACAAACAGGCTTGACCTTATCGACAGTGTCAGTATAGAGATAGGGATTAGCGATCATGAAGTCTTCATGGTGACGATAGTTACTAAAAATAAACCATCAAACTAGGAGAGTATTTTTGGTAGAAAGAGCTGATAAGTGGTTGTTAGAATTCCACTTAGACAACGACTGGACTCATTTAGTCCCATTATTATGGACGTAGAGGAATTATGAGCAAGTCAAACAAAAGAATATGTCGGAAATGTTCCGATTTCTCCACGTGGTACTCCATTTTCTGGCACCCACAGCTCCATTCACTATCTACAAATCACAAAATGACAATATGTAAACTCAGTTAGTAATAGTAAACTACAAATAAAAAATTACAATCGATAAAGAAATCCATAGCAACAAGAATACCAACATGCAAAACAGAAACGCTACGAAGGTATGCAGAAACCACATAACAGAATCGAGTACGTTGTCCTCGGCGGCCAAGTGTTCATCAGAGACGAGGATATCTTCAGGAGTGCTCCAGGTAAGTATGATATGATTGGTCTCACTCTCTGTACACATTAATGATCTGACGGTCAGGGTGAGCTGCAATCTGCGGCTGTTTACAGATGACTTAGTCAAAATTCTAGTTGGTGTGACGAATGGAAGTTTGCTCTAAGTATGATGATGTTTGGTTTGTGGGGCGCTCAACTGCGCTGTCATCAGCGCCCGTACAAAGTCCCGGTTTTCACGCAGTACAATTTTTACTCAGTCAAATCTAGCCATTGTCACGAATGATGATGATGAGGATGAAATGAGGAGGACAACAAAAACTTCCAGTCCCTGGGCAGAGAAAATCCCCAATCCGATGGGGAATCGAACCCGGGCCCCCGTGATCCAGAGGCAGCAACGCTAGCCACTAGACAACGAGCTGCGGACTTTGTCCTAAGTATAGGAAAATATGTGTTGATGCAGATGAGTAGTAGAAACAATCCCGTAATGTTCAGATACAGCGTTGGTAATATGCTTCTTGACAGTGACATCCGTGTAACTCTGCAAAGCGATATGGAATGGAACGAGCAGGGAAGGCGAATGGTCGACGTCGGTTTGTTGCAAGAATTTCAGAAAAATTCAGCTCATCTTTGGAGGGCCCGCATATAGAATAGTAATGCGATCCATTCTTGAGTATTTGAGATCCCAACAAGGTCGATTCAAAGAAAGACATTGAAGCAATTCAGACGTGTGCTGCTAGATTTGTAAACCGTAGGTTAGATAAACACACAAATGTTACGGAGATCCTTCGTGAACTCAAATGGGAATCCTTGGCAGGAAGACGATGTTAGTTCCGTAAAAGACTACCGAGAAAATTTAGAGACTCGGAATCTGAGTGTAGAAAGATTCTGCTGCCTCCAACAAACATTTCGCGTAAGGATCACGAAGATAAGATATGGGAAATTAGGACTCGTTCGAAGGCATCAAAGCAAAAATTAGAAAACTACATTAGACCTACTGTATATTATAAGTTTGAAGAAAATCTTTTTCGCTACCCGTATGTTTTCCTATCAGAAATATCTCATCCGCAGCCAAATGGCTTATTCGGCTTGCGACTACAGTTTCGTCTGGAGAATCGAGAGTTCAAGGAATCAGATTCCCCTGACGTCTCAGTTGCAGAGGTATTTCTAAATTTTGGTAACGCAGCTACATCTATCAGTTACAGTGGTTTAAGAAAAATAGGCGGAACAGGATACGAAAAACTACTGAATTACGAAAGACAGCAATAACGAACATAGTAATTATCTAAGAATGCCACTGCAACGATACGCTTACTTAAAGAAATCTGTCAACTTCCGTTGTTTTTTTAGTGCTTCGTAAGTTGAAGCTCATATTGCTTACCAAAACTGTCTCATAAATACTCGTTGAAACAAACAAAAAAAGGGGTTCTGTGATTGAGGCTGTCAAGTAAGTCAGCTTCATTTCCTACACCGTTGAAGCTGTGTGGAGAGACAATAACCATGTGTGCATGTGCCTGACCTTCCGAAACACGCACAACTCCCGGAGTTTCTATGGGTACGTATAAATAATAAAACATTCAGTTTATCAATTTCGAGATATATCTACAAATATTTAAAATTCCGTACGGTAAACTGAATG
The DNA here is from genome assembly GCF_023898315.1 of Schistocerca nitens. Classification (NCBI taxonomy): domain Eukaryota; kingdom Metazoa; phylum Arthropoda; class Insecta; order Orthoptera; family Acrididae; genus Schistocerca; species Schistocerca nitens. Next base: position 658,086,532 of record NC_064614.1, on the reverse strand, counting down.
CCTTCCCACTTTTATTTGGAGTCGTTCCCGAGAGTCGCCAGATGCCCTTGGCCTCGTGGGGTAGCCGAGGGGTCCATGGCGCCTTGTCACGGCCCCACGGCTCCCCCCCCCCCCCCCCCCCGTCGGAGGTTCGAGTTCTCCCTCGTGTATGTGTGTGTGTGTTGTCCTTAGCGTAAGTTAGTTTAAGTTCGATGAAGTAGTGTGTAAGCTTAGGGAACGATGACCTCAGCAGTTTGGTCCAATAAGACCTTACCACAAATTTCAATTTTTCTGCCTAAAGAAATACTTACTCATCAGGTTATTTATGCGATACCACGAGTCAATGAGACAGTTGATTTGTTTCTTGTTACAAATAAAACGTGAATTAAAGCGTAAACTTATAAACCAGTTCGATGGAGCGGTAAAATATAAAACTTCCTGGCAGATTAAAATTGTGTGCCGGCCCGAGACTCGAACTCGGGACCTTTGCATTTCGCGGGCAACTGCTCTACCAATTGAGCTACCCAAGCACGAGGACGGCTCAACTGAGCTACCCAAGCACGAGGACGGGGCGTGATTCGTGCTTGGGTAGCTCACTTGGTAGAGCACTTGCCCGCGAAAGGCAAAGGTCCCGAGTTCGAGTCTCAGTCGGACACACAGTTTTAATCTGCCAGGAAGTTTCATATCAGCGCACACTCCGCTGCAGAGTGAAAATCTCATTCGGTAAAATATAGTTTAAAACCATTTTCGATTCCATGCTGCATCTTAACAGGAGCAAAAACAAAAAAGAAAGAAAAGAACACCACACGAAGATTATCTTGTATTCGAGTTCCTAAGCAATGTAAATGTACGTTTCCACAGGTCACAAAAATTGCTAAATACCGACACTGTGTCCCGACAATGTTGTTCGACAGTATTGCGGTCACATGAATTGCAGCCAATTGTACTAAAACAGTACCAGCCACTACTGCCTGACTAATTTCGTGGCAATAAATTTCCTACTAGAAGTGTTTACAGGGGGTTAAAGTGCCGCCATAAAATGATGAATGCGAGCTAGTGGAAGTGAGTGTGGTTCTACTGCCTTTAGATCACTCAAGGAATAAGTTAGAAAGAACGAGATAAATAGGGTTTTGTACACGTATTCTTTTCTAAGTAACAGGAATGTTTCGCAAAATCTAACATGAGAACTGGTGCTCTATGCATACCTTTTCTCAGAATTTTTCCAGAATGTCGAATCATGATTTAGAATATCTCGTATAAGCAATTTGTCCGAGAAGTGCTAAAAGCGATGCAAATACCAAAGAGAGCAGACTAGACCGTCAGTCATGTTAATGTGTCCATCTTCTATGTTCGACGTCGACGTGCAATCACCAATCACAGACGGCAGGTGGCAGCACTAGCAGTGGAGGATATAATAAAGCGTGTCGAAGTAGACGCGGAAAACAGTGCAGTCGTTGTAATGCGGAAACGGAGCGATTTATCTGCCGTCCAGAAGGGTATGATGATTGGCTTTCAGACCAAGGGTGGAAGCATTTCCGAAATGGTTAAGTTAGCAAACTGTGCGTGTGCCGCCATGGTTAAAGTATACCGTGGCAAAATGGCGCTATTAAAAACCGGCGCCGAGGCAACTGTGATACACCACTGGCCGAAGGTGACAAGGGTGAACGACGACTGCAGAGATGCGTACGGGTGAACAGACGTGCAACTGTTGAGCAACTGACCTCCCAGATGAACCAAGGTGGTGCCAACAGTGTCTCCCCAACGGCCTTTCAGAGAACGTTGCTGCGTATGGACGTCCGCAGCAGGCTCCTACGCTGACTGCTGTTATCGGGGACGAAGGTTGGAATTGGTACGCCAGTACCGCATCTGACGGTCCAGCGAGTGGTGACAGGTGATCTTGACAGTGTTTTGCTCCATCGATCAGATGGCCGTTAGCATGTACGGCGTGAAACGTCTGAAAGTAAACACCCTGCTACAATCGTCGAAAGTGCCCATGCTGGTGGATGAAGCGTTATGGTCTGGGGAATGTTTCCGTGTCATTCCCTTGTTGATCTTGTCGTTCTGTAAGGCACAGTGGATCAACACAAGCATGCATCTATCCCTCAGGACCATGTGCACTCCTGAATGCAGCCTATTTGTCCTCAGTATGATGGCATCTAGCAGCAGGACAATGCAACGTTTCACACAGGTCGCAGTATACATGCGTGGTTTGGAGAGCACCAGGATGAGTTGACCGTACTTCCCCAATTTGAAACCCATCGAGAATTTGCGGGACCACCTCGATCGGGCTGTTCGAGCCATGGATCCTCAACCGAGAAACCTAGCGCAGTTGATCACGTCACTGGAGGCGGCATGGGTCCACATCCATGTCGGTACCTTCCAGAACCTCACTGACTGCAATAGGTGGTTATTCGGGCTTTTGGTAGGCGGTCAGCTGAATGCGACTGGACAGTAGTATACTTACCCCGATCGGTTTTCAGCTACTGGTTCAAATGTGTGTAAGTTCCTAAGGGACCAAACTGCTGAGGTCATCGGTCCCTAGACCGTTTATCTCACTTATTTCTTGACTTTCTGGATGACTGTTCTGATCGTGACTATATCACAGCTTGTGAGACAGAGATAGATATTGCCCTCCAACACGAAAGATTCTCCATCCTAGGTGGACAACACTGGCAGCTCCTCGGCAATATGTCGCAACTACTCGGCCATATGTCGGCAACTACCTGCAACGTCTGCAATACTGTCCAGACCAACATTAAAATTGTCGTGAACTGCATCTACATTCATCAATGTTGACGGCAACGCTATTGCGCCCAAATATTCCCAAAAAAAGCCAATGTAAACAAACCTTAAAGTCCATCTCACATACAATAACATTCGCTAAAAGCTTACTTGCTGGGTCGCGCAACGGCTTCCAAGCCTTCTCCGTCGACTGCGAACCTTCATCTCTGGAGGGAGATTCGCATCTTTTCCCGCGATGGCTCCGATGCTATTTCCCTTGCAGTGTTCCCTGAATTCTACCTACGGTGGCCAATCAGGAGTTCTGTTGACGTCTGATTTCACAGACTGGAAGATAGTGAGCCATAGCAAACGTGGCTGCGCTAGGGAATATAAGCTCAAGGTACATTTTAATTACCGCAAACGTCTCCACAGTGGAGTAAGGAAAGTATTCCTGGTTTAATTAATGCATACAGGGGGAGGCGTTCTTATATGCTGAGAGAACTCCCAGTTATTCTAACAAATATCTGTGCCTGAAGCAGACATACACTGAGGTGACAAAAGTCATGGGACATCTTGTACCGTGACGGACCTCCTTTTTCCCGGCGTAGTGCAGCAACTCGACGTGACATCAACTCAACAAGACTGCCTCTATAGCCGTCCATAATTGTAAAAGTGTTACCGGTGCTGGATTTTGTGCACGAACTGATCTTTAGATTACGTCCCATTGTTGTTCGACGGAATCCACGTTGAGCGAACTGGGTGGGCAAACAATCCCCTCGAACTGTCCAAAATAACCTTCAAATCAACCGCGGACAGTTGTGCCCTGGTGATATGGTATACTGTCACCCATAAAAACTCCATCGTTGTTTGGGAACATGACGTCCATGAATGGCGGCATATAGTATCCAAGAAGTCGAACATCCAGAGGACCCAGTCCATTCCACGTAGACGCAGCCCACATCATTATGGAGCCACCACCAGCTTGCTCAGTGCCTTGTTGACAACTTGGGTCCATGGCTCAGTGGGGTGCGCCCCAAACTCAAACCCTGCCAAGACCTCTTACCAACTGAAATCGAGACTCATCTGAGCAGGTTACGGTTTTCCACTCGTCTAGGGTCCAATCTAGATGGTCATGGGCCCAGGAGAGGCACTGCAGGCGATGTCGTGCGGGTAGCAAAGGCACTCGCAGTGGTCGTTTGCTGCCATAGCACAGTAACGACATATTTCGCCTCATTCTCCTGACCTATACGTCCCACATTGATTTCTGCGGTTATTTCAAGCAGTGTTGCTTGTCTGCCAGCACTGACAGCTCTTTGCAAACCCGCTATTCTCAATCGTTAAGTGAGGGCCGTCGGCCACTATGTTGTCCTTGGTGGAGGTAATGCCTGAAATATGGTATTCTCGGCACAGTCTTGACACTGTGGATCACAGAATGATGAATTCCCTAATAATTTCCGCAATGGAATGTCCCATGTGTCTATCTTCAAGTACCATACCGCATTCAAATTCCCGTCGTGCGACTATAACCACATCGGAAAGCTTTTCATATGAATCACCTGGTTACAATGACAGCTCTGCCAATGCACTGCCCTTTTAAACATTGTGTACGTGATGTTACCGCAATCTGTATATGTGCATATCGCTGCTCCATGACTTCTGTCACCTGAGCATATTGTCTCGACAGAACTGTGACATCTCAGTTTTATTTTGCGCTCCAAATGTGACAAAATCCACGCACAGGCGTATTAATTTAAAGATATTGGCTTCTACCGTGGGTAGAGAAAAAATTTTTTTTTTAAGAATTCAAATGTTTTCCTCTTTGGAAAGACGGGGACGACATCAAATAAAGTATCGTACACGTTCATGGGCTCAAAGTGTTAGGCGCTATAGTAACGTGCGCCACAGGTTACTGATTATTTAGCTATATTTACTGCAGTGCTCTTACGTAGCGTTATATGATAAGTGCATGTTGGATGACGGTCAAAATTTTGGTGATCGAAGCAAATAAATATTAAGGATTTTTTTGTTTTTAACGAAACCAGATTTTTATGTTTCCAACATACTGGTCACAGAGGATCAGAAGTAAAAGAAAATGTTTTATAAAATTCCGTCTCCCATGAGAAGAAACGAGTCGGTCAAACAGTTGTAAGAAATGTCTAACGTGGGACTTTAAGGCACAAACGAAAGATATTCTAAGTATAAATCTGCCAGAAAGAGGAAGGAATTTTATATCAGTACTGCAGACCTTAATGCTAGATTACTAAATTTTCGTACAATTTACGATTGCAGTTGTCACCAGTTCTGATATTGTCAGTTTAAGGTGTAAAAAAGGATATTTTGTACTTACTTTTTACGTGACGTACCACAAGAGACCTTATAATTGTAGCTAAAAATAATTATGACTTTCTTTGCAATAAATTTGCAGTAGTAAAATTCACGATGGTTTAGTAACAATGTAACATTTTGCCTTCCTAAGTGTTCTAGGGTTAAACTGTGTGATAGATTTTGCATGCAAGATAGCTGTCCCTACTACCAGCTAGCCAACAGTCTAGCACGGCAAATAGCAAATATACAGCGAATCTTGTTCCGCGAAGTAAACAATTACGAGCAGATGTGTGACCTGACACAGAACACATCGTTAAACCTAATATTGCGCTGAACTAATTTGGGCACGTAAGGCTTGATATTAGAAAACATTTTTATCCGTAACCAGAAAGAATCCCCCGTTTTACGTGAGCATTGGGTATCACCAGAAACACGGTAAAAGCAGTTATTTGTTTCGAATGTCTACATCTATCAACTGAATAACATACGCTGAAGATACCTGTGGAAAGACCAGAAAAATCGCCGGCCGGAGTGGCCGAGCGGTTCTAGGCGCTACAGTCTGGAACCGCGCGACCGCTACGGTCGCAGGTTCGAATCCTGCCTCGGGCATGGATGTGTGTGACGTCCTTAGATTAGTTAGGTTTAAGTAGTTCTAAGTTCTGGGGGACTAACGACCTCATAGTGCTCAGAGCCATTTGAACCATTTGAAACAGAAAAATAGGCCTAAAAACTCTTTGTAGAGATAGTCTGTAGAGATAGAAGGTCAGGTGGTCTCATTCATACAGACATGAAAAACGATTCCCACCGACAGGAGGGGGGGGGGGGCAGGGGGTGGAACAGCCACCAGCTGGTCGCATTTCTTCTTTCTGCAGCGCCACATGCATCCTGCGTTGTCAGTTTTGTGAGGTTTGTGGGTACGTGCAGAACCTGAGTAGTGGCCGTCTGCATGTCGGCTTCACTTTTCTCCGCCTCGCGGTCTGCCAGTCACAAAATTACATTATTCGAGCTACACTATCACGGTGTTTTCTCACTTCTCCAGCCCTCACTTAACCTGATTCGACTATAGTACTACTTTTTGGCCTGCGTACCAGTGCTCAGGTGTCTCTCTCCACCTCTTTGTAGTCCCGTACTAAGGCGCGAAGGTTGCTGCGCGCTTCGCCGAACTCTCCCTCCTCCATGCCCTCTCCGACGTAGTGGTGCACGAAGGCGCGCTTGGCAAACATGAGGTCGAACTTGCGCCCGAGGCGTATCCACGCCTCCTTCACGGCCGTGGAGTTGGCCAGCATGCAGGCAGCGCTCGGCGTTGGAGCCAGGTCGCCGCAGGGCACCGGCACTGGAGGCTCGCTGTTCATCCCCACCTGCAGTGGTGCCAATCTCAAAACATCTACGTCTGCATGCTGCTAATAAATTATCACAGTTTAATTAATTTTCAGCAAGCTGGCTGTTTAATTGATTGTATAGCTCAGATCAGTTGATCATACTTGTTTTTTAACAATGAGTGTGTGCTCTAACCAATACAAATACAGCTAAAGTCATTTTTACGTGTATGTACTATTAATGACTGTGAAAATACTGACTGAATGATGACCGCTTAAGTTTCAGGACAACTTTGAATTTATTATCAAATATCAGACACTCTGATTACTTCCTCTTACAACCATACTGTTGAGATCACAATTGTACCTTTCACATTCGTGAGTCGTTTATCAGCTACAATTGTTATAGTTCTTTGTAATATTCTGATGTAAGGTACACTACTGGCCATTAAAATTGCTACGCCACGAAGATGACGTGCTACAGATGCGAAATTTAACCGACAGGAAGATGCTGTGATATGCAAATGATTAGCTTTTCAGAGCATTCACACAAGGTTGGCACCGGTGGCGACACCTACAACGTGCAGGCATAAGGAAAGTTTCCAACCGATTTCTCATACACAAACAGCAGTTGACCGGTGTTGCCTGGTGAAACGTTGTTGTGATGCCTCGTGTAAGGAGGAGAAATGCTTACCATCACGTTTCCAACTATGATAAAGGTCGGATTGTAGCCTATCGCGACTGCCGTTTACCGTATCGCGACATTGCTGCTCGCGTTGGTCGAGATCCAATGACTGTTAGCAGAATATGGAATCGGTGGGTTCAGGAGGGTAATACGGAACGCCGTGCTGGATCCCAACGGCCTCGTATCATTAGCAGTCGAGATGACAGGCATCTTATCCGCGTGGCTGTAACGGATCGTGCAGCCATGTCTCGATCCCTGAGTCAACAGATGGGGACGTTTGCAAGACAACAACCATCTGCACGAACAGTTCCACGACGTTTACAGCAGCATGGACTATCAGCTCGGAGACCATGGCTGCGGTTACCCTTGACGCTGCATCTCAGAGACGAGCGCCTGCGATGGTGTACTCAACGTCGAACCTGGGTGCAGGAATGGAAAAACGTCATTTTTTCGGATGAATCCAGGTTCTGTTTACAGCATCATGATGGTCGCATCCGTGTTTGACGACATCGCGGTGAACGGACATTGGAAGCGCGTATTCGTCATTGCCATACTGGCGTATCACCCGGCGTGATTGTACGGGGTGCCATTGGTTACACGTCTCGGTCACCTCTTGTTGCCATTGACGGCACTTTGTACAGTGGAAAATACATTTCAGATGTGTTACGATCCGTGGCTCTACCCTTCATTCGATCCCTGCGAAACCCTACATTTCAGCAGTATAATGCACGACCGCATGTTGCAGGTCCTGTACGGGCCTTTCTGGAGCAGAAAATGTTCGACTGCTGCCCTGGCCAGTACATTCTCCAGATCTCCCACCAACTGAAAACGTCTGGTCAATGGTGGCCGAGCAACTGGCTCGTCACAATACGCCAGTCACTACTCTTGATGAACTGTGGTATCGTGTTGAAGCTGCATGGGCAGCTGTACCTGTACACGCCATCCAAGCTCTGTTTGACTCAATTCCCAGGTGTATCAAGGCCGTTATAACGGCCAGAGGTGGTTGTTCTGGGTACTGATTTCTCAGGATCTATGCACCCAATTTGCGTGAAAATGTAATCACATGTCAGTTTTAGTATAGTATATTTGTGCAATGAATACCCGTTTATCATCTGCATTTCTTCTTGGTGTAGCAATTTTAATGGCCAGTAGTGTATAAATATCAATGAAATCCTACAAATGTAACTAGTTGCTGTCTAGTTATACTATTAATGGCACTTACTTTGAAACCAGTAGGGCACCAACTGACGAAGCGCACGGACCGCATGGCCTTGATGTTGGCCACGGCCAGACTGATCTCGTTGGGCGCCACGCTGCCGCGGTACAGAATGCAGCAGGACATGTATTTGCCGTAGCGAGGGTCGCAGCGGACCATCTGCGCGGCGGGCTCGAAGCACGCCGTGAGCAGGCGGTCGGCAGAGACGGACGAGAACGATGCCCTGCCGGGAGGCATCAGCGGCGCGTACGACAGAACAGGGAAGTGGACGCGTGGGAACGGCACCAGGTTCGTCTGCACCTCCATCAGGTCCACGTTTTTGTCGCCCGGGAACCGCAGCGAGGTCGTCACGGAAGAAACCACCTGTTCGGGGACCACAAAAGCTCTGCTCTGATGCGTGACTACCAACCTGTACATATCTGTCGACAATGTAAACAACGGGCCGAGATTGACAAGTGAACCTCACGGACTGACTATCTTCGACCAGCTTCCTAAAGCAATACTGTGCCGTTCATTTTCTCAAACCAACTGGATAAATCGACTTTGAAAATTAAAAAGTTCCCCAATACTGCTGAGTAAAAAACGTTTAGAACGGTAGCCGACGATAGCTGATTACGCAACGCAAAAATATAGAAATCCTAAGATCGCTGATTCGATTCTCGTTTTAGTTACTTTTTAAACATTTGTTTACATTCCGTATTTTTTATCAAATGGGAACGATAATTAACAAATATGCATTCACAACCTTTTAATAAAAACAATATCCTTTTTTTCAATAGTAGTTGGATGAAATCAAATTGAAATATGAGGCTGACATGCGAAATACCCTACCATCAGATGAAGGAAAAATGTATGCATCAATAATACTGTTAGACACATAGAACTAAAAATATGCTATTTTCTAGTGATGGCTCGCATTTTAGTACCAAATATTAATTTATTCTGATACTCGCATACAGTTAATAGTTAAAAGTAAAAATACTATTATCTTATTAAAACTTAGGATAAATAACTGTTAATTAACATTTCTGTATGTTAATAAATATGCCATTTAAATGAACGTAAAAAGTAGGTTGCTAAAAGTAAGACTCGAAATCCTGTCTTTAGCAGTACAAAACTCCTAAGCTACACACTTTTTTCTTTAGAGCTGGCTAATTGTTCACACGAATAAGTCCAATAATTACCTGTCTTGTAAAGAAATAGTATACAGTTGATTAACAAATTAAAATTTAAAATAAACTGTAAAAAAACTGTTTGCTTGTGGTCTCACTTCTGTACTACGGCACAGTAGTTCTCAGATGATAGTTGAAATTTATATCTAATGCTAATTTTCAGAAAATATGCGTACTTTTCGTTGTACTTTTTCGCGGTGTTGTGTACTAAGATATATCCGTAATCTTCTGTGGTTCTCTTTTTGTTTTTCATAATAAAATATGTTATGTGTCATTTAATCAAATCAGTTGCATGCCTTTTTTGCATTTGAGAACGGTATCTTATTGGGATTTAAGAAATCTGCCGGTGTTTCAGCGTTTGGCAACATTTTATTGATGCAAGCGATATTTCTGTCTGGCGCAGTTCCCTCTTTTTCCATGCTTTTAGATACAAATCACTGCTATTTTGCATTTGTTATATTAAATATGCAACAGGTCGATCATTCGGCTAAATGCATGCCATTTAGTTTGGAACAGATAGTTCTTTTCCTGTCAGCTGTGTGATACAAAGAAAATTTCGCTTCAGATGGTAGGTCATGTTCTTAGATTTTCTCCATATTGATGGCCAGTCAAAAACAGAGTATTACTGTTGAGTTAAGGTCTTATCCTTGCCTTCCATTATGTTCATGTGTACGTCTTTCACTTTGCATGTGAACTTTTCTGGAGTTTTTAGTTGAAAGTATCCATATTCCATTTAAAATACTTGAGGTGAAGGAATTCACATAAACTGGGACATGCAAGTTGGTTGGAATTATGTCATTGATCAATTGGGCAATTAAATTATTCGATGTCTTTATGCACTGATTATACAGGCTGTTAGGGCTATTGGTGTAGATATTTTGGTGTTTGGTACCTTAATATGTGCCCGCTTCTGTGTGTTAGTTGTTTTTTCTCTGCATCTAACAATCTTGCCGCAAATATGTCACATAATTTACTACCTGATGTTTTCTGTATGGCCGTAACTGCACCGTTAAGTGGACTACGTCTGGCAGTATAGAGTAATCACTTTGCGTGCATCCACACTTCGACACCTGATGACCTGCAGCCCAGGAGAAAATTAGCATTAATGGCTTGCTCTTGCGACATGGACTTGGAGGTACTAACCAACACGAAAACATACTACTTCTAATAGCTACAATTGTGTGTCTGAAAATGAAGTAAACTCTTATATAATGAGGCTCGATATACTGTCCTCAGTCACCTATAAAAATATCTGCATTTATACCCCTAAAATGCTGTACATGCTATACACAGAATGCACTATTGATTTGTTACATACTATACCTAGCAAAATAAAGTGAAGCACTCAGAAGACTTAGTCGAATGTCAATGTAACTTCTTACATGTACATATCGTTGGAGGGTGTGTCAGTGATGAGAGATGCAGTTCTCTGTGGCAGGTAAAACGGTCACCAGAGTGCATTACTGCTCTTCGATTTGGTTTTATTACAAGGCTCTGTTAGGGCTTATACGCTAAGGGGCGCGAACAGCATCAGATGTTGAGTGATCACTTTTACGAGCACGGATGTGCCGCGTACTCTTATGAGACAGCGTTATCAGCATCTGACAGTTTGAAAACGGCCTCAATGTGGGTCTCAGTTTGGTTGGCTGGGCGAATCATGCAATATCCAGATTTTTGGGGCATTCGAATATGGTAATGGCCTGGTGTTGGATTGCATGTGAGCGTGAGGAGATGCATTCTCGTCATCAAGGTACTGATCGACAACGTCTGGCCATCACAAGGGAGGGTCGTAGTACTGTGGACCAAGCATATCGTAACCCCTTTATACTTGCGTCTGCAGTTCAGGAACAGGTCAGACTTATGACAATCTTCCCAACCGAATTAGTGCATGTATACAGTGCCTAGGAGATGCACTTAATTCCGTTAAGTAACCTCATGCTGTCAAGATCTTTGTAAATTTGACTTAATTTTATAATTACTGAAGTAACATAACATACTCTCTCAACCTGTGAAGTTTCATTTCGTTTCCTTCTCCACATCTGGGTGCTTGACATTGTTTGTCAGTCAGTGTACATATGAAGATTTAATCATACTTCTTTGCAAGCGAGTGCTGACGCGTCATATGTCACTTTAAAAATGTAGCTGCGTGTCGCAAAGTACCTCATTGATGATAAGATCCACTCATCCACCGACGATTAGTAAAGAACTTTTGAATTCTTTTGCATATAACAGCCCTCGGAAAACAGCTAATATTCAAAACTGATTTTTGTTGCTTTTTCTTTGGCACTGCGTCGTACTGCTTTAGACGATTTATTTACGATTACTGAGACTGAAGAAAATCGAAGAGAATTACAAGGTCCCCTTGTGATAGTAAATACGAACGCCGCGAAAATCTAAAGCTGTATATACACTGAAGAGCCAGAGAAACTGGTGCACCTGCCTAATATCGTGTAGGGCCCCAGGGAGCACGCAGAAGTGCCCCAGCACTACGTGGCATAGACTCGACTAATGTCTGGAGTGGTGCTGGAGGGAATAGACACCATGAATCCTGCAGGGCTGTCCATAAATCGGTAAGAGTACGAGGAGGTGGAGATCTCTTCTGTACAGCAGGTAGGAAGGCATCCCAGATATGCTCAATAATGTTCTTGCCTGGGGAATTTGGTGGCTAGGGGAAGTGTTTAAACACAGAAGAGTGTTCCTGGAGCCACTCTGTAACAATGCTGGACATATTAGGTGTTGCATGGACCTGCTGGAATTACACAATGGACATGAATGGATGCAGGTGAGGCCGGCCAGAAGGGCCGAGCGGTTCTAGGCGCTTCAGTCTGGAACCGCTCGACCGCTACGGTCGTAGGTTCGAATCCTGCCTCGGGCATGGATGTGTGTGATGTCCCTAGGTTAGTTAGGTTTAAGTAGTTCTAAGTTCTAGGGGACTGATGACCTCAGAAGTTAAGTCCCATAGTGCTCAAGAGCCATTTGAACCATTTTTGATACAGGTGATCAGACAGGATGCTTACGTAGGTGTCACCTGTCAGAGTGGTATCTAGGCGTATCAGGGGTCCTATATCACTCCAACTGCATACACCTCACACCATTACAGAGACTCCACCACCTTGAACATGCAGCGTCCATGGATTCACGAGGTTGTCTCCATACCCGCAAACGTCCATCCGCTCGATACAATTTCAAACGAGACTCGTCCGACCAGGCAACATGTTTCCAGTCATCAACAGTCCAATGTTGGTGTTCACGGGCCTAGGTGATGCGTAAAGCTTTGTGTCGTACAGTCATCAAGGGTACAAGACTGGGCCTTCGGCTCCGAAAGCCCATATCGATGATGTTTCGTTGAATTGTTCGCACGCTGACACTTTTTGATGGTCCATAATTGAAATCCGCAGTAATTTGTGGAAGGATTGCACTTCTGTCACGTTGAAGGATTCTCTTCAGTCGTCGTCAGTCTCGTTCTTGTAGGATCTTTTTCCGGTTGTAGCGAGTCGGAGATTGGATGTTTTACCGGATTCTTGATATTCACGGTACACGCGAGAAATGGTCGTGCGGGAAAAACCCCAATTCATTGCTACCTTGGAGATGCTGTGTCCCATCGCTCGTGCACCGACTGTAACACCGGGTTCAAACTCACTTGAAACTTGATAACCTGCCATTGTAGCAGCAGTAACCGATCTAGCAACTGCGCCAGACACTTGAAGTCTTATACAGGCATTCCGACCGCAGCACCGTGTTCAGTCTGTTTACAAAATGGTTCAAATGGCTCTAAGCAACTATGGGACTTAACATCTGTGGCCATCAGTCCCCTACACTTAGAACTGGTTAAACCTAACTGACCTAAGGACATCACACATATCCATGCCCGAGGCAGGATTCGAACCTGCGACCGTAGGAGCCGCATACTTCCCGGACTGAAGCGCCTAGAACCGCTTGGCCACAGTTGCCGGCTAGTCTGTTTACATATCTGTGTATATGAATAAGCGTACCTACCGCAGTTTGTTTGGCACTTCAGTGTACATTATTCTTGTTATCTCACTTGTATGAGGAGTAATAAATTTTTAAACGGCGCTTTGATAGTTCCTTCTGTGCATCAGTAATGCAACATGCGCCAGACACCCGTTGTGTAATAGGCGTTGCCGACAGCAGCGCCGTATTCTGTCTGTCCGTTTACATATCTCTCTGTTTGAATATGAATGCCTATACCAGTTTCTTTGGCTCTTCAGTGTACACACATGAGCAAGAGCATCCACGTGGAGGAATATTTCGTATCCAATTTACCGTATCAGTTTTCGACAATGGTCTTTTAAGTTCAACAAAAGCGATGAATATAAAGCGATAGCTGAAATTTTTGTCACACCAGAAATGGACCCCAGATTTACTGTTTATCGCGAACAGTCGTTTAAAATGACAAAATTATGTTATACTTAATTCTAAATATTTTAAATAACTTTCTAAAACGTGCCGTTACGGGTTTGTCGCATGTTCCTACAAAAAACTCTCATACGAACTTGCAATAATTCCACCGATTATTCGCGCCATCTGATGTAAAACATCTGGATACCACTACGTAATGCGTAATGCGGAATTGGCCACTAATATAACGAGAGGCGGACTCGCAGTATAAAAAGAGGAGGTGAAGAGTATTGTGTTATCAGCAGAGCTAAATGACGTCGAACGTGGACTAGTCATTGGATGCCACCTGAGTAACAGATCCATCGCGGACTCCTCAGTCCTTCAAAGCTGCGCAAGTCGCCTGTTGGTGACGTGATTGTGAATTAGAGACACAGAGTAATAACCACAGCTGAACCACGACCAGGGAGATCTCATGTACTATCGGACAGAGCTCGTCGCGCATTGTGGTTGTAAAAATTCGTATCAAATCAGCGGCAGAAATCAGTCGTGAATTCCAAAGTACTGTCAGCAGTGCACAGGGGATAGGCAAAATAATGTGAACACCTGTACTTACTTGGGAATGGTTTATTAATAAGGGGTTGGACTAGTAATGCAGCTGAGATTATTCTTGGATTACTGGCATATAGTGAGTCTATGGTCCCCAGAGGAATGTTATGCCACTCTTCGATCAGAACCTCTTCTGTTTCCTGTAGTGACGAGGGAGGCCGAATTCTGCTCCGGAGTCTGCGCTCCAATATCGCCAAAAAGGGTTCGATAATGTTAAAGTCCAGGGACTGTGCTGGCCAGGGAAGAGGCTGCAGTTTAGTTGCATACTCCTCATACCACGATTGTACTGTTCTGGCTGTGTGAATGGCTGCATTATCGTCCTGAAATATGACGTCATTGGTGCGGAACAACATTTGAATCATGGGGTGCACCTGATCACCTAAAATGTTCATATAATCGTTGGCTGTAACACGGCCTTTGAGAGTAATTATGGAACCAGCAGAATACCATGATATGCCTGCCCACACCATCACACTTCCACCTCCATGCTTAACCGGTGGAATCAAGCAGGCAGGATTAGAAATAACGAAAACGTTGTCCCGTCGGGATATATATGACTTGTTTCCACTGTCGCGCGGGATTAGCCGAGCGGTCTCAGGCGCTGCAGTCATGGACTGTGCGGCTGGTCCTGGCGGAGGTTCGAGTCCTCCCTCGGGCATGGGTGTATGTGTTAGTCCTTAGGATAATTTAGGTGAAGTAGTGTGTAAGCTTAGGGACTGATGACCTTAGCAGTTAAGTCCCATAAGATTTCACACACTTGTATTTTTGTTTCCACTGATCAGTCCCTCAGTGTGTGAATAACTTCACACTTTTCTTTATTCAGGGTCAAATGGTTCAAATGGCTCTGAGCACTATGGGACTTAACTTCTGAGGTCATCAGTCCCCTAGAACTTAGAACTACTTAAACCTAACTAACCTAAGGACATCACACACATCCACGCCCGAGGCAGGACTCGAACCTGCGACCGTAGCGGTCGCGCGGCTCCAGACTGTAGCGCCTAGAACCGCTCGGTCACTCCGGTCGGCAGCCGCTCAGTATTTATGCTCCTGACACCCATGCTTTACGCTTCTTTCCGTTGGTTGTCGCCACTAATGGTTTCAGTATAGCAGCTCTTGCATGAATATTCGCTTTATGGAGTTCTCGAAGGACAGTGTCGATAGGCATGGGGTCTCGAAGATGGCTATTGATTTCCGCAGTCACTTTAGCCGCCATAGTTTTGTGCTGTTTTGACGCAATTTGTGTTAGCGTACGACGATCTCTGTCATTTAGTTTTTATTTCGCTCACTATTACTTTTAGACGATGATGTCATTCCATGTTTTGTGTAGGTGGTCATGACTGTTGAAACAGTTGCTCTTAAAACATTCAATAAGTTGTCTCTCATGGTTACTGATGCTCCAGTTAATCGGTCCCCTGAAATATGCCCTATTTGGAACTCTGTTAGGTCTCTCATTGCACTTGACATCGGCCTCTGAATGCAAATACGAAGTGTGCACTACTCGTGAACAACCTGCACTGATGCCTAGTCCGTACTGAACACGCACAGTCTAGCGCGACATGTGCCTTACCTGCGTTGTTGACCATCAAACACAACCATCCTATTACTACCACTGTTCACATTATTTTGCCTATCCCGTGTAGGTATCACAATAACTAAGAGTAAGGAGTAAAAAAGAATGGGATATAACGGCCGAGCTGTTCTTCTTAAGCCATACACTTCTGTAGCTAATGCAAGCGACGTTCGAGGTGGTGTCAAGAACGACTCCACTGGAGAGTGGATGACTCAGATCGAATGATTTGGAGGGATGAGAGTAAGAATAAATTAGTTAAGCGTATAATACATTCCATACTTTGAGAGTGTTCAGTTAGTTATTAAGGTTTAAATATTTAGTCTAAGAATGCTTCTGATAGATATTTATATTCTAAAATTAATCCCCAATTAACTTTATCATTGAATTCCATTAAAACAACCTCAGTCAATTTTTCAGCAATTGATGTGCAATCCCAATTCAATTTATCTTGAAATCTCTTATAAAATCTTCAGATAATATCTGATTATATGATATTTTTTCCCAATCTAATTTATCTTGAAATTCTCTCATAGAACCTCAACTCAAATCTTGATATACCTTCCTATCCTAATTTATCTTGAAATTCTCTCACAAAATCTCCACTCAGATATTGATATCTTGATATAAGTTTCCTATCTAATTGATCTTGAATTTATTTCATGAAATTTTCAGACAGTTTTTGAGCAGTTGATATATGATCCCATTTCAATTTATCTTGAAATTCTCTCATAAAATCTTCTGACAGCATTTGTTTGTATGCTATTTCTTCCCAGTTTAATTTGTCTTGAAATTCTCTTATAAAATCTTGGGACATTGATATATCAAACCAATCTAATTTATCTTGAAATTCTCTCACAAAGTCTTCAGATAATTTTTGATTTTATGATACACAACCCCATTCAATTTTCCCTTGAAATTTTCTTATAAAATCTACAGATAATTTTTTGCACATACATACAAGAATCCAATTCAATTCATCCTGAAATTCTCTCATAAAATTTTCAGATAAATTTTGATAGATTAATAAATTATTCCAATTTAATAGATCTTGAAATTCTCTTATAAAATCTTCAGATATCTTACAGCTTCTTACTATATAATCCAAATCTAATTTACCATGAAATTCTCTTATATATTTTTCAGGTAATTTATACAATCTTGGAATTACATGTTTCCAGAAATATTCAGTGAATGGATTTTCCTTTTTAATATATTCAACAACTATATTTCCATACATTTCATTTCTTAAATACAGGCAATATGACAGTTCAAAATTTAAATTTTTACACATAACATATTCGTCCCAATTAATTGTTTTTCATTAATCTCATTTTAATGAGCTCAATAAGTTGTTGTTTTCGCAGGTTATTCAGGTTCAACATTTATTACAAATAAATTTTAATAGTTTAAAAAAAAGTATTTTATCAGAGTCATCAATCGTATAAATCGATTGACTTCTATACAATATTCCATGTGCTAAATATTTAGTGCCTGAAATTGTGTCAAAAAAGAAAAGAAATATGTAAGATATTTTATACTCTATTCATTATGGAATTCCAGAGGTTCATTTTTTACCAAGCTGTTTATAACATTACTGAAAATGATAGAGAAAGAAGGCACAAATAATTATGAAAGCTTATGGGGGGACTGAAGTCCCCTCATGCATAACGAAAAACAAACAAACAAACAAAGAAGGCACAAATAATTATGAAAGCTTATGGGGGGACTAAAGTCCCCTCATGCATAACGAAAAACAAACAATATCCATCACGGAGATGTAGTCTAAAGAAAGATTAGGCAGTTGCCTAATCAGCTCTATATAAACTTATTTCTAAAATTTTAAATATTTTTAGAAAATTATTAAAAATTATTTCTAGTAAATGGAGTCGATTCTAATTCTCTTTAACAGCAAGCTTACATAAAACAATAAGCAAGTGTTCATGATTATTGATGAAAAGAATAAGTTGTTAATCTTTTAGGCTCTATCCGACCTAGGAAAGCAGTTCAAGTCTTTGTTAAAGAAAAATATTGTAAATTATTTGAAAATTTTGTTAGTCGCATTTTAGGACTACCAAAACATATACAAAATCCAATTACATTGATCAATGAAACTGGCTTATAATCTTTAGTTATGAAATCCAAGCTGCTCTTTGCAGAAGATTTTCAAGATGGGTTTGTAAAGAAGTGTCACCTTCAATTTGGAAATATGGAGAATATATAAAAGAAATAAAAAAATGTATAAAGGTCAAATAAATCACTTACAGGAACTGAATAAAATTAAGGATAACTGTATAAAAAATCAGATGAATAACATGATAGAACTGTAGAAATTTTACATGAAAGAAATGAAGAAATAAATACATTATTACCTCATGTTGTTCCTCAAACATTTAATGAAATTCAAAACCACCTTTTATTCTTTTGATGTTATTTGACGATCAATGTGAATATGATTATTATGTGATAAATCACAGAGGAAAAATTTACGAAAACAGCTATATAGAATAGAAGATCTACATCCTTATTATGAAGAACTATTAAGACTGAATTATAACTCAATAAATTTATATCAACGAATGAAAGGAACTTAAAGAATTGTTTGTTGGCACAATTACTTTAATATTTTGAATAATTGCACCCAGGAACAGTCGATTAATGGTATTAATACGCTTCACACAGTCTAAGACAGCTTTAGCTGTCGCCAGTCTTAGACGGCATCTGCTTCATCAGTTGCTGAATTAACATCATATTTTATTCATTATGGAATTCCACAGGAATCTGATTATTCTCATGAAGATCGAAAAAGTAATTTACATAAAAAATCAGCTTGGCAACACTGGCCACTCTGAAATGTGGATAAAAAATGTTTTGGTAACAAACAACATTTTGTGTTTTTTGTACGGAATTCTAGAGTGGGAAAATTCCCCCTTTAGCAATTTTATACACATGAAGAAGGATTAAATATCATTTATTGGAACCTTAAAAAAACTTTGCAAGTGCTTATTGTTGATAAATATAAGAAAAATTTGTTAAAGTTATATGGGTCCAAATTGGATCCCAGCCTAATTATCAACAATGAATTAGGTGCAAGTCAATCTCTTTCTCCTTATGGAATTACATTCTCTTTATTTACCCAACTTTTGTGCGAATTATCAAAACCCAACAATTTTACATACACTTTATCACCTTTCTTTCTCAACACTTTTTCAATGAGATACACATCTGGATATTTTGTTTTCTGTAGTTCATACTCATAAAAAATTCCTTTTACTTCTTTTCCATCTAAGGCCTTTAATTTATATGTGATTGAATTAGACTGCATAACTGATGCAATTTCAAATATTTATGTCGACCAATTGGCAGAATATCCTTTTTCAAAAATTCCTTTTAATGTACTTATTCTCACTTTATCACCTTTTTTAAATTTCGCTTTTTCATTAGCTACAATGGTGCCTATCTTATAAATTTTCACATTAGCTTCTATTGGTTTCATTTTTCTAATTGAATGTTTTGCGCTATTGTATTCATCAATTAATTTCCAGACTAGATAGATTCATTTATAATTTCCTTCAACAACAGATGCTTTTAATTCTGTAAAAGTTGAATAATGATTAATGTTGCATTTCTTCATCAGCTCACAAAACTCTTTACTGTAGAATTCTTTGCCATTATCTGTCTGTAAATTTTTTGGTTGTCTTGACATGAAATATTTTTTCAAAAGCATCAGCAACATTCTTGTCCATTATAATGATCCGGGCTGTTATGCCATGGTCAGTTGGTGAATTCTTTGTCAATTCACCAACTGACCATGGCATAACAGCCCGGATCATTATAATGGACATGACATTTCTGGCCACGAAAGTCTACATTTTAGTAGCAACATTCTTACCTGTTTTATCTTTAACTGGGATAGCCCAAGGAAATTTAGAAAAGACATCGATAACAGTCAATAAATATTTATATCCTTGATTTGTCTTCAAAATTTCTTTCAATTTGCCAGAATCCATTTCGACTCGATTATTGAACTGTGTTGGGTATGAAATTTGCAGTTCATCAACAATGAATCTTCTTATCTTTATTTTGAAGTCAGTAGGTGACAGGTCACGATTTACATTGGCTGAAAATAAAATAATGCTCTTGATTTTTACATCATACCCTAGTGTGTATTTCAATATTTCTGCACCAGTATTAAAATCAAATTTCAGTTTGTTTGTCACACATTCTTTTCTAAAGATCACTTATTTGACTTAGATATGGTGTTACATCTGGCTATCATGGATCCTAGTCGTTGTGCAGCTAATTCATACGAATGCATATACAGTTTAATGGCACTATACGATAAGCTCGTTGGTTCGAAAAAAATGTATGGGGCCAGAAGATGGCAAAATGAATTGCTGAAACTAGTTATTTTCGAAATGAAATAAAATATCTTAAAGTGTACGACAGTTGGTGAAGTTTATTGAATTGAAAAATGACTGTTACATTTGATAATGTGGACAACGCTAACGGCAGCCACCTGAGTGTCCAAATCAGTCTTTTGGCACTCTCATACTGATTCTGTGTAAGATCATGAAGACATACCTTCAAAAACTGAGTGTCATAAATCTCTGAAAACAGAATTCGTAATGTTCATGGCAGCATTTGGTAGACTGCAATTATGTGTATAAACACGCTAATAATAAGAAAGACCAAATATTGTATGATTAAGAGATAGCATTACAGTTACTGGAGTAGTGGCAATCAATAAGTATCTGCAGTATGCGTAGAGAGCGGCTTAAAATGGAACGAGCACAATATTAATTACAGGTAAGCTAGATGCCAGACTGAGATCCACTGGATGAATCTCCAGGAAGTGTAGCCCACACGCAATGGAAGTAGCTTACAAAACTGTTGGCCTGAATATTGCTCGTCAGTCTGTGATCAGTACCAGATACGATTAACAGGGAAACAGAGAAGATCTAAAGAGGAGAAGCACGTCTCGCTACAGGTTCATTTACCAAACGCGAAAGTATCGCCGAGTTGCTCAGCCAACTCCAGTCACAGGCATTGCAGGAGAGGTGTTCTGCATCATGGTGTGGTGTACTGTTAAAATTCCGTGAGCATACGTTCCTAGAAGTACTAACTAATATACTGCTTCCTCCTACGTATATCTCACGAAAAGACTATGAAGGAAAAATTAGAGAGACTCGAGCTCTCACTGAGGATATCCAACAAACGTTCTTCCCGCGAACCATTCACGACACGGACAGGAGTTGCAAAAAGCGACAGTGGTACGCAAAAGTAACCTTCGCCACACATGGTGAGATGGCTTCCGGAGTATAGATGTAGATGCGAATGCTCTAGTTCTTGCTATCAATTGTACGAGGGGCGTTCAATAAGTAATGCTAACATTTTTTCCGAAAGCAGGTTGGTTTTATTCAGGATTCCAACACACCATATTATTCGCCACTCTTTTGACTACAAAACCCTATAAGTAATGCTAACATTTTTTCCGAAAGCAGGTTGGTTTTATTCAGGATTCCAACACACCATATTATTCGCCACTCTTTTGACTACAAAACCCTATTTTTCACCATAATTTCCGTTCAGTCCGACGGCCTTACACCAACATTTCGGAGGGTCTGTATGCCCGCTTGAACCACTCTTCTGGTTGACGTCAGAGCCAACATCTTGCTGTATCAATAACCTCCCCATCATGCACATATTGCTTCCCGCGGGGTGCATTCTTCATTGGGCCAAACAGATGGAATTTGAAGGTGCGAGATACGGGCTGTAAGGATGATGGGGAAGAACAGTTCAATCAAGATTGGTGAGCTTCTCTCGGATGTGCAGACTCGGTTGAGCATTACGTTGCCATGGAGAAGGAGAAACTCGTTTGTATTTTTGTGGCAACGAACACGCTGAAGTCTTTTCTTCAGTTTCCTGAGGGTATCACAGTACACTTCAGAGTTGATCGTAGCACCACGATGGAGGACATCAAACAGAAAAATCCCTTTAGAATCCCAGGAGGCCGTCGTCATGACTTTACCAGCTGAGGGTGCGGTTTGAACTTTTTCTTCAGAGGAGAGGTGGTGTTGTGCCATTCCGTGGATTGCCGTTTTCTTTTCGGTTCGAAGTGACGAACCCATGTTTTATCGCTTGTGGCGGTTTTCGACAAAAATTGTCACGATCAGTTTCGCAACGCGCAAGCAATTCCGCACAGATGGTCCTTTGTTGTTCATTTCGGCCCTCCATTAGGCGTAGAGGAACCCAGTGGGCACAAGGCTTTCAGCACCCCAACTGCTAGGCTAGTGCGTCAGCCCTACCAACACAGACGTCCAGTTATGGAGCGAAGTATTTGATTGTGATCCGTTGATCACTTCGAATGAGAGCGTCCGCGCGTTCCAACATCGCTGGAGTCACAGCTGTACGAGGCCGGCCGGCGCGTGGGGGATGGGACAGGTCTGCGCGACCTTGTTGCGATCATGACGGACGCCTCATCCAATGATTCACTGTGCTTTTGTTCACTGCCAAGTCTTCATAGACATTCTGCTGGTGCTTATGAATATCTACAATGCTATGGTATTTCGCTAAGAGAAATTCAATGGCAGTTCCCTGCTTGGAATGGACCTGCATTACAGAAGCCATTTTGAAGGCTACATATAGCGCCACCACCTATCGGAACTTCATGAAACTATAGGGGCTGAAGCGGGAATGTTTCACGATATCCCACAACAAATTCCGCGCTTATTTCCATTCTCATTAGTACATTACATTTCCGTGCATTTAATTCATGTCATAATCTTAAATCTAATGATTAGAAATAAAAATTTCATTGGGTGAACGGATAAGAAATACACCACAGTAACACAGAAAATAAAGCGCTGAACAGTGCAGTCTTTGCCACTTCTAACTTACCGATCCTGGTCGAACGTATTCATACACACGAATCAGACGAGAAAAATACGAAGGTAACGGAATGTCATTCGATCTCTGCAGCATACGTCATCTGCTGCACTTGTAGAATATCTGTGAGTTTGGGGTACACAAAGATATGGATATGGGAAAGTCTAAACTGCTGTGTATGAGTCTTGTATCTGTATATTTATTTCGAGGCCGTATAGATTGCAGACCATGCAATGCATAAACCGTGCGTGGTATGCGACATTGATTTTATTACGTTTACGGGAATGATGTACCCGTATATATAACGCTCTTGACAATGAGCAAAGCCGAAAACTAGCTATCTATGTTCAATAAAGTACTATTAAAAAAAACAGTCTGATGAAAACGACATCATTCTTCAGATTTATCGAGGCTGTTGCACCCATAATGAATAAGTTAATCTTTAATACAGAAAAATACAGAATAATACGATTGCTACGACGTTTATTTCTTACGTAGAATACAGAACATTAAAAAAAACCGCTGTGTGAGTAAAAATAATAAACAAATTGCGATTTTAAAAATGAAGTTTTTTGTGAAATTGGAATGCATTGCTGTGTTAACGTTAACAGTACACGTTCTTTCAAACGCAGGGAGAGGTCTGAAGCGTTTTGTAACTGTAATGGATAAGTGGCGGCGAATCATTGCATTCTTAAGTTTTTTAAAACAAAGCAAGAACAGACATACACTGTGGTACGAACAGTCTCTTTCTCATCCACAGAACTGTTTTAATACGTAACTAGCCTCTTAACGACCCACTAAAGTATAGCAAAAACTTTTTCCTCAGTGCATTACGCATACACAATCGTTTTTCCTTCTGTAGCTTCACTCTCATTTTATTATAGGTTGAGACTTGGAAAACACATTAAACGGCGATAAATCGTAATAATATTACTGAGACAACTGAAATTGGAGCGAAAAACAACTAACAGTGTTCGTAGCGACTGCCGATCTAGTAGACTGGTACAACAGATGCTTGACAGATCTCTCTCCGCTATAAGGACCTGAGACATTGTTGTTGGATCAAAATAGCACTTAAATAATCCAGGAGGAGCAAGACTGTCATGCCTCACAGAGAATGACTAGAGAACTCTGATACATATTAGATCTAACGTAAGGGAAGTATTTCATATACACTGAAAACTTTTCTGTGCAAATCAAGATTCCTGTCTACAGATTGTACTATGGTTGCTTTTTATATTTTTTTATTTAATGGAAATAATATTACTGAATTCATTTTATTAGCCTATTTTGTAAAAATGGATTGGTTTTATTGTAGTTGATTTGTAAAAATAAGTGACTATGAAATTTTTTATGTTTATTGAAGTACATTTTATGTATTATACCTCTCGTATTAGAGTTTACCTAAATCTTAGTATTTTTTTTATTTACCTCAATATAGGTTGGCTTATAATTCGTATTTATGTATTATACCTCTCGTATTAGAGTTTACCTAAATCTTAGTATTTTTTTTATTTACCTCAATATACGTTGGCTTATAATTCGTAGTTGATATATCATAATTATTTGTAGAAATTAAATGTTAATCATATTAAAGATATTTTATTTCTTAAGATGAAAGCAATTTTTATACTAAATTTTGTTTTACTGAATCTTTAAGTTCAAATGTTAACTTATTTCTTCTTTAGGTGACAACATCTGAAGGTACATTAACCTATAATACATATTTAATATTAGGCTTTCAATGAGCTGTAGTTTAGATTACATTTTTGTTCAATATTTTCAATTTTGATTTTATAATTATTTTAGTTTTCCATTAAGAAAATAAATTTAATTTAGAAATTTTTTCAAAAAATATAAAATTAGTGCTGCTTCCCACAAAATATCCGCTCCTACACAGCCTAGTCGCTCAAAGAAGTCGCATTTGCTGTGACAAACAGTAGTTCTGACAGTGCGACAATTGCGAGTATTGCAGACCAATACTATTATCCAGAATAAAATTTTCAATCTGCAGTGGAGTTTGCGCTGATACGAAACTTTCTGGCAAGTTAAAACTGCGCGCCGGACCGCGGTTCGAACTCGGGACCTTTGCCTTTCTCAGGCAAGTGCGCTACCAACGGAGCTCGCCAAGCACGATACAACCCACCCTTTCCTCTCACAGCTTTACTTCAGCCAGGAGCTCGTCTCTTGTCTTCCATATTGTGATGGCGGGTAGCGAGTCGTGCTTGGGTAGCTCAGTTGATAAGCACTTGCCCGCCGAAAGCAAAGACCTTCTCAACAGCAGGAACCCGATTCTGGATTAACTTTCGGTATTGTATTAGAGAACTGAATAACATCTACAGATTAAAGAGACAGTTAATGAAATATCTACTAAAGCAACAATATGGATTGTCATTGTCTTTGTACACACTTGTTACACTTGTACATCCTTGTTCAGAACCAGATCTTCCTTCTTTACCAGTATTCTTAGCTGTGCAATCTCTTTAAATTTCCTTACTGCAGAATTCGCTGTCAGAAAACCTCTATTTTTACACCCACAAATCATTTTTATATTTGTCACTATTATTTTTGTTATTATTCCCATTATTATTATTATTGCACTGACGTCAAAAAATCGCAAAACCAAAAAATAACTCATGTAGAGTAATGAAATTTCTGGAATACATTTGTCTAGGTAACACATTTTAGTAATTAACGTTGCAAGGTTACAGGTAAGAACGAGATAAGCCATTGCAAATGCGAAATGCTAGTACATTAATAACCGTTGTAACCGCCAGAATGTTGGATACAGTCATGCGAACGTGCATGCATTGTTTTGTACAGGTGCTGGTGGAGCGGTTAATGCTGCTTGTGGATGTCGCTGGCTTTAGAATGAGATTTTCACTCTGCAGCGGAGTGTGCGCTGATATGAAACTTCCTGGCAGATTAAAACTGTGTGCCCGACCGAGACTCGAACTCGGGACCTTTGCCTTTCGCGGGCAAGTAGAGCACTTGCCCGCGAAAGGCAAAGGTCCCGAGTTCGAGTCTCGGTCGGGCACACAGTTTTAATCTGCCAGGAAGTTTCATGTCGCTGGATTTGTTGTACGACGATGTCCCAATGGTGCTCAGCTGCGGACAGATCTGGCGATCGAGCAAAATGTCGACACTTTGTAGAGATTGTTGGGTTACAACAGCGGTATACGGGCGAGTGTAAACCAGATGGAAAACACTCCTTGTAATGCTGATCACTAATAGCAACCAATAGATCGAATCATCAGACTGACGTACAGATTTGCAGTTAGGGTGTGTGGGATAGCCACGAGAGTGCTCCTGCTGTCATAAGAAATCGCATTCCAGACCGTAACTCCAGGAGTAGGTCCAGTGTGTCTAATACGCAAACAGGTTGGTTACAGGTCCTCAACTCGCCTCCTCCTAACCCACACATGGCCTTCACTGGCACGGAGGCAGAACCATCTTTCATCAGAAAACACAACAGACCTCCACCTTGCCCTCCAACGAGTTCTCGCTTGACACCTCCGAGGTCGCAAACGGCGGTGGTTTCGGATCAGTGGAGTGAACGCTGCATAGCGTCTGGCACGGAGATGTCCTTGAAGTAACTGATTTGGAACAGTTTGTAGTATCACTTTGGTGCCAACTGCTGCTCATACTGGTGTTGCAAATACAGCACGATGCGCCAGAGCACGGTCTTCCCTCTCGGTAATGTCACGTGGCCGTCTGGAGCCTGGTCTTCTTACGATGGTACATTCCCGTGACCACCGCTGCCAGCAATCATGTACAAAGGCTACATTCCTGCCAAGTCTTTCTGTGATATCGCAGAAGGAACATCCAGCTTCTCGTAGTCCTATTATACGACCTCGTTCAAACTCAGTGAGGTGTTAATAATGGCGTCTTTGTCGCCTTAAAGGCATTACTAATATCAACAATGTCCAATCTCAAAGTTAACTAACGCTCACGACCGTTGCAGCGTGTATTTATAGCCAGCCTGATTTACATCTTCATAATGGTGCAACTAGCGCCACTCTTGTGCAATTGGCGCTAAATTTGAATAGATATCATCTTTTAGATGTAGACATACGCTTACCAACTTTCGTTTATGTCGCACAACTCCTTCTTGCTGTCGCGATTTTTTTTTTTTTTTTCGTCAGTGTATTATCACTATTAGTGGCAGCAGCAGCAGTAGAAGTACTGCTAGTATTAACTTTATTAATTCGTTGTCAGTATTATTTACACACATTATCACTATAGACAGTCAAATCATTTTAATACCGTTTGTCATATTAAAATTGTTATTTCTTAGGTAGCTGAGATGTAAGAAAGATACTGTATGTGTGAAACGCTGGTCCGATTTAAGAAAGGGCCTGACTAGATCAGGTTAAATAAATAAATAAAAATTAAAAAAAGACTGGAACAATCAACTTCCGTCCACCAACAGAGTTTTCGAGTAGCTTCCCCCGTAGCGCGTCATGTCCTCTACACTAACCGTTCATCTCCTCACTGAGAAGTATTCGACCGCCAACCAGGCCTAAGTAACATCATTCTCGGTCCTTACGCCAGTGCTGCTCGCTCCCGTGCCCCCATGGATCAAAACTCTTATCGACACTGCTTTTCACCAGACGTTTGTAACTGCTCTAGTTTCTCAAAGAAATGGCATTTCCTGCCACTATTGCACTGCTGTTTCGAAGTGATAGATAATATGTATTCCTTGGGCAAACACTGCTACGTTTATTTTCATATGCAACTATGGACGTTAGAACGAAATATGCTGCTACTGTACTGTGAGTTCACGTGCATCTCTTAACCACTTTAGAAAACTGAGGAAAAACAGGACGACCCAATGGCCTTTTCTCCAGTTCGCCAGATTTCATCATCACTTGTATTTCTCTCGTGGAGCTATACAAAGAGCTTAATTTACAACGTTTGAAAAGGTATATGCAGGGAATAGCAACGCACTAATATTGTTCTGTTATTTTATAATATCAGCCGGGATGGCTGTTTAGTACCATCAGGACTTGCTTTCGGTATCATAAAAAGCAGCAAATGATGATCGTGATCTGGAAAAACACACTCATGAAGTGTGAGCAACTATGATGTTGGGTAATGCGTGGTCTACGCTTGGGTGCGTGCTTGACGGCATTAGCCTCAACACTTCACTTTCGAGGCAGTATCACGAAATCGTAAAAGTGACCTTACCTTGCAGGCAATAGCACTCAACCACAATTTTCACATTTGCTGCCTGTCTTCCAGTAGAAAAGTTTCGTTTGAATACTTTTTCTTCTTGGAATGTTCTTGGAGTGTTCGAATGACGGGGAAAGTGTATCATTCCATTTAAAAAAAAGTTAATTATGTACACAGACTGTTCATCTATTCCGGGAATCGAGCATATCGACGGATTTTCCTTTTCTCGGCATTAATACTGGCAAGATATAGGTCCCAAGGATTCCAAAACTCTCGAGAATGTTCTAATTTCAAGTTTGAAGTGGGATAACAAACGAAAAATAAAATATTTTTGAATGTGATGTGGTTACAAATTAACAAATTTATAATTTTTTTCTCTTTATTTGTACTTTAAAACCTTTCTCCTTGCCAAATTTCATAATTATACGCCAACAGAAAGTAACCTAAAGGTCTTAATGATTGAATTTGCGAGTATCAAAATATGTAACATAAATGGCCGTATCTTTTGATTGCACTGACTTACAAGCTTTATATTTATACGACGGCATGGAACCATACACCTTAATCTGCGATATACAGTTAAACTTAATACGTTTACCCGTCCCTAAGAAAAAGGGATGTCAACACAAGAGCGAACAGACAGACAGTCTGATAAGAAATGACGATTTTTTTCGTGTAATATAATTACAAATAAACAATTTTCAGATTTTTTTTACCTTGGTTATACTGTGAAACCTTCCTTATTGGAAAATATCATGATTCTTGATCAACAGGAAGTACACAGCAGGTTCTAATGAGGGAATTTGCAAGTGCCAAAATATGTGACATAAATGGTCGTGTCTTTTGATTGCATTGACTTCACTTTTTTACTTCGGCAAGGGACCGTAGACGTTGATAGGTGACATAAATTTCAACTTGACACGTCTACCCATTCCTCAGAAAAAGGGTTTTGAAATGTCGGACAGACACACAGACGGACGGACAACATCGTGATCCTACAAGCGTTCCGTTTTTAACGACTGAGGCACGGAATCCTAAAAAATTACTTGTTTGAATATTTATGGCGATAGAAGAGGCAACAATATTACATGACCGACTTCGCACTATTATTTTCAGAAAATCATGTTTCGATATCTTGAGATGCTGACGAAATTAAAGAGGCACAACTTTCAGGTGCTTCTCGAATAAGTTTTGACCCGTTACGGATACTTGAAATGTCTTTCCACCTAGACAGATGTTGACTACGGGCTGATGAAACGAATTTCAGGCTCCAATTTTTTTTAAAAAATGGACGTTACACATTGGTGTCCAAAATTAAAGCATTTGTGTCTAATTCACGATATAATCATACAAACTGTCAACAGATGTCGTTACGATCGTGTTCTGCACGGAAGATGGCATTCTGATCAACGGACAACCACGCCAGAAATGACGTCAGGGCACCTATGAAGCGGGGTAGTGATTGCGGGGTATTCCCACATCCACAGTCACTGTGTACACAGTCACAGACGGTGCAGTATGGCACAAAGAAGACGCCTACAAACTCTCTGCTTTGGAAAGCCATAGCAAGAATTGAAGCAGGAGATATGCAAACTGATGTGGACAGATGGCGTAACGTGAATCTTTCTCTTGATTCTCGGATGAGGTGACAATTTATAGAGACCGAAACTGTATGCCGGCGACCAGTACAGGGCTGATCGCGCGTGTTATCAGAAAGAGCGAACCGTTGTTTGGCTGTAAGGGCACGACGGTACCGCCTTACTACTGCACTGCAACTGCACTGCACTGTATGCGTTGTATAGAGGCAAACAGTGTACGGAAAACTTCAGCAGAGTGGCCTTTATTGTTGGAGACCTGCTGTCTGGCCGGCCTGAGTGGCCAAGCGGTTCTAGGCGCTACAGTCTGGAACCGCGCGACCGCTACGGTCGCAGGTTCGAATCCTGCCTCGGGCATGGATGTGTGTGATGTCCTTAGGTTAGTTAGGTTTAAGTAGGGGACTGATGACCTCAGAAGTTAAGTCCCATAGTGCTCAGAGCCATTTGAACTATTTTGAACCTGCTGTCTGTTTACCTCTGACATGTCTTCACAGAAGGGAACGTCTAGAGTGGAGCCGTTAACAGGTCATCTGGACGGTCGAACGGTGGGGCAATGTTCTTTCCACAGATGAGTCCCAATTTAGGATGATGTTTTTTTGGAAACGAAAGATATTGCATGCATGGCGTGGACTGCTTGCTCTCCCGTTTTGAATCCCATAGAGCAGGTTTGTGAAGCACTATGGAGATGGATTGCATAACGTCAGCATTAGCCAACCACTCTCCAAGACTTGTGAGCAGTTCAGCAGGAAGAATGGGCGTTATTTCCTCAACATGTGATTGATGACATCATTCACAGCATGTCCCGTCGTTGTCAGGCCTGTATTGCTGCCAGAGGTGGTCATATCCAAGGAGATATATAAACTACATAGAGTGGCTATCTGTGAGGTAACAGCGCTCCCAGCGGCAGCAAAAAGCAACACCGGCCGCCATTTTTTGAAACATCTACATGTCAGTATATTTACATTTGGTGTATAGTACTGGCGCTAGAAAATCACTGTTTTCCGGTTGTAATTTGTTTTAAAAGTCTTATTGACCGATCGCGAATCATGCCCAGTGTATGTCCAGTGTACAATTACGCTAATAGAAGTGATAAAACAACTGGCATATCATATTTCAGGTGAGTATCTAAATGCGTGTTGTACTTAGCGTCTTGTGCATCATTTTCGTGTTCAAGCTGTATACAAAATGTAAATAAGCTACTGTATACACGTCTCTTTATTTTTAGATTTCCTCTGAAAATTAAAGAGCTGTTAAGTCGATGGGTAGCCAATATGAGGCAAGATAAGTGGCAGCCAACTCAATATAGCTATATATGCTCGTTTCACTTTGAAGATAGATACATGTATAGTACAAACGAGAAAAGGCGACTTCTGGCAAACGCAGTACCGATAATATTTACGTTTCCTGACCATCTGCAGAAAACAACTATAGTATAGAGACAACCAAAGAAACGGCCTGTCAGTGAAGAATCAGCTTCCTTATCAAATCAACCATGTAAAATAGTTTGCTGTTATTTATTAGCTATGTGGGTTATGTATGAATTTTACTATTAATCAATGTACGTTTAAAGGAAAATAAAGCTTAATGATAATACTTCATTTTTTTTAGGTGAAAGAGTGAATCAGAATGATCATACAGATCATTCTTATTGTTTGCCTAGCCCGAAAAAATTGAAACAGAATTATGAGGCACTACAGAAAAGGACCGAGAAGCTGAGGAAGCAAGCGAAACATGCAAGGCAAAGTATTTCAAGAAAGAAGAGACAAATGGTGACATATAAAACAGTGGTTGTAGGCCTAAATAAGAGACTTCAAGACTGTGCTTCTGAAGTGATAGGATGTGACGAAAATAGTGATATTCTGAAGCAACTTTTTGCAATGCAAAACAAATGTTCAATTCCTGAATATCCTAAAGAAATAAGACAGTTTGCCCTTACACCCAATTTTTACTCCTCCAAAGCTTATAATTATTTGAGGAAGTTTGTTAAATTACCCCATCCTCGAACACTCCACAGGTGGGCAACTACAGTAAATGGCAGTCCTAGATTTACAGAAGAAAGCTTAAAAATATTAGCAGACGAGGTTCAACGTAGTTCAGGACCTATTTTAGCTGCACTTATGTTCGATGAGGTGGCTCTTAAAAAAGACTTAATATGGGATGGTAATAAGGTTTGGGGTTATGTTGACTTAGGGCAAGGATGCGAGGAAAGTGCTGATAGCCAAATAGCAAAAGAGGCACTAGTGTTTATGGTCAGTGGGATTAATAAGAGTTGGAAAAATCCTGTTGGCTATAGTTTTCTTAATGGTTTAACAGCAAGTGTGAAACTTAATTTACTGCAGCAGTACCTCCGTAAATTGGAGGAAACTGATGGAAAACCGGTTTCATTGCAATAAAATGCATCAAAAATAGTTTTTATACTGCTTCAAAGGTTGTATTCAAATTGTTAACAGTGGCAGAAAGGGTTTTCAGGGACTGTCAAATCTTAATATGGAAGAAGAACTTCCTTCTGTAGTTGTGTGTGGAATTGTTCAGAATGTTGGGTGACAGGCCGAATTTATTTACTCGATTTTGACCATGTAATGGTGCCAGCTGAATTTGGAGAAGACTCACATACTCTTTTCTAGTCAGGATGCTGTTAAAATAGTATTTTAATTGTGGGTTACACCAATTGTGCAAAAACCAGGCCAATGGAAGAAAGAGGGAAACATATTCGGCAAATCTATACAAACTTATATTGTTTAAGGGACAATGAAAGGTCCTGCGCTGTCAATTGATCGTTTTTGGACCTACTGAACTATTTAAAATTGTTTTTGACCTAATCTATATGGCATTGCAGCGAAATGAACTGCATCATTTCGTAATAAACTTTTCAATTAATCGATGTCAGAAATGTGTTTCATTTCTTTTAGCCTTCATCACTATAAGTTTTACAGCAGAGAAATCAGATTGTCAGTGCAGATTGGCTTTTCTTTTACGCCATGCGTAGTAAACAATAACAACATTCAGTATTAGCAGACGGCGAGTAGCCTGCACCTTGACGTTACAAGACATGGCGGCTCAGTTTTCAAGTTGCTTCAAAGATGACGGTGCCATAGCCAGTCTATGTTGTTTATATAGGTCGTTGGTCATATCACTTACTGGGCACATTAAACAGTTGTCAGAATGTGTGTGCAAATCCGTTAAGCTGAAAAAAACGAAGAAGATTTTTGTCTACCGTTATGCATGTTGCAGTTGTTTACGTTCGGTATTCTTACGTTGTTTCTACTTTACTATCACCTGTTTGTACTATTTTGTGGCAAAATAAGCGCAACTATGCAAAATTCCCATTTGTTCCTTTGGTTTTGGACACCAGTGTATTTTTCGCAACTGAGTAAGGGAAGTGTTTGAGACAGACAGGCCTATATTACTATTTCGCAGGACTGACAAGGAATTACTGAGTAGAAACACATTGAACGTTGAGATTTTGGTGCTGCTGTTGCCCGCATTTGAATAGTGCGGCGCCCATACGTTTACGCCTCCCTCGCCGTCGAGGCGTTAGGCATCATGCTTCAGCGTTAGGGTTTCGAGAGATTTAAACATTGCATAATCCTTCCGACTGCGCGCCATTCAAACGGCCGTAGCGACGGCACAAAAATCCTCGTCGGAGGCTGACCTGTGCTATTAAGCGGTTGACGTTGGTGTAGGTGGGCCGCGGCACGTCGAGGAACCTCGCGCAGATGTCGTACAGCGCCTCGTTGTCCAGAAGGAAGTTGCAGTCCTCGAACTCGAGCGAGCCGTGCATCGTGAAAACTGCGTTGTACGGTTCCACTATTGTGGGCGACAACTGTAAAGAAACCATCAGTTCTGTTACTGAATGTGACTAGCTGCAAAAAATGAGATTTGCTTCTGGGCGTACTCGTCGACATTTATTTGCCCGGCTAGAGGGTGCTCGAACGATTCAGACCAGGCTCTGGCTCATTCTCGGCAGTAAAGGATGCAGAACCAAAAGTTGTGGATTGCCCTCTGTCATTTCCGCCCATGTTGCTTTCCACAGCCAATCGTAATTTTCTTAATTTATTTTCTCCAATGAAAATTAAACAAGCTACTGTAAACTCGAGAGCCAAAACATGAAAATCCTTAAATTCAGCGGCGAGTTGCACGACTATATGATACAGTGTTGCACAGCAGAAATGAGTAGTCTTGCGAGAAGGAAACAGGACGAAAAAATCTTGGACGAAGAAAGTAGTAAATGGTTTAACAGAATATAGAAACACGAATCTCACACGACAGTCAGAGAGAATGGTAGCAAGTGAAACAATAAAAATAAAATAAGGAAAGTACTGATGATACTAATGTTCTTAGCAAGACGAACTTTTCCTTTTTTATTCGATTCATGTATCATCCGACGTCGTCGATCATTCTGCAACGGCTATGGAAGTACGTATGATAATAGTAATACACTAAACTCTCGCTAATCCGGCCCTCAGTAGTCCGGCCTCTCGGTAATCCGGTGCTCATCGAAAAACACGTGCGCAATGAATTATCATGCGCAACAATACTTAGTTAACCAATGCTTCATATACTGTATTTGAAATTGTAGCTTTCTTTACAGTTCGGAATCATGTCTTCTAAGAGGAAACACGTTACGCTAGACCTCATGCAAAACGCAAAATTTTAAATTAATTAAATCGAGGTTCTTCGGAGAAAGCCATTGCTGCTGAGTTCAATGTTGGACGAGCAACCGTTCATGACATCAAAAACAAAGAAGATGTTATTCGACAGTACTTAACGCAAATGGATAGTGAGTTGGGAAAACGGAAGGTTATGCGAAAGAGTGAGAATGAAGAACTGGACGTAGCTATTCATAGACGGTTCATACAACAACGCAGTAAAGGAATTCTAGTCAGTGGCCCAATTATAAAGGAGAAAGCAGCTACATTTAACAAACAACAGGGCGGTAGTAACTTGTTTGCAGCCAGCGAAGGTTGGCTATCAAACTAGAAAAAACGACATCGCATTCGGCAGCTGACAGTCATGGACGGAAGTCCCTCAGCTAACGATAAGGATGCTGATGAGTTTGTAAGAAAAATACGGAAAATGATAGAGGAAGAAGAAAACCTGCTGATGTCTTGTATAATGCTGATGAAACAGGACTTTTTTACAAGATGCTTCCTTCAAAAACATTAGCTGTCAAGAACGAGAAGGAAGCACGTGGTTACAAGAAAAACAGAAACAGCGCTTAACATTAATGGCGAGTTGTAATGCAAATGGGAGTCATAATCTACTGCTTATGGTGATTGGAAAATCCCAACATCCACATTGTTTTCTACACACAGTACTGCGCTCAGAAGAAAGCGTGGATGGACAGACAAATATTCTCTCCGTGGTTCCATGAATCATTTGTACCAGCAGTGAGAAAAGAGCTAAAGAAGAAAAAGCTTCCACTGAAAGCTATCCTTATAATTGACAAGGCTCCCAGTCATTCTTCAGATATTGCTTTAAAGTGCGATGGTATACATGTACAAGCACTCTGTCTCCCACCCAATGTGACAGCCCTAATTCAGCCCATGTACTAGGGAATTTTGGAATCAATTAAACGTCATTATCGACATACACTTCTCCTCTCCTTGTTGAACAAAAGTGAAAACGACTCTATCGAGACTAAGCAGAAGGCGTGGAAAGCAATTAACATACGTGATCTTGTTTTCCAAGAAGCCGAAGCATGGGATATAGTGGAGAGCGCTACCATAACGAAGAGCTGGAGAAAATTGTGGCCATCCATTGATGCCGCGTTGGATCCAGTAGTGAGTGACAGCGATGAGCCAGCCAATTCGGAATTATCAATTACACTAATTTGTACACTGACATGTTCCACAACCTTCCAGGAGGAGAAGTAATTGATGATGAAGATGTTACTAAGTGGCCGAACGAGGAAAACTGTGATACGGACCAAACTTTAACAGATGAAGAAATAATCAAAAGCGTGCAAGAAAATAATGATGAAAGTGATGAAGAAGAGGACGTAGGAGGAGAGAGCATGAAGATTTCTCACACTACTGGTGCTGAAACTGTCGAAGTCTTCCTGGAGTATATTATGCAACAACCAGATACATGCAGTACCGATGTAATGCTAGTAAAGCGGTTGCGTGAGAAAGCATGCCAGCGTCGCGTATCATCATTGCGACAGTTCAAGATTAGGAAAATGTTTCGTAGTGAGTGATACGACTGTATAATTATGTACAGTATACACTCAAGGCCTAGGTTTTCTTTGAAAATTAATGTATTTTTGGATTTAATAAAGTATATCCTGTATGTTTTAAAATTGTATCTTTCGGTTTAATAAAATACAGTACGGTATATACCCTATGTTTTCAAAATAAATAAAAAACATAATAAATGAATAAAATAAATTTCAGACACCCAATAATCCGGCACTTTCGTTAATCCGGCACCCATATGTGCCAGGAATGGCCGGACTAGCGAGAGTCTAGTGTACTCTACAACTTGCCGTTTCTCTAGATTTTACATTTTATTATATTGTTTCTTATCAGTCACCCACGCTTCATGATTATCCAAAATAATTCCTTCAAAAATTAAATAATATAGTTTTCTTAAATGTCTTTTCTGATCAACTAACACTATCAGTTATTGTGTTGTACTTAGTTCCTGGTTAACTAGATCAGTTATGTCCTTCTCACAACGAAGTTCTTTATTATATGTTAACTCAGATACTTAAGTCTCTCACTGCCCTTTATAATATTTCTGTTAACGTCTAGATGATGCACTTCTTATAATACAAGACGATATTTTCTCAAATCCTATTTCAAATTCCAATCGTCTGAACCATTCGCCAAGGTTACTCATCGTGTAGTTACTATTTTACGTACCAGTTGCTATTATTAACCGCTAACCTGGAAAGGCGCGAATGATGAGCCGGTATCGTCGTCGCTAACATAACGTCGGCCTATGTACATTATTACGAGAAACAAATTTTGAATGAGGTTGGAGAGAGACATTAGCTCTTATAGAAATAGTTTTGTTGTTTCATATTATCCAGAAAATCTGTTCCGATTTTTCACAGAGGTCAGCGGGTTCATATGCAACTCTATTTTTTAAAGCTGTTCGCTGTTGGTCTGGAGAACGTTTTGGACAATTCGAGCGAGTGATTTGGCCACCCAAATCGCCCGACATGAATACCTTTAAACATCTATGGGACATAATCGACAGCTGAGTTAGTGCACAAAACCCTGCACCGGCAACACTTTCGCAATTACGGACGGCTGTAGAGGCAGTATTTCTGCGGAGGACTTGCAACGACTTGTTGAGTCCAGGCCACGTTGAGTTTGCTATATTAGGCCGGGCGATAGCAGGTCCGACGCGATATGACTTTCGTCACTTCAGAGCATAGAGCCTCACCGCGCAGCGCAGAGTACAGTTCGTGCTCTAGATCGCAGTTACAACACACAGTCCAATTTTGTTCGGCGAATCCGCGAACCACTCTCATACCGCAGTATATTCCATTCGTATCTGTTATTGAGCACAGTTGTGAAATTCAGTACCTTGTGGCAATATTAGTCTATGTTTGACATATAAAATAAAACCGTTGATTTTAAAAGATATAATGGAGCATTGGTTTAAAGGCGTTTCAATAAAATCTTGCATCCAAATTTCAAAGGCGAT
The DNA here is from genome assembly GCF_023898315.1 of Schistocerca nitens. NCBI lineage: Eukaryota > Metazoa > Arthropoda > Insecta > Orthoptera > Acrididae > Schistocerca > Schistocerca nitens. Next base: position 658,049,269 of record NC_064614.1, on the reverse strand, counting down.
GTGGCCGGAAGATGCAGCATCGACCTCAAAGATCTCCGATCAGTTCTACGAGTATCAAGAAGGTGATGTAAATACATCAAGCACCTTGATTTCCAGCAGGAAGATATCTAATGACTCACTAAAGGTGAAAAAAAAGAAAGTATAACGAATCTTTCATCAATCTCGGATTTGTTGGTTCTAAAGGCTCACTTCTCTGCTTGTTATGAGGCAATCTTATGACTGAGTTCTGTAGACGTGCAACTCTTCGTCTACAACAAATCGACAGCCACTAATGTCTTGCTTTATGGCGCCAACAATATGGAAATCGCATGGGGAGGTATCGGGACTGTATGGAGGATGCGCAAGTGCTTCCCAGCGAAACTTCTGCAGCGTACTCGAAAAAACCTTGGCAATGGGTGGGCAAGCTCACATCTCTTCAACAAAGCATCGACCGCCTTGTCTCAAGGGGGGAGGGGGGGGGGTAAATGTATTAACAGTTATGGCAATTACTTTCAAAGTAATTAACAGTTTAATTACTTTTTTCCATCTGTCTCATTTGATGCCCCTCATATCTTCACTCTATCATAGCACAATCTATCCCTATACTCCAAACACAGAGATGATTTCTTCGTATACACGACACAAGCGGAATATAGTGTCACTGCGTAGCAAATAGTTGTTCCGTACAGCACCATTGTGTTTAAAATATACAGCCGCTTACGTTGTCTCGAGTTACTTCTGTTCTAATGAGGCATGTATAATTTATGGAAATAAGTGTAAAGAAATAACAGGTCGGAGTGAAAAACGCAGAGCTAGACATAATTTTTGCGTAGAGAAAGAAAGAGTACTATGGACATTTATAATGATAACTCATCTGGTTAATTGATCGGTCGTAATATTAAGAGGTGAACGTCAAATATTGAAGTATTTTTAAAATTAATTATACAATGAGGCCAATAAATTATATATAATTCGAAAGGTACTTTGCCATAGAGGTGGACAAAAAAATCATGTGTTTATACATCCATTAAGAGAGGTAAAAAGAAGTGGACGTACACTCATGAGGAAAGAGAAAACTTTTCCTTTGTCTTTCGCATTGCTACCAACTTCTTTGGTTGAAGTGTACTTCCTGGGCTAGTAGGTTTTCTATTTCCAATATTTATTTTGTGCAATGCGTACGCTTTTTATGAAAGCCAACAGGATGGTCCTTTTGCCTCTATCAAATGCTTCTTCGTAATCAATGAAAGCAAAGTGTGTCTCAATCTGTGTAACTAGAAAACAGTACGTCGCCTATTCGAGGTCGACCCATTCTAAACACTCATTATTCTTCAAATAACATGGTCTTTATCGCATTTTCCGGTTTTGTGTTAAAATATTTTTATTCGTCGCCTAAAACAATCATAAGATCCGTATAATAAGGGAAGTCAGAAGTCATACTCATTCAAAACGAAGACAATAAAAATTACGAGCTTTTTTTCAAATTTTCTGGAAACGGTGGCAAATGACCCCAAAGATACTCTTACAGAAAAATAAGCGAAATAATGACACCAATATACAAGAATGAGATTTTCACTCTACAGCGGAGTGTGTGCTGATATGAAACTTCCTGGCAGATTAAAACTGTGTGCCCGACCGAGACTCGAACTCGGGACCTTTGCCTTTCTTGGGCAAGTGCTCTACCAACTGAGCTACCGAAGCACGACTCACGGCCGGTACCCACAGCTTTACTTCTGCCAGTACCTCGTCTCCTACCTTCCAAATTTTACAGAAGCTCTCCTGCGAAACATGCAGAACTAGCACTCCTGAAAGAAAGGATATTGCGGAGACATGGCTTAGCCACAGCCTGGGGGATGTTTCCAGAATGAGATTTTCACTCTGCAGCGGAGTGTGCGCTGATATGAAACTTCCTGGCAGATTAAAACTGTGTGCCCGACCGAGACTCGAACTCGGGACCTTTGCCTTTCGTGGGCAAGTGCTCTACCAACTGAGCTACCGAAGCACGACTCACGCCCGGTACCCACAGCTTTACTTCTGCCAGTACCTCGTCTCCTACCTTCCAAACTTTACAGAAGCTCTCCTGCGAACCATGCAGAACTAGCACTCCTGAAAGAAAGGATATTGCGGAGACATGGCTTAGCCACAGCCTGGGGGATGTTTCCAGAATGAGATTTTCACTCAGCAGCGGAGTGTGCGCTGATATGAAACTTCCTGGCAGATTAAAACTGTGTGCCCGACCGAGACTCGAACTCGGGACCTTTGCCTTTTTTGGGCAAGTGCTCTACCAACTGAGCTACCGAAGCACGACTCACGCCCGGTACCCACAGCTTTACTTCTGCCAGTACCTCGTCTCCTACCTTCCAAACTTTACAGAAGCTCTCCTGCGAACCATGCAGAACTAGCACTCCTGAAAGAAAGGATATTGCGGAGACATGGCTTAGCCACAGCCTGGGGGATGTTTCCAGAATGAGATTTTCACTCAGCAGCGGAGTGTGCGCTGATATGAAACTTCCTGGCAGATTAAAACTGTGTGCCCGACCGAGACACGAACTCGGGAACTTTGCCTTTCGGGGGCAAGTGCTCTACCAACTGAGCTACCGAAGCACGACTAACGCCCGCTATCCACAGCTTTACTTCTGCCAGTACCTCTGTAAAGTTTGGAAGGTAGGAGACGAGGTACTGGCAGAAGTAAAGCTGTGGGTACCGGGCGTGAGTCGTGCTTCGGTAGCTCAGTTGGTAGAGCACTTGCCCGCGAAAGGCAAAGGTCCCGAGTTCGAGTCTCGGTCGGGCACACAGTTTTAATCTACCAGGAAGTTTCACCAATTAACAACGTTATTTACAGATATCATTACTAAGATATCTTGATTTCTACTGCTGACATCATCATCGACCTAGCAATTGTCACATTGTAGGTGCCCGGTATGGTTGTGTTACTGTAAATGAACCAAATAAACATGAACGTCCCTAGAATGAGATTCCGAAAAACGTTGTTACTTGTCAATTCTACCACAGAACCCGATTGGTACGGAGGGCACAAGTTGTCAGCACTTCAATTTTCGATGTTCACTGATTGCAGATTTTAATTAGTGGAAGAGAAGGTATTATCAGAGCTATGAATGAAACATCTAGTACGTTTTACCACTCTTAACGGCTACGTACACACATGATGATGTCTTTGTACACATCTATGGCAAAGTGCCTTTCGAATTACATAAGTTTCATTGGCCTCCTTGTATAGTTAATATAAAAAATCGTTACTTCAATTTTCGTGTTCACGTATTAATATTATGATACAATATAATAATTTTTGAGATCTGTAAAATGTCGTTAAAATCAGTACACAAGCTTAATGTTTTTCGCCAGCAATGCTTGAGGCGAATTTTGAAAATCATTTATCGCGACCACGTTTCAAATGATGTGGTGAGAAGTGATCTACGCAGCCTGCACAGAACCGTTGTTGGAATAATACTGAAGCTTGCAGATATGTTCTACTCATGAATAATGGAAGAACCCACAAAGTAACGTTATTATGGAAACCAACGGATCGATACAGAAGTAGAGGAAGAGTACGTAACGCCTGTTAACCAATTTTCTCAAAGGATAGTCAATGCATGGTCATGAATTTGAAGGAAGCTGAAAAGCAGGTAGCTGATCGAGTTCTATGAAGGAAAGTTGTTGTCCAGTTTGCTACTTAACATTGGAGGAAGTAAGTCTAAGTATGTAAGAAGGAGACTGAATTTGGACTCTAAATATCGCCTATGATCAAGAGATAAAGTTAAATGTGGAACATAAATGCTTGATATAAACGACACAGAGGGGTTATCTCGTGGTTTAAAAGAAAAAAAAATGAAAGAAAATATATTACTTCACTGAATTATGGTGTATAAATCTGACATAGCTCTTCCTTCCTTATAACATTTTACTGTTGCAGTGTACAGCGTATGAATTTGCATACAACCGTAAGGAAATCTGAAGTTGTTCATTTTTTTTATATAATTAAATGCTAAATGTACTCCTGAGATTTATTTTGTCGTTCTCTTACAGGCACCATTACCGGCCGCGGTGGTCTAGCGGTTCTAGGCGCTCAGTCCGAAGCCGCGCGGCCGCTACGGTCGCAGGTTCAAATCCTGCCTCGGGCATGGATGTGTGTGATGTCCTTAGGTTAGTTAGGTTTAAGTAGTTCTAAGTTCTATGGGACTGATGACCACAGATGTTAAGTCCTATAGTGCTCAGAGCCATTTGAACCATTTGAACAGGCACCATTTCACGATTAAATAATAATAACCTTTAGGTAACGTCCAGGAAACAAATTATATCGGATAATGACAGTATCATATCGAGGCACTGCAGTGTGGATATAAAGTTCTGATTTCTTTGGAAATGACACATGCAGCTTTACTAGCAAACAAATAAACGAACAAGTTAACTAATTAGTTTTCCGCGTTGCACATTAGTTGTCAAGGGCCTATTTAAAAGCAGTAAATTATTTAGTGGAAAAGAAAGAACAAGTAGCCTAGATTTTTTAAAAACATTCTGCCGGCCGCGGTGGTCTCGCGGTTCTAGGTGTGCAGTCCGGAACCGTGCGACTGCTACGGTCGCAGGTTCGAATCCTGCCTCGGGCATGGATGTGTGTGATGTCCTTAGGTTAGTTAGGTTTAAGTAGTTCTAAGTTCTAGGGGACTTATGACCACAGCAGTTGAGTCCCATAGTGCTCAGAGCCATTTAAAAACATTCTTTCCGTGGTACTTCCAAAAGCTACACACGAGAAGCTAGAAACGGAGATGTATTTCATGTTATTTCAGTATGATGTATGAGATTCTCTGGCCTGGAGGCGAGGCAAAAATTGAATTTCTCAGTGTCTTGTCTCGTAACAGTATCAAGAGTTATTTCACTGTGCAGTCACATTAATGCGACCACCTGCCAAAAGCCTAAACAACCACCTTCGCATCATGGACCGCTGCGAGACGTGCAGGAAGTGAGTCAGTGGGGTTCTGGAGGAAGGTACCAACAGGGATTGGAGCCATGCCAACTCCAGCGGCGTGGTCATCTGCGCCAGGTTTCTCGTTGAGGGTCCATGGCGCGAACAGCCCAATCGAGATGGTTCCACATATTCTAAACTGAATTTAAACCTGGGAAGTTTGGTGGCCAGGTGAGTACGGAAACCACGCACACTGCGAGCTGCTTGACACGTTGTATTCTCCTGCTGGGAGATTCCATCGTGCCAAGGAAAAACAAACTACATGTTGAGGTGGGCATGGTACCCAGATGTAGATGCATCCTTGTGTTCATTCATTGGACCCTCCAGAATGAGAAAATCACCCAGGGAATGCCACGTAAACATTTCCCGGACTATAACTCTCTTCGCTCCGGCCTGGAACCTTCCGACGATTGTTACAAGGTGTTTGCTCTGAGACGTTTCACGTCGCACGCGCCAACAGCCATTTCCGATGTAGGATAAAACGTGATTCATCTGAAAAGGCCACCTGTCGTCATTCGGTAGACGTCCAGTTGCGCTCGTCGACAATGAACAGATGTCAGCATTGGTGCATGAAGCAGGCACTTGCTGCAGAGGCCCAGAAGCAGCAACGTTAGCTGAACAGTCGTTGAGGAGACACTGTTTGTAGCCCTTTGGTCCATCTGGGCGGTCAGTTGCTCAGCAACTGCAAACCTGTTCGCCCGTACACATTTCCGCACCCATCGTTCGCCGCTGTCATCTACGGCCAGTGGTGCAGCCGGTTTTGGATAGCGCCATTTTGCCATGTACAGTAGACTTTCACCCTGACGGCAAGCTAACAGTTTACAAACTTAGCCGTTCCGGAAATGGTTTCAGCATTGGTCCGAAAGCCGAAGATCATGCCTTCTTGTACGTCCGCACTGCGACAACGATTGCACTGCTTTCCGCGTCCCATTCCCCCCCCCCCCCCCCCGCCCCCCAGACACGGTGTATACAGTGGAGAGCCAAAGAAACTGATACACCTGTCTAATATCGCAAGGATCGTCGCGAGCACGCACAAGTGCCCCTACACGACGTGGCATGGACTCGACTAATGTCTGGAGTGATGCTGGAGGGAATAGACACCATGAATCCTGCGGGGCTGACCATAAATCCGAAGATTACCAGGTGGTGGAGATTTCTTCTGAATAGCAGGTTGCATGGCATCCCAGATATGCTCAATAATGTTCATGCCTGGGGAGTTTGGAGGTCAGCGGAAGTGTTCAAACTCAGAGTGTTCTTGAAGCCCCTCTGTAGCAGTTCTGGACGTGTGAGGTGTCGCATTGTCCTGTTGAAATTGCCCTAATCCGTCGTAAGGCACAATGGACGTGAATGGATGCAGGTGATCAGAGAGGATGCTTACGTACGTGTCACCTGTCAGAGTAGTATCTATACGTACCAGGGGCCCCATATCACTCCAACTACATATGCCCCACATCATTACAGAGCCTCCAGCAGGTTTAACAGTCCCCTGCTGACATGCAGGTACTTTGGATTAATGAGGTTATATCCATACTCGCACACGTTCATCCGCTCAACGGAGTTTGAAACGAGACTCATCCGACCAAGCAACATGTTTCCAGTCATGAACAGTCCAGTGTTGGTGTTGAGGGGCCCAGGCGAGGAGTAAAGCTTTGTGTTGTGCAGTCATCAAGGGTACACGAGTGGGCCTTCGGCTCCGAACGCCCATATCGATGATGTTTCGTTGAATGCTTCACACGCTGACGCTTGTTGATGGCCCGGCATTGAAATCTGCAGCAATTTGCGGAAGGGTTGTACTTCCGTCACGTTGAATGATTCTCTTCAGTCGTAGTTGGTCCCGTTCTTGCTAGATCTTTTTCCGGTCGTAGCAATGTCGGAGATTTGATGTTTTACCGGATTCCTGATATTCACGGTACACTCGTGAAATGGTCGTACTGGAGAATCCCCACTTCACCGATACCTTGGAGATGCTGTGTCCCATCGCTCGTGCGCTGACCGTAACACCACGTTCAAACTCACTTAAATCTTGATAACCTGCCATTGTAGCAGCAGTAACCTATTTAACAACTGCGCCAGATACTTGTTGTCTTATATAGACGTTGCCGATGGTAGTACCGTATTCAGTCTGTTTACATATAACTGTAATTGAATACACATGCCTTTGGCGCTTCAGTGAATATATCCAACACTGTTAGTGCTGCCACCTGTGAATGGTTATTGCACGATCACGTCGAACATAGGTGGTGGTCAGATTAATGTGGTCGCTGTAGTGAAAGAAAAGAAGATGCCAATGAATAATTAGATAGGTTTATCGAAACAAAAAGAAACGTATGTTATTTTGTTGCTCTCTTATTGATTCTGACTGGCACAGAGCATAATGTATGGTGGCCAATCTTAGTTTAAATATTACATTATTGCTAGTTGGCAAGGCGACAAGCTACAGATCCTTAAATGGACATGGGAGCCAGCGATATGCTCTACACTAAGCAAACATGAGCTAACAGCACAATGGCTACCATATCCTAGTTTCGCCACTGCTCTTTGCACGTTGAAGGAGGAGTACTCATAGAAACAAGAAGTGACAGCAACGTTAGTTCTGTCAGAAGTAATACGTTTACATTTAGATGGATACTCTGCAAATCATACTTAAGTGCCTGGCAGAGGACTCTTCGAACCATCTTCACAATAATTCTCTGTATTCTACTTTCGAACAGCGTGTGGAAAAAAACGAACAGCTATATCTTTCGGTGGGAGCTCTGATTTCCCTTATTTTATTGTGAAGATAATTTATTCCTATGTGGGTCGGCGTTAGTAAAATATTTTCGCATTCGGAGAAGAAAGTTGGTGACTGAAATTTCGTGAAAAGATCCCGTCGCAACGATAAACGCCTTTGTTTTAATTATGTTCAATGCAAATCCTGTACCTTGTCAGTGACACTCTGTCCTCTGTTTCTCGATAATACAAACATGCCTCTCTTCTATGAACTTTCTCGACATATTCCGTTAATCCTTTCTGGTAAGGATCGCACACCGCGTAGCAGTACTCCAAAAGAGGACGGACAAGTATAGTGTAGGTAGTCTAGTAGATCTGTTGCATCTTCTTGCTGTTCTGACAAGAATTCGCAGTCTTTGGTTCGCCTTCCGCACAACATTTTATATGCGTTCTTACCAATTTAAGTTGTCATAATCGTAATTCCTAAATATTTAGTTGAATTTACGGGTTTTAGATTTGATTGATTTATAGTGTAACCGAAGTTCAATGCATTCCTTTTAGCAGTCATGTAGCATCCTCAAACTTTTCATTGTTTAGCATCAACTGCCAATTTTCGCACCATAAAGATACCTTTTCTAAATCGGTTAACGGTTTGTGATTTCGTAGACTTTCCCGGCGTAATAACTGCTAATATTCTTCAAGGGTTTGCAGCCAGATCATGTCGTCGCCCAGACACAATATTTCGGCGGACCAACTGGCAGTTCAGAGAAAGGACGATGGGACTTTTGGGCATAGTGTGTATCGGAAACCTACTCACACTGACCGCTATCTTCATGCGACCAGCTGTCATCCATCACACCAACGTATTGGAGTTTTGCGGACTCTGGTGAAAAGAACTTACGCCATTTCTGACGAGGATCATTTGAAAGAAGAACTTGATCATTTGAAGATTATTTTTAAACAGAATGGATATACAACAAATATGCCGTGCTCTTCAGTTTGCTCCGTCACGCGAGCCAATAGAGGATACTTTTGAAGCTGTTGTTTATTTACCTTTTGCGGGAAGTATATCATCAAAAATTTCAATAATTTTAAGAAAATATGATATTAAAAGTGTTTTTACGCCGGTGGCCAGGACTGGAGCCCTTCTTGGCTCAGTTAAAGATAATTTGGGCTTGTGGAAGCCCGGGGTTTACGAAATTCCGTGTCAGTGTGGAAAGAAGTATATTGGTCAAACTATTCGAACTATTCAGGACAGGTGTGTGGAACATCATCGGCACACTCGGTTGTTCCAGCCTGAGAAGTCGGCAGTGGCGGAAGATTGCCTTAACGAAGAACACAGGATGATGTGTGACAAGACACAATTGATCTCTCCTGCTTCTCGCTATTGGGAATGTGTTCTTAAAGAATCCATTGAAATTAGATTATCAAGTAATATTATTAACAGGGATAAAGGTTTTCCTCTAAGTAAGATATGGAATCCGATTTTGTCCCACATTAAACAACAACGGTCTTCTTTTCGATTATTGGATTCTTCCAACTAGTGCTGTTGCGATTTATCGTTTCTGCCGTCTTCTCCCACCGGCGCGCTGCGTGTCTACTTGCGCCAGGAGGCGCTGCCCATCACCTCGCGTACACGCGGTGCTCTGTCCGTGGTGTGTAAAGGTTTCCGTCGTTATGGCTGGAAGTCAGTTCCGGCTACACAGTGAACCTGAAGATGGCGGACAGCTGGTCCGCCGAAATATTGTATTTGGACGACGACATGATCCGGCTGCAAACCCGTGAAGAATATCAGCGGTTAACGGTTTGTTTTGATCTTCTGATGACTTTACTAGCTGATAACCGATGACATCACCTACAAACAACCTAAGACGGCTTCTCAGATTGTCTCCTAATACAAGATGGCGAGTGACGGATACGAACCCTGGGCGAAGGGAAGATGCCGAACTCGATCTTGGGAAGGCGGCCGTAGTCGCGGCAGAGATACTCGAGCATGAGGTTGCCGAATCCGGAGCCGGTGCCGCCGCCGAAGCTGCGGAAGAGCAGGAAGCCGGCGACCGAGGGGCAGGCCTCGGCGACGCGTCGCACGCGGTCCATCACCAGGTCGATCATCTCGCGGCCCAGCCGGTAGTGGCCGCGGGCGTAGCAGTTGGACGCGTCCTCCTTGCCCGTCACCAGCTGCTCCGGGTGGAACAGCCCGCGGTAGCACCCCTTCCTCACCTCGTCTGCGCACACGCACACGCTCACGCTCGGCTGCTGCTTGCTCGCTGGCTTTGCGTTTCGGGCACTCAACTTCGAGGTTATTGGTGCCCATACTACCATTTGTTATATCCCTTGTGATACCCATTCAGTCATTCGTTCATTCACACATCACGGTCCAGAGATTCCATCATGAATGAGAGCCTTCTGCGCGAGGAAAGCCTTAAATAAACCGGGTGACCAAAATGTCAGTATAAATATGAAAACTTAATAAAGATCGGAATAGTGTAGATAGAGAGGTAAAAATTGACGCACATGCTTGGAATGACATGGGGTTTTATTAGAACCAAATAAAAAAACAAAGTATTGCTAGACGCGTGAAAGATCGCTAGCGCGCGTCGTTTGATGATGATCGTGTGCTCAGCCGCCACTTTCGTCATGCTTGGCCTCCCAGGTCCCCAGACCTCAGTCCGTGCGATTATTGGCTTTGGGGTTACCTGAAGTCGCAAGTGTATCGTGATCGACCGACATCTCTAGGGATGCTGAAAGACGACATCCGACGCCAATGCCTCACCATGACTCCGGACATGCTTTACAGGGCTGTTCACAACATTATTCCTCGACTACAGCTATTGCTGAGGCATGATGGTGGACATATTGATCATTTCCTGTAAAGGCCATCATCTTTGCTTTGTCTTACTTTGTTATGCTAATTGTTGCTATTTGATCAGATGAAGCGCCATCTGTCGGACATTTTTTTGAAAGTTTGTATTTTTTTGGTTCTAATAAAACCCCATGTCATTTGAAGCATGTGTGTCAATTTGTATCTCTCCATCTACATTATTCCGTGATTTATTCAGTTTTCAAATTTATACTGACTTTTGCTCACCCGGTACATTAACTGGAGACTACTTCTAAACAACGAACTATGACAGGTGCAAACACCGTCCATCCAAGAAGTTCCGAGACTAATTTTGTTCCTGGCGTATAGGTGACGTCAGGGCAGTAACTACGGTGGTAGCTTGAACTAACAGCTGTAAACAACACATGTGCATTAGCCCGGTCAGTTGTGAGCAGCCGGCCGGTGTGGCCGAGCGGTTCTAGGCACTTCAGTGTGGAACCGCGCGACCGCTACGGTCGCAGGTTCGAATCCTGCCTCGGGCATGCATGTGTGTGATGTCCTTAGGTTAGTTAGGTTTAAGTAGTTCTGAGTTCTAGGGGACTGATGACCTCAGATGTTAAGTCCCATAGTGCTCAGAGCCATTTGATCCATTTTTAGTTGTGAGCAGATAGTGCTAGTTGATGTGTCGTAGATCACAATGGAGCAACAGCTCTAAACCAAGTGTTCCAGGCATTCTCTAGAATGTTTTGAAGAACGTAGAAGTGTGTGAAAAGTTTGTCCTGTACGCCTTGACTCTCGATTAAAAAATAATAATAATAATTATAAAAAGAAGAACGATGCGTGGACGCCAACGGCGGGTTGATTGAAATCCAAAACGCGAACGGGGACTCGATTTTCAGCAGTTTGTGGACGCCTATCGAGGAGACCACATGTTCAACTACCGCCTCCTCTGCAGTCTTTCAGGACGACGGTTTTCCCCAGTACATGTACTGCATTATGACCCGTTCATTACGAGTGCTGCTTTCTCACGACAATTTCGAAGTGCAATTAGAACTGTGACGCATTTTTTTCCAATGAGTTGTGGTAGCGTGTATTGGCTTCGATTACCTGAGCTGCAGGGTGGTTTTTGAGCAGACATCTGTAGCGAACTCTGACATCAAACAATGATAGATTCTCTATGTTTACAGGTAATACACTTTTTAAACTCCTTTTTGTCCAACACCAGCATCTCTTCAGTTGAACGTATTTCCCACCAAAAAGAATAAAGATAGTACCTTACACCCCAGCCTTTTTCCTGCCAGCATGTAGGTGTAGGGTAGATTCTGAGTGTCTGTCGCTAGTTTCGAGTGGTATTACGAAATTTCCTCCCAGCAGGGTAACACCAATTGTATGGTATCGTCAGTTTCTGAATTGTATTGCGATTTTGTTCCACCCTTGTGTAGCACTATGCATATGGGCATGTAATTAGGCCCTATCTTTGTGATCAATTACATATTTAGGATCGATCTTTGCATCAGTTTCCTGACCAAAATACATAAAGTACACTAACCTAGTCATGCTCCCCTGTATCTGGACAGTTTCCATGTATTGTGGGTGCACTTGGGCTTTCCATCCACTAGAATCAGGTCTCGAGTCCCAGAAAGGGGACAGCCATTTTAATTTCATGTCAGTTCCAAGCGCCTCTGGTGGTTTGTGTTAGAGGGGTGCACTTGGGCTTTCCGCCGGCCGGGGTGGCCGAGCGGTTCTAGGCGCTACAGTGTGGAACCGCGCGACCGCTACGGTCGCAGGTTCGAATCCTGCCTCGGGCATGGATGTGTGTGATGTCCTTAGGTTGGTTAGGTTCTAGGGGACTGATGACCTTAGAAGTTAAGTCCCATAGTGCTCAAAGCCATTTGAACCATTTGGGTTTTCCGCCTAGGAGGACCAGGGTTCGAGTCCCAGAAGGGGAACTGCCAATTTTAATTTCCCTCAAATTCCCAGATGGGGGTGGGTTAGAACGTCAGCACAGACCTGGGACTAAAAAATTCCCACGAAATTCGAAATTCACGCCAAAATTCGAAATTCCTGCCAATAGGATAGGTTGAGGGAGAGGCTGGGAGTGGGGGGAGGTGGGAGGGGGAGGAGGGGCCTGGGGCACATGTGCAGCTGACAAAATACATGACGCCACCGGGGGTGGGCGGGGGTAGCGGTGATTAATTGATCATTTTAATTAATTTTCATATCAATTTGATATCAACATTGAGTTAGAAACCCCATCTCCCCACTACTCGGGAATGCCACAAAAACATTCTACAGGCCGTAACACCGCCTCCTGTGGCCTGGAGCAATTTCCTCTCAGACATTTCATGCAGCACAAACGTGTTTCATCTGGGAAGGCCGCCTGTAGTCACTCAGTAGAAGTCCAGATGCAGTCATGCTGTGCAAATTCAAGCCTTTTTCCCTGATGAAGAGCAATCAGAGATGGGTGCACGAACCAGGCGCCTGCTGTGGAGGCCCATATGCAGCAAGATTTGCTGAACAATCATTCGGGAGACACTGTTGATAGCCGCTTGATTCAGTTGGAAGGTACACTGCTCAACAGTTGCACATCTATTCGTCCATACACATATCCGTGGCCATCGTTCACCAGTGTCATCTATGGCCCATTGTGCACCATAATTGCCTCGATGCCAGTGTTGGACAGCGCCGTTCTGCCGTCCACGGTACACTTTAATCACGGTGGCTCGCGAACAGTTTACAAACTTAGCCGGTTCGGAAATACACTCCTGGAAATGGAAAAAAGAACACATTGACACCGGTGTGTCAGACCCACCATACTTGCTCCGGACACTGCGAGACGACTGTACAAGCAATGATCACACGCACGGCACAGCGGACACACCAGGAACCGCGGTGTTGGCCGTCGAATGGCGCTAGCTGCGCAGCATTTGTGCACCGCCGCCGTCAGTGTCAGCCAGTTTGCCGTGGCATACGGAGCTCCATCGCAGTCTTTAACACTGGTAGCATGCCGCGACAGCGTGGACGTGAACCGTATGTGCAGTTGACGGACTTTGAGCGAGGGCGTATAGTGGGCATGCGGGAGGCCGGGTGGACGTACCGCCGAATTGCTCAACACGTGGGGCGTGAGGTCTCCACAGTACATCGATGTTGTCGCCAGTGGTCGGCGGAAGGTGCACGTGCCCGTCGACCTGGGACTGGACCGCAGCGACGCACGGATGCACGCCAAGACCGTAGGATCCTACGCAGTGCCGTAGGGGACCGCACCGCCACTTCCCAGCAAATTAGGGACACTGTTGCTCCTGGGGTATCGGCGAGGACCATTCGCAACCGTCTCCATGAAGCTGGGCTACGGTCCCGCACACCGTTAGGCCGTCTTGCGCTCACGCCCCAACATCGTGCAGCCCGCCTCCAGTGGAGTCGCGACAGGCGTGAATGGAGGGACGAATGGAGACGTGTCGTCTTCAGCGATGAGAGTCGCTTCTGCCTTGGTGCCAATGATGGTCGTATGCGTGTTTGGCGCCGTGCAGGTGAGCGCCACAATCAGGACTGCATACGACCGAGGCACACAGGGCCAACACCCGGCATCATGGTGTGGGGAGCGATCTCCTACACTGGCCGTACACCACTGGTGATCGTCGAGGGGACACTGAATAGTGCACGGTACATCCAAACCGTCATCGAACCCATCGTTCTACCATTCCTAGACCGGCAAGGGAACTTGCTGTTCCAACAGGACAATGCACGTCCGCATGTATCCCGTGCCACCCAACGTGCTCTAGAAGGTGTAAGTCAACTACCCTGGCCAGCAAGATCTCCGGATCTGTCCCCCATTGAGCATGTTTGGGACTGGATGAAGCGTCGTCTCACGCGGTCTGCACGTCCAGCACGAACGCTGGTCCAACTGAGGCGCCAGGTGGAAATGGCATGGCAAGCCGTTCCACAGGACTACATCCAGCATCTCTACGATCGTCTCCATGGGAGAATAGCAGCCTGCATTGCTGCGAAAGGTGGATATACACTGTACTAGTGCCGACATTGTGCATGCTCTGTTGCCTGTGTCTATGTGCCTGTGGTTCTGTCAGTGTGATCATGTGATGTATCTGACCCCAGGAATGTGTCAATAAAGTTTCCCCTTCCTGGGACAATGAATTCACGGTGTTCTTATTTCAATTTCCAGGAGTGTACTTCCAACCTTGGCCTGAAAGCCAATGAGCATGCCCTTTTGGACGTCAGATAAATTGCTCCGTTTCCGCATTATGACAATGACTTCACTGTTTTTCTTGTCCGCCTGACACGCGCTATATACCCTCCACTCCACTGCTCCTACTGCAACCTACAATCTGTGAGCGGTTATTGCACATTGACCTCGAACGTAAGCGGTGGCCACGTTAATGTGACTGGACCATGTATCACTAAGCTGTTATTTTTGGCTAATACGTCAAAGAAAGCATTTACGTAACCCTACACAGCCTACGATCAGCTGTCTGTGTATTAGAAAGGCCATATCTGTTTAATTCAAACACTAGATTTATGCGGAATTTACATCTCTGAGATCAAATATTCCGATAAATTGTATAAGGGGTTACGTACTGATAAGGAATTCTAATAGTATGTGTATAAATATACAGCAATTTTCTATTTCTTGCCTGATGTTTGATAGGAACCTATTACATACATAACTGAAGTGCCCAACACGTACCTGTGGGGTAGTGCTCGACTCGAGGTAAGCCGGTTCTAATCATGGCGGTGGGTGAAATTTTCACTTCCAGCATTTGGCAGGCAATGGGAGGAGAAGTGGTGGTTTAAAATTTCTGATCACCAGTCGTTGAGCCAATATGCTGGGTTAAGTGTTTCATGAAGTGAGGGCATGAGACACTGTTGATGATGATTCGTCCGTCCGTCGAATGGCGTCTTTAAATTTCACGATTCCCTGGTCCTATTCGAGAGGAGTAGCCTATTAGCTGGCACCGCGTTTTACCCTCTTCCTTCTCTCGTCACGTCCAACACGAACATGGAACTACACTACACACACAACCGTTACAGTCACCTACACTTAACAGTTACATTTCCGCACATGGCTCTCCTACTTCTCGAAGGAATGATGCCTGCAGTTGCGAAGTATAGAGAAAACCTTTCCAAGTAGACCTCTCCTTCATGGTCTCCTAGCCATTCACGCCAGACGATTTCACGTACTCACATATTATAGACTTCCGTACCAGTATATAAACGTCCATACCGAACCTTATACACAGATGCATTGTCTACAAGGAAATAATTTGTATTTCCAGGATTGTGGTTGTGAATTTCAGCGTACATCTTAATTTTAATCTTGACAGAGAGCTGGCTGCTCTCAGCAACAAAAAAAAAAAAAAAGTAGTAGTATGTTTGCCTCCCAAGCAGCTGGCCCGGATTCGATTCCCAGCCAAGTTGGAGATTTTCTCCGCTCGTGGACTGGTTGTTGCGTTGTACTCATCATTACGGAAACGCAAGTCGGCCAATGTGGCGTCACCTGAAACAAGACTTGCAACTCAGCGACCGAACTTACCCGAAAGGGGCCTTCCGGCACACAATGCCTCACGATGACACGATGAGTTAATTTTTTTTTCTGGTGATGTGAGAATCCAACAACGCTGAAGGGTTTTCTGATTGATGCTCAGTTGTCAACTTTACGCAATATTCTTACTGCCAGTTTCTGTAGAATAGGTACTTTTTTGACCTTAGCTGCATTGCTCCAGAAGATTATGTACCCACATGGCAGTGCTGAACGAAAGTATACAAAGTAGCCTAACCATCCCATTTGCAGGTCAACACTTTGAGAGAGAGAGAGAGCTCTAAGCACAAGACAGGCGTAATTCAGAGTTTTAATTGACTTATCCGAGTGCTGGTACCTGCTCAGTTTCTTATCCATCTGCATACCAAGGAGCTTCACACCTGAAGCCTCATCTCTACTTTGGCTACCTGTAAGTCATGTTGATTTGTCTGTAATTGCGTAACACGAGTCTTTGTAAGATTAAGTGTTAAACTGTTTGTTGTTCAGTAGTTGTAAGCCTATTTTCTTTCTCGCGTGGTTGTGTTTGGTATGTACCTACCTGGGTACTTCGTGAGTATACTAGTGTAATCATAAAATTTAACGGGTTGTTTGACTTTCCCGGTTAAATCACTTATGTTATTCAAGAATAAAGGTGGGCTAAGCACCGAACTTTCTGGGACACCATATTTAACCTTCCCCCTATTGAAAATTTAGCCTTATTCCTGTATTATCACTTGTTAATGAATTCTTATACTTCCTATTGTTAAGAAGTGACTGCATCGATGCCTTTAACTGCGTATCATTTTAGTTTCCGGAGTAGAATTTATCCCGTATACAACCGAAGGCATTCGTGATGCCATTGAAATCGCCAACAGGAATTTTTTATTGTTTAACAGAACCAGAATCAAGTTAGTGACATCATATATTGCTTTCACAATAGAGAAGCCTTTACGGTAGCCAACTGCTCTAGTAACCTCAGAAAGGTTCAGTATTTTGTTGTAAGTCACCGTTAAAAAAGTTTTTTGATAACACGGGAAGGATGGAGGTAGGTCTAAAGTTAGAGTACAATCGTTTATCTCAATTTTCATAAATGCGTAATCAGTACCGCATAGCTCAGTCTTTCAGGACATACACTTGCTAAACTCAGCGCAATAACTCAGTACAGTATTTGGATGATACATGACCACAGGCAAAAGAGTTACTGCTTTTTGGTGATTTAATTCTTTCTGAGATTTGGCAAAACACTGTCTGATGGAGTATACAATGACAGTGTAAATAGCAGTAAGTCTAATGGATATAATACTGATGAGTAATTTTTGTCTCTGTCTCTTCAGCTACTAATTATCTGAATTTAGTGGCCAATTATTTGAATTTAATGTCACCATCGAGAAAGAATTTAAAGGTGCCAATTGCTTACAAAAATTGCACGAAGAGGCAAGAGCGCGTGAACAACGGCGCGAAGTCACGCCTGCCCCTGGTTTGAGCGCTCGGGCCACCGGGCTTACGAGCAGAAGTCTTCCATTGACTGAAGGTGAGACATGTGTAACAGTCGCGCGCCTGTCCTCGCTTCTGTTCAATCGGTGTATTTCTTTACTATGTCTCAGTATTGAAACATTCAGTTTTTCGAATGCATACAAATTTGTCTCTGCGTTACCTGACTGGTCTTACGAAAAGCACAGGGAATTTGAAGAGTATTAGCGTGTACTTTCTTGTTCGTGGCTGGTTAATTCCGCGGATTATGAAGGCAGAGACATCAACCGCGCTTCCGACGATTACATGTTGAAGAAAAGGTGTGATTCTGGAGCCGTTCATGTGCCGATGTCGCCTGGTACCTGTACGAGTCGCCTTGATTCACGAATAGTTTGTATCGACGAAAGCAAATAAAAGAACACATAAATAGTGCTTATAATACTGAAATGGCAGCTTTTGCTGTTGTGTGGGAACTGCAGTATCATATGTTTGCCGTCCATAGCCCCATGACAGTGAGGAAAATTCTACCTTACTTCAGAACCTCGCTCGACATCCAAAACACTCTTGAAGAGTGTGGAGGCTGAACGTAAACAAAAATTCTAATTAAATGCTTTTGACAAAGGAAGTACGTCCCTCATACACACAGACACACACACACATACACACACATACACAGGTTGATGGGATTTGACTGACGTGTATGCAAACAGAAATGAGCTATCCTCTCAGCGCTTCCTTTCCTGCGGTGTTGTATGTTCAGAAATTAAGACAATTTGCATGTTGTTGAACTGTTGACGATAAACTTAAGCCATGAAATAAGTATTTCGTTTTTCGCAAAAAGAAACGTTAAAAGTGAATTTGAATAAAATTGTTTTGGGTATTTGGACGTCATTACGAAACACTAAAACAACTGAAATGTCGACGTTTCGACCGACTTTGCAGCTGTCGTCTCCAGGGTGACTAATAACAGTGCTGAAGAGGTCCACCACAAAGTCAATCGAAACGTCAGCATTTAAGTTATTAATGTCTCACAATGATGCGGCCTTATTCTCAAAATAATTTTACTAATATTGAGATTGGCCGTGGAAGTCTACGAAGCGAAAACTTTAAGTGGTCATCAACCGAGTGGAGTTTTTTAGGAATTTCACAAGAGCCATGAAATATTATGGAACGATGTTAGGTTTCTATCCAATAGATACCTTGAACTGGAGTTTGGAACAGAGGTAATTGTCCACAGTAATACACTCCTGGAAATGGAAAAAAGAACACATTGACACCGGTGTGTCAGACCCACCATACTTGCTCCGGACACTGCGACAGGGCTGTACAAGCAATGATCACACGCACGGCACAGCGGACACACCAGGAACCGCGGTGTTGGCCGTCGAATGGCGCTAGCTGCGCAGCATTTGTGCACCGCCGCCGTCAGTGTCAGCCAGTTTGCCGTGGCATACGGAGCTCCATCGCAGTCTTTAACACTGGTAGCATGCCGCGACAGCGTGGACGTGAACCGTATGTGCAGTTGACGGACTTTGAGCGAGGGCGTATAGTGGGCATGCGGGAGGCCGGGTGGACGTACCGCCGAATTGCTCAACACGTGGGGCGTGAGGTCTCCACAGTACATCGATGTTGTCGCCAGTGGTCGGCGGAAGGTGCACGTGCCCGTCGACCTGGGACCGGACCGCAGCGACGCACGGATGCACGCCAAGACCGTAGGATCCTACGCAGTGCCGTAGGGGACCGCACCGCCACTTCCCAGCAAATTAGGGACACTGTTGCTCCTGGGGTATCGGCGAGGACCATTCGCAACCGTCTCCATGAAGCTGGGCTACGGTCCCGCACACCGTTAGGCCGTCTTCCGCTCACGCCCCAACATCGTGCAGCCCGCCTCCAGTGGAGTCGCGACAGGCGTGAATGGAGGGACGAATGGAGACGTGTCGTCTTCAGCGATGAGAGTCGCTTCTGCCTTGGTGCCAATGATGGTCGTATGCGTGTTTGGCGCCGTGCAGGTGAGCGCCACAATCAGGACTGCATACGACCGAGGCACACAGGGCCAACACCCGGCATCATGGTGTGGGGAGCGATCTCCTACACTGGCCGTACACCACTGGTGATCGTCGAGGGGACACTGAATAGTGCACGGTACATCCAAACCGTCATCGAACCCATCGTTCTACCATTCCTAGACCGGCAAGGGAACTTGCTGTTCCAACAGGACAATGCACGTCCGCATGTATCCCGTGCCACCCAACGTGCTCTAGAAGGTGTAAGTCAACTACCCTGGCCAGCAAGATCTCCGGATCTGTCCCCCATTGGGCATTTTTGGGACTGGATGAAGCGTCGTCTCACGCGGTCTGCACGTCCAGCACGAACGCTGGTCCAACTGAGGCGCCAGGTGGAAATGGCATGGCAAGCCGTTCCACAGGACTACATCCAGCATCTCTACGATCGTCTCCATGGGAGAATAGCAGCCTGCATTGCTGCGAAAGGTGGATATACACTGTACTAGTGCCGACATTGTGCATGCTCTGTTGCCTGTGTCTATGTGCCTGTGGTTCTGTCAGTGTGATCATGTGATGTATCTGACCCCAGGAATGTGTCAATAAAGTTTCCCCTTCCTGGGACAATGAATGCACGGTGTTCTTATTTCAATTTCCAGGAGTGTACGAAGTCGACGTATTATTTATGAATTTAAAAATTATTGAGCGCAGCAATCAGTCGTACTTGTTTTACAGATTTCATTTGGCAAATCCAGATTTCGGCTAGTGCCTAGCCATTATCAGTGCACTATTTTCTTGTCTCAATGCATGACAGGTCCCTGTTGTTCGGGCGTCAGTCACAGTTCCAATGGCTAGGTATCAGCCGAAGTCGGGATTTGCCAAATAAAACCTGCAAAAAAGGACGACTGATTGCTGCGCTCTATAATTTATAAATCATATCACAGTCGCTGAGTGCACCTTCCTGACCGCCTGCTTAGCTGGCTGGTACCGTGCTCGCCTCCCATGCAAGCGGGCCAGGCTGGGTTGGAGATTTTCTCCGCTCAGGGACTGAGTCTTGTGTTGTCCTCATCGTAATTTCATCCTCATCACCGGCGCGCAAGTCGCCCAATGTGGCGTCGAATGAAATAAGACTTTCACTTGGCGGTCGAACTTCCCCGAATAGGGGCCTCCCGGCCAACGACGCCATACGCTCATTTCCATTTAGTGAACCTTCCTAATGGAAGGTAACCTGAGGAAGTCGAAGTGTCACGGCAAACCTTATTGCCACTGGTGTAGTGTATCCTATTTTGTGTTTTCCTTAGCTACCAGTGACCCAACATGGTGGAGTATTACTTCGAAATCACGACTACAATAATTAAAGATAAAATTCATTTCCATCCTTATCTCTTCTTCCAAAGTCACACAAAAGGTACAAGTGACGATCAAAACGCTTCCGTTACTACGGCATACATGCAACGCTACGCGACTCTGCATACAAGCACCGACATCTAGGCAAGGGATTAGTATGGCGTTCGTGTCTTTCCGACGTGCGTGCGGTATATGCGAAAACGTGAACTATAGTGACGTTAATACCGATGTGAACGGACGGGACGAACGTGCTGTTATTCTTACCTTGGCTGCCGAAGGACAGAGCCGGTAACATCCACCAGAGAATGAAGAATGTTTATGGGGCAGCATGTCTGTCGAAACACCGGAAAACTGCTGCAAGGAGTTCTCCTGCTTCATGATAACGCACGTCCTCTTATTGCAAATGTCGCGATTGAGAAGTAACGCGAACTCAAGTGAGGGACACTCGAGTACACGCCCTACAGTTCTTATCTCTCCCCAGGTTTTAGATTTTTAGTTTTCCAGAAGGCTTTCGACGCTGTTCCTCACAAAAGTCTTCTATCCAAACTGCGTGCCTATGGAGTATCGCCTCAGTTGTGCGACTGGATTCGTGATTTCCTGTCAGAAAGGTCACAGTTCGTAGTAATAGACGGAAAGTCATCCAGTAAAACAGAAGTAATATCCGGCGTTCCCCAAGGAAGTGTTATAGGCCCTCTATTGTTCCTGATCTATGTTAACGACATAGGAGACAATCTGATTAGCCGTCTTAGATTGTTTGCAGATGATGCTGTCATTTACCGTCTTGTAAAGTCATCAGATGATCAAAACGACTTGCAAAATGATTTAGATAAGATATCTGTATGGTGCGAAAAGTGGCAATTGACCCTGAATAAAGAAAAGTGCGAAGTAATTCACATGAGTACTAAAATAAATCAGCTAAAGTTCGATTACGCGATGAGTCATACAAATCTGAGGGCGGTAAATTCAACTAAATACTTAGGGGGATTACAATTACAAATAACCTAAATTGGAACGATCACGTAGATAATATTGTGGGTAGAGCAAACCAAAGACTGCGATTCATTGGCAGAACACTTAGAAGGTAAAACAGGTCTACCAAAGAGACTGCTTACACTACGCTTGTCCGCCCTATTCTGGAGTACTGCTGTGCGGTGTGGGATCCGCATCAGCTGGGACTGATGGATCACATCGAAAAAGTACAAAGGAGGATAGCTCGTTTTGTATCATGGCGAAATAGGGGAGATAGTGTCACAGACATGACCCGTGAATTGGAGTGGCAATCATTAAAACAAAGGCGTTTTTCGTTGCGACAGGATCTTTTGATGAAATATCAATCACTAGTTTTTTCCTCCGATAGCGAAAACATTCTGTTGGCACCCACCTACATAGGGAGAAATGATCATCACGATAAAAGAAGAGAAATCAGGGCTCGCACGGAAAAATTTAAGTGCTCGTTTTTCCCACGTGTCGTTCGAGAGTGGAACGATTGAGAGACAGCTTGAAAGTGGTTCATTGAACCCTCTGCCAGGCACTTTATTGTGAATAGCAGAGTAATTACGTAGATATAGATGTAGATATAGGTGTTTATCACGCCCTGGGTCCCTTAGAAAAGGCCTTGAAGGATCGACGATTCCTGTCGGACAAGGATGTACAGCAGGCAGTTAATGACGTCTTCACACGGCGGGACACTGTTTTACAAAACAGGTATTTTCAACCTGGTGCGTCGGTAGAATGTTTGCCTCAATGTTCAGGGCGATTTTGCCTTACTGGATACCGACCCGGACTATACGGCCTGAGAACGTAAACTTTCTGATCGCCCATTACATTAATTAGCCTAGAACTTGGGCTACTTTCTACGAATTCGTTCTGTCTCAAAATATACCAGTTGTTGCGACAACTGATGCTAACAAAGCGGACATCTTTATCAGTGGAACAGCATGCGTCGTTGTATGTAGGTGCGAACAGAATCGCGCAAGCGAATATGTCGACAAGAAAGTGTTCAAATGGTTCAAATGACTCTAAGCACTATGGGACTTAACATCTGAGGTCATCAGTCTCCTAGAACTTAGAACTAATTAAACCTAACTAACCTAAGGATATCACACACATCCACGCACGAGGCAGGATTCGAACCTGCGACCGTAGCAGGTGCGCAGTTCCTTACTTGAAGCGCCTAGAACCGCTCGGCCATAGTGGACGGCTGAAGAAAGTGTGCGGCTGCGCCGGTGCATCTTGTTGCTTGTGATGCAAATACAGGCACGCGGCATTAGGAGCAACTGTTATTAATATCTTATGCTGACCAACGCATACATGTGGACGCGAAGGCAGTCTGTCTGGACATGGACGTACCGATGACGGTAGGCTCGAGGTCGACGGCGACGAGTCGGGGCACGCACTTGCCGCCGAGGCCCTCGCCGAAGAACGCGTTGTAGTCGTCGACGCCGTAGCAGCAGCGCGTGAGGTTCCCGTTGGGCAGCACGCCGTGCTCCAGGCAGAACAGCTCCCACACCGCGTTCATCACCTGCACGCCCGCCTGGCCCACGTGCAGCGAGATCACCGCCCGCTGCGGAAGGCGGCAGCCACCTCTGTACGTCGCCAATACCTTTCTCCACGGCACGGTGGACTGTAGTTTACTTTAGCTTAAGTTATTTGTATCTTCCGTTAGTTAAGACTGCCACTTCTCACTACGATGTTGAGAGAGTTGTTAATAATTTACAATTACACTGAAGCGTCGAAGAAACGTTGTAGCCATGCGCTTTCAAATACAGAGGTATGTACGAGGGTAATCCACAAGTAAGGTCTCCTATTTTTTTATAAGCACATAGACCTGTTTATTTCTACAATTGTTTACACCAGTTTACAGCTTAAACATTTAGCTATTTTTCGACATAATCACCATTTCTGTCGATGCACTTTTGTAGACGATGTGGCAGTTGTTGTATGCCCATGTCGTACCAGCTCACCGCCATGCTGTTCAGAAAGTTATGAACCTCTTCTTTCACCTCGTCGTCTGAGCTGAATCGCTTTCCGTCCAAATGTTCTTTTAACCTAGGGAACTGGTGATAGTCACTGGGCACCAGGTCAGGACTGTAGGGTAGGTGGGTGATTATGTTCCACTGAAAGTGTAGCAGGAGAGCAATGGTTTGCCGAGCGATGTTTGGGCGAGCTTTGTCATGGAGAATGTGTACGCACTTGCTCACAATTCCTCTTCTCTGGTTCTGAATTGCCCGCTTGACTTTTTCAGAGTGTCACAGTACCTGTCAGCGTTAATTGTGGTCCCAGCGATTCTGCTCCTACGACGAGGTGAAAGAAGAGGTTCATAACTTTTTGAACAGCATGGCGGCGACCTGGTATGACATGGGCATACAAAAACTGCCACAGCGTCTACAAAAATGCATCGACAGAAATGGTGACTATGTCGAAAAATAGGTAAATGTTCAAGGTGTAAACTGATGTAAACCATTGTAGAAATAAACAGGCCTATGTACTTATAAAAAAATAGGAGACCTTACTTTTGGGATTACCCTCGTGAATACGGCGCTGCGGTCGGTAACGCCTATGTAAGACAATAAGTGTCTGGCTCAGTTGTGAGATCGGTTACTGCTGCTACAATGGCAGGTGGCACGTTTTCAAGATTTAAGTGGGTTTGAACGTGGCGTTACAGTCGGTGCAAGAGCGAACGGACACAGCATATCCGAGATAACGGTGAAGTGGGGATTTTCCCGTACGACCATTTCACGAGTGTACCGCGAATATCAGTAATCCGTTAAAAGATCAAATCTCCGACACCGCTGCGGCCGGTAAAATATCCTGCAAGAACGGGACCAACGACGACTGAAGAGAATCGTTCAACGCGACAGAAGTGCAACCCTTCCGCAAATTGCTGCAGATTTCAATGATGGGTCATCAACAAGTGTCAGCGTGCGAACCAGTCAACAAAACATCATCGATATGGGTTTTCGGGGACGAAGGCCCACTGGTGTACCCTTGATGACCGCCCGACACAATGCCTTACGCTCGCCTGCGCTCATCAACACCGACATTGGACTGCTGATGTCTGCAAAGATGTTGCCTGGTAGGACGAGTCTCGTTTGAAATTGTATCGAGCAGGTGGACGTGTACGGGCATGGAGACAACTTCATGAATCCATGGACCCTGTATGTCAGCAGGGGACTGTTCAAGCTCGTGGAGGCTCTGTAATGGTGGTGGTGGGGTTGCAGTTAGAGTGATATGGGACTCCTGATACGTCTAGATACGACTCTGGCAGGTGACACGTACGTAAGCATCCTGTCAGATCACCTGCGTCATTTCATGTCCATTGTGCATTCCGACAGACTTGGGGAATTCCAGCAGGACAGTGCGACACCTCACAAATATAGAATTGCCATAGAGTGGCTCCAGGAACACTCTTCTGAGCTTAAGCACTTCCGCCGGCCACAAAATTCCCCAGACATGAACATTATTGAGCATATCTGTGATTCCATACAACGCGCTGTTCAGAAGAAATCTCCACCCCCTCGTACTCTTAGGGATATAGGGACAGCCCTGCAAGATTCATGGTGTCAATTTTCTCCACCACTACTTCAGACATTAGTCTAATCCATGCCAGTCGTGTTACGGGGCTTCTGCCTGTTCGCGGAGGCCCTACACGATATTAAGCACGTGTACCAGTTTCTTTGGCTCTTCAGTGTATATACATTTTCATAATGAGAACCTTAGAAGTTTGCTGAATACGTGTAAGATGACTATGTCTGCGGTAACCTCCGATGCCACACTAAATTTCATTCACTGCAAACATTCAAACGTGAAATTGTAATATAACAGATAAATTAATTCTGAACTCAAACCCCAGAATGTGTAGCAGTTTGATTAGAAAAAAAACACCACTCAGAAATCGAATTGCATTTATTCATTTGAAGACATATCTTGCAATACTTGTGAATCGTCACAAATGACATATGGACACTACTGCAAAGCGCCAGCGGAGCAGACATAGGCACCTGCAGGCAGTCGTGGGCAAAGATCGGTGGTGGAAGAGCTTTGGGGACGAGAGAAAGTTGTGCCTGGATGTCTTGGGTGAACAATGGCGAATGAGGTCGAATTATCTGAAGGAATAGGGAGAAATTTGATTCGCAGATTGCGAATCTAAATTGTCTTTAGCCGTACAGTTTATCGGTGGCACATGAAAATTTGTGCCTGAGGGGTAATATAAACTGGATTTTCCACTTTACGTGAGTGGTCGCCCTAACCGCTTCGGCTATCCGATCTGACTTCCAGGACCGATCCAATCTTCCATGTGTCACGCTTATCCACATCTCGTAAGGCTGGTACAAATACTACGTGATTCCCGCTAGAGGGGGGCATTCGGCGTGACCGTCCTTTTAACCTATCAAGGCATTTAATACCTGTTACGTGATTGTAGAGTGCCTGTGTTAACAATTCACGTGAAACAACGTTCCTTCCGACATCCTTGCATTTTTGAAGAAGCAGACACCAAGTGACGATACACAGCTGCTCATTAAATATTTCGAAATTTGATTTGCACCCTATCAGCTGTACTATTCATCGGTGACGTATGAACATTTGTGCTTGATCGGAACGCGTGCTCGGATAGCCGAAGCGTTTAAGGGGACCACTCACGTAAAGCGGGAAGTCTTGAGTTCGAGTCCCGGGCACGCGCAAATTTTCATACCTCATTGATAAACAGTACAGCTGAAGTCAATGTGGGTTCTCAGTTTGCGAATCAGATTTCTAAATGTTTAATGAGCAGCTGTGGATCGTCACACATTGTTTGTTCCTTTATCACGTAAACTGTCAACACAGACATTATGCAATTACATAATAAGATAATTAACAGTTTTAAGATAGGACACTGGGGACAGAAGGTAGTGCTGTAGACTGCAAAAAAGTTATTCGAACAAATGTAACGTAGAGAAAACGGTATGGTGCAATAGGTAATAATAGAGACGTCGCAAGAAAACGGAGGAAATGGTAAGTCATAAGGCAAAATAAATGAGTGTAGGCCTCTTACATTTGAGTACGTCATTTGCGTACAACTTTACATCAAGAAAGGAGCGACACAGTCCACAGCAACTCAGCTCACCTCATATTAAGGTAACAAAGAACAGAATTTTGTTGCACCAGATGCTGCACGGAATTTCAGACCAAGGAGAGAACGATTTGGGAATACCAGTGTTCTATGCAAGTCACAGAATCTATAAATAACTTTCCTTGCAATCACTTTCCATTCATAAATGCAGTCAGATTCAATACTATGGGCTAACATATAAATTTCTTTGCGCATAAACATTAACATTTAACAGACAGAGAACACTAGGTATATTATACTTGTTGATCTGTGTCACTGAAAGGTAGTAGGCCCGTTATACTTGGATTACCATACCAAAATAAACAGTTTCAACGACAGGACACATACTTGGTTCAGCCTGCCAGGAAAAGATATAGCGCCCACATTATAACATATCATTTCCAGACCAAGCCTCTTACTCGTTTCTGCGGCTATTGTGTTCCCAGGAAAAGAAGATTCCTCCAGTGTGGAACTAAGAGACCGCTGTTTCCCTAGACCCCCTAAATGGGTAGTGAATTGGATATGCGAGGCCGGCTCTAGGTCGTGTGATTTTCTCGTGACGACCGGTGGTCTCCAATACCCATTGCAGAGAAACTTGTAAAAGTCCTCGCACGTGCCAGCACCTCACAGAAGTGATTTAAGTGAGAGCAGGAAATAGCTAAAGAAAATGACTACATTCTACACTTGATTCTGTTTGGCCAAAAGGCCTACCGCTTAAATAATTTCGTGGTGCTGTTTGGAGCTCGCGAAACCCAAGAGTCGGCTGTAGCCCTCATGGGGTGTAGAAGTCGTATGCCCTATGGGGTGGAAGTGGTGTTTTCGTAGAGTATTTAAGAATTCCATCGAAATTTCTCAAATTCTTTTGGGAAATGGCAGGCAAGTTCGTATATGGAATCAATGAGACAAGCAACATACTATCTGATTTTCGGAAAAATATCATCCACCAATTCCCAAGACTGGAAGAGGAGATAAGTGAGAGAACTATTGCACAATCAACTTAACAGTTCATGGATTCAAGTTGCTGACAAGATTAATATACAGAAGGATTGAAAAGAAAACTCAGGATGTGTTAGATGACTATCATTTTTACTTTAGGAAAGGTAAAGGCACCAGAGAGGCATTTCTCACGTTGCGGTTGATAATAGAAGCAAGACTGAAAAGAAATCAAGAGAAGTTCGTAGCATTCGTCGTCCTAGAAAAAGCGTTCGACAATGTAAAATGATGCAAGACGTTCGATATTCTGGGGAAATAGGAGTAAGGTATAGGGAAAGACGAGTAATATACAATATGTACAAGAACCAAGACGGAACGATAGGATTAGAAGACCAAGGAAAAAGTGCTCGTATGAAAAAGGTTGTGGTAGGAATGTAGACTTTCACCCCCTACTGTTCAATCTATACATCGAAGAAGCAATGACGGAAATAAAAGAAAGGTTGAAGGGTGGGATTTAAATTCAAGGTGAAAGGATATCAATGATAAGATTCACTGATGAAAACGTTATCATCCTCTGTGAAGATGAAGTATAATTACGGAATATGTTGAATGGAACGCACTATCTTATGAGTACAGAATATGAACTGAGAGTAAACCGAAGAAAGATGAAAGTAATGAGAAATGGCAGAAATAAAAATAGCGAGATGCTTAAAATCAAAATTAGTGATCACAAAGTAGACGAAGTTAAGCAATTCTGCTACCCTGGAAGACGGACGAAGCAAGGAGGACAAAAAAGCAAACTGGCATAAGCAAAGAGGACGTTCTCGGCTAAAAACGTACACTAGTATCAGACATTGATCTTAATTTGAGGAAAAAATTCTGAAAATGTGCGTTTGGAGCACGAACATTATACGGTAGCGAATCATGGACTATGAGGTAATCGGAACAGGACAGAATCTAAGTTGGTGGGACGTGGTGCAACGGAACTATGTTGAAAATCAGATCGACTGATAAGGTAAGGAATGTGGAGGTTCTTTGTAGAATTGGGGTGGAAAGGAATATGTGGAAAACATTAACAAGGGGAAGGGACAAGATTGATTGAACATCTGTTAAGACGACAGGGAATGATTTTGATGGTCTATAATGAGCTGTAGAGGGCAAAAATTGTAGAGAAAGACAGAGATTGGAATACATTCAAATAATTGAGGACGTTGTGTGTAAGAGGTACTGTGAGATGAAGATATTGTCACATTAGAAGAATTTAATCAAAACGCTGATGATTCAAAAAAAAGTTAAGAAATCGGGATAAGTGATCCTCCACGATCAACGGAGTTATTTCTTGAAGTACGAAAAACTGAGAGACTCCTTAAGTGCGTTACCATTCGAGGACGTTGATTTTGACTGAAGGTGCCAGTGTTCTTGGCGAGTTTTGCCATTCAGTGAGCGTGTACGAGCTCGGTATGCAGAGCCTCACATGAGATCGTGGCACGAGTAGGTTGCTGGAAGGTAGTGTTTTAGTTCACGAGACTGACTTTCCGAACATTAATAGTAGCAAGTAACCTATATTTGTTTCCGCAGAAATTTGACTGATTTTTTTGTGCGAGTCTTTCCCTACTGACTTACAGGTTTATTCCTGTGTTGTTGTGGTGAGGCTGTGAATGAACTGTTAGTGATGAACATATTCCAGTCCAACGTTCGGTAACGTAATCTTTCCTGAAAGTGGTTAGACAGCTACAGGGCTTTTAATTATTGAGTTTGGAGAGTTGAAAACTGAACTTTGTCTTGCGGGTCAGAGCGAGGCAGTTGACCCTTATTTAGAATGAGTGTTAGTACAGGAGTGCAGCTAAATATTCTAGGTCCACCAGTAAACGTTTCCGATTATATCTATGGAACAGTACATCGCCTCACGTTGTTAAGTATGCTTTGAGTTTAGGACATAGCCGCCACTGGGATTTGTTGCGACGCTATGGAAGCTCTGAGAAATGAACAGAAGGAATATTTCAGTCATTTACATGATGCTCTTAAGCTACGTTTTTACATACAGAAATTTACACTTAACTATCTTCAGTCTCTCTGTATATTGCCGGAAAGAAATTAGTACACCAGGAACGATGATGTCGATCTGGATCCGATGAAGGCATATGCCACCTGGGGGATAGTAGGTGTACTGATAATAGTTTCAAAGTCGTCCGCCAGCAAATAGCGAAGTGGCATAGCTACCAGAGCTCCATTTGTGTCTACCCTTTTGTAGGGAATGCTCACAGCCAGAGGGCTCAGTGTGGCCCAAACGTGTGAACCAAACAGTTAACCATACCAAGGAGACCCACTTCTGCTTCCTACAGTCAACTGAGCGAGTTTGAAAGGCTACAAATTTTGGCCTTCCGAGTGACGGGATCGCTCTTTCGGGGAACTGCCACACAAGCTGGACGTGGTGCTTCAGTTGGTCAACGATGCTGGTATCGGTGGTCACGAGAACATTCACACACCCGAAGATGAGATTCTGGGCGTCCGCGCTGCGCAGACGCCCACCAGGATCGTTGAATTGCAAGGACGGCAGTGTCAGATTGTACAGCTACCACAGCACAGATATGAAGGCTTGTGAGCCCAGGCGTGTCAACAAGAATTGATGCGAACCAATTATTAGCAGTGGGAGTGTGGGCACGAACACTTCTAGCCCATCATCCACTTACGCCACAGCATCGACAGACACGGACCCATTACTTTGCTGTTCTTCCTAAAGGAAGGTGTCGTGTTGTCCCAACAGGACAGAGCTCGCCCCCACACTGTGCGTGAAGCTCAACGTGCTCTGCGATAATTGCAGCTGCTTGGCCTGGAATATGGAATGGCACGCCAAGGTCTTCAGCGAAGAACGCACATGATGGTTGTATGCGCGTACAGTGTAGATCTGGTGAGCGCTGTCTCGAAGAGTGCATTTGTCCAAGACACACTTACCCCATCGCAAGCCTTATGGTTTGGGATGTGATAAGCTGCAAATCGTTAAGCTTTAGTTTTCCTGGAGGGGACTCTAACCAGCGATCTGAACATGCAGAATGTTATTAAACCCATTATTTTGCTGTTCTTCGAAAAGGAAGGTGACGTGTTGTCCCAACAGGACAGAGCTCGCCCCCACACTGTGCGTGAAACTCAACGTGCTCTGCAAGACTTGCAGCTGCTTGGCCTGGACAATGGAATAGCGCGCCATGGTCTTCAGTGGTGAACGCACGTGATGGTTGTATGCCCGTACAGTGTAGATCTGGTGAGCGCCGTCTCGTAGAGTGCATTCGTCCAAGACACACTGGCCCCATCCCAAGCCTTATGGTTTGGGATGTGATAAGCTACAACCCTCGTTAACCTTTAGTTTTCCTGGAGGGGACTCTAACCAGCGCTCTGAACATGCAGATTGTTGTTAGACCCATTATTTTGCTGTTCTTCCAAAAGGAAGGTGACGTGTTGTATCAACAGGACAGAGCTCGCCCCCACACTGTCCGTGAAACTCAACGTGCTTTGCAAGACTTGCAGCTCCTTCTCTTGCCAGCACGATCTCTGGACTTGTCTCCAATCGACTACGACAGAATACTTGTGGGATATGATGGGACAAGTGAATCGTGCGACTCTTCAACCAACAACTCTTACAGAAATATGTCAACAGGTTAAGCAGGTGTGGCATAATGGATCTCAGGAGAGTAGTCGCCGTTTGTAGGATCTACTTGATGCCAATGTCAGCGCCTGCATTGCCATCCATGGAGGCTACACCACGTAATAACATGGATGTTTCAGCATGGGTCGAGACCTGGTGCCTCAGAACGCCTGTGCTGCTGATCTATAAATGTAATCCTTTCATGCGCTCCATATGCTCTATTGCAACAATAAGTCTTGAATGAACTGGAAACCTGTAAAAGGATGTGCTTTTTTTCCCGGCAGTACACGCTCTTTTATCAGACTATCTCTCTTTCTCACATGCACACATTCTCTCTCAAACAAACAAACAAACACACACACACACACACACACACACACACACACATACACACGAGTGTTACGCATTCAGAAATTATTCTATGCAGCAGCAAGAGTTGTCCAACAGATGTGTTTTCAGTTAGTGTTTGAAGTTAATTTCATTACTTATTAAGTTATTTGTAAGGGCTAGTCAAATGAAATCGAGACAGATGGAAAAAGGGAAGTAAACTGTTTCAAAAGCAATAGCCAAAGCTGTTAATACATTTATACCACTGTAACACAAGTAGGGATGGCAAATTCTGCTTAAACGATCGGTTTTCGGTTATATAGATTCTTTACCACGTCAGTTTAATCTGACTGTTAAAACTGTTCAAAATAACCGGTTTCTGAAATAATCGATCTTCGGTTTTTTATTCCTGTTATTTCCTGTGATAAATATAGAAACCAAACAAAGACTGAAAAATTACGACGTTCTCAGTTTCAAAATACATAGAATCAAAATCTGAGATTAAATAGACAAATAAGAGAAAAGTTAGTCCGTCCACCGTTCTCTGCTTTTCTCAAAGTGATGCATGGTTGAATACTATGAAAAATCACTAGTATTTTCCTGCTGATACTAATTTTTTGAAACTGTTAAAAATTAAAATTGTAATCGGTAATCGGATATCATACCACTATTTGGGCATTACGAATAGTCAGTGCTAAAAGGTGAAAAATGAGGTTGAAGGTTTTAAGGGCTACAAGCAAATAAAGACATCTTAAGCAGATTCAGGCACCAGACCGGCTACTTTCTATTTTTATTGTATCCTAGCAATGAATTTTGAATTTTTACTTTATTACTGCTAACATAACTTCCTTCCTCTTCCATTACTTCATAAAAATAACAGACATATCTTCGAGATAAGGGTTGCCGCTGTTCTGCAATACAACAGATGCCCCGCGACGACAGCGAGAAACTCCCTGCACCCTGCAGACCAGGTAGGGGCAAGTCTTGCACACAGAGCGTACACGCATACCTTAAGCCATGACACGTGACAATGGGGATATTTCTGTCTCAGGAATGCTGTACCAATTCTTATGCTATATGTTTGCTGCTTGTTTCTGTCGGTATGGTTGTTAAAATAGTACTGATTGCTTTTACCCATTTTCTATAATAACGGAATATTTCAATCAAATCCAAATTTTAGAAATAAAAATTGCTCATTATTTAGAAATTGTTTATCTAAAAACGAAAAATTTTAGCACTGCTGCTACGGCTAATTGGGCTAGCACACTGGTCAGCAAAGAGGTTGCAGGAAGATCGATAATGGGCGCTGAATCAAGCGCTCCCATCAGGTGAGTGGCCAAAGACAGTCTGGCAAGCAAAGTGCCGCCAGAGCTGTGGTGGACCGGAGGGCGCAGTAGGCCCAGTCACACTCACAGAATCAGTTACTACCTCAGTCACTATTCTAGTTGGCATGGTCAGTACATTGCGACCAGCGAAGTGTTCAATGTGGGACTTTAACTTCACCAGCAGTGAGGTAACGTGGACTATTCCAGAAGAGCTTGTGCCACAACACGTGGACTTGCTTAAAGGTAAGTAGCTTCCTGTTCTTGTTAACAAAGCACGCTGTTAATAAATGTGTGCAGTTTTGTTGTACAGAGATAATACCAGCAGCCACCAAATAACATCCTCTCCCTTGCTCCCTCTGGCACAAGACGCTGCAGAGGCAACAACAACACAAAAGGTTTTTTACTCGGTTATTATTAAAAATAAAAAAATTCCTGCAATAACCGAGACCAAACAAATATCGAAATACTCCGGTTATTCAAAACTGAAATACAGGTATTGGTTTTAACCGGTCGGTTTTTTCCATCCCTAGAGACAAGATGGTCAATGCCTTGATTATACCCAGGTGTGCATCTCTTCGTCCAAAGCTAATTGATGGCCACGAATATCTTTTCTCAAGTCTCCAAAAATATAGAAATCGTCTGGGAAGGGATAGGAACTGTATGGAGGATGTGTAAGGGCTTCCCAGCGAAACTTCTGCAGCGTAGTCGAAACAAACATGGTAACAACCGTTACGTGGATACATATAAACAATTCGACTTGCTGAGCTTGGTTAAGTCTGTAATTACTTTCTGAGTCGTAAAACTTTTAATGACATCTGCAGCATTGGATGAAGAAATGTGAGGCAGACGATTATGCTTGGGACCGCCTAAAAAGCCTGCAAAACAAATATCAGCAATAAAAAATTGAAGGTCTTTTGTCAGACACAAAATCAGAGACAATAGGCTACAAATAAACTGGTATTCAAAAACTGAATGATGTTTTGAAGAAAAAAATCTTTGAGACACAAATCAGCTCTTTGCTCTCTGGAAAGAAACAAGCCAATCGGAAATAAGAGGACATAAGTAATGCAGTGACAATTCGCACTGTCTGTAGAAAATGCTACATCTTTTTGAGGAACAAACTCCATTTTCCACCAAGTGAGCTGATGCAGTGGTTAGCTCACTGGACTCGCATCTGGGAAAACGATGGTTCAAATCCGCGTCCGGCCATCCAGATTTAGATTTTCCTTGATTTCCCTAAATTGCTCCATGCAAACTCCGAGATGGTTTCTTTGAAAGAGTACGACCGATTTGCTTCCTGCATCCATGAAGCAATCCCTGCTTCTGCTCCGTCCCTAACGTCCTCTGTGTCTGT
Source organism: Schistocerca nitens (assembly GCF_023898315.1). NCBI lineage: Eukaryota > Metazoa > Arthropoda > Insecta > Orthoptera > Acrididae > Schistocerca > Schistocerca nitens. The sequence continues at coordinate 658,014,774 of NC_064614.1, read as the reverse complement.
AGGATGCTTAAACCCTAATCTTCCTTCTTTCCTTCAATTTTCTACTCCCTGGAATTCCAACTTTAAAGAAGTGATCCTATCGTTCGTTCCACTGCCACTCCGGAGTGTTGAGTGATGTTTTACATTTGATGAAAGTTAAGGACAGACATTTTCTGACATCTAACGTGTGCGCTTCTTATCTTTTGACGAAATCAACGTTGCTGGAACTGTGACATTTGATGAAATGGAGGATAGAGTGTAATAATGAATGCAAACACGTAACGTGCATGCAGTCTGTTGTAAAGGGTGCCGGATGTCAATTTCTGAGATGGAATCCCATGCCTGTTGCACTTGGTCGGTCAGTACAGGGTCGGTTAATGCTGGTTGTGGATGACGCTGGTGTTGTCCGGTGGTGTCCCATATGTGCTCGACTGGAGACAGAGCTGGTGATCAAGCAGACCAAGGGAACATGTCGACACTTTCTAGAGTATGTTGAGTCACGACAGCGGTATTCGGACGAGCGTTATTCTGTTGGGAAAAAAAAACCTCTGGAATGTAGTTCACGAATGGCAGCACAACAGGTCGAATCATCAGACTGACTTACAAATTTGGAGTCAGGGTGCGTGGGAAAACCACGAGAGTGCTCCTGCTGTCATACGGAATCACACACCACCTCATAATCCCAGGTGTAGGTCCAGTGCGCCTGGCATGCAGACAGATTGGTCGCAGACACTCAACTGGCCTTCTTCTAACCTTTACTGTCATTAGGGGAGAACCATTTTTCATCAGAAAACACAACAGATCTCCAATCAGCTCTCGCTTGGCACCACTAAAGTCGAAAATGGCGGTGGTTTGGGTCTGTGGAATGCATGTTACAGGGCGTCTGGCTCGGAGATGTCCCCGAATTAACTGGTCTGTAACAGGTCCTTGTGTCACTGGAGCTCCAGCTGTCTCATGCTGTGACCCTTCTTGGCCAGATTGGTCTTCGGTTCTTTCTCCGTTAGGAGGATGTATCCATTGCTGGGTGGGATTGCGTTTGGTAATAGACAGTCCCTGTAGCGAGGCGCCGCAACGGGACCGTCTCGGTGTCTACTCGGCTGGTTTCTGCCCAAGCGACCGAGTGGTCGGTCTCGGGGCGGTGGGGGGATGCGACAGGATGCGTCTCCAATGGCCTCTGCTTCCCAAATGCCTCTGTCCGCCTTCTGAGGGTAGAGCTGTTAAGCCTTTGGGCGACCAAAGGCCAGGAGGCACAGGGCTGGAAAGGCGCTGCCAGCTCTGTTTCCGTAAATCTACAGTGGACTTCAGCCCAGAGGAACGTTGCGCACTTATAGGAATGGATATCTTGGCTTAACCGCCCGGATAGCGAGGATGGTCCTCTATAAACAACCCCCACCCCAAATCTCAAGGCTTGTATGCGCCGACGGGATGCTTGGCTGAGGGGGGCAAAGTCAGTCGCGAGCAGCGATCTCTGGGGCAGCGGCCGACGCTCCTGTGGTAATAGGCTTACCCAGGCGAAGCGGGGCAACGACCTGGGCGTACCGTTATCCCTTCCTGTTCGTGGGACCAAGATGACTACAGCTGAAGCTTCTTCTTTTAATTTAAACTAACAAACATCACAGATTAGACAAGAAGTGGAACTTGGTTTTATTGCCTCTGCGCAGTATTTCAAGGTCATGGGATTAATTGACTCTATCAGTGCTGCTAATGGGAAGGTGACAGCACAACAGTTGAAGACTCTAAGAGAGAACTTGGTAAATTGGGCGGTAACAACAGCCTAGCTCGAATGACAGGTGGAGGAATTGCAGAGACAAAATGAGATATTGGTAAGAACTCCACCAAAGTCTTATTCCGCAGTTGCTAGTATAACTGTTGGAAAGGAATCCATTGAAGCGCCAGTGAAACCAATAACGACCTTATTTATAAAGCCTAAAGAAGGAAATGATATCAAGGAAGTAAGAGAGACATTTATTAAAACAGTGGATCCTAAAAAGGAAAAGGAAAGATTAATAAAATAAGAATGGCAAAAAATGCATTCAGAGTTACCAACGATTGAGGACTCTGCGAAAATTTTGAACAATGGTGTGCTGAAAGGTAAGTATTACTGTGAAACGCCTAGGAAAAGGCGTCCATTGTCAATAATGTACGGTGTTCCATCATACAGGAGGGATGAGGACGTTGTGAGGCAATGTACAGTCAAAATTTTGCAGAGGTTTATGCCACGGAACAATTTATGAAAGAATTTAAATTTCGTTTCAAACGAGGACAGAAGGATAAAGAAACTGTCCATCGTGTATTTGAGACAGATTTAAGGAAAAAGATCTTTGTGACGGGAAGCCTGTATGTAGGGTTCAGTTGTGTTGCTGTTAAGGACTACTCCGTAGTGCCAAGGTGCAATAAATGTTGTGATTAGATCCATTTGGCCAGATTCTGTGATAATGAGAAATCAGTGTGTGCCCATTGTGGCGAAGTCGAAGGACGAGAAAGCAATGTGTATTCCGTGCAAGTATTGGCGCAAAAGGTGTGAGTCACCAGATGTTGACTGTCCGACAAATAAAAAGCTGCTGACAAGATTGAAACAACGAACGGATTATGGCTAGTGCAGGTGCAAGGCTAAGGTATAGATCACCCAGTAAGGCTAGGAGGGACGTAAGGAGGGGACATTTAAGACGAACAGCTCTTCATGGGAGCGTTTCGAGTGTTGAAGTTGGGAACAACGATGATGTAGATAAGTGTGGCGAAGCCTGGCAGATTGTGTCGATGGGATTTTGTCATGAAAGTAAACATACCACTCGGAGTGTTGGGATTCAAACAGGGGATCAAGATGTCAGCATGGCTTGGCAGGCAGCTGGTAGAATGAAGATCGTGTGGAGACTGGCAGCCGATCGAAGTCAACACAGGTTACTGAACAAGACTTAGATGTACAAAATAAGAATCCGGATGAGTTGAGAGCAGTAGCCTGGGAAATTTATACACGTTATGCGAGGATGCCTTGCGTTTAGCAAGGCTGCAAGATCCGAATGTGTTGATTGTGGCTTTAAGACAGCTTGTGAGTTAGAGGAACCCGGAGGGAAATAGAATTACCTATCCTCTTCTGGAGGATGTTGATTTCATACAGCTGGCTTCTTTAAATCTCCCAGCAAATCATGAACAGCTTTGGAAGTTAGTAGAAAAGTATACAAAAGGCGGAGTAGGAAGTTAGATTTAACAAATCTGTACGAGTAGATGGTCGTGGCATATGGTAGAGTAGCCTTCGATGGCTCTAAAACGTGGTCTGACTCGTCTGTTTATACGGGTCATTCGCCCCCCCCCCCAAACGCCTTGATCATTATTTAAAATTAAAATTTTACATTTAATGCTATGAGAATCCCAAGTTGTAACACAAGAAATTAGAAAAGTGGCCTAAGAATGGCAAGGAGACATACTATTTGTTCAAGAACCTTACAGCCGGAGGTGCAGACTCCCAAACATGCCCGTTACATCTCAAGCAGTTGTAGAAGGAGATGCTCCAGTGACTGCTGTAGTAATACTTAATAAATAAATATAAGTAGAGAAGTTAACTAATTATTGTAACGAGCCGGCCGCGGTGGCCGTGCGGTTCTAGGCGCTCCAGTCCGGAGCCGCGCTGCTGCTACGGTCGCAGGTTCGAATCCTGCCTCGGGCATTGGTGTGTGTGATGTCCTTAGGTTAGTTAGGTTTAAGTAGTTCTAAGTTCTAGGGGACTGATGACCACAGCAGTTGAGTCCCATAGTGCTCAGAGCCATTAGAACCATTTTTTGAATTATTGTAACGAACATGTAGTCGCATTGCAAATATTTTCAGCTGTCACTGGTTTGCAGTTAGTATGTATTACCAGTACAGGTATAAGAAATATACATGGCACAGTTGAGAGAAATAGTGCGGGCATTAGAGGGTAAAAGAGTCATAATAGGTCTTGATGCGAATGCTAAGTAACTGATGCGGTATATTGGAACACAAAACGACAAAGGCGCGGCCTTAGAATATTTTATAATGGAATTTAATTTACATGTTGTTAATGAAGACGGGAATCCTCCTACCTACTCAAATAGAGCTGGAGTGAATACTAATACAGATGTAACGCTTATAACTGAGTCAATGGTGACGAGAGTTCAGGGCTGGCGGGTCCTAGATTCTGTTACCAGCAGTGATCATAATGTGATTGAAATAGAGGTACGAGATGATCAGGAATACTCACATCAGTGGCAAACAATCAAGACTTACACTAAAAGTAATTGGGAACTTCCTCTCCGGGAGTTTCACCCTCCAGAGCAGGACGATGGTCTTTTACCCGATGTTGACATAGCCGCAGAGAGTGTGACGTCTTCTATGAAGGACGTTATAAATAGGACAGTACCAGAGACGAGGGGATCACTTGCTCCGAGTCTTGAACCATGGTCTCCAGGATTGGATGAACTACACCGGAGTATGTGGAGCTCAAGAAGGACATACCCGAAAAGCTATATACCGGATGGAAGACAATTTTCATTACAAATTCATAGAAGGAATCGTTAAGCGTATAAGGAAAGAATAAGGGAGCTACGAAGACGAAGCTGGGATAAATTTGTTAAGGAAAACTTTTGTCTGGATCCTTCCATCCTAGAGAAAATTCGAGTGCCCATAGTCCTCTCCACCATCAAAGCAGACAATAGGGATGCTGAGACCACTCTGGACTGGGATAGTACAGCAGATGAATTATTAAAGGTTTTCTTACCAGACGATAATCCTCAAGAGGACATATCTGTACAGGTGGAATTAAGGCTTGCTACTGAAGAAAATTATGAGAACACTGTTCAGATTTATCCTTATTCGATTCGTGAGGTAACAGAGAAACTAATGATCTTTAAAAGAAATAAGGCATCCGGTCCGGATGGTACACCAGTTTTTGTGCTTCAAAAGCTAGCACCTAAATTGTCCCCAGTGTTGGCTCAACTGTATAATGCTTGTTTAGAACAGAGGAAATTTTCCAAGTGCTGGAAGAAGGCCAAAGCAGCAGTTCTTAAAATGGAAAGGACAGAGATCCGGCGAATCCAAAGTCTTCCAGACCAATTTGTCTACTGGACATAATGGGGAAAACGTTTGAAAAGCTTCTCTGCGATAGACTGGCTAGTTCATCGGCTTTTGCACGGCATGAATGAGTGGCAGTTCATATTTCGGAAAGAAAAATCGACAGAAGACGCTATTACCAGGCGATCAGTGTCGCACACTCCTCGGCGTGCAAATACGTACAAAGGGCGTTCAGAAAGTTTTGCACAGTCGTCTCTAAATTTTTATTTTTTTGCAGCAGGAGAATGAAATTTTTTGTGAACATACTTGGAACATTTGTCTATAAGTTGGTGTATAAAAGTATTTTCTTTTATTTGCAGTTGAGCCACAATGGACCGTGAAGTAGATGTCAGGTTACGACAACGGTCGGTGATGAAGTTCCTCTTCACGACTGGCGATGATTTTGCCACATCGATTCACAGGAAGTTGCTCCTTGTTTATGGGGATGACACAGTGGATCGCAGCAATATTCAGCGGTGGTTGCAGAGGTTTAAAGAAGGCGATTTCTCTCTACTGGACAATTCACGATGCGGTAGACCATCGACGGCAGTGAGTGATGCGAATAAGGAGACCATTGATCAAATCATCCAAAATGACAGATGTGTGGCGACACGACAGCTTGCTGTAATGACTCGTTTGTCATTGGGTAGTGTGGTATCACTGGTTCCCTCGTAAGAACAAACCTAGACTTTCACGAACAGCAGGCCAAAAGGTGATGGCCTCCTTCTTCTGGTTCAGTGTGGTGTCATTTTCATTGACGTTTTGGAACCTGGCACCACAATTAACCGGGACCATTACTGTTTGTCATTGGACAAGCTGCAACGTGCCATCAAGACCCTAAACCACAGCTTTAGGGTCAGCTCATCAGACTACAACATGACAATGCCAAACCCCACACAGCCCTTATGACGCAGGAGAAAATCAGGAAAATGGGTTGGAAAATTGTTCCTCAAAAATGGTTCAAATGGCTCTGAGCACTATGGGACTCAACTGCTGAGGTCATTAGTCCCCTAGAACATAGAACTAGTTAAACCTAACTAACCTAAGGACATCACAAACATCCATGCCCGAGGCAGGATTCGAACCTGCGACCGTAGCGGTCTCGCGGTTCCAGGCTGCAGCGCCTTTAACCGCACGGCCACTTCGGCCGGCCAAAATTGTTCCTCATCCTCTCTATAGTCCGGACTTGGCTCCATCTGATTTTTACCTCTTTGGTCGTCTGAAGGCCCACCTGCACGTAAAACATTTGATAGTGAGAGAGACCTTATTTCCTGTATCAAGCGATGGTGTAAAAGTCAATACCCAGAATTTTAGCAAAGTGCATTTACATCACGGAAAGAACATTGGGCCGGATGTGTCACAGCTGATGGAGGCTACATTGAGTAGGCTCAATGTATAACTAAATGTTCCAAGTATGTTCACAAAAAATTTCATTCTCCTTCTGCAAGAAATAAAAAAATGAGACGACTGTGCAAAACTTTTTCAATGTCCTTTGTAACTTGAATCATGGTCGATATTGCTGAAGCCTTAGACAACCTGTGATGGCCCTCCCTCTTCTCTCAGTTAAGGGAGATGAAATGTCTGGGGCTGGTAAAGTTAGAGGCCCCAGGGCGTTCTGTCTTAAAAAGGATAACTAAAGGTTGCCCTCAAGGCTCGGTATGTGGTCCCATATTTTTGGGACATCAACATGGGGCCGCTGCTGAACACCTTGCAGCAAGATGCAGCCGTCCTAGGGGCTATGGCTTATGCAGATAATCTGCTAGTTATGGTCCAATCCAATTCTAGAAGGCAGGTGGAAGAAAGAGCAAGAACAGCAATGCTAAGGTTAATGGAGTGGTGTGAAAGATCCAAATTGAAAGTGGCACCACAAAAATCTAGTTTTATAATGTTCAGAGGCAGAATCCAAAGAGATGCAGATATCAATATAAATGATGTGGCGATAAGATGTCAAATAGAGGCAAGATACTTGCGTTTCCACCTCGAACAGAGACTGATCTTTGACTCACATATGGAGCAAGTTCTGAATAAAACTCTTGCTGTATGCAATAAAAGAATAAGTACAGAGCAACGGACATTTCATCTCCCATCAAATGCAATAAAGTTCTATTATAAGAGTCAGCTTGCATGAGTACTTCGGTACGGGGCAAGTGTCTGGGCCCATAGACTCAGGCTGGTCAGGTGGTCTATGGCTGTTAGATGAGTCCAGAGAAACATAATTATAAGATCGATCAGGGCGTTTGGAACTTCCCCACTGACGGGATAAACTTTATAAGGTTACTCTGCACGTCGTGTTTCGCAAGAAGTACCTTACCCTCCTCCAACGCTCCTCTCAGAACATGGATGAGTAAAATTATTATCAAGTGGAAGTTTGTTAGTGCTCTCTGATAAGTGGATGCGATTGATTTTGGAATCTGAGCTCCTTAACTGTGAAGCTAGCAGAACTTACACCTGCTCAAATGAGAACAAATATCCCTGAGAGATTAGTCCACAGTGAATTCATGAGAATCCTCATGCGGCTCCGAAGGCAATTAAAATATCTTTACAGACCTCATTATGAAGCTGAAAACAGCAGCATCACATTGGAGAAAGTTAAATCATCGGAAGAATCTAACGAGGTAAGTAATAGTAAATTTTGTGTTCGTAGCCTTGTACCTAACGATGCAGCAGAGCTTCGCGCCCTTAACTATCAGCTAAGGTTCGTCACTGACGTCATTTCAGCGACCAATAGCAAATCTTCGTTGATCCATTATTGACCGTGGGACAACGGCTGGCATGTATTTCTTGATGCAATAATTTACCAACAGCCGTATGTGTTGTAGAAATTTATTTTATGAACTTCTTATGTGCTACCAGTTTCGGCATTACATTGATGCCATCTTCAGGCCCCACACGTCATAGTCGTAAAATCATCACACACGGAAGGAGCCATATAACTGGATCCGTGAATCAAATCGTTATACAACAGCTCTTGGTGGCCAGGTGACACAGACGATATAGCGATTTTATGACTATGACGTGTGGGGCCTGAAGAGACATCAATGTAATGCCGAAACTGGTAGCACATAAGAAGTTCATAAAATAAATTTCTACAATACATAGGGCCGTTGGTAAATTATTGCATCAAAGAAATAGCAAATCTGGCTCTACCGTTACAGAAAAACTTTGGTTTACATGATTCATGAAAACACTGGACTCCGACGACGGATAACCACTAGGAAAAAAAGTGTTATAAAACAACTCACCATTTTAGCCTCTTGTCTTTCGTTGGATGGAACAGTTCATTCTTTCCCAAATTTCCTGTTTAGGGTGTTCCCTTGGCAGAATGTAGTTCCGCCATCTCTTTACTCCTGTTCTTTGTCCTGAAAGAAGCAGAAATAAAACTGCAGTGAACGGCTGATGAAACTTCACTTCAGCACAGTAATGCACTCGTACTGAAATTATGTTTTTAAATGCGTTGTACTAAAATAAACTACTATTTTTTACTGCAGACAGGTTGCTGTATTAAGTCGTTTTCATCATGGCCAGTTAAAAAGAAATGCCTTACCTTTCTGTCCTCTCAGGAATTTCCACTACATATACTGGGAAACAAACTATTGAATACTATGATAGCGGGCTTATATATATATATATAAGTTGTCTAAATATTCCAGGCAAATATAGTGTTTAAAAACTGATGTTTCTGATGATTCGAAAGTGGGGGTTCTCGAGCTAAATAAATATTCGACGAGATCCAAGCTGTTCAGCACACGAAAGTGCTGCGAAAGAAACACTGTCCCTTGACTGCAATGATGAAGATAATACTATACATTCTAGTTAGGAAAAACTTTCCGTCCTCTACATTGGCGGAATTTTACGCTACTAAACAATACGTTTACACGAGGACATCTAGAACGTTTATTTCAAATCATCGTGTGGAGTTCCGTAGCTAATGGACATAACCGAAACGTATGGAATAGCTCAATATTGATACTCACTCACCATGTAGCCCAAATGAAAATCTAAAGTACGAAAAAGGAGACAAGGAATTTTGCCAACCAAACACAATCTACATCTTGAAACAAATGCGTTGTTATGGAAATGAAATATGCGCCCAAGTCATTGTTCATAGCTCGTTACCTAACCATATTCTCCCGGTGCCTCTTTCCCTCCGAAATCACGTTACGCATGCATCCGTTACCTCAAGTTACCTGGATTTCCAGTTTGCTCGAATGTTCTAAGTATTATAAATGGCTTTCTATTTCCCGTCGAAGAGCACCTAAAATACGATGGGATTCCAAAAACAGAGTTACACGTTATTATGGCAGGCCAAGTAAGTTTTATTGAATGCTCCTCTACACTTCAAAGTGACACCGATGCATGACATTTTTTCAACAAAGCATTCTCCATCCTCATGTGTCATATGCCCTACATTCAAATTTTACTTTTTTTCTATAAGGGACGTTCAGGAAGTTTCCGTTTGAGGGCATTGCTGCAGGATATAAACGACGTAATACGACACCGATGCGGTAAGCACCGATGCAGGTATATAACACCGACATGTAGGTAAGGGATTGGTGTAGCATTCGTATCCTTACGATGTGCCAGTGGTTAGCACACTGGACTCGCATTCGCGAGGACGACGGTTCAATCCCGCGTCTGGCCATCCTGACTTAGGTTTTCCGTGATTTCCCTAAATCGCTCCAGGCAAATGCCGGGATGGTTCCTTTGAAAGGGCACGGCCGACGTCCTTCCCTGTCCTTCCCTAATCCGATGAAACCGATGACCTCGCTGTTTGGTCTCTTCCCCCAAACAACCCAACCAACTTTCCGATGTGCGTGCGGTAAATGCGGAAACGTGAACTATGGCGACATTATTACCAAATCCGGTATTGGGTAGCATGTTTGCCGAAAGACACAGTAGTGCAACGGTGCGCCAAGGGATGATGCCGCTGCTTCTTGATAACGCACGTCTGTATATCACAAATGTCGTAACGCAGAGGTTACGCCAACTCAGTGAAGACTTCTTTTTCAGTTAGTCTAAGCATTAATGTCACACGCTCTTTGAAGTTCGGTGTGACAGTTCGGGCGAATATGGTGGCAGTACGAGAAAACGAGTTTGTGCAGTCGAGGTATGCGGTCAGATGTTGCCCAACACACTCCGGTTTCAATTTCTGTACAGTACTCTCCGAATATGCCGGCTGTGAAGCAGAAACAGTTTAAAAACTGTCACGGAAAATTAGCCGTTGCCTTAGGTGCGAACTTCCACAAATCGTTCCAAGGCTGTCGAAAAATGTGATCAATCATTTTTGATCCTGTACACCAATCCACTGGTTGTCATTTGGACTCTCAGCCATACTGGTAGCTTCATTTCTATACCTACATCTACACTACGCAAGCCCCCTTATGGTGCGTAGCGGAGGGTACTTTGTATAGTCCTTTCAGTTTCCCTCTTTCTTGTACCAGTGGAGACGATTTGCAGGAAGGAAGATTGTTGGTAAGCTCGAAGTCTCTTTAGTTTTACCAGCTGGACATTTTAATGGACCATACGTGTTGTTGTTGTGGTCTTCAGTCCAAAGACTAATTTGATGCTGCTCTCCATGCTACTTTTCCTGTGTAAGATTCTTCATCTCCGGGTAACTACTGCAACCTATATCCTTCTGGATCTGCCTACTGTATTCATCTCTTGGTCTCTCTCTACGATTTTTACCCTCCTAACTCCCTCCCCCCCCCCCCCCAGCACTAAATTGGTGACACTTTAATGCCTCAGAATGTGTCCTACCAACCGATCCGTTCTCCTACTCAAGTTGTGCCACAATTCCTCTTCTTCCCAATTCTATTCAGTACCTCCTCGTTAGTTACGTGATAAGCCATCTAATCTTCAGCATTTATCTGTACCACCACACTTCAAAATCTTCTATTCTCTTCTTGTGTAAACTGTTTATCGTCCATGTTTCACTTCCATACATGGCTGCGCTCCATATCAATACTTTTAGAAAAGACTTCCTGACACTTAAATCTACACTCGATGTTAACAAGTTTCTCTTCTTCAGAAGCGCTTTTCTTGCCATCGCCAGTCTACATTTTATATCCGCTCTACTTCGACCATCATCAGCTATTCTGCTGTCCACGTAGCAAAACTCATCTGCTACTTTAAGTACCTCATTTCCTAGTCTAATTCCCTCAGTATCACCTGATCTAATCCGACTACATTCCATTATCCTCGTTTTGCTCTTGCGATGTTCATTTTATGTCCTCCTTTCAAGACACTGTCCATTCCGTTCAACTACTCTTCCAAGTTCTTTGCTGCCTCTGACAGAATTGCAATGTCATCGGCCCACCTCAAAGTTTTTATTTCTTCTCCGTGGACTTTAATTAGTACTCCAAATTTTTCTTTTGTTTCCTTTACTGCTTGCTCGATATACAGTTTCAATCACATCCGGGATAGGCTACAACCCTGTCTCACTCCCTTCTCAACCACTGCTCTCCATTCCTGCCCCTCGACTCATAACTGCCCTTTGGTTTCCGTACAAACTGAAAATAGCCTTTCGCCCCCTGTGTTTTACACCTGCTACCTTAAAATTTGAAACAGAGCATTCTGGTCAAAATTATCAAAAACTTTCTCTAAGTCTATAAATCATTGAAATGTAGGTTTGCCTTTTCTTAACCCATCTTCTATCAGAAGTCTTTGGGTTAATATTGCCTCGCGTGTTCCTACATTTCTCCGGAATCCATACTGATCTTTCTCGAGGTCGACTTCTACCAGTTTTCCATTCGTCTGTAAATAATTCATGTTAGTATTTTGCAATCGTGACTTATTAGACTCAGAGTTTGGTAATTTTCACACCTGTCAGCACCTGTTTTCTTTGAAATTGGTATTATCATATTCCACCTGAAGTCTGAGGATATTTCGCCTGTCTCAAACATCTTGCTCACCAGATGGAAGAGTTTTGTTAGGCCTGGCTCTTCCAAGGCTATCAGTAGTTCTAACTGAATGTTGTCTATTCCCGGAGCCTTGTTTCGACTTAGGTCTTTCAGTGCTCTCTCAAATTCTTCATTCAGTATCATATCTCCCAACTCATTTTCATCTGTGTCCTTTTCCATTTCCATAATATTGCCCTTAAGTACATCACCCTTGTATGGACCCTCTATATACTCCTTCCACCTTCCTGTTTTTTTATCTTTGCTTAGGACTGGTCTCCAATCTGAGCCCTTGATATTCATACAGGTAGTTCTCTTTTCTCCAAAGATCTCTTTAATTTTCCTATCGGCGATATCTGTCTTACCGCTAGTGATATATGCTTCTACATCCTTACATCTATCCTCTACCCATTCCTGCTTATCCCTTGTGCACTTCTTGTCGATCTCATTTTTGAGACGTTTGTATTCCCTTTTGCCTTCCACCAGTTAAATTCAATATTTCTCGTGTTACCTAAGGATTTCTACTAGATCTCGTCCTTTTGCTTACTTGATCCTCTGCCGCCTTAAGTATTTCATCTCTCAAAGCTACCCATTCTTATTCAACTGTGTTCCTTTCCCCTGTGCTTATCAATCGTTCCCTAATGCTCCCTCTGAAACTCTCTACAACCTCTTGGTTTTTCAGTTTACCCAGGTCACATCTCCTTAAATTCCTACTTTCTTGCAGTTCCTTCAGTTTTAATCTACAGTTCATAAGTTATGAGTTGTGATCAGAGTCCACATCTGCCCCTGGAAATGTCTTATAATTTAAAACTTGGTTCCTAAATCACTGTCTAACCATTATATAATCAATCTGAAACCTTCCAGTGTATCCAGGTCTCTTCCACATATATAACCTTCATTCATGATTCTTAAACTGTTAGCTGTGATTAAATTATACTCTGTGAAAAATTCTAGCAGGTGACTTCCTCTTTCATTCCTTTCCCCCGTCCATATTCACCTACTACTTTTCCCTCTCTTCCTTTTCTTGCTATCGAATTCCAGTCCCCCATGACTATTAAATTTTCGTCTCCCTTAACTATCTGAATAATTTCTTTCCTCTCATCATATATTTCTTCAGTCTCTTCATCAGCTACAGAGCTAGTTGGCATATGTACTTGTACTACTGTGGTGGGCGTGGGCTTCGTGTATATCTTGGCTACAATAATGCGTTCACTATGCTGTTCGTAGTAGCTAATCCGCGTTTCCAATTTTTTTATTCATTATTAAGCCTACTCCTGCATTACCCCATTTGTTTTTGTATTTATAACCCTGTATTCACCTGACCAGAAATCTTGTTTCTCCTGCCACCGAACTTCACTAATTCCCACTATATCTAACTTTAAACTATCCATTTCCTTTTTTAAATTGTCTAGCCTCCCCTGCCCAATTAAGAGATCTGACATTCCACGCTCTGATCCGTAGAACGCCAGTTGTGTTTCTCCTGATAACGACGTCGTCCTGAGCAGTTCCCGCCCAGAGATCCAAATGGGGGACTATTTTACCTCCAGAATATTTTACCCAATAGGACGCCATCGTCATTTAACCGTACAGTAAAGCTGAATACCATCGGGAAAAATTACGGCTGTAGTTTCCCCATGCTTTCAGCCGTTCGCAGTACAGCACAGAAAAGCTGTTTTGGTTGATGTCACAACCCAGTTCAGTCAATCATCCAGATTTTTGCCCCTGCAACTACTGAAAAGCCTGCTGCACCTCCTCAGGAACCACATGTCTGTCTGGTCTCCCAACAGATACCACTCCGTACGGCTATTTGTATCGCCGAGGCACGCAAGCCTCCCCACCATACGCAAGGTCCATGGCCTATGGGGAGAAGGGGGGGGGGGGGAATTATACGTAGGGGGAAATAAAATGTGTATTGATTCTTCTAGGAAAGCATGTTTACAGATCTTCAACAGTAAACCGTACCGTGAGGCACAACGTCTGGTTTGTAGCGTCTACCACAGGTTGGACATTTTCGTGAGGCTTTCACGGGTCCTGAGCGAATCTGTGAAGAAACACGTTCCTCTTCTTCTCGATTTCGCCTATCCATTCTACCTTGTACGGGTCCAAGAGTGACAAGCAATATTCAACAAACGACGGTTTTGTAAGCTGTCTCTTACGTGGGTGAACCAACCTTTGATAGGATTCTTCCAACGCGTCTGTCTGGCGTCTGATTTTCTTGTTTGTATCAGGTAACATTACTGCAGAAAGGTCATTAATATGCAAAAGATAAAGTAAAAGCCCCAAGATGGAACCTTGTGGGACACCACATTTTATTAGTACCCTGATGGATGGTGGCTTGATAGCTTAATATAATACTCTTACCTGTTGAAACCCTTTGTTTCTTCTCAGAAAGATATGATTCAAACAATTTTGAGAAATTTTCTCTTATACTACAGTATTCTAATTTACTTAAAAACAGCCTATAGTTTGTAGCATAAATTAAGTACATTCTCTCTGTATATGTAAATAGTCGTCTCAGTATCGGAACGCTTTAGTCTCACGAATAAAAGCATTGACGAATTCTCGACCTTTTCCTGACATGCTGTCTCATTTCCATTCTCTCGTAGTCATTGAAGTACGTAGAAGGAGGTGTTACGGTATGGGGACGTTTTTCGTGGTTAAGGTGTGTGCTCCCCTTACTGCGCTTAAGATTATACTAAATACGAAAGACGTGAACACGTTTTGAAGCATTGTGTACAGCCTTGCAGTAGAGATCGGAGACGGTGATTGAATCAGCATGTTAATGCAACCTGTGATAAAGTAACATCGGTTAGGCTATGTTTTGTGGACAATAACATTGCTGAAATGGATTGGCCTGCCCAAAGTACCAACCTGAACTCAATGGAACAGCTTCATGATGAGTTACGATGGAGACTTTACTCAGACCCCAGCGTACAGCATGACTACCTGTTCGGATTCCGGCTCACGAGGAACAATGGGCTGCCATCCCCCCCCCCCCCCCGGACATTCAGACATATCATTAAAAGTGTTCCCAGCCGAGTTCAACCCTTCATAAAGGCGAAGGTCAACACACCCCAGTAACAGCATCCATCAATAGATACCCAGCTCACAATGGGGCTTACCAACAATTATTCTTCCGGTGAATTATTTGTGATTAGAACAGGAAAGTGGGGAGTCACAGTGTTACACAAACAACCTTCCGACACACAATACTATGTGACTTTTGGAGTCGAGACGTAAATGTAGATGCATATCAACGTACGAAATATAAGGCCCCATACTGACTTGCAATGAACGATCTTGTTATAAGCAGGTAACGAGATTATTTTAGTAAAAAGATTGTTTTTCCAGAAAACGTGGCACAAAGATATCGTAATTTTGCGTGCTGTGAGTTCAGTTAGAATTAATAATGAGACCTGCGATTAAACTCTGGTAATTGATATGGTACTAAATTCATTTTAAAAAATCACGCTTTTGTCTTACGTAATAAACACGATTTTAATTTGTAATTGAATACTACCACAGTCGTTACTGACTACAAAAATATTCATTATTATTATGTTTATGAAATTTTTATTTTTGTCTTGTTTGTACTTACTTATTGATTCTGCTGTGTACTTGTGTGTGAATGCGGTCCCAGATTACAACAGTATTATTTGTTGCCTAACATATCACGCAGACGAAGCCTCGGGGTAAGTCAACGATCGCACCTACAACAACATTAATTAAATTATATTTTCCGATTTGATTGGTTTGTTTTCAAAACTATGCACTTTAGACTACAGTACTCGGAAAAAGCGCTTTCGTATTTTCTTAGTTGAAATACTATGTGTCAGATTCGCTTGTGGTCGGTATCATATTTGTCATATATCAACAGAAAAAATGACTTTCGTCATTCTTAGAATAATACTTTCATTAAAATTGATTTTAATCACAAAAGGGGTGAATAATGCTGCTTGCTTTAGTCCGAAACCGCGCTGCTGCTACGGTCGCAGGTTCGAATCCTGCCTCGGGCATGGATGTGTGTGATGTCCTTATGTTAGTTAGGTTTAAGTAGTTCTAATTCTAGGGGATTGATGACCTCAGATGTTAAGTCCCATAGTGCTTAGAGCCAATAATGCTGCTTTGGAGATCTTTATTCATTTGGTATGGACGAAAACAAACAGTCAGGTAATAACTTGGAGACTGCGAGTATATATTCTTCACACCACCGACCAATCGTAAGTGTACTCTGTTGGAGCTCTGTGTACCAGTATGGTGCAAAAGCAGGAACACTGACACAATAAATGTATACTTAAATGAGTCAGTGCAATTTGTATCTGAAGCCACAGTGAGACTTTGGTTCCATGTACTTGCAAACCGCACTCTGCCAGACCTTAGCAGACGACAGCCCACAATTCAAAACTGAATAAGTGGCAGACTCCCAAGAACAACTCCAATCCACAATTACCCAATAATGCTCCATGCTCCCATTTGAAGTCCTGCAGATATGCAGTGAGATGATGTCCTGCTTCAGCGTCAACGCTTTATTCTGGAGAAAGAATGGACAGATAAATGGAAGTCGAACAAAACCCCTCTACACCAGCGTTAGAGCGTAAATTATTTAGGTACATTTCGTGCCCTCTAAACAAGTTCCGAACACACCATGCCAAACCTAGGGCAGCCCCGCATACATGAGATATTGTCAATAGCCCTGAACGTGACAGTAGAGAAGAAGAAACCTCTAGAAGTGCACTGATGTCTTAAGATCAACATCTGAATCTGTTCATTGGACAGCTAATATTTGTATGGATTAGTGAAAGTGTATGTCTGCAGCAAAATGATATTTTTTACATAATTCATGAGCTGTATTCTTTTAGAATTCGGGGTATGAATTTTTTGTTGAATTTGTGATCAGCAACTTGGTTTTCTTTTACAATATTTGTAATATGTATAACCTAGTTTGCCATATGAGAAAGAAGTGATACAAAATAATATACCAAAGATAGCTTAAAAGTCTTCTTCAGGATAATTTCTTCTATTTTACTAACAATGTATATTTAGCTACTTGTGGTTATTATGCAAAAGAATCAGTTACTTGCATCTGTTGTTCACATAAGAAACTGTTGTTTCGTCGACTTATCTGTAAAACGTCAGCATACAATCATATTCTTGAAGTAATGGCACAAAGAGTTCGATGTCCTTATCAAAGGGTGAGCAGTAGAAACGGTGAAGACCTAAAGCTTTCGCTTATTTGATACCCCAATAACTATAATGCAGGTGGCAGAAAAATTTCTTTCAGTGACAAGGCAGAATGAGGATTCATATTCTTTGGCTAATAGTAGAACTCCTCGGACCGCTATTAACTGTTGGCGTACTGAAAAATACTCTAATACAGAGTTTTCATATGGGCAAGGGGGTGACTCATCCAGCCTTTTTGCATTCACCCTTTTACCTTCCTCGAAACTGTGTCCTTTGAATAATTGATAGCTACATGGGATGCCGTGTTGAGGAGTTCATCCAGCACGTGACAAACTGTCTTGTTGAGTTGAAAAGAGACAATTTTCTGTATGTTGAACTCTAGGTTGAGGCTGATTGGTTACTGCAAGAATACATTAGCATTTAGATCCTGACTTGTCTGCTTATGCTGAATACTGTGAGACTACCAGCTTAAAAAGAGAACTCGCCTGTGTAGTCTTTGTGTGTTGTACGTACACTAATTATTATATGGAACTAAATAGCGACAACAGAGGTTAGAGGCCAGTTTTTACAAGAAATTTTTCTCTGTAAAGGAAAGCACGAAATTTGCTAAGCACATATATTATAGTGAGAGACTCCACCTCAGTGTGCATGTAATGAACTTCATTGCATTTAGATTTTAAAAATGTGGCTGCACCATACTGATTTGTTTCAAGTGGAATAACACTGCACTAATAACATAATTTGACGGATCCACTGCGACAACCAGAGGTTTGCAGGACAAATATGGTACAAGACACAGTGCTAATCGTAATTTCTGTTTTAGCGTTTGAAATATCTCTTCAGACTCACGCATCTATTTGAAATATACGCCTTTTATAAGTGCCTGTAGCAATTTGTTACCCTAAAATTTGTTGCCTGTAGTTCTTTCAGGTTATGACACGTCGCTTGTTCAGCAGGTGATAAACATTTTTACTGCCAATAAAGCCTGGACGAACCATCAGTCTTTGAAAGTATAGTCGTTTGTTTGGATTACAACTAATTGTAAGACCTCCAAATTGAAAAGTTCCATAAAATTCCTATAAATTTTCTGTATGCTTCTGTCTTTAGCACCAGTAACAATAACGTAATCAATACAGCTAAAAATATGAATTGTTCTTTGAAAAACGGATGGAACACGGAAAGTTTGAAAAGACAGAGGTTGTAGTATTGGTGTAGTCGGAAATCAGTGTTTCATACCAATAATTCTTGTGGCGGTTCATCTGATAAATCAATATTTAAAAAAAAAATCAGACCATTCATAATGCCATAATGCAAGCATAAATCTTGTGATCACTGACAGCTCTAAAGTCGTCAAAAACGTGGAGAAATCGGATAACTAAAAGGGATACCCAAGGACTCATTGGTATGGTCGTGAACACGTTCACATTCTGTCAGTTCTCTATCTCTGCCTTTGTGACATCTTGCATCACATGTGGGATGGGACATGCATATGCCGGTAATGCTTCTAAGGGCATGTGAATAAGAACCAGTTATTTATTCCTTATCCTAGCAAAAAGGAAAACACTCCAGGAAAATTGCTTGAAAAAGTGTTTTTTCGCTAATGTGGTAACTGGCCATTTTATTGAAAAAAAAGTTCTGAAAACATCTGTTGAAAATTCTTGACATTCATTGAAGCAATGATTAGAAATCGAAATTCAGGAGATACTTGTCTGCAGACAAGACAAAACCGCATTGCAACAAGAAGCTTGTGCTGACCATATGGAGTCGCTGAGGTGCTAAAAGACGATAACACAGGAGACCAGTGGAGAAAATTGGTATTTCAATCTATTAAGGACACTGAGGCGTATCCATTTGTAAAGTCATTGAGGTATGCATCACTGCTTGCTTATCTGCCTTGCGGCAGTTTTAGAGTGAATAGCCCCCCATGCTTCCCTGTCATCTGCTTTCCTCTTCCTTCTTTGGTTCTCGCCTTGCGGTCTGCTGACGTCATCCAGTATCTGGTATCTTCGTCTGCCGTTCCCTCTCTTCCCCGTAACAAAATCTTCATTTGCCTCTACTAGAGGGCAGTCTCGTCTCAAATTATGTCCCATCCAGTTTAGCGTCCTATTCTTCACTGTCAGCAACTTCCTCCGATGTTCTCCAACTCTTCTCCGTGCCCCCTCGTTCCTAACTTTATCAGTCCATCTGATATCCATTGGGTGGCATGTCCACATTTCACAAGCTTCAGTTTTCATCTTGGCCCGTTTTCCCAATGTCCATGTCACTGCTCCCTACAAGGCCATTCTCTAAATCAGGCTTTTCGCTAGTCAGTTTCTTAATTCTGAGTTCGAACCACTAGCTAATAGTATTTTCTGTTTCTGAAATGCCTCTTTCTCCAGCGCCATTCTGACTTTGATGTCATGTTCACAATGCATAACTTCCTTAATTGCACTTCCTAAACACCTGCATGCTCTCGCCTGTTCTGTAGTTTCAGGCCCTAACTCATGCTTCGTTCTTCTTTTATTTATGCCTTTAACCATGCATTTCGTTTTTTGTTATTATTTTTATCATACCGTACGCTACACAGGCTACATCCAGAACATTTAGAATTTGAATCAGTGTCTCTTCATTTGCGACTCGTACCCTTCCCTTCTGTTTCAAGAACAGATTTGTTGTCTTCTCTCCTTCTACTTGTGACACCGAAAATGCATATAAAATACGAGGGTAATCCCAAAAGTAAGGTCTCCTATTTTTTTATAAGTACATAGACCTGTTTATTTCTACAATGGTTTACATCAGTTTACAGCTTGAACATTTAGCTGTTTTTCTACAAAATCACCATTTCTGTCGATGCATTTTTGTAGGCGCTGTGGCAGTTTTTGTATGCCCATGTCATACCAGCTCGCTGCCATGCTGTTCAGAAAGTTATGAACCTCGTCTTTCACCTAGTCGAGCTGAATCGCATTCCGGCCAAATGTTCTTTTAACTTAGGGAACAGGTGATAGTCACTGGGCGCCAAGTCAGGGATATAGGGTAGATGGGTGATTATGATCCACTGAAACTGTTGCAGGAGAGCAACGGTGTGCTGAGCGATGTGTGAGCGAGCGTTGTCATGGAGAATGTGTACGCCCTTGCTCAACATTCCTCTTCTCCGGTTCTGAATTGCCCGTTTGAGTTTTTTCAGAGTCTCACAGTACCTGTCAGCGTTAATTGTGGTCCCAGTGCTCTACCTTTGACATGTCTCCTCAGAAATTGACGGCCTCGAGCTCCTTTGTTCGTCGTGAATTTCGGTCCGACCAGCTGCAAACTCTCTTATGAACATTTTTGACATCCATGCACGACTCACCATACACTTCCGTCAAGTGGCGATGGAATTCAATCGGCGCAGTGCCCTTTGCGTTTAAAAACCGAATAACTGCGCGCAATTCCCACCTGGCGGTAACATTCAACGTGAGCTCCTTTCTCAACGGCTGCCAAGTCAAGACTGAGCGCCTCAGCGCTGCGTCTGCATGTTTACACACAGCGCGTGAAGCACTCTTCGTAGCAGTGTGACCAACTGCCACACAAACAGAGTTCTGTACTTATAAAAAAATAGGAGACCTAACTTTTGGGATTACCCTCGTACCTTCTGCATTATCCAAAATTTTTCGCCGTTCAATATCCGTTGATAACTTTTACTGTACTTCGGATTCTAAATATGTAGGCTTTATTGCAGAAATTATATTTAACATGTAATGGAGGTAATACTGTATTTATTTCTGGATGCATATCACTGATTTTAGTTATAATGTAAATACTGTAAATTGCTGGGTAATAGCCAAGGAAACGTTAATTTTCATGTATTCATAGCAACGACGAAATGGCAGTGGTTGTGCCGTTGTCCATCATTGTCTCAGTCGCACTGCGATCAGAGAGGAAGCAGAGCAGCTTGAGTCATGAAAAGAGTGCGGAAGTGTTTATTGGGCGCGCCCGCAGACGCGGTGTACAGCTGTGATCGCGCCAGTGTTGACGCATCTAATTCGTTAACACGCGAGTAGTGAGAGGTCGGTAGGGGTGGACAGGTGGAGGAAGCTGCAGTTCTAACTGTTGCCTGTCCTGTAAGTATCCGTGGCACTGGAGACAAGACGGGGTCTCTCATCGAGCAGCAGCAACAGCGGCAACTCACCATTGTCGTCGGCTGCATTCCTCGACGTCCGCGCAGCTAAAACATCGTAAGACTCTTAAGTGAAAAATATAATATTGTACAGGCATTAACCAGTTAACCAGTCACATTTCTTTCACAAAGTATGACTAACTTTAATAATAACCTGCAATACTTAAAACTTGTGGGGCACCTGTGTTTTCATTGTACTCAGACATTATTATCAAGCAGGGTCTGTTTCCTTTCCATCGTAAGAATATGAAAACTGTTTAACTATTTACTGCCAGTTTTTTTTAAATGACCAGTTGCAGTATAAATTTTCTGCCTAGTAACTGTTCATTGTTGTATTTCACAACAAAGGCTTAAGTGATATGTAGTTTTGAATATTAACTTCATTCGTTTGAAGTAACGTAAAATTTCACTGGCAAATCTAATAACTGAAGATACAGTATAAATCAAGAGTGCACAATTACATTTTTTCCGTATTTAGCTTACCGACTGACTTCTCCTTGGTTGATATGTATTTTACTGTTTTTATTTCAAAAGTAAGGGAGTGAGACAGGGTTGTAGCCTCTCCCCGATGTTATTCAATCTGTATATTGAGCAAGCAGTAAAAGAAAAAAACAAAAGAAAAATTCGGAGTAGGAATTAAAATCCATGGAAAAGAAATAAAAACTTCGAGGTTCGCCGATGACATTTTAATTCTGTCAGAGACAGCAAAGGACCTGGAAGAGCAGTTGAACGGAATGGACAGTGTCTTGAAAGGAGGATATAAGATGAACATCAACAAAAGCAAAACGAGGATAATGGAAAGTAGTCGAATTAAGTCGGGTGATGCTGAGGGAATTAGATTAGGAAATGAGACACTTAAAGTAGTAAAGGAGTTTTGCTATTTGGGGAGCAAAATAACTGATGATGGTCGAAGTAGAGAGGATATAAAATGTAGACTGGCAATGGCAAGGAAAGCGTTTTTGAAGAAGAGAAATTTGTTAACATCGAGTATAGATTTAAGAGTCAGGAAGTCGTTTCTGAAAGTATTTGTATGGAGTGTAGCCATGTATGGAAGTGAAACATGGACGATAAATAGTTTGGACACGAAGAGAATAGAAGCTTTCGAAATGTGGTGCTACAGAAGAATGCTGAAGATTAGATGGGTAGATCACATAACTAATGAGGAGGTATTGAATAGAATTGGGGAGAAGAGAAGTTTGTGGCACAACTTGACAAGAAGAAGGGACCGGTTGGTAGGACATGTTCTGAGGCATCAAGGGATCACAAATTTAGCATTGGAGGGCAGGGTGGAGGGTAAAAATCGTAGAGGGAGACCAAGAGATGAATACACTAAGCAGATTCAGAAGGATGTAGGTTGCAGTAAGTACTGGGAGATGAAGAAGCTTGCACAGGATAGAGTAGCATGGAGAGCTGCATCAAACCAGTCTCAGGACTGAAAACCACAACAACAACAACATTTAAAAAGTAAATTGAGTTCCTCATTTGCTTCAATTAAACACAAGTCAGTCTTTCAATAATCAAATGTAAATTTCCTGCATTACGTTACTCGGAGGCTACTGAAAGTATTTTTTTACGTATCAGAGTTTTAGTTGCATTTATTTAACCAACAACTTCATTTAATTTTACTTTCAAAATTTAGTATTTCAGAACAAGAAACTGCAAACTCAGTTCTTTCTGATTCATTTATTTCCTCGTGAACTATTGTGTTGCAGAAAAGCTTGACAACCTTCTGTTGCTAAGCCAGTGATTATTGACTTAAGTTTCTTTGACATTACCTTTCTTAAGATTCTGGAGATTCATTGCTCATCTGCACCTTTTAGCTAATCAGTGTTTTTTGTATTATCAGTATTTTTTGTATTAAATATTACGTGGTACCCTTTTCCCCCCTATGTGTATCGTGAGCGTTTGCACTACATTCCACCCATTTCAAAATTATCATCAGTGTTTAGATTAGGTTTAGAATATATTCTTCCTTCAGAAGGGTCTGTTGCACGCTGTCCTCCTACTAACCAGTACTATTTTCCTTCAGTAGCTATAGCCTTGCTCAGTGTAAAATGTCATCAGACATATGCCATCACAGTCAATTATATCACGATCCAGTTGGCCGATTAGGAAGGGGGATGTTACACACTTTAACTTCCAAGATATCCAACAGCTTGTCCCACTGCATTCCGTCAAATACTTCTTTCCCTTTTCTATCTTTAGCCAATAGTCCTTAGAAGACCAATGGCATCGAATGCCCCTTTTCCCATTCTGAAACCATGTTGTTCCTCTTCAAATGCATCTGCGAGCATTCTGCACAGGCTTCTGTTCAGAAATCTAAGAAGAACGTTTGCTGCCTCCAGTATTAGGATGATGGTCCTGTGTTGTTCGCACTTTTTAGAATTTGTCCTTTTTGGGAGTGGGACTGATGAATACAAGAAAGGGCTCCGGCCATCCCTTTTGTCGTACATGTAATTGCAAAGAGAGGTCAACACCTTTTCTCAAGTTTCTCTTAAACTTTTAAAGATTTCTGCTGGAATACAGTCTACATCAATGTTTGTTGTTTTTCATTTCCTCCAGTGCCTTACATACCTCTGGTCCTAGGATAATGTCTTCTCTTTCCTTCTCAGTATGTAGATCAAATGCCTTTGATCAGTTCCATAGAGACTTTAAGTATGTTCTTCCCAACTATTCCGAACTTCGCGTGGGTTTCTTATTAGAGTTCCGTCTTTTCTGTGTATGTCTACATTAGGTTTATTCTTCCTTTCCCTGTGCGGCTGGTCCGACGGAGGTTCGAGTCCTCCTTCGGGCATGGGTGTGTATGTTTGTCGTTAGGATAATTTAGGTTAAGTAGGGCGTAAGCTTAGGGACTGATGACCTTAGCAGTCTCATAAGATTTCACACACATTTGAACATTCTTCCTTTCCTGGAACATTATTTCCTTGGCTACTCGAGGCTTCTTTTCGTACTCGCACTCTTTCTCTAATGCCTCAATTTCTGAACAGATTTCCGTCATCCATTTTTCCTGGCCTGATTAGTTACTCTTCTCAGTTCAGTTGTTCAGTTTTCTGTATTGCCTTTCTCCTTCTTCAGTTTGTGCATTTTTCCACCTTCTCCTTACTGCCATCTTCAAGATCATTTAGTCGGCAACTCATGGTTTGTTCTGCCCTTCGCTTCACCAATATAACAGCTTCTTTACCCGTTGTTTTCAGGGGGTGATTGAACTGTATCAACTGTTAATACCTACATAATTCCTTCCTTTTTTCCTTATCTGAAGAGAATAGTTTTTAGTTGTCACTTTGTAGCTCAGCTCTGCCTCTTCCTACAGTCACTGAACCAGCATTAGACTCAACTACCAGCCTTTGTCACTATGGCCCACCAGGCCGCCAAAACTAGACTCATCAGGAATGATGGCCACATCCACAGACTAACTGTCTGTATGTTTAATTCAAACAGTCTCTGGCCCCAGGAGGGTGAATTTCGCCAGTTCCTGCAGGGAGAGGTGACTGACATGTCTCGTTCAGGAAATTTTTCTCGAACTTGGGGCTATGTGGGCAGCCAACTACAGCTGCTACTGCACCGACTGGCTGACTGTAGGAGCCAGCCCTGCCGTCTACATGAAGACATGGCTACAACATAACCAAGTCCAGCTGCCAGAGATAGGCATGCAGCAAGCCACAGGGATATCTGTCAACACCATCACTGCGAAGATCGTCTTTGTCGTGACCTACCATCTGTCCAGAGGACTGCTCCAGGTGCCGGGCTTCGACGCCCTGGGGGGGGGGGGGGGGGGGGGATGAATTCTTATTGCAGACGACTTCAATGCAGGAAGCATAGGAAAGGGCGCCGTCTGTCTCGCGCTGTACAACGAAAAGACGACGTTACCCAGGGGCCATTTGACCCCATCTGCTGTTCCATAAATGACACCAAACACGAAACGCCACGTTAATCGCATGATATGGAAAACTGAGGCGGCTGCTGAGAAGCACAGAAGCCAGGACTGGGCAGATACTGTGTCCACACTCAAGCCTGACGACGGCAGTGCCTGGAAAATCGACAAAAGCATCCTGCGTTGCCTGCAGCGCATCTGCCACTGCAGGTCAGCCAGGACTGCATCTGCAGACCAGATACAGTGCCAGCGTACTAGCAAACATATTCACAGCCAACTTCATGCTGGTGACTGACGCTGTGGACGATAATCACATCCACCAAGTCAAAGAGCAGTCACCCACCTTACTGGCAACCGGAGTAGAAGAAGAGGTCATTCAGCCGATTGCAAAGAAAGAAGTTACCATACAATTCCAATCTCTGAGCGCCGGTAGGCCAAGAGGCAATGGTGGGGCCAACAGCCACCTGCTGAAGAACCTTCCATTGGGGGTCCATCGACCATTAACCATTATCTTCAGTCTGATACTTTAGTTTATTCTTCAACACAGAAACCTGTAGAAGTCATGGACCGACGTCAGGCAGCCAACCAAGGCCCATCTGCTTGCTCCTGTCCCTCTATAAAATGTTCAAGAGGGTGTATGCAAAGAGGCTGAAGCAACACATCACTCAAGAGAGCGTCATACCAGACAAACAGTTTGGATCTCATAGCCCGTCCACCTCTTACCAACTGTAGCAGCTGGTGGAGCTGGCAATGAGGGCTCTGGAAACAAGGGAGTATCCTGAGTATGCCCTGTCTAGGGCATTTGACTCTGTGTGACATCACAGCCAGACTCTTTGCACTCGAGATACTGATGTCAAAAGGGGTTCTTCTTCAGTTCTAACTGCTGGAAGGACATTCGATGTGAGGGTAAATGACAGGTCGTCCACAGTCCGGCAGATACTCGTGGGGGTACTACAGGAATGGGTGCCTGGCCCCTTGCTATAGTCCCTCTACACTGCAAACACACTGTTGGTAGGGAGTGTAGAATTTTCGCTTTACGCTGATGATACAACACTGTTCATCTGCAGCATGAAAGTGCAGATAACGGAATGCTGCCTACAACTTGGATGCATTGCACTGGGAGCATGCACTACAAAGTGGCGACATAAATTCAACGCCACCAGGAGCCAGGCATTAGTCTTCACCCAAAGGATGCTGCTGCCAGATCTGCACCTATCAACATCATGGGAGACATCATCCCACACATACCTCAAGGAGACTCTCGACCAGAGACTCATATGGGCCCAGAAAATATGTGACGTCGGGAGCTGAACAGTGGAATGTGTTCATACTCTGTATCCTCTATTTAACCTTCAGTCATGGCTGCCTCCGCTCCACAGCATTACACTTTATCTAACACTGGTCAGACCAGTGCTAGAGTAAGTGCCGCAGTGTGGGTAAAGGCCACTGACTAAAATATCACAGTGCTGCAGAGGGTGTTGAAGTGAGCTCTGAAACTAGGTCTGATTCGGTATTCAACTCCTGTGTTCCACAAAGAAATAGGCATCCCACTGCTGTAGGACAGGATATGGTAGACTGCTTGTGCCTTGTACGAGAATTTGGGTTAATCCCACAACAGGTCCATCCTGGAACTGGGCCACCAGCAACAGCGCAGATCAACAACACGTTGGCTTTACGCACAGAGAGAACAACTTTCTCTTCGGCACCACGAAGACAACTCAGCTGCACACCAAAAGGGACCGGTCTTGCTGCGAGCATAATTGTCTTCACAACAGCTAGAGCACAAGCATCTCCACATCACCTTAGACCAGTCCAGCAAGTCAGGTGATATAACATCACATCGAGAGATCTAGTGTGAATAACATTCTGATGTCTAACCTGGACACACATCAAGCAGGGAATGCTCGCCAGACAAGCGAATAGTGCCTATAGTGGCTGGCACTATTCAAGGTCACGGCCGCTGCCTGCCGCCAGCAGGGGCTGCGGGCTGTGATTCGCCCACCTCTCGGCTTTGTTGCCATGTAGATACCGTTAGCAGTGCGGTAGGTCAGAGCAGCTGAAAGCTCAGTGTTACCATGCTATATCGAGTGTTCACGTCTGATCTCAGTGTCTTACTGTCTTTAGAAAGGTGCTTTGACGTGTGTTCGGTGGTGAACAACCATGCAGGAGCAATGGCCTACTTGTAGTACTCCTCCAGTCGCTGTGCGTAAAGGGCGGAAAGGCATTCGTAAACAATCGAAAATTATCACATCGAATATACTCAAGTTTTTTACTGATCTGGCCGACAATGAAGAAGCGAGGAATTGCTTAAATTTAGCGCAAATTCATAAACTTACTGCTAAAGTTTGCGGTGTCTCCAAGTCAACTGTAGGCCTATTAGCAAATCTGTGTCATTTACAGAATCTCCAGACATAAATTAGTGTTTAGATTCTCCAAGAAAGGGATACGAACGTGAACGGAAATCAACCGAATTTGACGATTTTAACAAACTGTACTTGGATATTACGACAGAGGGGAGTATCCAACGGCTACAAAAATACAGGCTTACCTCCGTGAAAAAATTAATTGCTCGGGCTCAGACACCTCCCTTCTTCGTCTTCTCCGCTCCTTTGGTTTCGGATTTAAGAAGTGTAATGGCGGACGGAAATTCTGAATGGAACGCAGAGACATTGCAGCAGCAAGAGCGAAGTTTTTTTGTACAATGCACTTCTTGCGTGCTGAAGACACCAGGCCTGTAGTGTACATGGATGAAACTTGGGTTTCACAGAACCACACCAATAAGTATATATGGCACGACTCCAAAGGAAACGACGGTTTGAAAGTGCCTACTGGTAGAGGTGGCAGATTAATCATCGCCCATGTTGGTTCATGAACCACAGGCTTTATACCAGAGGCCAAACTTGTTTTTCGTGGTGGGAAAAGATCTTGCGAATCCGATTACCATACAGAAATGAATGGGGAAGTTTTTAAGAATTGGTTTATTCAACTGTCTGCGCTGGAAGAAGGGTCAGTTATCGTGATGAATAACGCCAGCAGCCATTCCATTCGGATAGAAAAGCTGCCACGTTCAAATTGGCGCAAGACAGATATTATGGCGTGCTTAAAGAGAAAGAATGTTTCATTTTCAGTCGATGAAACGAAGGCTGAACTCCTGTCTAAGGAAGAAACCGAAGGTGCCAAAAAGACTTGCGAGTTAGATCAACTGGCAAATGAAATGGGACAAGTGGTACATCTACCACTGTATCACTGCCAGTATTTGCTCTTCATCTTCCTTTTTGCATTTTCAAGTTTGCCAGATTTTAACACGATGCAAACATCTCCATGTACCAGCCCACAGCTTTTCCTTTTCCTTTTTATTGTCTTTACTTCTTCCATTAACTTCAGTGTACAGGGGAGTTATAATTAAGCTTTCACAACTTGAGAAGGGTCCCACGCTAACGAATGATCATAGAACAATAGAACTTCGTTGAAACTTTTGTGAGGGCACGTGCAAGAGATATAACAAATAAACCATTAAAAAACACATATTAACTTCTATGTGAGGAGGTAACACTTGTTAACTGAGTTCCATGATTAGATTCCAGGTTAAAAATGTTGCACAATATGACGACTATCTACGTCCACAACAGACTGGAACCACACGGAAGATTGCTGTACTGCTGCCTGAAATATCTCAGGTGGGATGTTGACTGTTTCTGTTGCTATGCTCATCTTCATCTTCCAATGTGTGTTAGAGACCCAGTGATAAATCCTGTCCTTAACGTAATCCTACAGTAAGAAATCACATGAGTTCAAATATAGTTATCTTGGTGTCCTTCCAGTTTGAAACGATTGGCCAACAATTCGTTTTCTCCAAATGTGTTACAGAGTGACCGCACAAGTAATGTGGGGTGTAGCTCCATTGTACTCAACAGTTGAGTCCAAAGCACCTCTCTCCCATAGAGCAGGGACCACATGTTGGTGAAGCCATTCATGTTGCATGTTCTTGGTCCTTGAGGTCCAATTTCCTCCCTGCATCACAATACCAGTACCAACGCCTAACGGTAAGTCATGACACTAACACTACTAACAATGCAAATTGTGCAGCAGACAGTCTGAAAATAATTCCTGTAAGGTTGGACACTCAAATAGTGTTCCATCTGTAGTGGCTCCAGTAGTGATAGTTTAATTATAATTGCCTGTACTCCTCTCCTGGTGACCTGATTGATGGGATGTTTTACGTCTAGTGTCATTACTTTGCATATAGATGGCCATGCCAAATGTACCTTGCGAATAGCGATGTGGTAGCGTTCAGTTGCTTTCCACATACGATATTAGCCACCCAATCTGGGTCAAATTCGTTTGCACTCACTCACTCGGAGTCGGACACTGCAGTTGCCTGTTGGTCTGCAGAAGATATTTGATTGCCCTCCTACCACCCATATCTGGGACACATTCCTCAATCCGCTGCCCTTGCTACAAATTAACTGTAATTCGACAAACAGAATAAGTGCCATGACAGTTTATAGATTACGATGGGTTTGGGTGCATTGGACGCTCAAGGCCAATTCTCACTGACCATCACATCACAGAACCGACACATCAGGATGTATTCAGACACTCACTTTATTCTCTTAGCAAAATATTGATGGCGAAAGTGAGGTCACGAGTCACAGTATAGTGTCAGAATTGAGGAACTAACAATGATAAAGTTTATTAATGGCCAAAGTAAACTTCATAACGTATGTTCTTGATCACTTTTGTGTGATAAAGTGCTAAGAAGTGTAACAACAGTTCAAAACATCAACGTTTATTTGTTAGCGGAAAAATATATATACAAACACATTGTATAAGGGGATAAATAGAGCCTGTATGCCTTACCCATTATGTTTTTTTCCTTGTATTGCAAATAACATCATAAACAACTGATTTTTTTCCTTTATTTGTTGACTTTTTCACTTGAAACGTTTTTTTTCTGAAAACTGCTTCATCAACTTACATTCTTATTTATATACAGTATAGGCATCAGCTCTGTTCTGTTACTGTATGACCTAAATACGAGGGCCGTTCAGAAAGTAACCTCCAGTTGATTTAAAAAAATACACCAAGTTAAATAAAAATATTTTAATATATACATCTTACAACTACATCTTTGCACTGTTTTTCTACATAGTCTCCATAGCGATTGAGGCACTTATCGTATCTCTTCACAAGCTTTGAAATTCCTTCTGCATAAAAATCACCCGCTTGTGCCTGGAGCCAGCCTGTGACCGCATCTTTGAGCTCTTCGTCGTCATCAAACCGCTGTGACCCAAGCCATTTCTTCAAATGCATGAAGAGGTGATAATCACTTGGCGCCAGGTCTGGGCTGTAAGGTGGATGGTTGATAACGTCCCACTTGAAGGACTCAAGAAGGGCCGTTGTTCTGCGAGCAGAGTGAGGACGGGCGTTATCGTGCAAAAAAACGATACCGGAAGTCAGCATACCACGGTGTTTGTTCTGTATAGCCAGTCGTAACTTTTTTATTGTTTCACAGTACACGTCTTGATTAATGGTCGTACCACGTTCCATGAATTCAACCAACAACACCCCTTTGGCATCCCAAAGCACCGTTGCCATCAGTTTTCTGGCAGAAAAATCTTGCGAGGCTTTTCTTGGTTTGGTAGGCGAATTTGAATGTGCCCACATCTTTGATTGTTCTTTTGTCTCAGGGTTCACGTACTTAATCCAGGTTTCGTCACCGGTCACGATTCTGTTTAACAATGGTTCTCCTTCGTCCTCATAACGTGACAGAAAGTCTAATGCAGAGGCCATTCTTTGAGTTTTGTGGTGGTCGGTAAGAATTTTGGGCACCCATCATGCACAGAACTTACGGTAACCCAATCTTGCTGTCACTATCTCGTACAAGAGAGTCTTAGAAATCTGTGGAAAACCAGTAGACAACTCCGACATTGAGAAACGTTGATTTTCACGAGCTTTTGCATCAACTGTCTGAACGAGTTCGTCAGTCACCAATGATGGTCTACCACTCCTCTCTTCATCATGAACGTTTTCTCGTCCACTTTTAAATAAACGTACCCATTCACGGACAACTCCTTCATTCATAACTCTTGGTCCGTACACGGCACAAAGCTCACGATGAATAGCTGCTGCAGAATATCCTTTGGCTGTAAAAAACCTTATGACAGCACGCACTTCACATTTGGCGGGGTTTTCTATTGCAGCACACATTTCAAACTGCCACAAAAACTAAACTAGCGCAGGTACGACGTTCACTCGACCACGGCTTGATGCCGACTGACCTGTTGAGTGCGTGAACGCACAGATGGCGTCGCTACTCCCCCCACAACCCGCACTGTGACCAATCGGAGGTTACTTTCTGAACCGCCCTCGTAATTTTTCGCTTTCAAATGTCTGACCTCGCTTATGGAAGATCACTGCATAGAAAAATTATCCAAGTCATGACGGAAGTTTTGCACTTTGCCACGAAAAAAAGGCACAACAATAAAATAAAGGTTAAGAAGAAACAAAAGCACAAGATCCCATTACTGTGAGTGAGTGCAGCCAGTTAGATTAACTTCAATTGTCATCAGCTGACGACACCATCGAAACTTTCTTCCCAAGAAACATTGACGTGACATTCGTAACGGCCAATGTGAATTGTCCTTCAATCGTCTTCGTGTTGCTTGTTTATTGGAAATGACATAAACATGTTGAATGAGGCCCATTATATCGTGGCGGAAACCAATCGCTTCACTCTTCGGCCTTGGCAAAACGGTGACTGAATGACTCCCAAAATGGTCTGTATGTGATGGCAATCTAATCGATTCCAGTTGCAGTGTCTGTTCACTTGACGTCAGTGAAATCAACAGGCCTACTTTTGCTAACCAAGGAGGTTAAAATAATATTCTAACTCCCTGTTTCTCACCATGGTGCTCACTATAGAGAATAAATATTATAATGTATATAATTTATACTCTGTAGTGCTCATTGGTTGCACAAACATACATTCTTAGACTGGCAAAGGCACATCTTTAACTGAGGTGAGGTAAGATGGCAGCAGCATATTCTACTTGTAGGAGCACTTTCATAACAAATATACTATTCGAAGAGAAGCCAAAGTTGATCAAAACTGGTTAAAACTACATTGATTAAACCCCTGAAAACATACATGAACTATTTAAAGACTGCCGGTTTTTCAGATGAGACAAACTGTAATGTAATTATTTAGGCTTCAATACAGTACAAAAGCAAAAATACGGAAGACGTTTCTAGTCATGCTTGCAATTAGACACATTCCTTGTATCTTCCGTCTGCTGTACGAAAAACTACTGCCAAACACGGTGCATGTATTGACCATTATGTCGAGAATCTAAAGGTAACGAAGCTACATCGGTTTACCCCCATTTCTGAAGACTGTTTTATCAGTAAACAACCGGCTGTTTATACGTCCTTTGCGCACGCTACCACATTGCGATTCTGAAGTACTGGCTTCAGTGACATCAGAGTATTATAAAGTACTGGCTGAGAATTATAGATTATTTAGGAATAAAGGAGACAAGTCACTGAAAGGCAGAAGTATTGCATTGTTGACAGGTACACAAGCAAAAGGTACAGAGTTTTGTTAGCTTTTGGAATGATCTTACGTTTTCAAGCTTGTAGGAAAACCATGCACACAAGCAAAAAAATACTCACAAACATGCACACACCTGTCTCTCTACACTGTGCTCAGTCAACTGACAGCTCTTTCCTGGCTCTTGGTGAGTGTACTAGGGTCCTGGGGTCGCATGGTTGGTGGGGTGAGAGATAGAGAGAGGCGGGATGCAGGGAGGGGGTTGGGAGGAAGCATGTAGCGGATTGTGGGACAGTGGGGAACCGTCTATGGGCTAGCTAGGGGAGCAGGTGGCAGATGGCTGGGCACACGATTTCATAGACTAGGGTGTGAGATAGCAGCACACTATCAGCTGACATAAACTGGCCAGGGGTACTGGGGTAAGGGATGGTGTACACACAGCCACATCCAAACACAATATTGGAGGGAGGGGGGGGGCACAAAGTTACCTTAGGTTTATGCCAGTGAGATTATGAGAGTGAAGGAGACGCTTAAGGATACTTCCCATCTTTGCAACTGAGAAAAGCTGGTGGTGATGGGGAGGATCCAAATGGCATGGGATATGAAGCGGCCACTGAAATCTCACATTTCATGCTTTACTGCATATTGTGCCACTGAGTGGTCCATCTTGTTTCTGGCAATGGTTTGGCGGTGGCCATTCATTCTAGTTGACAGCTGGTTGGGTGTCATACCAATGTAAAACACTATGCAGTAGTTGCAGCAGAGCTGGTATACAGGGTGCTACAAAAAGGTACGGGCAAACTTTCAGGAAACATTCCTCACACACAAATAAAGAAAAGATGTTATGTGGACATGTGTCCGGAAACGCTTAATTTCCATGTTAGAGCTCATTTTAGTTTCGTCAGTATGTACCGTACTTCTCGATTCACCACCAGTTGGCCCAATTGAAGGAAGGTAATGTTGACTTTGATTCTTGTGTTGACATGCGACTCATTGCTCTACAGTACTAGCATCAAGCACGTCAGTACGTAGCATCAACAGGTTAGTGTCCATCACGAACGTGGTTTTGCAGTCAGTGCAATGTTTACAAATGCAGAGTTGGCAGATGCCCATTTGATGTATGGATTAGCACGGGGCAATAGCCGTGGCGCGGTGCGTTTGTATCGAGACAGATTTCCAGAATGAAGGTGTCCCGACAGGAAGACGTTCGAAGCAATTGATCGGCGTCTTAAGGAGCACGGAACATTCAAGCCCATGACTCGCGACTGGGGAAGACCTAGAACGACGAGGACACCTGCAATGGACGAGGCAATTCTTCGTGCAGTTGACGATAACCCTAATGTCAGCGTCAGAGAAGTTGCTGCTGTACAAGGTAACGTCGACCACGTCACTGTATGGAGAGTGCTATGGGAGAACCAGTTTTTTCCGTACCATGTACAGCGTGTGCAGGAACTATCAGCAGCTGATTGGCCTCCACGGGTACACTTCTGCGAATGGTTCATTCAACAATGTGTCAATCCTCATTTCAGGGGCAAATGTTCTCTTTACGGATGAGGTTTCATTCCAACGTGATCAAATTGTAAATTTTCACAATCAACATGTGTGGGCTCACGAGAATCCGCACGCAATTGTGCAATCATGTCATCAACACAGATTTTCTGTGAACATTTGGGCAGGCATTGTTGGTGATATCTTGATTGGGCCCCATGTTCTTCCACCTACGCTCAATGGAGCACATTATCATGATTTCATACGGGATACTCTAACTGTGCTGCTAGAACATGTGCTTTTACAAGTACGACACAACATGTGGTTCATGCACGATGGAGCTCCTGCACATTTCAGTCGAAGTGTTCGTATGCTTCTCAACAACAGATTCAGTGACCGATGGATTGGTAGAGGCGGACCAATTCCATGGCCTCCACGCTCTCCTGACCTCAACCCTCTTGACTTTCATTTATGGGGGCATTTGAAAGCTCTTGTCTACGCAACCCCAGTACCAAATATAGAGACTCTTTGTGCTCGTATTGTGGACGGCTGTGATACAATACGCCATTCTCCAGGGCTGCATCAGTGCATCAGGGATTCCATGCGACGGAGGGTGGATGCATGTATCCCCGCTAACGGAGGACATTTTGAACATTTCCTGTAACAAAGTGTTTGAAGTCACGCTGGTACGTTCTGTTGCTGTGTGTTTCCATTCCATGATTAATGCAATTTGAAGAGAAGTAATAAAATGAGCTCTAACATGGAAAGTAAGCATTTCCGGACACATGTCCACATAACATATTTTCTTTCTTTGTGAGTGAGGAATGTTTCCTGAAAGTTTGGCCATACCTTTTTGTAACACCCTGTATAACATGGCTGCTTTCACAGGGGGCCCAGCCTCTGATGAGTAGGATAAGCCTGTCACAAGACTGGAATAGGTGGAGCTGGATGAGTGGATTGAGCATGGTCTTGTGGCAGGGCATTGGAGGTGGAATTGGCATAGGGATGGACTAGGATATTGTGGAGGTTGGATGGGTGGCAGGCCACCACTTTGGGAGTGGCTGGAAGTATCTAGGGTAAGATGTCCCTAATTTCAGTGCATGATGATACATAATCAAAGCCATGGCGAAAGGCAGGCTTCAGTCCCTTGTGGTACTCAGTGAGAAGGGGGGGTGCTTCTTTTTGGTTGATTCTTGGGATGGGTGTGAGAATCAGGTGTTTGTAAGGATATAGTATGGGAAATCTGTTTGTGAATAAGTTTCGGAGGGCCAGTCTTCGAAGGCCTTTGTGACATCTTCGGCATATTGGGAAAGGGACTGTCATCACTGGAGATGTATCTACCATGGGTGGCCAGGCTGTATGGGAGGGATTTTTTGGTGTGCAAGGGGTGGTAGATGTAAAAAGTGCATGTACTGTTGGTGATTGGTGGGTCTGATGTGGACCGAGATGTGAATGAAGCCATCTAAGAGGAGATCAACATCTAGGAAGGTGGCATGATGAGAGGGGGAGGACCAGGAGAAGTGGGTGGGAGAGAAGGTGTGGGGGTTGTGGAGGAATGAGGATAAGGTGTCCTAGCATTGGGTCCAGATTATAAAGAGATCATCAATAAACCTGATCAAGACCTGGGGTTTGGGGTTTTGGGAAGCTAGCAATGTTTCCACTATGTAGCCCACGAAGAGGTTGAAATAGGAGGGTGTTATGCACCTGCCTATGGCTCTGCGATGAATTTGTTTATATGCCTTCCCTTCAAAGTAATTATGGATCAGCAAGTAGTTGGCTAGGTGTATCAACAATGAAGTAGTGGTTTTGGAATCTGTAGGGCATTGGGAGAGGTTGTGTTCATCAGCAGCAAGATCATGGGCATGAAGTATGTTGGTTTTTAAGCAGGTTGCATCAACAGTGGTGAGTACAGATCCGGAAAGTAAGGGTGTGAGGATGGTGGAGAGCTGGTGCTGGAAGTTGGTGGTATCTTTAATTAGAAAGGCTAGGTTTTAGACAACTGGTTTCAGATGTTGGTCAACAAAGGCCGAGATTCTTTTGGTGGGGGCACTGTAACCAGCCAAAGCGAGGCACCCAGGATTGTTAGGTTTGTGAATTTTGGGGAGCACGAAGAAGGTGGGTGTCGATGCTGTTGTTGAGATGAGTAGGGAGATGGATTCAGGGGAGAGGTTCTGTGAAGGGTCTAAGGATTTCAGCAGGGATTAGAGGATATGGTAGACTTCTGGGATGGGGTCACTTTGGCAGAGCTTGTAGGTAGAAGTGTCAGACAACTGGCAGAGGCCCTCTGTCAGTTAGTCACGCCAGTCCATCAAAACAGTGATGGAATCTTTGTCTGCTGGGAGTATGATAAGGTCAGGATCCGTTTTTAGGTTGTGTGGGCAGTTCTTTCTTCTGCTGAAAGGTTGTTGTTCTTAGAGAGGGACTGGGGAAGAATTTTGAGGTCAAGCTGGAAGTTAGGAATGCCTGGAAGGCGACCAGGGCTAGTTAGGTGGAAGTGTGGGAAGGTCACAGTTGGATGGCAGTATGAATTGAGACAGGGCAGGTTCAATGTTGGAATTGCATTGGCTTTGATTGGAGGGGCTGGTGGCGAAGAATTGTTTCCACTAAAGGTAGTAGGAGAAGGAGAGTAGGTATTTCACAAGTCCAACATGGTTAAACCTGGGATGAGGGCTGAATGTGAGGCCTTTGGATAAGGATGAAACTTATGTGGGGCTGAGGATTTTCGTGGAGAGGTTAACAATGGATAACTTATTTTCTATAAATAAATGCTCTTCCAGAACACCATTATATTGAGGATCTGCTGAAAAGGTTCAATTAATTGATATTAAATGTCAGATAATGAGTTACTGGCTACTGAAGGTTTCTTGGTTCGAGTACTACCATCTCCAAAAATTTTATTATTCACCTTCACAGTTCTCAGGGCTTCTGCGACTTCTCATTGTCAATAATTTACAAATTAAGCTAGAAACACAGAAATGCGGCTGAATATTCAAAATACTTTGATTATCTTGTAGAAACAAATCCCCACTCATCGTGAGAACAAAAAACAAAAACAAAAAAAGACTGGCATGTGAGAAAGAATTAAAAGATGGCTTAGTCTCACTGTCAGCTGCCTGTAAAGTATAATGAAAATTTACAACCTACTTATTTAGGAGACTTCTTTTCCAAACAAGAATGTCTTGAAATTAAGCATATATGCAGACGAAATATATTCTGGTGTTAGTTTAGGCATATTTCTGCTTGTGTTTCAGTTATTTTCGAGAGCAAAGAAAGAAGTTAACTTTCCTGGCAGTGAATTGTAATTTTTCGTGCACATTGGACCCTACTTAACACAACCAGCACATTTATTTGGCAGTAAGGGAGCTTCTCCTTAAATATTTTTTAAATACATACCACTATGTAAACAACTTGTATGTAGTTGACAGATTCTCACTTTCAAAGAAAGGAAATACGACAACATTTATAATTTTTCGCACAAATTAGAACATATGTCACACAACCAGCATACATTCTTTGAAGAGCCAAGGAAACTGGTACACCTCCCTAATATCACGTAGGGCACCTGCATACAGAAGTGCCGCAACACGATGTGGCATGTACTCAACTAATGTCTGAAGTAGTGCTGGAGGGAATTGGCAACATGAATCCCGCAGGTTTGTCCATAAATCCGTAAGAGTATGAGGGGGTGCTGATCTCTTCTGAACAGCACGTTGCAAGGCATCCCAGATATGCTCAATAATGTACATGTATGGGGAGTTTGGTGGCCAGCGGAAGTGTTTAAACTCAGAAGTGTGTTCCTGGAGCCATTCTGTAGCAATTCTGGGCGTGTGGGGTGTTGTATTGTCTTGTTCGAATTGCCCAAGTCCGTCGGAATGCACAATGGACAAGAATGGATGCAGGTGATCAGACAGGACGCTTATGTATGTGTCACCTGTCAGAGTCGTATCTAGACGTATCAGGGATTCAACATCACTCCAACTGCACATGCCCCACACCACTACAGAGCCTCCACCAGCTTGAACAGCCCCTGCTGGCATGAAGGGTGCATGGATTCAAGAGGTTGTCTCCATACCCGTACACGTCCGTCCACACAATACAATTTGAAACGAGACTCGTCCGACCAGGCAACATGTTTCCAGTCATCAACAGTCCAATGTCGGTGTTGATGGGCCCAGGTGAGGTGTAAAGCTTTGTGTTGGGCAGACATCAAGCATACATGAGTGGTCCTTTGGATCCGAAATCCCATATCAGTGATGTTTCGTTGAATAATTCGCAAGCTGACACTTGTTGATGGCGAAGCATTGAAATCTGCAGCAGTTTGCGGAAGGGTTGCACTTCTGTCACGTTGAACGATTCTCTTCAGCCATCATTGGTCCCCATCATTGGTCCCATTCTGCAGGGTCTTTTTCCGGCCACAGCGATGTCGGAGATT
Source organism: Schistocerca nitens (assembly GCF_023898315.1). Lineage (NCBI taxonomy): Eukaryota > Metazoa > Arthropoda > Insecta > Orthoptera > Acrididae > Schistocerca > Schistocerca nitens. Next base: position 657,976,182 of record NC_064614.1, on the reverse strand, counting down.
TGTTGTTTTATGGATTCCTGATATTCATGGTACACTCGTGAAATGATTGTACAGAATTATCTCCACTTCATCGCTAACTCAGAGATGCTATACCCCATCGCTCATGCGCCGACTACGTCCTCACGTTCAGACTCGCTTAAATGTTGATAACCTGTCACTGCAACAGGAGTAACCGATCTAACAACTGCGCCAGACCCTTGTTATCTTATGGAGGCGTTGCCGACTGCAGCGCTGTATTCTGCCTGTTTACATATTTCAGTATTTGAGTACACATGCATACATGTTTCTTTGGTGTTCCAGTGTATGTGACGCTGAAGCAGCGTGTTAAGTACTTTTCAAACAATATACCACTGTGTAACGAGTATAAATTGGGCAGGTTGTCACTTTCAAGGAAACAAAAGAGAAAAATACTTTCCAAATTTGCAATGAATCAACCAGCCGAACATATAAATAGTTTCTGCTTTAATTCGTCTGCTAGAATGGCTGCCTCTTTCATGAGGATACCACAGTCTAACATAACAGTTGCGACACTTCGTCTCGATTTTGTTCCCTACTGCGCTAGCAGTTTGCCAAGCAACCAGTAAGTTAAACTGTTGAGTTTGGCGCGATCGTGAAAGCGAAAGCGAATAGTAGTTGTTTGTTTTGGCTTATTCAATGATTTTTACAAATAGGAGCGTAGCGTGGCGCAATAAATTGCAGCAACAAGAAGAAGAAGATACCACTTCTGTCTTATTTTAGGTTTCCTAAGTACCCTGAGGGGTACCGGTATACAACATCATATTACTAAACTGCATCGTCAAGATGCGCTTGAAAATTACATGTATATTGATGATTAATGTTTTGTTTTAGGAGTAGAAAATGGCTAGTGAATATCAGACGAGAAGATCTTATGAAAAAAACACCCTGTTTACCTTTATAATAATGTCAAGTTTTGTCCGCTATACATCGAAGAAAACCAGTGTGGAATACAGCTAACCACATTGTTTTACATTCCAAATACCCAAACACACCACCTCAACTGACAATCTGTAAAACACTCCTACAGCACAAAAGCAGCCAGTTCAACTCTCTATATATCAATGCCAGATGCATCTGAATCGTCAATACAGACCTGCTTTGACGATGAAGTGGGAAAATTAAGCGCAGTTACTTGTGTTTAGAAAACGTGTGCGTGGAGTATCAGAATGTGCAGATTGCTATACTTCATGCAAAACTGTTATGGGACAAGGAAAGTGCCTATCACTTTAAGTACAGATATCAACAGAAACTATCAGAAGGATTAAGTGAAGAAGGACAAACAAATTTTGAAGACTATTGGATACCAATATTTAAGAAAATGTGTTCTTGACTTGTTGTTAAACTAGATTAGCATGCCATCTGCAAGATGGAAAGACCAAACTAAGCTGTTTGCTCTAAATTTATTATATTACAGCACTCAGGCATACAGGTTTTGTCAGAATGTTTTATGTTTCCATCAGTGTGTACATTACAGAGGTATGTGGAAGGCATACAAATAAAATGTGGGATAGGTGACAATATGTTCCACCTAAAAGCAGAAGGTACAGCATTTCTCTGATACTGATAAACTAGTGTACACTCCTGGAAATTGAAATAAGAACACCGTGAATTCATTGTCCCAGGAAGGGGAAACTTTATTGACACATTCCTGGGGTCAGATACATCACATGATCACACTGACAGAACCACAGGCACATAGACACAGGCAACAGAGCATGCACAATGTCAGCACTAGTACAGTGTATATCCACCTTTCGCAGCAATGCAGGCTCCTATTCTCCCATGGAGACGATCGTAGAGATGCTGGATGTAGTCCTGTGGAACGGCTTGCCATGCCATTTCCACCTGGCGCCTCAGTTGGACCAGCGTTCGTGCTGGACGTGCAGACCGCGTGAGACGACGCTTCATCCAGTCCCAAACATGCTCAATGGGGGACAGATCCGGAGATCTTGCTGGCCAGGGTAGTTGACTTACACCTTCTACAGCACGTTGGGTGGCACGGGATACATGCGGACGTGCATTGTCCTGTTGGAACAGCAAGTTCCCTTGCCGGTCTAGGAATGGTAGAATGATGGGTTCGATGACGGTTTGGATGTACCGTGCACTATTCAGTGTCCCCTCGACGATCACCAGTGGTGTACGGCCAGTGTAGGAGATCGCTCCCCACACCATGATGCCGGGTGTTGGCCCTGTGTGCCTCGGTCGTATGCAGTCCTGATTGTGGCGCTCACCTGCATGGCGCCAAACACGCATACGACCATCATTGGCACCAAGGCAGAAGCGACTCTCATCGCTGAAGACGACACGTCTCCATTCGTCCCTCCATTCACGCCTGTCGCGACACCACTGGAGGCGGGCTGCACGATGTTTGGGCGTGAGCGGAAGACGGCCTAACGGTGTGCGGGACCGTAGCCCAGCTTCATGGAGACGGTTGCGAATGGTCCTCGCCGATACCCCAGGAGCAACAGTGTCCCTAATTTGCTGGGAAGTGGCGGTGCGGTCCCCTACGGCACTGCGTAGGATCCTACGGTCTTGGCGTGCATCCGTGCATCGCTGCGGTCCGGTCCCAGGTCGACGGGCACGTGCACCTTCCGCCGACCACTGGCGACAACATCGATGTACTGTGGAGACCTCACGCCCCACGTGTTGAGCAATTCGGCGGTACGTCCACCCGGCCTCCCGCATGCCCACTATACGCCCTCGCTCAAAGTCCGTCAGCTGCACATACGGTTCACGTCCACGCTGTCGCGGCATGCTACCAGTGTTAAAGACTGCGATGGAGCTCCATATGCCACGGCAAACTGGCTGACACTGACGGCGGCGGTGCACAAATGCTGCGCAGCTAGCGCCATTCGACGGCCAACACCGCGGTTCCTGGTGTGTCCGCTGTGCCGTGCGTGTGATCAATAGAAAACAAAAGAGGAAATGGGTCCGACAATAGTTAAAAAAAGGAGCGAACGGTCGCATGTTAATTTACTAACTGAAATCAGAATCACAGACCCGAAAGATTTCATCAATAACTTTCCGATGAGTTCTGCTTTGTACAACAAGTCACTAGTGTCGATGCGACACAAAATAGAGAAGTAAAATATATTAATGACAGAGGCAGTCGCGTTCGTCAAGAGATGAGGAGTAACTTTGAGGTGTCTGACGACAGACAGGTCATTCTAATGCCTGTACATGCAATTAAAATAAAACTTTTTTTTTACGCTTTGTGGTTATTCGATGGAATTGACATGCATTTCGCAGACCTCTTAGTAGTCATTGTAGATATACAACCCATTGTTCCAAATGGGAGTGTCTTTGAAAGGTGTTGTGTAACAACAATCTGCACTATATTTTCAAATTAATGAAGTAAAAAATGTCATAGAAAATTCTCCGAAACGATCCTGAAGTGCCATAAACAATAATTTCCCTTGCGTAGGCCTATTAAAATTATTGTATGTTAAAAGACTAGAATTGAAGAAAATATAAATAAATCCTGCACACTAGCGCGGCGTGGCTGGTTCCCGAAGGTCTGTCAACATCTGAATGGATAATATTGTCAAACTGTTAATATTTGGTCTCACATGTTCAGTGTGTGTTGACAACATAGAGTAAATATCTCTGGAGTGAGCACTCACATGCGCAGAACAAATTTTGTGTTGTCAACATACATTGCCGGCCTGGTCACGTGATCTCGGGACGTCGTGTGTTTGTTCGTATAGCGCCCTGTATATTTAGAATATCATTACACCCCTAGTACAGACGGATTCTTTTCGTACGTGTCGTGGACTATTTATATATGTTTCGAAGACATTTTAACAGTATCCATTTGATACCGGGAATAAACCAGCTACGTAACTTTTAAGGGCAAGTGATATTACATTCAGCTTCTTTGCGATAGGTGTCATAGTTCAGATGCACTCGATTTTTGGTATGATACCGCACTTTATAGTATTACAGAGCCTGAAGTACATTTTTGCAGTGAAAGTCCTGCAAAACAGTACTTTCGCAAGTGTCCGAAAAACACCGAATTTACCACACATTAGCGATTATATCGCTGCTAATTGGTCCTTTTTTCTTGTATTTCTGCGTATTTATTTTCTCGTTTTTGCGACCTAAGGCACAATTTTTCTTACTGGTGGCACTTTGAGGTATTTATTTCACGCATTTTAAGTACTTGCTCCCAGTTCATTAAATAAATAGTAGACGGAGTAATCTATATACATAATTGACAAGTCACTGATAAATGCATGGAAGATAGTATTTACTGAAACAACTAACCTTTCCCTTTCCTGTTCCACTAGCAAATTTACGAGAGGGAGCGATTGTTTGTAAGCTTTTGTACGAGCCGTAATATCTATTATATAGTCATAAAATCGTAGAAAAATAGGTCTACAGAATCAAGTCTTAATTATAATGCGTCTCGAAATTTTTAAACGTATACAGTGTCTCTTACTAAAATGAAAACTATAATTAGAGCTATATGGAATGTACCCATGAAAAGTTACTATCCCTCCTTTCACATATTTTTCTTTCCATCCGTAGCAACAACGTAATTCACCATCGCTATTACACTATCAACAAGCGGTGAAACACAACAAAAACTCTTGGTATTATAAAGTTAAACGCTGCAGAAAGCACACAGGCACAGCGAAGTCCCGAGATCACGTGACAATCCTGGTTTAATGCTGACAACATGCGCAGGACGCAATGCTCACTCCAGAGATATTTACTCTATGGTTGACACCACCGAGAATATTTTGAGGTCTATCAGTGCTGTTCATCAAATTTTCTAGTATTGACAGTATGTCAATACGCCCTCAGACGATCAATATATTGACAGTTTGACAATATTATTGTTCGTGTTAGGTCCCCGTTACTAAATCCGATTTTGGGAATCACATGTAAACGGGGTCAGTGATATCTTTGCCCAAGTAACACTTTGGAACGACTGAAGTGTCAAAAGTAAGAGGGCAGCGTTAAGCTCTTAGGACTGTTAGCTCGTTTGTAAACAACTTGATGTTTTTGTTGATATGCGGATGTAATTTGTGACAATGCACGTACCAACATCAAACGTATTTCCACGAATATTATACTGGCTTCTGGAGAAATTGTGCCGGCACTAATTCGCATAGTACCCGATGATAATTATTGAATAATTATTTAAATGTACTAAAGAAAATTGAGACTATATCGTATCAGAGAAAATTAAGACGCAAGTAACAATTTTGTGCACACTTTTTTTTTTTTTTTTTTTTGAAGATGTTTGGCACCATTTCAACACTACGGCATTGCAACAAACCGTAACCTTAATTGTACTATTAAGACCGCTCACTACTGTGCTACACGACAAGAGACGAAAACTCTGTTGTTAACTTTAAGCATTATAATGAAACTAAACACACAAATATCTCTGGTACAAATTCATCGGAGGCGGCGTCAGCAGGTGGTGAATATCTGCAGTAGAATTTTACAGCTACGACTTTGAACTGTCTGAAGAGAGACCTCGGTAAAGAAATTCTGGTATGCGTTTATTTTATCTGTCAGTATCTAATTAAGAATTCTTAGAAAATCTCTTAACAATTGTCTGATTAACTGAAATCTGTAGTCAGTAAATTATGTGCATAAGTAAATAAGTTACGTGTTGTTTAGAAAGAAATTGACCTGCAGTTAGTTTCTAGTGAAAGCAGAGTAATGCAAGATGTTTTATGCAATAATGAAGTAAATTCCTAATGCTAAGCATGAACCGCCTGTCTAGTTTAATGCGACGAAGTTTCCTTATTAATGCAAATGTTTTTGGATTCTAGCTAACACTTTCTTTTGCTGTAGTGTGTGGTTGATGATTTCAATCACGACAGAAAGACTCAGAAGCCATATCTAGATTCTGTAGTATCAAAACATGTTTGCATCATAGCTCCTTGTTTGTCTCTAATACGTTCCATAGATACAGTGAGAATTGATTAAAGCAGTGTAATGTGTCACCTACCAGTGTCCATCAGTGCTTGTAACAGCATTGTAAACAATTCAAGAGAAACATGGCTTTAGAGAACAATAATATGAATGTAATAATAAACACAAGTGAAGCATTTATTGAAATACTTTCAGTGTAAGTTATCATCATAATAATGTAGCTGATTGGAATCATTAGTGTGGAATCATTTCATGTGAAGTATTTGGCAGGGAGGGGGGACATTCCTTTTAACCGTATTGGATGCTGTCATGGGCTAAATTCCAAACCACTTTGTAATGTGGTGAGGAAAAAGCATTCCAAGGCTTTTGTTTTGAGTTTTCTCAGTGTTTCACAGTATTGTACCACATTGATGATTTCACCTCTGGGAAGGAACTCGGCAAGCAGAATGCCCAGTCTGTCCTAGAACACAATGTGCACATGATTTTTTTGTACTGATAACATTGTTTTGAATCTTTGTTTTTTGGGGATTGTGGGTGCCTCCATTCCATCGACTTTTGTTTTGATTCTGGAGCAACATGATAAACCCAAGTTACATCACCAGTCACAATTCTGTTTAAGAATTCATCTCCCTCTTAACTGTATTGAGTAAGAAATGTCAAAGCACTGTCAAGTCACTTCATTTTGTGGGTATCCATAAACATTTTTGAAACCCAGTGGGAACACAATTTGCGAAGACTTAAGCAGTTTTTGGCATTCTCATGCAAAACAGTTTTCAAAATTTACGGAAACTCTTTACAAAGAATTCGTATCATGAGCCACCTGTTTGCATGAATTTTCTCAACCAGACGATCATTGACAATTGAAAGCTGCCCACTTTGTGTTTCATCATGAAAGTTGATTCGTCCATCATTGAATTATCTCACCCATTTCCTCATCATCAGCCATTACATTTTAACCATAAACCACTACAAGTTGTTGATGAGTTTCAGCTGGATTATCTTCTTTTTTTTTTTCAAAAACCATTTTTCAGAATGCTCTTCACTCTTGTTTGGCTCAGAGATTGTCTTAAACATTTTGAACAATCACCAACAAATGTAAAAATAGCAGAATCCGGCTATGATGATGTTAGAGGAAAGACACCGAAACAGAGAGATGAGGGCAAATGTGCTGAACTGTGGCATGACTGCTGTTGGTGGTGGTAGAATGAAATGGTTCTCACTTTCTGGGCACATCTTGTATTTTCAAATACGGACACAAATTCACTATGGAATAAATTGAATTTGGCATTAGCACTTCTTTCTGTATATACCTCATCCTGTTTCAGTTCTGTTAAATTACACTTAAACCACTGTATCCTGTTCTTGTTAGTAAGCCTCACTGCTCTGCATGAACCTGCCGTAGCACTGTGAGATGCTATATTTTTTATTTCCATTAATTGTGCATCATGACTTTGTAGTCCATTAACAATTGTGTACACATTGTTTCAGCATGAGTGCTGTTTGTAAATATATTATCAATCAGGTTCCTGCTATCTTAATGCCCATTAGTTGGAAAATTAGCCACTGAAATAAGATTGAAACACCCAAATGATTCCAGTTCATTTATCCTGTTTGTACATTTTAAGAAATCTACATTGGCTCAATAATGCATCTAGATTTTTCATAAATACCTGAAAGTTTCCTAGAGGGGTTCTGTAGCATGTTAAAATTACCAGGGAAGTGTTCTGGAACAATAACTCACAATCACGTGACACTGAGTTCTGATCAACACAAAAACTGCCTTTTTTCCCCCAATATTTCCGACTTTGTGTCCAACTTTTACTGATGTTAGAATCCTTTTTTCCATGTTAACTCTACACGAAAATTATAGTATTCTATAATACCTGATATTTAACTTTTCCATCCCGGTTGTTTCGTGGTGTTTAGAGAGCCACAGAATGTGTGTCACTTCAGAACTTTCCACATCTAGCTGTAGGAAAAGCTCATCTATCTTGTTTTTCGGCCCCATAATGTTCTGACAAAACAAATTGGTTTTACTTTACTGGAAACTACTACATATATTGTGATTCTGTTCTGATCTAATTTCTTTCAAGACTGTCTGTCCATAACCTGACCAATCTAAAAATTGTGTCTCTCTGGCTCCAGTAATCATTGGGATTTTCTTTTGTTTGCTTGTACTGACGACCCCCCCCCCCTTTTACACTTTCCGCAAGATGCTCAGCTATTTCTATTCAGGAAAGACCATGATTTGTGTATACCCAAATCTTGTAGCAACAGGTACAGCACAGAAATGAGACTTTGTTTCAGTCAAAAGCAACCTACTCAGCTCCTTGTTTACACAGTTTACAGCTGCATTAACCTGCAGCTGGCCATGTCACTGCCAAACTTCTACAAACCCCACGAGTGTTTGCTGTTGCTGCACTTATTTCTTCCAGGTCAGCTTTGATACTATACTCTACCTTACGAGCCAGGCTGTTTCCTACTTCTCATATGGGAAGTACCTGATCCTCTTCTGATTTGATCCATTGTAAATGGTTTTTGAAAGCCTACAACTGTAAAAACAATAAGTTTGTTTATAAATAAATAAATCTTCTGCTACCAGTCACAATTTTTCTTTATTTTACTTTTCGCACGACGCATTTCGAGAAATAATTCCCATTTTCAAGTGCGTTTCTTCTGTGTATTAAGCCATTTCTTTTGATGTTGTCAATGTGTGTGAGTCTGCTTCATTTCGTTGACTTTTACTGCAATACATAAGAAAAACACGATTTTTTAGTTGGGTATCAATTCTTTTTGTGAAGTTAGTGGCGAAATTTAAAAGAATTTGTACGTACAGTTTTCTAATGGTCCATTTGTGCAGAACCTCACACACACTAAACATCACACACAACTTGTTGTACACTTTACACATCGAAAATATCTTATATAAACAAAACAGTTACAAAGATCTTCTTACAGGTAGTCTACAGACTTCCCTCGAGTGTTGTGGACACTCAGTGATCTTCATCCGGGCCGCAGGCCATGTCAGGATCCCGGGGAATGAAGTTGCTGATAGCCTTGTCAAACTGGCTACCAGTAAACCAACCCTTGAGATCAGTGTTCTGGAAACAGACCTCTGATCCACAGGTAGTGCTGCAGCAAGCAACATAGAACCAACACTTTATGACAGCATTTTCAGGCACATCCAAGACATAGTCAACAAGGAGTACTTGACCATTTGCAACACACATAACAAGAAACTACAGACGTTGATATTGAAACAAGATAAGAGATCCAACCTTGAAATAACTGACAAAAGCACACACACATTTGGCAGTAGGGTGGTGAACAACACAGACATAAAGTTCAACCAAATAGAAAACGATCTACTCCAAAAAGGACTAAAATACAATGTAAAACCTAACCTCAACAACCATACACTGAAAATGTTATAGCTGCAACTAAAAGTGCAGTAGATACTTCAAAATTAAATTCAAATACAAAAGCAGCAATAGGTCACAAAGTAAGCAAGCTTCTTGAGAAAGAAATGAATAAAGATAAGTTTAGATCTAAATATACAAGAAATGATACAAAAACTTTAAAATCTATAAATAATAAACTAAAAAACAACTAATGCATAGTTGTAAAGTTAGACAAAAGTAATACATTAGTTGTGATGAAAGAAAAAGAATACATACACAAAACAAATGAATTTTTTGCTGCTAATAATATTCAGCACATTGAAAAATACCCAACCAAACAATTTCGAAGTAAAATTAAGGAACAATTAAAGAACACACATTTCCTGTTGACAGAAACTGAAAAGAAATAGGCTACCTTACATGGATGAATCCAAAAGCACCATGCCTAAGAGCACAGCCGAAAATACACAAAAATGGAAACCCGATACGTCCCATGGTCAACCCTATAAATAGCCCAGCATACAAACTGTCACAAAAACTGAATAACATACCGATGAAAAATTATACATATGAAACAACATATTCCATAAAAAACAGCATGCTGCTAGCTAAAGAACTAAGAACCAGAAAGCTTCCCCAAGATGCACAGTTTATGTCACTTGACATCACCAACCTTTATTCAAACATACCCATACAAGAAGCTCTAACAGTAGTACCAAAGAACCTTATGCAACACAAGAAACTTTCATACACAGAGATTGTTGAATTTATGGAACTCCTTCAGCTAACCCTGAGGTAGAACTACTTTACCTTTAATGACAACACTTATAAACAACCAGATGGCCTGGCAATGGGATCATGTATATCCGGTATCATAGCTGACATATACATAAATCACTTAGAACAAAAATTGTTTGACAGCCAAGAACCTTGCCTAAAGGAAATAGAATTTTGTAGGAGATATGTAGATGACACACTACTGTTAGTGAAAGGGGATACCAAAGACATCACAAACATTCTAAATCATTTCAATGATCTAAATGAGAAAATCAAATTTACAGTGGAAAATGAACAAAATAAAAGCATCAACTTTATGGACCTAAATATTACAAGACACAACAACACATGCACATTCAAAATTTATAGGAAAAACACAATGACTGACACCACAATCCCTGCAACCTCATGTCATCCAAATATCCATAAACAGGCAGCATACAGATCCAGTGCTGCATTAGGGCAACAAAAATACCATTGAACCAAGAAAATATGCAACAAGAAATAAACACAGTGAAAAAGATTGCAGTTTCCAATGGGTACAATGCTTCCATGGTTGACACAATCTTAGACAAAGTGAAGAAAAACCCAGAAATACAAGCTGCACCACAGAAGAAAGAGAGAAAAACAAATATATATCTAGTGTTCCATACATAGGCAATGTTTCACAGAAGATTGCAAATATTTTCAAAAAAAAAAAAAAAAAAAAAACACAGAGTAAAAATAGGGGTTTTTTCATCTAATAAGCTATAACAAAAACTAATACACAATATAAAGTGTAATCATGATCCATATTCAGTCTCTGGAATATACACGGTAACATGCCAGGAATGCACCAAGTTCTGCGTTGGACAAACAGGCCAAAATTTGAACACCAGGTACACAGAGCACATTAGAGCATACACACACAACAAACACACTACACCAGCAATAGCAACACACACACACACAATACTGGACACCCATTTGAAAAAATAGAGCAAAATGTCAAAGTACTCCACCAACTAAATAAAGGACATAAAATTGATTTGCTTGAAGAACTGGAAATATAGTCACATTACAGAAAATAGGAAGATAGAATATTAAATGACAAACTTGAAAGTGAAAGAGTGAATTTCTTCAGATATTTCAATAATATACTTAAATAAAAATAGTAAAACATAGAAATAAGCACAATTGTAAAATCAATATAAGTAATTTTTAGCCAGATTGTTAAGATAAATAACCTCTGTTCCAAAGCATATCATAATCTGTGGAAGGCCTATAATGTTATCTCTGTGGACTACCTGTAAGAAGATCTTTGTAACTGTTTTGTTTATATAAGATATTTTCGATGTGTGAAGTGTACAACAAGTTGTGTGTGAGGTTCTGCACAAATGGACCATTAGAAAACTGTAAGTACAAATGCTTCTAAATTTCGCCACTAATTTCACAAAAAGAATTGATACCCAACTAAAAAATCGTATGTTTCTTATGTATTGCAGTAAAAGTCAACGAAATGAAGCAGACTCACCCACACTGACAACATCAAAAGAAATGGTTTAATACACACAAAAAAACACACTTGAAAATGGGAATTATTTCTCGAAACACATCGTGCGAAAAGTAAAATAAAGAAAATTTGTGACTAGTAGCAGAAGATTTATTTTTTTTTATAAACAAACCTACTGATCCTCTTCATCCAAATCCCTGCACAAAGCTCCTGTGTTTCCTGTTACCTGGATAACCTTGGCAATATATTTCAGAATGCCTATGACCTGGTATTTTGCACCTAGCTTTTAATGTAACACTTGGCCTACATCCCTCCTGTGAATACTACCTAGCAGCAGGACACTCTTCTTTGTACTTGACTTTTCAACCAACCAAGGCTTAAAGTTATTTCTGTGAATCTGCTGCACCCTGCTGTGCTCAAACCCTGTTTGAGGCTCTTAAGAAGTTGAACTGATTGCTAACCGGAATCTGAAATGTGATTCCTGAGTGTTCCCCCCCCCCCCCCCCCCCCCTTTACTTATTGCTTGTCGCCTTTTCTCAGCTCCTGCTGTCTCTTTCCCCCTTCAGCCCATCTAATTTAGAATATGCCATTTCTGGTTTTGCATGAAGAGCACAAATCCTTCTTCCCCATTCCACTACATACTCTACAGTCCCATGGGAGAGCCTCATCTGATACTCTCTTGGCTTCCCAGCTACAATTACCACAACAAAATACCAACCTGCAGTCCTTACAAGTTTCTCCCATACTAATTAATCTATGGCACAACATCACATTAATTTTTGCACACTGACAGTGGTTCAGAACAGTCACATAAACTGATTAAAACTATTCAAATATTACATTGCCATTGGTAATTTTATCAAACAACAAAAGCATATTGTATATGAGAAGTAGCATTGGGATCTAAATGTTTACTTTCAAACTTCATTAACTGAAAACAGCTACAATTGAAGATAACTATCTTTCTTAAGAGAAAGCTTCGTGACTGCAATAGTGTCGCCTAATGAATGAGCTAACAAAAAACACTCAAAGAACCCTGTAACTGATGTACACTGTCACAATAATCACATCTTGAACAAAGCTGATTGTGTATTAATTAATAAGTAACAGGTAATGTATAAATATATGCAAATAATTATTTCTTTCAAATCTGTTCCTGTAACATCTTCAACGCCTAATAGTTAACTTTGAGGTTTCACAGTAGTAATATTGAAATGGAGCTAGATTCGAATTCTAGACCAGCTATCTTGGTGTATTTGTGTTTTGTTTTCAGGAAGTTGCTCTACATTACTGCTGAAAATGTTTGTTCAGTGTTGCAGCAACTAGACTTCCCCTCATTGTTGAAAAAGAAGAAAACAATCTGCAGTCAGGAACCACCCTCTTGACAGGATGTAATGAATTTTAATTATATTTTAATCAGTGAAAACAAGAAAGAACAACATGAATGAGTGGAAGAAAATAATTATTTTTTGAGGAGTGTAGCACCTGCTTGATTCAGAGGTTTTCTCATCATCAGTAGTTTGTTGTTACATTGTAAATGTTGACCCATAACAGATAATTTGTGGCAAACAGGAAGCATATACTGATTCCAAACCACAAGCTGATGTAGAACTAAAGTATGGCAATTCACAAATACATTGAATTGAATTCCATTCTGGCATAAAAGCCATACAGTTTTGAATTTCATGCTTCTACTTACTTGACTGCAAGTGCCATTTGTGGACTCGAATGTGCACTTTAACACTTTGTTGCAAGATGATCATATCTGCCATAACAAATCATTACAGATGTTTAGTTTGAAACTGACGAGATTACTGCAGAACTGGAGAAAGTTCACATTGGTGCTATGTCATAAAGTCCGTGAAACAATTCAAAACCACTATATTCTACATGATAATTACAATAATTCTCATTTATTGTTCCATGTCAGTTGCACATTTTTAATTAGATTACATGTTTTGATCACCCTGGATCATCTTCAGATGCAAAACAAAATAAAACTAAATGTTTACCATCTAATATTTTACAATAAGTATAAAAAGCAAGATTTGTAAATAAACATAGAATTTACCTAGGTAGTCATGTCAGCAACCTATCTTGTGTACTCAGAACCACATATCAGAGAACTGTGTTTTGAAGTTGCAGCCTCTGTTTCAAATAGGTATATGTTGGAGGTAGGGCAGTGGGGGGAATGGAAAATGGACTGAGGCTGATTGGGAGATGGGAAAGAAAGCAGGGAGGGGCTGGTGGAGTTAAACAAGAGAGTCATGCTGAAGCTATAGAATGTATAATTATGTAAAAATACTCATTGAAACATTAATCATGTAGACCAATGGGTATGTAAAATGTAAACAGCATAAAATGATGATATTATGAAATTGGAGTGAGGGGGGCAGGTTGAGAGTGGGCAGAGAAGGCAAGGGAAACGGGGTGGGGAAGGGAAGGATGGAGGCAGAGCTGCTAACGGTTTTTGTACTAAAATTGCAAAACGTTAATAATATAAAAAAGTTTCTGTTAAGATATCAGAATGACTGTGTAAAATGAAATTAAAATTTTTATAAAATTTTATTTTTATAATAAGAAAGTATGACTTTATACTTTCAAAGTTTCACACTTTCAGTATCTTCAGATACTAATTCAATTTTCGCTACTTTATCTCCACTTTTATAATCTACTGTTTTATCCCCCTTTTACAGTTTTACACAACCATTCTGGTATTGTAACAGAAGATTTTTTACATTATTGACTTTTTGCGCTTTAAGTATAAGACCCTCTCTTGTTAAACCCATATCATCCCTGCCACTATCCGTCCCTTCCCCACCCCTCTTCCCTTGCCTTCTTTGCCCACTGTCAATGCCCAGATTTTGTTCCATTTCATAATTTCACTATTTTACGCTGTTTATATTTTATATACCCATTGTTCTACACTGTTAGTGTAGCAAAACACAGTGCTCTGATATGTGGTTCTGAGTAATCAAGATGGAGTGCTGGCACAATTACTTAGGTAAATTATACATTTTTCTACAGATCTTGTCTTTTCTACTTATTGTAAAATGTTAGACTGTGCATATTTAGTTTTAAAAATGTGCAACTGATGCAGAACAATAAATGAGAATTATTGTAACAATTCAAAATACTGATACAGATAAATGGCCATGAGCAATATAACAAATGATACAGTATGTGAAAGACAAACCCTCAAAAGTGTTTTACAATTACAGATTTTCTGTGTCCACTCTTCATCACATGATACACATCTAATGGTAATCCAGTTATGCTTATACCTGACCCTTGATACAGGAGTGACAGTAAGAACAACTGCTGCAGTGTGGTGTCACAAGTGTACAAAGTTCTGTAGTAGAGGTGGACTTCGTGATGTCTCATTCAAGTAACCTTGTACACAGCTGGGAGAATGTAGAGTGACATCATCATGTTGAATGATGAAATCCCTTCTACCAGTTTCAAGTTGTGGCTTGAGCCACAATTGCAGTGTATCAGGAGAGGTGAGACCAGTTACAGTTCTGACAGTAAAGGAAAAGGGCCCATGTACTTTCCTGTTGGGCCCACACAGAACATATTAACTTTCTCAGAATCGGAGGTGTGTTGAATAGCTGCATATGGGTGCTTTGTCCCCCTTATACATGCGTTGTGTGTGTTGACTTTTTCCAGAAATTAAAAGATGCTTTGTCACTGAAGGTTAATTTACTTGTGAAGTCATTTTCAAGAACATTTTGCAATGCAGATGGGGTATTTGGTTACCATGGCTTACAGCTTGTAGGAGCTGCAGTTTGTACAGCTTCATCTGAATAACTTACATGGAAATTTCTACATTGTTTGTTGCTGGATAATCAGACTTTCCTCCTCATCCCATCCCGTCTGTGTCAAGTTTTCAAATCTCATCTGGTGCAGTTCCCTACAGTCAGTCTTTCCTTTTCATTCCATATGGTAGGTCTCTCCTGACCTGGGATTGTGGGTGACTATTCTAAACTCTCCCCATTTCCTAAATCTCACCAGTCCTTCCTTCACCGTTCTTCCTGGACTTCAACTCTTCTGTTAGAAGAAAGTGCCAGTGGCTCTGAAAGTGCAGATTTCAATACCCTTATATGTTTGTTCTTCTGCTGCCACTTGGTGAGTAGATTTTCATCCATTGAGTTGCTTTATAGTTTTTTAAAAAATATTGTTTTTGTTGATACATTTATCTATACTGATTTTTTTTAAAATGTTCCATGTACTTTATAATTACCATGTAGATGTTGTTATGAGGAGTACAATTCCTCTACATTCATATGGTTTTCTTGGTGCAGACCCTCCTTGGACCTGATTTATGATTGGCACTTAAGTTTCCACTTCTGGTGTTCTCTACAATGTTTCATTAAATAAACACATGGTCTCCATTGTTGGGTTTCACCTGCCACTAATTTTCAAAATTCTCCATAAGTGTGGACCATGAAGGGAGGTTGTCCATGCAGTGTCCGCTGCACCTCTATACCTTTCCATCTTTGCACCCTTCCCTTTAATAAAGTAATATATCTCTAACCAGCATGGTTGGGAGACGGTCATCAAGTACTTGCCGGTGGTAGCCCTCTGACTAAGGAGAGATTGCATGGTTGGTGCCTGAGCTGAAAACTCCTCATGTACGCAAGGAGAATATGCGCATCATGAGTGGGGCATAGGGACTCCAACCAAAGTATTACTGGCCAGGTAGTCATTGCTGAGGCTGGGTGATGCCTATGAGGAGAAGCCCTGTTTGGAGTGGATGACACCATGGTGGTTGAGCTGCAAAATGAAGTAGATGAAGTTATCTCCCACTGGTGGTCATATGGCCCCAGCAGTCTCTGTGGAAGGAAAGTCCTCTTTCAATGCAGTTAATGCTATTATGACACTGCCCACATTGACGACGGTACTCCCGCCTGTTACAACACCTACAGTGGGCCCTCAGGGTTGCTCAGCCATGCCTGTCCCTCTGATGTTTGGGGGCTCCCCTCTTGCTGCCTCCCCCACACCTACTTTGAGATCGATGGCTTCCCACCCACCAGGGACATTGGTCCCCACTTCCCAGTCAGAGACGAGTCACCTTGCTCTGGATTCTCTTGCTAGGAAGGGGTCCCTCACGACACTTCCTTCCAAGTTTTCTGCCTGTCTGCAACCGGACACCAACCAGTGGCTGAAGGAGCCAGAGGCTGCTGGTCTCAGGGCTTTGCTGTCATCATCTTTACATGAAACTGATTCAGAGAAGCCTTCACAGTCATCAAAATCCTCTAAGGAGAGGAAAGACAAAAAAATGTCCTCCAAGAAGAAGGACAGTCCGATAGCCCCCACACTACCAGATCCAGCTTGTTCCACTCCTGTGGCTGAAACAGAGATTCTGGCAGCCCCTGAGGCCCTGGTTCGCACCACACAACAGAACCTGGAACCAGTATGTATTGAGGCCATAATCCCTCAACCAGTGTCAGCAAGTCTACCTAGGGCATAACATGCCTCCTTGGTCCCTTCATGGCTTCACAGTACATCGACAGCATTATTCTCCAGTGGAATTGTACTGGCTTTTTACACCACCTGGCTGTGCTATGACATCTTATAAGCACTTCCGCTGCCTCCTTCATAGCCCTTCAGGAGACAAGGTTTCCAGCAAAATGGACCCTGGCCCTTTGTGGATATAGGGATTATTATAAGAATCATGTCACCTATGACAGGGTGTTGGGCGGAGTTGCACATATGTTCTGGACACACTATATAGCGAACTTGTGTCTCATAATATGAGGGGGGACCCAAAAGAAACTGGACTCCGAGGGCGCTGCCATTCGTAGACGTAGTGCAGAGTTCTCACGGTAGATGGTGTTAGTAGAGACCTTCATGAAACAGCTGTGCAGATGGCGGCAGTGTAGAGCTGAACGTGCAAGTGTGGTATTGTGTTTCTCTGACTGTTGGCAGGTTACCTCTGTGAAGTCGGTTATGGCAACTTTAAAAGAACAAAGAGTGTGTGTGAAATTTTGTTTCCTGCTTTAAAAAACTGCAACGGAGACACACCAAATGCTTCAGGAAGCTTTCCAGGAGGACGCTATGAGCCGCACACAGGTTTTTGAGTGGTTTGGGTGCTCTAAACGTGGTGAGATGTGTGTTGAAGACCAAACTCATTCTGGACACCCTTCAACATCGCGAAATGGGGAGAACATTGAAAAGGTCCGCCAAAAGCTCAACGAGGATCATCGCCAAACGATCAACCAAATTTCAGCAGAGACAGGAATCAGTTGGAGCTCGTGCCAGCAGATTTTAAGTGAGGATTTGCACATGAGATGTGTTGCTGCTAAATTTGTTCTGTGCCTTCTCACACAGGAGCAAAAAACCATCCACATGAATGTGTGTCAGGACTTGAAAACAGAGATTGCACATGATCCAAACTTCTTGAACAAAGTCATTACAGGGGATGAGAGTTGGTGTTACTGCTATGACCCAGAAACCAAGCAAGCATCAAGCCAGTGGAGGACTCCCAACTCTCCCAGACCAAAAAAAGAAAGGCAAGTGAGGTCACATGTGAAGACGATGATCATTGTCTTTTTAGATGTTCGTGGAATTGTGCATCCGGAATTCTTACTCCCTGGCCAGACTGTTAACCAGCTCTTTTACTTGGATGTTTTAAGGCGTCTGCGAGAAGATGTGAGAAGGAAATGCCCGGAACTTTGGCGATCAGGTGACTGGTTTCTGCATCACGACAACGCTCCAGCACACACGGCCTTACGAGTAATCCACTATTTGGCATCTCAGAGGTGGTCTGTCGTTCCCCACACTCCCTATTCACCAGACCTAACCCTGTGTGACTTTTTCTTATTTCCATGAATGAAAAAAACGCTAAAAGGGGAGTGTTATGGTGATGTGGAGGTGGTAAAAACAGCTTCGCAAAGGGCACTGGACAATATCAAACTTGAAGAGTTCCAAACCTGCTTCCAACAGTGGGAAAAGAGACTTGACAAGGGCATCGCATGTAATGGAGAGTATTTTGAAGGTAACTGAAGTACTTTTGTAAAAGGCTTCATCAATAAATTTTTTATGACAACAATCTGGTTTCTTTTGGGACCCCTCATACACCTTAGGAGGCTGTGGCCGTTCGGGTAACGGCATTTTAGGATATTACCATCTGCGTTTTTACCTCCATCTCAGTGATGTGTCTCAGAACATTTTTTTTCATTGGTGTTTCAGCCCCCCTATCTATCCAAATCTTTGGTGATTTCAATGCCCATAACTAATTGAGGGGTGGAACCATGATAACTCACCACAGTAAAGACCACAAAACCTTACATGCACAACTTCACCTTTGCCTCTTGAATAATGGTACCCCCACATACTTCAGTGTAGCGCAGGGGACTTTCTCGGCCATTGACCTTTCCATTTGCAGCCCTTGTCTTCTGCCAACCATCCACTGGAGAGACCACAATGACCTGTATTGCAATGACCACTTCCTGATCTTCCTGTCCCTCCATCAGTGTCACTCCCATGGATGCCTGCCAAGAAGGGCTGTCAACAGTGATGTGCTTTTGCCTCTGCTGTGACCAGAATACAACTACAGCCATTCTTTTGGCATCTGATTTGGTGATCCCCTGATCCTCAGACCTGCTTCGATGGAAGACAGTACTGTGGTGATCACCAGATATTGCAGAGGTCATTAGGGATTGCAGGTGGGCTCTCCAGCACCATAAGTGTCACCCATTGATGGAGCACCTCGTTGTCTTTAAACGGCTCCATGCCCAGGTCCGTAATGTAATAAAACGATGGAAACAAGAATGTTGGGAACAGTATGTTTCAACCATCAGCCCACGTACTTCCTTTCTTAGGTTTGGGCAAAGGACAAACATCTCTACAGTTACCAGGCAGCTGCAGGTGTAGTTGGTATTAACTTGAATGGCACTGTCTATGCTAACCCAGATACCATTGCTGAACATTTTACTCTGCATTATGCTCAAGCCTCTGCATATGAGAATTATTAACATGCATTTTGTGTCCTATAACAGTGGGTGGAGTGAAAGCAACTACCTTTTACTGTATGCCACCTGGAGTCACACAAACTCCATTCAATGAGTGGAAATTCACCAGTGTCCTAGCCAACTGTCCCGATACAGCCCCATGGCTGTACCTCTTCCACAACCAAATTATCGAGCACCTATCAGTGGACTGTCTATGTCATGTTCTCACCATCCTTAACCACATCTGGAGCAAGGGTGAGTTCCCATCACAGTGGCAAGAAAACCTCATCATTTCAGTACTGATACTGGAAAAGCACCCTCTGGAAGTGGACAGTTACCACCCAATAAGTCTCAGCTGTGTTCTCTGTAAGTTTATTGAATGCGTGGTGAGCCAATGTCTGTACTGGCTCTGTGAATCTTGGGGTCTTTTGGCTCCGTCCCATGGTGGTTTTCACCAAGGCCCTTCCACTACTGATAATCTGGTTTACCGGGCATCTACCATCTGAACAGCTTTTGCCCATTGTCAACGCCTTATAGCTGTCTTCTTTGACCTACAAAAGTCTTGTGACTTGACATTCTTATCACCTTGCATGAGTGGGGTCTCCAGGGTCCACTCCCAGTTTTTATCCAGAAGTTCCCTGTTGCACCGTACTTTGTGGGTTCGAGTTAGTGCTTCCCACAGTGCATCGCCTGCCCCCTCCCCTAGTTCAAGGAAATGGGGTCTTGCAGGGCTTTGTACTGTGTGTCCCTCTCTTTCTCTCTAGTACCCATCAGTGGGCTAGGAGTAGCTGTGGGGTCCTCAGTATTGTCCTCCTTGTAAGCTGGTGACTTTAGCCACTATTGTTGCTCCTCTGGTATTGGTCTCAGTGAATGTTTACTGCAAGGTGCCACACAAAAGGTGCAGGTGTGGGCCTTCACCCATAGCTTTTGCTTTTCAGCCATGTCTAGACTCACGTCATGCACTTCTGGCAATGTTGTACCATTGCCTAAAACCAGAACTTTACCTCGACAATCAACTACTCAATGTAATGGAGTCTTATCGCTTTTTAGGACTGGTCTTCGATTCTCCCCATCTGCACCAGCCTAAGCAAAAGTACTGGATACACCTTAATACACTTCGCTGCCTGAGTAACACCAACTGGGATGCACATCGAACTACCCGTCTGCAGCTGTACAAAGCCCTGATAAATCCCAACTTGATTATGGGAGTCTGGCATACAGTTTGTCATCATGCTCAGCATTATGGGTACTGGATCTGAGATACCACTGTGGGGTTCAACTTGTGTCAGGAGTCTTTCAAACTACACTTGTGAGCAGCTTACTTGTGGATGCTAGCCCTCCTCCATTGTGGATCAGGTGCCAACAACAGCTTGTCAAGTATAGTACCCAGCTCCCTTAAGCATCTGAACTACCATCTCCTCTTTCCATACATGGAGATCCATCTCCTGCAACGGCGGCCCAGATCAGAGATTACTGTCGCAATCCACGTCTGGTCCCTCCTCTCTGAACTCCAGTTGTTTGCTCTTCCACCTCTTCTCTGGGCCCAGTCACTTATACCTCCATGGTGCATCCTTTAGCCACAGCTTCGTCTTGACCTCTCACACAGTACGAAAGACTGGGTCCCTCCTAAGGCCTTCACCATCAGTTTTTCTCCATCCTCGGTGCTTTTCTCCATCCTCGGTGCTTCTTGGGGCTCAGAAATAGTCTGTATCGATGGTTCGGTGGTTGCTGGTCATGTGGCTCTGCTTGTACTCACATGTGACATATTGAACTGTGCTCCTTACCAGATGGCTGTATTGTTCTCACTTGGAGTTGGTAGCCATCTTTCATGCTCTTGAGCATATCTGTTCCTGCAACAGTGGGTTCTTTCTCATTTTCAGCAACTCTGTGAACAATTTGCAAGCTCTCAACTAGTGTTACCCTTGCCATTCCTTAGTCATTGCTATTCAGGATTCCCTGTATGCCCTCGAGCGTTGTGGACACTCAGTGGTCTTCATCTGGGCCCCAGGCCCTGTCAGGATCCTGGGGAATGAACTTGCTGATAGCCTGGTCAAACTGGCTACCAGTAAACCAACTCTTGAGATCAGTGTTCTGGAAACAGACCTCTGATAGGTATTATACCATCAAGTTTGAGGAATATGGAATGGCTCATTCTGACTTCACCACTCTAACTACAGGTGATAAAGGAGACTATGAATCTGTGGAGGTCCTCCATGCAGACCTCTCACAAGGACTCTACTGTCCTTTTCCAACTTTGCATTTGCTATGCATACTCCTCTGGTCATGTTTACTCATGGTCATCTCCTCCGTTGCAAGGACCCTTTCTACTGTTGTTTGCAGTTCCCATTTGATGGTGGTCCACATTTTGCTGAACTGTCTCAACCTGGTTGCCCTGCAGCAGACACTTAATCTTGCTGACCATGGGAGAGTCAACAACTGACTTAGTTTACATGAAGGGGGGCTTTCACTACTCTCTTTAAGGAAAGGCCACTTAACGTTGTCGATCCATTGAGGTGTTGGCAGAACACTGTTGCCTCCTCTGCCTGGACCTGGCTGCGGCTCTCTGGGCTTAGTGGTCCAACCTGGTCCTCACTGTGCCTTCTTGTCTACTCCTCTTGCTCCTCTTATGTGGTATGTTAGATTTGTTCATCTTTTGTCTCTCTTTGCTCCTCTTGCCCTGTCTGTGTTTCTAGTATATGCTAGGCAATTTCTGACTGGTTTACCTCAGATAATGGCAGGGACTGGGGGATGTATGTCTCCTCATTGGACTCTGCTTTCAGGGGCTTCTGGGGGCTCCATAGATGAGGCACCTTGCTTGCCTTTCTTCCTCTCTCTCCCTTTCTTGTTCTTCTTCTTCATTTTTATTTTATTTTTTGCCTTCGTTGACCGTTTTAGGAACATGAGGTGTTCTCCCCCTGGGTTCTATGTGGTAGGCTATCTCTGATCTACAGTCATGTAGACCTGTCTGTGCAAGGAAAAAGGGATTGATGATGTAGTTGTTTTGTGCCTTTAATCATCCAACCAACCAATCAGCAATGCAGTGAAGTGACATTAAATTACCAAATTACAGTGTTCATTCTAATCATACATTAACCTAAAATATTAAATTCAAGAGTTTCTGTGATACTAGTCTTTAATGGAGTACAAGAAGTTACCCAATAGAAAGTTCTTTAATTTAGTCTTAATGCCGCTACATTATCTGTATGACATTTAAAGTGCTCTGGTAGATTGTTAAATATGTGTGTACCGATGTTGCTGATTCTGTTCTGTACTAATGAGAACTGTTTGTGCTCTTAATAGACTCTGTTTTTTATCCTGGTGTTATATTCATGATTTCCACTGTTTTTTGTGAAGAGATAAAAACTGACAATGACAGGACATTTATTAATATATGTATTGTAAAGTAATTGTCAAAATAGACATGTTTCTTCCATTTTATTTATTTATTTTTCTTTTTTTAAAAAAGACATCTCTTCTCATTGTTCATGACTTAACAACAGATATAATTTTTATAACACACGTTTGTGTTATGAAAATACTATCCCTGTAACTTGAATTCCCCCAGAAAATGATTCCATAACTCGTTAGTGTGTGAAAATGTACAGAATAAATTAGTTTTTTCATTTTTAAATTATCTATATCAGTAATCATGGATACTGACAACCAAAATGCTTCATTAATTCTAGGCAAGGGCTTTTCCACGTGAGGTTGTAATCTAAGAGGGTCATCAAGAAAATAAAGACTTTCTAGCTATACAAAATGAAAAACACAATATTCATTGGAGAAAAAAAATCTGTTGCATACATTAATCTTCCTCTACTTCTGTACATAATCACCTTCTACACTCAGAAACATTTATCATATATGGTCATGAGCTTCAGAATTCCCTTGTTATGCTCTTCTGCTGCCAGTTAATTAAGCCAGGTGGTAAGTGCATTCTCCAAAACATTTACATTCCAAAAACAGTTTTATCATAGGGAAAAGGTGGAAATCACTAGGAGCAAGGTCTAGTGTACAGGATGGATTATCAAAAATTTCCCATCCAAATTGACCCAGCAAATCTTGAGCTACAGAAGCAGTGTGAGAGTAGGCTTTGTGATGAAGCAGTGCAATTTCATCAGAAAGCATTCCTCGCCTTCTGTTTTGAATCACTCTCCTTAGTTTTCTCAAAATTCAGAACAATGATTTGCACTGACTGTAGTGTCTTTTGGCATAAAATCCACCAAAAGAACACCTCTAAGATCCCAAAAGATGATTGCCATGATCTTATGTGTTGAGTGAGTCTGTCTGAATTTTCTTGGTTTTTTTGGGTGACGATGGATGATGCCTCTCAAGTGTTTGGTGTGTACTTTGTGAGTTAATGTGAGATAAACAGATCTCATCACCAGTCACAACCTGACCAAGATAAGTGTCTCTATCCCTCAATATGTGTGATGTTAAGTGAAAAATTTCAGTGATGACACCATTCTCTGAGTTTTGTGTTGCTCACTCAGTTGTTGCTGAACCCATCGTAACATGTTGCAATACAATGTCAGCAAGCAAAGAACAAGAGGTGCCTGGAAACAATGTGCAATTCATTTAAAGTTACACACTTGTCTTCCAATGTTCTGTTTCCACTGCGGTCTTCAGGTCTTCTGTGCTGAGTATAGGCATCTTGGGAGAGTTTCATTGTGCACATTGTTGAAATTTCACATCTTTTCTCACATTTCTTTTATTCATTACATTATCACCATAGACTGCTTTCAGTTAGCAGTAAATATCTTCTGGTTGCACCTTTTGAGTGTTCAGAAATCAAATAATACGCCTTACCTTAGATGGTGAAATTTTCGATTGGGGGGTTCACTTTTAATTACTTAACAGCTGGACAAGGGTGACTTCTTGCAACCTCCACTCATAGCATAATGAGTACAGCTGATATGGAAGCCTGTTCAGCTAACAGTCCTTTTTGAAATCCAGATTCTTTGGAACTGAGTGTGTTTTTTTGTATTAATATTGTGAAAAGGAAAGTTGCTACTCACCAAAGAGCGGAGATGCTGAGTCGCAGGTAGGCTCAATAAAAAGTGATTGTCCTCTCCCTTCCAGTCTCTTCTCTGTTCCCATTCTAGCACTACACATCCCTCATTACTGCATCGCACCCAGTCTCTTTACTTCTCACCTTTTCCACTATCCCTCCCACCCCTCCCCACTGCTCCGCTGCCCTCCGCCTTACCTCCCGACTGCACATAGCTGCCCTACCCTCTTTCCACCTCATCCCTGCGCGGTCCCCAACAGCACGACACTGCCTGCCACTCCTACCCTACTATCCCTCCCCCTTCCCCTCCCCGCCCCAGCCTCCTCCTTAAACCCACCCATTTGCCACTCCCATCATGCACTGGTGCTGCTCGCAGTATGGCCTCAGTTGCCTGAGACTGCAGTAATGTGTGCATGAGTTGTGTTTGCGTGGGTGTGTATGTGTGTGTTTGTTGTCTAATTTTGATGAAGTCCTTACTGGCCAAAAGCTGTATTTGTGACAGTTTTTTTGTTGTGCCTAACTGTGACTCAGCATCCCCGCTATATGGTGAGTAGCAGCTTTCCTTTTCACAATATTGCATTTCATCCAGGATTTTCCATTGTTTGATTTTTTTTCCTGTATTAAGAGTGTGTAAAGTCTATTGTATGTTATTTTCTTGTGATTTTTTGAAAATAATGGCAATAATGCACTGAATCAGTAATCGCTTTAGCTAACTTTTTTTGGCTCCTTTTTTGAGAAGTGGCTTGTCAATAGCATGTTTAATTCTCTCTGGAAAAGGACCACTGTGAAAAGCTTCAGCACTCAAGTAACTCAATGTATTCCTGTTCAGCTGAACAGCAGTCCATTATTTTACTACTGATTTCATCTCAACCTTGTGAAGATTTATTTTATAAGGGTGCCGATAACATTGAAAACTTCATTTTGGAGGTGTTGAATGCAGTTGAATTTTCTCAAACTTGTTTTGGGAGGCTATTAGGCTATTCTTAGGAACTGCAGGCTATCTGCTAAGGAAGCGTTCAAACCTGAATCATCTGCTAGGGAAAGAAAAAAATATTATCATCATCATCTTTGATCAGTTCATTGTCTACCTTTAAATTTTTTTTGTGATTTGTTTTTCCTGTCTGATTTTCTACTATCTTCCAGATAATTTTTATGTTGTCGCTGGAGGAGTTTACTTCATGTCTATAGTAATGGCAAGTAGCCATCTATTGTGGTATCACTATTTATGTCACACAAAAGTCTGGAGAAGAATGTGACACAAAAATTTAGCTTAAACTGTAATGTTCTCACATCAGATTTGTGCTGGATAGTGACACTTTGGGGGCTCCTTTGTTTGTGAAACTTGCAGCATAAACCTTTGTATGGGATATGGCACAGAACACGTTGATGTTTGGTGAGTCTCTTTCGTGTTGCAATGGTGAATGTGGATTTTCCATATCTCATATGTGAACATTGCGTCTGTTGACTTTTCCACAAAGATGGAACATTACTTCATCACTAAAAATTACACCCTGTAGAAATGCATCATCCTCCATTTTTGCTATCCCATAAGCACACAATGCGAGACCCTTTGCTTTGTCATTGGGGTTGAGAGCCTGCACAAGTTGTAATCAGTAGGGTTTGTATAGCAAACGCCTTCTCAGAACTTCCCATACAGTTGTACAGTTGGGTGGGGTATTTTAAGTTCCCGACTGGCTCTATTGGTAGACTTACTGGGGCTGCACACAGAACTTTCTTAAATCTGTCGGATACCATCCTCTGACATATGCGGTCGCCTTGTGCTTTTTCCTTTGCACACACAACCAGTTTATTTAAATTACTTAAACCAATGGCTAACGCTTTTGTGAGTTGGTGGTTGAATACCGAATTTGGTTGAAACTTCCTCTTTTCATTGGTATAAAGCTTGTTCATTTTGTATTTGTTCTTGAATACATAAGAATTTTTGAAAATGGGTCCTTCATTTAGAATAATCCAGTATATTAAGTGCATTTCTGTATAAATCCTTTTTAATTTAACAACTGTTTCAGAATGGAAACTGTACCACCTGACACACCCCAGGTTAGGAAAAATATGCTGTACAAAAGGATTGTGATGAGGACAAATGTTATGCATGACTAAGTAAAAGCTTTATGAATGCATGGTGTTTTTTCCTTTTTTTGGACATATCTGAAAGGACAGACAGAAAGTGGAATCCACAGTTGTAATGATACATACTATGTAAATTGTAGGTGGATGGGGGAGAAAGGAAAGGAAAGGGAAGGAACTAATGATATGAGCTGCATCAGGACTCTATGCGGAATCAACAGCAATGAGTGTAAATGTGTGCAGGGCTGGGAACTGAACCTGGGATGTCCTGCTTACTAGGCATGCTTTAAGCACTGTGCCACCTGGACACAAGGGTTTATTGCAAATGTGCAAAGTATCTCAGATGCTCTACCAGCTGATCCACACTCCCATATACTTGAGTATGGATTGGCATAAATGTAGAAACAAGACTCTTAGCCTGTTACAATATGAAATCCAGAAGGTATCTTCCACTGACAATATAACAGTACTTAACTGACAAAATATTGTTATCAAAAATTTCCTGTGCAATCTGGCTATGGCATTCAGATATTGAAGTCACAGTCTCTGTTTGGATGAAATGACGATTACATATTTTGGTGCTCTATAATGAATATATAAAAGCTGTTTGTAGACCACCAAAGCAAAAGCAGAAATCACACTTAGATAACTATAATGACTTCTTATTCAGAATAGTGCTTATATATGCAGTTTCAGTTGATGTGTGCCACTACTGTCTACCTTCCACATACAGAATATTCTTCTTAATAATTGTCTTAGAAAAGCACAGGATTTTTATGTCAGCTGTTGTATTATCTTTGCTGTAGTATGTGTGAATGCTATACTGAATCATGCTCTTTCTAAGTTAAGAATTTTGCTTTTACCTCTGAATTTTAATCAATATTATAATAATATTTATAGGAATTGATGCTATTAGTTACGCATAACCTTTTTCAAGTGTGCTGTGGAATACAGTTTCGGCATAGAAACATTTTCTCATATTTCAAAATAAATTGGGGGGGGGGGGGGGGGGGGGAAGAAACTAAGAATATAATTGTGTTACTGGAAGACTGAAAAAACATACACAGTTACTACAGTGTTCATTTCTGTTTACAAGAATAATGTTGTTTACAGGTCAGTACAGCTAATCACCATGCAGACAACAATAGTCGAATGCCACAGATCTGTAACTCCAGATGAAGATGCAACATCTGATCAGTTTCATCAGCTCTGCAGATTTTGTGCAAAGAAGAACAGCTGTATGATGCCCATATTCAGAGGACAAGGACTTACTGATGACTTACCATCAAAAATAAAAGCATATGTGCCAGTTGAGGTAATTATAAATGAAACCTGAAACCAGAGGGAAGAGTGATACAGTAGTACTAAAAAAAGTATTTTGAGAACTTACGTAGTTCACAAGTGAAGAAAATCCTGTCTATTCTTACTACACATTTGTGATTCAGAAGATTGTTATCTGGAAAAGATACTTCTCTTTATTTATAAGTTTTACCTTAAAAGCTCAACAAAGTTATCTGCTACAATTGCTACCTTAAATTTTATATTCCAGAGTTTAAATAAATGCTTGCAGTACTGTAGGAGAGGCAATAATGGATAGACTACAAAGTTTACTCATTATTTGAATTCAGTCAAAACTTTTTTTTAAATTATATTTATCAGTTTGAAAGCCATAGAGAAAAATTAGAAATGGGAAAATTGTTTGTAATACCTACATTATGCATCTCCAAGAAAGGAGAACTTACTTTCCAGATGTGCTTGATACCAATCACACTTACTTACAGTCCCTTCTGTTGTAGCCTACTTCTTTCAACTAAACATGGTGGTGCAGTGGTAGGAACTAGACTTGTACTTGGAAGGGCAGCAGTTCGTATTCCTATCCAGACATCATAGGTTTTCCCTAAATAATTACAGGTGAATGCTGAGATGGCTGCTTTTCTTCCCCATTTTTCCTCAGCCTGAGCCTCAGCTCTGTCTTTAATAACTGTGTTGCCAACAGTATGTTAAACTCTGAATCTTCCTTCCTCCCTTCCTGCTTATTTTTCACTTCTCAGGTTTCCAACATTTCCCAGAATATCTTTGTGTCCTGTTCCATTCATAATATGTTTTCATCTTTACTGACCCCCTTTTCCTCCCTTGCCCTCTCCTTTATGTTTTAAAATTGTGTTGATCTGTTTCTGGTTTTCCTCCCTAGTACAGCTTTTTTTACCACATCTTCCTAATTGTGTATGAATAGTGCATTTTGTTTTAAATTGTTCCAACTGTATCTCTTGACTGCACTATCTGTTGCTCGTGAATTCTCTGGTTTCCTAATGTAAGCATTTCACTATGAATTGCCACCTTGTTCTATCCTTACTGTATCTCACTTGACAGATTTCTACATTTTATTGTTACTTATCATTCTTTTCCAACTATTCTATTTCTATACATGAGGTTGAATGAATCCTTACTAAAATATGTACACCAGAAAAAGGACACAGGAAGCATTTTTTGTCACATTTGTTCTCGCTTTATTGTTCACCATATAGTGAAGATGCTGAGTCGAAGACAGGCACAACAAAAAGATTGTCAAAAAATGAGCTTTCAGCCAACAAAACCTTCTTTGCACATACACACACGCGAGCGCACAACCAACCGCCCGCCCGCCCGCCCGCCCGCCCGCCCGCCCGCCCGCCCGCCCGCCCGCCCGCCCACCCACCCACACACACACACACACACACACACACACACACACAAACACAAACAAACAAACTCTCATGCACACACATGACTACTGAGTTGAGTGTGATCTCAGCAGCTAGAGACTGCCTGTCTCTCTCTCTCTCTAAAAAAAAAAAAAAAAAAAAAAAAAAGTGGTTTTGGATGGAATGGATGGGTGAGAAAAGGAGTAGATGAAATGAAGATAGAACCAGAGGAAGAGAGAGGCAAGAGCTTAATAGAGAGAGGCTAACAGAAGAAGGGAATAGAAATATAGTGCCCAAGAAATATTGTCAGGGCACTGGTGGAAGTTACCTGTGACAATTTTTAGGAGGGACAGAGACATTGGAGGATGGAGGATAGTAGGGGAGGTGAAGGTCTCTGAGTGAGTAGTGTTGTTCAGGGTCCATAGACCTACACATACAACTAAAGTTCAGGTTGTAGAGAGGTAAGAAGTTGGAGAATGGAGGTCATGAGAAATAGGACTCTTACCTAGTTCGTAAAAAAAAGAGGAAGAAAGGGGATGGGAGAAGAATGACTTTGACTTTGTTGATTGAACCATCCAGCCATTTTTGGAACCCTAAACAGATTGTAGTGCAAAAATGCACCTGTCTTGTGCTAAATAGGACATGTACTTTGCCATTGTACAACATAGAGCTGGTTCTGGATCACTATACTGTTATTATAGCCAGCTTTTAAGTAAGGTGTGCAGTATGACGATGTTTGCTTATGGAACCAGTGGTTTCCTTGGCCATAGTGTCAAGAGATTAGGTAACAATGTCTGTAGGACTAGATGTTACAGTAGGCGGGCAAAAATTGTAGAAGACTGAGGTTGAAATATATATGACATACAAGTAGGTGTAAGTACTATTCCAAGATGGGAAGGATCAGCACAGGAGAGCAAATTTTGACAGGCCGCATCAGAAGACTGAAAAATGGGTGTGGGAGTCATTCTCTGGGCCTGTGCTGTCTCTGTGATGTCCTCATTATAGATGGATCATTAAACTCCACCTTCCTTCCATTATTCAACTTGATGGGACTCTGCCTTACATAGGAAATATGCTTTTTAATGTTGGAACCATAATTTTCTAACTGAACAGAGAACAGATTTGAAAAGCTTGACATAGGGAAAGCTTTCTTTCCAGATGTTTCTGTTCTTTGATATTTTTCTTGTGTATCATAAAAAAAAGCTTTATCAGCTAGAAACCTGTGAAGAACAAATAACCTGTTACAGCTAAACACCTCACTGCTCTGCTAAAATATTGCTGGAGATATCTAACCGTATGCAACTACTTGTTACAACATTGTTGATCTGGTAATAAACTCAAGTCCGTGTACTGAAGAAATTTATTGGAACAGTGTTCCATGCTTGAATCATCTTCTGTTTGTCCTTTTTTTCTTTAAAGTTGTTCATGTTGGGTGTGCATATTTCTTGATAAGCGTGTGCTCACATTACATTGGTGTTTTCTTTCCCCTCTTTTGTTTTCACCTCTCTGGTATAAGGCCTTCCTGTCACCACACCAACTTAACCTAAACTGCTATAGAATGGAAGGGTGTTTTGAACTACATGAATTTCCAGACCATTAGTGTTAATACCATGTTTTCTTTCACTATGTGTGTTGCAGGTTTCTGAGGATGACACCTTACCTTTACAAATCTGCAGCCCTTGTGTTCAGTGCCTTACAATGTGGCATGAATTTATCACTGGCTGTCTAAAAGCAGATGAAAACTTAAGAGTCACTTATCAAGAAATACTGAAAGCTAAAGCTGGTAGAGATGGTTCTAAGGTATGTTGATTGTTTGTAATACAAAAAACCGTTTCATTTGCACATTTCTCCAGGAAAATAGTTGCCTTATAAATATGTAATATTGTTTTGTATATGGATGTATGATATTTGTTGCTATATAAGAAATGATCAGAAACTACTTATATTACCACTTCTTTATTTACATTAAAGAACAAATATTATTACAGTTTTTACATTTGGATTCATTTAAGCATATTGTATCATCTGAGTACTTAATTATTTGTTCTTTTCATGTGGAAAAGAATTTGCTCGTTAGAGGAAAATAACATTGTCAAAGAAGAAATTAGTGATTGTCTAACATTTCAGCAATATTATTTACAGACACAATACCTTTCAAATGTTTGCAGCTGTTAAGTTTTGATCATCACTGGTCTTCTTCTTCAGGTCTAATAATAATAAAATAAAAAGAGAATCCTGTGCAACTACTTAAAAACAAATGTAATTTCACATGGGTGTTGTACACTTTTATAACAAGCAGTATGCTACAACATTTTGGGGCCTGCACTAGTCATGCATGTTCGCAGTCAGTAGAGTTTGCTGGTTCTTGTACAGTGGAACCTGGCTATAACAACATTCAAAGGACCATGAAAATTATGTTGTTAAAAATGAGTCTTTGTAACTGAGATTCATATTTTCAGTCTGTCGTGGTGCTAAATGGAAAACAGTAGATTTATTTAGCCATATTTTGCACAGTTTTCACTCTTAAGCTTACACGAATACAATACGTACAGCAGTATGTCGAGTACTTACCAGACTTCTTTACTTAGGAGTAAAGTAATCAGTCATTTTACTCTGCTTTCTATTTGCCCAATACACACTTTTAAATTACAGTCTATGTTC
This sequence comes from Schistocerca nitens, assembly GCF_023898315.1. Lineage (NCBI taxonomy): Eukaryota > Metazoa > Arthropoda > Insecta > Orthoptera > Acrididae > Schistocerca > Schistocerca nitens. The sequence continues at coordinate 657,944,206 of NC_064614.1, read as the reverse complement.
GTTATTTCATTTGCAGTGTCACTGCTCCCTTCCCTACCTTCATAGACCATGTTCACAATTGTAATAGCTTCTAAAGTGTCACTTATAGTAGTTATAAGCTCTTTATTTCTTCCTTCTTCTTCTTCTTCTTCTTCACCTGCTTCACTCACTCCATGGTCACCGTGGCCCTGATTCTTCACTTCATTTGCAATTTTGTCTTCAGTTTGCACTTTGGTTGTAACAAAGTCATCATCTACTGTTGCATACATTTCATAGTTATGCTGTTTGAGAATACGACAATTGATTTCTGGAAGCAATGCAGATAGCAACAAATCATCAGTATCACTGAATGTGTCATCAGTTTCAGCAGCATTTATTCTTTCATTTGTGTTTACCACATGATGTAAACAGTTCTGTTGTGACCCGGCTCCAAGCTTTGGTAATGCAACTGATTGCATCCATCAGTGTAAGAGAGTAATCTGCTTTTTCTCAATGCATTGTGTCATTTTCAGTAGTATGAGCTTAACAATAGTGACATTGTGGACTCATAGTCACTCCTTGGTCTATGGGCTGCAACAAGTGTGTCATATTTGCAAGAAGAAAACAAGCTTAATATTCTCCAGACCAGAGAAAGCCGGATGCGCTGGACAGTTGTCAGCAAGAACCAGTATCTTTCTTTTTTTACTTCCAAGCTCTCGATTCCCATGCCTTGTTTCAGCTTCAAAGAGTTCGGAGGTTGTCTAGGACTTTTTATTAGCATTGTAGTACACTAGTGGATTTTTTACATGCTTAAAAAACATAGGACTTTTTTATTTACTTATCATGAGCAATTTTTTCTTCTCAGTTCCATCTGTGTTAGCACAAATCAGAGTTGTTGTTCCTTCTTTAGATAACTGACCACCAACACATTTTTTGCCCTTGAGTTTCAGAGTTTGTCAGGTTTCAAGTTAAAGAAAATTCCAGACTCGTCTGCATTAAAGAATTGACAGTGTGCATATCATTCACAAATTGTAGGCCACATGGTAATGAGCCATTGTTGGATTGTTTCAGTGTTTACACTGTTGGCTTCACTGCTCACTTTGCCAAAAGTAATGCCGCCACATTGCTTGAATCTATCAATCCAGCCCTGCTGCACACAAATTCTTTATCTTTTAATTTTTTGGCAAATTCGTCTGCTTTCACCATAAGGAGATATCCACTAATGAATACATTGATGCTTCCCTGTTGCTTAAACAACGTAAGCAGAACTTCATACACATTGCTCCACTCAGCTTTCCATAACTGCTTAATTTTAGATCCATTTTGTTCAAACACAGTAGCAATTTTATTCTCTTTCTTCCAAATCATTTGGACTGTGAAATTTACAAGCCAAATTGGTGACACGTCACCTTTTTAGCTGCATTCTAGATTTCAAGAATCACTTTCACTGTTAAAACTCTTCTTTTACTGGCCACACTGTTGTAAAATGCATTTACTTCATGCAGGAGGATCGTACAAACATACCGCCGTTTGAGTCTCGTACAGATTCCCATATGGAAGACATAGTGATAGACATCCCTGGGGTTGTGAAGCAGCTGAATGGGTTGAAAATAAATAAATCGCCAGGTCCTGATGGGATTCCAATTTGGTTTTACAGGGAGTACTCTACTGCATTGGCTCCTTACTTAGCTTGCATTTATCGTGAATCTCTTGCCCAACGTAAAGTCCTGAGCGACTGGAAAAAAGCGCAGGTGATGCCTGTATATAAGAAGGGTAGAAGGACGGATCCTCAAAATTACAGACCAATATCCTTAACATCGGTTTGTTGCAGGATTCTCAAACATATTCTCAGTTCGAATATAATGAATTTCCTTGAGACAGAGAAGTTGCTGTCCATGCATCAGCAGGGCTTTAGAAAGCATCCCTCCTGCAAAATGCAACTCGCCCTTTTTTCACACGATATCTTGCGAACCATGGATGAAGGATATCAGACGGATGCCATATTCCATGACTTCTGGAAAGCGTTTGACTCGGTGCCCCACTGCAGACTCCTAACTAAGGTATGAGCATATGGGATTGGTTCCCAAGTATGTGAGTAGCTCGAAGACTTCTTAAGTAATAGAACCCAGTACGTTGTCCTCGATGGTGAGTGTTCATCGGAGGTGAGTGTATCATCTGGAGTGCCCCAGGGAAGTGTGATAGGTCCACTGTTGTTTTCTATCTACGTAAATGATCTTTTGGATAGGGTGGATAGCAATGTGCGGCTGTTTGCTGATGATGCTGTGGTGTACGGGAAGGTGTTGTCGTTGAGTGACTGTAGGAGGATACAAGATGACTTGGACAGGATTTGTGATTGGTGTAAAGAATGGCAGCTAACTCTAAATATAGACAACTGTAAATTAATGCAGATGAATAGGAAAAAGAATCTTGGAATGTTTGAATATTCCAGTAGTAGTGTAGTGCTTGACACAGTCATGTCGATTAAATATTTGGGCGTAACATTGCAGAGTGATATGAAGTGGGACAAGCATGTAATGGCAGTTGTGGGGAAGGCAGATAGTCGTCTTCGGTTCATTGGTAGAATTTTGGTAAGATGTGGTTCTTCTGTAAAGGAGACCGCTTATAAAACACTAATACGACCTATTCTTGAGTACTGCTCGAGCGTTTTGGATCCCTATCAGGTTGGATTGAGGGAGGACATAGAAACAATTCAGAGGTAGGCTGCTAGATTTGTTACTGGTACATTTGATCATCACAGTGTTATGGAAATGCTTCAGGGACTCGGGTGGGAGTCTCTAGAGGAAAGGAGGTGTTCTTTTCGTGAATCGCTACTGAGGAAATTTAGAGAACCAGCATTTGAAGCTGACTGCAGTACAATTTTACTGCCGCCAACTTACATTTCATGGAAAGACCACAAAGTTAAGATAAGAGAGATTAGGGCTCGTACAGAGGCATATAGGCAGTCATTTTTCCCTCGTTCTGTTTGGGAGTGGAACAGGGAGAGAAGATGCTAGTTGTGGTACAAGGTACCCTCCGCCACGCACCGTATGGTGGATTGCGGAGTATTTATGTAGATGTAGATGTAGATGTACTTTGTTACAGATTGTTATGGGAACTGACATCACGTGTACTGTTGATGAGTACTGTGACTGTCACTACTTCTTTAGTATGAATATGCTAGGATAACAATGAGGTGAGGAGTCTGTACTACACCTGTTGTCGACGAAAGGGCTTTTCCTAGCTTGTCATATGAGAAGATGAAGGCTGGTGTCTTTGATGGGCCACAGATTCGGCAACTTATTCAAGATGAACGTTTCACAGAAACAATGACTGAACTTGAAAATTCAAAAGTATTGTCAAGGACTTTCTAGGAAATACACGAGCCCAGAATTACATCAAAATTGTTCAACAACTCTTAGGGAGCTTTAAAAAGCTTGGCTGTAACATGAGTATCCAACTGCATTTCTTACGTAGCCATCTTGCTAACTTTCCAGAAAATCTTGGTGCTGTTAGCGATGACAGGGTGAGCGATTCCACCAAGATTTGAAGGTCATGGAAGCAAGGTATCAAGTCTAGATGGGATGTCAGTATGATGGCTGACTACTGTTGGAGCATCAAGCGAGAATGTCCTCAGATGGAACATTGTAGGAAAAGTTATGAGCAAAAATTTGTACCCTAATATCTTTGTTTTTATTATTTGTACAAACACAATGTAACTTTGAATATTATAACCTTTGAATGAATAAAATATTCTAATATTCTAGTATGTTTGGTTAGTACCCACTTTATTTTCCTTTGTATGCCCAGTTGTAATAACATTTAGGGTAAAGAGAGAGTATCCTGTAGTTTAAAAACTTGACATGGTAGAGAAAAACTGCTAACAATTTTGAATTCAGTGACCAAAAATTAGTTAAGAACAAGTCACAGATCTAGGACAACAAAATGGCTGTTCCCCAGTGTTATTTGTGTGGGGGAACTAAGGTCTCCAAGGAGTTGTAGCAATCAGGAAGACAGGTGACATTCATCTTTTTTTGTCATTCCTCAGCAAGTGAAGTACTATAACTGTTATGCTATCCGAAGACTCTTAGAGGCTGCTTGTGTCATACAACACCTAGGGTCAGTGAGTGTGAAAAAAGTTCAATGAAAGAAAAAGTATCACTCCGTAGATGGTATTAGAACCTAGGACCGACATTTGGAGATTTGTTTTGAGTAAGTTTGTCACCTTCCCCCATGAACCATGGACCTTGCCATTGGTGGGGAGGCTTGCGAGCCTCAGCGATACAGATGGCCGTACCGTAGGTGCAACCACAATGGAGGGGTATCTGTTGAGAGGCCAGACAAACATGTGGTTCCTGAAGAGGGGCAGCAGCCTTTTCAGTAGTTGCAGGGGCAACAGTCTGGATGATTGACTGATCTGGCCTTGTAACATTAACCAAAACGGCCTTGCTGTGCTGGTACTGCGAACGGCTGAAAGCAAGGGGAAACTACAGCCGTAATTTTTCCCGAGGACATGCAGCTTTACTGTATGATTAAATGATGATGGCGTCCTTTTGGGTAAAATATTCCGGAGGTAAAATAGTCCCCCATTCGGATCTCCGGGCGGGGACTACTCAAGAGGACGTCGTTATCAGGAGAAAGAAAACTGGCATTCTACGGATCGGAGCGTGGAATGTCAGATCCCTTAATCGGGCAGGTAGGTTAGAAAATTTAAAAAGGGAAATGGATAGGTTAAAGTTAGATATAGTGGGAATTAGTGAAGTTCGGTGGCAGGAGGAACAAGACTTTTGGTCAGGTGATTACAGGGTTATAAATACAAAATCAAATAGGGGTAATGCAGGAGTAGGTTTAATAATGAATAAAAAAATAGGAGTGCGGGTTAGCTACTACAAACAGCATAGTGAACGCATTATTGTGGCCAAGATAGACACAAAGCCCATGCCTACTACAGTAGTACAAGTTTATATGCCAACTAGCTCTGCAGGTGATGAAGAAATTGATGAAATGTATGATGAGATAAAAGAAATTATTCAGGTAGTGAAGGGAGACGAAAATTTAATAGTCATGGGTGACTGGAATTCGTCAGTAGGAAAAGGGAGAGAAGGAAACATAGTAGGTGAATATGGATTGGGGGGAAGAAATGAAAGAGGAAGCCGCCTTGTAGAATTTTGCACAGAGCATAACTTAATCATAGCTAACACTTGGTTCAAGAATCATAAAAGAAGGTTGTATACCTGGAAGAATCCTGGAGATACTAATAGGTATCAGATAGATTATATAATGGTAAGACAGAGATTTAGGAACCAGGTTTTAAATTGTAAGACATTTCCAGGGGCAGATGTGGATTCTGACCACAATCTATTGGTTATGAACTGCAGATTGAAACTGAAGAAACTGCAAAAAGGTGGGAATTTAAGGAAATGGGACCTGGATAAACTGAAAGGACCAGAGGTTGTAAAGAGTTTCAGGGAGAGCATAAGGGAACAATTGACAGGAATGGGGGAAAGAAATACAGTAGAAGAAGAATGGGTAGCTCTGAGGGATGAAGTAGTGAAGGCAGCAGAGGATCAAGTAGTTAAAAAGACGAGGGCTAATAGAAATCCTTGGGTAACAGAAGAAATATTGAATTTAATTGATGAAAGGAGAAAATATGAAGCAGGCAAAAGGGAATACAAACGTCTCAAAAATGAGATCGACAGAAAGTGCAAAATGGCTAAGCAGGGATGGCTAGAGGACAAATGTAAGGATGTAGAGGCTTGTCTCACTAGGGGTAAGATAGATACTGCCTACAGGAAAATTAAAGAGACCTTTGGAGAGAAGAGAACCACTTGTATGAATATCAAGAGCTCAGATGGCAACCCAGTTCTAAGCAAAGAAGGGAAGGCAGAAAGGTGGAAAGAGTATATAGAGGGTTTATACAAGGGCGATGTACTTGAGGACAATATTATGGAAATGGAAGAGGATGTAGATGAAGATGAAATGGGAGATAAGATACTGCGTGAAGAGTTTGACAGAGCACTGAAAGACCTGAGTCGAAACAAGGCCCCGGGAGTAGACAACATTCCATTAGAACTACTGATGGCCTTGGGAGAGCCAGTCATGACAAAACTCTACCATCTGGTGAGCAAGATGTATGAGACAGGCGAAATACCCACAGACTTCAAGAAGAATATAATAATCCCAATACCAAAGAAAGCAGGTGTTGACAGATGTGAAAATTACCGAACTATCAGTTTAATAAGTCACAGCTGCAAAATACTAACGCGAATTCTTTACAGACGAATGGAAAAACTGGTAGAAGCGGACCTCGGGGAAGATCAGTTTGGATTTCGTAGAAATGTTGGAACACGTGAGGCAATACTAACCTTACGACTTATCTTGGAAGAAAGATTAAGAAAAGGCAAACCTACGTTTCTAGCATTTGTAGACTTAGAGAAAGCTTTTGACAACGTTAACTGGAATACTCTCTTTCAAATTCTGAAGGTGGCAGGGGTAAAATACAGGGAGCGAAAGGCTATTTACAATTTGTACAGAAACCAGATGGCAGTTATAAGAGTCGAGGGGCATGAAAGGGAAGCAGTGGTTGGGAAGGGAGTGAGACAGGGTTGTAGCATCTCCCCGATGCTATTCAATCTGTATATTGAGCAAGCAGTAAAGGAAACAAAACAAAAGTTCGGAGTAGGTATTAAAATCCATGGAGAAGAAATAAAAACTTTGAGGTTCGCCGATGACATTGTAATTCTGTCAGAGACAGCAAAGGACTTGGAAGAGCAGTTGAACGGAATGAACAGTGTCTTGAAAGGAGGATATAAGATGAACATCAACAAAAGCAAAACGAGGATAATGGAATGTAGTCAAATTAAATCAGGTGATGCTGAGGGGATTAGATTAGGAAATGAGACACTTAAAGTAGTAAAGGAGTTTTGCTATTTAGGGAGTAAAATAACTGATGATGGTCGAAGTAGAGAGGATATAAAATTTAGACTGGCAATGGCAAGGAAATCATTTCTGAAGAAGAGAAATTTGTTAACATCGAGTATAGATTTAAGTGTCAGGAAGTCGTTTCTGAAAGTATTTGTATGGAGTGTAGCCATGTATGGAAATGAAACATGGACGATAACCAGTTTGGACAAGAAGAGAATAGAAGCTTTCGAAATGTGGTGCTACAGAAGAATGCTGAAGATAAGGTGGGTAGATCACGTAACTAATGAGGAGGTATTGAATAGGATTGGGGAGAAGAGAAGTTTGTGGCACAACTTGACTAGAAGAAGGGATCGGTTGGTAGGACATGTTTTGAGGCATCAAGGGATCACAAATTTAGCATTGGAGGGCAGCGTGGAGGGTAAAAATCGTAGAGGGAGACCAAGAGATCAATACACTAAGCAGATTCAGAAGGATGTAGGTTGCAGTAGGTACTGGGAGATGAAGAAGCTTGCACAGGATAGAGTAGCATGGAGAACTGCATCAAACCAGTCTCAGGACTGAAGACCACAACAACAACAACAAGTTTGCCACTTCACATTGCCCCACATTTGTGTAGTCCTTCACAGTCAAAGGGTTTCTTAAATTAGTCCTGGAGTGGATTTTTTATTCTTACCCGGTGCTCTGTATATCCACCCTGACCCTAAGGGGATTTTATATTTGTCAATTGCGTTGTTTTAATCCTGACATTTTGGTGATGGAGTATGCCCTTAAAAGCTTATTCCAATAATGCTTCAAAATGTAAGAAACAAGAACAAGAATGATGGGCGAGCTGGGAGCCCTTGCCAACAGGGTGGAGCTCCAAATTGACTGCCAGATTTTGGTATCCTCAACTTACCCTTACAAAAACTTGCCATTAATTTTGCAGTGGAGAGGAAGGATTGGTGTATTGGCAAGATATGTCCCACCTCCACCTGTTTTTCTTGATGTGTTCGCTCTTCTTGTTTCCTCTTAAGACAAGGGGGCTGATTTTATTAATCCCTTCTTCATCACATGTGTGTACCCATACTGACAAGGGAACCTCCCCATCGCACCCCCCTCAGATTTAGTTATAAGTTGGCACAAGTGGATAGGCCTTGAAAAACTAAACACAGATCAATCGAGAAAACACGAAGAAGTTGTGTGGAACTATGAAAAAATAAGCAAAATATACAAACTGAGTAGTCCATGTGCAAGATAGGTAACATCAAGGGTAGTATGAGCTCAGGAGCACCGTGGTTTCGTGGTTAGCGTGAGCAGCTGTGGAGTGAGAGGTCCTTGGTTCAAGTCTTCCCTCAGGAGAAAAGTTTACTTTCTTTATTTTCACAAACTTATGATCTGTCCGTTCGTTCATTGACGTCTCTGTTCACTGTAATAAGTTTAGTGGCTGTGTTTTGTGACCGCACCGCAAAACCTTGCGATTAGTAGACGAAAGGATGTGCCTCTCCAAAGGGAACCGAAAAAATTTGATCGCAAGGTCATAGGTCAACCGATTCCTCCACAGGAAAACAAGTGTGATATATTCTATACGACACTAGTGACGGCATGTGCGTCACATGACAGGAATATGTTGTCGACCCACTTAACTTGTACATTTGGCGAATGGGTAAAAAGATTCTTCTACCTTGCCCGATTTAGGTTTTCTTGTGAATGTGATAATCACTCCCAAAAAAGTGATGAAAATATAAGCGTTTGTCACATAAACTGAAAATAAAATGTTAAACTTTTCACCCGAGGGAAGGCTTGAACCAAGGACCTCTCGTTCCGCAGCTGCTCACGCTAACCACAGGACCACGGCACTCCTGAGCTCACTCTATCCTTGGTGTTGCCTATCTTGCGCATGGACTACTCAGTTTGTATGTTTTGCTTATTTTTTCATAGTTCCACACAACTTCTTCCTGTTTTCTCGATTGATCTGTGTTCAGTTTTTCAAGGCCTATCCACTGTGCCAACTTACAACTAAATCTGAGGGGGGGTGCGATGGGGAGGTTCCCTTGTGAGCATAACTACATATTGACGACCACTGTTCTTCCTCTGCTAGTATCACAAGTGTAATGGCATCGTCTTATTGGAATATTTGATTGTCTTCAGGGCACTGGCACTGCCAGGATCATGCTCCCTTGTCCTCTGGTAAGATAACTGGGCATGATGAAGATGATTCCTTGACGCTTGATAACATTGCTGTGAATGGCAAAATAGAAATCTCACAGTTGATGGTCAGTTCGTCGTCCTCCCAGCAGCTGCAGCTCGGTGTCGCCTCCACCACTGCCGCTAACACTGTATCAGCTAGCTATTGCTTTTCAAAGTACCTGATCTAGGATTATGTTGCAAGGCTGAAAATATTGTGATCTCTGTGGGCCGTCAAAAACCATGTGCCCTTTTCTACTACAGGCAAGCAAACTGCCTTGTTTCCGGTCATGTTGCCTAATGATAGTGTAGGTAGTAACATGCAGCTTGGGCAGACTGAGACATCTTAAAGTATCATTTATGGGTTAGTTCCACACTCCAGAAAAAATATTCTCGCAGATTTTGAAGGAGACATTTCATTTGTAATCTCATTTGAAGAGAGCCTTAACAAGGTGGCCGAGTTGCAGCAAATAGATATTGCACTCTGATATTGGCAAAAAGTAAACAAACAGGTTGAAAGGCACTACTTTTCATCTGCATTTTTAGGGCATACCACTGATGCCGATGTGTTAAGTAGTTTTTAGAAATAAACTTCTGACCTGAATATTACAAACTTCTTCAGCTAACAGTGGATGGCCAACTTGGGCATTCTTAAAGGACTTGCATCTTAATCTGAAGAGTATTCATGGGGACAGTACATCAGCTTTTATTGGTTTGGGATCTTGTGGTCTGAATATAGTTCACCAGAGTTTCAAGAATGCAGACTTAAAACTGGGGTGTTGTATTTTTTCTGAGAGAAATTTATAATGTATTGAAGAAACCACCTGCACAAAGAGCTGATTATAAAAGATTTAATAAGCCCAAAAATCTTCCCTTCCCTAAAAGGTTTTTCTCTGTGTGCTGGCTTGAAAATGAGAATGAGGCCGATCGGGTTGTAAAAATCACCTCCTTTATAAAGATTTACGTGGACAAAGTAAAAGAACTCAACATTAAAATAGATACTTACAACTGGCGAATGATGTTGAAGTATCTTGAAGATCCTGCTGGCTAAAATATCTTTTTTGGCTTTGTTTCAGGGCAGGTCACACCCTTCTTGAGGGAATTCCATTGTAAAACCCTCATGGCACCTTTCCTGTACAAAGCTCCTTGTCTTCTATTCTTGCTAATGTATTGTCCAAAGCAGCTAAGCTTGATGTATTCTCTGCGGCAAAATCGGTATGTAATATAAAACCTGATGATGATGCTAGCCTAATTCCTGCCAAAGAAATTAACTTAGGTCATGCTGTATGGTCTGATCTGAGAAATGTAAAAGTGCCTGTCAAAGATATTTTAACATTCAGGACTGAGTGCATGGACTTTGTGATCAAAATGTGCTCAGACCTCCTCCAAAATTCATCTTTGAAGTATAGCATTTGTAGATACATAACCTTTTGTGATCCAGCTGTGATAAATAGCAACCCAAGAACTAGCAAGAGTATAATCTCAGATGCCTTGCAGACATTCTCTTTACAGATTTAGATGAGTGCTAAGGACTGTGATGAAGTTGAGAAAGAATCCGTGTAACTTCTCGGTAAGCTAGAATATTTGGATCTCTGGGCAAGCTACAAGGGAGGAGAGAGAGAATCGATCACTTTTGGGGAGAGATACTGGATGGTGGTACCACCTGTCACCATTTGTATAGTTTTCCTCAAAAGCTTCTCATTCTGACCCATGGTGAAGCCTCCATAGACCAAGGTTTTTCCATTAATAAAGAGTATATGACAGACAACCAAGAAAGCAAGATGTTGGTAGCCATATGTTGAGTATATGATGGCCTGAAATTGGCTGACAGTGTCTTCAAGAATGAAACAAGAAAATGATTCACGACTATTGCAGTGCGTGAGATTAGTATGGTGAGGCTCTAAAGCAGGAACAATGTGAAGGGAATGACGCAGCCATGAGAAATACATGGAAGAGGTCCATCGTCCAGCAAGTTAATGAACTGAAAGCCAAAAAGTCTTAGATACTAGCCAAGATGGCCACAGAACTGAGTGGAATTGATGAAGAGATTGCTTCTCTCACAAGGAGTTTTGACTGGTTTTCATTGATTGATTTTCATTGTTTGTCTGACTTTTTAGTGTTTAACAAAACACTGAGAATTATTTGGAAGAGAAAATGTCACCATATATATACCCCAGTGCTGCCATGTTACTTTTGAAATTTAAATGTTATCTCATACAATATATTCCTTTTATGTTTCTTGTCCAATCTGATGCATTATATCGCCTGGAAAGTTCATAGATCCTGTATGGGAGAAGGAGTAAAAACATGCTCTTAATTCAAAGTTTGTGTGGACTCATTAATAAACACATAAATCTTTTACCTAAAAATGGCACATTTTTATGCAACTTGCCTGTAAAGAAGGCAATAACTTGTTCATTCAAGATTAGAGGTAAAAACATGTTCAGAAATACAGAAGTCCTTATATTTTTTTGTGAACTTATCTGTTTAATTACCCTTCAGGTGTCAAAATTTGTCAGGGAAAAATGCTACAACTGAGTCTGGAAATCAGGGAATTTCATTTTGGGGAACTTGTGGTAACCGATTTTTCCAGATATGAAATCTGGCTTGGTAAAGTGATGTATTACTTTAGTCACAAATAAATAAATGATGATGTAACCATTGAAATAAAAAGAAAAACTGTCAGTTTGCCAGGAAGAAAATGATGGATGTACCTGTTACCAGTGTGTGATTGTTGAAATCTGTGGGGACTGATGACCACAGATGTTAAGTCCCATAGTGCTCAGAGCCATTTGAACCATTGAAATCTGTGATATGTAGCACTTAAGAAACCAACTGGGAGTTTACTTGCTTAAATTCAGATGGTCTTTCAAACCATATGGTTAGTCTCAAAGGCCATACTATCATTACAACAGTAATCCAGTGTACTAACCAAAAAGTTATGTGCACATACATATGCCCAAATTAGCAAATGATGCCAATTGTAAATATGTTCATATGTGTGTGCACTATTACAAGGGCCACTGATGCCCATGGAGTTTTCTGTAACATTTCATTTACATTATGCTATAACATATGATATTTTAATGCTAGATTTATGTGCTTGTGCTCTTGAGAACAACAGAAAAGTTGAAAGTCACTAATCGTTTCAACCAAATTAACAACATCAATGAGGGGAAAAGTTTCTTTTAACTAATTTTGATTGATGTTTTGGTAATACAGAGGCTTGTGAGCAGTTCTCATCTGAATGTGAAAGACTATGCACTTATTGTGTTCACCTATTTTTGTGTAGTCTCTTTTTGGGGCAAAGCACTTTTTGAAATGTTTTCCACAAGTAGATTTCATTAATGGAAAGTGATTTTGGAAAGTCTGCAAAATACTCACCGCTATCACAACCTTCCCATTGTGATTGGAGCATTTTACTGCCAAAGATATTAAATGTGGGAAACAGGTGGCAGTCAGAAAGTGACAAATCTTTCTGGTCCAACTCTTTACTCACGAGCAAAGTATCTTTTCAAGTAGGTGTGTTGCCCTATAGAAATGATTTCTTTTTCTTTTCCTCTAGGTCTCAACTCATGACTTTTTTTCCATCCAGTATGTCCAGCAGACCTGTGCTAGTTATTGTTGTACCCATTCGAGATTATCAATAAGCAGAATCCCTTTTGCATCCCACAAAACATTGGCTATAACCAATCTGGCAGATGACATTAGCTCCACCTTTTCTGCTACAGAACTGCTGATTTCAGCCCACTGCACTGATTACTGTTCCATTTATGGAATGAAAACCTGTGCCTCGTACATGCTAAAAAATTGTGCACCATCAATTGTGTTTCTTTGTAAAACTATTTTTGAAAAGTGCTAATAAAATTATTTTCTCATTTGCCTTTGATGAGAATTTAACAGTGTGAATGGGCTGTTGTTGCAGTTTTGGACCACAGATCAAATTTCATTGGCTGTAAACTGTGCAAAATATTGAATTTAACAATTCCTCATTAACTTTTAACAACTTTGAATTAGTTATCATTGGCTGTAAACCATTCAAAATATTGACTTTAATGTCAGTTCATTAATCCAGTGTATCCATTTGAAGAAAGCACTGACCACACAACAAAATGATATTTTTAAAAACCATGTAAGCAGAATTATATTCCAGGCAAGAGGACACATCATTTGCATTATTGTGTAACATGTAACAGCTTGACAAAAATAAAGTTGCAATAATATTAATGCAATTTCTGTAAAGTGCAAGCACCACTCACACATTTAGACTTCAGGCCTATTCTGACTGACTGAGTGCTGCCTACAAGGCAGTATGAGGAATGATCTATGATTGTGGAATGTATGATCAACATGTCACTGATTCTTCCTGCTGTTATTGCCAGTAGATGAATCTTAATGGTGCCACTGCTTCTTTATTCATTTTCTGTATCAGAACATTTCACCTCTCCCTGTAAAAATTTTACCTCGTCATTCTCATTTATAATTGGATAACCATTACCCTGATATATTGATTTAGGATTTGTGTGTGTGTCCTTTTTTTTTTCTTCTCTAACATGACACTGCCATTTAGTCTGTTTCAGAAGAGAGAGATAATCAACAAATTGCAGAGGCCGGGACTCCTGTTCAACAACAAGACAAAATGTCTCTCAGTACAGTGGAAATGACAAATGAAAATGAGGCTGACACTACTCCAGAGACTGGATCAAATGAGAGGTAATTCTCAAGTGCTGTGGTTATTTATCTTGTATAAACATTGTTTCTTGTTCCTATTCTTTTCCATTTCATTAGTTTATTTATAGTCATTTAGTTTATTGTTTTTCTTATAATCAGTGGAGAAAAAGCTGCAAGGAACTCGTATTTTATAAGATTATTCTGCTTAGACAGTGGAGCAGAGCTATTGCCATTCTCGTAATTTATGCTTGTGTAGCGTTTCATCTCATGTAGTGGAATAAGTGGCAACCCTAACAGATCCAGTTATTGGAAAGATGGGTCCCAGACTGAGCTTTACCCCCTGTGCTATTGGAATTTGACAAAATCAGTTATTTGTGACTCTTTAGAATAAGTAAAAGCAACATAATGTAGAATAAGTAAATGCAACATAATGTAAGTGTGAAAATTAAAAAAATGAAGTGCTTCATGTGTCTTTCGTCAGTATGGCACTAACATACTTGCACATTTTTGTGGTTATTGTGGATTCTAAGCAGGAAGAAAGACAAACATACACACCTGTTATGTATGGAAAAAATCTTGTACATGGTTCTTGCTGCTCAGTCCTGAGAACTGTATATTTTCATTGATAAAACAGAAATGTATGGAATACATGAGAGTGAATCCTGTCATCTAGCACGAATAATGTTGCTATAATTTTCAGCAGCGTGAAATATGACATGTTCTGAGAGAAGTGCCACATCTAATGCAGAAAATGCTCTTGGATTTATCAGGTAATATTCTACAATAATTTGGAGGACTTCTAATCATTGTACTGTACTACTGCTGTTGAAGAATCATATCATAAAATAACAGGTAAAAATATTTGAGATATACCTTACTAGAATGAAATGATGGACAGGTAACTCAGGAATTAGGGAACGGTAAATTGCAAATTGATGATGTGCTTCCAGGTGTTCTGCTGAGTTGTTGTTTCCAGTTTATGCACAGTATTTCAATGACCTACCCACCTGCCTTCTTCATGTGCTTTGAGTTTTGCTGTTATGTGTACTCATTGCCTTGACTCCATCCAGACTGTGAAGTATTGTTGATCTCTCACTACTATTTATAGCCGAGTTCAACTTCTGACACCCACTATGCCCTTTGATGGATTTTTGTTTTTCAGAACTCTCACTGAGTTTCCATGAAATGCAAATTCTTTCACTGTTTTCTGACTAAGGTGGATTTGATGGCCAGCAAAATTTCAATAAATCGAGTGTTAGACCCAAGCAATATTTCAGTGGAAACAGGTTCCTTTGTTTTTCTGACATCTTTATTTTGATAGACTCCTTAATTATGCTGTCCCAGAATCTAGGTATTTGCAACACAACACTGCTCTCATTGTGTTTCATTTCCTAAATAAATTTTGAGATGAACAAGTTGTACCTAATTTGCTAAAATCAAACATCACATTATCATGCCATTGCCAAATAGGGTTATGCACTGTGTAACCCAGGATCTTGTATGAGAGAGAATTTGCAACACCCAAAGAATGCTAGACATCACTTCAAAAGAACTTCTTCATCTCTATCTTTACATGTTGAATTAAACTCTTCGAAGATTCTATGGCTGGGTTGACAATATGACATGGTCAAGCAGAATCAACGTAGCTGAAAATGTCTGCATGCCAGGAAGTGAAAGTCACAAAAAGCCAAGACAAAATGCAGGCAGCTGTGCTATAGTTAATCTCACTGACAAACATTTGGCCAAAGATACAGTGAAGATTCATGCTAAAGGGCTAAATATTGCACCCACTCCAAAAGTGCTATCAATAGCATATTACGTCAGCTCTGTGGAGCTTCTTGTAGTTCACTCCCACCAAAAGTAGCACAAGAGGTTTCCTGCAAAATCTGGAGAGTGCTCACCAAGGCAACAATGCTAAGATCAAACATCTCCTAGGGAGAACAAGTAGCATTAACAAATCTGTGGGAGAACAAGGAAACTATAGTTCTGCCAGAATGACAAGGGCAATACTATGGTCCTAAGGTCATGTATGGACTACAATAAGAAGGTTTTCAATCCCCTGAATGACATTGTATATACATATATCTAAAAACAAAGATGATGTGACTTACCAAACGAAAGCGCTGGCACCTCAATAGACACACAAACAAACACAAACATACACACAAAATTCAAGCTTTCGCAACAAACTGTTGCCTCATCAGGAAAGAGGGAAGGAGAGGGAAAGACAAAAGGATGTGTGTTTTAAGGGAGAGGGTAAGGAGTCATTCCAATCCCGGGAGCGGAAAGACTTACCTTAGGGGTAAAAAAGGACGGGTATACACTCACGCACACACACACATATCCATCCACACATATACAGAAACAAGCAGACATATTTGTTTCTGTATATGTGTGGATGGATATGTGTGTGTGTGCAAGTGTATACCCGTCCTTTTTTCCCCCTAAGGTAAGTCTTTCCGCTCCCGGGATTGGAATGACTCCTTACCCTCTCCCTTAAAACCCACATCCTTTCGTCTTTCCCTCTCCTTCCCTCTTTCCTGATGAGGCAACAGTTTGTTGCGAAAGCTTGAATTTTGTGTGTGTGTTTGTGTTTGTTTGTGTGTCTATCGACCTGCCAGCGCTTTCGTTCGGTAAGTCACATCATCCTTGTTTCTAGATATATTTTTTCCCACGTGGAATGTTTCCTTCTATTATATTCATAACATTGTATATACAGATAGATAGCAGTCAATCTTGTAAATAAAATCAAGAAGATTATACTGACTCTTCTTAATCAATATAGCTTGCCATGTAACATCATTAAGGATCTCAAAACAGGAACAGCAGTGCCATTGCAACTATAAGGCATTCCTAAGGTACACAACAAAGGAATTCTTTTAAGACTCATTGTTAGTATTCTTGACACACATACATACGAGCTGACAAAATACCTGGAATGCATTGTCAGCAAATAAGTGCGAAAGTGCAAACAAGCCATCCACAACTCCACTGACTTTGTACACCACCTCAGTCAAGTGCAGCTCCAGGATACATGTTCAGTTTCAATGTAGTCTCCCTCCTTATGAGTGTTACACTTTCTGATTCCTTGGAACTAATCACAGAAATTTTTGACAGTTGTTTCACAGAACTTTTTACATCTACCTATTTCCTGTTCAACAGGAAAATATTATAAACAGATTGATGGCATGGCAATGGGTATTCCATTATCAGCTGAAGTGATGAACCTGTACATGAAGCTAAGGCACTAGAAAATGCCAACTTGAAACCAATGTGTTTATGTCCGTATGTGGACAACACGATTGTGTTGTCACCATGTGGAGTGGAAAAGCTTCAAGAGTTGCTGGAACATTCAAATCCATCCATGGTAATATAACATTGATGATGGCATTTGAAAAATAATGCTACCTATCTTTCCTCAATGACTAAGTTAAGAGAAGAATGGGCTGATTCCTGGGTCACACTGTATGTAGAAAACATACACACACTGACCTCTATCTCCATGTCTTGAGGCATCATCATAGAGGCATCATCATCCATCACAAAGAAATTCAGCACTGAAGGCTCTGATCTCTAGAGGTCAAACAAAGAGAGCATTGCAAAAGAATTGCGGCACTTACGAATAGTGTTCCAAAAGAATGGGTACTGAGATCATCAAACTGAATGGGTGATGCAGTCTAAAATCAAGAACGCCTGAGAAAGAGGTTGAGGCTGAAACTGAGGGAAAAAAAGCCAAAAATTACTTATCTACCTTTCGCTGGCTCAATACCTGAAAAGTTCGGTAGACTCCTATGGAAACAAGGCATCCAGCGTATTTCACTCCCTTCACCTAAGCTAAAAAGTATGCTTTGTAATGTTAAAGGTGATCAAAGTATATGAAAGCTGGGTGTGTATCACATTCCATGCAAATGTCTTACGGAGAGACAGATT
This sequence comes from Schistocerca nitens, assembly GCF_023898315.1. Lineage (NCBI taxonomy): Eukaryota > Metazoa > Arthropoda > Insecta > Orthoptera > Acrididae > Schistocerca > Schistocerca nitens. The sequence goes on along the minus strand of NC_064614.1, from coordinate 657,926,563 downwards.
GTCAGAACAGTCAGGATCAAATCTGCAATGCTTGGATACAGTATAACTAGTATGCTGCTTGAACCATACCAGGTCAGGTTGAAGGAAGACATGGAAGCAATTCAGAGGCAGGCTGCTAGATTTGTTACCGGTAGGTTTAAACAACACGTAAGTGTTATGGAGATGCCTCGGGAACCCAAATGGGAATCCCTGGAGGGAAGGCAACATTCTTTTCAAGAAACACCAGTGAGAAGATTTAGGGAACCAGTATTTGAAGCTAACTGCCAAATGATTCTACTGCCGCCAATATACATTGTGTATGTGAGGACCACGAAGATAAGATATGAGAAATTAGGGCTCATATGGAGGCATACAGATAGTCTTTTTTGCCTTGATCTGTTTTTGAATGGAACAATAGTGGAAATGACAAAGTAGTGGTACAGCGTACCCTCTGCCACGCACCATACGGTGGCTTGTGGAGTATCCAACCAAGTGCCGGCCGCGGTGGTCTCGCGGTTCTAGGCGCGCAGTCCGGAACCGTGGGACTGCTACGGTCGCAGGTTCGAATCCTGCCTCGGGCATGGATGTGTGTGATGTCCTTAGGTTAGTTAGGTTTAAGTAGTTCTAAGTTCTAGGGGACTGATAACCACAGCAGTTGAGTCTCATAGTGCTCAGAGCCATATCCAACCAAGTAAACCATCTGTCATAGAGCATGCCTCAAATATAATCATGAAATGAAGTACAATGGGACCAGTATCAAGGTGCAGATGGCTACTCTCTGGAACAGCATAATTAAAGATTTTATTGAAAGAAAGACATCAGGAAACCTAATAAACAGGGGTGGTGGTTTCAATTTAAATAATGCTTGGGGTCCAGCACTCAATTTATTAAAATCTTGCTGACCTTCTCATTCACCAGTGTAGGAACACAATGAGAGGAATTGAATTTCATGGAATATCAGTATGAGCTGAAATACAAAGGACCACCCAAGGGCATAGTGGGTGCCGGGAGTTGAACTCTGCTGTAAATAGCAATATGAGACCAACAATAGTTCACAGTCTGGTCGGAGTCAAGGCAGTAAGTGCACTTAATAGCAAAACTTGCTGCACCTGAATAAGATGGCTGGGTCGGTCATTGAAATATTGTGCATACAATAGAAACAGCAACTCGGCAGAATACACAGAAGCTCACTATTTATCAACTGTCCCATGAAAGAGATCCAAATTGCAAGATGGTCATAAATGATTATTTCAGATGGTGCGAAGTCTTCCAAGAGCAATGCATGTGAGGCACATGATTGTGTTTCATAATATACATTTGCCTGCAACAATGATGTTAGTGGCACTACCGAGGGAAACGAGGCACAATCATCTCTGATGAGTCCGTAGTGGGATTTACCACCATTTACAGTTCAAGGGTGGTTGTGAAAGATGGAGCATTGTTCTTTGTAGGACCACAGAATGAACAAACAGAGAAATGTTTCAGAACAAGCATAATCATAGTTGGAACAAAATTTTGAGAAATTAGATTGTTCAAACAACATATAGTTAGCCAAGGTTTTCAACAAAGAATTTTTCACAGAAAAATGTCTGAGGAAATCATGTAGGGGAAGATTCATCAATAAGCGCTTGTCTACTTGCAAGTGAAATGCAAATGTCAAAGAATTCTGTGCCGAGAGTACTGGTGGATTAGTAGTTATGTTTCATAAACATTGTGTACAGCTGATGAGGTCAAATAATTGTGAATTCACTTCTCTCAATGGATTGTGTTGAAATGGATGCATTGAGACTGATATTTCTCACTCTGAACAGTAACTACACACTTTAATTGTTAACTCACCATTTATAAGTTAAATACCTGTTGATTTTCTGGTCTCGTCTGACACTGTTATGATAATTCTGATGTGGTCTCCCTTTATATCAATATTTTCATGTATCTATCATGTATTAAACATATTCTTAATTGGTTTTCATTGATGTCATGCTTAAATTTTGATTACCACAGTGTACATCACTTTCAACAGTTACCTTGCATTAAAGAGCCCATTTAACGATAAAATAATAGGATATTCTCTTGAGTTAACTTTTTCACTTATTTAAACAAGTCAGCCATTCATAAAAGTCTGTAGATAATCATCCAGTGTGTTGATTTGTTTTTATTTATGTTGTCTTACTGACCATGTAAACTATTGGGTAAACCTTGTAATTCAGTTACCAATCCAAATTATTAAAATTTGGTGCTGATAAGTGATATCAGTTATTAAGAAAACTGTTTAAACAATGGGCATACACCAAGTAATTGGAAAATCAGTTATAATACAATGACACACAAGAAAAGAAAAAAATTATGGTTGCAAAACATACAGGAGTATAAAAGTTACCATAAATATCCTCAGTAGACTTTATGGAAAAAATATTGAACATTTCTTAGAACAAGGATACAAAGGAATATGTATATAATTTCTTAGACATCCCTGGCGATTCATTATTATCATCTCGTCGAATGAGGTGTACTGCTGGTATTCAACATCTTTCCAACACAATATTTTGAGATTGTAACTCGGTGTCTTCATTAGGTGTTTCCTAAGACTGGTTGCTTTACTGCAAGGTCCCATATTTACGCCTGAGTGTGCCGAGTGTTCATTATGATGTTCGCACATACTGCAGCCGTTGCTTGTGATGGTATCCATCTTCATGTGTTCCTTATTCTGTGTATGTCCATTGTGGCTGTCATCTGCAGTGATGGCCAGTGCATGGGATTACAAATTAGGTCTGTGCCTACCAGATGCATTCCTAGCACTATCACGACACTCTAGATGTTTCTTATGCTGTTTGTAATGGCTGCAGCTTTCTCTCGTGGCCATGTCATCCTCCTTGTGTTCAGAATTTGGTATGCATGTGTGAGGTGCACTTCCTGCGGCATCTTTCTGCTGTTGATGTTTCATATTATGTCCACACACCTTGCAGCAATCTCTTGTGGTGGTAGCCACCATCTGGTGTTCCATGTTGTGTCTACTCCCAGGTTGCGCAGTGCTTGGAGTTTCAGGTGTTGATGTTCCCTATCGTGTCTGTGATTGCTGTGGCTGTCTCCCTAAGAGGTAGTTCCTGCCTGGTGCTCCATTGGAGGTCTGATCCTGTTAATTATGCCTCGGTCATCTGAGGTTCATTACCAGAGAATGGAACTTTTTTTCCACAGTTTCTATATAGTTCGAAAGCTATATTCCTTTGCCATACTGAGTTGGTATCCTACTTCACAGCTGATCAGGTTCTCTGGCATCTTGATTTCAATAGATTCATTGATAGCACTATCCAAGAATAAGGGGTTTGAGCCATGATCCTGGTTTCATCATAATTCATGGGGTGTTCAAGTTCCAGGCAATGAGACACACAGGGCGCAAACGAGAGCCATGCTGCCCAGAACTAACATCTCAGAAAAAGGGAGGATGGTCCTGATGAGTTTGTGGGAAGATGAAAATTTAGTGGTGTTACTGGTGGATAAGAGAAATTCCAGAAGACTGACTATGACCAGAGTATCTGTCAACTTTCAGTGGACCCTGCTTACATTCTATTAGAGAACAGAAAACCAAGTCTCTTTTTAAGGGGACAGGATGTACTGACAAAGTTGTCAAGCATATCGAGATATTTGCTTCCTGTAACAGTGCTCTTGGCAAAGAAAAAAAAAAAGACCATACACCTTTTCCCATGAAACTGCACGAAACACATTAAATTTTGGAGAGTCCCACTCATGTTGTACAACTTCATGTGGTTGTTCCATACCTCATATTCTCACATTATGACGGTTCACCTTTCCATTTAAATGGATGTTGCTTCATCATTAAACATTAAGTGTGGAAGAAAACTGTCATCCTCCATCTTGCGAAGAACAAAATTACAGAACTTCACACGTTGTTGTTTGTTACCTTTATGAAAAGCTTGCAGTAACTGAATTTTGTATGGTTTCATGTGTAAACGTCGACACAACACACAGCAGATGGACATTGGGGGCATGTTGAGCTGTCGAGCTGCATGGTGAATGGATTTCTGCAGACTCCTTGTGAAATTACAGCAGATGCATTTGACATCTGCATCAGACACTCAAGGACGGCCCAGTGATGTGCCTTTACACAAACAATCTGTTTCTCAGAATACTTCATGCCATCATCTAATGCTATATGCTGTAGGAGGATCCAAACCATACCGAGTGCAAAAGTCAGTGAACCGTTATTACTGACCCGCACTGTGCAAAATGTAGAACACAAAATGCTTTCTGTTGTTCCAACACCATTTTTACTAGAACTGAAGTGGGCACATGCTGCTGTATACCTAGTGGGAACCATGTAAAACTCAAGAGTTTTCTCTTCCCAACAGCAAGTAGTTCATGCACATATATCAAATAACGTAATAGTTATGACTTTTTTTTAAAAAAATTGGATGATTCTTTTTGATACACCCAGTATTTTAACATCAACTTAGTTCCTATGTGGAGGCCAATTCTGTGAACAGACTGGAGGAGTGGCAGTGCACAGCTCCTTATTTCTGATAATGGCAAATTTGGTTATGGAGAAATTCTAGGATGAGGCCCTTACAACTTCTGCCTACCAGCTGAAGTGTTTCTTCAGATATGGTGATGGGAGGTTCGTCATCTAGCCACACAACCAGAAAAGACTGGATGATCATTTGAACCATCTGAACTTAAGAAATCCTAACATTAAGTTCATTAAACTAGAGAATTGCGGTCATCTCCAGTACTTGAATGTTCTGGTGAAGAGGAAAGCAGATGCCACATTCAGCCGCAGTGTGTACGGGAAAGCAACACACACTGACATACATCGACATGCCGACAGCTGCCACCACTCACCACAGAAGAACTGGGTGCTCAGAACACTTGTACGTGTATCCTATACACTCTACAACCCATACAGCGTAACAGTGGAGTTGGACCATCTACAATAAGTGTTCACAAATAGTGGATATTCAACCAGGTGCATCCACAAAGCATTACATCCCACCAGACTATCTGATACAACAGAACAGAAATAACAAGAAGAGACCAGAAAAATAGCATTTATACTGTATGCAGTGTGTATTTCTCCTAAGATCAGCAGAATCCTGAAAAAACACAAAATCAAAAGTAGGTTCTGCCTACCCAGCAAAGATCAGGCCCCTCCTTGGAACAGTCAAGGATGACCCGGGATTAAGCAAACCTGGTGTTTACCATATACCTTATGAATGTGATGTGCCTTACATTGGTCAAACCACCAGAAGAGTGGACAAAAGCTGTAAAAAACACCAGAAATATACCAGGATACAAGAAGCCACTAAATCAGCTATAGCAGAACATTGCCTGGAAGTTGAACACCCCATGAATTGTGACAAAACCAGGGACTTGGCTCAAATTCATAGATTCTGTGGTATTGTCATCAATTAATCTATTGAAATCAAGTTGGCATTGAACCCGATGAACTGTGAAGTGGGATACCAGCTCAATATGGAATGGACTCTGGCCTTGGAACCACTACAGAAACACTGAAAACAAGTTCTATTCTTTGGTAATGAACCTCAGACAATTGGGGATGTAATTAACAGGATTAGACCTCATATGGTGTTCAGGCAGTAATTACCTTATTAGGAGGCAGTGGCCTAGTCATGGACAAGATAGGGAACATCATCAGCCACCTGAAAAATCAGGCACTGCACAACCTTGGGCCAGACTCATGGAACAGCAGATGGTGGCTATTGCCACAAGAAATTGCTGCAACATCCACAGACATAATATGCAACTACTACAGCAGCCTGATGCCACTGGAATTGCACCTCTCGTGTTCATATGAAATTCAGAACACCAGGAGGATGACATGCACACAAACAGCATAAGGAACATCTACAGTGCCATGATAGTGCTAGGAACACACCTGATGTGTGCGGACCTTATATGGAATGCCATGGGATAGCCACTACTGTGGAAAACAGCTACAACTGGTGTGAATGAAAGAATGAATGCCTGCATATGGATACCACCACAAGAAATAGCCACAGCAGACATAGATGGTGCAGTGAACACCAGACATGCCAAGGCATAACTATAGGACACAGTTAGCAAAGCAACCAGTGTCTGGAAACACCTGATGAAGACACCAAGTTATGAGCTTGTATTATTGGGTTGGGAAAACACAGATCACTGGCAGTACACCCAGTTCTATTCGTTGACAATGAATTGCTGAGAAAGTCTAAGAAATTATTTTGCAAAACTGGATGAGTAGGAAGTGTGCCTGAAGCCGAAGCTAATGGGCAAGCTACGTCAGGGCAGAGGATGATGAGTTCTCTCAACTTCCTATTCAGATGCAGAGAAGATCACGTGGTGCCTGTGTTTGCCAAAGTTAAACATAATATCACATCTAAGGTAGCTAAAAGGGTCAACCATCCTGTCAGAATTGCTATGGTAAGGAGCGCATCGGTGACATGCAGCAAAGATTGGACATCACCTCCAGGGAGCTGCCCTCAGGGGCTCAGCATTTGTTTCTGGGTGTGGGCTTTGTGACTCTGGGGTGTCTGAGATGGGGACTGATTTCCCTAGCTTCTCATGGGTCCAAGATGGAATCCTCAAAATCTCCTTCTCCTCTTCATCCTCCCAGCATGATGTGTGTACTACCTGTGTGTACTACACCCTCTCATCCAGATGAATGACGGAGACAACTCGCATCTAGTAAAGGGGCTTTAGGTGTCATAAACCAGAATGTTTCTGTTGTGATCAAGAGGAAGGAGGTAACATTTGAAAAACTAACCCTCTTCTATATCCATAAAGTCTTAGAAGGCCTTGTTAGTACCTTAAAGCCCATAAAGCGATTGCAAAATGGTTCCTTACTGACCAAGACTGACAGGGCAAAGCACGCGGGACTACTTGGGAAGTCACAAAAATAGGTTGACTATGACATAATTGTTGAGTTGCATAACTCCCTTAACTTATATAAGGGAGTGTCATATGCCGTGACATTATGGATGTGGAGATTGCAGAACTGAAACAAGAGTGGGCATCACGGGATAGTGGAAGTGGAGTAGGGGATGCAAAGAATAATAGAGAAACTGAGAAGACTGCCACGTTCATTGTGACCTTCAATTCTCCAACACTGCGTGAAAACATCATGGCAGGATTCCTCTGACATGGGATCAGCCTTATGTACCTAACCCTACGCATTGCTACAAATGCCAGCATTTTGGCCATACCACACTGACATGTGGAGGTGAAGTGACCTGTGTGGAAGTGTGGAAAGGCAGCCCATGAAGCTGGGACTGACTGCCCATCTCCAGCTGTCTGCGTTAACTGTTCTGGGAGCCATCCAATTTGGAGCAAAGACTGTCCTGTTTTTGCTGAGGATTGCAGAATTACACAGAAGCCAAAAAAGAGTACAAGGTGACGAAACCCGTGTCTTTGCCAAATCTTGTTCTTCCATGGTGCAGAAACATGTTCCCATGGTCAAGTCTCCGACACAAACGACATCCACCATCCCACTTTCCACCACCAGAACCTGTAGTTGCACCTGTACATGACACAGAAAAGTTAGTAAAGACATGGCGACCCTGGCAGCTACACCAGTAGACACAAGAAATATTTTTCGATCGAGTATCCCAAAAGCACACTGAAAGCAGAGTGCCTCTCAATGCCTCCTTTCTCTCATCCTCAAGAAGGGAAAGGGAGCCGGGAAAGGGTCTCAGCATTTGGATCAAAAGGTGTCCCAGGCACCATCAGACATCATTCTGGCACGTCTGACTGATGATGATGATGACGACATCGTGAATTTTGATACCTTGTCATTGGATCCAGCAGCCCATCCATTCCCCTGCCCCTCTGCTCTACAGCATCACCCTGATGTAAGGATAGGGGTAAATCAAAACCACACTGCTGAGTTGGCTCCCGTACTCCTGTGGAATATGAATGGATACAGGACTCATCTGGAGGAACTGCGACTCCTTGTGCAGCACAGACCTAAAGCCTCTGTCTCCAAGAGACTAATTTTAAACAGACAGACACACCTGTACTTGGAGGCTACCACCTTTACAGGAAAGACGACCTTTTTTGGTGACAGTTGGTATGATGAGTTGTCCTGCAATCAGGGACAGGAGAGCGGCAATGCACAGATTAAATCAGTACCCTGTAGATGTGAATCTTGCAAACTTCCAGATGGCATGGGCAAAGGCAAGGAGAATAATTTGGAAGAGTAAGCAGAGGTCTCGGCAAGAATTCCTGAATACCATCAGCAGGTCCACATCCACAAGTAAAGTATGGTAGGCCATCAGAAGGATCCCGAAGCGCAACTCATGACCACCAATGTCAGTTGTATGAGAGTAGGCGTCACTCCTAATGTCAGTGAGAAACATTGTGCAGACAAGGGCTGAATCATACAAGTCCGTTATGGCTGTTTGTAGCCAAGATCCAGCTTTTTTCCACTATTGGGAGACACAGAAGAAGGCTGTTTTTTATTTCCATTCCACCAACATAGAGAAATATAACCAGATTTTCTCTCTGTGGGAGTTGGATTCTGTATTTTCAGGGGCTCGTAGTACTGTACCCAGACACTATCTTATAATCTACAGCATGTTGCAACAGTTGGACCCATGGTTGAATGATCTCATTAAAGAAATCTTGGTGACAGTGGCCTTTCCCATCTCATGGAAAGAATCTATTTTAATCCCAATTTTAAAATCAGGGAAGGAATCGGATGAAACCCAAAAGTTATAGAATTAGCCTGACAAACTGCATAGGTAAAACACTGGATATATAAACAAAATCTACTCACCAAGCGGCATCAGAACACACACATAAAAGAGGGTTGTAATGAGGCAAGTTTTTGGAGCCAGTTGCTCCTCCTTCAGACAGAAGGGTTGGAGGGAAAGGAAGAGGGGTGAAGGAAAAGGACTGGAGAGGTCAATGAAGGGGTAGATTTCGGGAAAGACCCAGAACAGCAGGTCAGGGAAGACCTACTGAATGGGATGAGAAGGAAAGAGTGATTGTTGTGGAGTGCACCAGACAAGATTTGAAAACCTGAGAGCTTAAAGGTGGAAGACAGGGTAATAAGCAAGACAGAGATTACCGCTTAAACATCATTCATGAGTTAATAAGAGTGAAAAGCTAAGTGCGTTCTATGAAACAGAGGTTGGGGGGGGGGGGGGGGTGAAAAATAGATGGGTAAGGCAATGAAAGATGTAGAAAACTAAAATGGAGTGAAGAAGTAGGTACTGTGAAGAAATGTTGAGATGGAAGAAATTGACTTAAATTAAGGCAGGTGGGTGGTAAGAACCAAGGACATGTTGTGGCACTAGTTCACAACTGCAGAGTTCTGAGATACTGGTGTCTGGAGGAAGAATCCAGATGGCGCATGTGGTGAAACAGGCACCGAGGTCACGATTGTCATGTTGTAGAGCATGCTCTGCAACAGGAAATTGTGTGTTGCCAGTATACACACTCTGCTCATTCACCTTAATTGATAATTTGGCAGTAGTCATGCCGATTTGAAAGACCGAATAGTGTTTGCATAACAGCTAGTATATGACATGTCATTTCACAGCTGGCTCTCCCTTTGATAGCAAAGAGCCACCTGTGAAATGACATGTGTCACATACCAGCTGTGATGTAAACATTGTTCAGCCTTTACATCAGCATGACTACCACCCAGTTGTCAGTCAGGATGAATGGGCATAGGCAGAGGTTGTATACCAGCAACACATAATATCCTGTTGCAGAGCATGCTCTACAACATGACAATCGTGACCTCAGTACCTGTTTCACCACACGCGCCATTTGGATTCTTCCTCCCGACACCAGCATCTCAGAACTATGCCGTTGGGAACTAGCGCCACAACATGCCCTTGATTCTTGTCACCTACCTGGCCTTAATTTATGTTAATTTCTTTCGTCTCAACATTTCTTTGCAGTAATTACTTCTTCACTCCGTTTTAGTATTCTACATCTTTCATTGTCTTATGCATCCATTTTTTACCACCCTGCCCCCCACCTCAGTTATGTACAATGCACTTAGCTTTTCACTCTCATTAACTCAGGAATGATGTTTAAGCAGTAATCTCTGTCTTGTATATTACCCTGTCTTCCAGCTTTAAGCTCTCAGGTTTTCAAATCCCGTCTGATGCAGTCCCCAACAATCAGTCTTTTCATCTCATCGCGTGCGGCAACTCTCTCCTGACCCGCAGTTCTGGGTGATTTTATTGAAATCTACCCCTTTTCCTAGACCGCTCCAGTCCTTTTCTTTCACCCCTATTCCTTTCTTTCAACACTTCTGCCTAAGAAGGAGCCACTGGCTCCGAAAGCTTGCCTAACTACAACCCTCTTTTATGCGTGTGTTCTTCTGCCACTTGTTGAGTAGATTTTTTTATCCATCCAATTAAATTATTTTGTCAAAAATCTATTGTTTTCGTTGTTATACAGGAAAGACACTGTCACATTTGGTGAAATGGCACCTTGTATGGCTTCTCGATACCAGATCCCTAGTAAATCATTCCCAGTGTGGTTTCAGGAGGTATCACTCCTCACTCGATAATCTGACACTGCTCAGAAGCAGCAGTTCAGCAAGCTTTCCTCCATAAGCAACACCTTATCAGTATCTTCTTCAATTTGGAAAAGGCCTATGATACTGCCTGGAGCCATTAATGTTTTGTTGCAACTCTATCAGTGGAGGTCCATCCACCTTCCTACTGTCCTTCCTCTTGTACAGATATTTTAAATACAAGATTAGGAATGTCATGTCTGACCATTTTAATCAGGAGAATGGTGTCCCTCAATGGAGTGTTTTAAATGTCATGGGATTCACTATTGCAATAAACAGTATTAGGTCCACTGTGTGGCTACCCATACTGTGTTCTTTGTTTGTTGATGACTTCCCCATCGTCTGTGCATCTTCCAACCATGCAGTGGCTACTCAGCAATTGCAGTTGACAATCAGATGGTTGGAGGAATAGTCTTACACCACAGGTTTCAAACCCCCTTTGGGAAGAACTGTTTGCTTGATTTTAATCATTTGCGCTCTGTTTTTAATTTACAGTTTTTAAACAAGGGGATACCATTCTCACTTTTAACAAAAAGGTGAAAGATCTGGGCCTCACTTTTGATGAGAAGCTAACATGGCTACCACATCTTAAATGACTGAAACTGGTATGTCTCAAGGTCTGAAACATCATTAAATGCATTAGTCATAGGTCCTGAGAAGCTAACAGGAACATCTGCTGTAACTTCAGAAGGCCTTTGTACGACCATGGATTGAATACAGATGTTGGGTTAATGGCTCAGCAAGTCCTCCGTACCTCAGAATGCTTCACATTGTTCAGCCCAAGAGTATTAGGCTGTCAACAAGGACCTATTGCTACCCCATGTGCAGAGGTTGATTAGCTTCCTCTGTCTATTTGATGTGTTCTTCTCATGATACACCAAGCCTATAGGGCTTTCTTTGTCTGTTCCTACATCACCAGCATCCAGCTACATTGCACAGCTTGCCACTGGAATGGCTATTCAGTTACCGACAGTGGCAACAAGGCTGTTTGTGATACTTGCAAGGGATAGCCTAGAGCTACTATAAGTGTGAGGGGGGGGGGGGGGGGGCATTAAATTCCAAAGCCAGAGGTGGAGTAGGGCATCCTGCTGGCTACTAAAAAGGACCAGATTACTTTTAGAATTGACTAAGGAAAATCAAACTTAATGAGAATTTACCATGCGACTTGGATTTCATAACTGTTTACGCAAATGGATCAAAGCAGGGAAATTTTATTGATTGCTCTGTTGTGTTCCCTTACTTTGTCCTCATGATAGGGCTCTCAGAGCAGTTTTCAGTTTCTTGCACAGAGTCGTTTGCTATACTGAGGGCAGTGGATTAGATGAGACAGTGTCTTGACAAGAAATTCCTCATCTGCCCAGAATCTCATAGTGCTCTTCTCACTGTTAGTCAGATGTACCCAGCAGACTGGATTGTACAAGAAATGCAGGATGCTCTCCTTCTCTTGCAAAGGCAGGGCAAGGAACTAATTTTCTGCTGGGTTCCAGGGCAAGTAGAGATTCAAGAAAACAAATTCGATGTGTAGCTGCCAAGGAGGCTTGCTCCCTTCCACTTTCTGCTCGATGTTCAGCCCCCTGCAGGCTGTCACCTGTTTTGTGTCCAAGAAGACCATTTGTTGGAGGGAGATTCAGTAGCTGGAAGTGTGTAACAATGAACTATTCTGTCAAACCTGCAGTGCAGCCGTGGCTTATCTCCTTCCAACTGCAACAGGCTAAAGAAGTAGCCTTTATGCGGCTTAGAGTGAGACATTGCCCACTAACACAAGGCTGCCTCTTATGTCACTAGTATCCCTTGATGTGACACAGATGTGGGACACAGCTATCAGTACGTCATATTTTAATTGAATGTGTTTTATATGACAACTGGAGATTTGATATGGATCTCCCACAGAACCTACCTCTATTTTAACTGATAACTAGGAGAGTGTAGTTTCTGTTTTAAGATTTTATGTGATGTCCAGAATTCTTCCAACCAACATATTGGGTATGAGATTTTAATTACTTTTTAATAGATTTTTCACCACGGTCTTCCACATATCACTCATGCATGGGCACTGATGACTTCGCTGTGTAGTGGCCACCACCACCACCACCACCACCACCACCTCTATTAAGGGAGCTACTTTGCCCACATCTGGGTGTGGAGGCCAATTCTATGAGCAGATTGAAGGGGTGGTGATTGTTAGCCCCTTATCTCCAGTAGTTACAAATTTGTTTATGGAGAAATTACAGGATGAGGGCATGACAACTGCTGCCTTCCAGTCAGTGTGTTTCTTCAGGTTTGTTAATAACACATTCGTCATCTGGCCACACAGCTGGAGAAGTGGGGACAAGTTCCTGGAGCATCTGAATTCTAGACATCCCAACTTTAAGTTTATTAGACTAGAGAGTGATACACAGCTCCAGTTTCTGAATGTTCTGATGAAGAGGAAGGCAGATGACACATTCAGCCACAGTGCATACAGGAAAGCAACACACACTGACTTACATTTACTCACTGACAGCCGCTACCATCCACCACAGAAAAATGGGTTGCTCAGAATACTTGTTCACAGATCCAAGATACCCTCCAACCCAGACAGCTAGACAATGGACTGGGAACATCTACGACAAGTGTTCACAGATAATGGTTATTCAACCAGGGACATCTACAAAGCGTTACATACCACCATACTACCTGACATAATGGAACAGGAACAAAAAGAAGACACCGGGGAAGTAGAATTTCTACTGTATGCAGTGCTTATTTCTCCTAAGATCAGCAGAATCCTGAAGAAACAAATAATCAAAAGCATGTTCTGCCTACCCAGAAACATCAGGCCACTCCTTGGAACTGTCAAGGATGATCTGGCATTAAGAAAACCTGGTGTTTACCATATACCTTGTGAATTTGGTGTGCCTTACATTGGTCAAACCACCAGAAGAGTGGACAAAAGATGTAAAGAACACCAAATATATACCAGGATACAACAAGCCACTAAATCAGCTATAGCAGAACATTGCCTGGAACTTGAACACCCCATGAATTGTGACAAAACCAGGATCATTGCTCAAACCCTCTGGACTCTGGGATAGTGTCATCACTGAATCTATTAACATCTGTATAGCAGAGAACGTCATGTACCTTGAAGCGGGATACCAGCTCAGTATGGCATGGAATCTGGATTTGGAACTACTACAGAAACACTCAAAAAAAGTTTCATTCTCTGGTACTGAACCACAGGTGACTGGGGGTATAATTAACAGGAACAGACCTCATATGGAGCACAGGCAGCAACTACCTCCTAGGAAGACAGCCACAGCGATCACGGATAAGATATGGATCAACATCAACCACTTGAAACCTCAGATACTGGACAACATGGAAGCAGACAGAATAGGGAACACGAGATGGCGGCTTTCACCATAAGTGATTGCTGCAATGTGTGTTGACATAATATGCAACTCCAACAGCAGCATGATGCTACAGGAAGCACATATCAAAAGTGTGTACAGAATTCAGAATGGCAGGAAGATGACATGCCACAAGAGAGAGCCACAGAGGTCACAAACAGCATAAGGAAGGTTCACAGCATATGATAGAGCTAGTAATGTGCCTGACAGGTGCAGACCTACTACAGAACGCCATGGGATGACTGCCACCACAGAAGACAGGTGTGACGGAGAAGAAGGAATGCCTGCAGATGGATACCATCCTAATACTAACCACAGCAGATGTGGACGGCATAGTGAACACCAAGCTCCGCCCAGCTATGAATATGGGACCCGGTCAGCAAAGCATCCAGTTTCAGAAAACTAATGAAGACATCAAGCTACAGTGTTAAAAGATGATGTTGGGAAGGGCTAACGGCAGTTCACCTGATTCTACAAGATGAAGGAATATATGCTGAGTACAAAGCAGGCTTTAGAGATGACAGAACAATAATTGTATTTGTTGCCTTGAACAGATAATTGAGAATATATTGAGGACAGCCTCTTCCTTTGGTGTTTTTCTATGTAGAAATATTAAACGGTAGAGTACCTTTAACCAATCTGTGAAAGAATTTAAAATCATCAGAAAGTAAACCCAGTTCAAAGATTACAAAAAAGTTCTATATCTAAAATAAAAATGGCCAAGCATTTATCACCTGCATTTCAAGGATTACATCTGGAATGTTTTTTAATCCATATTTCATAAAATATACACGGAAGAAACTCTACAGCATTTGAAGGAAATTGTAAAAAATATGGCAGTGCTATTAAATGAAAGTGGAGTGTACTTATTCAAATTTGCAGATAACTCACTGATTTTACCCCAAGACTGTAAGCAATAGAGTGTATGACTAAAAAAATTAATATAAGAGTATAAAATGTAAGTCTCAATGTAAACATCAGTAAAATGACACATTTGGTAATTGGCGGAAGGTACTTTATTTGCCTCTGAGGGGGGAACATCATTCAGCCGCAAGAGTAGCACAGTGGTTAGCATAGCGGCTTCACAATTTTGCACCCCTTGTTTGAAACCCAATTATTATTTTTGTTTTTCGTTTAGCTACCCTGTCCGTAGAAGATTGCTGCATGAATGTTTTCCAGTCTATATTCAAATAAGGTGGTTCTTATTCATCTTCTAATGGTGTACCTGGTGAATGAATTAAAAAAGAAAAGAAAAATTAATGAAAAATTACTTGAAATTGTTTTCAGTGAAATTCCTGTAGTGTATCTTGCTTCTTAATCAATTACAAGCACCAGTTTTCAGAAAAGTGACCCTTTATGTGTGTTTTACTGTGAAATTATTGCCATCATATGAAATATTCAGCAATTTTAACATTTCTTTCCCAAATGTGATTTGTACAAAGAGAAACCTGCCTTTGTGTGATGCTCGTGGTGTTCTGTATTTCTATGTGTCAAATGTTTCTATAATTGATATAATCCAAGGGAACGCACCAAATCTTCCTGAAGAATAAAAATAGGAATGTAATATAATGACAGTATTATAAAAAGGATAGACTGCTACTCTCTACATAGTGGAGATGTTGGGTCATAGACAGGCACAACAAAAAGACTACTAAACACATAAGCTTCCAACCAGAGGGCCTTCTTCTGAAATAGATTACACACACACACACACACACACACACACACACACACACACACACACACACACATCCAAACTTATATTAAGTGATCAAAAGTATCTAGACACCCCCAAAAACATACTTTTTCATATTAAGTGCATTGCGCTGCCACCTACTGCCAGGTACTCCGTATCAGCAACCTCATTACTCAGTAGACATTGTGAGTGAGCAGAATGGGGCATTCTGTGGAACTCACGGACTGCAAACGTGGTCAGGTTATTGGGTGTCACTTGTGTCATACGTCTGTACGTGAGATTTCCACACTCCTATACCTCCATAGGTCCACTGTTTCTGATGTGATAGTGAAGTGGAAACATGAAGGGACACGCTCAGCACAAAAGCATACAGGCTGACCTCGTCTGTTGACTGACAGAGACCGCTGGCAGTTGAGGAGGGTCGTAATGTGTAATAGGCAGACATCTATCCACACCATCTCACAGGAATTCCAAACTGCATCAGGATCCATTGCAAGTACTATGACAGTTAGGCACGAGGTGAGAAAACTTGAATTTCATGGTGAGCAGCTGCTCATAAGCCACACATCATGCTGGTAAATGCCGAATGATGCCTTGCTTGATGTAAGGAGCATAAACATTGGATGACTGAACAGTGGAAAAAATATTGTGTCAAGTGACAAATCATAGTACACAATGTGGCACTCTGATGGCAGAGTGTGTGTGTGTGGCGAATGCCTGGTGAACGTCATCTGCCAGCGTGTGTAATGCCAGCAGTAAATTTTGGAGGCGGTGGTGTTATGGTATGGTAGTGTTTTTCATGGAGGGGGCTTGTACCTATTGTTGTTTTGCATGGCATTATCACAGCACAGGCCTACATTGACGTTTTAAGCACCTTCTTGCTTCCCACTGTTGAAGAGCAATTCGGGGATCGCGATTGCATCTTTCAACACGATCGAGTGCCTGTTCATAATGAACGGCCTATGGTGGAATAGTTACACAATAATAACATCCCTGTAATGGACTGGCCTGCACAGAGTCCTGACTTGAATCCTATAGAACACTTTCGGGATGTTTTGGAATGCTGACTTCGTGTCATGCCTCACTGACTGACATCGCTGTCCTCAGTGTAGTGCTCCATGAAGAATGGGCTGTTATTCCCCAAGATACCTTGCAGCACCTGATTGAATGCACACCTGTGAGAGTGGAAGCTGTCATCAAGGCTAAGGGTGGGTCAACACCATATTGAATTCCAGCATTAACAATGGAGGGCACCACAAACTTGTAAGTAATTTTCAGCCAGATGTCTGGATACCTCGATCACATAGTGTAGCTCTCACACACTTGACCACTGTCTCTGGCTGCTGCGACCAGACTGCAAGCAATTATGGATGAAGGGAGAAGTGATCCGGGTGATGGTGGTAAGGAGGAGGTTGGGATGGGGAGGGGAGGTAGAGCAGGATATGTGTGGGGGACAGTAAAGTGCTGTTTGTTGGAGCATTTTGGGATGAGGTGGAGAGAGGGTAGGGCAGCTAGGTGCAGTCAGGAGGTTAGATGGGGGGCAGGGTGGAGGTGTAAAAGGAGATAAATAAAAAGACTGTGGCTGTGCTTGTGGAACAGAAGGGCTGTGGAGTGGGAACAGGAGTGGATAGGTGGGTGAAGAACAATGGCTAACGAAGGGTGAGGCCAGGAGTTAAGGGAACTTAAGATAAATTGCAGGGAGGGATACCACCTGTCCAGTTTAGAAAAGCTGGTGTTGTTAGGAAGGACCCAGGGGCACAGGCTGTAAAGCAGTCATTAAAATGAAGAAGGGTCAGGATCCGGGGTTATGTAGGGATGGACGAGCATATTGCATAGGTTGGGTGGGTGGTGGAATATCACTATGGAAGGGGTCAGGAAAATAACGGGTAGGACATTTCTCATTTCAGGACATGACCTGATCCTCCTCCAACCCAACAAGTGACCTTCCTCAATGTTGACCTCCGCCTCAAAGATGGCTACATCATTACCTCCTCTGTCTGCGGCTCTTGGTCTAGTGGCTAGCATTGCTGCATCTAGATCACAGGGTCCAGGATTCGATTCCCGGCCGGGTTGGGGATTTTCTCTGCCCAGGGACTGGGTGTTTGTGTTGTCCTACATCTACATCTACATCTACATCTACATGATTACTCTGCAATTCATATTTAAGTGCTTGGCAGAGGGTTCATCGAACCACAATCGTACTATATCTCTACCATTCCACTCCCGAACAGTGTGCGGGAAAAACGAACACCTAAACCTTTCTGTTCGAGCTCTGATTTCTCTTCATTTATTTTGTTGATCATTCCTACCTATGTAGGTTGGGCTCAACAAAATATTTTCGCATTCGGAAGAGAAAGTTGGTGACTGAAATTTTGTAAATAGATCTCGCCGCAACGAAAAACATCTTTGCTTTAATGACTTCCATCCCAATTCGTGTATCATATCTGCCACACTCTCTCCCCTATCACTTGACAATACAAAACGAGCTGCCCTTTTTTGCACCCTTTCGATGTCCTCCGTCAATCCCACCTGGTAAGGATCCCACACCGTGCAGCAATATTCTAACAGAGGACGAACGAGTGTAGTGTAAGCTGTCTCTTTAGTGGACTTGTTGCATCTTCTAAGTGTCCTGCCAATGAAATGCAACCTCTGGCTCACCTTCCCCACAATATTATCTGTGTGGTCTTTCCAACTGAAGTTGTTCGTAATTTTAACACCCAGGTACTTAGTTGAATTGACAGCCTTGAGAATTGTACTATTTATCGAGTAATCGAATTCCAACGGATTTCTTTTGGAACTCATGTGGATCACCTCACACTTTTCATTATTTAGCGTCACCTGCCACACCATACAGCAATCTTTTCTAAATCGCTTTGCAACTGATACTGGTCTTCAGATGACCTTACTAGATGGTAAATTACAGCATCATCTGCGAACAACCTAAGAGAACTGCTCAGATTGTCACCCAGGTCATTTATATAGATCAGGAACAGCAGAGGTCCCAGGACGCTTCCCTCAGGAACACCTGATATCACTTCGGTTTTACTCGATGATTTGCCGTCTATTACTACGAACTGCGACCTTCCTGACAGGAAATAACGAATCCAGTCGCACAACTGAGACGATACCCCATAGGCCCGCAGCTTGATTAGATGTTGCTTGTGAGGAACGGTGTCAAAAGCTTTCCAGAAATCTAGAAATACGGAATCAACTTGAGATCCCCTGTCGATAGCAGCCATTACTTCGTGCGAATAAAGAGCTAGCTGCGTTGCACAAGAACGATGTTTTCTGAAACCATGCTGATTACGTATCAATAGATCATTCCCTTCGAGGTGATTCATAATGTTTGAATACAGTATATGCTCCAAAACCCTACTGCAAACCGACGTCAATGATATAGGTCTGTAGTTAGATGGATTACTCCTGCTAACCTTCTTAAACACTGGTGCAAGCTGCGCAATTTTCCAATCTGTAGGCACAGATCTATCGGTGAGCGAGCGGTTGTGTATGAGTGCTAAGTAGGGAGCTATTGTATCAGCGTAATCTGAAAGGAACCTAATCGGTATACAATCTAGACCTGAAGACTTACCCGTATCAAGCGATTTGAGTTGCTTCACAACCCCTAAGGTATCTACTTCTAAGAAACTCATGCTAGCAGCTGTTCGTGTTTCAAATTCTGGAATATTCCATCCATCTTCCCTGGTGAAGGAATTTCGGAAAACTGCGTTCAATAACTCCGCTTTAGCGGCACAGTCGTCGGTAACAGTACCATCGGCACTGCGCAGCGAAGGTATTGACTGCGTCTTGCCACTTGTGTACTTTACATACGACCAGAATTTCTTCGGATTTTCTACCAAATTTCAAGACAATGTTTCGTTGTGGAACCTATTAAAGGCATCTCGCATTGAGGTCCGTGCCAAATTTCGCACGTCTGTAAATTTTAGCCAATCTTTGGGATTTCGCGTTCTTCTGAACTTCGCATGCTTTTTCTGTTGCCTCTGCAATAGCGTTTGGACCTGTTTTGTGTACCATGGGGGATCAGTTCCATCTCTTACCAATTTATGAGGTATGAATCTCTCAATTGCTGTTGCTACTATATCTTTGAATTTGTGCCACATCTCGTCTACATTTGCATAGTCATCATCATTCGTGACAGTGGCTAGATTGCACTGTGGAAACAAGTTGGATTGTGTAAAAATTGGCTTTGTAGGGGTGCCCCATAAACCAAATATCATCATCATCTCATCATTACCTCCATCCACATCAAACCTACCACCCACCAGTAATAACTCTATGTCGACATCTGCCATCCATTTCATACCAAGAATTCCCTTCCATACAGCCCAGCCACACATGGCCGTCACATTTGCAGTGGTGAGCAGTCCCTCTTGAAACATATCAAGGGTCTCAGTCTTGTACAGAAACAGATCTCCCATGCCTTCTCTCACCAGACACCCACTGCCTCTCAAAATCCCACTGTCCAGACACTGAGGAGCATACCTGTCGTGACTTGGTACCACCCAGGCCTGAAACAACTTATTCACATTCTCCATCAATGTTTCGACCACCCCTCATCGTGCCCTGAAATGAGGAATGTTGTTCCCCACTACCCTCCCCACCGCTCCCAAAGTGGTATTCTACCACCCACCAAACCTTCCCAATATCCTCATCTGTCCCTACACAACCCCTGCACCCAACCCCTAGCCTCTTGGCTCATATTCCTCTAATAGACCTAAAGCAAGACCAGCCCCTTACATCCTCCCACAACC
The DNA here is from genome assembly GCF_023898315.1 of Schistocerca nitens. Taxonomy (NCBI): domain Eukaryota; kingdom Metazoa; phylum Arthropoda; class Insecta; order Orthoptera; family Acrididae; genus Schistocerca; species Schistocerca nitens. The sequence continues at coordinate 657,906,175 of NC_064614.1, read as the reverse complement.
ACTTACTCCAGTCTGGCCCAAGCATCCCCTATCCCATCAAAGAGAGGGCTACCTGTGAAACCAGTCATGTGATCTACAAGCTAAGCTGCAACCACTGTGCTGTGTTCTATGTCTGTGTTTTATGTGGGGATGACAACCAACAAGCTGTCTGTCCGCATAAATGGCCACTGACAAACTGTGACCCAGAAATAGCTGGACCACCCAGCTGCTGAGCACACTGCCCATCTCAATATTCTTCATTTTAATGACTGACTGATAGGAAGGATCCAGATGGCAGAGGCTGTGAAGCCTAATAGACATAGATGCAAGACCAACCCCTTACATCCTCCCACAACCACCTACTCCAGTCTGGCCCAAGCATCACCTATTTCATCAAAAAGAGGGCTACCTGTGAAACCAGTCATGTGATCTATCCCATCAACACCAGTTTTCTCTATTGTGCTGGTGAAAACTCCCACTGCAATTTATCCTTCGTTCCTGTAACCCTCCTGGCCTCAACCTTCATTAGTCATTGTCCTTCACCCACCTATCCCTTCCCTGTTCCTACTCCACAGCCTTCTGTTCCACAAGCACACTTTTTACTTCTCTCCTTTTCTGCTCCCCCTGTCCACTCCATCTAATCTCCTGACTGCACATAGCTGATTACCCTCTTTCCACTCATCCCTGTATGCTCCCACTAACAGCACTTTACTGTCCCCCACTCATACTCTGCTCTCCCTCCCCCTCCCTGCCTCAGTCTCCTTCTTACTCCCACCATTCAGACTGCTTCTCCCATCATGCGCAGTTGCTCACAGTCTGGCCTCAGCAGCCACAGACAGTGGTCATGTGTGTGAGCTGTGTTTTCGTGAATGTGTCTGTATGTTGTCTATTTTAGAAGAAGGCTTTCTGGCTGAAAGCATACATGTTTAATAGTCTTTTCGTTGTGTCTGTCTACAATTCATTTCCACTATATAGTGAGTAGCAGTCTATTCTTTTCACAGTATTTTCATTATTCTGTCCTAGAATATAAGAATTAAGAATAGGTATAAGAATGAATTACAAGAATATAAGAATTTAAAAAGATTGTAAGGCCTGAAAATATGATACACACACGTATTATATAATAAATGTATGACACTTGTTGTGAAACCCAGTTATAATTTTAAAATCAGTATAATGCCCTTGTAACCCGTAACTTGATAGGAAAACATTCATGTAGTAATTTTCTGTGGACATCAGTACATAAACAGTAAAATAAAATAAAAACAGTAATTGGGTTTTGAACATGGCACACAAATATGAGAAGCTGTGATGCTAGCCACTGTGCCACCAGTTGAACTGAGTTTATTGACCGCTAAGAGAGATCTAAATTACATTGTAAACTTCGACAGTTGTTTTCTCAGAAATAGTCAATTATCAATGGATAAGCTGAAACAAATGTTCATTTATTTTGTCTACTCTTCCACTGAGTGAAGTTTCGGGGAAACTGGGTTATGGCACCAGCCATGTTATCCTCATTAGTAGCATAAGTGCATATGTTTCAGGAGTCTGAACAATTAAATAGTAATTAAGTTCAGAATTATAGCTGCAGAGATGGATTTAGCAAGAAATTCAGCAGTGAAATAAACAAATGCGAAAATAAGACATGAAGTAATAAGAGATACAGTGAATGTTAAAAGTTCAGTTATTAATTTTATTCAACAGTAACAGCTAAAATGGTATGGGTGTGTTAAAATAATGCAATAAGAAATGCTTCCAAAATATGTTCTGAACTGGATACCAAATGGAAGAAGAAAATACTTATTCAGGGTACTGTCATTAATGACCAAACTTTGTTCAAATCGAATGTTAAGTACTTGCTGTTATAATTATCTCTATGATGTCCAGGTTGCTTTGGAACTTACATGTGCATTAAAACCAATAACAAATGTACCTAGTGTTAAAATTTTTTGTTCAGTGTACAACATTACTGGCAATACTTCCCATGCAAAATGTAAATCATACACTTTCCTACCATCTTTCTTCCATCTTACATCAAACAAAATAGTTGGCATTATGTACCAAATAACTTGTTGGAGGGCCAGCATTAATTATCAGCTGATGTACAAAGATTATTCATTTTATTATCCATTGATGAACAAGGGAGAGTGCTGAATGTCCAGTGTCAGTTATACTGTCAATGTGTGGCAGGCTACAAATTAATGTGCTCAATGAAATAACAGTGCGAACATGAGGGCAGATTTCATTGAATTCGTGGGGTTTGTGACTTTTGATTCCAATCTCATAGAGTATCATTTGTGAACTCTCAGCCCAGTAGAAATTTTGTTTCTTACACTCAGATGGACTTCAACCCATCCTCTTCACTTCACGACTCCCTGTGCCTCACTGAACACGGCATTGTTCTTCATCTCACTTGAGTTTTTATCCTTCTCTCAACATGAGGGTTATTATAGTTCTCCATCTTACTCTGGTATTGCCTGAAGTGATTTATGGAAACTTACAACAATATTGCTGAAACATGGAGTAACTGTAAGTCTCAAATTATTTAATTAGAAAATAAACCACAGGAAGAAAATAATATATTTTGTTAGAAGTAATGATTGACTATAGTACAACAAACAACTTATGGAAATGCAGTCTTCCAGAAGACATTTGAACAAAATAGAAGTAATCATGCTTGATATATATTCTTTTTGATGATTTCATTAAGTTTACTGCTGAGTATAAAACAAATGTAATATATGAACTTGAGCTTTTCTGCTTACTTGTTGTTTTGTGATAAAAATAGTGGCAACTAAAACTGTATAAGATTGTGTTCTTTAGTAGACAACTCTCCGAATCACCTTGATGTTATTGTACAGTTATTTGAGTGTGTGAATGCCACGTTACTAGTTAACCGTGATAGGCAGTCTGCTTGAAGAACCTACAAACTGTAGGAATCCTGTTGGCACATTGCCTATCATAGCTAACTACTAGAGTGGTACCTGTGCACTCAAATAACTGGACACTGATGTCGAGTCGATACCTGTTCTGATCTCTTCATGTTTATTGTTATTGTAAAAAGAGAATTCTTCCAATTATAGTGATAGTAAGGCAGAATTAATATTTTCAACATCTCACCAAGCCTGGTAGCTTCCAAACCACTCAACTTTGCTACTATTCAGTATTATTCCTAAATTAGTTACATTCTGCCAAGACTTTTTATACCAAATTTACAACCATATACTGTTACTGGCTTTTGATAGCTGGGAGTAGAAGTAGACCCAGTTTTGGAAAAGTAAAAGTGGAAGAAAAAGGGATTGATGGCTTTACATTTGGGTGACAGAATATTCACTGTATGAGGACTATCCAGGAAGTAGATTACATTTTCACCTGCAGCAACAATGGGTATGGCTGGTACTGTTGTGTCATCTGAACTTTTGTCCACGAAGTTGGCTTCCAGCCATACCAGTGAGACATTCATGTCTTTTCATGTTATTTTGTAGTAGAAGTTTTATACGTGTGCCTTATTTGAAAATTGTGAAGTGTGGTCGGTAATAAGGTTTTTGTTACCAAAAATCCATAAACTAATTGAAATTTATTGGAAACTGTGTGAAGTGCACAGAAACAGTGTAATCATTGAAGATGAAGTGTACCAATGGTGCATTAGGTTTAAAAGTGGCCAAACTAATATTCACAATGAAGAGCAAGATGGATGACCAACCATTGTGACTAATGAACTGCTTGCAAAAGTCAATGGAAGATTCAAGAAAACCACCACTTAATAATGAGAGAGATCTCATTTGGTTTTCCTCAAATTTCACAACATTTGTTGCATAAAATTGTTGTACAGAAGCTAGACTATCAAAATATTTGAGCAAGATGGGTACGAAAAATTTTGACAGAAAACCACAAGAACCAACACATGGCCATGTCACTGACATTTGTGGATTCTTATAAAAAGATTGTGACTCATTACTTGACTGAGTCATAACTACAGACAAAAGTTGAGTCAAACAAGTGAACTGCACACCAGATTTCAATCTGTGGAGTGGAAGCACACAAAAACCCCCCAAAAATTAGAAAATTCTTGCAAACACTGTCTCCAAGAAAGATTATGATGACTGCTTTTTTGAGACAGGTAAGATGTGCTTCCTGTTGATTTTCTTGAGTGTGGCACAATAAAAAGCTCTGTGAGGTATTGTAAAGCTTTGGAAAACTTAAGAAGAGTGATTCAGAATAAGCAAAAAGTTAAACTCAAAAATTATGTTCTTGCACAACCATGCTTGACAACACAAGGCAAATCATGCTCGAGAAGTATTCAGTGCTTTTAAGTGGGATATATTTCCTCATCTGCCATACGGTCTGGATCTTGCACCCAGTGTCTACCATCTGTTTCCAACGATGAAGACCTGGCTTGCAACACAGTGCTTTGGTGATGAGATGGAACTGCGGAAGGGCTTCTCTAACTGGTTGAAGTCTCAAACCAACGAGTTGAAATTTCATGCAGCTGAATTTTATGACAAAGGAATATCAAACCTTGTTCACTGCAGTGAAAAGTGCCTAAATTCGTGTGGAGATATCGTAAAAGTTAGTATTTAAGTGTCACAATTTTTTTCCTGTGCTTAGTTATACCAAAGTGTAATCTATTTTCTGAATAGCTCTCATATTTTGCTTCTTATAATAATAGTTATGTATGATATATGAAGGAGAGGGATAAGAAGCATAAATGACTTGAGGATGACAGATTGACAAGGCAATTGATAGAAAACAAGAAAGAAAGTTACAAGTGATGTCTTATGTTTCTTGTCCAGACAGATAAATGCTGTTGTTCGGGCAGTGAGTTCTCAGTGACAGTTGCTGGCATAATTTAGACTCTCTTGAGCCTCAAAGAAGAATCCATGTTTTAACCCTCAGAGACTGAGCGTTTAAAGGAATTTGGGCCCATTTCATTCAACTTTTCTGATAGATAGAGAGTGGTTTTTTCTGAATGAACAGTAGCAACATGAGTGGTGGTGAGTGAGTACCTTAATAATTTGCTTCAGTTAGATCTACTGATGATCTCAGTGTGTGTGTGTGTGTGTGTGTGTGTGAACAATGTGCTCATAAAGTATGATTTGCAGGCAGATAATAAAAGATGGTGACATTTAATGTAACATATACGAAGTTAAAATTTTGTGCATTAGGTGATTTACCACCATTGTAACAGCACTGCACACCTTGTGTTGCAGGTCAAGAGAACTGAAGATACCAACTGTTGATGAATCTGCAGTAATCAAACGAGAGGGAAAGGATAATGCAGCTGCTCAGTTAACTGTAGGAGAAAGTTCAGTGGTATCAGATACTAATGGAATACTTATTTATTCAATCTATGTTGCAACAGAAGGTGGAGAAGACGAATACTATCTATGTGATGTTACTGGGGAGAAAGGAGATATACACATCACAGAAAATGCAACATTGGCTAGAAAATGTGATGGAATAAATGTACTAGATAAAGTACTAACAGAAAATGGTACAGTGGCTACAGATGACACTGCCATGAGTGATCACAACTACATAAAATCAGATTATGTGGTTCAACAGAGTACCAGTGAAGAAAATAGAGAAAGAGAAGTAGTGAGTCAACCCCTCTTTATTTTCAAATGTGTTAAAAGTCAACTTGGTAAAAGTGGTAGAAAGTGTCATTCAAAGTTAGTTCAAGTAAGGAAAATTATTTCTTGTCCACACTGTGGAAAACAATTCAGAAATGAGGCTGTGTTTCTGACTCACATGAGAATTCACACTGGTGTTACTCCATTTTACTGTAGATATTGTGGGAAAAGCTTTCGGTTGTCACTGTCACTTAGAAAACACATGGACTCTTGTAAAAATATGGGGAAAGGGCCATTTTCTCATCCGCTTACTTTAACAAACAACCGTTTTGTGTGTACACTTTGCAGAAAAAATTACAAGTTGAAGTCAAGTCTTAAGCAGCATATGAGAAGTCATTTTGGTACATTGAAAGCAAAACTAAAATGTGAAATTTGTGAAATGAAATTTTGTCGCAAGGCAGAACTTCTAGAACACAAGCGGCAGCATCCAGAATCCCCACCCAATATTTGTGAAATTTGTGGTAAGCTCTTTTTGCACGAGAAAGATCTAAGTGAACACCATATCAGCCATAGTGAAGATCGACCGTTTGAATGCTCTCTTTGTGGCACCTGTTATAAACGAAAATCACATTTGTCTCGTCATTTGAGTAAAGGCTGTTCCCAAAAGCCTAACAAAAGGAGAACTCATGTGAAAAAACTAGGTAAAGAATTTATATGTGGTGTTTGTTTCAAAGTGTGCAAAAGCCAAAAGCTCTTGCTGCTGCATAATATAAGTCACACAGGTGAAAAGAGATGGCAATGCTCCCAGTGTGAGAAAAGATTTGCCCAGTCAGGGGCCCTACACCGACATATTCGTACTATTCATGGTGGTGTAAGGGATTTTATTTGTAAAGTGTGCCATCGAAGCTTCACTGCAAAAGCCACCCTCCTGAATCATTCTCGAATTCATACAGGTGAGAAGCCATTCCTTTGTCAGTACTGCCCAAAGACATTTCGGACACAACAACAACATAGGCTTCATCAAGTTGTCCATACAGATGCCCGGCCACATTCGTGTACCTATTGTTCAAAAACTTTCCGGCGCAGGCCTCATCTTGTGGTACATATACGTACTCATACTGGAGAGAAACCTTATCCATGTCCAGAGTGTGGGAAAGCATTTGCTCAGAAGAACGACATGACAAAACATCTCAATACTCACAAGAAGTTTCAGTGAGGGACTTTGAAAATATATAAAAAACTATATCAATTTAATAAATATTGTAATCCCTTAGAATCAGACACAATAAAGAACAAATGTGAACAATAAATGTGCAGACTGTTTATTTACCACAATTTTCATAATATGTAATAATACAGAATGACTTCTAGAATAGAATAAAATATACAGTCATACTCATTAATATGTAAATAATACAAGGGCTGGATTATTAATAATTGATACATGGTTGTATTTTTGTTCTTACATATGTTGCACTAAAATATTTGTTATAAGTGGAGATCTGCAAAGTGTGTACAGTATTCAAACACCACCTAATATGGATGAGCAGTTAGGCAATGTTGTTTTTTAGATTTCTGTACTGAATGAATTTCTCATTGCAAGATTTGGTTGCCTTTTTTGATTGAATAAAATTTTGTTACATCCTGTATTATCTTCAGCGTGAAAATTATAACTGGTTAATGACTCATAACTGGAGTTCACAGTTGTGTAAAATCCTTTAGAGGTCATCATGGTCAATAAATAATTTTATAGGCAAAGGTTATCATCATGCCTTTTGAAGAATTAGAGTTACATTTACTAGTGAGCTTTCGACTTTTGTGACAACCAGAAGAAGAACAGTGATGAAGGATTTCAGTTCGAGTGCTTTTGTTGCATCTAAATGTGATTTATAACAAAAATAACAATTAAAAGAGTCTCATAGTAGCAATAATGAACTATATTTGATATTTAAAATCAACAAGATGAGTTTTCTCAGACATGGGGAGGGTGCAGATGATCAAAAATTTCTTAATAAGTTGAAACACAGCAAAAAAGTTCAAGACACATGTGAAAGACATTCCTATTGTATTCACAGGGCATTATGTATGCATCTTTGGAAACTTGTGAAGTGATGTATGCCAAAAGTTGGTATCTATCCTTACAGTAGTTGTATTAGCAATCGCTGCTTTGTTCGAGAAATTTTACTAGCTTGTCATAATGGTGACTACAGTATCACAGGGATGGGATGTTGCCACGCTTTGTATTGTGAATCAACATGACAATGAGTTAAGGATGGGCAAGACATTGTGATACCAATGCATTTTATTGCAAGTATATTGGTTATGCTAAATGCATGAAACACACTGTCTCCAGTGTTGGTTGGCTACCAGTTTTTCAAGTGCCTCTGCAGCCAGAGTGAACCAGGAGTATCTCATTCCAGAGAGAACTGTTGCTGCCATGATTAACTTTATATCATTCTGGCAAATCACTCACCAATTGAGTGTTGGACAACCACATCCAGCGAGCAGCCTGTACGAAACAGACACTGCTATCGGCAGCTTCAAATATTTAAAAAACCATAGGCTGATGACCCTGGTAGAATACATATCGATAACTGGGATCAAATACAGGACAAAGCAGCCAAATGAGAAGATTTAAAAAATCACACAAACTGGAGATTTAAATTTTTTGCATGAATCGAGTGTACATGGGTGTGGAAATTAATAGTTTATGTTGAAAGTTATCAAACTTTGAGTGTGGTATCACTCATATTGCATACTTGGTTTTGCACATATTACCAGAGTCTGGGGATGAATCCACCCATGATGTTCCATAGTTTTCTGCTGGAATGTTGTTTGTTTCTTGGTGATTTGACCCTTTTGTATTGTCTCTGGTTCTTGCATGGTTTTCCTGGAAAACTCTCAACTTGATGTAACCGCAAAAAAAACTTCTGGAGCCAATAAACCTGACAAATTGAGAGGCCATGGAATATCACCATTTCTGCTGACGAGATAAGCAGGAAACGCAAGTCTACTTGCCCCATCCTACTGGAAAAATATTTCTTCATTTGGATCACAGGCATCAAGTTCAGCAAAAAAAAAAAAGTTACGAATGTGTCAGCTGAGTGTTTACAATTTGCCATTATCATGTTCAAATTCAAAAGTCAGGTCTAATTATTGCCCAAGATCACATTGTGTACCAAACCATTACTTTTCCTGAATGGAGAGCGGTTTCATGGAGATGGTGTGGATTTTAATTGGGCCAGTATCAAAAAGTTGAAAGTGAGCTTTGACCGTCATCAATATGTTGTGTTCTACCTTCATTTTCTCCAGTAACATTTATCATCACTTGGCAAAAGCATAAGTGGCTACTGTAATTTTGAGGTTGGAGGACCTACACTTCTTGCATCTTGTATGGATGGTAGTGCAGATAGTTCTTCACTAATCACTAATTGATTTCTGAGACCAAGTTCTGTGCTGTGCTGTATAGCTGATTTTCATGGACATCTTTGTAAAGCTTGATACGTATGATCAATTTCTGTAGGATCTGGCTTGTTTTTACACTACCACCTCTCTTCTTTGTAGTGCTACTAGCAGCTTAAAAATTTTTCAACCAAAGATTGACAGCATTGGAAGGTGGCATGGGATCCCATGGGGTTAAATTAAACTTTTGATGGAAAGAATGTCAAGCTTCAACAAAATTATCGTAATTTTTGTAATACACCTGTACAGTAAATGAACATTGCACATTAGACCAATGCTCCATGGCTACTGAAACTTCTACCTGTCTACAGGCCCAAGGTCAGTCCCCCACTCCCATAACCCCCACCACAGCAGCCAGTCAGTCCTCAAATCTTCCCATTTGATTACCTCACCCTGTGCATTGAAAACAACATGAGTTAGTGAATCTCTCTTGACAATAGCACACAATTCAGGCAGGTTGTGGAGCATTCCCACGTGAAGGATGATTTCATGAGATGAAATGAGGTCATTGATGTATTTTCCTTTGTTTCTCAGCAGGTAATTAAATAGGAACCTATTGACAAATTACATTCAACTAGGTGACTGCGTACAACACTTCACAGTGTGTTTTCAGTAAGGCAATGCACCACTCATCATTTCTGAATTGCGACAGAATTATCTGAACAATATTCCATGGACATGAAGGTGCTTGTACCCAAGTGATTGAAGAATGTATCTTGTAAAATGCAAAGAAAGTGTATATTGTCAAACAAACATGTCCTCCATTATCAGGTTTAATGGCTTGTTATTGAATGTTTATAAAATGTAGTGTTGCTTCGGATTCAGCCCTGTCTAGAGCTTGCAGTATGTTGTTTCCAGAAATAAACTTCGAAAGGCTGCAGTTCCTTGATAGTGTTAGTATGTTTTGTGCTGTGTTATATTAATCTCATACAAGACAACATTCCCCCCATACAAGACAAAAGTCCCACTATTTCATATTTGTAACAAATGACAGTATACATCTTCCCCTACCCCATGCCAATTTAGGTATAATTCAAAGAGCAGAATGGGGTCAGAATGTTAAAAGTGTGCTCTCTCTCTCTCACTCTCTCTCTCTCTCTCACTCTCTCTCTCTCTCTCTCTCTCTCTCTCTCTCTCTCTCTCTCTCTTCCCCCCCCTCCCTCTCCCTCCCTCCCCTCCCCCTCCATGTGTGCCCCCCCCCCACACACACACACAGAGAGAGAGAGTGAGAGAGAGAGAGAGAGAGAGAGAGAGAGCCTGGGGGGGGGGGGAGGACACAGGGGAGAGCTGAGTACAGTCTGTCAAAGACAGTATGAGGGAAAGGGAGCTGCTGAGGATGGGTAGTAAGAATGGAAGATGTGCTGGAGAGGAAGTTCCCTCCTGCACAGTTCAGAGGATCTGATGCTTAGGGAATGATCCAAAGGTACATGTATTGGTGTTACAGTGTGTAACATTTACAGCATCTGTGTGGTAAAATGTTTGTGGCTAACCACAGTGGCCAATCATGCATTATTAGTTGTCACTCGAACTTAACAACAATAGTGGAACATAGCTGATGCGTGATGGCGAACAAACAACTTTACCTCTGATTGGATAGGAAATGCCTTATAATGGCTGTAGCAGGAGATAATAGGTAAAAGTATGTGACAGGTTTGGGACCTGGACCATCCACAGAGGAGACATGTAAGATGGAGTATTTGAATCAGGGGTGGCATAGAGTACAGGAAGAGACAGTTGAAACCCTAACAAAGGTTTAGTTTTAGTTTTTCAATGCCTTGCTAATATTTGTTGATAAAGTGCTGGGTCACTGTGGTGACAGATTTGTCAATATCATACGAGAAATGGTGCAGTAGGTCTGGATCTGTTATTTTGGCAGCCTTTGAACACTCTGGTAAGTTTATCCATATACTTGTATAATTAAAACAGTGGAAAATCCAAGATGAAGTAATTGCGATAATGACATATTATGAAAAGGATAGATTACTACAAACCATATGGAAGAGATGTTGATTTGCAGACAGGCACAACAAAAAGACTGATAGATTTGAGCTTTCTGCCAAAAGGCCTTCTTCTAAAGTAGGGAACACACACAAATTTGCTCACACTGAGGCCTCAGTGGTCAGAGGCAGTCGTTACATGTGTGAGTTGCCCTTGTGTGAATATGTGTGAGTGTGTTTCCCACTTTGTAAGGCCTTTTGGCAGAAAGCTGCTCCAGTCTATAGCAGTCTTTTTGTTGTGGCTTTCTGCAACCCAACAGTTCCTGTATAAAGTGAGTAGCAATCTATTCTTTCTGTTGTAATGACTGCCATATTATTGGGCAGTGACTTTTTGACATGGATTCAGGGACTGTGTCAAAGTGGAGGTGCTGTTATTTGGTGGTATGTCTGATGTGGGCAGAGGTTTCCCTTGAGACATCGGAGAGGGAGATATCGACATCCTCATTGTTTTCCATTAAACAAGGCACTTTCCTGACCATTACTGTACTCATTTCTTATTTTGCCACTTACACTGCAGTCATGATACTAAATATGCTCTGTTGTTATACACCTGATGACGATATTTGTTTGAACTGTACTGCCTCTGAAGACTGTCGTTACCGTAATTTTAATGATTGAAATTTTAAAATTGTAGTTGAAGTTTTTGCAGCAAGGCTTGCTAGTATGAGTTGGTCGTGTCTAGAAGGTATCAATAATTCGTGCTTTTTATTATTAAAGTTGGCGTATTCTAACTTCCTGACATACATTTCTATTTTTACACAACGTGACAAGTTATCTGAAATTTGCATGAAGTCTCTCAAATGAACTAACAACGTCTGAGGTATCCTATAACCACACCTGTTTATTCCTCCCTGTTTTCTTTATTTTTGTATGTACAATATGCACTAGTTTCCATGTTTCATCAATTTTTACTTTAGCGTGTTCAACTATGTGAGGTTTTAAGAATGCTTATGCAATATTTGTTTTATTTGAAAATGTTCATTGAAACTTGAAGCACTTAAAAGTTAAAAAAAACTAAGGTGTCTGACTAACTTCCAAGAGTTCATATTGTCAGTTACATTACAACTCCAGATTTGTTTCTGACTCCAAGGCATGATACCACATATTCGTATGAATCTTGTGGTGAAGAAAATTACAATGTTATTGTAATATTTTTTGTGTAATTTATCTTACAGGTGCAACACTTACTGTCCAGACAGTCATTCTTTTGAAGTGAGAGGAACAAATGTGATTAGTGATACGTTCAAGAAGAGGTCAAATATTGAAAATGAAAACAAAATTGCACTTGAAGGTAATGTGTGCCTCAGGAGACCTATTGAAAAAGACAATGTTAAATCATATATTATGCAGAAGTCCTGTCACGGCAGAATAGAAAATACCACTGATATTATAAGTGAAACAAATAATGGTTATGAATGCCAGACGAGAAATGATGCAGTTCAAAATACAGGAAGCACTGTAGCTGCCACTGATTTTAACAAAATAAATACCTCAAACTCTGACTGCCCTGAAATGGAGATGGACATTCAGCAAACAATAACAGAAGATTCTAGAGACAAAGAAATGCTTAATTTGTGCAACTCTGAGCATAATAAGATAGTAGAATCCAAGAAACAAAGGAAATGTGACAAAGGAGAGAGCCCAGACCTGGGAGCACCTCTGAACTTACAGTCTGATGCTGAAGAAGATATTTTAAATCAAAATGGTGCAGCAACAAAACAAAATCCAATTATGGGCTTAATAGAAAGACATGATGTGAAGAAGAAAGATAAAAAGTCCTTTCGTTGCAGTGACTGTGAAAAAGTGTTTTTCCAAAAAGATAGTTTCCTACGGCATTTGCGAATTCATACTGATGAGCGCCCTTTTACATGTCACATTTGTGGGAAAGGTTTCCGTGATTCAGGAGGCTTGACTCGTCATCTTAGAGATGTCCATGCACGTGTCAAGAACTTCAAGTGTGATATTTGTGGTACTTTGTTTGCTGCTAAAGCAACTTGTGATGACCACAGACGAACTCACACTGGGGAACGTCCATTTATTTGTGCTATATGTGGTAAACGCTTTAGTTCTAAAGCATCTCATTATATGCATGCCAAAACGCATACTGATATCTTTCCATATAATTGTAATTTCTGTGAAAGACATTTTAGAAGACGTCAGGAGTTACTCGTGCACAAAATGACACACACAGGTGAGCGTCCCTGTGCATGTGATATTTGTGGTAGAGAATTCCGTGTGTCTGGAGAGCTGCAGAGGCATAAATTCGTGCATTCAAAGGATAAGCCATATTGCTGTTCAGTCTGTGGTATGTCTTTCAGACAGAAACGCTATCTTGTCAATCATTTCAAAAAGCAACATAAGGCTCAGTCATAATGTACTAGATTTTTATTGTGTGTGTATAACAGATGAAAATTGTTTTTACATGTTATTAAAATGCAAACTATACTTATTAAAGGAGATTTATGTTAAAAAATTGTATTAACTAAGGAACATAATACGTTTCATAAACAAAGATATTTTGCTGAGCAATATTTGTAAAAAAAAAAAAGGGGGGGGGGAGTGTGAGTGATATGATAGAACAAGTAATAGAGATGATATTCCATAATTTATTATTAAAATCTTCACATAAGAGAACAAAATCAACATGGTCTCTGGTAAGTTTCTAGCTGTTCATCACACAGTGTATGTTGGTGATATAATTGAGGAAGGCATGCAACAGTTATATCTTTATATTATTGGTTTCTATCACAGATGGGCATTGTCAGATCTAAAAATGAAAAATAAAAGACTCAGCCTCTTTCTAGTTCATACATTACTAGTAACTTAAGAGGTAGTTCTGCTAGATGTTATTTGTCAACATCAAGAAAATAAAACAGTTTTATTAGAACCATTTGGAAGTGGCTATAAACTAATAGAAAAAAGTCACTCAGCATGTGCTAAAATGTGTTATGCAAAGTGAGCAACCTTATTGAAAGTCATATTTTCTACACGTTTTTTTAAAGATGTTGATGTGAGTACATCTAGAACCCTTCTCACGTTCATGAAAATACATAGTAAGCTGTTTCATGAATATGAAAAACAGCAGATCAAAATTTTTACTCAGTTGCTAAATCAAGTACTTTCTTATAATATAGGTCCACAATTTCTATAATTTTTAAAGATGAGATCACTTAACACAATTACATTTCAGTTTTTATAAGTATAATAACATTCAAAACTGATTAAGTACTTACATGGGCTGTTTTTAATCAGAACTCGAGCTTTAATTCTGCAACAAAGTGTGCACTGCTTTTTAAATTTCTTGTTTGATTAAACCAAAGAGCCAGGCCATAACTCAGATCCAGAATCATACATTTTCCATGCAATAATCATACTGACAGAGCTATCCAGGCACAGTAGGAAAAACCAGAGCACATCCTGCAACATGTTTAAAGAATCAATATGAAATTAACCCCTTGTCTTTTCTAAGTCATTCCTCCTTTCTGCTTGGAGTGCAAGCCCAGTGAGGTATGCAGCAGATCTGTGAAGTCTAACAGGTAGGAAAGAGATTTTTGACAAAATTGAAACTGTGAAGAGAGGCCACAAAACATACTCAGATAAAGCCTGTTTGCAGGAGGCAAGTTCAAATCCTGGTCTGGCATGCTGTTTTTGATCAGTTAGGCATCACTTTATATAATTTCCCAGTCTGAATGGTTATATTGTTGATTAGATGAATCATTATTTGCTAGAACAATAGTATTGCTGCAAGCTTCACTGCGTTCAGTGAGGTATAAAACTTTGCATTGCTGGCTGACATGCTTTAGGTTGCCACTTCAGTCCCACCATCAGGAGTTATTTGTTGTTTAGTCTTTATCATTTCTGGAAGTTTCTTGAAATTTCTCATGTTTGTAGTTTTTGCATAATGTTTGTACAAACAACAGCACTCTCCCTCCAGGAGTTCAGTTCTGTCTGTGTGGTACTGTTCACAATGAATATGCTTTCAGTGCTAAGTGGTGTATTTCACTGATGACTCTGGTATCGGAATTGAACTTGATTGTGGCTATGATGTGACATTGTGTGGTGGATACATCAGGTATTTCAAAACACCTACATCACCATGACTCCAAATAGACCACATAAAAGCCATCACTTACACAGACTGGGACCAGAATACAAGCAATACATTGTTTCCTAGGTCCATATATATTCAGAAAATCAGTAGATCGCCAGGCAGCAGCAAGTCAACAACACATTAGACTTCCTTCAGTGTTTTCAGAGACGCTGGTCAGGACTTCACAAAATGGCTGAAATAATTTGACTGAGTCACCAAATACAACAAGTGGAATGATATGACATGTTGTTAGCAAATGTGTACTTTTACTAAAGCAGAGCCCACCAGTGGTTCAAGAACAACAAAGAGAGGCTTGATAGCTGTGACAAATTCCGGGGCAAACTGAAGGAAACATTTGATGACAGCAATTCCACTTAGCAGAGGAACAACTGATGAACAGGACCTAAAGTCATGTCAAAATAGCACAGTCTTAAGTACAGAATGTTTTGGCCCTATGCTACATTGTGAATCCAAATAGGACAGGAGCCAATAAAATATCACACTTTATGATAGGAGTCACTGTACCAAGCTTTTCTTGTAAAGGATGCCACAACAACCAAGAAATTCATCAAGTGGTGCCAGTGCATCAAGGAAATGCAGCAGAAAAATAGTTGGACAAAAGGGGTGTGACTGACTCCCAAATGTGGTCCATATGGCAGTGGCAGAAGACCACCATGACCTCATTTATCTCATATACCATGTAATAAAAGCTAGTCTACACAATGACATTTTGTTGCATCACTCATTGTGTGAAATAAGTTTCATGCAAATAGTTTCATATGTGACTAGACACGGTGACACCAGTGTACACTTCAGTTTGGTTGTTTTGTGAGTGCTGTAGTCGTGTCCTCAGTGAAAGTTTTGACAGCTGCACAAGTTGTGGTGAAGTCAATGCCAATTTGCATGAAATTTCTGTGGAAGAAAAGAAATAAAAGTGCATTTGAGCTCATGGCTGGATTAAGAAAAGATGCCAGCAACAGTAATGAAGAAAAATATTGTTATCCATGAAGCATTATCACCATAACCGATATTACAGATAAATGGTGTGCAATGTAAAGTGCAGAACTCACCCTGTTAGAAGGTGCAATTTTAGTTGATGATGAAGCATTTGTATTAAGTCTTTTTCTGAGCTTGATCGATTGAGTTTCAGTGAAGAAATATAGCTCACCATGTTGTGGAAAATGCATTTGGAAATTGCATTCCAAATTTCACTTGTATGTGAAGCGAACACTGCTAAGCCTGGAAATAGTTGACAATATTGTCAGAGCTATATGTATGTTTCATAACCATCAGAGAAAAACAGCTCCCCAAAAATATGCACAACCATAGCTAATATACCAGGGTCTTGTTGACTATGGAATTTACCAGTTATGAACAAGAGTAAACATAAATACAAAGCTGCAATAATTATTTGAAGCAGCTCACATTAAGGAGAGAATGTTTGCAAAATTTTACTTGAAGTGCCATGGCAACATTTCAAAATTTAATCATATGTACTATGATTTCTGCATGGGAAGCACTGTTGTGACTTTTAAGTAAATGAATATTGAATAAAGAATTCAGCTTTCCAGATATCGACCAACTCAAATCATGAAATTGTTGTTTTGTGGAAGTGGGCTGTTGCAAAGCCAGATATTTTGCATGCCTGTATTTTTCTTAGTTCATATGTATATGTACTTCTAATTGTATGAATGTTGCTCTACAGCTCAGATATTGTCAGTCCATCCATGTTCAGATCACATATGACAACTCAAGTGTAGTAACACCTATGCATAGCAGAATATCTGAAAAGCAAACAATTTCCTCCATTCCCCACTTGTATTTCAGTTTGCTTACACTCCACCAACCACCAATACAGCTCACCTTAAGACTCAGGCAACTAGTCTTGCAAAAGTTGGAACAAGCCAAAAGTGTTTAGTTTCACCAAAGGGTTGTGCAAACCTGCACCATGTATGTTGTTAGTGTAGTTGCATGCAACCCAGTTTCATCATGTAAGCTGGGCTTAAGAGAAGAGGTACAGCAGCTTAAGGCATCCAGAGCTGTTGGACAGAATGATCAAGAGATAGCCATGAATGTTGACCCCCATGTCAGAAGGTAATAGAGAACATTGCAAGAGAGATGTATTGTTATTTAGCACCGATCTCTGCCTCTAATCAAACACACCAGTAAGAATGGACTTGGCCAACTCGGACTTATGCCTCATCTGTCAAACTACCACCCGGCATCTGAGCAATGCAGACACAAACAACTCCTCCACCGACTGTAATACCCCATAGATGAACCAATATTTGGAGAATGGAGGGCAACACACCAGTATGTTTTCACTGTGGATATGCTGTGAGCTAGTGTAGAGAAAGAAGATTGGTGTTCAACAACTAATACACTGCCAGACATCAACTGTCATGACAGTCTTATTCATGGCAGTTAACTGTGGAAGATTGTAGTTGACCTGTCAGACAGATCACCGTACTATGGACAAGGTCACTCCCCAGACCTGCTGTAGCTGTTGAAAATCTCCAGAAATAGGTAAGAGATGCTTGTTTAGCTGCTGAATTTAGGAAAACTAAACGAGGTGATCATCTATGGAGATGAGGCTGCCACAGATGAAATCCTCCATGTTCAACAGTCACCAAGTTGTCAGGAAATCTCAATGATATCACTGTTGATGGCCAACCTGTCTAGGTGCTAGTAAACTTTGGCTTTATTTTCAGTAATGTCAGATGCTTATTGTCATCAGGTAAAGAAGACGATATTCCATGAAAGAAAATTGATTGTGCTGAAA
Source organism: Schistocerca nitens (assembly GCF_023898315.1). Taxonomy (NCBI): domain Eukaryota; kingdom Metazoa; phylum Arthropoda; class Insecta; order Orthoptera; family Acrididae; genus Schistocerca; species Schistocerca nitens. The sequence goes on along the minus strand of NC_064614.1, from coordinate 657,888,292 downwards.
GTTGCAAATGGGAAATATGAGGGTTGCCCAGAAAGTAATGCACTGCATTTTTTCTTCAACAATTCTTTATTGAATATCATCACAGTTACACACACAAAAGAATAGTGTTTTATCTACATACTCCATATAATCTCCACCCAGTCCTATGGCCTTCCTCCAGCATGAAACAAGGGCATGTATGCCCTGTCGGTACCAATCCTTGTCCTGGCGGCATGGCAGAGTGTGTGAATCACTTCCAAATGCCTTCCACAAATTGCATCCTTTAATGGCCCAAACAAGTGGAAGCCCCGCAGAACTGCCTTCTGATGACCTCACCCTCTGTGCCCAGTGACTAACTGTACTTCTGTCAACAGCAGATGCTCCATAGACTTTGCACAAGCGTTTGTGAATATTCCCCACAGTTTCTTTTTCTACAGTGAGAAATTCAATGACAGCATGTAGCTTGTAATGTACATCATCTACAGATGCCATTTTGAAACAGTGCTGCAGGTACACTATCTGTCAGAAGTGATGGAAATTTGGCACACTCACTCAAGAGACTTCAAGTAATATATCCGTAATGTTTTTTGTAGCATTGTTTTTGACTGAGGGAAAAAAATGTGATGAATTACTTTTGGGCAATCCTCATATCTCCAGCTGAGGAACATGTATTGCAAAAAACAACTATCAATTACAGAACACAGCCCTTCAAATTTGTATTTTCTATAGAATGTAGTTGTATTATTTTCGGATGAGATTTCATGCAGACATCACAAAGTCACAGACTATGGAAGTGTGGAGCTCCAGACTCATTTGTGGAGCTCCAGACTCATTAAGCTACACTCCTGGAAATGGAAAAAAGAATACATTGACACCGGTGTGTCAGACCCACCATACTTGCTCCGGACACTGCGAGAGGGCTGTGCAAGCAATGATCACACGCATGGCACAGCGGACACACCAGGAACCGCGGTGTTGGCCGTCGAATGGCACTAGCTGCGCAGCATTTGTGCACCGCCGCCGTCAGTGTCAGCCAGTTTGCCGTGGCATACGGAGCTCCATCGCAGTCTTTAACACTGGTAGCATGCCGCGACAGCGTGGACGTGAACCGTATGTGCAGTTGACGGACTTTGAGCGAGGGCGTATAGTGGGCATGCGGGAGGCCGGGTGGACGTACCGCCGAATTGCTCAACATGTGGGGCGTGAGGTCTCCACAGTACATCGATGTTGTCGCCAGTGGTCGGCGGAAGGTGCACGTGCCCGTCAACCTGGGACCGGACCGCAACGACGCACGGATGCACGCCAAGACCGTAGGATCCTACGCAGTGCCGTAGGGGACCGCACCGCCACTTCCCAGCAAATTAGGGACACTGTTGTTCCTGGGGTATCGGCGAGGACCATTCGCAACCGTCTCCATGCAGCTGGGCTACGGTCCCGCACACCGTTAGGCCGTCTTCCGCTCACGCCCCAACATCGTGCAGCCCGCCTCCAGTGGTGTCGCGACAGGCGTGAATGGAGGGACGAATGGAGACGTGTCGTCTTCAGCGATGAGAGTCGCTTCTGCCTTGGTGCCAATGATGGTCGTATGCGTGTTTGGCGCCGTGCAGGTGAGCGCCACAATCAGGACTGCATACGACCGAGGCACACAGGGCCAACACCCGGCATCATGGTGTGGGGAGCGATCTCCTACACTGGCCGTACACCACTGGTGATCGTCGAGGGGACACTGAATAGTGCACGGTACATCCAAACCGTCATCGAACCCATCGTTCTACCATTCCTAGACCGGCAAGGGAACTTGCTGTTCCAACAGGACAATGCACGTTCGCATGTATCCCGTGCCACCCAACGTGCTCTAGAAGGTGTAAGTCAACTACCCTGGCCAGCAAGATCTCCGGATCTATCCCCCATTGAGCATGTTTGGGACTGGATGAAGCGTCGTCTCACGCGGTCTGCACGTCCAGCACGAACACTGGTCCAACTGAGGCGCCAGGTGGAAATGGCATGGCAAGCCGTTCCACAGGACTACATCCAGCATCTCTACGATCGTCTCCATGGGAGAATAGCAGCCTGCATTGCTGCGAAAGGTGGATATACACTGTACTAGTGCCGACATTGTGCATGCTCTGTTGCCTGTGTCTATGTGCCTGTGGTTCTGTCAGTGTGATCATGTGATGTATCTGACCCCAGGAATGTGTCAATAAAGTTTCCCCTTCCTGGGACAATGAATTCACGGTGTTCTTATTTCAATTTCCAGGAGTGTATTCTAACAAGAATTGTTTGTTGTTGAAGAACTTTTTACCCTGCAGTCATTGATGAGATGAGTCCCAATCATCAATTTAGATCTAGATGTGCAGTTAAATGGTGAAACTTGTGTATTGCAGAAAGCTGTTCAGGCTCACAAAATAAATCTACTTGTCAATGATAGTTGTAGACAGTGTGAGTGGTAAAGGGGAGCTATGAATCCCTAAAGGTATGTGCATAGGAACAGCCTAAACAGTTTAGGAAGGGCACCTCCACTACCACCACAAGCAATGCAGAAGAGGATGCTACTTTGAAGACTGCCAATAGAATCTGGCCTGACCAAGGAACGTCGTCAGCGAGTGTTAGCTTTTTGCACTAATTTTCAGGTGCAAAAAACATACCAAATGGCCCATAGTAAAACACCATATCAACACAGCGGATCATCCACCAATTATCCAGTGCTTGTTTCAGTTTCTGACACTAACATAATGCAGAAAATTCTGCTGTGGTTTATGTTCACGACTAGCTTTAAGAAATTTTAACAAAAGTCAGAGGCAGAAATAACAATCTAAATGGTCAAGACAGTGGCTTCTTAAATAAGGCAGTATTCACATAAGGTATTAATTTACTTTGCAACTTACATTGCAAATATTCATTGACACTCATAACTCCTCATAAAATACACCAAAATACCTGTACCAGAGTAATTTCACTACATAGAAGGCTGATAGTGGCATTGCGGTTCCTGTCGACTGGAAGAAGCTACAAAGATTAGAATTTTTGACAGCAGTGTCCAAACTAGACTAAGTGGAATGATACCCGACACATGCAAATCTGAAGAGGGCTTTCATGAAGACAAGTCAGGTATCTTGATTATGCAACATTTAGATATAATATGTTACATATAAAAATTTTTACATTTTTGAGGCATTTTGAGCTCCATATGTTCTAATAAATTATAGGAATGGCTAATGAGGTCCCTTTTACTTTGTTTCTGACCATAAAGGGGTTTTCAATTCCCTATCTGAAGTGTATCAGCAACCTATCGTAAACTTTTACACCAGAATATAAAGCTCTATTCTGAACTCTAGATAGGAATTCAAAGTCTATGTGAAAAGTTTTACTTTTAATATTATGGTAGTAAATTGCACAGTTTCCCTTTAATTCACTCTTTGTTATGAATCATGTTTACCATTAGGCAGTTCAAGTATTGACACACACGTATAGGGATCCATATGTCCCTGAAGACACTACTCCAAAATGTTCCTTTATCAATTTAACACAACATTCTGACTGCACTCTTCTGAGGCATAAATACTTTTTATTTTCCCTACACTACCACAAAAGATCTGTCTCGCGTCTTTTATAGAGATTAGTGGCTTGCCTTGGCTAAAAGTAATGAAGCACTCTATTAATTCAGAGCTGGTCTCTGCAACAGCATGAACAAAAAGGTGTGGTAGGACTTCCACAAAACCTCAGATGTGGGTGAGGATGTTCTTCACTTTTCAAGAATTGCCTTTTGATGATTGACTTTTGTAAACATAACGCAATACCTGGAAGAACTTTTACGTTTTTGTAAAGTACTCAACAGTAAGTGATCCTTCAAAATATCCTTAATGAGACAATAGCTGCTTCCTGCTGAAAATTCTTCTTTAGACAGAAAAATGGTGGGTCAGCTGTAGATTCCAAGTGTGTCGTCAGGGCACATGAAGTTTGCAGTGATATCTGCACTGATTGATAGGTGCATGTTCGACTGGCTCTCGAGTAGTGCCGTGAAGTCTTGGGTTCTGTGTGTCTGTTCAGAAATATATAATGTAACAAGAATGTTTTTGAACTTGTCTGTGGAGTACTTTCACCAAACTTTGTTACTCGTATCATAATTCAAACCATAGCTTTTCAAACAATGGGAAATCCAGGATGGAATGAAACAATATTATGAAAAGGAAAGCTGCTGCTTACCATGTAGTGGAGATGCTGAGTCACAGATAGGCACAACAAAAAGACTTTCACAATGTAAGCTTTTGGCCAACAAGGCCTGTGTCGAAAATAAACACACACACACACACAAATGCAGTTCACACACATATGGCTGCAGCCTCTGGCTTCCTAAACACGCAGAATCCTAAACCCCTCACCTGGTTCAGATTAATTGATGATATCTTTGCAATCTGGATCGAGGGTGAGGACACACTATCCACATTCCTCCAGAACCTCAGTAGGTTCTTCCCCCTTTGCTTCACCTGGTCCTTCTCAACCCACCAAACCAAGTTCATAGATGTTGACCTCCACTTCAAAGATGTCTAGATCAGTACCTCTATCCATATCAAACCTACTAACTGCTTCGACAGCTGCCACCCATTCCTTACCAAGAAGTCCCTTACAAACAGCCTAGCCCCACATGGTCCACATTTGCAGTGATGAGTGGTCTCTGTTGAAATATACTGATGGTCTCACTGAGGCCTTCACAGACTGTCTGGGGGGAGGGGGGGGGGGGAAAGAGGTGCTGTGCCTTATCTTTCCTGTCTCCCACAACCTCCCTAAGTCTCACCGTCTGGCCACAGAGGAGCATTCCCCTCGTAATTCAGTACCACTCAGGACTGGAGCTACTGAATTACATTTTCCACAAGGGTTTTGGCTACCTCTTGTCATGCCCTGTAATGAGAAATGTCCTGCCCACTATCCTTCCCCCTCCCACTGGTATTCTGTCGTACACCAAACCTACACCAAGTACTCTTCCATTCCTATACAACCCCGGCTCATGGCTCATATCCCTGTAATAGGCCTAGATGCAAGACCTGTCCCATACATCCTCCCACCACCACCTCCTCCAGTCTGGTCACAAACATCACCTATCCCATCAAAGGCAGGGCTACCTGTGAAACCAGTCATGTAATCTACAAGCTAAGCTACAACCACTGTGCAGCATTCTATGTGGGCATGACAACCAACAAGCTGTCTGTCCCCATGAATGGCCACCAACAAACTGTCACCAAGAAACAAGTGGACCACCTTGTTGCTGAGCACGCTGCCCAACACAAGATCCTTAATTTCAGTGACTGCTTCACAGCCTGTGCCATAAGGATATTTCCAAGTTGGGAGCACGCTGCCCAACACAAGATCCTTCATTTCAGTGACTGCTTCACAGCCTGTGCCATAAGGATACTTCCCACCAACACCAGCTTTTCTGAATTGCGCAGGTGGGAACTCTCCCTGCAATATATCCTATGTTGCTGTAACCCTCCTGGCTTCAACATTCATTAGTCATCTTTCTCAACCATCCACTCCAGCACTACACAGCTCTCATTCCACTTATGCACCCGGTCTTTTCACTTCTCTCCTTTTCCGCTACCCCCCCCCCCCCCCCCACCCAACACCTCCCCCTGCCCACCTGCACCTAGCTGCCCTATTCTTTCTCCACATTGTCCTTGTGTGCTCCCCATACTGTAACAGTCTTTTTGTTGTGCCTGTGTGTGACTCAGCATCTCTGCTATATGGTGAGTAGCAACTTTCCTTTTCATAATATTGCTACAAACCATAGCTTTTGATCAGTATGGGGTATGTGAACCTATGAGTGTTACTCAGTTCACATCCTGAAAAAAATTGGTGCTTATACAACACAATGCTTTTAATTAGCTTTAATAATAAATGTTAAATAGTTATACATTTCTGCTAAAAATAAAAAAGTTAATTATGTATCTCATAAAATAGCATCAGTTGTCAGTTACGAAAAGAGATATACAAGTGTGATAGCATTGCTTTATATTTTTGTAGATCAAATGTTTTTTATCATAAAAATAATTTTAGTGGAATGCTTTATAGACCCAAAAATAAAGATGTAACATAATAATCAATTATTGTGGCACATGTAATTGATATAATCGATTGATTTGTTTAAATAATCAAAAAGGCAACTAATCAACTGTTAATCATAATTGCCCATTCCTACTATCGACGACTGAACAAAATAACAAGTACAGGTGTCTACCCACTGCTGATTTCCTAGACTATATGGAAGGAACAACTCTGATATGCAGATAGCCTCCTGTCGAATAAGGGTTGACAAAATCGACTGCAAAAAGACTGCCATCATAACGCCTTATGGCTTCTACGAGTTCAAAAATATGCCGTTTGGACTAAGTAATGCCCCAACATCTTTGAATGTGTAATGGACAGTCTACTGTGAAATTTTAAATGGACAACATGCCTTTGCTGTCTGGATGATTCTGCAGTTTTTCAGTTACATTTAAAGACTATCTAAGTCACTTGACAACAGTGGTGAAGTGTGTTCTGACAGTAGGTCTCTGCCTGAATGTGAAAAAGTGTCTCTTTGCCGGCCAAGAAATATTAGGGTCATTCAAAAAGAAATGTGCCAGATGCTGTAAATGAAAACTGCTTAAGTCATCATAATGCCATTGCCTATGAAAGAGGCTACACTGAGGCCTGAATTTTGCCACTAGAGGGACATGGCTGCACACCCACCTGATGATAGAGTGAGTGTCTGAACATGTCAATCCTCCCCTGCACTCAATAGTGCTACAAGTAGAGAAATGAAAGCTTCAAAAGAAGAGCAAAGAAATGCAGTGCATTTCCTTACAGTGGGAGGAGTCTGGGGGAATGGAAATTTATCAAAGAGAGTAATGAATGTGCATGGCAGTTCTGAAGTTCAATATGACCTGTGGGGGCAACACACAATCAAATGAGGTTTCATGTAACCCCTTTTCCTGACATGGTAGTTAATTCCAAAATTTTGGGTCTAGTAACAGAATGCATGGTGGTCATCAGAATGTATTTTTAATAGTGAAAAGGAAAGAGAGCAACTTCGTAAAATTTTCACTTTTCTATATTCAAAAGGGCTTAGAGGGCATTGTTGGCAATGTAAAATCAGTTAAGTGATTGTACAATGGGTCACTGCTGGTAGAAACTTCCAGTTCCCAACAAGTTAAAGTTTAGTGCCTTAGGGAACACACCCTCAAAACTGAGCTGCATGTCACCTTGAATTGCAGCAAAGGTGTTGTGTCTTGCAGGGATCTGGTGAGCATCCCTAAGGAGGAACTAAAAGATGAGTGGGGCTCCAGATGGTATAGTCAATGTGCAAAACATTGTGAAGAGGATGTATGGGGATCTTGTAAAATGTGATTCCTTTATCCTGGCATTTAATGGCACATAACTTCCTGAGCATGTTAAACCATGTTTCCTTCTCCTAAGCATACGGCCTTATGTCCCCAACTCAATGTGCTGTTTCAAATGCCAGCACTTAGGACATACTACTCTTGGGTAGTACAGCTTGTTCATCTCTGCTGAAGTGTTTGTATTTCTCTGGAGCTCACTATCTCTGGAGTTGGGACTGTTGTGTATATCTGGAAGGAAGGAAGATACAACTTAAGACTATGAAGCAGCATATCACATAGTGAAGTCAAAAAAATGTATAAAGCTATGCTGTTCCCAGTGTTCGCTTTTTCTTTTGCCTCAGTTCTTAAACAGGTGGTGCATAAATCTGAAGCTGCTACACAAGTGAAGATTGGTGGTCTCACCACAATTACCTGTGTCTGTCAATCCACTTGTGCTGTTGCAGTTATTTCAGTGCCTTTTCCCTCCCTCCAGAACCATAAGAAATGCCAAGGTTGCTGACATAGCAGAGCTCCCTACCCCTCCAAAGATTCAGTCTAGTAGACCATACAGTGCTGCCGCAATCACAGCCATGGTTATTGCTTCAAAGGCAAAAAATCAAAAGTAAAGTGGCCACCACTGATGGAGTCAGGAAGTAAACAGTCTGGTAATGTCAACACCATAATGTGTTTCCAGGAAACACATGTTGAAGCATTTGGTGCACCAGTCCTACGGGGCTGTACACTCTATGGCAGGGATGACCCGACTGTAGAAAGGGCCGAGGGAGGACTTGCTGTGATTCTCAATAACACACCATTCCTCTGTTCCTCTCCCTCTAGCTGCTGACCTGTAAGTGGTTGCAGTTGCAATTCTTATACATCACAAGATAACAGTTTGTTCACTACAATTACCTCCACATGATGCAATTGACTCTGAGGCTCTAACGGATCTTACAGAACATCATCACACAGACAATGGCAGAGCATTTTGTGTTGACTACAGCTACTGTCAGCTAGGATTCAGTGTTCCATCACGACCATGCCACCATGGAAATGGGTGAGTTGGACTTCGGGTCTATCAATTCAGAGTCCTGTAACTGTTGGCAGTAGTTACTGGAGCATTTCCTTCATGAGCTGAGTAAGAAAGACCTTGGAGCGAATAGTTACCCATTGTCTGCCTCCTAGAGGTGACTATTCAGTAAGCTTACCTGTGTCAGCAGCATTGAATAGGTATATTTTTTTGATATCAGTAAGGCGTCTGATACTACTTGGCAACAGAGTATTCTAGGGCAGCTCCACCAATGGAGCTTCCATGGCCATCTCTCCATTTCCATTTGGTCCCTCTCATCAAAGTACTTTTTATGGTACTGAGTTCATGATACTATGTCGAAAAGTTTCAAACAGGAGAATGGTCTTCCTTAGGGCAGTGTTTTAAGTGTTACCCTCTTTGCCATAGCTGTAACAGTATCATGTCTACAGTAAGGAGTCCTGTGCAATGCACGCTTATTTGTGGATGATTTTGCAGTTTTCTGTTCCTCCTCCTGTATTGCACCAACAACCTGTCAGTTGCAATTTACAGTAGAGATGCTGGAGGAGTGGGCTGAAGAGACTGATTTTACAATCTGTGTATGTGTTAATTTCAATTATTCTCACCATATTTTTTTATTTAACTGAACTGGGTATGTGGAACACCATTCTCCATTTTCAAGACTATGTGCAATTTTGGGGCCTCATTTTTGGCTCCAGACTGTCTTAGTTACCACACCTGAATGACCTGAAGACAAGGTCCCAGAAGCCACTGAACATTTTGAAGTGCCTTAGCCACAGGTCTTCAGGAATGGACAAGGTATGTCTGTGTCAGTTGTAGAGGGCTTTTGTGTGATCACAGCTGGACTATGGGTGCATAGGATACAGGTCAGCTAGGCATTCATATCTGGAGATCATTGATGCTGTACACCAGGAGAGGATCAGGCTGACCATAGGGTCTTGGAGGACCAGCCTCATACCCTGTCTCTGTGCTGAGGCTGGAGAACTGCTACTTACCATCCAATGGCAGCTTCTCATGATGTGTCAGGAGTGTCAGTTCCTCACTACACCCAATTCCCCAGGATACATCTGGCTACTGGAACTCCTCTTCACCAACCATGCATGGGCAACAAGGTCGTTTGGGATCCATGCAAAGTGTGTGTTGGAGTCCTTTGGGATGGGGCTCGTACGGGCTCAAATCCAGAGTTTTAACCAACTGCCACCCTAGTTATTGCAGAAGCTTAGAGTCGTCGTAGATTTAGCACAGTACAGGAGCAAATGCACGCCTGCTTCTGCTTTTAACACAATATTTTCCAACATTTTAAATGAGTACCCTGAGGTTATGTAGCTGTATATATGGACGGGTCTAAACAGGGGGACTCCATTGGTTGCTCTGTTGTTTTTCCAGATTGTGTCCTCAAGATTTGGTTGCCTCTGGAACTCATTGTATTCAGTGCTGAACTATCACAATCTTAAAGATGCTGGAGCAAATGAGATGTGCCATACCTGCTAAATTCCTTGTCTGTTCCGACTCCGTGAATGGCCTTCAGTCTCTGCAACACTGTATCCAGTTGATAAAGTAGTCTGAGATATCCAGAAAACCCTCCTCCAGCTACAAAGGCTCAGAAAGGTGGCGTCCTGCTGGGTGCCAGGGTACATGGGTATTCCAGGGAATGGAAGGGCGAATGTAGCAGCCAAGGAGGTGCGTCATGTTCCTTGGCTAGTTCTGTGTGTCATCCACTTGCATGCTATCGTCTCACTGTTGAGGTACAGAGGTATGCATTGATGGTAAGATGAGTGACTGGAAGTAACAGACGAGCTCCATCCAGTTAAGCCCAAAATGCAGCTGTGGTGTACTTCTTCCTAGCCACACAGACTGGACGATGTTCTCCTTACCCACCTTTGTGTGGCCAAAGTCCTATGATGCACGGCTTCTTAGTACAGTGAGGGGACCATCCAATGTTTGGTGCTTGAGTCATGCAGATCTCTGTGTGTCACATTTTACTAGACCATATTTTATTTTCTGTCCAGTGGGTAGCAGCAGATTTGTTGACAGATCTGCCCTCTAATTAAAGTAATTTTCAAATTAATGTGGTGAGAGTTTTAAGGTTTTGTGATTTGTCTAATTTGTTTCCAAAAATTTTGGTGAAGAGTTACAGTGTGAATGGCTCACCCACGTTTTTTCGAGTGGTCAGCCAGTCACATTTCCCTGTGCCTTTCTTTTAACTCCTCTGTTGTTTTATATCTGTTTTAATCCTAGGTATAGCACTTTCCAACCATTTTCTATTTTCTTAAGGTGTTTGAGATAAGGTGGTGGTGTAGGTCGAAGTGAGCGAGGTAGGAGTGAGTACATAAGTGTCATTTTATAGGTTTCTCCCTCACTGTATAACAACTATTTTCATAATTTTATCCACATTTGTTTCTGTTAATGTGTGTAAGGGTGCTGATAACCTCACTATTGTTGTAGTGTTGCCACTCTACATCACTATGGGAACTGAGTAGCTGAGATGACAAAATTTTTAACTGTGATGGTGCCACTACTCAAATGGTGCTTGTCGTTGGAAGTGCACTCTGATGGCATCACGCCAAACTCCTGTATGTAAGCTGGCTCCAGGCCAATCTAAGCCAGCTGTAATGCAATTGGTTAAGTGTGTAATGACTGGCATATTGGTTTGGTTTCTGTTATTTACATTATGGGCTCTGGTGGGTTTTGGTAGAACTCTGTTTGGAATGATTACTTAAAAAAGCTTTCTCTGTTTGGAAAGTTTTCCATAATAGATCTCATCTTTATAAAAGTGGTGATGCTTTGGAACCTGAGAGACCTGTAAATCGGTCTTTTTTTAAAAAAAGGGTGAGATTTGTTTTCTCAGCTATTGAGGAACAACAGCTGCTTCTAATGCAAACTGAGCCGGATTATCATATGCAAATGGCAGCAGTATTACAAGCAGTGCAAGCAATAGTGCATGTAACAGGTATAATCTCTGCAACATGAACAAAGTGAAAAGTAGGATGCTACTGCCGATTACTACAGTTTTATTTTATGGCTTGCCAGATTTCCAATGTGGAAAGAGAAAACATCATGCTCTTATCAGGAAATCCTGAAATATATCATCTAATACAGAAATTAGAGCTGTTATCAAATCTGGCAGAACTTGAATTGCCAATAATATTTTCCCTTTGTTTGGGCAGAATTCCAAGTACACTCTAATCAGGGACAGTATTGTGCATCTTTCTCCTTATTTGGAAGTGAGGAATTTGCATTAAGGAAATCAGGTCCTCCTCTGATGGAAGCAATGCAAATAATTCAAGGCTATGAAACTGCCCACAGAACCAAAAGTTTGTTTATAATGGAAGAAGACTTCGTTGCACTCAGCTCTCTGACACCGATAGTGCAGGACATCATGCCAAGTGCAGGAGAGCCCTCACCTGCACCACGGCCCAGCCAACCCCGTAAACAACTACACTAGTAGCAATGGACCCTCTCAGTACCTGTAAACATTGGTTCCTTTGTTATTCACGCAGAGTACGCCCCTTTCGATGCGCAACATGCCACAGGTGCAGCATAAAGGGACACTTGAAAGAGGTTTCTTATACCAGTTCCAATGAAAATATGTGCCAACTTGTGGAAGTGAACCAACTGGGGGTAAACCTATCGAAGTGCATACTCCTCAGAATGGAACGCAGCAAATGTGCTTAGATTGATTTATACACTCGGTGAAGTTGCTACATGACACTGATGCCCCTGTGCCCTTGCAGGCTACCAGGTTAAACCTTTATGCCTGTGGATGCCATCATGTGTGCTTGTTAGGAAAACTTCAAGTTTTGCTCACAGCCAAGTCACCCAAGTCACTTGTCATGTTAATTTTCTTATTTTAGATCATCCCGGTGTGGATGTTTTCAGTATAGGCTCTTTTCACACTGTAGGATTTACAGTTCATGAAACAGTACATGCCATGCAATCTGAAAGGCCCTGTGCTGCTCTAAAGACTGTCTATGATGGATACTTACAAATTGTCTTGCAAGGATTAGGGAAGGTGAATAATCTTGAAGCCCACATAACTTAAGGCAATGCTGCACCACACTTTTTTAGCTCAGCTGGTGCCCCTAGCTCTACGGATTCCCCTTAAAAATTAACTGGACACACTGGCTAATCAAGATATATTAATCCCTATTGTTTGTGGGCTCTATGATTATATCTGTCCCTTTCACACTAGAGCATATTATCAGTATCTGATCATATGATCAGATACTACAAGTATTCCAAACTGTGCTGAATCCTTGGTGGTCTCTTGTTTACAGACACAATTTCAAAGGACCATCTCCATAACCTTGAACTCTTGTTCCAGACACTGGCACCAAGTGTTCTATCATGCAACTGCCCTTGACATATTTGGAGTTCAGCCTCTTGGACAACAGGCTCGAACAAGCAGAACTTTATGTTCGACACCATACCTAAATTCTTCTACAGTTTTCTAGTGACTTAAGGGCCACCCTAACTGATTGCCACAACCCAGTGGAGTTGCTTTATCGCCACTCTCTCACCACTGACTCAGATGCGTTGCACCTGTCCCACGGGCCTGTGTCATCATTGAGGCCTCTTACTTCTGGTTGGTGCCCGCAGTGGGGCCCGTGAGTTATGGATGCTACCCAACTGGGATCCTTGGGATGTTCTCTGTCTGCCATGGGCCCATCGTGTATACCATGATCTTCACCGATAGACTTCTGTGGACTATGAGATTCTGGGGGGACTCATGCAACTTCTATCAAGCCTTATTCAGCCCCATTATGTAGTGACACCCACAGACATTGATCTGCCATCCCTCCCAGTGGCAGCTCCTCCGGACCATGCACCACCTATGTTTTTCTCACAAGAGAGAAAGAGGGTGGGGAAATGATGTAGAGTCACTATCTGGCATCACTATGGGAACAGAGTAGCTTGTGCAACATTACTGTTGTCTGTCATGTTGCCACTACCCAGATGGCAGTTGTCATCAGGAGCACCTTCTGACAAAACTACATAAGACTCATGTGTATAAGTTGGCCTATGGCCAGGATTAGTCAGTTGTAATGTGATCAATGAAGTGTGCTAGGACCAGCATATTGATTTGGTTGTGGTATTTACCTTGCAGACTCTGACAGTTATTGGGTGAACTCATGGTGCATGAACTGGACTTTGTTTGGAATGCTTATTTAAAATAGTGTGCATTGCTTGGATAGTATTCTGCAACAGGTCTCACCTTGCCAAAGAAATTGGGGTAAGCCCCCATTAGTTTTGTGCATGACTCACCTGTACAAAAATTTTATTTGTTTGATCCATGTGCTTTGATATATAGTGTACTACAGATATTAGCCAAATATGCTAATATTTACATTGGCAGACAATGGTTTAAGTACATTACAACAATTTTTATAAGATTTGTTGCATTGGGCAATTCAGTGTTGTGTTTTATCACAACCGGCACATTTTCTGTTGTAGGTATTCCTTTATAGAGAAAAATAGTGACACAGCAAATAATATGTCATGGATTTACGGAATTGTGTATTGTTTTCAGTAGAGTTTGTACCAAGACATAGCAGACTGTACTTATTTTAGCATTTATTTGATCAATGTAATTATTCCATTTTACATTATCTTACATCCAAATATTCAGTTGCCTATTAACAGTTACAAATGACTGAGATGTTCTGTGTGGTGTAGAATCTCTTGGGTACAGTTTTTCTGCTGTTCATGCTTCATCTGTTATTTGTAGCTCATGTGCTGAGATGTTCAGCGAACAAATTTACCAATTTATTTATGACCTAGCAACTTGGATGTGTAGAAACTCCCAAGTTCTTGCTTTATGACTGATGGATGTTTGTTGGAAGATATATGTACCAAAATAAGATATCCTGTTGTGAACCCTCTAAGGAGATAAAGACTACAGGAAACTTAGTCTTGTTCCTTTTAATATGAGTGTATAAATAACTGTTCAACTGAAACTGATTATTATTTATGGTGAAAAGCACCAGTAAGTAAAATCTACTGATAAATGAGTGTAATAATTACAAGGTATTTAAAGAAGCCTGTGCAAAATTTGCTGAATAACATCTGCATTGTCCTAGTAGAAAATTTCATAAGACAGGTCCTAGGTGTCAAAATAGCTCACCATCCTTATTCTTCATACCTGATTCAATTAATGTTTTTCTGTTTTCTGACATTAAAAATACCTTAAAGCAAAGGACTTTTTTTGTCAAACAAGAAAATTATTTATGCTACAAGGTAGTATTATGAAGAGATAGAAAGAAACTTAAACTCTAGACAAATAAATTAAAGCTTCTGGACAAGTTGTATTGTGCTCATTGGAGGTTATCTTGAGATTTCTTTTTAATTGAAACTTATTAACCCACCACTGAAGCATGTTAAAGAATATTTGAAGAAGTAAGCTGTATTCTGCATTTATGTGAAATGATTTTATGTGAGCCACAGAAAGAAAAGACAGGATTTTGATCCTGTTTCCCCTTTGTCCATGGTATTTAACCACTGTGCGTTTTTCCTAACATGTATGGTTCAGTGTCATGTAAAAAAGGAAACTTCATTTAAGAAAACTATAAAATTATAAGACAGAATTGCTGGCCAATATGTCCACCCTGGAGGTGAAATTTTTTGTATCGTCGGTAGACACACATACATAAAACTATCTCACCTTCTCAGTTCACTAGTTCTTCTTCAGAGAGAAAGATATGGTAAGGAAGGTTGAAAAGGTAGGGCAGATCACTCAGACCATAGAATTAGAGAGCGTCCTCATCTGTTGTGAGAACAGAGGGGAGATCTGACTGTCTTTCAGGGGAACAATGGTTTTTCTAATGGAAGGTAGTGGCCCACAGCATCTGTTTGACACTGTTTATGCCTGTTATGTCAGTGGAGGATGTTGAGGAAGAAGGCTCCAGGCTTCTTGGACTGAACACAATTAAAAGACAAAAACTACTTTAAATTAAATAGTTAGCTCATTTTATTTTGTCCTTCCATCTGTACATAATAAATAATATTATTGGTATATTATGTGTATGCATTCTGTTGTATGTAATCCCTACAATGTCTTCTAATACCTCTTTGCCTTACAGCAGTTTAAAAAAATATTTTGATAGTGCATGGAGAAGTAAATCAATCAGCAAAAGAAGACTTAGTTCATGAATAACAAAGGCAATGATAAATAGTAACTTATTTTGCAACACTGTGACTAATCACTGACTACTAAGTACTGTAATTTCCCTATACCAAGACTGCTGAATGGTGCAGTGGACAAAAAAAAATTAAATATAAAGTTATGAGTCAAGTAGTCTCAGTTCATTTTTTTATGTAATGATGTTACTTGAAAAATACATTCTCTTTTCAAGTTATGAGATAAAGAAGGTACTACATCCTAAATGATCTGCAGCTTCTAGTGAGAAAGAACCAAGTTAAGAGGAAGTTTTCCTTCTCTCCCTAAAAACTGCCACATTTCAAATCTGCAGGCTGTTAAAAAGACATTATACTGACAGTATTAAAACTATCACAAAATGTGTGCCAGTACATGAGCACTGAGAAGGAACTATGCCCACCACTGGCACAGCAGAAGTATGGTACCTTGCACTTGTGGTCAAATATGCAAGGGAAATACTAAAAGGAGCACTAGTATTGAGGTTAAAGAACACAAAAGCAACATGCTAGGATGCACAGAGAGGCTATAGAAATTCAAACATACAAAAACAACTGTGACAGAAAAGAAGAAAGATGAAATTATACAAGTTGTGGACTTTAGCATTATGAGGCCCGTAACATGTTTGTGTGTGTCTGTGTGTATACAGGAATCAGTCTGCTGATATCACAACCTGACGTTTGTGTACGCGCATAAATAGTTCAGCTTGCTGAGCTTGTTTGAGTTTTAAAATACTATCTGAGACTTGCATCATCACCACCACCTCTGTATCCTCCCGATGAGCTTGGTAGGGTGTTTATGAATAATTTGCCTCCATTTTGCTCTATATTAATATATTACTTGCCTTGATATTGTTCCCAGCTTTCTCGTCTAGTCTTCAGATCTTACTCAATCTGATCGGGCCATCTTTTTCTGCGTTGTCCTGTTGGTCTTTTCCCTTGCACATTTCTATACAATATTATTTTGGCAGGCAATTATCATTCATCCTTCACATGTCTAATCCACTTGAGCCATGCAGTCTCAGTATCTCAGTCACTGACAGATCCATTTGCGTCTCTCCTCTGTTGTATTCATTCCTATCTCTTTTAGTGCTCTACAAGGCTGTCTGCAGAAGCTTCATTTAGCACTCTTGTGATTTGCTCAAATCTGGCTTGTTAACTGCACGGCACTCCAGGCTGTATGTCATAATTGGCAGGAGATACATTTGGAAGATAGTTTGTTTGGCTCTCACAGGAACTCCCCTGTCCCACACTAGATTCTGCACATGAAAAAATTTAGGTCCCTTTCTTAGTCTGTTCTGTACTTCTAGTTTGGCAGTTGATATTGTACTTCCCAGGTAATTGAAAGCTTCCACACATTTAATTTGTTCTCCTTCTGGCATCAGGTTGCCCTGGCCAGATGTCCTGCTCATAACCATTCCTACAGTTTTGCTCTTGTTTACTGTCAGCTGAAACACTATAAACTTGGAGTTCTAGGCATCTAATCTTTCCTCTATCTCTAATTCTGTTTCTCACCAAGTAGCTACATCATCAGCAAAGACTGAAGCATTGAGATCATCATTTTCTATCTCCTTGGTTTCCTTAAGTGTAATGAAAACTAATTGGAAAAATGCACTACCCTGTTGCTCTCCTCTCTCTGCCCAGAATCTAGTCTGATTTATAAACAACTTTTGAAGCCATCATATGGCATTAGGGAACAAAACATTTGGCACAGGAGCACACCTCAGACTATGGCCTAACACTGATTAAATAAAAATTTCCAAGGAAGCATATAGTGGCTGTAAAACTGTGTATTGTGTGGTTTGAGTAATATGTCAGAAAAATTGAAATTTTTGTGATTTTTTTTTTTGTATTTCTTTCCAGAAATTGAGATAAAAAAGTTTAAGTTCATAATCAGCACACCAAATATATAAATGAGGAAATTTTCAGAACTTCTACAAAATTTCCCATGTAAACCCTTTGCCTGGACCAATAAAATATATCAAAAAGTTATTATTGACCCTTGGATCATATTGTAGTGAGAGTATTTATTTTGGTATATGAGACCTAAATTACACTTTCATTTTAATAAGAGGGTCAATGTTGAGCCTTCTACTGTGATTTTACAAGTGTTTATAGATTTCAGACCAATAATTTTGATATTTATGTGGCCTAAAAGTATGTATGAGTCATTTTCTTTTGTTTTTTTGCTGTCTCTTCAGTAATAATTTTGATGAGCATGTTTCTCTACATACATCAGCTAATAAAAACATAATTTCTAAATGATGGTTGTTATCAGTATGACCATGCATTTATTTAATCTCTCTGTTAAAATAATGTAAATCAATAAATAATGACAATGATAATTTATTATAAGATATAACTTAAATATTTATTACACACTAGATGAAAGGAAATAAACATTATACATACAGTAATATTTTCTGTGTGCATCTCAGCCCGTTGAGCCATACCTGAAAGTCAAGTGAAAATGAGTTCATGTTTTGTGTCTCCAAACAGTTGTTCCAATTCACTGTGCTCTTCATCTGGACATTCAGAAATTTTATTTATGATGTTTCATTTAGTTTATCTCATCAACGGGTATATCTGGGGTTACTGAACTGATTAACATTAATTTTCACAAGCTTAAGAATTAGTCAACCATTTATGTACATCTTCAGCTGTTATATTTATCTTTCATATCATTCTGATCTATTTTTTTAATCACAGAAAAAGTTGGTATACTTACTTTCAGGAAGCAAGTTTCTCTAACAACGCTTTTGCATGTTGAATATACTTACAAAGGAACACTTAAGTTCTTAAAATGTTGTTACATAATAAAAATTGTTTCTATAGTAATGAACTCAAATTAATGCAGAATTATTTCTTTTACACTGTTTTTTACTATTCTAGGATTAGTACATTTCCTAGATAAATATTTCCTATACAAACGAAATTTTTTTGGTCATATTTTGACTTTATATTTGTTATAATAATTTCTCTTTCTCTCTCTCTCTCTCTCTCTCTCTCTCTCTCTCTCTCTCTCTCTCTCTCCCCCTTTCTCCCTCCCTCTATCCACTCTTCCTGTGCCACTCCCTCTTGCTGTCTCCCTCCTTCAATCCCTGTAGCCCTCCTCCTCCCTTCTCACCCCTTTTCCTTCCAATAATTTATATTTTATTTAATCTGTTATTGTGTGTAGATGTATGTGTACATACCCCATAGTCTGAAAATTAATATAAATTAGTCACAGAGTATCATTACAATACCTGGTGACCAACAGGAAATGGACGTTTCTGAAATGAGTGGTACACACCTAGTTTGTAACATAAAATTGAATTTACTACAACACCTTTGTAATCACATGTCATTTGAAATGCATGTTATGAATTAAAGATATATGGCAGGTAGTGTTTACTTTCTCAACAGCAGGTTTCAGGCTAGTACTGAAGAGCAGTGTAAGCACAGTCCAAAATTTCATAATTAGGTCCTTTCTCTTCCTGCATGATTGCCTCCCCAAATCAGTCAATGTACAAGGTTTGTGAGAATACACACACGATTTTATGTATCACCACAAAAAGAAGTCACAAGTGCTTAAATCAGGGGACATTGGAGGCCACACAATGTTACCAAAATGAGAAATGACCCTCACTGAAAACATGCAGCAAACGATGTCCATAGATCCACTTGCAGTGTGTGTGACTCCAGCTTTCAGCCGTCAAGAAATATATGTCTTTTATGGGTGAAGTTCTAAATCTTTCTTTTAAATAGTGCACACTGATTCACAATTTAACCTTTACTCATGCATGTGTCATTGTGCAGACTGTTCTGGGCTCCGAATTAACACTTCTCTCACCATCACAATGTTTTCCAGCATCTTTAGTCTTCTTAAGACCAGGTGGCTTCTTCTTTATGATACTTCCTGTTGTACTCAGACTGATAACCCATCTGGGAAATGTATTGCACCTAGGAATGGCATGGTGGAGTCCGCAGTTAAAATGAACACAAAAAAGCCACTGCACTGTTTTGAAAGGCACAGCATTTGATTCAAATGGCTCTGAGCACTATGGGACATCTGAGGTCATCAGTCCCCTAGAACTTAGAACTACTTAAACCTAACTAACCTAAGGACACCACACACATCAATGCCCGAGGCAGGATTCGAACCTGTGGCCGTATTGGTCACGCGGTTCCGGACTGAAGCTCCTAGAACCACTCGCCCACCATGGTCAGCCACAGCATTTGACACATACACATTGTATGTGGATCTCTATCATTCACTGCATCATCACTATTGAAATGGCATTTGATAGTGAGAGAACTGTTAAAGGTTCCCCCAATACCCCACCTTGAGAGGCACCATAAATCCGTTTCACAAACATCTTGTCCTTGTCCACCCGGTAGAATCAAGTATTAATTAATTTTGTACAGAATGTCCAACAATTTGAGTATTAATTAAACATTTTACATTACAGGTGTTCAGCTTCTGTTGGTCAAATGGATACTACTTCAAGTACTTCATATTGTGGAGGAACATCAGAACAATTCAGCAGTCAACTTGCTGAAATGGAAAACAATGCCGGCGTCACACCAAATCACCATAAATTGAATACTTGTGATATGTCAACTTTCAAGTGTGGCCAGTGTGGAAAAGTACTAGCTTCGCATGAAAATCTGAAAGTCCATTTGAGGATTCATTCAGGAGAGCGACCGTACACATGTCAAATTTGTGGAATACAATTTGCAGCTAGATCAGGTATTAAAAGACACTTGAAAGAAGTACACGAAGGTATCAAAGACCATGTATGCCAGACTTGCAGTCGAGCCTTTGCTAACAAACAAACTTTAGAGGATCACATTAGAACACACACTGGTGAAAGACCGTATGCATGTGAAGACTGTAAGAAAACATTCAAAACAAAAGCATCACTATATGTTCACAAGAAATGCCATGCAACTGTTTACACACACACATGTCCTGTCTGTGAGAAACAATTCTGTTCAAAAACAGTTCTGGCAAGGCACAAACTGAATCATACAGGAGAAAGACAGCACTGTTGTGATGTTTGTGGAAAAAGCTTTTGTGTTAAATATGATCTGAAGAAACATAAACTAACTCATAACACTGAAAAACCTTTTGTGTGTTCACATTGTTTTTGCTCATTTAAGCAAATGAAGTATTTACAGAAGCATACTAAAAATCAGAGTTGTAAGCTGGAGAATATGAGAGGTGCATTAGATTCAGAACAACATGGCAAAAATGAAAATAGTCAGCAACCTGATGCTGGCTCTAACGAAACATCTGTACTAGAGTTTAAAAGTAACTCTTTTTTTTAATTGAGCAACACTTCTTCAGTACAACTCTTATCAGTAGATGCAATTGCAATAAAAGCAGCACTACTACAAGATGGTAACTCTCCACTCAGAAAATTGTGTTTACTGGTTTTGTCCTTCCATTTACAAACTATTGCTAGCTATCAACAATTATTCTGCGGTCCTGCAGTTTTGTGCAATACTAAATATGCTTCCACCCTCTTGAAGTTCCCTCTTGCTTAAATTTTTAGATATTTGTTTATTGGTTTTTGTAGGAATCATACTGAATGCTATTTGTCTGCATTTTCATTGGAAATTTAAGTGCATTGCCTACTGGATCACATGTAATATGGTATAACAACAATGGAAATTCCTGGAGGGATAATCTGTAAAATAAAGGCAACCACTCACCTATAGCTGATTGATGAAACAAGCAACAAAAAACTATTTATATAAGCTTTTGTGCTATTGCTCTATCTTTAGTTGAAGGCTATACATTTACACACACAACCATACAGACACCCATGATCATGGAGAGACTGACTATTGACTTTAGAAGGGCACACAAGAAAATGGGGGATAGTGTGAGGTAGGTCTTATCACTGAAGACTCAGAGGCTGCACAGTAAGACAAAGTGAGTTCAGGGAGAAGAGCTTATAAGAGAGACTGAGAGAGAGAGAGAGAGAGAGAGAGAGAGAGAGAGAGAGAGAGAGAGAGAGAGTGCTCACTTGGGGGAGAAAGTGAGAAGGCAGGATGGAAGGGATGATCTGGATGGGGAAGGCATGGTGTGGACAGAAGAGAGAAGGGAAATGGTTAAGGTGAGGCAGTGGAAAACAAGTTAGAGAGGTTTAGGCAAGGGGGAGTGTGAGAGTGCAGGATGTGTTGGAGAGACAATTCTACTTTCCTCCTTCTCTCCCCTCTTTTATCTCTTTCCCCCCTTTCCCTTTCTTCCTTTCCTCTATATCTCTCTTACCATCTCCATTTCCTCCCTTCCTTCCCCCCCTTCCTCCCCCCCCCCCTTCTGGCCACTCTCTACCTACCTCTTATATGCTCTGCTCACTGAATTCCTTTTGTCTTGTTGTGCAGCTGATGAGTCATCTGAGGAAATACCTGCCTTACATTATCCCACTAGTGTCTACTCTCTAGGGTTACCAGGTTTCAATGAGGGAAAATAGGAACACATTTATTGACATCGACATTTTTTAAAATAATTATATTTACTACATATTTTCTTCATAATGTACTCAACACAATGAAGAGGAACACTTTTCAGTTGAGCTTGCAATTCTCAACATTTGTTCATTAGACAATACTGCCTTATAAAAATCATTATTGAAATATATGTAAGAACAAAGAGATGTGACTTACCGAACGAAAGCGCTGGCAGGTTGATAGACACACAAACAAACACAAACACACACACAAAATTCAAAAGCTTTCGCAACAAACTGTTGCCTCATCAGGAAAGAGGGGAAGGAGAGGGAAAGACGAAAGGATGTGGGTTTTAAGGGAGAGGGTAAGGAGTCATTCCAATCCCGGGAGCGGAAAGACTTACCTTAGGGGGAAAAAAGGACAGGTATACACTCGCACACACACACACATATCCATCCACACATATACAGACACAAGCTTGTGTCTGTATATGTGTGGATGGATATGTGTGTGTGTGTGCGAGTGTATACCTGTCCTTTTTTCCCCCTAAGGTAAGTCTTTCCGCTCCCGGGATTGGAATGACTCCTTACCCTCTCCCTTAAAACCCACATCCTTTCGTCTTTCCCTCTCCTTCCCCTCTTTCCTGATGAGGCAACAGTTTGTTGCGAAAGCTTTTGAATTTTGTGTGTGTGTTTGTGTTTGTTTGTGTGTCTATCGACCTGCCAGCGCTTTCGTTCGGTAAGTCACATCTCTTTGTTATTACATATATTTTTCCCATGTGGAATGTTTCCCTCTATTATATCATTATTGAAATAAGTGTACAATTAATTTTTTTATTAGATCAACTGAAAATTTGTTTCACTCATCCCTCCATTTAATGTTCATGATGGAGAAAACTCTCTCTGTGAATGTATTTAAATGAAAAATCCTAAAAAAATGAAAAAAACAGTTACTAAAACTAAAACACAGCACAGTTTTGACGTGCCAATCATTTCTATAATGTAGACCCATCACTATGGTATTGTCATAGTAGCTAACTTTGCTTACAAATGCTCATTACCTTCTCCCCAAAACAAATCAGAAACCATATCAACCTCTGAATACATTTTGTGTACACGAAAGAAATCAACAATATAAAGTGATTCAGCTAATTTCAAAATATTTTGAAACTCAGATTTTTTTGCAAATGATATGCAATCCATTAAGGACAAAATGTTACTCTCATCAAAATCAAACCATTTACTTAAATATTTCAGACAAACTTCGTACATATGTTTGCAGTCTTTCAGTTGTATTTATTTGTCATCTGGGATCAGGTCCTCAAATTTAACTAGCAACAGTTGCACCTTATATCCAAAAAAACAGATCATTTATCCTATGTTCTTGCTCCATTTTTATTTTCTCCATCACCTGGTATATGTCACAAATTGTCAGTTCATTTTCTCCTAAGTTGAGTTCACCCTTTGGAAAGACAACAGTTAAGTGTAAGGAAAATTGTAGATATAATTCCACTTAAATTTGTTGTTTGCCTGAACCAGACACACATATCAAATTGTTTTTAATAAAGCTGGGGCAATCATCTACACTAGAGAAAATTGATATAATTGCCAGAAGATTTTACAACAGTATTTCTGTGGCAGGCTTTAGGCTTAACCACCTTGTAGGTACATGTCTCAACAAAGTATATCAACAAATTGAAAGAAATGTTTCAACTGAGATACCCTTTTATCTGAATTTGAGAAATAGTTGAAAGTCGTAATTACTAACATTTCAATATCTATTGACATAGCATTCATACCATATTTACAGCAATTATGGCCTATATGTGCACAACAGTTTGATTTCACTGTACCAAGAGTTTCTGTTTTTTAAGTGAGCATAAACACAGTTTGTCTTCCAGTGGTTTGCAGTGTATTGTCTGCAGTAAGACTTGAAACCTGGGAAAAATTCAACTTGTGTTTTGGAACCCTTTTCAAGACCTGCTCAGTCATTGCAGATGGAGATTACCAAGACTCCTCATAGAAATCTAGAATACTGAGATGCCTACTTGCACATCAAAGTACCATACACAAATAGGATAACACTTTCCATTACCTTTATTGGAAGCATCAAACCCCACACCAAAAAACTTGTTCTCCTTCAGCTTCTGAGTTAAATTAGTGACACTATTTGGCCCCAAAACACCAGTAACTAATGCCTGACATTTTGTTTTACCACATGTGATTTTATTTGGAATGGCCAAATCCAGAAATAACAGAGAAGATATTTTTACATTGCAGTCAGTTTGGCAAGTTAATAAGATGTTTAACTGTGTGAAACACGAATGAAAGTTCAGACACTGTTATCGGAAAATGAAGAAAGAAGCAGTAATAATAGCATCCTTTTATAATTTACTAAACAGGTCTATTATTACCTTGAAACTTAGAAATGTTGAAATGAGCATGCACCTACTACAGACCTTGTCTGGTTCAACAGAGTCCACCTTGTAGAGACTTTTCATCAGTGTGGTCTGTACAGTGTTAAGTGTCTGTGGATGACACTATTAAAATGATGCCTAACATCAGTTACACCGATATATGAAATTGAAAATCCCTCTCCAGCTTTTCCAACACATAAGGTACTTGTCGCTTTATATACATTTCCTGGAACTGTCTGCAGTTCTGGATATTCTTTTTCCCAAACTGAACAAAACACTTGCAGTCTTCTATTACAGTATGTTCTAGTTTGAATATACACTCCTGGAAATTGAAATAAGAACACCGTGAATTCATTGTCCCAGGAAGGGGAAACTTTATTGACACATTCCTGGGGTCAGATACATCACATGATCACACTGACAGAACCACAGGCACATAGACACAGGCAACAGAGCATGCACAATGTTGGCACTAGTACAGTGTATATCCACCTTTCGCAGCAATGCAGGCTGCTATTCTCCCATGGAGACGATCGTAGAGATGCTGGATGTAGTCCTGTGGAACGGCTTGCCATGCCATTTCCACCTGGCGCCTCAGTTGGACCAGCGTTCATGCTGGATGTGCAGACCGCGTGAGACGACGCTTCATCCAGTCCCAAACATGCTCAATGGGGGACAGATCCGGAGATCTTGCTGGCCAGGGTAGTTGACTTACACCTTCTAGAGCACGTTGGGTGGCACGGGATACATGCGGACGTGCATTGTCCTGTTGGAACAGCAAGTTCCCTTGCCGGTCTAGGAATGGTAGAACGATGGGTTCGATGATGGTTTGGATGTACCGTGCACTATTCAGTGTCCCCTCGACGATCACCAGTGGTGTACGGCCAGTGTAGGAGATCGCTCCCCACACCATGATGCCGGGTGTTGGCCCTGTGTGCCTCGGTTGTATGCAGTCCTGATTGTGGCACTCACCTGCATGGCGCCAAACACGCATACGACCATCATTGGCACCAAGGCAGAAGCGACTCTCATCGCTGAAGACGACACGTCTCCATTCGTCCCTCCATTCATGCCTGTCGCGACACCACTGGAGGTGGGCTGCACGATGTTGGGGCATGAGCGGAAGACGGTCTAACGGTGTGCGGGACCATAGCCCAGCTTCATGGAGACGGTTGCGAATGGTCCTCGCCGATACCCCAGGAGCAACAGTGTCCCTAATTTGCTGGGAAGTGGCGGTGCGGTCCCCTACGGCACTGCGTAGGATCCTACGGTCTTGGCGTGCATCCGTGCGTCGCTGCGGTCCGGTCCCAGGTCGACGGGCACGTGCACCTTTCGCCGACCACTGGCGACAACTGATGGAGACCTCACGCCCCACGTGTTGAGCAATTCGGCGGTACATCCACCCGGCCTCCCGCATGCCCACTATACGCCCTCGCTCAAAGTCCGTCAACTGCACATACGGTTCACGTCCACGCTGTCGCGGCATGCTACCAGTGTTAAAGACTGCGATGGAGCTCCGTATGCCACGGCAAACTGGCTGACACTGACGGCGGCGGTGCACAAATGCTGCGCAGCTAGCGCCATTCGACGGCCAACACCGCGGTTCCTGGTGTGTCCACTGTGCCGTGCGTGTGATCATTGCTTGTACAGCCCTCTCGCAGTGTCCGGAGCAAGTATGGTGGGTCTGACACACCGGTGTCAATGTGTTCTTTTTTCCATTTCCAGGAGTGTATAATTTTCTTTTTGTGGGATTTGTCACAGTTCCATCCATTTTGAACACACTACTTCTGAAATGTAAAATATATGATGGCTTGTGATAAAGTGTTGAACGTGCTCCCGAAGTAAACAAAACAATGTGCCTTGTTGCATGGAGTGGAAGTATACCTTGTTCACAAAAAGAAGTAAAATTCTGATGGGGTGTGGTGTTGGGAGAACAAGCTGCACTTCGGTAATGCAGTGCTAGTACTACGCTCACACATACATACTGGTTTCAGTTTATGCCCAAGCAAGGCTCCAATTGGAATTGATAGTTTCATGTTGAATGATGGTGCTTTTTTTTGCTCCTAATTCTGTATCATAGACAATTCGAAATTGAAAAGAGCCAGTAATAAAACTTACATTTTGGCAATAAAAAGAACACACCATAACAATCACTTCGCAAGGCTACAACCTGAGGTTCTGTGTTGCATTGCTGAGGTTGGCAGCAATCGACACAAAATATGAGCAGGTCGAAGTCAACTGACTTCTGCCGAGCAAGAACTAGGCAGGCCTTGTTGATTTCCTTTTTAATAGGGTGCACACAATGCAGTTCTGCTTCTGAAGTCACATCCATCTCACTCTCAGTCTCAACTGCCACCACATGTGTGCCCTAGCATGAAAAACATAATCTGCATCATAAAATTTGGTAATGGAATATTAAAAAATATAGGTCCTTATGCCTCATGTTTAAAATCAGCACATTTGGTGTATGGTTAAAGATTTGCACCATACTCAGAACAAAGCAGGAAAGTTCCATACTGTCCCAGCTAAAACTGTACATCTGGCAACCCTACTCCTCACCTCGTGCATCCTTCCGTACCCCCTGCCCACCTCCATCACCCAGGCAACCGCTATTAATAGTATAGTCAAGCTTGCCATTGCCAAGGACATTGCATGTAGGTGTATGTGTGGTTGTGTGTGTGAATATGTTTACGTTTACCAGAGAAGGGCAAGAGCTCAAAAGCTACTATAAAAAGTCTTCTGTTCTGTCTGTATATGCACCACACATCTCTAGCTATAGATGAGTGGTTTATTTGATTTATTTTATGAAATATGAGTGCAGCTGACTAAATTACTTTTCCTAGTGTGCCATCCATGTGAAAAATTTTTATATTTTACACAAAAGATTTGTATTATTCACTGTAATAATTTTTTATGAGTGGATTATTTTATCTAAGTTCTCAAAAGAAAGATGGTTATTAAGAATCCAAAGTGCTGTTTCTCTCTCATATAAATACTTTTTGGTGTATGGAGGTGAATAGTACTTACGTAATTTTTTTTACTTTCCACTGGAATCAATGTTCATGTACTCCAACTTGTTATTTTTTATCAAACAGATAAATTTCTCTTAACTGAACTTAAGTTTAAGATTAATAATATAATGCTACAAGGTTGCTAAGTACAAATAAGAACTCCAAGAAAAAAAAGTTTTACCTTTTTCATGCATTTTTTTCTCTATTTGCATGCTCATTACAACAGTACCTCTGAATTTTTCCATATAATAGTGCTCTACACTCTGATTCTTAAAACAGACCCACTCCAGAGGAAGACAGAACAGACAGATAATGGAGATTAGTCAGAAACATCTCATAAGAAAAATTCTGTCAGAGAGAATTCAATTTAATTCTCTGGTATTGTGACCAAAAACATATCTTTGTGGAGTTTTTAGCTTAAACCACTATAAAGTTTGTAAGGCGGGGGTTGAGCTTATACTGGTAAAGTTTGTAGTGAGCCAAATTTCCAGGCAGCTCATTTGCTGTTTAGTAGTCTCAACTTTGTTCTTTGCTGTAACTGTATGTGAAAGAGCTCTGTGTGTTTTCTGTTCCTAGAATAGACCGATTTGAAGATTCGGTTAAGTCTGCTGCGAGGAAATTTATCAGGCCCAGCACAATCTTACAGGAGTCATTCTAACTGTACTGAGCTTTCTTCCTCTGTAATATAGCTCCCTCCTGCCTTCTCAAAATTAGCATTCATCTTACACTATGGAAGAACAATGCTAGACCTTTTTATATTTTTATTTGATGTTTCACTGCTTCTGTTACAAAACAAATTACTGAACAGAAAGTAACAATTCATTGTTAAAATGTAAGTTGGAAAAACACAAATTGTAACGGTAAACCATAATAATTGCAAAAGAAATTAATTATAATACACAACAGAATTGAAAGGAGGAGGAAAGATTAAGCCATAAAACAAGGAAGAAGGTGGAAAGGGTTACCTGAAAAAAAAAATAATAAAGAGAAAGAAGAAAAAGTAACAGATAGGGCTTAAAAGAAAAGAAATGGTAACAGGAGAAAAATGACAGTTGCTCCAAATACTGAACCAAGGGAAATATAAGATGCAGAAAAAAGGCAAACACTTAACTTGGTTTAATAGTGCTATTTAAAGAATGTTGTGAAAGCAGGCATTGTTTTACTTTCACTGCATAAGAGAATTAGGGAAAATGGTACAGAAAACCTTATATCAACTCATGCACATGTAAGAGGGATATGCATGAAACCCACAACAGTTTCCGTAGAAAACCATGATAAAAGATCTTTAAGAAAATTCTAGGAAGTTTTAGTCATTTTCAAGTCAATAAATGCGTTGAAACCTTCCATACAGTTTCTCATGGATCTGCCAGTGTTTAAACAGAAGACAATGGACAGAATGCACATGAAGATACTTCTAAAAGTGAATAGACAAGATTTGCACAGTGAATACTCTGCAGAATGACTCTCTTTTTCTAGTTGTTGATATCTGTGACACCTGTCTATTTCAGGATCCTGTAACACGTGGTAAGCTCAAAGATTATGATATTCATGGAGTTTATAAAGTTTCTCAAAAATAATCAGCACAGGTTCTGGACACACTGCTCTAGTAAAAAAAATTCATTTTTTCACACATAATTCACAGGTGAACGAGCATCTTACATATCCTGATACTGTACTGCAATTTTGGCCACTAACGAGATATAATCATATGGAATATCTTCAAAAATAAGTTATTGGTATGGATAATCTTTTATTGATAGCATCCAATGTGTTACACTGGATTACAGATTTTCGATACAAATGGATGTCTGGCCTTGGCAGCCAGAGAAAGTGGTCATGTCTGTGTGAGTAGCATTTGTCTGAGTATGAGTGTGTATGTTGTCTATTCTGATGAAGCCCTGTTTGGCTGAAAGCTTTGTTTGACAATATTTTTGTTGTGTCTATCTGTAATTCATTATCTCCACCATGTGGTGAGTAGTAACTATCCTTTTCATAACATTGTCATTATTCCATCCTGGATTTTCCACTGTTCAACACATTTAACAACTTTTTTGTAGGTATTGCTGATAATATGATAAAATCAAACCTTAATGAGAACACTCAAGCCAGTGAATATAAAATTAATGCATGCAGAGGATCAATGAATGTCAGCTCTGTCTCACAAGATGAAGTAGCAAAAGCATTAAAATAATGAAAAAATTCCAACTCTACTGGCCTTGATGGGGTCCCTCAACAATCTTCTACATCTGCATCCAGATCTATAACCTGCAAACCACCATGAGGTGCATGGTAGAGGGTATGTTCCACTGTACCAGTTATTAGGATTTCTCCCCATTCCAGTGATGTATGGGGCATAGGAAGAATGTTTTGACTGCCTCTATTCATGCAGTATTTATTCTACCTTTATCCTCCCTTGTGAGCAGTATGTAGGGGATTGTACTATATTCCTAGACTCATCATTTAAAGCTGGTTCTTGAAACTTTGTTAACAGACTTTCTTGGGATAGTTTACATGTATCTTCAAGAATCTTCCAGTTCAATTCCTTTAGTGTCTCTGTGACAAGCTCCTATGCATCAAACAAACCTGTGACCATTTGCACTGCCCTGCCCTCAATATCCCCTGTTAGTCCTATTTGGTATGCGTCTCACACACTTCAGCAATATTCTAGAACTGATCACACGAGTCACTTGTAAGCAATCTCCTTTGTAGACTGATTACACTTCCTCATTATTCTGCCAATAAACCGAAGTCTACCACCTGCTTTACCCACAACTGAACCTATGTGATCATTCCATTTTATATACCTACAAAGTGTTGGCCAATTCCAAGTCTCAGTGATATTATAGTCTAGGATACTATATTTTTTTTGTTTTTTTTAAGTTCACAATTTTAGATTTCTGAACATTTAAAGCAAGTTGCCAATCTTTACCCCACTTTAAAATCTTATACATCTGATTGAATATTTGTACAGATTTTGTCAGTTAGCACGTCATAACAGATAACTGCATCATCTGCAAAAAGTCTAAGGTACTATTAATATTGTCTGCAAGGTAATTAATACACAACATGAACAGCAATGGTCCCAGCACACCTGAAGTTACTTCTACGATGACTCTCCATCAAAGATAACATGCTGAGTCCTCCCTACCTAAAAGTCCTCAATCCAGTCACAATGTTGACTTGATACCCTATATAATTGTACTTTTGATGATAAACATGGGTGTGGTATGGAGTAAAATACTTTTTGGAGATCAAGAAAGGCTGCACCTACCAGACTGTTTTGTTCCCAAGCTTTCAGTGTATCACGTGAGAAAAGTGCGAGTTGGGTTTCATAAGATCAATGTTTTTGAATATCTTGCTGTTTGGAATTGTGGAAGTCATTCTGTTCAAGATACTTCATTATGTTTGAGATCAGAATATGTTCTAAGAGTCTGAAACAAATTGATGTCAAGGATAGCGGACGGTAGTCTTGTGGATCACTTCTACTATACCTGTCTTGTAGACGGGTGTGACCTGTGCTTTTTTCCAAGAACTGGGCAGTTTTTTTGTGTGAGGGATCAGCAGTAGATTATAGTTAGAAGAGGGGCTAACTAAGCCACAAAATCAGTGTAGAATCTAATGGGAATTCCATTGAGCCCTGGAACTTTGTTTAATTTTAATGATTCAGCTGTTTCTCCACACCGCTGACACTAATACTTATTCCATTCATCTTTTCACTGGTCCAAGGATTAAATTGGGAAAGTTATCCTGAGTTTTCCTTTATAAAGGAGCATTTGGAAATTGACTTATGCATTTCAGCTTTTGCTTTGTTGCCCTCAATTTCAGTTCCTGTCTCATTCGCTAGGGACTGGGCACTAATTTTAGTGCCACTAAAGCCTTTACATATGACCAAAATTTCTTTGGGTTTTGTGAAATATCATTTGACAATGTTCTGCTAGGGTAGTCGTTGAAGGTATCACACATTGATAGCAAAACATGTTTCATTTGGCACCTCTCTGTCTAGCCCTATGCTTTGTTTTACACCTATTATGCAGTAATCTCTCTTTCTTTAAAAGTTTCTTTACAGTGACTGTATAGCACGGATGTCCCCTCCCATTATGAACCATTCTGCTGGGGACATATCCAGCCAGTGCACCAACTATTCTTTTAAACTTGAGCCATAGTTCCTCTATATGCTCCTGCCATGTGCTGAAAGTATCATGTTCCTCCTGAGATATGATACAACAGATTTTTTTTTCTAGTTTACTGAACATATATACCTTTCTGCTTGTTTTAATTGTCCTTTGTACTTCAGTAATCATTGCTGCCACAACTGCATCATGGTCACTGATACCAGTTTCGATGTGACATCCTCTAAGAGGTCAGGTCTATTTGTTGCCACTAGAACCAATATATTTCCATCATGAGTGTGGTTCCTAACTATCTGGGATTTCTAACTATCTCTTCTTGGCAGAGAAGACATTTAGTAATGTTTCACAGGATGTCTTATCATGCGCTCTACTAACAAAACTTTTTTTTTCCGAATTAATTATTGGATGGTGAAAGTCTCCACCTATTATTACAGTATGATTGAGGAACTTATGCACACATGATTAGAGATTTTCTCTGAGGTTTTCAAACACATCAGGAGATGAGTCTGGTGGGTAACAGAAGGCTCCAATTATCATTTTATGCCCACCCCTTCCCAAACAATCTCATATGCAGCTTCAATTTCTACCTCAGTCAATTTGAGTTTCTTGTCTACTGCAACATATAAAACAATCTCCATTTACCATTTGCCTAAACTTTTGATATACACTTAAATTTTCCCCAAAAACTTCATTTCTACCGATTTCATGTTTCAACCAGTTTTCTGTACTTAGTGTTATGTGAGCTTCACTGCTTTTCATGAGCCCTTCAAACTCTGTCACTTTATTCTGAATGCTTTGGTAGTTTACCATTAAGATTTTAATTCTCTCATCTACAGGAAGCATTTCTTTTGATCTTACTCTGATATTTCCTGGATTCCCACAGTTATCATTATCTGGATTGGATGGAGAGTCCCCTAATCTAAAACTGCTCATATGCACTCCACGCACAGTCAGCTGATTTTTTTTTTAGGGGGACCCTACAGTTCTCAACCCTATGGTGCAAGTCCAGGGAGTTTCAGACTAGCTTGTCACAGAAACTTTGAAATCTCTGGTTCAGTCCTTCCACTTGACTCTGAACCAAAAGGCCACATTCTGTTCTGGGGACAATGCTGCATATTGTGAGCTTTGCTGAAACTCCACACACATGGCTGGTCTTGTCAGCCTTCTCTGCCAGTTGCTGGAGTGACCCAAGTATAATCTTGGAGCCTCGACAACAGGTATCATTTGTTCCCAAGTGCACCACAATCTATGGTTGGTTGCACTCTTTTCCCTCAACAGCTGCCGGAATAGCCTCTTCAACATATTGAATGAAGCCCCAAAGCATAGTACCTCGTGTCCTTTCCTGTCTCTTGTGTCCTTTCCTGTCCCTTGCTGCCATTTCCCTAAGGGGCATAATCATTCATTGTAAGTTTGAACTGCCAATGATTAATAGACTCCTATACTTTGGTGTTTGCCTCCTCTTGACACCAGACAAAACAGGTTTCCCCAAAACAGGTGAAGTGAGTCCTACTGGCTCAGTTTCAGTTTCAGTGAAAGACAGCACCTCTACATCTACATGACTACTCTGCAATTCACATTTAAGTGCTTGGCAGAGGGTTCGTCGAACCACAATCATACTATCTCTCTACCATTCCACTCCCGAACAGTGTGCGGGAAAAACGAACACCTAAACCTTTCTGTTCGAGCTCTGATTTCCCTTATTTTATTTTGATGATCATTCCTACCTATGTATGTTGGGCTCAACAAAATATTTTTGCATTCGGAAGAGAAAGTTGGTGACTGAAATTTCGTAAATAGATCTCGCTGCGACGAAAAACGTCTTTGCTGTAATGACTTCCATCCCAATTTGCGTATCATATCTGCCACACTCTCTCCCCTACTACGTGATAATACAAAACGAGCTGTCCTTTTTTGCACCCTTTCGATGTCCTCCGTCAATCCCAGTTGGTAAGGATCCCACACCGCGCAGCAATATTCTAACAGAGGACGAACGAGTGTAGTGTAAGCTGTCTCTTTAGTGGACTTGTTGCATCTTCTAAGTGTCCTGCCAATGAAATGCAACCTTTGGCTCGCCTTCCCCACAATATTATCTATGTGGTCTTTCCAACTGAAGTTGTTCATAATTTTAACACCCTGGTACTTAGTTGAATTGACAGCCTTGAGAATTGTACTATTTATCGAGTAATCGAATTCCAACGGATTTCTTTTGGAACTCATGTGGATCACCTCACACTTTTCATTATTTAGCGTCACCTGCCACACCATACAGCAATCTTTTCTAAATCGCTTTGCAACTGATACTGGTCTTCGGATGACCTTACTAGACGGTAAATTACAGCATCATCTGCGAACAACCTAAGAGAACTGCTCAGATTGTCACCCAGGTCATTTATATAGATCAGGAACAACAGAGGTCCCAGACGCTTCCCTCAGGAACACCTGATATCACTTCAGTTTTACTCGATGATTTGATGTCTATTACTACGAACTGCGACCTTCCTGACAGGAAATCACGAATCCAGTCGCACAACTGAGACGATACCCCATAGGCCCACAGATTGATTAGATGTTGCTTGTGAGGAACAGTGTCAAAAGCTTTCCAGAAATCTAGAAATACGGAATCAACTTGAGATCCCCTGTCGATAGCAGCCATTACTTCGTGCGAATAAAGAGCTAGCTGTGTTGCACAAGAACGATGTTTTCTGAAACCATGCTGATTACGTATCAATAGATCATTCCCTTCGAGGTGATTCATAATGTTTGAATACAGTATATGCTCCAAAACCCTACTGCAAACCGACGTCAATGATATAGGTCTGTAGTTAGATGGATTACTCCTGCTAACCTTCTTAAACACTGGTGCAAGCTGCGCAATTTTCCAATCTGTAGGCACAGATCTATCGGTGAGTGAGCGGTTGTGTATGAGTGCTAAGTAGGGAGCTATTGTATCAGCGTAATCTGAAAGGAACCTAATCGGTACACAATCTAGACCTGAAGACTTACCCGTATCAAGCGATTTGAGTTGCTTCACAACCCCTAAGGTATCTACTTCTAAGAAACTCATGCTAGCAGCTGTTCGTGTTTCAAATTCTGTAATATTCCATCCATCTTCCCTGGTGAAGGAATTTCGGAAAACTGCGTTCGATAACTCCGCTTTAGCAGCACAGTTGTCGGTAACAGTACCATCGGCACTGCGCAGCGAAGGTATTGACTGCGTCTTGCCACTTGTGTACTTTACATACGACCAGAATTTCTTCGGATTTTCTACCAAATTTCAAGACAATGTTTCATTGTGGAACCTATTAAAGGCATCTCGCATTGAGGTCCGTGCCAAATTTCGCACGTCTGTAAATTTTAGCCAATCTTTGGGATTTCGCGTTCTTCTGAACTTCGCATGCTTTTTCCGTTGCCTCTGCAACAGAGTTCGGACCTGTTTTGTGTACCTCAAAAGTTGTTTGTTAGGGGGGTCAGTACAACACCCTGAGTCCTCCCTGGTTCCCATCCACCATGTACGAGATGCCTGGATCTCCACTGACACACCACTTGCAGTCAACTGCAATGACAGATCATGTACTTTCTGCAGAGGAGACAGGATCCAAGGAGAGGAATGTACTTGAAGTACCTATGGTACCAGTATCAAAGGTACACAACTCTCAGGAGCTCTTCCAACACATCGATTTGCAACAGCTGCCAATCATTTGACAGCAGTCAGGGCGATTTCCAGCTGCTTACAAACATCAACCAACTCATCCCATGTTTGAGAACAGCATTCACAGTGGGACTGCATCTTGGCTGGTGCCAAATAATATTAAATTACACTCGCTGACTGTCTTTTGATCTGTTGAGCCTACAAGTGGCTAAATCCCAATAAGAACTGAAGCAAATACAAAAAGCCAGATATCTATTAAGGCAAAATAATAATAATAAATAAATAAATAAATAAATAAATAAATCTGTGGTAAAAGTTACTAGTTTGCATAAACATTTTGAGGTTAATTATAGTTGTTACCAAACTCAAAAACAGAGTTCATTTACTATAAATGCAGATAAGGTATAGGGCTACTTCTCTTTAATGGAAAACTAGATGTAACGCAATATGTTAGAATATCTGCTACAGTAATTAAATCACAAATGCCAAATTACTACGAATTGCTTGTAGATTAGGCAAAAGGACAATGGTAGCTTCTGAAAAACCTTATAAATCCACATTTATTTGTGTCAATATACAATGAAGTTCAGAGATGATGTATTCTTTGGCAGAACTGTGAACCACAACTCTGATTTTCTATGAAATAAGTTACATATCCAAAACACTTGTACTGGTAAATTCCAAAAATATAGCTTTGTAAGCATACTAAAATTGTCAAAAATAGCCTATTTATCACATAATTGTACAATGAAATTAGAGAATGGTTGTTTTGAATGAGGATAGGCCTACTGTTCTCAAAAATTTTAAAAGAGCACAATTAATTTACAGCCTATAATTGACAATAACCATATGATTTTATCGCAGCACTCGAGAATATTCAAAATTACACAATATATTGCAATGCAATTGGGTATTGATACAATCAATGAAAGATTATGCAGAAGTGATGCCAACAGTGAAATATGCAATTTTAGATCTTCAAGTAGAGAAGTATACTGCATGGGTTTTTCACTTAGCTGTCTCCGTGCACACTTCTACACTGGCATGCCAAAGAAGAACACTGCAGCATGAGTTTATCTCAGTCAAAATTACTAAAATGTGCAGCATCAGTAAAGCATGCCTCCTGACTATTGCAGCTAACAAAAAGCTGTAATAAGTGGCACTGAGAACTTTTGACTGTCTGAACACTACTACCTATTAGATAAGCTATGGAACACTGGCCTCAGAGGCAGTACTTACATGTCATATATAAAATAATTAACAGGCCAGAAGGGCTTAAGTATAATATTCACAAAAAATATATATTTTTTGTGACTAAATATTCACAAAAAAATACATATATTTTGTGACTAAAGCCCTTCTGGCCTGTTAATTATTTTATATATGACATGTAAGTACTGCTTCTGTCTTTTATTGTTAGTCAGTACTTACACTTTTTATATAAAAAATATCTTTTCCTATAAATTTGTAACTATGTTATAGGTCATTTTAATTGTTTTAATTCTAATGAAGGCACTCTTAGAAGTGAAACTTCCTGGCAGATTAAAACTGTGTGCCCGACCGAGACTCGAACTCGGGACCTTTGCCTTTCGCAGGCAAGTGCTCTACCAACTGAGCTACCGAAGCACGACTCACGCCTGGTACTCACAGCTTTACTTCTGCCAGTACCTCGTCTCCTACCTTCCAAACTTTACAGAAGCTCTCCTGCAAACCATGCAGAACTAGCACTCCTGAAAGAAAGGATATTGCGGAGACATGGCTTAGCCACAGCCTGGGGGATGTTTCCAGAATGAGATTTTCACTCTGCAGCGGTGTGTGCGCTGATATGAAACTTCCTGGCAGATTAAAACTGTGTGCCCGACCGTGACTCGAACTCGGGACCTATGCCTTTCGCGGGCAAGTGCTCTACCAACTGAGCTACTGAAGCACGACTCACGCCCGGTACTCACAGCTTTACTTCTGCCAGTACCTCGTCTCCTACCTTCCAAACTTTACAGAAGCTCTCCTGCGAACCAGTTCTGCATGGTTCGCAGGAGAGCTTCTGTAAAGTTTGGAAGGTAGGAGACGAGGTACTGGCAGAAGTAAAGCTGTGAGTACCGGGCGTGAGTCATGCTTCAGCAGCTCAGTTGGTAGAGCACTTGCCCGCAAAAGGCAAAGGTCCCGAGTTCGAGTCTCGGTCGGGCACACAGTTTTAGTCTGCCAGGAAGTTTCATATCAGCGCACACTCCGCTGCAGAGTGAAAATCTCATTCTGGACTCTTAGAAATGTTGAAACCTGGTCAATAAGACTAAAAATAATTGTGACTGAGGGCTCATTTGTTCCAATTTTAATAAGCAAAGTCTTTTGTGAAGAGTTGAGAGGGCAAAGATCAGAATGGACTATCAAAATTACTTAGCTTATCATGCTGAGATGCCTCCACCTTTTCATGTCTAGGGGCTGATTGTTGAAACTGAAAATTTCACATCAGGTTCTCACACCTGGTTTGAGCTAAATAAATTTGAGGATTGTTGTTGCAGCATTTTTTACATAAATATATTTCCTCACATTTTAGTATATCATACAGTGTTTTGATTTTTCACATTAACAAAGATGTAATTACATTGCTCGTACCTATTATACAAAAATACATCTGATTGCATCAGAGGCAAGCTTATGACTCCCAGTCTGTGAAAATAACAGTATTCCAAAGGGTTTACAAGCTTTTCTTAAAAAGTGAATTTCTACTAGTTTCTGTCACAGTATTAATTTTGATTATTATTTCGTAAATGAATCCAGATATAAACATAGTAGACAGTACAGGATTGAATAATTAATAATAAAAATTTTAAGTGTGCAAGTAATCTGTAATTTCAAATGTTTCTAAAAAAATAATTTTAACTGCACATTCAGAACTAGTACTTATCCATTATAACATCAAAATTAAAATATTTCAGTAATTCCTTTTCATAAATTTTAGCCCAAAATACAACATAATGTCTATAAAATTATAGGGAAGTTTTCAGAAAAGCAACTGAGATAGTATTTACCTGTCCAAAATTCGAAAAATAATACTGGCATCAATGACCACTGTTGAGGAAAAGTAATGCTAGAGGAGAATGTCCCATTACAAGTCCAAGAAACAAGTTAGCATTTCTGCAATGTTCCAGAGGGCTCAGAAGAAAATTTCAGTTAAACCGTCAGTGGTAGTTACCTGTCTAACATATTCCACACCCTTGATGTCACGTTCCAGAGGGCTCAGAAGAAAATTTCAGTTAAACCGTCAGTGGTAGTTACCTGTCTAACATATTCCACACCCTTGATGTCACATATCTGTGCTATTCATAAGACAGTTAAACTGCACCAAATTCTTTGTCAGTTTTTATTAATTAGCTTGTTCCTGATATTTTCAAATCAGTGGTGATTATTTTATTTCATAACTGGCACACACAAATTATTTATGTCTATTTAACTTTTCTGAAGCATGGAGCCTTAAACTGGTTTAATAGAGCAATGTGCAATATTTGAACTGTAATTAAATTTTGTTTTTACAAAAAAGTAATACATACTTATATATTTTTTACACTGTAGTCTCCCTTGTTGTGTGTAATAAATAACAAGTACTTGTACATTAAAAATGTCGGTTTTATTGCAACTTTAACATATTTTAAAGTTAGTACCTTTAGTTCAGTGTCTGCCAAAGAAATGAAGTTAGAAAATATATCAGTTTAAACACTGTTGCAAAATTTGTGCAACACTCATTTTAAAACCAAGGAAACAGTTTTTTTATTACAGGAGGGTAATTTTTTCTCTTATAAAAGTAAAGGTTTGTTTTTGAATTTTGGGTCAAAAAACATGACCAGTGTAAATACATGTGAGTGCACTCTGCCATTAAATGTCCTACTAAATTCCTTCAGAAGATCAGCTTTTTAACTGCTGGGTTGATGGGATGAAACAATATAGTGGTGAAATTGCCATACTAGCTATGACATGGATTTCCCTTTATAATACTGTTGTAAGATGTCCTAAATATGAGTTCTTCACTTCTGTAGCACTTTCCTGCTCCCTACCATTCAGCTTGGAGAGACAGTTAGGCCTAGAAACAAGTAACTGAGAGTCTTTAATGAAACCAAAAATTGTTTTCTTACGGAATGTGGAGTTTCAATGTTTCCTCAGAACCAGTATCATTTTGAAGAATATATATATAATTTTCTGCTCTTGTCTCACTCAACCACTGCTATTTACTGGATATTTTATGAAGTTAACAATGCCTCCAATTTGTTTATTAAGTCAAACTATGGAAAATCCAGGATAGAATAAAGACAATATTATGAAAAGGAGAGCCTGCAACCTACAATATAGAGGAGGTGTTGAGTCACAGACAGGCATAACAAAAAAATTAGGTTAGATTAGATTAGATTCGGTTTTTGTTCCATAGACCCAAAAAATGAGATGGTTCTCATGGATGTGGAACATGTCAAAAAGTATAACATAAAAAACATAAAACATTTGAATATAATACATACTAACCTGATCATTTGTCAGGAGATTGTCAAAATAGGTGATTGCTAATTATGGGGGCTTTGGGCCGAAAGACCTTCTTCTGAAGTAGACTACACACACGTGTTGATGCAAGCACAACTGTCACAAACATGATTACTGTCTCTGGCCACTGTTAATATTGGATGATGAAGGAGACACTGAGCAGTACGAGGTTGCTATGGAGACGGATTTGTCTGTGTCGTAAGAGAAATAATGCAGTAGGTCTGGATCCATAATATAGGCAATCTGTGAATACAATGGGAAGCTTATCTACATAATTGTATAATTAAAACAATGGAAAATTCAGGATGGAATAACAACAGTATTATGAAAAGGGTAGATTATTGCCCACCATAAAGAGGAGATTTTGAAAGACAGACAGGCACATCAGAAAGACTGCTATATGTTTGAGGTTTTGGCCAAAAGGTCTTCTTCTAAAGCAGGAAGCACCCATACATTTATGCACACTGAGGCCTCAATGCCAGGGACAGTGGTCATGTGTATGAGCTGTCCTTGTGTGAATGTGTGTCTGTTTCCTACTTTAGAAGAAGGCTGTTTGGCTGGAAAACTAAAGTGTATAGCAATCGTTTTGTTGTGCCTGTCTGCTAATCAGCATCTCCTCTATAAGGTGAGTAGCAATCTATCCTTTCCAACTTATTGTCTCCTTTATTATATGCCATATATCACTGTGACACAAGAAATAATTAGTGAATATTCATTCTGTTAAGTTATTTTGGCAGGATTCATGAAATACATTGGTTATTTAGATACAATATCCAGTAAAAATTAAAAAAATGGAATTATGAAAGCTCCATATATTGGGGAAATGTATTGATGCTGTTAATATAGTGACAGTATAATATTGATCTAGGAATATGGATATTATTTCTACAAAATATTGGTATTTCCAATACATTGATGCCATCTCTATTCATCTGAGATGCCATGTATATAGCAAAAGGTTATTCTCCCTTTGCTCATTCTGTAGACTGAACCCGACAGACACCTAGTAGTATAGCACACTGACAAGTATCTTTACATATTTCTAATGATTACTTCCAAGAAAATATAACAAATTTAATGCCATAAAAAATTCAAATGCATCTGGACTGTCAGCTAGCTTAGGAGTTTTAGTTTGTTTCTGCAGTTATTCATTTTTGATGAAGTTCATCGTGAAGAAGAACTCATAGGGATTATATTGTGCTTAAAAGTCGCTAAATCAACATCTTACTCTGTGCACAGAAAATCGCTTACAATTAAAAAAGTTGCTTCTTTGCCAGTTGTAATATTTAACTGCTGTTTATTTAACCCTACTAAATTCATTTTTATGTGAGTATGCTGACATTTATGTTTTTATATGTACGCACTAATGGTGCTTATTGCTATTGTAAGTATTAATGTTCCATAAGGGATTAATTCAAAACAATTTTACAGTCTGCTTGGCCCTCTTTATCTGTGTGGGCTGCTACGAGGTACATAGCTCTCACCTGATAGATTTCAAAGTCAGCTGCCAGTCTGCAAGTTCTATATGTCTGTTGTATAGTGTCTATACCAAAAGTTCCTTGAATGAATTTTTTGAAAATCATTCATTCAATACCAGTTTACAATCCACTAAGGTACCTTGGAAGTTGTCAACAGGATTCTCATTTACTGCGGTCATTGAAGCTGCTTTTACTGCCTTCAGTGTCCAGTGCCAAGTTCATTTCAGGGTTATTTTGATCGTTGGGAACAAAACATGTCTGCTAGTGCCAGATCGGAGCAGTACAGTGTCTGGGACAGTAATACCACATCCATTTTGGTCAGTATCTCAGAGACAATGAGTTTGGTGCAGCTTTGCATGTTGTCATAGTGCACGATCCAATTATTGTGACTTTCTTTTCAGACTCTTCAAACCCTGTTGCCCAACTGTTTGAGCACTTTTCAGTAAAACTCCTTGTCAACTGTTTGTCCTTGTATCATGAATTCAGTTTGGGCCACACCTTTTATGACAAAAACACAAAGTGCATTGCCTTGATTCACAATTTATTCATCCTTGCTTTCTTCATTTGAGGAGACCCCTTGGTGTGCCATTCACTGCTCTGATGCTTTGTTTCAGAATCATACTCAAAAATGTGCATCCCTTCCCCTGTGATCAATCTGTCAAAAAATTCTGTCTCCATTTCATTGTGCTTATACAATTCCTGGTATTTCAGCAAATGCTTCTCCTTCATCTCACTTGTCAGGACTTTTGGCACTGTTTTCATACAGACTTTCCTCATTTGAAGATCCTCAGTTAAAATGTAGTTACTGATTGTTCTGGGTATTCTACATACTCTGCTATCATCCAAACACTTAATTGTTGGTCCTTGTCCACAACTTGACTCACGTTTTGCACAGAGCCATCCATTTGTGATGTCAACATGCATCCTGAGTGGTCATCATTGTTGACAGACCCCTGACCTTCCCAGAACTTCTTGTGTCACTTTGTTTCATCACTTTCCAAAGCATGGATTGTCAAGGTCCTACGTATTTGGAAATCATTCAACTGTTTCCACCCCATTTTTCCTCAGTTTCACACAGAACTTGATGGCATAATGTTGCTCCAAAAACTGATCCATTTTTTGCTCGATGAGGATGCAGTAGATATTGCTGCATGAAGTGTGACACTGTCTCAAAAACTGCTCACAGCCAAATGACACTAGTCTTGTTCTGAAGCTTAGATCCCACACCAACTTCTCTGCCTGAATCTCTGCCTTGCCAGCCAGCTTTGCCAACTACTGAAAATTATTCCAGGAACTCCTGGGACATACCCTGTATCCTTAATTATGGTGACCAAATAGCAAACAGCTAACTGACCAACATCTCGAAATAAAAACTGTGCTTCTCAGTTAAGACAGCCTCTGAAAGCACTGAGTTTTCTTCTTGTTATTCTCTGACATTGTGTACATGAACATACGCATCTACTACGGGAGGGGGGAGGTTCAAAGGGGTGCAGTTGCCCCGTCTTGTAATCCTGGGTACAGGCTTTTCATTCATTTCAGATTTCTGATGCATTTTTAAAAATGACTGTGGTTCTACGAACAACAAATTTAGGGGTGCTGAGTGCTGAGGGAAATCATGAAATTACTTCGGCTTGTTACACTGTCAATACAGCAAAGATGCTTCTTGATGTC
This sequence comes from Schistocerca nitens, assembly GCF_023898315.1. Taxonomy (NCBI): domain Eukaryota; kingdom Metazoa; phylum Arthropoda; class Insecta; order Orthoptera; family Acrididae; genus Schistocerca; species Schistocerca nitens. The sequence goes on along the minus strand of NC_064614.1, from coordinate 657,845,447 downwards.
TTCAGAGCACAGCACAGCACAAAGCAACATGCAGCCACAGAGTTACAAAATAATGCAATGTAGTTGGCATTGTGGAATAATAATGTGTCAAGCTGGGGAGTTGAGCCTTGTTTATGTCCTAGGCTGCGAGATTCTGTTTAGTTCTACTGACTAATTTGAAAGAAGTTTTGGAAGGTTTCCACATCAATCTAGCTGAATGCTGAGACTGGGATACATCTTACATAAACAGGTAAAAAATGTAGATTCAAAACCCATTTGCTTAAGCTTTAATTACCTCAGTCAAGTAAACAAAAAATATAGAAGACATGAAGATAATGCAAGAAATCCATTAGAATGATTAGATGTGAAGCTTAGTAAGGAAACAGTGTTACAGATCGCATCAGACTTTAATAAGTTTTTCTTTAAGTTTATTTCCTGTTTCCATTTTGAAAAGTATTACTCTGTGGTACTTTTTGTTAGTTATATTTGTTGAATTTCTCAGTTCTGATATTTAAAAAAAAAATCTTCAGTATTCACCTAACATTGTTTATTTATGAATAAAAAATTGTTTGATTATTTTTTATCTTTACTTCCCAATTCAGTAGATACAATTAATTTAATCAGAAATGGCACTGATTTAGGATCATTACTGGAAAAAGAAAGGTGGAATCCATAATCACATTAATAATATACAAACAATGTAGGAAAATGTAGAGTACATTCTGTCACTCTGGCCTGAGCTTCTGGAGTTGGTGGTCGTGTGTGCATGAGGTGTGTTCATTTGTGTGTATGAATAAGTGTGTATGAATGTGGTGTGTTCCTCTCTTTCTGGTGAAAGCTGTGGCCAAACTGTCTTTTAATTGTGCCTGTCTGCAACTTAACATATCTTCTTTACAGTAAGTAGCAATCTATCTTTTTCTACATTGTTAATATTCTTACCTGGAATTTCCATTTTTTAATACTATACAAGGGTATACTTTGCATACTGATTAGGAATAAAGCAATGTAACTTTAAAAAAAATAATGGCAAAACACCTATACTATCTATACTATCTTTGCAAACAATGTTTTGTATATCTCTTGTGATGCTTTGTTCATGCAGCACAATATCTTCCAACTCACCAAATAAACAATGTCAGTAATGGCAGTTTTAGAATCATGCCCTTCCTGGATAAAATCCTGTGGACACCCATGTACATGATCTATGAAATGCTGGGAAACACAGTGTCTGCACAATGCTGTGTTCCCAAGGAGCGTGATACACCTCAGGTGAGAGAGGCTCTAATTTTAACAATATTAGGAAAAGGATAGACTGCTATTCACCATAAAGATGGCATGCTGAGTTGCAGACAGGCATAAGAAAAAGATTGTTACACATTATACCTTCCAGCAAAAGCATGCTTCAGCAAAGAAAACACACACACACACACAAATACATATGAACAAGCACACCACATGCTCCGGTAGGAGCTGCCGGTGGTAGAGGTCAAGTGTGCGTGAGGTGGGCTTCCTTGTGTGAATGTGTACAGGATATCTTTGTCGAAGAAGGCTTTGGCTAAAAGCTATAATATGTAACAGTCTTTTCAATGTGCCTGTCTGCAGCTCAATGGGTCATCTTTACAGTGAGTAACTATCTACCCTTTTTCTGATATTGTTGATAATCAAGCCTGGAGTTCCCTTTGTGTGAAGCTCTGATTTTGTTTGTTATGCTGCTGAGAATGTGCCGTATTTTTTTAGGCTGGTGTGAAATTCACTAGTTATCATCTTCACTAAAAGTACAACCAATTCTTGTAGAGGTTGCTTTAGCTTAAGGTATATGTGACGAAGCAAGCTGGGACCTCCTTACTTCCTCTCTTGTTTTGCCATCTGCTCCCTTAAATTCATTTTATTTTCATTTCTGCCTAATTACAATTACCATTAACATGCATGAGTATAATCTGCATTTCCCTATAAGAGACAGGTTGGCCCCCTGTCTTAAGGAAAATAGCACCAGGTCTAATTTTGGGCTTAGTTTGTGTATATAATTAACTTCCTAATTTATTCTGACCACTCATAGTTAATTCTTTTGTTATAGGCTGAAATCATTAATTGTTTCATAACTTAAGGTTCTACCGTTGGCTTATAAAAAAATATAAATTCTGTACTAAAGTATTTATTTGGTGCTATTCGAAAACATATTTACGAATCCAGCCCTTAATTAATTCCAAAACAATTACTAAGTTTGTCAAAAGTATTGTTTGTATAACTATGTCTGATAATTTCATTATTTAAACAAATAATTTGGCCTAACCTTTGTGGTAGAAGGAAGTGTTAAAAAGAGGGAATTTTTTGATGTATTCAATTAATTGAATGAGTTATGTTTTAATTGTAATTTCTGTAACTTATACATTGACAATGTCTGTTTAACTTATTTGAAAAATAGTGTCACATGTACCATATTATTCTGCAAGAGCTATGAGCTGTGTGGTTAGGTTTTTACTGCCCATATATGTTCAACAGCAAACTATTGTAACAGTATGCTGATGCTGCCTGCAAGCTATTAATGAGGCTTATCAACATTTACCAATAGTGAATTGGCCATATAATTCTGTAATATTGGGGGCTTGTGAACAATGAAAGGAAAGAACTGTGAAACAAAATTGTGCAATTATCAGCTTCATCATTTACAGTAGTCAGTGGACATCTTCCACCCCTCAATTTTCAGCCAGTATAACAATGCAGTACATCAATACTGAGGACTATCAACAAAGAAATAAAGCAGGCAAATGTCACATATAGAGGCAACTTTTTGTTCCGTTCTTTAACCTTGTTATGATGTTTGGATGTGCTCAGAGAAAGTGTTCTGGAAGCAATGCAAATGCTGGTGTTCTTGTAACCACACAGGGCATATCAGTTGATCAACTGATACAATTATTCATACCTTTGGTGAGGTCACTATCTGCAGTGCACAGTGATACACCCACTGCTGCCTGATCTTGTGGTGAAACAACAGTGACAGTTTTAAGGACTTCCACAGACTGTTTTGGCCTCACTTTTCTCAGCTCAGTGATGTTCACTACACGCTCTCTGGTGGGCTTATTTACAACAACCTGTGATATTTAATTATTTTCCAGGTATTCATTTGGACTCTGTTATTTGTCAACATTTGGCTTGCAAACAGACATTTCTACTTTCCTAATGTGCTATGGTCTCTATTCTCAATTCATTGATACGATGTGCCTAATTTGCATGCACCAATGACACATACGCACACGAAGAAACTGGTTTGTATTAGAAAGCTTCACTACCGGACAAAGTTATAGCATTCTCCAGCAACAACGTTTGAGCTATTCAGTACATGCACCTCTGAAAGTCTTTGTTTCTGTTTGTTTCAAGAGAAGTCAGGATGGTATTCAGTAAAATGTAACAAGGAATTGAGTTTACAAGAGTGGCGGTACAGAGTATGTCGAACTACAACTCACCCTGTGCTGGGCTAGGACATAACAGGTCAGTTTGTTGAGTATTACAATCAGGATGGACAATATATGAGTACATAATGACACGAGCATAGGTAGACAAGATTGATGCTGTAAAGTTGGCCACTTACAGCAGCATTGCTGACCCAGAGTTGTACCACAGCATTCACTGGACATTAAGGACTGCCTGCTAATCAGTGCCTGAGTGTTTACTGATACCAGGGCATGTGGCATACATGACATCTGCAGCCTCAACAGCACAACAAACTGGTTTTGATATCAATTAGCATTAGCCACCTGGCAGGCTGGGCATTTGTTGAAGTAGAGCATCATCGAGTCATAGTGTCTCTGCTGTCATGCTAACAGGACTACCTGCCAACAGGATCTAGCCGCCTGATGGGTCACAGGTCAAACTGAGGCCTTCTGTGGGTCCAAGCTGCTGGGTGCTCAATAGTGCTAGTCACTGCCAGCCACGTGCTGGTCTGGGGTTCACTCAATGGATGACTCTGACCATTACTTGCCATAGCTGGATGGGACTGGACATCCCATGCTCACTAGGCAGTAAAAGCCTGCTACATCAGCCCTGATGCTGCGAAGCTGCTGGCTGAGATTGCAAACATTGCAAGGGCTGCAATGAGTGTAGCAGGGGCCAATAACATACTACAACTCTTCACTGCCATACGGTTTGTGGGCTGAGGCCCACCTTCGAACTGTTGGCAGATGTTGGCTTGAGCTTATAATAATTTAATAGATGGATTTTGCAACCTTTGAGCAGATCATGACTCACCCTAACCCACTGTCCTCCATCAGAGCATACCCACACCCTCTGCAAGTTGTGTCAAAAGTACTGTTGAAGTCTGCAGTGAGGATTCAACATTTGCAGCATTAAAAAGCAATGAGGGCAGTAGGCACAGGAAAAATGAGTGATTGCTGACTTTTGGTTTTCTCCTCCTTGTTTTGAACTTGGGAATATTGTTACTTTGTTATTTAGTAGTAACAGGGTGCATACGCGGGCAAGGAAATAAAATTCCCGGATTTTTCCCAGATTTCCCGATTAAAAATACACTTTCTCTTGGGTGAAAACACTTTTTCTGTGTTAAGTGACAGTACATTTTCCCTCAGAACTGCAAAACTTATCAATCCTTTGAATGGTTATAGTTTTATACATGGGCACAGAATTTCTTGGCACTTTAGAAAACAAAACTCAGGGAAAAGCCATGTTCTGGAAATATCTTTGATGTGCAGCAATATGTACACTGCGTATTTTCATATTACGAAAGCATACATCGGAATTCTATCAAACGCCGTATGTTACTTTCTGATTCATTGAAATCAAGATTGCGATGCACTTTCGTAACCCAGTTGTAGCTCATGTCATGTGATCTTGCCAGCAGATGACAGTGGATATTCAGAGCATAGGACACGTGACGTAGTCAGCCAACAGCAGCATCACTGTTATATAGCATGAACACACAAACAGGGAAAGTTAATAGTTTAAATTAATATTCATAGTGTTGCTACAAGAAAAGCAATGCTTTCACATATAATATTGGTCTTTAAGGTTAATAAGCTGCAAGAGAAGCTAAGCTTTCGAATATAATGTTGATCTTTTTTGCGCGTGCTATACTTTAACATATATCACACGAATATGCCAGTAAAATTTTTAATAATGACTTAAATGTCTGATCTTCAGGGTTTGAAATTCTTCTAAATGGCTCATCATCAAAGAGTTGATTTTTAAGTGAGAGTCAAATGCTGATTTAAGAAATTCATGGTACATTCTCGCACATAGTTCAACTTATGTAAAAGGACATTTACTTTGAAAGTAACCCTTTTCAAACCACCATTCGCAGTATTTTCCCGCAACCTGTTAGAAATACGTTCTCTTCTGCAGTTTCCAGAGGGCACAGATAACAGGCGACACTGTGCTTGCGCAGCTACCAAGATGTGTAAAACATTGAAAGATCATATATTATGTCATAAAAGAAACAAGACATCACAGGATACTTCAAGAGCATAGGAATTTCATGAACCGTACTAACACGTGCACATTTAAAGTGCACATTCGTATATCCAGATTCCCAATGAAGTAGACCTTGACCTGATATTAAGCTTTTCGATGTGATTTCCTGGATGTAAATTTTCTTGGAGCATCAGTAATGTATTATATCATGCTTGGTTCTTTATTATGGCATAATGCCATATGTGCTAGAAGATGAAAACATGCACTTGAAATGCAGTAAACAGTTGAAACTAGCGAGTACTGTGGAATTCAACATTTCATTTCAAATACATTGACTGCCTCTGCGGAAAAAGTTAATAAAAGTCAAATTTCTTTAGCAAACAGAAAAAAATAACTTCATTGTTCTGCAAGGTGATTAATGCTTGACTGTAAGAAAGGTGGAAATAAAATAAAATCTGAAACAGAAAATATATGTTAGCCTTCCATAATTATGTGAATGGATTTACTATTCACTTCATAGCTGCCAGCTGGCCGTGCGGATATAGGCGCTGCAGTCTGGAACCGAGCGACCGCTACGGTCGCAGGTTCAAATCCTGCCTCGGGCATGGATGTGTGTGATGTCCTTAGGTTAGTTAGGTTTAATTAGTTCTAAGTTCTAGGTGACTGATGACCTCAGAAGTTAAGTAGCATAGTGCACAGAGCCATTTGAACCATTTTTGAACTTCATAGCTTCTGGCCACAGATATCCGTTTTGTTTTCATTTGATGTGAGAGTAAACGAAGGGTAAACAGCAAAATCACTAAATGTAAACATGGGCCACATGGAGACTACCCACTATAGCTCAGATTGCGCTGTGCATCAGCCCAGATCTACAATATTTACTAACCGGGTCAATTCTAAAAAAAATCGATTTTTCAAAAATTTGTTCATCTTGTAGCGCACATCTTTCTGAAAAGTCTGAAACATAAAACATTTGTGTTCAAGGAAATGTAAGACATGTTATTTGGTCTTAAGTGTGCCAAAGTGCAGTGCAACGCCTCTTCATACAGCATTCTTCTATCGCACGTTACTGTATTTCACTCTGTGGAATTGGAACGTGTATATTTTGTAATGGATGCCATCAAACTATATTCAGGACAGTGGAAATTGAAACGACTGGTTTGACAGCCTGCCCCTCTTTACTTTTATATATTGAAAAAAAAAAAAAAAAAAAAAAAAAAAAAAAAAAAAAAAAAAAAAACTCGCAGTTAATTGTGGATGGGATTATTTGTAATTGGGAGAACAAGAACTCTTCAGAAAATTTGCACTCTTTATTGCCTATTAGCTAATAAGTTGCTGTTTTGTGTGACATAAAATTAAATATAGGATACATAAAACCAATAAAGACAAGAGACAAGCAAGAAAGTAGACATTTCTTCAATTCTTAACTCCTAGCAATTTTTCTCTCTAATCTTGCTACAGCTTTACATGGCATGCTTTCCTTTCAGGAAAAGAGTTTACTACCTCATCAAAGTTCGTCAAACGTTTTGCTATATGAAAAATCACAATGTCATTATCTAATACCGATAAAGCTGTTAATGCAAATAATACCCAAGACTGGTGTGGTTTCTCGATCTGATTACGTCTATTTTGTCACTGTCTGTGAGATAAAACAAAATAGGCCTTTCTAATATTGCAGCAACTTTGTAACGCACACCAAATAAAAGAGATTGTTTGGCACAAATGGTCATTTTTATAACACGACAGAATATAATTCATGAAGTACCAATATCAAATGCCTATTAGGCCTACTACAAGCAAAAGGCTTTATGTTAGGAAATAGTTTCACATTTCATTCATATGCACCAGTTTCTCAAGCATGCGATCAAAAAGTAGTATTACAAAATTTTTATATAAATTTGGAATCGTCTTACTCTTCCATAATTTGTGTGACATCCTCGTTTCTTGTCCTTCCTCGTTCTAACAAACAATCTTGTCACCACCAATTCTGTAGCTATTCCTGTCATTGTCAAAATTTGTTCGCCGATTAACTTCACTAACCCTGCCAGAATCACAGGTTTAATTATCTCGCGATTATTCTCTGGTTAGAAGTTGTTACATGTTTGTACAACACATTTTCCGCATTACTTGCAGAATAGAACTTAAGTGGCTGTTAGGTGGGGACTGTACAACTGGTCCTTACTAGTGTACAGATCTGACCAAAAATTTTCTATCAAAATTTCATTTTCTTTGATACACCTAGAACTTAAACGTAATCTTTCTCACCTGTTATTGCTGTTAGTCATTTATTTCCATTCTGATAGTTTGAATCTATGGATTTTGCTAGTAATTATGACAACGCTGATCATTTGCAAACCCAATCAACCACATAATCAGACAGCGATTGACATTCCTCTTTTCGACTTTACTCCGCTCAGCTCGTATAGCCCCATCCCCTTTGTCTGCGGAAAGTTTATTTGTAGATGTGACGAAGATTCTCCTGACAGAGAAATCAAGTACACTATACACGCATTCAAAAATAAACTTATGATTCATTCAGAAATCAATTTAAAATGTGTTCAAGAATGTTCAAAAACCAACAGGGATGTGTTTCAAAATCATATGAATAATCGATAGACCAACATGCACTGGGTGCCAGGCGCTTTGTGAAACAAGTTTTTTTTCCTCAAGAATATGAATTTGGTGCCCCCTTTTCCTGGTAGCATCTAGCTGCTTGCAAAGCCAATAGCTACATTCCTGTAGCCAGAAGTGGGAGAATCTACTACTCAAATGCGACTCAATTGCGCATGCGCATGAACCTGCTCGTAACTGCTAAACCAAATCTAATGTAAACAGTTGTGACTTCATGCTCATCGGAGGCAATTTGTTGTCATGAAGCATTGCATAGTCTTTCTAAAACCTTTGACACATTTTGCTGTTGGCAGACATTTGCATAAGCCCTGTGTGTCACTGTTGTATATAGCCCATTTCCTTTGCAATTTAAGTTATTTTCATTTTTTTCTCTTATTTATGTTTTATTGTTGAAGTGTTATTCTGCAGTAGTGGGATATAGTAATATCCTTTGTTAGAGTATCAGTCCTTACCAGTCAAAATTACAAAAATTTAACAGAAAACTAAAACAATGAAAAAATCTCGGAATTCTAAAAAATTCCTGGTTTTTCCCGGATCTCCCAGGTCGTATTTGTATACACCCTGAGTAATAGACAGTAATCTAAATGATTTCATGGGAAAGGTTTTGGCTCAGGAAATAATTCTACATGTATCGGATCAGACTGTTCAAATATGAGCTAGTAATTTAGAGTTACACAAGGAGCTTGATAGTCTGCATGGGAAGAGAAGGGAACAGTCCTCTCGTAACATGTTCGTACATGTCCTGGATATGTGTCACCTCATTACAAACTTCTTTTTCAAGTAGATTGGGGGAAGATATTTTCATTTTTATAGATAACTTACCGACACTTGCAGAATTGGTGGGGTCGAACGGTGAAAAGTTACTAAGTGTGATTCAACTGAAGTTAACAAGTTACATAATCCTCAATTTTTTTCTGGCCCTACAAGAGGGATACAGTATAGAAGGAAAAATACTGTTAGATTTTATCACAAGCAGCTTTATGGTTTATCACAGAGAGAGGGAAAGTATGTAGAAAGTTTTATTGATTGCATTAGAAAACTGAACACTAATACTTATAAGTAACATATGATACCAATGCCAACATGAGTATTTTGCAGGAAGCAAAACAGAATGTGTTAGACTCATTTTTGTGAGGTTTTCCAGTCAAAATTTCATGCAAGGTGCAAGTATAATTCTCAGTGGTCTTGAATAACGTCATAAGGACTGCAATAGCATTAGTAGAGAGAGATGCCATGACCAGGATAATGGCAAACAAGACAATCTTGAATGAAGAAACCATGTGTCTTGTTGTGATCAGCCTAGACACATTCAGCAGAATTATAGGAAACCTCAGTGTGGGAGATGTAAGAAAGTTCAAATCCTTGAATGAGTGTGTCCACTCATGTATCTGCATGCACAGTAAAGATGGCTGCAGGGGAGAGCTCACACTCAGGTATTAAATAAAAAAAGAGAATGATGCAACCCCTGTGCAGTGTTCCTAGCGAATATGAGCACAGGATACCTGTGTGCTGAATCAGTGGCAGAATGCTTTTTAACTGGCCTTGAAGGAGGAAGGGTACACAAATTTTTATTGGATATAGAGTGACAGGTGACCATAGCAAGTTGAGATTCATTGGTGTGAAAAAGTTGAACACACCTCATTGTACATTAAGTGGCTGATGTGAGAGTGGTATTCATTCATTCAGTTTGGTATGGGTAAACTTTAGAGTGGGAGAGAAGGACTTTGTGTCTTGTGTAGGAGTACTTCCTTGGGTTGACAAAGGTTATGATGTCATACTTGGACTGGGTTTCCTGAGTAAGCATCACAAAAAGGATGATCAGGAAAGGTGTATGTTAGTGTTAGACTAGACATCATTTAGTGTAGATTTTACTTCTGAAAAAACTGTAACACCACAAGGTATGTCACAGATGTGGGGTAAGCCAACTAAACTAAGTGCATGATCCCTTAGACTTAACTCTTTGTATAAAATACTGAAAGGTACAGGGAAGCTAGTCTGAGCGTATGTAGGAGCATATTTGCCAGTTAACACGTTATGTACATTTGGGACTTTGCCAGAAAATGAAGAACTGGGCAAAGCAGAGTGCTTTGTACACTGTAGTTTGCTGTTATGTGCAAGAGGTTGACAGAAGCCAGGTAATACCTGACTGTATAGATAATTTTGGAAAGATTAAAGACGACCTGGAGTTACAGAAACCAGGCATTTACAATATACCTTGTCAATGTGGCATGTTCTACATTGGCCAGACAACAATCAGACGATATCAGGTGTAAGGAACATCAAAGGTACACCCGATTAAGACAGGTGACGAAATCACTGTCTAGAACTAGATCATGCCATGAATTATGATGAAACCAAGATTCTAGCACAGATACACAGACTTTGGGACAGTGTTATAAGGGAATCAATGGAGATAAAAGTAACTGACAATCTCATGAACCAGACATGGGATACCAGCTAAGCAGAGCCTGGGATCCTGCACTGGAATTATTAAAGGAGCAATGGGAACAGCTGCAGCACTCCATGAATAGAAGAACTGAAGGCGTGGATACAGAAAACAATCCCCACACAGAGTGCCAAGCTCTCTGGACTGAAGATGGAATGTCCGGAAGCAGGTCTGATGGGCACAGACTGCAGAGGGAACACCCAGAACTGCAGCGGACCAAGAACGGAATGGCGACGCTCCAGAAGATCGCAGTGAGTGGGAGAGGACTGCAGGGAGAACGCCTGGCAACCCAGACAGAACTCCAAACGCAACAGACCGAAAATGGAACACCCAGGAGAGGATCTGTTGGGTGCGGACTGCAGAGGGAACACTCAGAACCACAGCAGACAGAAAACAGAATGGCAATGCTCCAGAAGGTCACAGTGAGTGGGCGGGGACCATAGAGGGAACGCCTGCAGCCGCTGGTCGAGGGGGAAGGCCACAGACGTAAATACTGGACCAGGTACACTCGAGGAGCAGTCTCAGGTCACACCTGATGAAGGTTACGAGCTACGTTACAGAAATATCGTGCAAGAATGACTCTGATATCTGGCAGAACATCCGACAGCCCAAGATGTTATTCAACTAAAAAGAAGAGATGCTCGTCGACATTTATGTATCGTGTATTTCCATTGCTGTCCGTGTAGTAGGCATTTCAAAGCCATAAGAGATCATGTAGCATTGAAATGGTTAACCAACCTTAAAGATCTGAGTAGCTGCTTAACCTGATGGGTTTTTACAGCTTAGTGAGTTCTGTTTGGAATTAATAGACCGCCCCAGGAAAAACCATTGCGTTACTAACAGACTGAGTTACATTGTATACACACTGGAGTGTGTGGATATTTCTGTAGATGGGTGGCATAAGGCTCAAGCAGCTGATCTAGACTGTCAGTAGTTTGTGATGGATGCTCAGTTCAGAACTGACAATGGAGTATTGTACAAAAAACAAAGTGCAGGTGACATATTGTCATTTGTGTCAGCAAGTGTGAGGCAGGCCCATGACTATTTTAGCAGGCCATGGAGATCATTGCACTACTGAGAGACATGTTGCAAAACATTACAGTTGGAGACCACTCAAGCAGGATGTAGAGCAATATGTAAAACAATGCCTACCACGTGCTAAGAGAGCTGAGCTAAGTCATCAAGGCTTGCATTACAGAGATTTCCAGAGGCAATGGATCTTTTAGATGATTGGTATGGTTGTCCTCAACCATTTGCACAGACACTGATGGGGAACTATTTTGCCGTAACTATAACAGCTCTCTTTTGACATCATTAATTGGCTATGACTGCTGTCTCAAGCCAGTAGTTAGGGACAGTAGCTCAGGCAATGATAAACAACTGGATTTTAAAGTTTGGGCTGCCAGAGACTGTGTATCAGGGTATAGCCTGCACAGAATATCATGGTCAGCAGATGTGCAGATGTCAGGGGATGCAAGGGGAGAGCAGTTGTGGTGGGGACTATGAAGGGGAAATGTCAAATGCTGGATGGGAAGTGCCATTCTAAACTGAAGCCAATGTTCACATTTTTTTGTAAATATTTAGCAGGGCTCCTCCATATCCATATTTGCATGGTGAGCATCAAAAAAGATCTGCCACCTCTACTTTCGTTAATATCTAAAAAGAATTTCACCAAAAATGCAGCAATTTATTTTCGCCTGGCTTGTTAACCATTTGTAACTTTCAGAGAAGTGTCATGAGTGGCGAATTTTGAATAAAACTGACATATTTCTCGCATTGCCATGTTATAATTTGCTTTGTTTTCCAAACCACAGCAGAGTTTACATAGTCCCACCTCACTAACATGTTATTCAGATGCAATTGTGAGAGAATTCTGAAACAGTGGTTTATTAAGTGAGGAGCTGAGGAAAAGTAAGGTCAGTATCTTATGAAAAAGCACATAATCTGTACAAAATAAATGTGTAATGTCATCATTTATTTTGTTCCAAAACCCATAGCATTTCTGATTACACCAGCTATCGAAGGCCCTCAAAAATTACATTCTTTCATCGAAAATGTCTTTAGTTAGTGGAAAAACAAAGTAGATAATGAAGTTTTGCATAATAACCATATGGAAAAATACTCTCCTCCTTGCCTGCTATCATTTTCCAACATATCATTTCGATATCTCAAACTGTTTATGAAAAATGAGGAATGATATAGATATTTCACTCTGGCTTTATCGCTGGTGTGGTATGATCATAAGTGATTGGTAGTAGACATCGAGCTGAGCGCGCATGCTTCACAAGCTAAACACTGGGCAGATACTGACTGACAGTAATGGGACTAGGTGCTTACAGCAAACACTTTGTTAGGAAGGAGAACTTATGTATGTATGTATTAAGGGAGCTGACATGCCTATATAAATTGGTAATCATAAGAATACTCAAATGGCTGAAAAATAAAGTCTATGCCCATGCCGGCCAGAGTTATCAACCCATAAAAAGGGAAATGAGCTCAGACATTGTGCACCTTTGTAAGACGTCAGAGCACAGTGGCGGACAATTACAGTTACAATGGAACATATTATTATTATTAATGTTAATATTACTTTCTTTCTTTTCTCTACTCTCTTGTTCTTTTCTTTTGGAAGGAAACGGGAAACCACCACTGGAATCACTTCCCTAGATGCTCATGTGGTGCACCTCTCTGATGAGAGTTCCCCCATGACAAGACCTGCCCTAAGGCAGAACACAAAGTTTTATATATACACAGGGGGTTTCATCTGAAGTTTTGGATGAGATTATCTCGAAAACTATACATCGTGTAAAAATATTGGGTAAGACAAGTTCATAAGCTCAAAGGGGGACATCAAATGATACTACATGTGACCTCCAGCCCCTGCCCCATAGGGTGGGGTGGGGGGCAACATTTAAATCTTAAATGGAAACCCCCTTTTTTATTGCAAATTCAGATTATTCACAAAGAAGTAAAGTTTTGACTGAAACATTGTTTTAAACCATTGACAGATGGCAATGAAATCAAGAAACAAGTAAAATTGGGGAATAACTCTGATTTATTTAGAATTATCTGAGAAATACGCAGCAAAATAACAAAAAATGTTCACCAGTTCTTTCGTTATGCCAGGAACAATGACATGGACATGTAGAATGATGTTCCCATGGGGTGCTTCATTAGTGTGAGTCCTCTTGCCTCTCACAATTTGGGGTGCTTAATTAATGAAATAAGCCACAAAGAAATTGTTCAAAATTATCCCCATTTGCTTCAATGCATAAAGTGAATCGCCTGCAAAAGTTGTCCACAGTTTTGAGCAGCACATCCCACGGTATGGCTGCACTTGCTCTTCAAATGCATTGCTCCATATCGTTATTATATATATATATATATATATATATATATATATATATATATATATATATATATATATATATATATATATAAAGAAAGATGATGAGACTTACCAAACAAATGTTTGGTAAGTCTCATCATCTTTCTTTTTAGATATATTTTTTCCACGTGGAATGTTTCCCTCTGTTATATATATATATATATATATATATATATATATATATATATATATATATATATATATATATATATGTCTGCTTGTGAGATGTCTGCTTGTGTCTGTATATCTGTGGATGGATATGTGTGTGTGTGCGAGTGTATACCCGTCCTTTTTTCCCCTAAGGTAAGTCTTTCTGCTCCCGGGATTGGAATGACTCCTTACCTTCTCCCTTAAAACCCACATCCTTTCGTCTTTCCCTCTCCTTCCCTCTTTCCTGATGAGGCAACAGTTTGTTGCGAAAGCTTGAATTTTGTGTGTATGTTTGTGTTCGTTTGTGTGTCTGTCGACCTGCCAGCACTTTCATTTGGTAAGTCACATCATCTTTGTTTTTAGATATATTTTTCCTACGTGGAATGTTTCCCTCTATTTTATATATATATATATATATATATATATATATATATATATATATATATAGAGAGAGAGAGAGAGAGAGAGAGAGAGAGAGAGAAAAGAGAGATAGAGAGATGCTCTTCAATTTCTTAGATTCATCTCTCTGTTCCTATAAGTGGTAGCAGGTGGACATGTGATGAGTTCCACCACCTTGGTATAGTTCAAAAGTATGTATTCTAATTGTGCATTGATCAAAGCTAACAAGAAGAATTTGCACGAGCAGAGGAGGGGCGATCCGGAGCCAGTATTGTCATACCAGTCTCCAAGCATAATAGCAGTAACAAAATGGATGTACTCAAATTTATGAATGTTGGATATTGAATATATGTATACAATCTTGAAGGTCTGTTTATATTAGTGCCAGTTAAAGTTCACCCAGAACATGAGTACTTTCCAATCCTTTTTAAATCATTCTTTAAAAATTTTCCTTTTAATTATTTAAGCAGCAATTTTTTTTTAAGTTTTCCAATATATATCTAGTTCCCTGCCACTATTCATTATCGGGCACCTTATCCTATGCAGACTCTACATATTTCATGTCTGAGTTGATGAAGTAGTTTTGTTGGCTTGTAACAACGCATAAGCTATGAACAATCTCATTGCACCCTCATTCAAATGGGAGGTAGAAATCAGTACACAGAAACATAGGGAAAATGTTGAGTTATTACGTGAATACTCATCACAGTGGCTGGGACAGTTTACTATCAAATGTAGTTGCGGTCTATAACTCAAAGGCGCACCACAGTACCGGTCCATCCTTGTATGAGGTAATTTATGATCATACAGTGCCCTCTCTTTTAGAGTTATGTAAGCTATCCCTTGGGGAGGATGTGTCAGTGGCATACAATTTTGCAAAGAGATAGAGGATTATACGGCACCAGGTTAATAGAGCTGCGGCGTGGCAAATCATTGTCCTGGCGGTGGTAGGTTGTCCAATTAAGCATTTGCAGAAATTGGCATTGGTCCCGCACTGCACGGAGATATGTAAGAGGTAACTGCACCGTCAATGAGGGAGGGCACATGTGGTGGGAACAAAGGCATCTGACAGCCGGAGTCATGCACACTCCTAACCTCACTTATTGTTGCAGGATCGAAAACGTTCATCGAAATCGGTGTAATTGTCGAGTGAGAGGCATCGTGTTGCAGTCCTGGTGAGTGTACATCGCCCGCAACGCAATGCATGTCGATCACAAAATCCAGCATTAGGCGTTGGGCCAAATCATTGTTTGAATGCTGTGTCAATGTAATACATGTGAAAATAACCGACGCAGAGGCCTTGGAAACAGTAAAACGGCGAAAACGGAAGACGTTACAACTCGGGGTCACCAGTGAGGTGGATGGTCGGGTCAGTTACACCAAACAACACCTTTTCAACAGTAGTTCATTTATTCACCTCTTTACACTAGCAAGGCTTACAAAGAACTGCCTATGGCGAAAGAAAGCAAAGATAATCTTCGCTTAGCATCCAAAGATGATGCTTGGAATCTAGAGACAAATGTATATCAATGCTGGTGTCGACCTCATCGACGCCTCAAAAGTTCTCTGGATATTTCCTGAATAACTGAAGTGTTGCTGCTGGAGAACACTAAACTGCATCAGGCTGGCAAGCACTCTGATACAAACTATTCTCTTTGTTCACCTACAAGCCATTGGGGCACTCACAGTAGGCACAACGTGTGACCGAATGGAGAATGGAGGCTGCACTGCATTAGGAAAATAGACTTGTCCATGTGTGAGCCAAATTTAGACAGCTGGGAATAATAGAGTCCAAATCTTTTCAGGAAATAGGTAAATATTGTAAGGTCATCATAAATAAGTCCACCAGGGAGCATGTACTACACATCAGCAAACTGACATTAAGACAACTGAGGCCAAGACAGCCCACAGCAGTCCTTAAAAGACACGTAAAACGTGTGTAAAAACGTTTTCAAGGAACTACAAATCATGACACTGCCATGTATCTATATTTATGGAATTATATGTTTTATGAAGGCACACCAAGAGCATTCTTTGTTAACCAGTCAAGTACATAACTACAAAATGAGAAATAAAAATGACTTTCATAGAGAAAGTCACACAAAAGCTATGTATCAAAAAAGTGTTCTTTATCAGCCAAAAATTTTATTTAGTGCACTACCAAAGGCAATAAAAAGTATACCAAAATTCCACATATTCAAAAAAGAACTTAAAAAATCTAAATTAGTAAGAATTTTTATAGTGTCAAGGAATACTTAAATCACCAGCATTCAATATACAGTAGCTTATTTCATTCATCATAATGATCCAAGATGCTCATTGAAAACTAAATTGCAATCATTTGTTATTCTAATTTAGCATATTACGAATGTTGTTATGTGTATGGTTTCATGTTATATGTAATAATACTTTATTTATGAACATATAATTGCAAATCTTTTCATGTCCTGTTTTCTATGTGAGGCAATGTATGACAAATCCTATAGCATTTTTATAGTGATGAGATACAAGGATGCTAAGTAAATAAATAAATAAATAATCAGCCACTGTTGTTTACCAACATTACCTGGTACAGATGGATGTATACCTTCAAGCCACATCTAGTGACATCATCAGAGGCATGCATAATTATAGTGATTGATCCATCAGATTACATTAGATTAGATTAGTACTTGTTCCATAGATCATGAATAAGACACTTCACAATGATGTGGAACATATCAGGTTAATAAAAGGTGTCCATACAAGATATTACATTACACAAAATATTACATGACACTTAATATTTTTAATTTTTCTTGTGGGGGTTGCGGAAATTACCCACTTACTATATCCAAAAATTCATCTAATGAGTAGAAGCAGTTGCCATTCAGAGATTCTTTTAATTTCTTTTAAATGTTATATGGCTATCTGTCAGACTTTTAATGCTATTAGGTAAGTGACCAAAGGCTTTTGTGGCAGCATAATTTACCCCCTTCTGAGCCAAAGTTAGTTTTAACCTTGAGTAGTGAAGATCATCCTTTCTCCTAGTGTTGTAGCCATGTACACTGCTATTACTTTTGAATTTGTTCAGATTGTTAATAACAAATTTCATGAGGGAATATATATATATTGTGAGGCTACAGTGAAGATCTCTAGCTATTTAAATAAGTGTCTGCAGGATGATGTTGGATGAGCTCTAGCAGTTATTCTGATTACACACTTTTGTGCAATGAAAACTCTTTTACTCAATGATGAGTTAACCCAGAATATGATGCCATATGAAAGCAGAGAATGAAAATAGGTGTGGTAAGCTAATTTACTAGATGTATATTGCCAAAATTGGCAGTGACCCTAATAGGATAAGTAGCTGAACTCAAACGTTTCAGCAGATCCTCAGTGTATTTTATCCCGTTCAACCCCTCATCAATGCATACACCTAGAAATTTTGAATATTCTACCTTAGCTACCAATTTCTGATTGAAGTCTATATTTATTAATGGTGTCATTCCATTTACTGTGTGGAACTGTATATACTGTGTTTTGTCAAAGTTTAATGAGAGCCCATTTGCAGAGAACCACTTAATGATTTTCTGAAAACCATCGTTTACAATTTCACCAGTTAATTCTTGTCTGTTGGGTGTGATAGCTATACTTGTATCATCGGCAAAAAGTACCAGCTTTGCATCTTCGTGAATATAAAATGGCAATTTTATATTTTTCCATTGAAAAACCCTTCTGGAAACCAAACTGACATTTTGTTAAAACTTTATTTTTACAAAGGTGTGAAGCTACTCTACAATACATTACTTTTTCAAGAATTTTGGATAAGGCAGTCAGAAGAGAGATTGGGCGGTAGTTGTTGACGTCAGACGTATCCCCTTTTTTATGCATTGGTTTAACAATGGCATACTTCAGTCTATCTGGGAAAATACCCTGCTTCAGAGAGCTATTACATATGTGGCTAAGAATCCCACTTATTTCTTGGTAACAAGCTTTTATTATCCTGCTGGAAATGCCATCTATTCCATGTGAGCTTTTATTCTTGAGAGAGTTTATCATCTTCCTAATTTCAGAAGGAGAAGTGGGTGGAATTTCAATTGTATCAAATGGTGTGGGTAAGGCCTCTTCCATTAACTGCCTTGCTTCTTTTAATGAAAATTTAGATCCTATTTTCTCTAGAACATTTAAAAAATGATTATTCAAAATGTTTTCAACTTCTGGCCTGTCATTTATCAAGTTTCCATTTGCTTTGATGGTGACGCCGTCATCCTGTACTCTTGGTTGCCCTGTCTCAAAATGTTCAGCTGGATTTCAAGATCCCTTCCCCCTCTAAACAGCCGATAGGGCTGGAACTGTCCTGGCTGGTACTGAAGAAGATGATATGGGTGAGGCACAGCCTGCTGAAAAGACTGGATTTTGGTTCCTGGTGCTTCTGGTGGTAGAAGAGAGATTTCCAGGCTCAGCAGCACAGTTTCAAGAGACAATGGTGGGTTGGATTTGTGCTTGCCACTGCTTCCTGAGTGAACTGTGTATCTGACAACAGTCCTGCACAAATTGGATGTCCTCCAGTGTGTCATCCAGGCACAGATCCAAAAGAGTGATGGGAGAACCAGGCATCCCAAGTATCCCCACTGTGGGATGTCACGTTGGATCTGGGTGCTAAGTCAGCTTTTGTCAGTCCTTGGATTGGATGAGGCATGGCAGCGAAGTGTTCTGTAGGACACCAGCTGCTCCCATGCTCAACATGTCCCAGGCATGTGGATGATATTTCATTGTACATGTCTATACAAGATATTACATCACACAAAATATTACATGACACTTAATATTTTTAATTTTTCTTGTGGGGGTTGCGGATATTACTGTATCAGTGCTACTAAGTAGGTAGATACAGTTCCAGGATTATATGACTCAATCTGTTCTTGCTGTAGAAACCAACGTAATGAGTGTCCTTGGGCAATGTTAACAGGCAGAAATGAATATTTTGAAACAGTATGTATCCATTGGCTCTTTTCAGTGGAAGATTCAGTAGCAGTCATCTGCAAATGTTGTGATCAGTACTGGATAAGTAGCACACAACAAGTAGAGCTGTATGAGTAGGACCTGATACTAAATGGCACAAGTTGCTACATCTCCAGACCTTTTTTGCAGCTACTTGCCACCAATACTGGGTCCAAATAATTAAATACCACATATTAAAGTTACATGTTGCTCACTCTACCTACCCAGTCTCCCCTTCAATGATGTAGCTGGAGAATACCAAATGTATCTGAATGATATCCTGTACTCAACCTTCTCGCCTCCATATACCAGATGCTAGCCACCCAGAGTAGTTGAATTTTGATGGAGCAGCTGTGTGAGCATGTAATGAAACATCATGAAGAACATTAGTTCAAACTCATAGCATGGAAAATCTTTAAATATGTGTCCATGATGAACCATAAAAATTAACCAGTTTCAGGTGCAGCAAGAGGAAGAATTTGGTGATCTGAATTCTTAGTAGTGGGAAAGAATGTAACAACATGAGCCTGAGCAGACAGAATAAATCCCATAATGTGGGCCATTGCTGCCCCAGTATTATGCCACAGGTTCCACCAGCCAGTCAGTGCATGGATGATGACTGAAACCAAGAACACTTCAGCATTTGGCACACATGACTTCTGTAACCATGACACAACTGCAAACACATTTTGTTTCAAATGAATATTGGCCATCTGGCTAGGCTGGGCATGTGTCAAAGAAGAGAGTTATTGAGTTATCAACCATCATAGTATTGGCCTTTACCATGAAGTCATCATGTGCTCTTCTGTCATCCTGACAGAACCACTTGACAAGAGGATCCAGCCACCACCTGATGGGCTGGGGGTCAAACTGAGACCCACCTAACCACTGAGTGCTCTTCAGTGTTAGCCACCACCTGTCAACTGCCAGTCTGAGGTTTTTTTCCTGGACAACTACATCTGTCACTTACCGGGCTGGACAGAACTCAGTGTCCCACACTCAGTGGGTAGTTGCAGTCTGCTGCATCAGACCTGATGCTGAGACTATCTACAATGAAATATCATCCACATGCCTGGGACATGTTGAGCATGGGAGCAGCTGGTGTCCTACAGAACATTTCGCTGCCATGCCTCATCCAATCCAAGGACTGACAAAAGCTGACTTAGCACCCAGATCCAACGTGACATCCCACAGTGGGGATACTTGGGATGCCTGGTGCTCCCATCACTCTTTTGGATCTGTGCCTGGATGACACACTGGAGGACATCCAATTTGTGCAGGACTGTTGTCAGATACACAGTTCACTCAGGAAGCAGTGGCAAGCACAAATCCAACCCACCATTGTCTCTTGAAACTGTGCTGCTGAGCCTGGAAATCTCTCTTCTACCACCAGAAGCACCAGGAACCAAAATCCAGTCTTTTCAGCAGGCTGTGCCTCACCCATATCATCTTCTTCAGTACCAGCCAGGACAGTTCCAGCCCTATCGGCTGTTTAGAGGGGGAAGGGATCTTGAAATCCAGCTGAACATTTTGAGACAGGGCAACCAAGAGTACAGGATGACGGCGTCACCATCAAAGCAAATGGAAACTTGATAAACGACAGGCCAGAAGTTGAAAACATTTTGAATAATCATTTTTTAAATGTTCTAGAGAAAATAGGATCTAAATGTTCATTAGAAGAAGCAAGGCAGTTAATGGAAGAGGCCTTACCCACACCATTTGATACAATTGAAATTGCACCCACTTCTCCTTCTGAAATTAGGAAGATGATAAACTCTCTCAAGAATAAAAGCTCACATGGAATAGATGGCATTTCCAGCAGGATAATAAAAACTTGTTACCGAGAAATAAGTGGGATTCTTAGCCACATATGTAATAGCTCTCTGAAGCAGGGTATTTTCCCAGATAGATTGAAGTATGACATTGTTAAACCAATGCATAAAAAAGGGGATACGTCTGACGTCAACAACTACCGCCCAATCTCTCTTCTGACTGCCTTATCCAAAATTCTTGAAAAAGTAATGTATTGTAGAGTAGCTTCACACCTTTGTAAAAATAAAGTTTTAACAAAATGTTGTTTGGTTTCCAGAAGGGTTTTTCAATGGAAAAATATAAAATTGCCATTTTATATTCACGAAGATGCAAAGCTGGTAATTTTTGCCGATGATACAAGTATAGCTATCACACCCAACAGACAAGAATTAACTGGTGAAATTGTAAACGATGGTTTTCAGAAAATCATTAAGTGGTTCTCAACAATCTGAACAAATTCAAAAGTAATAGCAGTGTACATGGCTACAACACTAGGAGAAAGGATAACCTTCACTACTCAAGGTTAAAACTAACTTTGGCTCAGAAGGGGGTAAATTATGCTGCCACAAAAGCCTTTGGTCACTTACCTAATAGCATTAAAAGTCTGACAGATAGCCATATAACATTTAAAAGAAATTAAAAGAATCTCTGAATGGCAACTGCTTCTACTCATTAGATGAATTTTTGGATATAGTAAGTGGGTAATTTCCGCAACCCCCACAAGAAAAATTAAAAATATTAAGTGTCATGTAATATTTTGTGTAATGTAATATCTTGTATAGACACCTTTTATTAACCTGATATGTTCCACATCATTGTGAAGTGTCTTATTCATGATCTATGGAACAAGTACTAATCTAATCTAATGTAATCTGATGGATCAATCACTATAATTATGCATGCCTCTGATGATGTCACTAGATGTGGCTTGAAGGTATACATCCATCTGTACCAGGTAATGTTGGTAAACAACAGTGGCTGATTATTTATTTATTTATTTACTTAGCATCCTTGTATCTCATCACTATAAAAATGCTATAGGATTTGTCATACATTGCCTCACATAGAAAATAGGACATGAAAAGATTTGCAATTATATGTTCATAAATAAAGTATTATTACATATAACATGAAACCATACACATAACAACATTCGTAATATGCTAAATTAGAATAACAAATGAATGCAATTTAGTTTTCAATGAGCATCTTGGATCATTATGATGAATGAAATAAGCTACTGTATATTGAATGCTGGTGATTTAAGTATTCCTTGACACTATAAAAATTCTTACTAATTTAGATTTTTTAAGTTCTTTTTTGAATATGTGGAATTTTGGTATACTTTTTATTGCCTTTGGTAGTGCACTAAATAAAATTTTTGGCTGATAAAGAACACTTTTTTGATACATAGCTTTTGTGTGACTTTCTCTATGAAAGTCATTTTTATTTCTCATTTTGTAGTTATGTACTTGACTGGTTAACAAAGAATGCTCTTGGTGTGCCTTCATAAAACATATAATTCCATAAATATAGATACATGGCAGTGTCATGATTTGTAGTTCCTTGAAAACGTTTTTACACACGTTTTACGTGTCTTTTAAGGACTGCTGTGGGCTGTCTTGGCCTCAGTTGTCTTAATGTCAGTTTGCTGATGTGTAGTACATGCTCCCTGGTGGACTTATTTATGATGACCTTACAATATTTACCTATTTCCTGAAAAGATTTGGACTCTATTATTCCCAGCTGTCTAAATTTGGCTCACACATGGACAAGTCTATTTTCCTAATGCAGTGCAGCCTCCATTCTCCATTCAGTCACACGTTGTGCCTACTGTGAGTGCCCCAATGGCTTGTAGGTGAACAAAGAGAATAGTTTGTATTAGAGTGCTTCCCAGCCTGATGCAGTTTAGTGTTCTCCAGCAGCAACACTTCAGTTATTCAGGAAATATCCAGAGTACTTTTGAGGTGCCGATGAGGTCGACACCAACATTGATATACATTTGTCTCTAGATTCCAAGCATCATCTTTGGATGCTAAGCGAAGATTATCTTTGCATTCTTTCGCCATAGGCAGTTCTTTGTAAGCCTTGCTAGTGTAAAGAGGTGAATAAATGAACTACTGTTGAAAAGGTGTTGTTTGGTGTAACTGACCCGACCATCCACCTCACTGGTGACCCCGAGTTGTAACGTCTTCCGTTGTCGCCGTTTTACTGTTTCCAAGGCCTCTGCGTCGGTTATTTTCGCATGTATTACATTGACACAGCATTCAAACAATGATTTGGCCCAACGCCTAATGCCGGATTTTGTGATTGACATGCATTGTGTTGCGAGCGATGTACACTCACCAGGACTGCAACACGGTGCCTCTCACTCAACAATTATGCCGATTTCGATGGACGTTTTCGATCCTGCAACAATAAGTGAGGTTAGGAGTGTGCATGACTCCGGCTGTCAGATGCCTTTGTTCCCAAACATGTGCCCTCCCTCATTGACGGTGCAGTTACCTCTTACATATCTCCGTGCAGTGCGGGACCAATGCCAATTTCTGCAAATGCTTAATTGGACAACCTACCACCGCCAGGACAAAGATTTGCCACGCCGCAGTCCGTGCAGTACCATGCAGATTCCTGCCACGTGGCCAGAACTGCTTTGTTCACAGGTGAACCTCCGCAGCATCCAACCACGCCCGCGCCTGCCTCGGTTCAGCATCAGCACACGCCTTCCTGCTTCGATACCTCGGCCTGCAACAGGAACAATAGCTTGTTATCTGCACCTGACCTCCACCTCCATCCCACTGCTATGCCTTAGTGTTTTGTGCCATGACATTCACCTTATCCGCACACCATTTTGAGTGGAGTGACTATGAACAATGAACATGTTCGAGTAGAATGACTTTTTTGGAGACTAGAAATCTACTCTGTAGGAATCAGCATGGGTTTCGAAAAAGGCGGTCGTGTGAAACCCAGCTCGCGCTATTCATCCACGAGACTCAGAGACACGGGTTCACAGGTAGATGCCGTGTTTCTTGACTTCCGCAAGGCGTTCGATACAGTTCCCCACAGTCGTTTAATGAACAAAGTAAGAGCATATGGACTATCAGACCAATTGTCTGATTGGATTGAGGAATTCCTAGATAACAGAATGCAGCATGTCATTCTCAATGGAGAGAAGTCTTCCGAAGTAAGAGTGATTTCAGGTGTGCCGCAGGGGAGTGTCATAGGACCATTGCTATTCACAATATACATAAATGATCTGGTGGATGACATCGGATGTTCACTGAGGCTTTTTGCAGATGATGCTGTGGTGTATCGAGAGGTTGTAACAATGGAAAATGGTACTGAAATGCAGGAATGCAGGAGGATCTGCAGCGAATTGACGCATGGTGCAGGGAATGGCAGTTGAATCTCAATGTAGACAAGTGTAACGTGCTGCGAATACATAGAAAGATAGCTTCCTTATCATTTAGCTACAAAATAGCAGGTCAGCAACTGGAAGCAGTTAATTCCATAAATTATCTGGGAGTACGCATTAGGAGTGATTTAAAATGGAATGATCATATAAAGTTGATCGTCAGTAAAGCAGATGCCAAACTGAGATTCACTGGAAGAATCCAAAGGAAATGCAATCTGAAAACAAAGGAAGTAGGTTACAGTACGCTTGTTCGCCCACTGCTTGAATACTGCTCAGCAGTGTGGGATCCGTACCAGATAGGGTTGATAGAAAAGATAGAGAAGATCCAACGGAGAGCAGCGCGCTTTGTTACAGGATCATTTAGTAATTGCGAAAGCGGTATGAAGATGATAGATAAACTCCAGTGGAAGACTCTGCAGGAGAGACACTCAGTAGCTCACTAGGGCTTTTGTTTAAGTTTTGAGAACATACCTTCACCAAAGAGTCAAGCAGTATATTGCTCCCTCCTACGTATATCTTGCAAAGAGACCATGAGGATAAAATCAGAGAGATTAGAGCCCACACAGAAGCATACTGACAATCCTTCTTTCCACGAACAATACGAGACTGGAATAGAAGGGAGAACTGATAGAGGTACTCAGGGTACCCTCTGACACACACCGTCAGGTGGCTTGCAGAGTATGGATGTAGATGTAGATGTAGAAC
Organism: Schistocerca nitens; assembly: GCF_023898315.1. Lineage (NCBI taxonomy): Eukaryota > Metazoa > Arthropoda > Insecta > Orthoptera > Acrididae > Schistocerca > Schistocerca nitens. Next base: position 657,820,124 of record NC_064614.1, on the reverse strand, counting down.
ATTCACACATTCCGTCCGACGTTCGACATCATTTTTCCACACTGTGCTTCTTGACAGCCCGCACCTCTGCAGCCTCTCTGCAACACAGGTGGCTCCGGCTCTGATTTTACATCGAGCTTTCTGCGGACTAGCATGCGTTTTCAAACTTTGAACTTTTTCTCACCTGTCGCCACCGCACTGGCTCCAGTCGAGCTTCCGCTACCGTTCTCGGCGCATCTCGGTGCCTCACCCACGTCGGCCTTCTGCGTCGCGACAGATCGCGCTCAACCACAACGCATCACCTTCACACTGTCACCCGACCAGCTATCATCGCCACATCCCCTGGAGGCACATTCTCCTGGAATACTGCAGCAACAACAGCTCATTTCAGGCAATGCCCCGACGAATTCAACTCACCCTGTTCTTCCGAACATTCTACAACGCTTACCGATGCTGCCACCATTTAATCCCAACAGGGCAACAACCTGGTTCAAAATTGTGGACAATGTGTTCGACCATTACAAACTCAACGAATCAACCAGATTTCTGTGCCTTATCACCCACCTGCACGACCAGGAGGACTTGATTGCTGACCTGGTCGACATCCTGGACTCGTCTACCTGGTACACTCTAGCCAAAAAGACAGCTCTACGTCGGCTTGCGTGCTCAACTGAGACAGCAGTACAGCAAGTGCTCCATGTCGAGCAACTAGGCAACGACAAACCTACCCAACTCTGGAGACGGATACGGGCCCTGGTCAGTGACGATCTACCTTCTGACACAGCTCTCCTTGCCATCTGCTCAGAGGTCTCCCTAACCTGTCGAGTAACGAATAACAATTGTTGACAAACTGCATGATGCATCACTGCTCTATTTCGCCAGCCACTGCCTACCTGGTAAGTCTCAGGTTCAGGCTCTTCATCCCGCGGTCGGACGTGGCTGGGGCCGCGCTATACCGACTGTTCCGTTTGCCCCGGGAAGCATTAAACAAGCAGCTGGGACGTCACCAGCTCTGCCCATGGTCACGTCCCCTACTGCAACTGAACCTGTTGCGGCCACCAAACTTCGGCCACTGCCTCTGGCAACGAACTTTCCGCAGGAAATGCAACCGCACTAGCCATACTGTTACTTCCACACACGGTTTGGTGAGGCAGCACGGAACTGCAGACCACCCTGCTGCTTCCCAAACGCCAATCACAGGTAGGTCCGGGTGCCGCCTCCTGCGCACAACATGACAGGACACCCCAGTGCTCCATTCTGTCCGGGAACAACTGGATAGTTATGGACGACTTTATATGTGAGCAACGAGGGTCATGTGTTCCCGAACTTACAGCTCCTATCCCTCCCCTCGCAGGCATCACCTCAAACTATGCAACTTCGGCTCCTGCGCGCCGCCGTGTGACTGCCACCGACAACACAAACAGTGCACTCGTGCCTAGCGCTCCGCCTGCGACCGTGCTGCCACAGGCAGCGCCCTTGGACAATGGACTCACTAACGCCTCATGAGCTCTACCGAGCTCACCTGACCTTGGTGCCACTGCTTCGGGCCGGCGACCATCTTGTCGCATTGACTCCTGGGACACTATGCCACCTCGGCTCCCGTCGGATCCGCCGAGTGGCTCCAAACACCACGACCACGCCTCACCTGCCCCGTCCGCCGCACATTGTAAACAAACCGCCTCCCATGCCGCTGGCAACATTTCCGTCGTCACCAACGGCACGGTTCACAAACTTCACCTCACGCCAGGTCCCCCGATCTCCAGTAAACAATGTCGACTTTGTCCCAAGTGCCTCTCCAGCCTTAAACAGCAGATTTCTGAACTTCTAAGCTCCGGCGTCATTTAACCCTCTGCCAGTAGCTGGTCTACGCCCGTTCATATGACACCCAAGAAAGACGGGTCCTGGCACATGTGTGGAGACTAACGTCGACTAAATGCATGAGCAATTATGGACACCTACCTTACACCCAACGTTGCCGACTTTACCAGTTCCCTCGCAGGTGTGACCACGTTCTCTGTCATTGATTGCAAATGGGCCTACCACCAGATCCCCATGGCACCTGAAGACATCGAGAAGACAGCAATCACCACCCCAATCGGGTTATTTCAGTTTTGATTCATGCCCTTCGATCTGAAAAACGCAACCCAGACCTGGCAACGCTTCATCAACGAAGTGCTATTCGACCTAAAATTCTGCTTTGCATATCTTGATGACATTCTTATGTTCAGCTCCTCCATCGAGGACAACATTCGACATGTGGAAACTGTTATGAACACACTCGCGGCAGCAGGCATCGAGACCAACCAGTACAAATTGCAGCTACATCAACCCGCTGTCACTTTTCTTGGTTTTCAGGGCTCAGCTGACGGCATCTCACCACCCCCTGAGAAGGTACAAACAATACTAAACCTACCCAGACCTGCGTCATTCAAAGAGCTCCGGCGCTTTCTGGGGATAGTTAATTATTATTGCCAACATCTACCTCAGACTGCAGAGTTTCAGGCTCCACTGATGGATGTCTTGGCAGGCACCCACACTTCTGGATCTCGGCCCGTTCCATTTACCCCTGCTATGACTGACTCTTTCACTGCCCTCAAAAGCCTTCTTGCTGAGGCCTGCACCATCGCGAATCCTCATCCCAAAGTGCAGCTTTTCATCACCACAGATGCGAGTGATACTGCCATCTGTGCTGTCCTTAGCTTGACAATCGACGGACAGACTTCGCCTCTGCAGTTCTTCTCGCGCAAGCTCACCAACGCACAACGGAAATATTCTGCGTTTCACAGGGAGTTGCTCACGGTCTATGAAGTGATCAAGCATTTTAAGACTGACGTTGAGGGACGCCCTTTCTATGTTTTAACGGACCACAAACCCCTGGCTGCGGCCATTACAAACCCGCCAGCTGACCCACCTCCTCGCCGCTTCAGATACATGGACTTCATATCTCAGTTCACCACCGATGTCAGACACATAAAGGGTGCTGACAATATAGTTGCTGATTTTTTCACGAGTCAATGCCGTCCATTCACTGTTAGACCTCTCTGAACTGCCTAACCTCCAACCCGCCGACGAGGACACACAAAACCTGATCTCAGACTCTACCTCTTCACTACACTTCGTCCGCAACACCTTCCCTGGCATTTCTGGTGATATCTGGTGCAACGACAGTACAGGCACATTATGCCCCCTCATCCCAGCCACAGTACAGGCACATTATGCCCCCTCATCCCAGCCACGATCCATCGAGCTGTCTTCAACACATTGCATAATTTAGCCCACCCTGGTGTTCGTGCGTCTGCCCGCCTCGTAGTGGAGCGCTTTGTGTGGAGAAATGTCAACAAGGATTGCCAGCAATGGGCACACTCCTGCATCGCATGCCAGTGATGCAAAGTACAAAAAAATGGTGCAAATGGCTCTGAGCGCTATGGGACTTAACATCTGTGGTCATCAGTCCCCTAGAACGTAGAACTAATTAAATCTAACTAACCTAAGGACATCACACACATCCATGCCGGAGGCAGGATTCGAACCTGCGACCATAGCAGTCAAGCGGTTCCAGACTGAAGCGCCTAGAAGCGCACGGCCACACCGGCTGGCTGCAAAGCACACAAGAACACTTCACCCCCCCCCCCCCCCCACGCCCCTGCTCAGCGCCTTTTCGAACCCTCCTGGGCGTTTCCAGCATATTCATATTGACACTGTTAGTCTTTTACCCCCCTATAACATAACGGCTCTCATTATGTCCTCTTGTCTATTGACCGAACAACTCGCTGGGTCAAGGCTGTCCCCCTCCCCAATATTACAGCAGAAACTGTTGCTTGAGCTTTCGTCGAGTCATGGGTATCGCGTTTCGGATGTCCAGCTATCATCACGACTGACCAGGGCAGACAATTTGAGTTGGCCCTGTTCAACGAGATTTATAACATTTGCGGCATCCGCTGCATCCATACCACAGCATATCACCCGCAAAGTAACGGGCTAGTTGAGCGCTGGCACCGCACTTTCAAGGCGGCTCTTTGATGCCACGACTCTCTTTGGATGGAGGCCCTTCCCCTTGTGCTACTCGGAATTCGTGCAATCTATATGGAAGACCTCAAAGGCACAATAGCCAAGTTTGTATATGGCCACAACACTATTCTCCCTGGTGAACTTGTGAGCCCTTCTGCTTCTCTCCCTCAGTCTGACTTACCTTACTTCATGGACAACGTCAGACACCACTTCATCAACCTCCACATCACTCTGCCCACCAGCCATTCCCGCCCTAAGGTTCACGTCCCGAAATCTCTGGACTATTGTGAGTATGTCATGCTCCGAGATGACACTGTTCGTGCTCCCCTCCAACCTCCATATACCGGCCCATACCGAGTTCTCCAGCACTCAGACAGCACCTATGACATCCAGATGAAAGAATCAGCTGTCACAGTCTCTATCAACAGACTTAAGCCTGCTCATGTCGAGCCTTCTTCTACCCCCCTTCAGGTCACGACCACGCCACTCACTGTCATGGCTCACGATGCTCCAACCACTCCCTCCAGGTCGGACTTACACACTTAATCGAGTGACTTCCAGCTCCAATCATCAAGCTGTCCTGCGACCTCACCCCCTACTCAAGTCTCACGCACTCCGTCGAGTGACCCCATGCTCCCCACGTCAAGCTTACCTATGATTTCGTCCTCACCGCCGGGCCCTTCACCGGTCCCTTCGACCTCTCCTCCGTCGCCTGCCTCACCCTGTCGAGGTTTCTCATGCCCCCCCATCTTGAACGTGCCCTCGCTCGAGGTGTTTGTGCCTGTTCCCCCGGACATAATCCACAACATCTCTATAATACTACGTGATGATACACTGTTTGTTGTGTGTTTCCCTTCATCTGGTGCTCATGACACAATCTCTGCCATTCCCTGCCACCTGGTGAAATGTGTTCCCCTCTCACCCGACGTCAACCTGGACATGCTTCATGTGTTCGCCATGCCCACCGGAGACATCGTTGTTGTCGCTCCATTTTACTCGCAAACTGCCAGCCTACCTGTCACCACATGACCAGCACGCCCAGTACAATGCCCGGTGTGCTTCAACGACTTCCAGGTTCGGTGGCTGAACCTTCCTTCACGTCATCTACCCACGCAGCTCCCTGACGACGCTGTCGAGCTGACCGTATTCCGGCTCTTGCAGACCACCCCTACCAACACCTAGGTCACCTCCCTGGCCTCTCCTCAAGAAGAGTACTCCGTAATGCGTGGGGGGGGGGGGGGGGGCGGAGCTATGTGGCGCCGATGAGGAGGTCGACACCAGCATCGATATACATATGTCTCTAGACTCCAAGCATCGTCTTTGGATGCTAAGCTAAGATTATCTTTGCTTTCTTCTGCCATAGGCAGTTCTTTGTAAGCCTTGCTAGTGTAAAGAGGCGAATAAACAAACTACTGTTGAAAAGGTGTTGTTTGGTGTAACTGACCTGAACATCCACCTCACTTTAATTGCAAAGAAGTATCCACCTGTATGATGTCTTTGTTCTGAGAAGAATCAGAAGCTATTAATTTATTCGATTTATTTGTACTTAAACAGTGTTGAAGGAAACTTGTTGTGCTGAAGATGCAGACTTAAACAGGTGTCTTTTGACCGCATTATTTGATATAAATGAGTTACCCTCATCGTGGGTTGTCACCCTTTGGAAGTTGCTATAGCAGCAACAGATGGTGTTTCTGAACTGCCAACTGTGTAAATGGGACTGAATAAACTGTTGGATTGTTTTGGAGTAGCTATTTCTGGGATTCTGTAACTGATGCCACCACTGACTTTAAGTATTGGCACTTCACTAGAAGTTGGGAAGAAACAATATCCTACCCAGAACAGTGTGGACCGTTTGTAAACTAATACTCATACAGACTAACTCTCATATGGATATGAAGAGATTTTATAGCATTTTTACCATCTAAATGTTTTGCTTTCACAACCTGTGTCACTCTCAATGAAAGTTTTATGGAACTGGCAAACTTAAAATAAAACCTAATATTTTGACTGGTATTCTGTGGCTCTCTTCAGAACTAAGAAACTTCTGGTTTCTGAAAAGGGTTTCCATTGTACATCTACATGTACATTTATACTCCACAAACCAATTTATGGTGAGTGGTGAAAGGTACTTTGTGTACCACTGTCTCTTCCTCTTTTCCTTTTCCTGTTGCATATAGTTCACAGGAAGAATGGTTCCTAGTAAGCCTCCATGTAGGCTCAAATCCCTCCAATTTTATCTTCATTGTCTTTTCATGAGCTACACATAGGAGGAAGCAATACATTAGTTGTCTCTTGTAGAAATGTACACTTTCAGAATTTTAGCAGCAGGCCAAACCATGATAACGGAACACTTCTCTTGGTGCACCTGCCATTGGAGTTAACTGAGCATCTCCCTGATACTTTCATGCTTACTAAATGGACCTGTAATGGAACATGCTGCTCCTCTTTGGATCATCACTTATCAGTATTGGTCGAACAAGTGCTTTGTCAACTACTTTCTTTGTTCGATGGACTATATTTCCTGAGATTTCTTCCAATGAATCTCAGACTGGCATTTGCCTTACCCACAACTAAGTGATCATTCCACTTGAAATTGTTCCATACACATACATCTAGATTTTTGTGGAAGTAACTGCTTCCAATGACAGTTCTGCAATCAAATAGTTGTACAACAATTGCACTTTGTTACATTTGTTTATGTTTAGGGTCAGTTGCCACTTCCTGCACCAAGTGCAAGCCTCCACAGGTCTTCCTGCGTTTTTTCAGTTTTATAGCATTGTGACTTCTCTGCATAACAGCATCTGCCAAAAGCCTTGTGGAGCTTGCATATATTGTGAAAAATAATGGTTCTACAACACTCCCTTGGGACTCACCCAAAGTTACTTTTATGTCCAAAGACTCCTCAATGGCAAGCTAAGTTTTATTTGCTTGAAACTCTTCACTAATATCACGTAAGTGGTCTGATATTCTAGGTGGCAGTGTGGAACTGTATCAAATACCTTCCAGAAGTCAAGGAACAAGGCATGAATTTGGCTGCATGTATCTACGACTTCCTGGGTACTGTGGATGAACAGAGCAAGCTCAAGCTGGGTTTCACACAGTCATTCTTTTTGGAATCCATGTTGCTTCTTGCAGGGGAGATATTGGTCTCCTGAAATGTCATAATTCACTAACATAAAACATGTTCCAAAATTTTCCAACAGACTGACATCAGTACTATGGGCCTATAGTTTTGTGTACTTGTGCTTTTTTCCAGTCCTTAAGTATGTTTTGCTCCTCTAGAGACCTATGGTACACTTCTGATAGAAGAGGGGCAAATTCTTTCACATAGTCTGTGTAGAACCAAACTGTTATCCCTTTGGTACTAGTGGCCTTTCCTTTGGTGAATGTTTTCAGTTGTTCACTATCCCTTGGTCACTTATTTTGATATCTGCCATTTTGTCATTTTTGTGATAATTTGAAGGAAGAACTACAGTGTGATCTTCCTCTATGAAAGAGTTTTGGAAAAATAAGTTATTAAACTTTCCATGTTGCCCTGTGTTTCAATGCCATTATGGTCACAAATAAGTCACAATCTATTGGTTATGAACTGTAGATTAAAACTGAAGAAACTGCAAAAAGGTGGGAATTTGACTAAACCAGAGGTTGTACAGAATTTCAGGGAGAGCATAAGGGAACAATTGATAGGAATGGGGGAAAGAAATACAGTAGAAGAAAAATGGGTAGCTTTGAGGGATGAAGTGGTGAAGGCAGCAGAGGATCAAGTAGGAAAAAGATGAGGGCTAGTAGAAATCCTTGGGTGACAGAAGAAATACTGAATTTATTTGATGAAAGGAGAAAATATAAAACTGCAGTAAATGAAGCAGGCAAAAAGGAATACAAATGTCTCAAAAATGAGATTGACAGGAAGTGCAAAATGGCTAAGCAGGCATGGCTAGAGGGCAAATGTAAGGATGTAGAGGCTTGTCTCACCAGGGGTAAGATAGATACTGCCTACAGGAAAATTAAAGAGACCTTTGGAGAAAAGAGAACCACTTGTATGAATATCAAGGGCTCAGATGGAAACCCAGTTCTAAGCAAAGAGGGGAAAGCAGAAAGGTGGAAGGAGTATACAGAGGGACTATACAAGGGTGATGTTCTTGAAGACAATATTATGGAATTGGAAGAGGATGTAGATGAAGATGAAATGGGAGATATGATACTGCGTGAAGAATTTGATAGAGCACTGAAAGACCTAAGTCGAAACAAGGCCCCAGGAGTAGACAAAATTCCATTAGAACTACTGATGGCCTTGGGAGAGCCAGTCCTGACAAAACTCTACCATCTGGTGAGCAAAATGTATGAGACATGCGAAATACCCTCAGACTTCAAGAAGAATATAATAATTCCAATCCCAAAGAAAGCAGGCATTGAAAGATGTGAAAATTACCGAACTGTCAGTTTAATAAGTCACAGCTGCAAAATACTAACGCGAATTCTGTACAGATGAATGGAAAAACTGGTAGAAGCCGACCTCGGGGAAGATCAGTTTGGATTCCATAGAAATATGGGAACACGTGAGGCAATACTGACCCTACGACTTATCTTAGAAGCTAGATTAAGAAAAGGCAAACCTACATTTCTAGCATTTGTAGACTTGGAGAAAGCTTTTGACAATGTTGGCTGGAATAGTCTCTTTCAAATTCTGAAGGTGGCAGGGGTAAAATACAGGGAGCGAAAGGCTATTTACAATTTGTACAGAAACCAGATGGCAGTTATAAGAGTCAAGGGACATGAAAGGGAAGCAGTGGTTGGGAAGGGAGTGAGACAGGGTTTTAGCCTCTCCCTGATGTTATTCAATCTGTATATTGAGCAAGCAGTAAAGGAAACAAAAGAAAAATTCGGAGTAGGTATTAAAATCCGTGGAGAAGAAATAAAAACTTTAAGGTTCACCGATGACATTGTAGTTCTGTCAGAGACAGCAAAGGACTTGGAAGAGCAGTTGAACGGAATGGACAGTGTCTTGAAGGGAGGATATAAGATGAACATCAACAAAAGCAAAATGAGGATAATTGAATGTAGTCGAATTAAGTCGGGTGATGCTGAGGGAATTAGATTAGGAAATGATACACTTAAAGTAGTAAATGAGTTTTGCTATTTGGGGAGCAAAGTAACTGATGATGGTCGAAGTAGAGAGGATATAAAATGTAGACTGGCAATGGCAGGGAAAGCGTTTCTGAAGAAGAGAAATTTGTTAACATTGAGTATAGATTTAAATGTCAGGAAGTCGTTCCTGAAAGTATTTGTATGGAGTGCAGCCATGTATGGAAGTGAAACATGGACAATAAATAGTTTGGACAAGAGGAGAATAGAAGCCTTTGAAATGTGGTGCTACAGAAGAATGCTGAAGATTAGGTGGGTAGATCACATGACTAATGAGGAAGTATTGAATAGGATTGGAGAGAAGAGGAGTTTGTGGCACAGCTTGACAAGAAGAAGGGATCGGTTGGTAGGACATGTTCTGAGGCATCAAGGGATCACCAACTTAGTATTGGAGGGCAGCGTGGAGGGTAAAAATCGTAGAGGGAGACCAAGAGATGAATACACTAAACAGATTCAGAAGGATGTAGGCTGCAGTACGTATTGGGAGATGAAGAAGCTTGCACAGGATAGAATAGCATGGAGAGCTGCATCAAACCAGTCTCAGGACTGAAGACCACAACAACAACAACAACATGGTCACAGAGTGTCTGGACAGATAGCTTTTATCCATTTTCTCATTTGACTTAAGACCAAAACTTCTTAGGACTTTCTGTCAAGTCAGTCAATAGAATTTTACTCTTGGATTGGTTGAATGCTTCACACATACAACTCTCCTTACCCTAATTTAGCTTCATTTGGCTTTTGTTTATTTGTGAGACTCTGGGTACATTTAAATTTGCAGTGAAGCTCTCTTTGCTGTTGTGGCAGCTTTCTACCTGTAATATGGTTCTTGAACCATGGTGGGTCTTTTCCATTGCTCACAATTTTATTGTATGATGCTCTTGAACTCTGACCATTGATGCTCAGCATTATCGGGGCTGTGGATGAAGTGTTTGAGTTGAATTTGTAAGTAATATGAAATCTGTCTTTGTCACACTTGCTAAACAGAAAGCGTTTCCTACCTTGTTTTGTATTCCTATTTAAAGCCGAATTCAGTGATGCCATAATGGCCTTTTGATCAGTGATTCCCTGTTATATACTAATTGATTTGAAACATTTGGATCTATTTGTCTCCAGCAGGTCTAAAATGTTGCCTTCATGAGTTGGTTCTCTGATTAACTGCACAAGGTAATTTTTGGACAAAACACTTAGAACAATTTCACTCAATTCTCTGCCTTTGATACCCATCCTAATCAGTTGAGCCTCTCAGTCTACAGCTGGTAAGTTAAAATCTGGACCTAAAACAATAAAATGACTGATATTCTACCACTAATGCTGTTGAGGTGGGAGTCTCTAAAAGCATCAAATGAGCATGTCTGATCCACCTTTACCACTTATCTGCACCCAAATTATTTCACACTCTGGAGCTGTAGAAATCTCACTAGAAATCGTATTTCTTATTGTTATAAACATGCCTCCACAATCAGAATTTGAGTTTAGAATTTCATTGCTATTGAAAACTAATATCAGCCAGTTTTTTGTCCCTAGTATTATGTGAGCATTGTTTCTGTTTATCTACAAGACTAGTTCTGGGACCTTTCCAGACACCCCATGGAGTTAATTAATACTGTTTTAACATGTTCTTTCTCCAATCCACTATGATGAATGCATCCCTGTCTGGAGTCCAAATAGAGCTTTTTAGTCATGTGGAGAGATTTCTCTATTTTAAAAAACTCACATGTACACACCATATGCACTCCACTATCCCGCTTATAGTCCATGCCCTCAGGGATCCTACATTTCTCCACTTGATAAAAAAGAGATCAATAAATACTCATGCAAAATCATCACAGAATCACGAGAGCCTCTGGTTTAAGTTTTCTACTTGGCTCCAAACCAGAGAACCGTGATTGCTTTTGGGAGCAGTGCTACAAAAAAGTAGCTCTACTTCCATCTTGTGAGAGAGACTAGCTGTTTTCACCAAATCAGCAAACTGCCTGTGGGAAACAAGGATGGACCCTGAACCCAGGCATCATTCATGCTGACATCAGCCATGATTTGCAGTCGGGTGCACCAAGTGCTCTCAGTCACTGCCTGCAGAGCCTCCTCCACACCTCATATGAGAGACTCCAGCAAGCATAGCGGACACTGGCCTTCTATTCCAACATTCCAACTATTATCCTGATTGGTACCATCACTTACCTAATACTGGAGCTCCCAACAACAAGTAGTTCCACCCTCTGTACTTGTCCAAACCTCTCTGGAAGACTGGCAATGGTCCCAACAGGCGAGGCATCCAGAGGTGGCTCAGATCTACTTTCAGCAGTGGGCAATCCCTCAGACCTGTTTTTAAGGTGTGAGAGGACAGCCATGTGGCCAGTACCCACTTTTTCTTTCCACCCAGGGATTCATGACCCCTGTTTGCCAGTCACTGTAAGGCAAATGTCAACTGGCAGCAACATGTGAATCAGAAAGTGCAGTGGCATCAGGGATCACAGATGATGCTATTGATTCCAGAGGCACTCAAATGCACTGCAGCTGAGGGCAGAAGCCTGGAGTCTGCTGACCATGGCTGACACAGCTTCCATCTGTTTACAAAGAATGGCCAGTTCCCCCTGCATCCATACAAAACAGTTGCTGTCGCTATCCATCTTTAACCAGTTTTTGTACATACCACAAGTAATGTAACACTAAACTAACAATCTGCAGGATACAGCTAAGTTCTGCTGCTATGCTATTTATAGTCCATACTACCCAAGAAAGCCACCTCACCCAAAGCTAATGCACTAAAATTTTTACAAGGAAAACTTAGATTTAGTTAGCAAACACTAGTTCACAGAGTAAAATACACAGGTACAGTTCAGTCCTTCACAGAAGCATGTGAAAACAGAGACTAAACTGAATTTCTGTGTATTAGACAAACTGCTACAGCTACACGTATGTTCTCTCAACTCTTCAACTGACCCCATACTGACTGACCAAGCACTGTATCCAATGGTAACAAAATTCAAACTGAAACATGTGATGTGGCACTTCTGGTAGTGAAAAACTACATGAAAGTTACCTCACACAAAGTTATGCAGTAAATTTATTCAAGAAAAAGCCTATGATCACACACATTGTGTATAGTTTCAAGTTATTGACTTGCTGTTACCTGTGTTAGCATCGACAGACATAATCATAAATGTACCAGAGGACCATGAATTGAAGAGTACTATGTAATGGCTCAGATCCATTCAGATTGTAATGAAACATGTGAGTTGAGATAATCACTTATTATTCATAGGTAAGTTAACAATCAAAAAATACATCTTTGTCATTTAAATGGCATGCGCGGCCATGAGCTAAGGACAGCCACCTGACTGACAGCCCATTCACCACTGTCAAATCTCTTCCTCGCCATGGAGAGTGTATCGTTAGGTGCACTTGGAGGGGTGGCGGCCCACTGACCACTGTCCCTCATGTACAAATACCTCCAAAGGGCAGCACTGTCCAGAGATTCAGTCAAATGTAACGACTGAACATACCGGCTGCCAAAGAAATATTAATTTCTTTTCAGCATAATACAAGTAACACAAGTCCTACTAAATCATAGCAAATAACACAACTAAATACACACAACATTGCATCCTTCAACCAGGTATTCTGTCCATTGAGTTTGTAACTGGTATCTGGAAATCACAATCATGTAAACATATATGCATTTAAACTTAAAAAAAATGACGAAATACACTTAGCCTGCTGCAAGGTACACACAATACATTGTTCACTTTTGTATCACATCAACCAGTAAACGATGTAGCTTGCAGATTCATCTCTTGAAAATCCCTTGCGGCAAGTGAATAGTGGCCACTCGGACCATTCCATCACGCCCAGGATGTACTCCTTCAATGATGGCCAGCTCCAAACATAAGTGTGACAGGTTATTTTCTCTTACTATGACCAATGCACGAGGTTGCGCATTCTGACTAGGGACCATCAACTTGGCCCACTGCTGCAGATGATGCAAGTAGGCAGATGACCAGCGCCGCCAAAAGATCTGGAAGCCTTGTTGTAGTAGTTCCCACCTTGTGAGCAAGCTAAGGTTGGCTGTACCTAGATCTGGCTGAGGGATGCTAGTGATTGTGGTTCAAATGAGGAAATAACCTAGGATGAGGGCCTGGGGATCAGTAGGATTGCACAACAGTGGCGTGAGAGCCTCAGTATGGCAAGTCAGGGTTGTCAACTCTTCGAAAGTTGGACATATGGTTCCTATCATTCGCCGCAAGTGGTACTTGAAGGGCTTCACTCCTGCTACCCATATTCCACCAAAGCGTGGTGACACAGGAGGAAAGAAGTGCCAGTCGATGCCTTGTTCATTCATAAAGCTTTTCACCTGTGTCTGCTCATAATCACTGCTCACAGCAGCTTGTAACATGCTAAGTTCCTGCCTAGCTCCAACGAATTTCTTCCCATTGTCACTGTACGGGTTTTGGCACCTACCCCGCCGTGAAATAAATCTTCTTAAGTCCAACAGGAATGCTTCAGTCATCATCTTACCAACTACTTCCAAATGCATTGCTCGTGTAGCCAGGCACACAAACAAGACAACATAGCACCTTTCCTTTAATTTGGATCTCTGTGAGCCAGTTTTCACATAGAACGATCCTGTGTAATCAATCCTACAACTGAAGAAAGGCCTCACAGCTTCTACATATGAATGTGGTAGGTCTCCCATGAGCTGTTGTGCGGGATTCACCTTTAATTGCTGAAAAATCAAGCACTGATGCAGAGCACGACAGATTTCATTTTGTCCATTAGGAATCCATTATTGCTTTCTGAGAGACATAAACAACAGTTGACACCCACTGTGGGAAAGATGACGATGTTCACTTACCACAACTAGTCGTGTGAGATGATGGTTAGGTGGCAGTATGAGTTGATCTTTCTCCTCATATGACATATCAGCATTTTGTAGCCTGCCTTCAACCTGTGGCAGTCTCATGTCATCAAGGATAGGACGCACTGATTTTAGCTTGCTATTTTTATCCACTAGCTTCATGGTCTTCAACAGGTAGATTTTTGTTCCATGTGTATCTTCATGTGCTATCCTGACACACTGCCGCAAAGTGTCCTGCAGTTCACTACGAGACAATTCAGCTATGCCATTATCCACTGTAATCGTAACAACTTTGAGAATCAACAGATGATACCGTCTTGAATTGCTCTGCTGATGTGACAGAGGACTTTAACCCTTTCTTCTGGCAGCTCCTGAGCTGCAAAATTGCAAAATCACTAGAGGTGTCCATCACAGATCATGAACTGATGTCTTCCTTAAGCCAAGCTGGTCCTTCCCAACACAGGCTGTTTTCTTGCAGGTCTGCAGAAGACACTACTAGTATTGGGGCAACCTATGTTGTACCCCACTCTGATTAATACCAAATGTATCCAAGATGGCGGCGATGACGTCATCCAAGATGGCGGTTCTTATTTTTTACATACCATGTGACATCAGTATAAGATTGAGAACCTTGTTAGGAGGGCTTGCAAAGGTTTGTAGCTATGCGTGCACTTCACGGTGTTGCGTCAGTCATGCTAGGCAGTTAAGCAGGGTTAGACACGTCTCTCACATTGCGCTAGGAACAATGTGCTCTGTGCTATTTTGTCATCAACGGTAAAGACACGTGCTGCCCAGAGGTGAACGTGCCTTGGAGTTCTGTGACGTCAGTATAACACTGACTGTATACTCGAAATTAGAAACAACTTCCACCTGCGTTCGGCAGCAGCTCATGGCTGTGACGGCTTGCACAACCCTGGAGCGTCTGTGCCCCCACCCTCTCACATCAGCAACGGTGCCTTGGTGAACATGTATTTTGAGAGGAATTTCTCAGATGTAAAGTACGAAAGGGATGCCACTGCCTCATACATGCGGGACCCATGCGGGTGTCTGTGTGTGGTTTGACAGCTGATGGCCATGTCACTTCACGGGGGCTGCCGCTAACCTCCTGTGCAGTCCAATGGACAGGGTTGGGGAGCGGTGCTTGCGCCCGTTGATTGGGTGTCTGTTCCATTACTTTGCGAGCAGGTCTGTAGGCTGTGCTATGCGTTCTTTGGATAGTTTACAATTTCATGCCTGCACATCAATGTGCTGTATTTTTAGGAGCAGTTTGCAGGTCTGTACTGAATTTATTTCAGTAAATTAGGAGCTGTTTGCGTGTCTGCAGAGCGTTATTTAGGAGTAGTTTACATATCTTTGAGCTGTGTGGCATGACTCCAGCATGTGTTTTGTACGAGTGTGATAAATATACTCCATCCCTAAATAAATTGTTCCAAAATAAATAAATTGCACTCCTTCCTTACTCTATCCAACAGCCCAGTGCAGACTGAGTCATTTTCGTGCCATTTTCCCCCTCCAGACTACCATCTGGGATTACGTCACAGGAGGGATGACTGCACCCTCTGGTGATAGTATTGTGTACTAGGTCAGTTGGAGTCTAGATCTCATGGTGGAGACATTGTCTACAAAATAAAAACTTATGTCCAAAACAGGCAGAGTCATTTTCCCGCCATTTCCCCCCACCATCTTGGATTGTGTAACTGAACGGATGACAGCACACTCTGGTGGTGGTACTGTGTACTAGATCTAGACCTTGTGGTGAACACACAGTTTGTCGCCATCTTGGGTAACTGTACTTGCGTCATCAACTGACATCATCGCTTCCGTCTTGGATTACGTCACAGAATGGATGACATTTCCCTCTGGTGGTGGTACTGTGTACTAGGTCAGTTGGAGCGCAGACCGCCTGGTGAACACACTGGCTGGTGGTGGTGCCTGTAATTGTTAAAATAAAGATTGGTGCATGGTTTCAACAGTTGACGATTAGCAAGCATGTTTGCAGAGTCTTTTAGATGGATTATTATTTTGACAATTTATGAGTTGTTTGGCTCTCTGTACATAAATGTGTTGCATTATTTACGAGTGGTTTGCATGTCTGTAGGTTGTGCAATGCGTATTTTTGGCAGTTTACAATTAGCAAGCCCATGTGTAGAGCATTATACATGAGTTATTTAGGAGTAGTTTGCAGGTCTGTATGCTGTGTGGCATGTCAGATCGTGTGTTCTGTATCACTGTGATAAATATTCTCCATCCCTAAATAAATTGTCCCAAAATAAATAAAGTACACTCCTTCCTCTCTCCAGCAGCCCAGTGTAGGCTAAGTGCTTTTCCAACAAATTCCTAGAAGGAGGTGGCAGTCGGATGACTTAGGTTAGTGGTGGTAGTCCAAGTGTCCCATCTTTCACCCCATTTTCTTAGCTTAGCAGAGATACGCAAATTGACCTGTCTTTACCGCCAAAATTCAAACTTGGCGCCAGTTCCTAGGAAGAGGTGGCGGTTGGGTGACTTAGGTTAGTGGGGATAGCCCAAGTGACCTATCTTCCGTGATTTTCTTAGGTTAGTAGAGGTGTGATGCATTATCGTGTTGGAATTTGTACTTCCCAGCATTTTTCAGGGGGAGGGAGGGGAGGGGTTTAGGTTAGTGGAGGTAGCCCAATTGACCTAACTTCCCACCAAGATTCAAACTTTCCACCAAAGTTCAAACTTCCCACCCAAATTCAAACTTCCCACCAAAATCCGCCATCTTGGATGATGTCATTGCCACCATCTTGGATGATGTCATGCACTGTTGCCAAGTCTACACGCCGCCATCTTGGATGACATCAGCGTCACTATCTTGCATACATCTGGCAACAATGGAGAGTGGGGTACAACATAGGTTGTCCCAATACTACTACTCGCGAAGTCAAATCAGCTGGGTTTTCAATTGTAGACACATGGTTCCATGTCGCTGCTGCTGTATTTTCTTGTATCTCAGCTACACAGTTGCCCACAAATGTCTTCCACCAGGTGGGTGGAGACAAGAGCCATGACAGAGTACGATGGATGATTCAATACACAAGTAAGTTCATTCGTTGTCTATATCCTGCTAGCGAGCAACATGCTGTAGTAGTCATGACAGGAAGAGTGCACCACCGAGTTCCAAGCAATGTAAGGACAACTTTTTCAATGGAGATACTCATGTTTTGGAGCTTAATAATATGACACAATATGATGATTAGTTGATCATACATATATACAACAGCCATAGGCCTTCTCTGAAGGTCACAGAATCTGTGCAGTTGAATGCTGACAATTTTTCCTTCTGTAATGACTCTACAATCAACACGAATATTACCTGTCATATGAACCTCTCTGTATAGTGTCTGCCACATGCAATTCAGCTCTTGAGACAAGGGCTCGTCCTATGTTAACTGAAGCTGCCACAGACGTTGCAAAAAGATTTTGAATGTGATAACAGTGGGACCCATTAATACCAGAAGATCAAATATGGATGATGGGCCAGTACAATGTGTTTTCCGAGGTAGTAGATCTTAAGTGCTGGCATGACATTATTCGCAATTTGGACCTGATCAGCAGCTGGATGCCAGAACAAACCTAAAATTTTGATATCCTCATCGTTATCAAGCTGTAAGGGTTCTTGTGTCTCTTTTAACTCTGAGGGGATATTTTTGAGGAATTCCTCACTGTTACTGGACCATTTCCATAATGAGAAACTACCTTTCTTTTCTGGACTTTGATTGCATCCTCTACTGTATCACAACCTGAGATACAATGGTCCACACAGAACTCATTAGCAAGAATGAAACTTATTGGCAGATTAAAACTGTGTGCTAGACTGTGCCTTTCACAGGCAATTGCTCTACCAACTGAGCTACCCAAGCACGACCTCTCCTCACACCTTTATTTCCGCCAGCAGCGGTACTAGCGGAAGTAAAGCTGTTAGCACACTACTATAGAGACACGGAGTTTTATTTCTGAGTGGGCTGCACCTATTCCTTGAATTGGTATGCTTCTGTGCCACCTTTGAAGTCTGAGGCACTGTGCATCTGTTTCTGATGCAAAGCATGACTGCAACCCAGAATCTAAAAGAGCATGACAAGTCTGCCATTTTCCATTGGTGTCTTACAACCTTATTCTCGCTGTCGCAATGAGTTCTCATTTGCCTGGACTGCTAGTCAGCGACAATAGCTTGATGTAGTTGACTGATGTTTGCCATTGTGTTTGTCTGGCATGTCACTGCACACTCCTTCCTTGGTGCATCTTGTATCCATTGTAATTCTGCATGTAATAATGTGTGGTGTCGTTTACCGCAGGTATGAGAGATAATGGAGTTGCATTGAAAAGCCCTGTGATCATTCTTCAGACAGCTGTAGCACAAGTTGCTGCACATCACAACAGCTTTAAGTTCACTGCATGTGGCTTGTTTGAATTTTCTGGTAGTCCATGACACATGCGATACTTGTAGCAATGTATGTCTGTTTCGAATGTCCAAACTGCTCAGTGTTGGGCACATTCTGATGTTTATTAACAGTTGTGCCATGACGTTGTGGCACTATAGCCTTCTAAAGATTTACATTTATTCTCGAGAAAGGCACAAGTTTCTTTAAATGTTGGAAAGCTACTTGACCCCAGACTGGCTTCAAATTCGGTTCTTATAGAATGTTCAATCCTTACTAAAAGGAGCTGTGATGTATTCTTGCAAAGAGACGTCTAGCTATAATGCCATCAGTGCTTTCACATCCTGGTACTGAGCGCCGCAGGTTTCGAATCCGCACCAGACGGCATGGAACTCGATGACCACTAGAGGTCGCTGCAGCAGTAGCGCTGTAGGCCGTGGCTGCTCCTGGCCCTGAGTCTAATGTGAGGGCGCCACTGTGGAGAATGAGGTCCCAGCAGCCAATAGCAACATACCCTGTCATGTAAATAGGTGGCTGCCTCTCACTCAGTGAGGCAGTCTGGTATTCGTATTGATTCAGTTGACATCTCGCTTACAGACATCGTGTTTACATTGCGTGTGCTTACTTCCTGTTTACGAGTGGGTATTGTTTGGTTTCCAGAGGTTGTCTCTTGTGACCCCGTTGCTTAATACATTGTTGTTGATCTTGGTGTCTTGCTCGGTTGTCTGTCATTGTGCTTGTCCTTCCATTCCCGTTCGTCCGTCTTGTTTGTTCATGGGCCGCTCCCGTCAGTCCCATGGTGTTTTTGTTAGTGTCAAACCTGCAACAGTTCCTGTCATGGTTACAACACACATTGCTTAAAGCCTTGTTCAGCAATGCATGAACTTCACTTGAACATGGCTTTTTCATTCCTTGTAGCATTAGCAGTTTCTTTAAGTGTGCTGATGCAATCAGTCGAGGATTATTGTATCTATTACAGACCAAATCAAAAGCTACCTCAAAATTAATATTAGTAACAGGGAGTTGGGCAATTACATTGTGTACTTCACCTGTTATAGAACTCAGCAAATGATGGTACTTAGCAATGTCCTCTAGTACCTCATTGTTTACGACGAGACTCATAAGTGTGTCGTGAAAATGCCGGAACTGCGTTACATCGCCATTAAATGATGGCAGTTTTATGGTGGGCAGCTTGATGATATGTTTTGATACACTCAAGGCAGACCCAATATCTGACGAAACCTTGTCAACTGTGTTTGTGTAATTCATCAGAATCGCTCTAATTTTTTTCGAAATGTAGAATACTATATTTTAGAATGTTTCTCTGTCCTCAGCATAACTCTCTACATCTTCAAAAAATTCGATCTGTAACTGCGCATCCTCATACTTCTCCATGATCTTTGATAATGTCCAAAGTGTCCGATTTAGCTGTTAGCCCTACATCGAATTCGTTTGCAAACTTAAACAACTGTGTGAGGCTTGCTTTCGCCACCGAGCATGTGGTTAAAAGTTTCTTTCTTAATACTTCATCCATCATGGAAAGCCAGCAATGGCAGGCAACAGCAGAAGCAGAATTTAGAATGAGTGGGAATTGCAGGAAGCAGGATAGCCAGACCAGGTACGTACTTAACTTCCAGATATGCAGTCTTGACACTACAGGCTACGTCTCTGTGTTGCTCTGTCGACACTTGTCGCTGCCGTTCCACCGACGGATGGCTGTCGCTGCACGTTACTTTGTTGAATCCATCACAATCTAGCCCGGAGGACCAAAATGTTAGCGTCTGCAGACGACAACGTAAATGTACTGGAGGACCATGAATTGAAGAGCACTGTATAATAGTCAGATCCATTCAGAATTTAATGAAACACGAGAGTTGAGATAAGTACTTATTACTCATAGATAAGTTAACAATCACAATATACATTTTTGCCATTTATATGGCATGCGGCCATGAGCTAAGGGCAACCGCCTGACTGACAGCCCATTCACCGTTGTCAAATCTCTCCCTTGCCGCGGTGAGTGTAGTGTTAGGTGCCCTTGGAGGGCACTGTTCCTCATGTACAAATACCTCCAGAGAGGGCAACAGTGTCCAGATACTTGATCAAATGTAATCACCAAACAACTTGCCAGTCAACTACTTGAATAGAACGAGTAACAGCCTCTTACAACCACCTACAACCAGTACTCTTGACACTAAACAATCCACTGGTGACTCATGACAGCGACACTGATTGCAAAGTAAGGTCTAATACAGAGAGACTATCTTCAGAGGTCAGCAGTCTTGTGCCCTGGAGGACCCTAGAGCCTACTGACCAAAAGTGTGGCTTTTGTTCCAAAGCTTTTTTATAAAAAGGTTGCCCAGAGAGTAATGCACCACATTGTTTTCTTCAACAATTCTTTATTGAACATAATGAGAAATTACACACACAAAAGAATGGTGTTTTACCTACACACCCTATTTTTCCACATAATCTCCATCCCATTCTGTGGTCTTCCTCCAGTGCAAAATAAGGGCATATATGCCTTGTCGGTACCAATCCCTGTCCTGCTGCAGAGCCAGTGCTTCACTGTGCGAATCGCCTCCTCATCATTCCCAAAATGTCTTCCACAAATGGCAGCCTTTAATAGCTCAAACAAGTGGAAGTCTGAGGGAGCTAGGTCAGGCGTGTCAGGTGTGACAGCTGTGGATGGTCTCCCTGAATGTTGCAAATCGTGGAGCTCTGCCAAATTGCCTTCTGATGACCTCATCCTCCGTGCCCAGTGACTAACTGTACTTCTGTCAACAGCAGATGATCCATAGACTTTGGACAAGCGTTTGTAAATATCCATCATAGTTTCTTTTTCTGCAGTGAGGAATTCAATGATGGCACATTGCTTGTAATGTACATCACCTACAGATGCCAGTTTGGAACTGTCCTGCAGCTACAGTACCTGTTGCAAGTGACGGAAACTTGGTGCACTCACTCAGGAGACTTCAAGTCATACATATGTAACATTTTGCATTTGTAGCATTGTTTTCGTCTGAGAAAAAAAAAGTGGTGTATTACTTTTGGGCCAGCCCCCATAGTTTTACCAAATCGTGTGACCTCCCCTTACTCATAAGAATTTTGTTAACTTTTCCATCATGTTTGAACACACACATTCATTCATCCAGTCATTCTGTTACATAACTGTCACCATGAAGGTGAACCTTCAGTTTTGTCCAACAAGTCCATGTTTACAGTAGTAATAGAAGAGCAGCTTGTAGGGGAAAAAAAAAAAAAAAAAAAAAAAAAAATCAGTCGCTTCACTGGTACAAAATATTTGTGATTATGATAGCTACATTTAACACATTAAAATGAGCATAACAGCTTTTACTTTACAACAAACACTGCCATTTGCAATGCGTGAACAGGAGGAATCTGTGATCTTTGAAACTACACTGCTGCTGTTCCATGAAATCAGCAAGCAAAAAACCAACCTCAAATTGGCATTACATGTACTGCATGATTAGATATGCAAATGACTAGCATTTCTGAGCTACCTTACAAAATAGATAGGATTCACCCCATCTATATTCCGTACTAGGAAAGATACACAACAGGTTACTTGTTTAGAATTAGCACTTCTACATATACAATTACATCTACATCATGCTCCACAAGCCACCTAATGGTATGTGATGGAGGGTATTTCTGGTACCATTAACTGACCGCTCACAAATGGCATGTGGGAGGAATGATTGTCAGTAAGCCTCTGTAATACCTGTAATTTCTCAAAATTTCTCATTGTGCTCATTTTGTGAGAGGTATGCAGGCCAAAGTAATATGTTGTCTGACTCTTCCCAGAAAATGCTGTCTCAAAATTTCAGCAGTAAACCTCTCTGTAGTGCTCTTATAATTTCTGCCACTGGAGTTTGTTGTGCATCTATGTAACACACTCATGCCAAGTAAATGATCCTTTGATGAAATATGCTGCTCTATGTTGAATCTTCTCTATCTATTTTACCTGGTAAGGACGCCATATTGATGAACAATACTCAAGAATCAGTCAAGCAAATACCTTGTAAGTCACTTCTTTTGTGGATGAGTTACGTTTTCTTAAGATTCGTCCTATGAATCTCTGCCTCGCATATGCTTTTCCTAATATTTGTTTTATGTGGTCATTCCACTTAAGTTTGTCATCAATAGTGTAGTTGTAGAGTAGCAGTTTTCTTTTCCTATGAATGCACAATATGTTACATTTATTTACTTTCAGGGTCAACTGCCAAAGACTGTACCATTCATCAGTCCTCCACAGGTCATTCTCCAAACTAATACTGTCTTCTGGTGTTGCTACTTTCTTACAGTCTGCAAACAGTCATAAATAGTTTCCAACACTTTCTACTCGATCATTTATAAATATTGTAAAAAGTAATAGTCCTATCACACTCCTTTGCGGTACTCCTGGAATTATCATTAAACCTGCTGATTTTGTTCTATTAAAAGTAATGTGTTGAGTTCTGTCTACAAGGAAGTTTTGAGTATAGTCACAAATATGGTCCAATACTAGCTAAGCTCATTTATTTTTTCACCAACCAGCACTTCAGGTCAGTGTCAAATTCTTCGATGAAGTCAAGAAACGTGGCATCAACCTGAGCACCATTGTCCACAGTGCCATGGAGAAACAGAGTGAGCTGAATTTTTCAAGTTATCTGTTTGTGAAATCTATGTTGATTTTTATACAGAATGTTTTTGTTCTCCAAAAATATCATAATTCTGGAGCATAAAACATGTTCTGTAATTCTGCAACAGATTGATGTCAACAGTATAGACCTATAATTTTGTGCATCTGTCCTATGGCCCTTTGTGCATCTGTTCTACAGCCCTTCCTGAAAATGGGAATAACCTACACTTTTTTCCAGTCGCTAGGTACCTCTCGTTGCTCCAGCAGTCTATGATAAATGCTGTTAGAAGGAAAGCAGGTCCATTTGCATTTGCATAACCTTTACAGAACCACAAATACAAGGGATTTTGTATACTCCTACTGCCACTAGACAGCATCATCAGAATACTCAGAAAAACAGAACTGATACAGAGTTTAAAACAATATGTACAAACATTTGAACACCGCAAAGGATGTATGCCAACCACTTGCCATAGCAAGAGTGTGCACATATACTGTGATCATGCATGTGTAAATTGTTCTTGCATGAGTGTGTGTATGAGTATGTTGTCTAATTCTGACAAAAGCCTTTGTGGCTGAAAGCTAAGTTGCTTGACAGTGTTTTTGTTGTTCCTGGAGACACACACACACACACACACACACACACACACACACACACACACACACACACACACACACATGCACACTGCATTTTAAAGACTGTAAAATGCACTTTTTTCTTTAAAAAATTGCCTCCAAAATTCAGATGTGACTTATACTTGAAATTAATATAAAAGTCTACTGTTTGATTTAACCCCCCCCCCCCCCCCACCAGTCTTACACTTGAAATTAATATAAAAAGTCTAGTGCTTGATTTAAAATTCCCCCCAGTCTTAAAAATGGCCATACAGTCAATGCTGCGGGAAACCTATCTCTATCTGGCGATACTGGATTCAACTGGCAGCAACAATGCACTGATCCGACAAACATGAGTTATGAGGATTCACAAGCTTGCTAACACTGTCTCCCTCCCAGCCCATTATCACAAACCCAGAACACTATCTATCCTATGATGCATCATTGCAGTCTATGGTGCCAGTGAACTTGAATTGAAAGTGATTTGTGTTATCGGTAGTAGTACAATATTTTTGTTAGGAGATAGTCTCATAACAGAAAAGAATAAAAGGGATTCATATGATGTTGACTGTAAATTGAAAGTAATAGCGTATGCAGAAGAACATGAAAACAGAGCAGCCAAGAGACATTTTGGCCCTCCACCAACAGAAAAAAAACCATTCATGATTGATGGACTAGTGAAAAAGAACTGAAAAAAATGAGGAAGATTAAATGTGCAAATAGAGGACTGAAATCAAAATGGCCAAAACTAAAGATGTATTGAAGTGGATTCAAGGTCACTGTGAAAATGACATTGGGATTAAAACAAAAATGATTCAAATACACACTCATAAGCAAGCACTACAGTGGAACTCAACAGACTTTAAGGGTGGTGTTGGTTGGTGCTACAGATTTATGATGCATCATGGATTTAGCATGCGAATCAAAACCAAAGTATCTCAGTAAATGCCACAAGAGTAATATTATCTTTCCATCACTTTATTATTCAACATCAAAGAAACTAAGCCAAACAGCAAATATGGACAAAACTCCTCTGATATTTGATGTGCCAAGTAACAGAACTGTCACCATGAAAGGTACTGCAATTGTAACTATAAAAACAAGTGGACATATAGCGCTGATGGTACTAAAATTCATCCAATTATCATTTTCAATTGCAAAACAATACGAAAACCTTCTGAAATACCCCCAGGTGGTGTTGTTCACATATACTGCAAGGGTCGGATGGACAAGGCTGGTAGGAAATTACGGATCAACAGAATGTGGGAGAGAAAGAAAGGTGCTTTATTGAAGAAGAGTTCTCTTCTTGTGCTAGATCAGTTTAGAAGTCATTTGAAAGATTCTGTGAAAGAGAAATTTAGACAGAGAAATACAAAACCTGCTGTTATTCCAGGAGGACTTACTTCATAATTGCAACCTCTTGATGTCTTGATAAATAAACCATTTAGAGTATATATGAGAGAGGAATGGAACAAATGGATGATGGATGAAACCTAACACGAATTCACACTGAAGGGAACTTTAAAATTACCTACAATCAAACAAATGTGCCAGTGGTTAAAACAGTTATCATCTAGAGTGAGAGAGGATATCATCGTTAAATCTTTCAAGAAGTGCAGCATAAGTAATGCTCTTGATGGCAGTGAAAACCATCTTATAAATGAACAGGACAACGATGGCAACAAAGAGGAAGGACAAGAATAAGAATAAGAAGAAAGTTCAGATGACAATTTTTACGGATTTTAAAAGTCAGTTCAGTTTTATAAACTAAGAATTTTTTTTTTTAGTCTGGCTTTGCAGTCTAATAATATAAAAAGTAAAAATGTTATTATTTAAAAAAACTGCTTAAAAATTAAGGTGTATCCTATAGCCCATAGCATCTTACAGTACGTAAAATACAGTATACCTTACTTTTGGTCAAGTGTACATAGGAACTACAAAAAGAAGTGTTATTACCTGCCTTAAGGAACACAAGAGCAGTTGTCAGTTGGACAAGATGGATAAATCAGCATTAGCAGAGGGTTTAGCATGATATAATCATTATGTACTAGGATGTGCAGACAAACTGTAGGAATTCAGGTCCACAAAAACAGCTTTAACGTGAAAGGAGAAGAATTGAAATTAGATGTGTGAGTTAAAGGCCTTAGTACTAAATAAAACAAGCAGCACCATCTCTTCCCACTGCAAGCTCCATAACATGAGTTCACAAACTGGCCATTGCATGGGTACAAATAAACATCTACATCTACATCTACATCTATACTCCGCGAGCCACCTTACGGTGTGTGGCGGAGGGTACTTATTGTACCACTATCTGATCCCCCCTTCCCTGTTCCATTCACGAATTGTGCGTGGGAAGAACAACTGCTTGTAAGTCTCCGTATTTGCTCTAATTTCTCGGATCTCTTTCAATTTGGCTTGTTGACTTTGTTTGAGACTTTAACTGCTTTCAGAGTTAAAGCATCTGATGATGTCTTCAGCATTGGAAGATGAAATGTTATGCAGAGAACTATGCCATGGATGATGGCCTTATGACCATAAAATAAAAGTCAGCAATATGTTGACTATTGTTGTAGCTTTCCTAGATGTGGCAGCAGAGAGATGTGTGTCAGCATTGGCATACCCAATTACAACATTTCAAACATGTCTAGGTTCTGCTTACAGCTTCACAGTGGCTCCTAGGAGAAAGAACATTACCATTTTGAAATAATCATCACCACACAAGTCCAGCACTTCGTGTTATGTTACATGGTGCCATTGAGTACACAACATGCTCACCTCTTGTTTGCTTAGCTGGTAGACTGGATAGTGGTTGTTGCTGTTCTGGTGTGTTAAGGAAGGTAGCTGTGCCCCATCTTTGAGGTCTCTGTGACACTGTCTTGCAATAAAACAACATGACACTGTGTGTGGTCTGTGCAGTCTTGACCTATCTCAATACAGAGGATGTTCAGCTGTAACCTAGGCCAGCGCATTCTCCATACCTCCTACCCACTGACAACGTCTGTTCATAGGTTACCAAGAACCTGTGGTGCCCTCATCACCTATGAACTTTCTCACAGTGGTGAAACAGCACGGAATGACATATGCATATGTGTCATCCAAATTCAGTATGACATAATGCTGTTGATAGTGTATCCTCAGTCACATACAAATTTAATTGTAGATATTCCTAATCTACTGTCTGAAGTGTTCTACCCAGTCCATATGTTATGTGATGTGACAAATTCATAAATAAATTTCTGGTCAGCATTGGTTAATAATTCTGTCCTCTTATGTTTAATATGCCAAGCTAGAATAATCATGAACATCTTTGTTGATGAAATTTCCTAGCAGATTAAAACTGTGTGCCAGACCGAGACTCGAATTCAGGACCTTTGTCTTTCGTGGGTAAGTGCTCTTTGTTCATGTACACCTCCTCTTCTCCTGCAACTTCTTCTGTACTTGAAGATGTAAAGATATTTCACAAATTCCAGTCATCCAAGAAATGATGTTGAGGCCTTCTTCTTTGAAATCAGTATATTGACCAATTTATTACAATACATAAACACCACATACAATGCTTTCTGACAAATGGGCTGTATTGACTGTAGTTTAATTTGATATAAAATGGCATTCACTCTCACTCGAATCAGCTAACAGAAAAGTGGCAGCCAAAGCTGCTTCTGCTGTTCACTTGATGTCACTGCAATCGTCATGGCAGTTCTTCTTCCATGAAGTGCATCATATCTTCATGGCAGGATGCAGTGAAGCAGCATAACCTGCAAAAGGCAGGTACTGCAAAACTTAATGAGTGCTAGATTCATCCTGACTTGCAGATACATTGCAGTCATCCACTCCACAGCACATGACCAAAAAGGAGACAAACTTCTAAACAGCATACTATGCTAATTCATTACTTAAGTAAAGCTTTTATGGTGGTGATCATTATTCATCAGTTTTGTAGATGCCATGCAACACATCACTTCACCAAAGTGATATGTAACCCTGCATATTCCTTACCTTAGAACACAAATTAAATACAAATGAACACTGAACTTTTGATGTTCAGAACTAATTTTAACAATTCTTAAATAAAATTATTGAAAATTTTATTATGTGGTTATCACATATGGTTGGTTGGTAATAACACACACTAAGTATCGAATACACATTTATTAATCACTGAGACAAAATGAACAAACATGGCAGAAGAACAAGTAGCATGCCGAGAAGAAGCTAGACCAAAGCAGTCCAAAGAAATAAAAGTCAAAGATAGGGCGCTCTGTGCCAGAGATGCCACACTTATATTGTTCATTCTTTGTACTTCATGATTACAATGATAAATGTGTCTCACTTGTAATAAATTTACTTATTCATATTTCTTACATGAGTATTTTCTGAAAAGAATCCAGAACCACTAAGCATGGTCATGTACTTGACCTCATTTCAATTTGATCAAGGTTGATGTATGTTATCAAAAGTGATCATTCATTTAATATGAATATCAATTCTAATAGTATTTTATATTTATGCCACATTCTGTCTCAATGAGTTTTACATCATCTTTCTTTGCATGAGTACACTAGTCACAAAGGGGGCTGATAAAACAGACACTTTTCTTTTCACTATTCAGGATTAGTGCCCTATGTTGTTTTTTTTATGACTAGGATACCATCAGATGAATATTAAACTTATTTATTGTTTCTGCTATTTATCAACTGTAGCCAGAAATTAGTGTATGTTACATCTTGGGCAGTTCTGTGAAAACAGGCTTTTCCTAAATGGATATGAGAAGGGTCCCATTGATGGAAAATGTTGCATTTGGAAAGTGGGAGGATAGTTATGGTACTCCAGTTGGAGAAGAAAGAAAAGAAAACTATGAATTTCAGGATGCCCACGCCCCAAGGATCTTTTCCTGAGAAGTGTTTCACTGGGGGGGGGGGGGGGGGCGAAAATGAAGATGTTTGCCAATGCTACAGAACAGTCACCCTTCCACATGGCTTCACCCCTATGGGTCCCAAAAATTGCTACCAACAGCCTACTATAGACAGCCTACAAGAGAGCAATGACACAAACTGTAATTCCATCTGTTTAGTTGATTAAAACTTAATGTGACTCAGGCTTTGTTAGTTGTACTCATTACACAGAGATTAATTTCCTTTCATAATTCAATACAAGAAAATTAGCCTAATTAATAACACTAAATTAAGCTAACCTTCCCTAAAATAATTCCTGTAAAGCCAACAGTGCCACTTACCACAAATAAAAAAAGATAGAAATTCACCCACTACAAACTTTTAGCATACTAGATTCCTATTTCCCCTAGGAAGCATACATAAAACTCTACAAAGGATACAAAGTTTGATATGACATACCTGTATTTAATATCCAAATTCAGAGTAACATAATGCTGTTCAGTTAGAACTGTTAATGGCACCAGAAGTGGCAGCTCTATGTACTAAATTTCAGACCATCAAAACCCTCATTCACATACAGATTTTACAGCAAGTTATTCCTATTCACCTGTTTATGCACAATAAGTAAAATTTCATTATTTAGTATCCTCCTTGGTGTTGAAATTTTAATGGCTAGCAGTTTAGGTAACAAAATAATTACCTATAGACAAATGACTAATCAGGAATTTTCTTTGGATATGCAGGGATTCTCACTTTTTTAATGCCTAATGGAAGCTTAAAAAACACCAGAATATGGAATTCCACCATGAACTCTGGACAAAGAGTAATAGACTACCTGCACATAAATTTTGTTTCTTATGTTGTGGCTATGTGTAAATAACAGTTCAACTAAAACCGTTTTTATTATTACAAAATAGCATTACAGAATAAATGCACTGGTTAGTGTGTCTAAGACACCAAGTTCTTTGTAGATACCTTTGCAAAAGTGCAGTTATCTACTTCACCTTGTGAGACTACATATTTTGTGTCTCCCCATTTAACACAATTTTAATGAATGAATACTTTCATGTTTTCACAAAAGAGAAACATACTTTCAAAGATCAATAGAGAGCTTTGTTGTTTTTGGCCCATCACTGTCATTCTCTGTACATTTAAATAACACAAAATTGTTATGAGCAGACTGGTTAGTCATGCTATCAGTGCAGGAAGTAATATGCCTGGTCTCCTAAAAGGGGTTTAAATACAAATTACTGTTTATTCAATGTAAAACATTTTGTCAGTTTTAATACCTCTCCAACAAAAATTGAATATTATTCTAGACAAAATTTGCAAGGAAATAGCTAAACTCTACAAGGTATATCTAGGGGCACTTAATTGTATCAAAGGAAAATTCTCACAAAAACAAATAAATCAAGACACAGAATTGCCAGCCAATACTTACTTTCAGGAGGTGAAATGTGTAGTAGATCTTGATCTGTCCTCATTCTCACTATATGTGGGTCTCATTCTTCCTGAGATCTGAGTCACCTGTCCATCTTTTTTAACCTTTCACAACATATTTTCTCCTTCACAATGAAGGAGGGTTAGTGCTCTGTGTTAATTCCAGCTTAGCTTGTAATGTTACTGGATCCAAGCAAGGGTTTCATTTAGTGTATGCTTAATAATATCTATTTTTGGTGGCAGACTGTCATTAGTGTCTATGTGAAGTTATGTAATATGAATCTTTGTGGGTTGAAACTGTAAAATGTTTTCTGTGAACAAGTAGTGCTTTGAATATTGCTGACTGCCATGTGTAAAGAAACAAAACTACTGAAATGCTCAAGCATATTCACTAAGTTTACTTTTTCTCCCAATTCACTTCTATCTGTGATTAACATTCAGTCTTAATTCATCTTAGCACTGAATGACTGGAACAGTTAAATACGTTCCTACACAAAATAAGAAACATTTAAACAGAGGGTACACTGTCAGTCATGCTGTTTCATTTAAAAGGTGATCTTTCCTATTTCTCTTCCAAAAAGATTGTCCAGGAGACTATGAGAATAGTTTTTAATATTAGATGAAGTTATTAATTAAATCTTTTTATATTTTAATTAATTATATATTTTTCATTTCCAAGTTATTATCTGCCTTATGTTATAAAAAAATATTTTCTGACCTCTGTTAAAAAATGGAATTTTTAGAAGAAGAAGAAACACAGGATGTTTAATGAACCAGATGTGAGAGCTGTAGTAAAGAACAGAATAACTTAATGGCTGGGACATGTACTGAGAGGCAAAGGCAGTGCTTGAAGGGAAGATGCAAGGAGTGAGACTAGAACTGAGGTGGATGGATTGGATCAAGAAAGATCTGGAGATCCTGTGAGCCCATGAGAATACTGCCAGTGACTGAGCCCAATGGACGAGGCTGAGAAGTGAGTCATTGAACTGACTGTGGTTCATGTTGACAGGTAAGTAAATAAGTATGTTATGATAACATTTTATGTGGAATTATGTTTCAGATTTTGTTTTGTATATTGTAGTAATTCTCAAATAAAATAAAATAAAGTGTTCCAAGCTCTTTTGCTACTTCTTACGCTTGTCTAAAAGAATATCAGGACTGACCATCCCAAATAGTTCATTGTCATTAAAGCACAACAGTAGGGTAGACAATAAAATCAGATATTTCTGGAGTACTTGACAGAGAAAAGATCTGTGTTGAAAATTATGTATTATTTTACTCAGGAATCATATAAAGTACCAAATAAATCAAAGTAAATTTCTAGCATATAAACGAGATGACTTTTTTTTCCTTATTTATGAATATGAAATTAGATGTTACAGATTTGTTATGATATTAAAGGTAAAGTGGAATAATGCTTAATAAAAATGTAGTAATTCTGTTTAAAAGAATGAGTCAATTTATTTGTAGTCTTAGGACATGTGCCACATTTATGTGTGTGCAAGAAATTCATAATAATAAGAATCTCTCTTCTTCCGTTCATAAGGCTCTCCTTTGTTACTGAATAATTGTCTTTCAGTCACTGGGAAAGCTAGTTGTAGTATATTTTCACAAAGTTAATATTCTGAATATGTAATTCTTCTTTCAGAACTGCAAATTGTACATGAAGCATTATTTTTAATTTTTGCCATTGAGAAACAATTTCTAAATGCAACAAAGAATTCTCTTGTTTACTGGTCGAGTTGTTGTCTGTTCTCTTGGTATGTAAGTAATCAGACATTATTTGTGGCAGAACGCTTAGTCACTTTCTCTGGTATTAGTGCAGGCAGTCATACACTCAGCCACCTATACAGGGATTTGAATATAAATGACTGTTCCTTCAATGCAAAACGTTTCATAGATCTCAAAAGCACTGTAACAAAATATTTGTAGATTAAACTTGCATGGAAATGGCTAAACTCATTGGTAATTTATTATAAGGCTAATAATTATATTTTATTTTGTTACATAAGACACATTTGTCTTACGCATCATAACATTTTTATTTATATTTTTTGCACAAAAATTACCAAGTTTTGGACACAAATACACACTTATTTCATTGAAGATTATTGAAATTTCATATGCAACACATTATTCTGTTTCCCGTAAGCAACAAATAAAGACCTGATAATTATACATTGGAAAATATAAAGTTTTATTTAGTGTTTACAATTTCTCAGAGCAAAATGCATTAAAGGTTGCTCGGATGTTAATTACATTAGAGGCAGTGATGTATTGGCCACTTTAAAAGCCATTTCTGATGTAATTGGTTTGAAAAACATGTCATTAATAAAATGTTGTTTATGGCTATGCAACAGGAATATATCAGATGTATTACTGAGCTTGGTTGCGCTCTTTTTTTTACCGTTTTTACCAGGGCATGAAATATTGCAGGAGTGTAGCTGAGGCTTGGAGTTTGTATATATATATATATATATATATATATATATATATATATATATATATATATATATATATGTGTGTGTGTGTGTGTGTGAGAGAGAGAGAGAGAGAGAGAGAGAGAGAGAGAGAGAGAGAGTGTGTGTGTGAGAGAGAGAGAGAGGAGTGAAGCAGAGAGGGATGGAGGGAGGGAGGGAGGAGTGAGGGGAGGAAAGGAAGTACAAATGAGAGGGGCTGGAAATGTGAGAAGCAAGGAAAGAAAGATATGCCTTTAAAATGCATGAAATTGATGTACAGTACTATTGCACAGCGACTTTAGGGAGTACAATACATGAGGTCTTTCAAGAAGTACAATAGCCACATAATGTGTTGCAACAACAACAATAATAGTAATAATTATTATTAACATAATCATGGGATGACAAAAGGCTGATGATAAAAGGTATAATTTCATCTGAATTGGATCAGTGATGTGTTCAGTGCAATTTTGATCCTTTCAACATTTGTACAGTTTTGGTGACTTAGGAATATCGCAAAATAGCTCATAAATGTTGCCTCACATAAGAATATGTTCACTGAAACATACCTTTTACTGCTGCTGAATAAGAATTTATTGTTGAGCTGCTTTGTAATCTGTTATCACTGTTGTTATTATTATTGGTATTTTTCTTTTTGTGCCTGATTTATTGTGCAGTTTCAGTGAAGAAATAAAAATAAGTCTTCAGAGAGGATGCATGGAACATTTGTGAATCTTGATTGTAAACATTTGTGTTGACAGTTGTCACATTAGAGCATATCAGTAATACTATTATCAACATACAAAAAGTGAAGATAGAGAAAGACATCTAGAAGTTTGCAGCCCCCACTTTTTCCTCTGATGGGGAGTCACTGCTTCCTGCTGCTTAGGAAATGAAAATGATTTGTCTTCAGAATCTATTTTAATTGAATGAAAAGAAAACCTTGCTCAACATCATAGTATGTGCTGCACTTGATTTTCTGTGTAATAGTATAGTTGAGCAGCAGAACAAAAATCACATCACTGCTTTCACACTGTAGAACAACTGCTGTTATCACAGTCTCACATTATTGGTTGTAACACTCATTTTCCTACAGTACCTGCACTGGTCTGGATGTTCCTCTGCACATATTTCTGACACTCAGCTGATCAGATAAATTATGGCAAAAGACAGAAATCCACTCATGTAATATTTTCTGGAATTTGTATCCACCATTGTCTGATAATTATGATTTCAATATTAATTCATTGTAGTCTGATATTACAAAACGCAGCATGTTTCTGAATGACAGAACACCAAAAACAAATTAGGAGACAATTCCAAAACGATAATTCACCAAATTGCATTATAGAAAAATGTTCTAAAATGAAGTAGGCCTGATATTCAAGGCTTGTCATAACCATACAGGAAAGCACATTAATCTAAGTTTCACAAAATGTGCTCTGTGGCCTTTTTGATGCATTAAATTCATTTGGAATAACACAGAAGGGCAAATTCTGCTGTGTAATCCATGTCTGCAATGTCAACTGAAAGACTTGGGGGGGCTGAGATCGATTACTCAAACTATCAGACAGAAATCTCTTGTATCTGAACACGTTTCTTTGCTGTTGCAGGAGTTGGCATGCCACCACCAACTTGACGGAGGATTCCTGGGGCTGGAGGATGATTCTTGGGAGGTGGCGGTGGATCAGGGATGGGCCCACTTCCAGCAATGGTGCTGGCACCTGGGCAGCAGCGCTTGGACGGCGACGAGCGGAATTCTCGCAGAGGCATCTCATTACCAGCCAGGGGTATCTGTAACAAGACCATATGTAGAGTCAGTCTGTAGAATTTCAGACCACAGTTAGTATGCTGTTTACAGGATAGCTAGACTTTATTGTGAAAATATTTCAGAAGCCCAAGAATAAGTAGGCTTGTAATCTTTATTTCTGAAGAGCCTTCAAAATCAAATAAATTAATTACTTAGACAACATTAATTAGAAGTTTATAGCTATAAAACTTTAATTTCCAAGCTTTTGCAGCTGAATTAGACTATTAAGTCCTATTTTGGATGTATGTATCAAATGAAGAGACGTCTTGCAAAAGCTAAACTCTACAAAGTCAGACCTTCAGTTCTAAAATGTTTTCAAATACAATTAATAATCTTTTGGATGACTTTGGTGTTCACAAAATTTCTTAATTTACATTTGTTGAATTTAAAAACAGGCTTTTATTGCAGAAGTTTTTATTTTTATTTATGACTAGTTTCAATCTGTGTGATTATAACCAGATATGTCTGTCTTGTTAAAGCAGTTTAGTGAGAGTGATATATCTGATGATGATGACCATACATAAGGGTCAGTCAAATGGAAAGAAATAAGTAAACTGTTTAGTATTTCAAAAGTAATCAGCATAACTATTAATACATTCATTCGACTGTGAGACTTAATGTCAATACCTTTATGGAAAAACGTTTGCAGTTGCCTACAGAACTATGATTGTATCCAGGCATGCACCTCTTTGTCCGAAGCAAACTGATAGCCATGAAATATGGAAATTGCATCTGGTCAGAGTCGGACTCAGGGTGTACAGTGAACCCTGAAATCCTAAAAACCTAGAAAGAGCCAGGAATTTTCAAAACCAGGAAAAACTGGGAAAAACCTTATATTTTATTTAAAAATCTGTATTTTTAAAAGTTTTTTGGTACCATACCCATATTGATACATTATGAATTTAAACCATCTGTGGTATTTCAAATGAGATTCAGATATTCAAAGGGGAATCTAGATGTCACACACATAACATATGTTGGTAATTCAATATTTATACAATGATTCATAACTGATTTATACCTGTTGATTGTTGCATGTGGTGGGGATCCAAGATCCGAGGAAGGTGACTGGTGCTACTGGTACCGCAAGAGAGGTGGGGAGAGGTGGAAGAATTCATTTCTTTGAAGTCTGGCATAAAGTACATGTCAGCTACTATGGTAGAAATACATGGGAGTAATAAGTTTTGTTAATGAGTGTATGGCATTGGTGGCCGGGAGACCCCTCGTGGGGCGGTTCGGCTGCCGTGCCACAAGTTCTTTAATGCCACTATGGCGACTTGCGAGTGAATGAGGATGAAATGATGATGAAAGACACACAACACCCAGTCATCTTGAGGGAGAGAAAATCCCTGACCCCGTCGGGAATCGAACCCGGGACTTCTTGCGCGGGAAGCGAGAACGCTACCGCAAGACCACAAGCCGTGGACATAAGTTTTGTAAAAGCGTTTTATAGGCATGTTCATATTCAGTTTAGTACAATGTCCAAAATTGCATTAAACCTGTTGTAACCCCTACTGTTAGATTGTTGTAGTTAGCAGCAGTCAAAAAGAAGGTTTTAAAGAAGGTGTATAGTTCATTGAAAGTCTCATTTTCATATTCTGGATGAATATAGTCTAAGTAATTTATGTGCCATGAGTTATGTGCACAATTTCTAACTATAATACTTGACTTTTTGTGTGAAACCTTCAACATATGAATATATCTCTTAATGAGTAGATTATGACAGCATTATGAATTTCTAAATTTGGTCAATAATTACATAAAATATAGAAAATAAATTTTTTTTGCCCCTGGAAGGTGTTAGGCAACTTGCAACTGCAATCGGGTTTGACTGTTGGTTGTTTAGTAAATGTGAGATTAGTTGTAAACAATCACAGTGAGTTTGAATATCGTATGGACTGAGACTTGAGACTCACATTTGCTCTCTTATGCACTCAGGATTCTACTCAATTGTGGATATGAGAAACCTCACTCGTATTCTTAAAATATGTGGTGGTATAGGTTAGATCCAGACTAGGGAAGAAAGTGAGGGTGGGAAGAAATATTCAGTTGCACAGGGTTCTTCGTTATTTATTTTTTATTTTATTTATTTATTTTTTTATTGGAGGAATGTGGGTGTTTCATCCCAATTTTGAGAAATATTATAAATCATTTTTAGTCTGAAGTACAATTTATTAATTTGTAAATGTGTATAATTTATTAGCTAATATAGAGTGTGTTGTTTTAAAAAGGAGGTACAGTATCAAACCAAGTGATATATTCAAAGCCACAAAATGGTCCAGGGAATCAGTATGCAATGCAGCCATCTACATCTACATTCATCTAAATTTTCACTCTGCAAGCCTCCCAAAGGTGTGCGGCGGAGGGCACTTAACGTGCCACTGTCATTACCTCCCTTTCCTGTTCCAGTCGCTTATGGTTTGTGGGAAGAACAACTGCCGGAAAGCCTCTGTGCACACTTGAATCTCTCTAATTTTACATTCATGATCTCCTCGGGAGGTATAAGTAGGGGGAAGGAATATATTCAATACCTCATCCAGAAACGCACCCTCTCGAAACCTAGACAGCAAGCTACACCATGATGCAGAGCACCTCTCTTGCAGAGTCTGCCACTTGAGTTTGCTACACATCTCCATAATGCTATTACGCTTACCAAATAACCCTGTGACAAAATGCGCCACTCTTCTTTGGATCTTCTCTATCTCCTCTGTCAACCCGACCTGGTACAGATCCCACACTGATGAGCAATACTCAAGTATAGGTCAAACGAGTGTTTTGTAAGCCACCTCCTTTGTTGATGGACTAAATTTTCTAAGGACTCTCCCAATGAATCTCAACTTGGCACCCGCCTTACCAACAATTAATTTACGCTTTTACGCTAACTTCAAATCATTCCGTACATATACTCCCAGATATTTTACAGAAGTAACTGCTACCAGTGTTTGTTCCACTATCATATAATCATACTGTAAAGGATCCTTCTTTCTATGTATTCGCAGTACATTACATTTGTCTATGTTAAGGGTCAGTTGCTACTCCCTGCACCAAGTGCCTATCCATGGCAGATCTTCCTGCATTTCGCTGCAATTTTCTGATGCTGCAGCTTCTCTGTATACTACAGCATCATCCGCAAAAAGCTGCATGGAACTTCCGACACTATCTACAAGGTCATATACATATATTGTGAAAACCAATGGTCCCATAACACTCCACTGTGGCACACCAGAGGTTGCCTTAACATCTGTAGATGTCTCTCCATTGAGAACAACATGCTGTGTTCTGTTTGCTAAAAACTCTTCAATCCAGCCACACAGCTGGTCTGATATTCCATAGTCTCTTACTTAGGTGACAGTGTGGAACTGTATCGAATGCCTTCTGGAAGCCAAGGAAAATGGCATCTACCTGGGAGCCTGTATCTAATATTTGTTGGGTCTCATGAACAAATAAAGCGAGTTGGGTCTCACACGATCGCTGTTTCCAGAATCCATGTTGATTCCTACAGAGTAGGTTCTGGGTTTCGAGAAGTGACATAATACATGAGTAAAAACATGTTCTAAAATTCTACAACAGATCGATGTGAGAGATATAGGCCTATAGTTTTGCGCATCTGCTCGATGACCCTTCTTGAAAACTGGGTCTACCTGTGCTCTTTTCCAATCATTTGGAACCTTCCATTCCTCTAGAGACTTACGGTACATGGCTGTTAGAAGGGGGGCAAGTTCTTTCGCATACTCTGTGTAGAATCGAATTGGTATCCCGTCAGGTCCAGTGGACTTTCCTCTGTTGAGTGATTTCAGTTGCTTTTCTATTCCTTGGAAACTTTTTTCTATTACAGCCATTTTTTAGTTCATGCGAGAATTTAGAGAAGGAATTGCATTGCAGTCTTCCTCTGTGAAACAGCTTTGGAAAAAGGTGTTTAGTATTTCAGCTTTATGTGTGTCATCCTCTGTTTCAATGCCATCTTCATCCCAGAGTGTCTGGATATGCTGCTTCAATCCATTTACTGATTTAACATAAGACCAGAACTTCCTAGGATTTTCTGTCATGTCGGTACATAGAATTTTACTTTAGAATTCACTGAATGCTTCACGCATAGCCCTCCTTACGCTAACTTTGACATGATTTAGCTTCCGTTTGTCTGAGAAGTTTTGGCTGCGTTTAAACTTGCAGTGAAGCTCTCTTTGCTTTCGCAGTAGTTTCCTAACTTTGTTGTTGAACC
This sequence comes from Schistocerca nitens, assembly GCF_023898315.1. Classification (NCBI taxonomy): domain Eukaryota; kingdom Metazoa; phylum Arthropoda; class Insecta; order Orthoptera; family Acrididae; genus Schistocerca; species Schistocerca nitens. The sequence continues at coordinate 657,781,657 of NC_064614.1, read as the reverse complement.
ACGGTGGGTTTTTCCCATCCCTCAAAGTTTTACTCAGCACATACCTGTCTAAAACGCATTTTATGATTGCCTTGAACTTTTTCCATAAACACTCAACATTGTCAGTGTGAGAACAGAAATTTTCGTTTTGATCTGTTAGGTAGTCTGAAATCTGCCTCCTATTACTCTTGCTAAACAGATAAACCTTCCTCCCTTTTTTTATATTCCTATTAACTTCCATATTCAGGGATGCTGCAATGGCCTTATGTTCATTGACTCCCTGTTCTGTGCTTACAGAGTCAAAAAGTTCAGGTCTGTTTGTTATCAGTAGGTCCAAGATGTTATCTCCACGAGTTGGTTCTCTGTTTAATTGCTCAAGGTAATTTTTGGATAGTGCACTCAGTATAATGTCACTCAATGGTCTGTCCCTACCATCCGTCCTAAACACCTGAGTGTCCCACTCTATATTTGGTAAATTGAAATCTCCACCTAAGACTATAACATGCTGAGGAAATTTATGTGAAATGTATTCCAGATTTTCTCTCAGTTGTTCTACCACTAATGCTGCTGAGTCAGGAGGTCAGTAAAAGGAGCCAATTATTAACCTAGCTCAGTTGTTGAGTATAACCTCCACCCATAATAATTCACAGAAACTATCCACTTCTATTTCACTACAGGATAAACTACTACTAACAGCGACAAACATGCCACCACCGGTTACATGCAATCTATCCTTTCTAAACACCGTCTGTGCCTTTGTAAAAATTTCAGCAGAATTTATCTCTGGCTTCAGCCATCTTTCTGTACCTATAATGATTTCAGATTTGGTGCTTTCCATCAGCGCTTGAAATTCCGTTACTTTATCAACGCCGTTTCAACAGTTTACAATTACAATACCGATTGCTGATTGGTCCCTGCATGTCCTGACTTTGCCCCACACCCTTTGAGGCTGTTGCCCTTTCTGTACTTGCCCAAGGCCATCTAACCTAAAAACCCACCCAGTCCACACCACACAACTCCTGCTACCTGAGTAGCCACCTGCTGGGTGTAGTGGACTCCTGACCTATCCAGCGGAACCTGAAACCCCACCACCCAATGGCGCAAGTCGAGGAATCTGCAGCCCACATGGTCACAGAACCATCTCAGCCTCTGATTCAGATCCTCCACTCGGCTCTGTACCAAAGGTCTGGAGTCAGTCCTGTCGACGATGCTGCAGATGGTGAGCTCTGCTTTCATCCTACTAGTGAAACTGGCAGTTTTCACCAAATCAGATAGCCGCCGGAAGCCAGAGAGGATTTCCTCTGATCCATAGTGACACACATCATTGGTGCCAATATGAGCGACCACCTGCAGATAGATGCACTCTGTACCCTTCATGGAATTCGAAAGGACCCTTTCTGGAATGACTCCCCCCAGTATGCACACGGAGTGCACATTGGTTTTCTTCCCCTCCCTTGCAGCCATATCCCTAAGGGGCTCCATTACGCACCTGAAGTTGGAGCTCCCAACTACCAGTAAGCCCACCTTCTGCAACCACATGGATCTTGCAGACTGAGGGGCAACCTCTGGAACAGGACAAGCAGCCATGTCCGGCTGAAGATCAGTATCAGCCGGAAAGAGAGCTTGAAACTGTTTCATCAGACAAACTGGAGAGGCCTTCCGTTCAGCCCTCCAGAATGTCTTTTGCCCCCTGCCACACCTCGAGATGACCTCCCACTCTACCACGATTGAGGGGTCAGCCTCAATGTGGGCAGTATCCCAGGCAGCACCAGTCGTAGTCCAATCGGGGGATGTGTGGGACAAGCTGGCCGTCCCCGACAAACCCTCGTCCGGACCCCCACAGTGATGCCCATTGGCAACAGCTTCAAGCTGTGTGACCAAAGCCAACACTGCCTGAAGCTGGGAGCGAAGGGATGCCAACTCAGCCTGCATCTGAACACAGCAGTCGCAGTCCCTATCCATGCTAAATACTGTTGTGCAAAGAACGTCTGAACTAATCTACAGAGAGCACAAACTATTTGACACAAAATTTAAACAGTTATTAAAATACAAGATTGCCTGGTAAATGCAGTAATGATGCTACTTGCACACTTCTGACACACTGCTCAGTGGCAAAAGGCTAACTGTACTGCCAGTAACGTACGAAGACTATTTGAAAGAAATAAACAAATGACAGATGACTACACGAATATTTACTATCAGATGGTGTTACGTGACCTAAAATTTTGTGGTGTTTGTGCATCATCAGGAGTCATTTGTCAGGTCAGAGTTCATCAGACTGTGTAGCGTTATCTCCTTCATTATTTATGGAAAGTCAAATTGCAAAGAAAATGCAATTGCAAAAATCAAAACTTTGCTACAGCATTGTATACAGATTGACATCATACATGACTTGTGAACTTTCTGACGTGACTGACAAATGTGAAATGATCACACTTGTATTTGATGAAAGTACAAATATGGTTTCTCAAAAAACCCAGATGGATTTATATGTACAATTTTGGGACCATGACAAATCATTAAAAATACATATACTTTAATTCTCTTTTTTTCTTAAATGTACAAGGGCAAACGATTTTCTTGAAGGTGTAAAAAGATCATGGGATTTGGAAAACCCCCCAAAAAATTTTGCAGTTGTCAATGGACAGACCAAAGGTGAGTTTAAAACTTTGGAATGACTTAGACAAGAAACTAAAAGACTCCTTCAGTTGTCTAAAACTGCTACAGTTTTGTACCTGCACTTTGTACATATTACATGGCTCTTTAAAAACAGAAATACCCAAAACTAATTGAGGAATTGTGTCATTTTTGAGAGTGCTTTATTATTTATTTCATGATTCACATTCACAAAGGTCGCAATACACTGAGACAAACATATCTTCATCTTTCCCTAAGTCATTTTGTGGAGCAAGATGGGTAAAAAACGCCAATGCTGCTGAAAAAGCTGTGGAAATTCTTGAACACATTTGAACTTATGTTACCAAGAGATAAAGAAATCAAAAACTATTCCTCAGTCATCAAGTTTCGGAGTTGTTGATGAACCTGTCAGGGACAAATTGCTAGCTGCGTAACTGACATTCTTCAGTTCAAGAGCATGTTTGTTGGAACCATATTTACTGTTTTCAGAGTGATGTCCTGATGTCTCCATTTCTGTGTGAAGTACTTTGTATCTGAAGAGGAAATATTATTGCTAAAGGAAAATATGTGACCATGAATTATTGGAATAGTAGAGAAGTCGCGATAAAGATCACCACTCAGATACAGCTCAACATGCGTGGTTTCGTGCTTGAATCCAGAAATCACATTAAACCAGGAAGTAGGGTTCAAAGGCAGACCACATCATACTTAAATTTTTGGAGATCTGCAGAGAAAAAAAGCACTGAAGACGAGATGAAATGTTATAAGATAAGTGAAAACCTTCTTGATAAATTCTGGCTTAATATAATAAATTCATTTTCAAAGTCACACCTGAATTTCTGAAATTTTGTGCAAATTATATTAATACTCTCATATGGAAATGCTTCTGTTGAGTGAGGCTTTTCTGCAAATTCTAAAATTATAGTTGAAAATCAAACAGGAAAAAGCCCTATTGCTCAAAGATACGTATATGACACAGTCCAGGGTGCAAATGGAGTCGACAATTTCAACATTGATAAAAGATTTATACATTGGTTTTGCAATGCACATTCTTTGCCCAAAGAAAATATGAAACATAAGAAAAGGAAGGTGAAACAGAAAGGGATGAACAAATGAAAGCAAGCTGAAATCAAGGAATTAGAAACGAAAAGAGCACATATGTTGAGAGATGCCTCAAAGATTTTGTCAGAAATAGAAAATTTACACAAATGAATTATTCATTTTTATCCTGATAAATTTCTAGTTTGTTTCCCTTAATCAAAAAGCTACATTGTATATGTATATGTAAGAGCAGAATTTATAGTTTTTATTTTGTATTTTTTATTGCATGCAAATAAAAATCCATTATTTAATATTTTGAAAACATTTTAATTGTAACTAATTATGCATCTCTGATAATTATCAATATAAAGTTTGGAAAAGGATTGTTTAGTCTCAAAATTAATAAAAAAGTATAATGGAAATAATTTTCCTATAAAAACTGGGGAAAAATTGTGGATTTGAAAATTATCAATTGCTTGACACCCCTGTACTATATGGAGAAAGTATAAGTTTGTTGTGACTACACTGCAGAAGTTTTGCTGGGAAGCTCTTACACATCTTCCTTACAGCCCCGATATCTGCTCATACATTTTCAATATTTTTGAAGCCGTGAAGGAAGACGCTTGTGGTTGTCAGTTTGCTTCAGATGAAAAGGTGCATGCCTGGGCACAGTCATGGTTCTGTAGGCGTGTTCTGTTAGCCACTAACCACCTTGTAACACAGTGGGACAAATGTATTAGCAGTTACGTTGATTACTTTTGAAATAATAAGCAGTTTACTAACTTTTTGTCTGTCTTTCATTTTAATTAGTCATAAAAATTACAGAAAAGCTGTTGTGGTTAAAGACCATTTAAATTCAATAAATTTTGTACTTTGGATCACTTTGTCCTTGAATGTGATTATGTCATATTTCATTAATTTATATTGGCCCATGCTTGACAGTGCACTTTACCAATATGTTAGAAAAAGCTACATTCGAAAAACAGATTTTTCAGGGGATCATATCTTGGCTTCCTTTGATCACAGAGATAAGTCATCAAATGTTTTGGATTGCCATTGGCCTAGTGATAATTCACATGCCTCTCAGAAGAATGGGCATACTGTAGCTATCCTACTGTACAGTGTCAAAATTTAAACACTACACACTTCCTCCAGTCCAGGCAAATTGAGAAAATTGGATGGTTCCTTTCAATGAGGTGTCTTCTATGGTGAACATGAGGTAGCTTGTTCATGGGTGTGAAAACTCTGAAAATCTATGATCTTTGGTTACTAAAAGTACCAGTTGCAGGAATGGCCACATCTATCACTTCTATTCATGGCAGATGGTCAGAATTTTTACCATATACCCTTAAGATGATTTTCCCAGGCAGCTTTGAAACTTTTTGTGATATCTTCATCTGTTATCAAGACACAGACGTTCAAGGTTACCATATTTACGCAGAAAATAGCAAAAGCCAGTTTTAGCCATTTTTTCCTGTGTTCGACAGTTATCTGGTGACATAACCTTAGCAAATGGCTGAAATTTTAATTGTACATTCTTTAGACATTCACCCAGAAATGCCATTTTTCTGTTTTAAAAAAATCTGTATCCAGTATCAAGTAGACCCAAAAAATCATGATCTCTGGTTGCCAAAAGCACCACTTGTGGGGATACACACTTCTGTAATTTCTGTTCATGGGAAATTGTCAACATTTGTCATATACTCATAAAACAATATTTTGAGGAACCTTGAAACTTTTTTCTGTATCACTATCCATTACCCAGATTCAGAAGTTCAAAGTTACCATACATATGCATATAAAATAATACTCAATAAATGCAGTTTTAACTGATGTAGTGAGCACATGTCAAGGGATCTGTGCTTACCAAATTATGTTTTTTAACACAATTTTTCCACAAATAAAATTTTGTGATGTGCTGCCTCCTTATAATAGGCTGTCTTGACCTGGAAATTATTCAGAGTGGTGCCCCCTGGCAACATAAGCACCTTATGAACAGTTATTTTGTTACACAAAATTCTTTGTAATTGCAAATTAGACACTTCAGTTGTGCATTTGTATGTGAACTTGAGGAGCACAAGAAAGGAGAATATGTTTCTCTTTAAGAGACTCTGGCAGTAAATTGGGGTACCAGCTGCCTTAATCCTCATTCCACTTTCTTCACAAAAAAATTTGGCATTCAAACATAGCAATTTTTTGTGCTGAAAGAGAGTAGCAGAGAGACAATGACAATAGAGGGGAGAGGAGACAGTGCCAGTGAGAGAGGAAGAGAGAGGAGACAGTGATTGTGGTGAGAGAGAAAGTGGCAAAGAAAGTTAGAGAGAGGTGAATGAAGGCAATAGCAGCTGGAGCCAAAGAGAGAGAAGATACTAACAGTCAGTGGAATACAGTGGCAGCAAAAGAGAAAGAGAGATGGATGGAAATAGAAGTAGTGGGAGCAAAAGCAAGAGGAGACAGTGAAAATGAAACATAGAGATGAATGGAGACCATACATAGGCTTGGGGGTCTGGACCCTCCATGACCAGCAAAATTAAACATGTGGATACAGAGGAGGAGGTTGCATTTTGGACCAGAATTTTAAACACATGGGTACAGAGAAAAAAATAAGTTGGACCTCACAGAAATTTTGAAATTATGAAGTGTTGTGGAACAATGGCAGTGGAAATGAAAGACAAAAGGAGAAAGGGAAGTGAGAGAGGATGGAGTGGCAGTGGGATATACTGTAAATCAGTGGGAGAAAAAGGAGACAGTGGGAGAGAGACATGTATAGTGTCAGTGAGAGGGAAATGCCAAGTATGAAGTTTAACTTGAAAGAGAGAGAGAGAGAGAGAGAGAGAGAGAGAGAGAGAGAGAGAGAGACTGAGTAAAAGGATTTAAAATTTTCTATGTTAAAAGGGTGTAAATATTCAATGAGGAATGTGGTATGGGGATTGAGGTAGCTGGCTCCCCATTTTTTTGTCAGAGACTTTTAAAGAGAAACTTATTCATCTTTTTGTGCTCTGACAGCAGGCTTGGATAGCACTTGAATGGGTCACTGTCCACATCTGCTGAGTGCTATTGCCAATGGGGTGCACTCAGCCCCTGTGAGGTCATTGATGAGATACTTGATTGAGAAGCAGAAACACCAGTTATGAAAACTGACAATGGCTGGGAGAGTGGTGTGCTTACTACATGCACCATATCTACCTCAAATGATGCCTCAGTGCTGAGGATGACAAGGTGGCCAGTCAGTAATGTTGAGCCTTCATAGTCTGTTTGGATTGTGTTTGTTTGTTTGTAGGTTTGTGTAGTAATCATGAACAAAACTGTTCTTACTTTTTACACCATTAAATAAGTTTCTTGGATGTTGTTTGTTGTTCAATAAGATGGGGAATGACCTTTTAAAAACCTGATGTAACAACACATTGCTCAGAACTATACTCAGATTTAACTGTGGGAAACATTTGAATCTCTATAAAGGTTTGAAACTAGAGTTGCCATGTGTGTCGATTTCAATTTTTCAAAGGCAAATAGGAGTGAATAGATCAAGAGAACTGTATTAACAGAAACATGAAAAGGATGAATTGCTACTCACTACATAGAGGAGGCACTGAGTGGCAGACAGGCACATTAAAAAAGATAAAAAACACTGCTCGATATTATCAGCTGTTGGACAAAGTCCTTCACCTGACTTAGACAAAACAAGAGACAAGCACATTCATCCATGCATAACTTAAACACACACTGTCATATTTGGGCATTGACTGTGACTGCTTCTGAGGTGAGCTGTTATCTTTCCTGAGGTGTGTAGTGGGGTATAGAAGAAGTGTTGGGCAAGGAGGGTCAGGGATAGCAAGGAAGGCATGGGGGAAAATTCTAATGCTGCTGGTGGGAGCATTCACAAATCATGAATGTGGTGAGAACACAATAATGGGCTGCTAAATGGAGCATTGTGAGGCTGCATTGTGTGATGAGGGGGAGGGGGCCAAAGGGGAGTGAGGAGAAAAAGAGAAGAGAATACGACTATACAGGTTCACTGGGGGGATAGTTGGCATGTGTAGGGCTAGAGTGGGAGTAGGGAAGAGTGGGTATAGGTAGGGGGAAGACATGAACTAAGAATAGTTGAGGCTAGGGGGTTATGGGAACAAAGAATATGCTGCAAGGAGAGTTCCCACCTGTGCAGTTCAGAAAACATAGTATTGGTGGGAAGAATCCAGATGATAAAGGCTGTGAAGTTGTTGAAGTTGAGCGCACACTGTTCAGTGGTATGTTTGTGTATTGAGTGGTCCTGATGTCTCCTGGCTACAGTTTGGTGGTGGTCAATCATGTAGAGAGTCAGCTTGTTAGTGGTCACACCCATGTAAAATGCAGCACAATGGTTGCAGTTAGCCTGGGAGATCACATGGCTGCTTTCACAGATGGCCCTGCCTTTGATGGGTTACGAGATGCTTGTGATAGAACTGGAGTAGGTCATATACGGAGTATGTATGGGTCAGGTCTTGCATCTAGGTCTGCTGCTGAGGTATGAACTGTGGAGCCATGCGTTGGGAGCATGGCTGGAATAGGGACAGACAAGGATGTTGTGTATGTTGGGTAGGTGGTGCAGTACAACAGTGGGAGGGGGGGGGAGAATAGTGGAGAGGAAATTTCGCATTTCAGGGAATGCAGTGAGTTGAAGCCCTGGTGGAGAATATGATTCAGTTGCTTTAGTCCTTGGTGGAATGGAGTGATGATGAGGAGAGGAGGGGAGATGCTCCTCTGTTGCTGGACAGTTGAGATATGGGATATAATAGGTGACTGGGAAGACAAGACACAGGAGATATGTTTCTGGCTAGGGAGGGGATGGTAATTTCAATCTGTGAAAGCCGCAGTGATTCCCTTGGCATATTTAAAGAAGGTCTAGTCACCACTATAGATGTGACAGCTGTGGGTGGCTCAGCTGTATGGAAGAGACATTTTGATGTGAAATGGCTGGCAACTGTCAGAGTGGTGGTATTGTTGGTGGTTGGTATGTTTGATGTGTAGTCAAATTTAACAACTGAATGAATTTACTCTGTGCAACCATGTCAGCTATATAAATGTTTGTAACTCACTCTGCGGGTTTTAGTGGTTTCAGTCAATGTGAGCCAATTGAATGACACAAATATCTGACAGTTATGTCAGTTATATGAATGTACTCACCTTGGCTTTGAGGGATTTCACTTACACACTTTTACAGCCTTGACAGTTTCACAAGAAACATGGCTAGAGTTGCCAACTTTTTTAGAGATAAGTAATGCACTATCGTCTTATTTCAGGAACAGATTAGTAAAATGTATATTTCTAAAAAAATGTGTTTCTAAGAATCACATATTTATTTATTTGACTACAGTTTTCTCATGCTGCTGGCATTAAATGTGAGCCCTTGGCTAGTTTTAAAAGGTTAATAACTGGTGCTACATTAGGTACAAATTTATGTTTAAATAAGAGAAGAATGTATTTTCAAACAATGAAAACTACAGGTAGGAATATCAACAACATAGTTGATTGTTAAGTTTCAGGCAAGCACAGTTAAAAGACACTTACACAAACCTTTTGGCCACAGCCTTCATCAGTAAAAGAGAAACACACACCATCCATGCACACAAGCAAGCACACCTTATGCACACATGACTGCCAACTCCAGCAGCTCAAACCAGCTGCCAGAGTTGGTGGTAATGTGTGCATGAGGTGTGCTTGCTTGTGTGCATGTATGGTGTGTGTTTCTCTTTAGCTGATGAAAGCTGTGGCCGGAAGTTTGTATAAGTACCTCTTAGTTGTGCTTGTCTGCAACTTAATGTCTCATCTTTGTGGTAAGTAGCAATCTATTGTTTCCTATACTTTTGAGAAATTATTTTATTATTTACATTGATAAACTCTGTGCCTTTCTTCCTGCTGGTTTATATCTATCACCAATAATTCTTTTTAGATATATACTGTGGTGACTGTTTTAATTTTTTAGTGACTTAATCACTTGCTTTTTTCAGAAGCATTTTTTTGCATTATTTTTGCCATTATTAATAGTCTTTGAATTTCTTTAATTAATGTAGTTTCGAAATGTGACTCATCTTTGTAGATATGGTATATCATACTGATTTTATCTTGATAATCACTTTTCATCTAGTCATTTGATTTCTTCCATTCCCATGCCACTGAGTGTTTCTGTATTTGGACCCAAACACAAAGTTCACTAGCAAGTAAATGCCTGCTCATAAACATGGATGAAAAACCAAACTAAACGTTATTTAGTAGCGTGCAACAAAAAAACAAGTATCAGATTAATAATAAAAGCTATGACAGGCAATGACAGAGTGCAGTTATCTATAATAATTAAACAATGCTAATACAATCAAATGTTTCTGCTCAAAACTGAATGCACCAAAGATCAGGCAAGTCCATTTGTCTTTCCCAACGGTCCACGGGGTGCAGACAGTTTACAGTGATGTGCCAGGGACATACTTAACTGTGGAACTCAAGTACCAGTGTGTGGAATGATGCCTGTGAAACACTATATTTGCTACTTTTCAAAGGCTGTAAAATGGTTTGTGTCCTTGGGTCTGATTTGCATGTACATAACTGGTAAGTAATTTTCTGTGCAATATTTTTACCTTCCACACAAATAAATGGCTGAAAAGTATTTAAATGCTAGATTGATATGATTTTTAATTAATGGATACAATTACATTTTCCCAATAAAACAGAATACATCCAGTCATTGAAATCTGGCAATATTCCTTTCTTCTTCACATTTCCCTTAGGGAACTTTTATGCTCAACTTTGTTCCCCAAATGATACATCAGCTCAATTAGTTTTGTGTTAATTGCACCTGGCATAACTTAATCCAAGGCAATAGTTTCCAATGAAAAAAAAACTATTTTCACTCAGATGAATGAGTGGATAGCTTAGTCATCTAAACCAATGAGGTGTGGTTTCAACTAAAACAATGAATACATAGTCAAACTGACAGAAAAACTACAGACTGGTTTCACTTGAAGAGAAAGATTGGGGAAGTCAGTCAACATTCAAAATTATTACTGAATTGAGTGTTTTCATTCAGTTTCTCCTACAGACAGGTTTCGCTAGAAAGAAATGAATGAATAATAATTTAATTGATACATAAAAATACAATTGACTGAATCAGCTGTTTTCATTTGTTGCATCAATAGGCTGGTTTCAGTCAAAAGACTGAGTGAATAATTAAACCAATACATAAACCTCAACTGAAGATGTCAATTGTTTGACAACAAGCAACTGAACTGATTGTTTTCATTCAGTTGTTCTCATGATTAACTGTAGGCATGTGAATAAGTAATGTGTGTCAATGTGTGTGTACTAGGTTTGTGTACATCTGAAGGAGGACTTAGCCCAATAGCTAATGATATTGAGTAATCTTTTTTCAATGAACCTGTCTGCCACTCAGCACCTCTTCTGTGTAGTAAGTAGTTATCTATCCTTTTCATGTTGTTATTCCCTCCTTTTCCATTAGCTGTTAAATTTTACAAACAAATACACAGCAGATAATGATGTATGTATAGGTAATATATCATCAGTTGCCAGGAAAAGACCATCTAATTGTTTACTGACCAATGAAACTGATGAGAATGCACTCTAAGCCCCCCCCCCTTTTCCACCCCTCCTTTCTCCAGAAAGATCTACACAATGCATACTCCCACAACATAGACAACTGTATGAATTTAGTATGTTTGAAGACTGAACATGCAGTGGATGTTGACTAGTAACAAGTGTAACCTATGCCATTTTTGTGATATCTCAAAACTCTTTCATCATGAACAGTTACTGTTCACTTATACTCAGAGGCGTGTAAGTATTCTACTAAATAAATGATGTATACAAGCTGTGTACTAACAGTGAGCTACTGATGCTGAACTCTGCCCTGCTCTATGACTTTACTGGGAGCTTATGATAATAACTAAAGGAACTCAGGTGGGATTCTATAGTCTATCGTGATAATCATTCATAAGATGCCAGTATTAATGAAACTCTGTGAGAACCAACACAAATGAAGAAAGCTGAACAACAACTTTTCTGGTATCAACAGATGGTTGGCCCTCAGCTTCAAGAACTGTAGTGAGGACTGTGAAATACTCGTATTGTGTTTATTTCTATAGAACTGCAAAATAATGATAACTGGATAAATCAGTAGCTTTCCTCTTTGGAATTATTCTGTGGCAGACTGGCAACTGGAAGTGACACACGGACACTGCACATCTTGAACTAGTCATTGACCTGATTATGTACACATGAAAATACATTTACACATACTCTAGGATTTCACATTTATGTCTGAGAGAAATTGTTCAGAATGAAATAAAAATACTTTCCAACTTATAATCCTGATTTTTGGGATGTTTCCCTTGATTTGTAAGACAAATCCTATCCCAAATATTTCCAGCTGAGACCCTCTCTGTTCCACTACCAGCTTGCCTGTTGTTTAAGTGGACTGATCTTGACTCTACAATAAGTCTCAACTTGAACAGCCTGCATTGCATTCAGGAGTAGAAAATGAAAAATAAAAAAAGTATGGAAATAAAACCTTTTCAACCACTCACTGATGAAGTTCTCACAGCTCCTCATCTACCTGCAATAGCTATACTAGTCCTTTGCAGAAGGCATAATTGTTTCCCAGCACTTTGCTGCATCCCTCATCCTTCAGAACTCTGGCCTGATCCCACGTTTCTATCAATCTGTTCTATCTTCCTTTCATCACAGAATGCACCATGCCTTTTCTCAAGGTAATTTCAATCGCTTTCCCCTTCAAGACTATGAAATCATTTTTGAAACCTAGTCATCTGTCAGTTATAGCGTACCCTGCCACTCCAAATGAATCCAAATAATTTTCCAGTATTACTTGAATCCTACATGCCTGCAACCTCCTGCATTACTTCATTTGTGTGGGTTATCACTTAGTTTTATGACAGAATATACAGTCTCATCTGGTAGATTAAATCTACTTGACTTGAACATGGGCCTTTGTTGGGTAAATGCTCTACTAACTGTGCTCACAACTCAGGACCTGTCCTCACAGCTTAACTTCCACTAGTACTACATCTCCTGTCTTCCATACTTCACTGAAGTTCTCCTGCAAAACTTGTGGAACTTGTGCTCAGCTAGCCCAGTCAGTAGAGCACTTGCCCACAAAAGGTAAAGATCCCAGGTTCGGGTCTTACTTCAGCATAGTTTTAATCTGCCATGAAGTTTCTTATCAGTGTGCACTCCACTGCAGAGTGAATATTAATTCTGGAAAGAGTCCCCTAGGCTGTGGCTAAGCCATTTCTCTGCAATATCCTTTCTTCCAGGAGTATTAGTCCCACAAGTTTTGCAAGAGAACTTCTGTGAAGTTTGGAAGATAGGAGATGAAGTACTGGTGGAAGCTATGCTGCAAGGACTAGTCATCTACATCTACATCTATACTCTGCAAACCACCATGAAGTGCATGACAGAGGTATGTCACATTATACTAGTTATTAGAGTTTCTTCCTGTTTGGAGTGTGGGAAGAGTGATTGCTTAAACGCCTCTGTGTATGGTGTAATTATTCTAATTTAGTCTATACAATCCCTATGTGAGCAATGCTTTGGTAGTTGCAGTATAATCATACTGTAATCATTTAAAGTCAGTTCTTGAAACATTGTTAGTAGCCATTCTCTGGATAGTTCTGTCTTCAAGAGTGTGTCAGTTCAGTTTCTTCAACATCACTCTGACACTCTCCCATGGGGGGGGGGGGGGGGGGGGAATATATATATATGTTACTATTCATGCTGTTTTCTCTCTATACAACCAATATCCCTGTTGGTCCTATTTGATATGGTTCCCAGACACTTGAGCAATATTCTAGATTGGGTCACATGAGTGATTTTTGAGCAATCTCCATTGTTGACTGATTGCTCTTCCTCAGTATTCTATCAATAAACTTTAGTCCATCATCTGCTTTATCCACAACTGAGCCTATGTTATCATTTCATTTCACATCTGTAAACTGTTTTACACTCAGGTACGGTATTTATATGAGCTGGCTGATTCCATCTGTGGCTCATTGATATTGTAGTCATAGAATACCATGTTTTTTCATTTTGGGAAGTGAACAATTTTACATTTCTGAAATTTTAAGGCAAGTTCCCTATTTTTGCACCACTCTGAAATCTTATCAGCATCTGACTGAGTATCTATGCAGATTTTTATAGATAGTACTTCATTATAGATAACTGTATCGTCTGCAAACAGTCTGAGGTTACTATTAATCTTGTCCACTAGGTCATTAACACAACCACGAACAGCAAGGGTCTGAATACACATCCCTGAGGCACATATGAAGTTACTTCTATATCTGTCATTGACTCTTCATCCAAGATAACATGCCATGTCCTTCCTACCAAAAAGTCTTCAATCCAGTCTCTAACTTCACTTGATACCCCAGAGATTTATGAACCAGATTTTAAATTGTAAGATATTTCCAAGGGCAGATGTGAACTCTGACCACAACTTACAGGTTATGAACTCTAGATTAAAACAGAAGAAACTGAAAAAAGATAAGTTGAAAGAACCAGAGGTTGCTGAGAGTTTCAGAAGGAGGATGTGATGTACCTTCTCCATTTCTTGCTTTTATGATTATTTTTTCAAAGGCAAAGAGAAAAGGGGAAGTGGTAGCCCAGTGTAGAGCCTGTGCCTACTGTCATGTATTTTTGATTTTCAAATGTTAAAAAAAACATAAGATGCTTTTCCTGTTCCTCAGTAAGAGGAAGGACTCACTCTCTGTTAATAAACGAACGTAACTGTTTTGGATGTGAGAATAAGTAAAAAGTTTGTATTTCTTATGTGTGTAGAAGAAATAATATAGCGATATTTCACCAGTGAAAAATTGAATTATTATTCCAAGTAGTACTGTAATATATAAAAATCCAAGAAGCCCACCTGTAGACTTTGGAGCTATTATGAAGATCTGATCACAAAGGGAATGATGGACACGCTGAAGATTTTGTAGATGGATACAGTGATGAGATGTAGTATTATTAATTGGTAAGCATAAATCTAAAACAAGAGAAAGACTATTTCATTTATGTGGAACTAATGTGAAAAGATTCTTTACCCATTTGCAGGCATAGCTCAGCTTATTGTGCTTGTCCAACACACCAAAAAATTAACCTCATTATTTCCTTATACCTAAACATTTATTATTTTTTTTATTAGATTATAAAACTGTATACTGTCAGAAATAAGTGTCTTTATTTAGGGAGACAGTAAAAGCATTATACCATAACAGGGGAAAGGAATACAGTAGAAAATTGAGCCAGTAGCCTTAAGAGATGAAATAGTGAAGGCAGCAGAGGATCAAATAGGTAAAAACACAAAACCAATTAGAAGTCCTTGGAGAACAGGAGAGATATTAAATGTAATTGATGAAAAGGGAAAATATAAAACTGCAGCAAATGAAGCAGGTGAAAGAGAATAGAAATGTTTAAAAAATGAGATTGATAGCAAGTGCAAAATGGCTAAGCAAGAACAGCTAGAGGAAAATGTAAGGATTTAGAAGCGTATTTCACCAGAGGAATGATAGATACCATCTACAGGAAAATTAAAAAGGCCTCTGGGGAAAAGGGAAGCTGCTGTATGAACATCAAGAGCTCCAGTGGATAACCAGTGTTAAGCATAGAAGGGAAAGCTGAAAGGTGCAAGGAGTATATAGAGGGTCTATACAAGGGAGATAAACTTGAAGTCAATATTAGAGAAAGGGAAGATGAGATGGGAGATATGATACTTCAAGAAGAATTTCACAGAGCTCTGGAAGATCTAAGCCGAAACAATCTGTGGCACTAGACAATGTTTTGTCTGAACTACTGATAGCCTTGGAAGAGCCACCCATGAGAAAACTCTTCCTCTGGTGGGCAAATGAATGAGACTGGTGAAATACCCTCAGACTTAAAGGAGAATGTAATAATTCCAATCCCAAATAAAGTAGTTGCTGACAGGTGATAAAACTACCACAATATCAGTTTAATAAGTCATGGTTACAAAATACTAACACAAATTCTTAACAGAAGAATGGAAAAACTGGTAGAAGCCGACCTCGGAGAAGATTCCAGAGGAATGTAGGAACACAGGAGGCAATACGGACCCTATGACTTATGTTACAAGTAGGCTAAGGGAAGGAAATCCTATGTTTATAGCATTTGTAGACTTAAAGAAACCTTTTGACAATGTTGACTGGGATACTCTCTGTGAAATTATGAAGGTAGCAGGGATAAAACAGGGAGTGAAGAGCTCTTTACAGCTTGTACAGAAACCAGACTGCAGTTAAAAGAGTTAAGGGGCTTGAAAGGGAAGCAGTGATTATGAAGGGAGTGAGTGAGATAGGTATGTAGCCTGTCCCTGATGATGTTCAATCTGTCCACTAAAAAAGTAGTAGAGGAAATGAAATAATTCGAGTAGGAATTAAAGGTCATGGAAAAGAAATAAAAACTTTGAGGTTTGCTGATGATGATGTAATTCTGTCAGAGACAGCAAAGGACTTGGAAGAGCAGTTGAATTGAATGGACTTTGTCTTGAAAGGAGGACATAAGATGTCCATCAACAAAAGCAAAACAAGGTTAGTAGAATGTTGTCAAATTAAATTGCGTGATGCTAAGGGAATTATTTTAGGAAATGAGACACTTAAAGTAGTAGAGGAGTTATGTTATTTGAGCAGCAAAATAACTGATGATGGCCAAAGTAGAGATGATATGAAATGTAGACTGGTAATGGCAAGAAAAACTTTTCTGGGGAAGATAAATTTGTTAACATTGGGTATAGATTTAAGTGTTAAGAAGTCTTTTCTGGAAGTATTTATATCGAGTGTAGTCATCTATGGAAGTGAAATATGGGTGATAAATAGTGCTGACAAAAATCGAATAGAAGATTTCAAAATGTTATGGTGCAGATTAATGTTGAAGATTAGATGGGTTGATCACATAATTAATGAGGAGGTACTTAATAGAATTGGGGAGACCAGAAATTTGTGGCGCAACTTGACCAAAAGAAGGGATCAGTTGATAGAAAACATTTTGTGGCACCAGGGGATCAGTAGTTTAGTATTTGGGGGGGGGGGGGGTAAAAATTGTTGAGGGAGACTAGGAGCTGAAGATAGTAAGCAGGTTCAGAAGGATATAGGTTGCAGTAGTTATTGAGAGATGAAGAGGCTTACTCAACATTGAGTTGCATGGAGAGCTGCATTGAACCAGTCGTTGCGCTGAAGATTGCAACTAAAACAGCCTGTATGATCGCACTCTCGACACTAAGTGTAGATGTGGTACTGAATCAAATGTTTTTCAGAAATCAAGAAATACTGCATCTACCTGACTGCCTTGATCCAAAGCTTTCAGTATGCCATGTGAGAAAAGTTGAGTTAGGATCCACAACATCAACATTTTTGGAATCCATGCTGATTGGCATGGAGGGATCATTCTCTTTGATATACCTCATTATATTTAAGCTCAGAATATGTTCTAAGACAACAAACTGATGTCAAGGATATTGGATGGTAGTTTTGTGGATCATTTCTGCTGTGCTTCTTGTAGACAGGTGTGACTTGTGCTTTCTTCCAACTACTGGGCACGGTTTTATGTTTAAGGGATCTATGGTAGATTATAGTTAGAAGAGGGGATAACACGGCTGCAGATTCAGTATGGAATCTGACAGGGATTCCATTGGGCATTGGAGCTTTGTTCAGCTGTTTCTCAATACCACTGTCATTAATATAATTTCACTCATCTTTTCAGTGGTATGAGGATTAAATTGGAGCCTTTAAACTGGAACCTCATCTGGCACACAGTTTTAATCTGCCAAGAAGTTGCATATCAGTACACATTCCACTTCAGAATAAAAATTAATTCTGGAAGGGTGACTCTGGTTAATATAAATGTATTTGAAATTTAAAGTTTTTGATTCAGTGCTCATTTAATTGAGCCATGGCCTTTCCTTAAAAGAAGTACAATTCTGCCTCAGCATGTTCCTTGTTACAATTTACACATATAAGGTGCTTCAAGTGATGTCCTCACATTCTGAAGCACTCATGTCTGCTGTGGAGTGTGCGTTCATTCAGAAAACCCTCGATCATATGGTAGCCTTTGCTACTCCAGGCTTTCAACCATACCAGTAGCAGTGCTACACACTTCACTTTCTTGATGGGCCCACACAGAAAAATGCAAAGTATTAAGATCATGGGATTTTGAAGGTCGAGGTAGAGGCCCTTCTCAATCTATCCATACTGGCACTTTAGATCTTGTATATGAACAGAAAAAATTCCTGTTACCCCATCATGCTGATCCATGGGCTATGGGTGAAATCTGAACTCAACCTGATGGGGACTTGATGGAAAAGTTAACATTTCAAATGCACTGCCTGTGGGGAAGGGGGGGGGGGGGGGAGCATCCAGAAGACATGGTCAGATGTCAAAGTAACTTTGCACACAAGTACACAATGATTAGAGCTGCAATTATCTGTGACAGGTAGAACAGTTACCATAGATCATTGTTATTACCAGCTTAGTAGGGTGTATAAGGGCCACAAATAGCATAAGATGTTGACTGATTACTGTAAAGGACCTGGAGGTGTCACATATCCCTGTGAAACAATGTTATCAGCATCTGACAGATTTGGAAAGGGGCCTTATTGTGGATCTCCATTTGCCAGGCTGGTTGAACTGCGTGGTATCCAGATTTGTGGGGCATTTAAATATTAGCAGTAACCCAATGTTGGACTGCATGGGAGTATGAGGTCAGGCACATTCATCATTGAACTTCCAGTCACTCATTAGGCACCAAACATTGTAGCCCCTTCACATCTGCATCTACCACACCTGGAAAAATAATAGATTCCCTGCAACATTCTGTGTCATCCTGCACTAATGGACAGATATTAGCAGCAACTGGACAATGTGATTACCATCCCTTTTGCAGACTGCCACTAACAAACTCATATAACGTAACTTGACAACTCCTATATCATTGTATATGATAAAATGGATGCTCAATAAATAATAATAACAGCACAACACCAATGACTGCATTTGGAGTGGTGCCATGACTGGCAATCATGGACTGCTGATGAATTGTGTTGCACTGTGTTGAATGATGAATTGTGGTTCTGCACTACCCCAGATGACCAGTGTCAATGTGTACTGCAGCAACTTGGGGAGAGGTCCCATTCTTCCAATGATTTGGAGAGCCATTTAGTATGACTTCATTTCATGGCTGGTTGTGATTGAGGGAACTGTTATAGCATAACAGTACATCATTAACACGCTGTGTCCTTATGTGCTATCTATAAGGAATCATGATACCATTTTTTAACAGGGCACTGCTTGCCCATATAAGGCATGTGACTCTATGGGCTGTCAGTATGATGAGGTACTCCCATGGCCAGCAAGATCCCCAGATCTGTCCTCAATAAAACATGTTCTCAATAGAACATGTATGGGACCATCCCAGACATCAATTCTAACTCAGAGCCAGTTTCTATGATATCAAGAATTATTTTGCTCATGAATCAAAGAGAATGACATAGAAATAGAAGTCTATTAATATATTAATTAAGTAAGGTAAGGTCAAATAGCACTGGAGATTACTTGGCCAGTGGATGCCTTCTCTGGAAATTTTGTGGATGTCCTTAATTCTGTCTCCTTTGAAACCACAAATTACACAATTTAAACTGTGATCCATAGTTTGAAGTTCACCAAACTCACAAAGAGCACCATTTGCAAGGTTTCACTTTGTTGTTAAGCTTTTACACCAACCTGCTCCAGCTATTATTCTGTTTAATCTTGTCCAGTATCTTCTTGGAAAGTCAAAACCAGTAACTTATTTGGTCATGTCAGCAATGAGAGATCCATTTTGCCAGATGTTTCTTCACCAGAGTTCCTGCCAATCCTTTCTTCCTCAAAAGCTTCTATTTCTTGGGTGGTTTCCTGGAGAGGCAACCTCAAATTGAGTCAATTCTTTGTGTGTAAATGATGATGAACTGAGTGACCACATTGGTCTAGTATCTTCTTCCACTACTTTTTTTATTACAGCTTTGCATCTGATGTTTGATAGTTGGACACTGGTTAGCACTGGTAGCCAGGTTGTGGCGGTCAGTTTCAATGAGACACTTATGATCCTCATTTATTCATTGAGCTCCAAAACAACTTTCTTTGTGTGTGTGCTCACTGCACATACTGGGGCACAGTATTCTGCAGTACTATACACCAGTGCCAATGCTGATGTGTGCAAACTGTTTGGGTCCCTTCTGCATGAGTTGCATGCTAGTTTGGCTAGTATAGAGTTCCTGGAGTTTGGTTTTTGCTTCAGTTCTTCTAGGCTGTAGTTGTAGGAAAGTGTACAGTCAAGTTTAATTTCTAAGTATTTAGGGGTGTTGTCACCTTTAATTGGCTCTCTATTAGGTTAAAGGATCAACTTCTTGCGAATTTTATGTTGTTGAAATGCATAGTGATACTTACTGATGTGAAATGGCTTGGTTTCATGTATACTGGTATAACACTCATGAAGAGTCTGTGATATATAGATCACTATTCAGAGGAACTTCCAGCTGTTCAAATGACTTTGATTGTGTGGTAACTGCTAACACATTGGCAAAGGCAAATTTATATGACCTCGTGTGGTAAATCCAGTGTTTGTAAGTTGAAAAATAAAAAATAGGGGGGGGGGGGGCGGGGGAGGGGGAGAGAACCTTGAGGTAGGGCATTGTGCAGTGCTCTGACACTGCTTATCTTGTCTCTCAGGTGAACTCTGTAAGTTCTCTCCAGTAGCATAGATTTCATGATCTTCAATGTTTAGTGTCTGCTTGCATTTGGTACCTTCTACGGGTTTACCTAAAAGCCCTTGGATCCAGACTGTCAGACACTGCAGCACCACTACTGTCTTCATTATGTCTTGGAAGCTTTTCTCTATGCACGTGGTCAGCATCAATTCTTGTTGCTCATCAGCTCCTGTTTTTTCCGAAACCGGCTTGTTCCACCAGCAGGACCTTTTTGATAAATGGCAATACCCTTTCAGCCAGTCTGTAGGTAGCACACAGTAGAGAGATAGATCTACAGTTCTTCAGATCATCTGCCGTTTTCTTCATTTAAGTATTGCAATCACCTTCGTCTTCTTTCATATCTTTAGAAGTTTTGTAGAATCAGGTATCTTCGTGAAGAATCTGCCCAATTAGAGTTTGGTTTTTGGTCCCAAATCTTTTAAAAATTCTGGTAGTACACCATCCACGCCTGGGGCTGTGGTTTTTCACCTGTTTCAGAGCATAATCTGTTTCATCAATATCAACTTCACATGCAATTTATGTTCTTTCAGAGCAATTTCCAAAATGTATCTTCAGTTTTCTTCTCTTTTCCTTTTTTTCTGTACCAGTAATTTTTATTTCTGGTGTTTTCCTGAGTGTGGTGAGACAATGGCAGCTCCAGTTTTCATGTTGTTTGTTTCTCCCAATTTTGTAGTAAATTCCATCCCTTAAGAAAGGATACTGTCTCCTGCAATATGTTTTTTTTTTACTTGATCTACTGCACTGTATTCAGTCCTTTTAGAGTCATCCATTAGTTTCTCACACTCTTCTGATAAGCATGTGATGTACTCTTTCCTTCCTCCACGAAGGATGATTTTTGTTGCTATGGTCTTTAGTAACACAGTAAATCTGTTGTAGTTTGCTGGCCATGGGGTGGATCCTATTGGTGTTTTCCTTTATGTGTTCCTGATATTTTTTCTCCAGTCTTCGCTATTTAGGTTCCAGCAAGAGAGTTGTGGGCTGTCTATAATTTGGAGAGTAACGACAACTCCAATTATCACAGGTCATTGTTGACCTTTTGTGAGAATCTCTCAGTGCCCTCCTTGATCTTGAAGGGCAGTACTATTTCTCCACAAGTGGTGAAGCATAAGACAAAATCGACTTAGAATTACACACTTTGGAGAGGAAAGCTGCCTTCTCTTTTGGATGATAAAGGAAATATAGATCGTGAGTGGAATGGAAAGCTACTTTCTCTTTCCGATCATGAAGGAGAAGTAGATCATGATGATCTTTCCTCATGGCCAGTCTTTCTCCAGCCTGATTACACTTTGTGTAGCCCCATCATATGTGGTGAGAGCTAAACTCCCCAACACAGACTGCTGGATGTTTGGCATTTCGGAGGCTTCTTATGGTCCTTTGATCATTTTGTGATTTATGTGCATTCCAGACTGTCAAGTCCCCTACTTTTATACTTCTTCAGTTCAGATGTGCTACCTGTTTGAAGTATATATAGTGTATTTACATATTTACTTAATATATTTTTTCTCATATGTTACCTGGTTCATTATGATTCATGTTATTTTACTTTATTTATTTATTTACTTTGTGATGTATTATTGTGATGTATTTTTACTTTGAACATGGTGTTACAAAACAATACTGACAGACTTCTAGGCACTTTAAAGGGTGTCTTGAGGAACAAATTGAGGGTAGGAACATTGATCCGGAAATGCCATCCAATGATGCTACATATTTTCAAAGTTGTAGCCAGCACCTGCCACTAGGTGATCTCCTTGGCTGCAAAGATGACTTTGTACACTGACAGACAATAGAGATAACACCTCGCAGTGCTGTTTGTTGTTTAGTGATCGCAACTGAATGCCACTATAGTCATTGGAGAAGGAGCAGCTAGATGCTGCATAGAGAGGCCTTGTCTCCTAAGAATGCAACACTCTGGTGCCTCGGTGGATGACTGTTTCAGATATGGATTTCCGTTTGCAGTTTATTTTTCTCCTGTATACTGAAAAACTTTGGATATTTTAGAGTGTATGTATGTGGACTAGTTACAACATTGGTGGGCCAGCTTGTCTCAGGAGAGGATACAAGGGCTTTGTGACACACTTGCCAACCAAATCAGTGTGTGCACCCAGAACAGAGAGGGTGTAGCATCATACTGGTAAATGAGCTCTTACTGCCAAGTTCTTTCTAAATTTTATTCAACATTATGATCATCGAAATAACACCATGTACCCTCACTACCTGAACTGAAATCAGTGAGAGCTAGTAACCATACATTTGCATTTAACTCGCAAATGCAAGTGCATATCTACAGTTCAGTTTGGGATGGGGGATGTGGGAGATGTCCCAGCCTTTTCTGCGCCAAGCTCCCTCTAAATCTAACATGCCATGACCTCCACAGATGGCTAACATTTGTAATTGAATAACAACATGTTGTTATTATATTAAGACATTTTACATGATTTATTTACATTAATGCTTCAGCCTAAGTTCAAAGAAGCTTGCACAAATGGCTCTTTCAAGAACCGATTTTACTGGAACTTTTTTGCATCTATTATTACATACATTCGATCGTGTCACATTTCGCTGTTACAATGCACTCTATGTCAGTACACATATGACAGCAAGCTCTGCTTAATGTGTTCCAAAATGCTGTGCATAAAAACGGTAGTCTTCTGGGGCTCATACCTCAGGTTCTGCTGATGTTAGAGAGCTAGTGTCAAGTGTTTTGGATTGCCCTTGGGCTAGGACCATTTTAATTCGCAACAGAAGGATCGCCTTAGCGTCACTGCCCTACAGTGCAATGTCAAAGTACGAATATTACACATTTTCTCCTGATTAATCAAATGGAGCAAACCGGTTGGTTCTTTTTTGCATTTATTGTGATCTACTGTGCGCTCTTTGGGGTTATGGAGACACCGTTCATGGCCGGCTGCTAAAAAATGTTTTTCTTTGCAATTTTGCGTACCAAAACAGAGCCAAGGATTCCAAGATGACTGTGCACAGCAAACGGCTCACATTTTGCGATATGTTCCTACGGTTCCGATCTCGAGTAACCTTGAAAATTTTGTTGCTATTTTTATCCGTTGCCGAGATTCGGAGCTTGAAAGTTCCTAACATGTACACGTAAAATTCGCACATAAATTCAGGTATGAGGCGAAAACCAACTAATAAATAACCCCAGCAAACTTCTCAAATTTTAACGACATATTCTCTACCTACAGGCATTTGTCTTGAAGTGCCATTGTCTAGTTTTCAAAAATCTTTATCCTTTGTCGAGAAACACCCCAAAAAACAAGGTTTTTCGGTACCAAACGGGATATCAAAACCGAGCCACAGATTCCAAGACTACTATGCACAGCAAATGGGT
The DNA here is from genome assembly GCF_023898315.1 of Schistocerca nitens. Lineage (NCBI taxonomy): Eukaryota > Metazoa > Arthropoda > Insecta > Orthoptera > Acrididae > Schistocerca > Schistocerca nitens. Next base: position 657,757,853 of record NC_064614.1, on the reverse strand, counting down.
ATAATTTGTTTCGATATACTCCTAATACCCCGATCTCGAACAACCTTGAAAATTTTCTTGATGTCTCAATCCGTTTCCTAGATACAGAGGTTCAAAGTTATCCTACTTACATACTAGATAATATACGCACTTAAACCCCAGTCGAGGCGAAAATGTAGTTCATGATGTGACGTAGCACGGAGAACTATGCTGTAAAGTGTCTCTGTTGTCATCAGAAGGTACTGGGAGCTCGACGTTGCTGTAGTGAAGCACATGCAAAATTTATGTCCACGCAACATCCGGCTTGAGTTGTATAATTAGTTTGCTTTATTTCAATTTCACGTAAGTAAACGACACTGCGCAACGGAATTAAAGGATAACTTCTTCGAAACCCTCTAATTTCGTCTTTCTACGACGCATAATTTTGAAATTTGTCTCAAAGTTGCATACAACCTGCAGCATAAGACCTTCCTCTGCAACGGTGCAGGAGCGCGGCGTCCTGCGATGTCACTATTGAACCCGACAATGTTTGTAACAGCAAGGTGTCGTCACATGCGATAAAAAAAAAAAAAAAAAAAAAAAAAAAAAACTACTCCTCAGAAGCTCATGTGACGTCCAGGGTGGGTTAATGGTGTCACATTGGCACCTGATTTAACCGCAGTTCTGCCCAACACCATCGTGGACGTGTCACACGATGGGAAGGTCATCACATCCCCCTTGTACATTCCACTCCTTCTTTAGACGTTCCTGCGACGGAGTTCAGAACCGTGACGACCAAAGTTGAAATCGTGCAGTTTTCTTATGCGTGGCTGAGGAAAACATTCGAGACACAACACCACTAGGAAGCGGCACTAAAAGGCCCAAGGGGACAACCCTTTCCCCTGGGGCGTTGAATCACACACATTTCGAAGTCGGAAACGACAGTTCACAGTGCGATCTGGAACAGGAAGACGTTCTTGACCGCCTTTGACACTACTGACATCCTCGGACGGTTCAGCCCTTCTGTAAGGATATTGTGGGGCTGCATCCACAATAAACGTGACCGCACCCCTTTGGACTGCAATGCGACTGCAATTTTTACCCTTGCATTCGCGCCCTCATGTGATGTGATCATGAAGGGGCGCGACATTGACCATTGACACATGCGTGAATAAAACGGAAAAGAGTTCCTCAAAATCCCTGCTTCCCCCCCCCCCTCCCCCCCAGTATGGCGATGACGAATATATGCTTCCGATGTGCGTTCACCGCGATGTCGCCAAACACGGATGCGACCATCACGATGTTGTAAACAGAACCTGGATTCATCCGAAAAAATGACGTTTGGCATTAGTGCACCCAGGTTAGTCGTTGAGTAGATCATGGCAGGTGCTCCTGTCTAGGATGCAGCGTCAAGGGCAACTGCAGCCATGTCTCCGAGCTGATGGTCTATACTGCTGCAAACGTCGTCGAACTGTTCGTGCAGATGGTTGTTGTCTCGCAAACGTCCCCATCTGTTGACTCAGGGATCGAGAGGTGGCTGCACGATCCGTTACAGCCATGCGGATAAGATGCCTGTCATCTCTACTGCTAGTGATACGGTGCCGTTGGGATCCAGCACGGCGTTCCGTATTACCCTCCTGAACCCACCGATTCAATATTCTGCTAACAGTCATTGGATCTCGACCAACGCGTGCAGCAATGTCGCGAAACGATAAACCGCAATTGCGATAGGCTACAATACGACCTTTATCAAAGTCGGAAACGTGATGGTACGCATTTCCCCTCCTTAGACGAGGCATCACAACAACGTTTCACCCGGCAACGCCGGTCAACTGCTGTTTGTGTATGAGAAATCGGTTGGAAACTTTGCTCATGTCAGCACGTTGTAGGTGTCACCACCGGCGCCAGCCTTGTGTGAATGCTCTGAAAAGCTAATCATTTGCATATCACAGCATCTTCTTCCTGTCGGTTAAATTTCGCGTCTGTAGCACGTCATCTTTGTGGTGTAGCAACTTTAATGGCCAGTAGTGTATTTGCATGCTAAAATTTTTGGGAAAATTTTTAAAGGTCCTGTGATAGGTAGAATGAGACAGCTGATACCCCACTTAATTCTAGTGGCGGCAGAGCGAGCGTAACCTTGGTGGCCTCGGCGGCGTCGCCGGCGGCGCTGGCGGCGGCCACGGCGGCCATCTTCTTCTCCTCCTCCTTGTCGCGGCGCGCGCGCCGCCCGGCCCCGCGCTGCCTGTAGATGCCGGCGAAGATGAGCACGTTGAGCAGCAGCAGGCAGCAGCCCACCGCGATCGTCACCGACAACGCCGCCGTGTAGCTCTGGTAGTGCGACGACGCCAGCCGCCGCAGCAGGCCACCTCCACCGCCGCCGCCTGTTGACAAGTTCCAACTTCCACTCTGCTCTCACTGCGCGGACCGACTGCTCTCACATTCCTGGGAGCTGCATGGAGATCAGACACTGTATGACGGATGGAGAGAATGCTACTAGCAGAAGAAGTTTATTGAATATTAATCCACAGATCATTTTGACAGTGAAAATCAAATTAAAATGAAAACAAAACATCACCTACACCGAGGTGACAAGAGTCATCGGATGACTCCTAATATCGTGTCGGACCTCCTTTTGCCTGGCGTAATGCAGCAACTCGATGTGGCATGGACTCAAAAATCATTGGAAATCCCCTGCAGAAATATTGAGTCATACTGTCTCTATTGTTGAGTGGTACGTAAGTAAATAAATTAGTGAAATTAAAGTGAACTAGAAATTAGAATATAAATGAAAAACTTGGTTTAGTTTAGAGAGTTACATACTCGCAAGCAGCGAGCCGTACAGCAGAACAGAAGAGACACTGACCCTGAAGTCAGCAAATTCCACATAAGCGGGCGCTGTCGATTCAGCCGTCAGGGCATCGCCCGACCGGCTCACGTGTTTCTCAGTTGTCGTATGTGAGCAAAGGCCCTCGCCTACATTCCAAGAGCCAACGACCGACGTTAAGAAGATTCTTCGAGAAGCTTTTCAACGTGACAGACGAGGCAATGACCGTGAAGTCGTTCACCTCCAGTAAACTGAAGTGAATAAATACGCGAGACGCAGTGGGCCAGACAGATGAAGATGAAGACGGAGACGGAGACGAAGACGAAGACGAGAGACGAAGGAAGAAAAGAAGAGTAGCAGTAGTTTTCAGTCAGTTTCGGTGCTGAAGACCGTCATGCAAGAAGAGTCTGCATCATGCACAGACGAACCAAGTCCGCCGCTGTAATGGAATAGCAAGCAGCCGCCGTAGCGCCAGAAGACAGAAGTTAAAAGGTATTTGAAGTCTGGTTTTTACATACCCGGGTGACTCGTGAGGACGGGAAGAAGACGGCCTCACATCAGTAGTCACCTGTGAGCTGGGATGAAGACCTGACAGCCGAAGACTGGCAAGCGGGAGTCCGTGGTTCGAGTCCGGGACACTGGCCTTCCCCCGCCGCGCCGCTCCGCTGGTCGACGCAGAACACACGCGGCCGCATAGAGAAGAGAAACACTGGGACGCCACTCCCAAGGTATCATCCGACGCACGACTTCGCTCGCAATAATTAAACCGGCCACCTCGCGCTGAGCGTCTCCCGTCAGCTGGGCGAGACAGCGACACGAGATACACACCGCTACGCGTAATCAGACGCCGCCGCCGCCGCCGCCGCTGCCGCAGCAGAAGACTTCACAAACGACACAGCTGCCGCTCTCCGAACCAGAACATCCCGTAAGATACAGTTGTACAAATCTTCAATAAAAGTTATTCTTATGTAAAAATGATGTTTCATTCGACCTCATACCCGAGCCAAGGAAGAACCCACCCTGCCCACATGTTGTAAGAGAGAAAAGTTAATTTATTTAATATTTTAACCCTGACAGAACGCTTTAGAATGCTCATCCTGACAATTGACAGCATCCAAATAGAAAACCCAGTTACATTTAGTAGCAGAAGTGTCACATTTAGTAACACAATTGTTACATTTGGTATCAGAAGCCGTTCTAGTTATTACACTATAGACGTCCATTGAAAGGGTCTTGTAGCCTCCTTTCATTAGTCTGATAGCCCACTTTCACTAGCATTTCTCTTTCTTTTACTTGTTTCTCTTTTTTCATAACTCTCATAGTGGTGTGATTAAACGAATGTGGTCGTGTGCCACGTTGCTAGACGGTGGCATTGTCTGCTGCAGAAAGTCTGCGATAGTCATACAGATTCAGCAGCAGTTGTACAGAATAGCCAACTCTCGTAGTAGTCAAGTAGGCAAAGAGGTTTGCGCTACTTGTGAGAAATCTACCTGCGTTAGGTTGTTGGCGGAAATGGCGTCTTTGGGTTTTCCGGGCCACGGGGAGCGTGGAAGAGGCTGGAGAAGAAAAAGGGAGGCAGTCTGCCGCCGGTACGGGAAGCGTCCACAGCTGTGCTCCAGTCGAAGAAGGGTGAGTTACACTGAGCGCGTGGCGCGTTGTTACTTGGCGAGAGGAGAGCTGTTAGCTCTTGGTCTCGCTTTTCAACTCTGAAAGATTGCTTTGCCTTGTCACAGCAAGGAATGCAAAACTTTGGAAGATTTTTCTTTCATTATATTTCTACAGCAGATTTGGATCCGCTGGAGGAGCGCCACACAAATGTGTCGATAAGAAGTGAGCACTCGATTCTGTATGAATGTCTGTCTGCCTTCAGCTGTGCCTGTATAAGCTTTTATTTTTCTAAATATTAATAGCTTTTCCTTCTCGTAAATTTTCCTTGCTTTACGTATCTTTCATCCATGGGGAGCCAGCCACGTGGTTTGTTGGGCTACCGTCATCACTAACTGTCCGATCTCATGTTTGTTTTAAAGAATGTTAACTGTTCATGATTGTGTGATGTGATATTGTTGCAACTTGGCCATGATACCTGGCAACTGCGTCTCCACAAACAACGTGGGCACGCGGGTGTACTGCGAAACGTGTACCGTTTCACGACTTATTGCGATCAGTTATCAGGCAACAGCAGTGGTATGAATGATTCACACCAATGATTTTAGGTGTAGATTATAACGTCGAATGTATCGATGCTTTTCTTTACTGTTTTACGAATTAATGTTATCAGGGATTGTGTACATGCCTCACATCCATATATTAGGAATAAATGATTTTATTCACAATTTTCTCTTAACGTTTTCGCACCTACGCCACCCACCTCTTAGCTTTCCCGTTAGCACATCCAACGATTCAACGTGTTTCCTTACGCACAGGTCCAGTGATTAGTTTCCCCTTTTATTTTAAAACAAATACCTTAGATTAAGTCTTATTTTCAGGTGTGTTGCTGGGAGCTGATCTTATGCACAGTGTTCATACATTTTCTATTGTATTTAAAATGTTTGATTCTCGTGAACAGTGCACGGTCAATACTATTAATTACATTGCATCCCGTATGGGCGACATCACAACGTATGCATTTTTATGAGTTTTTGGTCTATGATCAAATTAATTTATTTTCCGACTCGGCCAAACCTCGGCTTATGTTGTCCAACTTTTCTTGGAAAGTACGATTTTCGAATTTCAAAAGTAAACTTGTCTGTGATGCACGATACCAACCTTATAGTGACTGCTACTAGGTTTTTTTGAGCGTCTCCGTAAAGTTAGTTCTGGCATCTGCTTTTGAATATAACTAGTTTTATAAGTTCATACCTCTTTAGGTTGCTCCAGACGGTTCCTTCCAATGATACACCGCCAAAAGTATAATCAGACAATAATGGATCTCTTCGCCTATTAATACGTAATGGAACCACCCATCCCGCTGACATTCCGGACCTTGACGTTGATGCAGCATTTCCATTGCCTCCTATGGGATTTCAAAATCTCTCTGCAATGAATCAGATACTCAACAGAGGGGGAATTATAGAAGATTAGTGTTGCTTGTATAAATTGGACAGCCACAACAGCTAGCCACAGTGAGACCTGAAGATGTCGAGCAACTGACTTGTGGAAATGTCGAATTTAGACAATACGATCTGACGCTCTGGCCGAGAACCTTTTAAGCATTTATTACGTTGGGACAGCCTCAAACAGAACATGGGATTAGTATTATCCATCACGCAAGATTTACCAATAAGAGAGAGTGCAGAGTGAAAGAATACAGTTGAATACATACCTATGTATGATTTCCTCATTACTTATGTCCGTATTCTTAATCAGACTTCGAGCAATGTACGCTTAGTTCCTAACAAGACTGCTGAAGCGTGAGGATTGTTGTAAGAGTTTGATTAAATTCCTCATTAACAGAACTATTTTAGTAGGCAAAGTGATCACTGTTCGTGCGTGTATGAATTGACCATTCGTTATTTTCCAATAGAGGAGGGCAGGTCGAGTGAACAAAAGGCCGACAGCCAACACGCAGGCCAATTTAGCGTCCTGGACCCGTTCTTTGAACCCACCATGGGGAACGATACAAGCTAGAGAGAAAGCTACTGCGTCATTTCTTTGCTAGGACACCTCCTCCACCCCCCCCCCCCCCCCGCCCTCCTCTTTTTTCCGAGAAACTGTTGCGAAAGTCGAGGTACCGCCGCGCGCAGAAATAATGTTACCGATTTCAACCCAGTCTATTTTGGCTTTATGAAATCCACCATCAAACCTACCATCAAATAACAATAATAATGATGAAACAGTCCACACTGGCAAACATATAAGTTATTATCAGTTAAGTGAGAGACAAAGAGGTAAAAAATATACTGGAAGCGTTGGACGTGTGCTGCAGTCCGAGAACGTTAAAAATTAAATGGACAGTTAAAGTACAAAATGAAGAAGCACTACAAAGAAGAGAGAAGGAAAGTAGTCTATGGAAGATCATTACCAGAAGAATATACAATTTAGCGGGACAGGTGTTGCAGCATGCACAATGGTTCACTTGGCGCTGAAAGTGCAGTGAAGGGAAACATTAGCGAAACAGATTACAGAAACTGTTGTTTGTAGTAAAAACGTAAAGATTAAAAGATTAGCATAAGATTGGGAAAGATAAAGGACAGCATGAAATCAGTTCAAAGACTGGTGACTTAAAAGAATGTTTCGCAATAGGCAACATCGGCTATCACGGTTTTACACTGCGAATCTGTAATCTTTAGTTACATCATACTGGGTTGCCTTTGCTTGTGTTGTTTATGAAACAGCGAGAAACTTCGTTTAGCCGCTGGGTTGTTGTTTTGTCCTTGAATTTTCTTATCACAACTTCACTGTTATACAAAACGGCGGGTCTATTAATAATTTGTTTGTGTTTCCACAGAATCTAACTTACAGGTGTTCCAACCGTCCCGTACATTCCTGAAAAATTTGTTGGTTGGTGTCAGCATTTACACTGTAATCGTGCGTAACATTGCATCCACGATATTTAAATTTTGTTAATTATTGTAGTGAGTATTATCTAAACATATTCCTAATCATTATTATAAGAGATCGGGCGAGATGGGTGCAATGGTTAGCACAACGTAATCACATTCGCAAAGAAGGAGGTTCTGATTCCTGACCGGCTATGCGGATATAGATTCCCGATTTTTTTTAAGAATACTAAAGGCAAATTTCGAAATAGTTCCTTTGAAAAGGACACAGTTGACTGAATTGTTATTTTACAGACTTTTTATGACATCCATCATTCACCTTGGGATGTCTTTCTCTTCTAATTTCTCGCCAAGCGCAGTGCAGTGGTTTCGCTCATACCTGACGTCTCGCCAGCAGTGCATATCCGGCACCATGGAGTCGCAATGGAAGCATGTAGAATCAGGCGTCTCCTCAGGGTTCGTTATTATGTTCTTTATTCTTTTCATTGTACGTAAATATTGTGTCTTCAGTTCGCTCTTACTGTAAATACCACATGTACGCTGATGACCTCAAGTTGTATCTAGCTCTCAACCAATAAACCTGAAGACAGCCATCGTGAATCTCAATACTGACCTGTGTGCACTACGAAAAAGGGGGCAGGATATATGGTTAACAGCTCAACCCATACAAGACACAAGCGGAACTGGTTGGTCTTTCTAGGTTTATTACCCTGAAATATGGGGAATCCTTACCATCTTTAATCAGGACAAATGTAAACTTTTCTCCTCCATCGAAGAGTGTATGAGTAATAATAGATGAAAATCTACATTGGTCTGAACACGTAACCGCAATGTACAAGAAGGGATCAGCATCCCTCCATGTCGTACAAAATTATAAAAGGCGCTACCCTCTAGACCTGAAAAAGAAACTTGTACAAACAGTTATACTTCCAATATTGATTACAGCGATGTTTTCTTGCAAGGCCATTCTCAAGAACGCTAACGATGCCTGGAATTGGTTATGAATGCCTGTGTTCGTTATACCTGCGAAGTACCATTCTTTGATCATATTTCACTATCATATGCACAACTATTCTGGCTGCGTGCAGTCAAGCGCAGAGGTTTCACTACTCTTTGTCTTCTAGACTATCTCATCAGCGATCACTGTCCCTCGTACTTCTCCTCGTCCTTAACGCTCTTGTCTGAACAACATGGCAGAAACATCCGTTCCCATTAGAGCAAAATCCTTTTTGTCCCAATCCATTGCTAGCCCACTTTCTCGAAGTCCTTCTCAGTAGCAGTAACCCGACTCTGGAATAACCTCCCACATCGTATTACAGGACTGAATAACGTCTACATCTTCAGAAAACAGTTAACGACATATCTACTAAAGTAACAATAATTTCCATTGTCACTGTACGCACTCTTTACCCCTGTAGGTCCCTCTTTCAACCATGTATTCTTTTTTCCAAGAAATTGCTATCTCAGAAAACTTTTTTTTTAACACGTAAAATTCTTCTTATATCTGCTACTGTCATTATTATTGTTGTCATTACTACTATTGTCACTATTAGTGCCAATAGCTACAGTAGTACATGTACTTCCAGTTGTAAGGTGGCAATGGCCTTGCACCTTAAATGAGTCCATTTAACGTGACACTTTAGGTTTTGTTGGAGTAATACTCTAAATTACGTTGCAGGAAATCTATGTGGAAACGCATCGGCACGCGAGAATTTCGCGAATTTGTAATTATAAGATTTTGCGGAAAGGCAGTACGCGAGACAGAGCTCGGCTACGTCCCCGCCTGAACGCCGAAGGCCACAGCCTGACGGTATGAATGGTGAACTGGGGGATTTCTGTAATCCGTATAGAGCGGCCGCAGCGGCCGCCAACCTCCGAGGGAAGCGCGGCTGCAGGTGTTCAAGTGTTTACCAAAACAGAACAGTGGATAGCTGTGCGTGCTCTCGCCTGTGTCCCACTAATTTTACGCCTTCGAGTAACTCAAGTGGGGCGGGCCAGGAGTACCGAATAACAAACTTCCAATGCAAGAATCTGTGTTCGCTACGACGGGGAATCTCGAGTGGTCTCTTGGGGGAAAACTTCCAGTAAACGTGTTATTGCCCACAGCTGTAGTTCTACCCAGCCAGTGAGGGCGGAGTTTGCTTGTGAAATTTTGTAGAAATAAAAGAATTTGGGAAAAGAGTTCTATTCCCAGGCCGTACATTGGCCTCAAATGTTTAACCTTTTTTGCTGACGTCCCATTCCTATTACATTAAATAAGGAGACATCCCCGTACGTCTTTCTTGCATTTACCGCGTCAGATTTGCATCTGATGGTTAAAATTGAAACTAATTTTTACAGCCTGAACCGGTTCCACATTAACGCATTAGCATATCTATCAAGTTTCGCTGTTATACGATAATTACAGCCCACAATGGATCTCTATAGGTAGCTGCACTTTAATGATTACCACCAGGTACATTAAACAATAAAATTAATCTGTGTAAAGAAAGAGAAATCCGGCAATCTATGGTGGACGTTTACAATGGTTTTAGAATTCAGAAATTACGAAGGCTATTCGGACAGTAAGGAACGATCGGCCGCGAAATGGAAACCACTGTGAAAGTCAAAACTGTTTCATTTGCAACAGTGAGCGACACCTTCCAGCTACTTCTCTTCTTAGTCGCTGCTCCGACTTAGACGTCCGTCGTGGCGTTGTACCAATTTTTCAGTACCCTTATCAAAGAAGGCAACCTCCTATTCTTCTGACAATTTTGTACGCTGAACTGCAGCTCGTTGTCTGTGCCAAAATGTTGTCTCCATAGCCAGCGGTTCATTGGAGGAGAGATGAAAATCAGAGTGAGCTAAGTCCGGGCGGTATTGTGGGTAACCAAACCCTTCCCATTGAAGACGCTGCGGGAGAGTCCTCATTGCCTTTGGAGTGTATGGCCGAGAATTGGCATGAAGAAGGAAACGCGTGACAGTTACGTTATGCGAGGTACCATGAAATCAGGCGACATCTCACGGCAGGCAGCCATACTTCACGGGAGACACTATTTCCTAGGCATCTTCGCGTGCTCATTGTGTGCTCTGAACTGAGGAGAGCGTCGTGGCGCTATCTACGGGCATACTAGAGACACTGCAGAATGTGTGTTTCTATTTCGCGACCGATCGTTCCTTTCTTTCCGAACAGCCCTTGTACGTCGAGGATTTGGAGCTACACATGAAGAGACCAATTTGATCTTTCATCGGGACGAAGCACAACCACACTGGTGTACGTGGAGGAGCATTCCTGAAGAGTGAGCTGCTTCAACGTAAGGGACGTACAGATCTCTCTTTGCACCAATGGACTACAACATTCCTTGATCTCGTGGTATGTTTTTCCCCTTTTTTTTTTCTTTTTTGGTAGGAGGGGTGCAGGATTTGTCAGATTCGTCAAAGATCGATGCCGCATACCGACAGCTGTGCCTGTAGTAATTCCAGAGATGCTCACTAAAGTAGAGACTACTGGTTAACAGTTGTCCCTGCGGGGGAAAGCATTTGTGAAAGGTAAGTGGAAACTTTGATCATAATCATAGTTGTGCGAGTAAGATATACCCAAAGGCTGTATGAAAAAATATACCATTTTATAATAAGATGAGGCAACGGCCTTGCCGTAGTGGATACACCGGTTCCCGTGAGATCACCGAAGTTAAGCACTGTCGGGCGTGGTCGGCGCTTGGATGGGTGACCATCCAGGCCGCCATGCGCTGTTGCCATACCGAATAGTAGCGGTTTCGGTCATAACGACTGGGAGAGCAGTGTGCTGACCCCACGACCCTCCTATCCGCATCCTCCACTGAGGATGACACGGCTGTCGGATGGTCCCGGTAGGCCACTCGTGGCCTGAAGACGAGTATTTTTTTTATAATAAGATGGTTCTGTCGGAAAAAAAATTCTTTGCAGTCCTTTGCTTAAGTTAGTCTTAATTCGTGTCGAAGACGTAGTCTTGTAAAATGAGATGAATCTTCCTGAAACACCAGCAGACGCAGGCGGGCTGAAGCAGAGGGGCGGCCGCTTTACCTTGGTTGAGCAACGACGACCCGGGGTCGGGCGGCGTCCTGCCGTCGCTGCCCGGCGCAGCCCCCGTCGTGGTGGCGTTGGGCGGGCACTCGGTCGTGGAGGCGGGTGGGTGCGGCGTGCCGCCGCCGGGGGCGCTGGCGGCGGGCGGCGGGGGCGGCGGCGGCGGAGGCTCCGTGGGCGGCGGGGGCGGCGGCGCCGGCCTCTGCAGCGTCTGCGGCCGTACCGAGCCTGCCCACAGATGACCCCCAGCTAGCACTCTGTCTGCAGACGGTACGTATTCGGGAGAATACGATGCGGAAATGCACCCAGTTTTTTTTGGAAAGTAACGCGCTTAGCTACACTCGCTGTCAAAGTGAAGAACTCGGACTGAATGTAGATGCAGTCACCCTCACCCCGTAGGTAAGCGGTTAGAAATAGAATCATCTGACGTGGCTAGAACAGTGTTAGTGTGTGTGACCACGTTATCAAGTTTGTCACTTTACATATAACGAACGTGCTGTGCGTCGGATGGTTGACTAGATCGATCAGCCTTTTATCAACACTGTCAAAAATTCTGAAACGTCTTAATCTGCAACAATTAAGACCTTTCATCACTAATCGCATCATCCGGTCTCATTAGTTCCCCTTCCAGCCTTCGCTGTCTGCAGAACTCCCGACTCCTGCGGGTAATAGAATACATCGTCTACAATCTACTACGCTGCAGCAATTTCTTAAGGCATCGAAAAGGCAAACGGTAGGGCATTGCGAGATTAGCTACCTCTAAAACTTCTTGATCTCCAGACCATTCCAGTCTTCTTCCCTAGACTGATTAGCACCTTTTAACAAAACCGTCGGATCATGGTGAAGACGATGAGCAACGGTCAAGCTACAGACTACTCCGGGGTCCCACAGGGACCGGCATTGTCGCTGACTCTCTTTATCCTATATGTAAAAGATTTACCAGTGCTGCCCCAAGTCGTCCTTGCCCAGTTTGCGGACGACACCACCCTACTAACGAGCAGCAGACGGACTACCGCTGGCATAGCGCGATTGCAGCGTCAACTCATTTTAATGGAAGAATGAGCAGCAGCGAACCACATTAGAGTCAACGCTGGAAAACCAGAGCGGTGATGTTCACTCGCCGACGTCCCAAGCTGCGTGACAGACTTACTCTCGGCAACCGAATAATCACCTGCAACGATCAAGTTATTTATCTACAGGTAACTTCGGACAGCAAAATTCTTTTCAAACTTCACATCCAGTCTAAGAGGGTGCAGTTATTATATCTCCTTCACCAGCTGTACCCGCTACTGGCCAGCGTGCAGATGAACGAAAAGACAAAGCTTAAACTATATAAGGCAACGGTCATACCCGCATTACTCTTTTTCTTTTTTTTTTTGGTCATCAGTCTACTGACTGGTTTGATGCGGCCCGCCACGAATTCCTTTCCTGTGCTAACCTCTTCATCTCAGAGTAGCATTTGCAACTTACGTCCTCAATTATTTGCTTCACGTATTCCAATCTCTGTCTTCCTCTACAGTTTTTGCCCTCTACAGCTCCCTCTAGTACCATGGAAGTCATTCCCTCATGTCTTAGCAGATGTCCTATCATCCTGTCCCTTCTACTTATCAGTGTTTTCCACATATTCCTTTCCTCTCCGATTCTGCGTAGAACCTCCTCATTCCTTACCTTATCAGTCCACCTAATTTTCAACATTCGTCTATAGCACCACGTCTCAAATGCTTCGATTCTCTTCTGTTCCGGTTTTCCCACAGTCCATGTTCCACTACCATACAATGCTGTACTCCAGACGTACATCCGCAGAAATTTCTTCCTCAAATTAAAGCCGGTATTTGATATTAGTAGACTTCTCTTGGCCAGAAATGCCTTTTTTGCCATAGCGAGTCTGCTTTTGATGTCCTCCTTGCTCCGTCCGTTATTGGTTATTTTACTGCCTAGGTAGCAGAATTCCTTAACTTCATTGACTTCGTGACCATCAATCCTGATGTTAAGTTTCTCGCTGTTCTCATTTCTACTACTTCTCATTACCTTCGTCTTTCTCCGATTTACTCTCAAACCATACTGTGTACTCATTAGACTGTTCATTCCGTTCAGCACATCATTTAATTCTTCTTCACTTTCACTCAGGATAGCAATGTCATCAGCGAATCGTATCATTGATATCCTTTCACCTTGTATTTTAATTCCACTCCTGAACCTTTCTTTTATTTCCATCATTGCTTCCTCGATGTACAGATTGAAGAGTAGGGGCGAAAGGCTACAGCCTTGTCTTACACCCTTCTTAATACGAGCACTTCGTTCTTGATCGTCCACTCTTCTTATTCCCTCTTGGTTGTTGTACATATTGTATATGACCCGTCTCTCCCTATAGCTTACCCCTACTTTTTTCAGAATCTCGAACAGCTTGCATCATTTTACATTGTCGAACGCTTTTTCCAGGTCGACAATTCCTATGAAAGTGTCTTGATTTTTCTTTAGCCTTGCTTCCATTATTAGCCGTAACGTCAGAATTGCCTCTCTCGTCCCTTTACTTTTCCTAAAGCCAAACTGATCGTCACCTAGCGCATTCTCAATTTTCTTTTCCATTCTTCTATATATTATTCTTATAAGCAGCTTCGATACATGAGCTGTTAAGCTGATTGTGCGATAATTCTCGCACTTGTCAGCTCTTGCCGTCTTCGGAATTGTGTGGATGATGCTTTTCCGAAAGTCAGATGGCATGTCGCCAGACTCATATATTCTACACACCAACGTGAATAGTCGTTTTGTTGCCACTTCCCCCAATGATTTTAGAAACTCTGATGGAATGTTATCTATCCCTTCTGCCTTATTTGACCGTAAGTCCTCCAAAGCTCTTTTAAATTCCGATTCTAATACTGGATCCCCTATCTCTTCTAAATCGACTCCTGTTTCTTCTTCTATCACATCAGACAAATCTTCACCCTTATAGAGGCTTTCAATGTATTCTTTCCACCTATCTGCTCTCTCCTCTGCATTTAACAGTGGAATTCCCGTGCACTCTTAATGTTACCATCGTTGCTTTTAATGTCACCAAAGGTTGTTTTGACTTTCCTGTATGCTGAGTCTGTCCTTCCGACAATCATATCTTTTTCGAAGTCTTCACATTTTTCCTGCAGCCATTTCGTCTTAGCTTCCATGCACTTCCTATTTATTTCATTCCTCAGCGACTTGTATTTCTGTCTTCCTGATTTTCCCGGAACATGTTTGTACTTCCTCCTTTCATCAATCAACTGAAGTATTTCTTCTGTTACCAATGGTTTCTTCGCAGCTACCTTCTTTGTACCAATTTTTTCCTTCCCAACTTCTGTGATGGCCCTTTTTAGAGACGTCCATTCCTCTTCAACTGTACTGCCTACTGCGCTATTCCTTATTGCTGCATCTATAGCGTTAGAGAACTTCAAACGTATCTCGTCATTCCTTAGTACTTCCGTATCCCACTTCTTTGCGTATTGATTCTTCCTGACTAATGTCTTGAACTTCAGCCTACTCTTCATCACTACTATATTGTGATCTGAGTCTATATCTGCTCCTGGGTACGCCAGTATCTGATTTCGGAATCTCTGTCTGACCATGATGTAATCTAATTGAAATCTTCCCGTATCTCCCGGCCTTTTCCAAGTATACCTCCTCCTCTTGTGATTCTTGAACAGGGTATTCGCTATTACTAGCTGAAACTTGTCACAGGACTCAATTAGTCTTTCTCTTCTTTCATTCCTTGTCCCAAGCCCATATTCTCTCGCAACCCTTTCTTCCCCTACAACTGCATTCCAGTCGCCCATGACTATTAGATTTTCGTCCTCCTTAACATACTGCATTACCCTTTCAATATCCTCATACACTTTCTCTATTTGTTCATCTTCAGCTTGCGACGTCGGCATGTATACCTGAACTATCGTTGTCGATGTTGGTCTGCTGTCGATTCTGATTGGAACAACCCAGTCACTGAACTGTTCACAGTAACACACCCTCTGCCCTACCTTCCTATTCATAACGAATCCTACACCTGTTATACCATTTTCTGCTGCTGTTGATATTACCCGATACTCATCTGACCAGAAATCCTTGTCTTCCTTCCACTTCACTTCACTGACCCCTACTATATCTAGATTGAGCCTTTGCATTTCCCTTTTCAGATTTTCTAGTTTCCCTACCACGTTCAAGCTTCTGACATTCCACGCCCCGACTCGTAGAACGTTATCCTTTCGTTGATTATTCAATCTTTTTCTCATGGTAACCTCCCCCTTGGCAGTCCCCTCCCGGATATCCGAGTGGGGGACTATTCCGGAATCTTTTGCCAATGGAGAGATCATCATGACATTTCTTCAATTACAGGCCACATGTCCTGTGGATACACGTTACGTGTCTTTAATGCAGTGGTTTCCATTGCCTTCTGCATCCTCATGTCGTTGATCATTTCTGATTCTTCCGCCTTTAGGGGTAATTTCCCACCCCTAGGACAAGAGAGTGCCCTGAACCTCTATCCGCTCCTCCGCCCTCTTTGACAAGGCCGTTGGCAGAATGAGGCTGACTTCTAATGCCGGAAGTCTTCGGCCGCCAACGCTGATTATTTTTAAAAATTTAGGCAGTGGCGGGGATCGAACCCGGGACCGAAGACGTTTTGAATATGAATCAAAGACGCTACCCTTTTTTTTTTTTAATCTCATTCTGTTCGCTTTTGTTCGTTGCGTCTGTTCAGGGCGGACGTCGTAAGACATCAGTTTAAGTTCGTTGATGATCGATTAACTCAGTTTTTTTATTACAGAGGGCAGCTAACCCTCTGACCGAACACGCTGAGCTACCGTGCCGGCGGCCCTAGACCACGGGCTCCTTAACGCGGGTCATCACAAGACTCACGTATATCAAGCCACTACAGGTGATCCAGAACAGGTGTTTAAGACTCGTCCTTGATGCCCCTAGATGGGCCCAGATCAACGACTTACACCAAGAACTCCACTGGTTACCGATCTGTGACCAAATCAGGATTAAAGCCAAAACCCTACAGGACAAAATCGACGTGCTACGGTTTACCACTAGACACCTGGAATTCACAGACTCAATCACCCCAGAACAATGGCACTGGGTAAAAGTACCTCGCAAAATTGTGGAGGCGCCCCTAAGTGAAATTAAATATTAATCGCAGTAATGACCACTGTAGTATAGCCTACGGACCATGAGCTCAGGCCCGTGTTAATGTCTAAATAATGCCAATATTGAATCGTAAACTTACCTCACGCCAGAACTCCAGCCTCAATAAAAGGTAGCACTTTGGATCCACCACGGACTTAAAACAAAGATTGGGACAACGTTATCAGAACTTGAGTGAGTTTGAAGGGCCGTCATTTTGCTTACGCCTCTACACCTACGTCTTCATCTACATTCCAAACCCACTCCACTCTTACCCTCTACAGCTTCCAGGATTCCTTTGCCGGCTCTACAGCAAGTGAGCAAGATTATGTGAAGCGTGCAATAGGATAGCTTACGTGTAGTGAAATGTGTAAATGTGACCTGTGAGCTACAAACCTGTACTGTGTATGTCTAGTTTCTACAGAAGACCATATGCATGAGAAGGTCACAAAAATGAAAACGCTGATGTTGCCTGAGATTAACGGAGCAGCATGATTGGTTAGAAACAAATAAAACACGCAGTTGCAAAAGACGGGATTTTTCTTATCTACGTGATAATCATAACCCCACGAATGATATTAGCGTTCTTCCTTTCCCAGAAAGATCCACAGATCTTCCATCAATAGAATGCGTATGGGACTAGCTTGTACGCTAACTCTAATCTAGTGACAATATTCAGGGTGCAGAAGGTCAGTTACAACAGCTCTGAGACAATAACAGCACTAAACGATACAAGAGCTGTACCTCTCCCTAGGGAACCAGTGTAAGCATCTAAGAGGATGTACAATCCGGCTGACAAAGATAAGTAGTGTTCCGTACTAACCATATCGCTTTTCATCCGCTTTGTGATCACTAAAATAAAGCCATATAATCTTTCAGTGCGAATAATTTCATTTCTCTTCCTCTCCTCCTTCTGGACGTTTGAATTTTATAAGTGAGTGAGCGTATATCTCGGAGTCAGTACTTCTAGAATCTCGTAAAGCTTTCGGTTCACTACAACTTCTAAGAAGAAGAGCAGGATATCTAGCGATGTATACGAGTAGACTGCAATCTTCTTGGCATCAAGAAAGCTGTACGTTACCCCGTCACCCACAATAAGGGGTGCTTTCCAGACGTTTAATATGTGCTCCAAGGATGTATGATAGACTTAGTAGAGAGTAGTAATCTTAGATTGATGGGAAAGTGTTTATCAGAAAAATATTACAGCAACATGTAGGCAAAATATCAACCCCATGCAAAGTCTGACAATTTTGTTTGATGTAGATATATATGCTATGAACATGTGGTATCTGTTCTTTCGAACATGTCCGGAAGAACAGACACCACGAGCTATCCACAGCTGTGATATGTATTATGTAAATTGAAGGTGGACGGGGGTCAAATGAAAGAAGGGGAAAGGAATTATTGATATCAGCTGCACCGAGACTTTATGTGAAAACAGCGGCAATATCTGCATCTACATTTACATCCATACTCCGCAAGCTACCTGACGGTGTGTGGCGGGGGTACTTTGAGTACCTCTATCGGTTCTCCCTTCTATTCCAGTCTCGTATTGTTCGTGGAAAGAAAGATTGTCGGTATGCCTCTGTGTGGGCTCTAATTTCTCTGGTTTTATCCTCATGGTCTCTTCGCGAGATGTATGCAGGAGGGAGCAATATACTGCTTGCCTCATCGGTGAAAGTATGTTCTCGAAACTTCAACAAAAGCCCGTACCGAGCTACTGAGCATCTCTCTTGCAGTCTCTCCCACTGGAGTTTATCTATCGTCTCCGTAACGCTTTCGCGATTACTAAATGATCCTGTAACGAAGCGCGCTGCTCTCCGTTGGATCTTATATCTTCTATCAATCCTGTCTGGTACGGATCCCACACTGGTGAGCAGTATTCAAGCAGTGGGCGAACAAGCGTACTGTAACCTACTTCCTTTGTTTTCGGATTGCATGTCCTTAGGATTCTTCCAATAAATTTCAGTCTGGCATCTGCTTTACCGACGATTAATTTTATATGGTCATTCCATTTTAAATCACTCCTAATGCCTGCTCCCCGATAATTTACAGAATTAACTGCTTCCAGTTGCTGACCTGTTACATTGTAGCTAAATGATAAAGGATCTTTCTTTCTATGTATTCGCAGCACACTACACTTGTCTACATTGAGATTCAATTGCCATTCCCTGCACCATACGTCAATTCTTTGGAGATCCTCCTGCATTTCAGTACAATTTTCCATTGTTACAACTTCTCGATATACCACAGCATCATCCGCAAAAAGCCTCAGTGAACTTCCGATATCATCCACAAGGTCATTTATGTATATTGTGAATAGCAACGATCTTACGACACTCCCATGTGGCACACCTGAAATCACTCTTACTTTGGCAGACTTCTCTCCATTGAGAATGACATGCTGCGTTCTGTTATCTAGGAACTCTTCAATCCAATCACACAATTGGTCTGATAGTCCATATGCTCTTACTTTGTTCATTAAACGACTGTGGGGAATTGTATCGAACGCCTTGCGGAAGTCAAGAAACACGGCATCTACCTGGGAACCCGTGTCTATGGCCCTCTGAGTCTCGTGGAGGAATAGCGCTAGCTGGGTTTCACACGATCGTCTTTTTCGAAACCCACGGTGATTCCTACAGAGTAGATTTCTAGTCTCCAGAAATGTCATTGTACTCGAACATAATACGTGTTCCAAAATTCTACAACTGATCGTCGTTAGAGATATAGGTCTATAGTTCTGCACATCTGTTCGACGTCCCTTCTTGAAAACGGGGATAACCTGTGCCCTTTTCCAATCTTTTGGAACGCTACGCTCTTCTAGAGACCTCTACGGTACACCGTTGCAAGGAGGGGGGCAAGTTCCTACGCGTACTCTGTGTAAAATCGAACTTGTATCCCATCAGGTACAGCGGCCTTTCCTCTTTTGAGCGATTTTAATTGTTTGTCTATCCCTCTGTCATCTATTTAGATATCTACGTGTCAAAATGTGTGCCGCACTGGAACTCGAATCTGGGATCAGTTGCTTACTAGGCAGTTGCGTTAGCCACTGCGCCATCCGCACACAGCATTTGTCGCAAATGCGCGGCCCACTTCGGCACGCCTCCCGGCCAACTTATAATCCCACAGGGCGCCACATATCCACAGTCCCCGCCCATGTCCTCCATGCTAGCTGCTTTAAGATTCCTGCTGGAGGTCGAAAGTATCTGTGCATCCGCACTGAAGCTGGTAGATTCATCGTGCACTGAGGCGAATCAATTACTTGAATGCTTAGTGTCTGTTCTTTTGGATATATCGTTTTCTTGGGGTCTGCGCTATGAGCTTTTACCAACTGAAATCGGGTTTCATCTGACCAGGCCACGGTTTACGAGTCATCTGGAATCCAAACGATGTGGTCACGAGCCCAGGAGAGGCGATGCAGGCGATGTCGTGCTGTTAGCGAAGGCACTCGCGTCGTTCGTCTTCTGCCATAGCCCATTAACGCCAAATTTCTCCTCACCAACCTAACTGATTCATTCGTGGCACGTCCCATACTGATTTTTGCGGTTATTTCACGCAATGTTGCAAACGCCGCTGCTCTCGGTCGCTAAGTGAAAGACGTCGACCACTGCATTGTCTGTAAGTGAGAGGTAATCCCCGAGGTGCAATATTCCCGGCACACTCTTGAAACTGAGGATCGCGGAATACTGAATTCCCTAATCATTTCCGATATGGAATGTCCCATGCGTCTGCCTCCAACTACCACTCCGCGTTAAAAGCCTGTTAATTCACATCGCACGTCAGTAATCACTTCGGAAACCTTTTCACACGGATCACATGAGTACAAATGATAGCTCCGCCATCGCACTGTCCTTTTATACCTTGGGTACGCGATACTACCGTCATCTGTATACAGGGTCGTCCATTGATAGTGACCGGGCCAATGTCTCACGGCATAAGCATCAAACGAAAAAACTACAAAGAACGAAACTCGTTTAGCTTGAAGGGTGAAACCAGATGGCGCTACGGTGGGCCAGCTAGATGGCGCTGCCATAGGTCAAACGGATATCAACTGCGTTTTTTTAAGTAGGAACCCCCATTTTTTATTACATATTCGTGTAGTACGTAGAGAAATATGAATGTTTTAGTTGGACCACTTTTTTCGCTTTGTGATAGATGGCGCTGTAAGAGTCACAAATGTATAAGTACGTGGTATCACGTAACATTCCGCAAGTGCAGACGGTATTTGCTTCGGTATTTGCTATCGCGGCTAATCCGCACATCAGTAGCAGACAAATTGCGCCAGAATCGGAAATCTCAAAAACGTCGGTGTTGAGAATGCTACATCGACATCGATTGCACTGGGCACAAGAGAAATTACGGGACGATGACAGATTTTTTTGCACGCGTTCTATTTAGCGACGAAGCGTCATTCAACAACAGCGGTAACGTAAACCAGCATAATATGCACTATTGGGCAACGGAAAATCCACGATGGCTGCGAAAAGTGGAACATCAGTGACCTTGGTGGGTTAATTTATGGTGCGGCATTATGGGAGGAAGGATAACTGGTCCCCATTTTATAGATGGCAGTGTAAATGGTGTAATGTTGCTGATTTCCTACGTAATGTTCTACCGACGTTACTACAAGATGTTTCACTGCATGACAGAATGGCGATGTACTTCGAAGATGATGGATGTCCGGCACATAGCTCGCGTGCGGTTGAAGCGGTATTGAATAGCATATTTCATGACAGGTGGATTGGTCGTCGAAGCACCATACCATGGTCCGCACGTTCACCGGGTCTGACGTCCCCGGATTTCTTTCTGTGGGGAAAGGTGAAGGATATTTGCTATTGTGATCCACCGACAACGTCTGACAACATGCGTCAGCGCATTGTCAATGCATGTGCGAACATTACGAAAGGCGAACTACTCGCTGTTGAGAATAATGTCGTTACACATATTGCCAAATGCATTGATGTTGACGGACATAATTTTGAGCATTTATTGCATTAATGTGGTATTTACAGGTAATCAGGCTGTAACAGCATGCGTTGTCAGAAATGATAAGTTCACAAAGGTACATGTATCACACTGGAACAACCGAAATAAAATGTTCAAACGTACCTACGTTCTGTATTTTAATTTAAAAAACCTACCTGTTACCAACTGTTCGTCTAAAATTGTGAGCCATATGTTTGTGACTATTACAGCGCCATCTATCACAGAGCGAAAAAAGTGGTCCAACTAAAACATTCATATTTCTTTACGTACTACACGAATATGTAATAAAAAATGGGGCTCTGAGCACTATGGGACTTAACATCTATGGTCATCAGTCCCCTAGAACTTAGAACTACTTAAACCTAACTAACCTAAGGACAGCACACAACACCCAGCCATCACGAGGCAGAGAAAATCCCTGACCCCGCCGGGAATCGAACCCGGGAACCCGGGCGTGGGAAGCAAGAACGCTACCGCACGACCACGAGATGTGGGCTAAAAAATGGGGGTTCCTATTAAAAAAAACGCAGTTGACATCCGTTTGATCTATGGCAGCGCCATCTAGCGGGTCAACCA
Organism: Schistocerca nitens; assembly: GCF_023898315.1. Lineage (NCBI taxonomy): Eukaryota > Metazoa > Arthropoda > Insecta > Orthoptera > Acrididae > Schistocerca > Schistocerca nitens. Next base: position 657,735,824 of record NC_064614.1, on the reverse strand, counting down.
CAGCGCCATCTGGTTTCCCCCTTCAAGGTAGACAAGCTTCGTTCTTTGTAGTTTTTTCGTTTGACGCTTATTTTGTGAGATATTTGGCCCGGTCACGATCAATGGACCACCCTTTGTATGTGCATATCACTGTCCTACGCCTTTTGTCACGTCAGTGTACTGTAGCCTTAAGGGGCGCTGCAGTCTCGGCTGTGCAGACTGTTTACTCGCTACGGGCGCAGCGACCCGCCAGGAGAGGTGAGGTGAGGTGACGGGCGCCGTGATTTGCTCGCGCCGTGTAGCCGGCTGGGGCTGGGATGGCGCAAGCGCGCGCGTTAATGCATATTCTATGCGTGGTGCGGGCCGGGGGTTTGTCAGATTTACGGCCGGGCCGCGGAGCAGCTAATTAATCCGCTTGAGCCGGCCTCGAAGGGAGGCCGTCCTTGAAATTTTAAGCCGCGGCCGACGCGCCGCGCCTGCTCTGGCCTGTTGCGCCGACTTTAAACATTAAAGTGGCTCCCGCCGAGGCGTAAAGACCATTCCCGGCCGCCGATCGCCCCGGCCCCGGCGCAGCCTCTCCTGTCGATGAATGAATAAAAAAGAGAGACAAAGAAAGGAGAGTGCTCAGGGAGCGTCTAAAAGCTTGCCCCGTTTATTAGATTTTGTGATTCATCTCGCCCATGAATAATGGAGCACGCCGCGAGTCAGCACATTACCATACGTTTGTCACCGCGTTTCTCAAAGGCGGAAGAGGAATCCTGCGAGCTGTTGCGGCTCTGCTATTGTTGTCTCTTCGATACGGAGGCTGGTAATTCATTTTATCACAGTAAAGACCAATTACTAACGCCAAGTCCCACAGGACCGAAACAAACAGGAGAAGTCTCAGTGTCTGTCAAGGCAAAGAACCAAAATAAACTTAATTTTCATGGTGATAGCCGGCCGCGGTGGCCGTGCGGTTCTAGGCACTTCAGTCCGGAACCGCGTGACTGCTACTGTCGCAGGTTCGAATCCTGCTTCGGGCATGGATGTGTGTGATGTCCTTAGGTTAGTTAGGTTTAAGTAGTTCTAAGTTCTAGGGGACTGATGACCTCAGAAGTTAAGTCCCATAGTGCTCAGAGCCATTTTTTTTCATGGTGATAATGAAGGAAAAGTATTCCTCCTGAGGTCCTTTCTCCGTTAGCGTCCGACAGTGACTTGACAGAAAGTTATGAACGGAACACTAAGTGAAATGAAAGAGAAATGCAGTAGGGGTCGGTTACGGTCTTCTTGAAGGAGAAATCACGCCATTTCTACACACTGTAACCAGGATAATCTAAATCAGTATAACCAGATGTCAAACAAAACAAGGTCCAGATGAATCGTTTCGGCCGCATCAGGCCACCTTCAAATCTAAAACAAGCGGAATAGATTAGATGGCAGTCGCAGTGACATTTTTGGTGGCAAAACCGAAACAGATGAATGAATGGAAAAGTAAATAATGAAACTTTCTGCCGTATTCTACGTTCGCAGAACACAATTTATTCTCTGACTGACAGTGACGCAGACTGGTCGAACAAACAGGTGCTCTCTGAGGTCGATGGTGGCGGAGTTCACGAAGGAGAAAAGGTTAGAGATTAGCGGAAGTCGTCGTAAGCATACGCAAAACCGTGCAGGGAGTGACCCGAATCGAAAACTTAAAGCAAACAACTTTGATCCGCTATTAATGGTGCGTGCAGAATATTTCAGAGAATCAAAAAACTTTATTCAGGAGCGACTTATTTTCAGTTATCTGTGTGATTACTAGTTTAGTTTTTTTAATGTATTATGCGTTTGAGTGATTACTAGGCACAGTCTAACGATCTAATAACTTTTCGGTGTAGAGTTTTGCCGTCTTTGGTATGGATAGGGAATGTGATTGCTGTGTTCAGATGCGAGCTGAATTGGTGACCCTTCGCTCACAGCTCCATGTGGTGTTGGCTTCGGTCACACAGCTTGAGGCTGTTGCCATTAGGCATCGTTGCGAGGAACCGGATAGGGGGATCCGAAGGACATCTGGCGTGTCCCACGAGTCCCATGACCGCTCACCCATGGTCGAGTGGGTGGTTGTTCAAAGGTGGTGACAAAGACACTCAGCCATATGCAGCCGCCCTGTTCCAGATAAAGCCTCTCGGGCCACAAGCTCTGGGCATTCACCGAGGGTGGATTATGGGTAGTTTAAGAGTTCCAACGTTAGGCGCGTAATGGGGGCCCTTAGGGATATCGCTGTCAAGGAATTCAGTGTTCGCTCTGTGTGCATTCTGGAAGTAGTCATTCCAAATATGGAGAGGCTTCCTCTGGGTGCCATGAAGATTACAGCGTGCATCCAACTCTCAGGTGGTGGCTTATGTCGGTTCTAACGATGTGTGTCGCTTTAAATTGCAAAAGATTTACCCCTGATTTTGGCCAGCTAGTCGAAGTGCTAAAACGACCAGTCTTTCTTGAGAGGTGAAGGTGCAGCTCACTACCTGTAGAATGGTCGACAGAACCGACTGTGATGCTGTGGTACAGAGCCGAGTGGCTGGTGTGAACCAGAGGCTGAGATGGTTCTGCGACCGTGTAGCCTGCACATTCCTCGCCTTGCCCCATAGGGCCAAGGGTCAGAGGGCCACCATACACAGGAAGAGGCTACAGGGGAAGTGGGGACTGTGTGTAGTTTTTTTTTTTTTAATTTTGAGGGTCTCGGGAAGCTACAGAAAGTGTGCCAGTCTAAAAGAATGCTGGGGAAATACAGGAAGGTAGACCGAGCAATAATTGGTATTGTAGTTATAAACTGTCGCAGCTGTTTCGGAAAAGAACCAGGGCTACAAGCGCTAATAGAAAGCACTGAAGCTCTAATCCTTATATGTTCGGAAAGCTGGGTAAAACCGGAAACGAGTTAGGCAGAAATATTTGCAAAGGACCTAACCATATTCAGAAAGGATAGATTAAATATAATTGGTGATGGAGCATTTATTGCTGTCAGAAGTAGTTTACCCCGTAGCGAAATTGAAGTAGATAGTTTATGTCAGGTAGTATGGGTAGACACTATAAAACCGCAATAAATTAATAATTGGTTCCTTTTATCGACCCCCGACTCAAATGAAACAGTTGCTGAACAGTCCAAACAAGATCTGAATCATGTTTCAAATAGTTACCCCGTTCATATATTTACAATTCGTGGTGAGTTCAATTTACCTGCGATGATACATATTTAGAGTCGGAGGCAGTGGCGGATACATATGAGGGTTGCGTGGAGCACGCGCTCCCCCCCCCCCCCCCCCCCCCCCCCCACACACACACACAACCATTGCGGGGCCACCCGCATTGTCAATCGTTCCGTCCCCGCCAGTCAGCCCGCATGCTATTCGTTCGTTTCTTTCGCCAGTCAACTCGACTGAATCGAGTAGTTATACTTTCCTATGTACCATTATCTTTTAAAATTCAACATACTTTTGCCCTCACAACTACTGAACCATGACGGTAATGACCTGGCGCATAAATTGAATGAGTGCTGAACTGAACTACCGTTCTTTGAAGAAGAATCACTCTTTGTGATTAAAAAGAGGCTAATAGGAGAGAATCTTCAATACAATCAAACGAGCATAAACGCCCTTAATGATCGTGATTCTATTATGCAAGCGTTGTCTGTTTGTCCTAGATCTGACTATCCTACTTTGCACACGTTGTACAAAGTATTTGCTTGTCTACCTGCATATATTGCTACAGCAGAAAGAAGTTCCTCAACACTGAGGCGTACAAAGACATGGCTGAGGTCGACAATGGAGGAGGATCGACTTAATGGCTTAGCTCTGTTGAACACTCACCCTGACATTGATTGTCCTATTGACGATGTGATTAACCAATTTGCCAGGAAGAACAGGCGTATAGAATTCATCATTTAAGGAAGAGAACCACAACTGTAACTTTTTTATATCATAAGATGGTTTGTATATGTGTATAATCAGTTTAAACAAAACTTTCTTAAACTTTGTATGTGACTTGATTATTTTTTATTACGGTAAAAGTAAAGGTAGCTCAAGATATCTTTAGCGTCCCGTCCTTGAGGTTTTTCTGTATCCGCCACTGGTCGGAGGTAGGCAGAAAATGTCGTATATTTTACCGAATGCGCCCTCAGAAAATTTTTCCAACAATTAGTTCCGGAGCCCACCCGAAGTGTAAATGGCTGCGAAAACATACTTGACTTCTTAGCAACAAATAATCTTGAGCAAATGCGGAGCATCATGATGGATGCAAGGATTAGTGACCGTAAGATCTTGGTAGCGGGACTGAATGCCGTAACATCCAAATCCACCAAATATAAACGAAAAAATACTTCTATTTAAAAAGAAGTAGATAAAAATTCGCTTGACGCCTTCCAAAATGACAGTCTTCACTCCTTCCAGCCTGCCTGTGTAAACGTAGACGAGATGTAGTTTAGATTAAAAGGAATAGTGTCTGTGGCATCTGCGAAATTTATACCAAATAATAAGTTTGTTTTCGTGGCTATCCTCCGGTTAATAAGAGATTGTACTGATCCCCCATGGTACACAAAACAGGTCCGAAGACAGTTGCAGAAGCGACGAAAAAAGAATGCCAAATTTAAAAGAACACAAAATCTCCATGATTGGCGACGTTTTACAAAACTTCAGTGCGAGATGCTTTTAATAGTTTCCCCAACGAAATTCTGCCTAGAAATCTGGCAGAAATCCTAAAGAGATTCTGATCGTATGCAAAGTACACCAGCGGCAAGACGCAACGAGTCCCTTCACTGTGCGACAAACAATGGCGATGTTAGTGATGACAGTGGTACTAAAGCAAAGTTGCTAACACAATTTCGAAATTTCCTCCACGAAAGAACACGAAATAAATATTCCAGGATTCGCATCAAGAACATCTGAAAACACGAGTAACTTAAAAGCAGATATTCTGGGTGTAATGAAGCAGTTTAAATCACTCAATAAATGCAAGGTCTCCGGTCCAGATCGTAAACCAGTTAGATTCCCTTTAGAGTATGCTGATACAATAGTTCCGCTCTTAGCATTCATATACACCTGCTCGCTCGTCGAAAGATCCCTATCTAAAGACAGGAAAGTTGCACAAGTCACGCCAATACGCAGGAAAGAAAATACTAGTAATTCGCTGAATTACAGACCCATATCGCTAAGTGGATTTACAGTAGGAGTTCGAACATAAACTGTGCTCGAACGTTACGAAATACCACGAAGAAAATGTTTGATTGACAAATAACCAACACGGATTTAGAAACATCGTTCTTGTGAAACACAAGTAGTTCTTTATTAGCACGAAGTAATGAGTGCTGTATCAACAGGGGGTATCAAATTGGCTCTAATTTTTTGGTTTCCAGAGAGCTTTTAATAACTTTGCTCACGAGCGGCTTCTAATCAAATTGCGTGCCTATGGAGGAGTGTCGTCTTAGTTATGCGCTGGATTCGTGATTTTCTGTCAGAAACGACACAGTTCGTAGTAACTGACGGAAATTCGTCGAACAAAACAGAAGTAATATCTGGCGTTCCTCAAGGAAGTGTTATGGGGCATCTGCTCTTCCTGATCTACGTAAAAGATTAAGAAGACCATACGAGCAGCCCTCCTATATTGTTTGCAGATGATGCAGCCATTTCCCATCTAGTAAAGTCATCAGAAGAACGAAACCAATTGTAAAATGATTCAGACAAGATATCGATTTGGAACGAAAAGTGACAACTGATTCTAAATATTAATGAAAAGTATGAAGTCAGCATATGGGTACTAAAAGGAATTCGCAAAATTTCGGTTACACGATAAATCACATAAATCTGAAGGCTGTGAATTGAACTAAATACACAGGGGTTACAATTACGAGTAACTTAAACTCGGACGGTTGTGTGGAAAGCAAACCAAAGACTGCGATTTACTGGCAGAACACTTAGAAAATGCAACAGGTCTATTAAAGAGACTGCTTGTCCGTCCTCTTATGGAGTATTGCTGTGTGGTGTGGGATCGACATTAATTAGGACAGCTGGAGGACATCGAAAAAGTCCAAAGAGGAGCAGCTTATTTTGTGTTATCGCGAAGTGGGGGAGAGAGTGCGATTTGGGAATTGGGGTGGCAATCATTAAAACAAAGACTTTTTCGTTGCGGCAGGATCTTCTCACGAAATGTCAATCACCAACTTTCTCCTCAGACTATGAAAATATTTTGTTGGAACCCACGTAGATACAGAGAAATGATCATGGTACTAAAAGAAGAGAAATCAAGGCCCGCACGGAAAGATTGAAGTATTCGTTTTTTCCGGGTGCTGTTGGGGATTGGAATGGTAGAGAAATAGCTCGAAGGTGTTTCGATGGGCCCTCTGCCAGGCACATAATTGTGAATTACAGAGTAATCATGTAGATTTCGATACAGAGTAGCGACGACTAAGGGGCAAGTGCAGGGCGGCGATGTTTACCGGTGCTCTCGAGCCACTGGATCGACGGCGCCTTCCGCGGGAGGCGTCCTGCGACACTGTTTCTAAGCCAGTGTATTTCTGACTTACTCTAGATCGATAATCAGGCTGGGCAGGGGATCCTGATCACTCTGTCGGATACTTAAAGAAAATGTGCAAGGCTGTACATTGTCTGTCCAAACTTCCGACACTGATTTTATTCCTTGTTTATAAATGTCAGCGCAATAACTACAGTGGCAGCTTGAATTAAAGAAAGTGTGAACAACAGTTGTGCCTTCGATCACTCAGTTGTGAACAGGCAGTCTTAAGTAGTGGACGTACGGTTGTATTGTCTAAACGTTTTTATGCCTCGGACATCTCTAAATAAAATGTTCAGGATATTTTTCATTTAGTTTTGAGGAAAAGTCTGTCCAAAGTATATACGCAAATATGTTCATATCCTTTCGCATTTAGCGATTCCTTAAGCACAATCACGGGAGCACACCCTAATCACGAAAATCAGCATACCGTAACACCACCTCCACTTTTCGAGGAGCGTTTGAAAAATCCGTGCAAAAATAAAAACTACTTATGTGTTTGGGGTGAACATTTTTTATTTTTCGACACAGTCTGCTTTTAGACTTATACATTTCGTCCAACGCTGTTCTAATTTGTTGATGCCTTCCGAATAATAGGATTTGTCCAAGTCTGCAAAATAGCTGTTAGTTGCTGCAATTACCTCCTCTTTGTCCCACCAGCCATTTCTTCAAATTGGGGAACAAATAGTAGTGCGAGGGAGTCAAGTCTGGATAATAGGGGGGATGTGAAACGAGTTGGAATCATATTTCCATTAATTTTGCGACCACGACTGCTGAGATGTGTGCTGGTGCATTGTCGTGATTGAAAAGGACTTTTTTTTGCAGTCCAATCGCCGGCGTTTTTCTTGCAGCTCTGTTTTCCAACGGTCTAATAACGATGAATAATATTCAACTGTAATAGTTTTACCCTTTTCCAGACAGTCGATGAGGATTATCCATTGCGAATCTCAAAAGACAGTCGCCATAACCCTTCCGGCCGAAGGAATAGTCTTCGCCTTTTTTGATGCAGATTCTCCCTTAGTAACACATTGTTTGGATTGTTGTTTGGTCTCAGGAGTATAGTAATGTATCCATGTTTCATCCACAATGACCACACGACGCTTAAAGTCCTGAAAAGCTGCAAACCATCCTTGCAACACTTCACACAGTTCTGTTTTTGGTCAAGCGTGAGCAATCGCGGAAACCATCTTGCGGATAGCTTTCTCATGTCCAAATGTTTATGCAAAATATTATGTACCCGTTCATTCGAGATGCCCACAGCACTAGCAATCTCACGCACCTTAACTCTTCTGTCATTCATCACCATTTCATGGATTTTATCAATGATTTCTGGAGTCGTAACCTCCACAGGGCGCCCAGAAGGTTCAGCATCACTTGTGCCAATATGCCCACTCCGAAAATTTTGAAACCACTTATAAACTGTTTTAATCGAAGGTGCAGAGTCACCATAATGTTTATCAAGCTTCTCTTTAGTCTCCTGACGCGTTTTTCCTTTCATAAAGTAATGTTTAATCACCACACGAAATTCTTCTTCGTCCATTTTTTGACAATCACTCGACTTCCCTGATTCACACGAATGCCAAACACAAAGAAACTGACCAGTATGGCTGAAACTTAGTGTGTGTTCTATCCAATGATCCTACTAACTAAACATGACCTCAACACGCGCCGGTGGTGACATCTCTCGGACTTTGCGCGGATTTTTCAAACTTCCCTCGTACTTCACTGTTGGCACTACACGTAATGGCAGAAAATGTTTCCCAGGCATTCTCCAAAACCGAAACCTTTCAATAGGATTGCCATAGCGTATTACGTGATTCGTCACTCCAAATCACACTTCACACCAGCTAAAACGTTGCTTAGCACTGGCTACAGAACTGTATGGCTTTTGAGAAGCTGCTCGGCCTTTTTACTCCATTCTTTTGACCCCATACGAGCAATCATTGTGCCAGTTGGACTGCTAGTAGCATTCTGGAACTCACGAGCGTTTCCTTCTGCTAATTCCGTGCGATTTTTCACGACCACACACCGCAGTGCTCGACGGCCCTTGTTCGTCAGTCCATGCTCTCTGGCTGGCCTTCCCTTAGCTTGATTGTACCTTCGCGTTTCTATTCACAACCATATGAGCAACAGTCGACTTGGGCAGCTTTAGCCGGCCGGAGTGCCGTGCGGTTCTAGGCGCTACATTTTGGAGCCGAACGATCGCTACGGTCGCAGGTTCGAATCCTGCCTCGGGCATGGATGTGTGTGATGTCCTTAGGTTAGTTAGGTTTAATTAGTTCTAAGTTCTAGGCGACTGATGACCTCAGAAGTTAAGTCGCATAGTGCTCAGAGCCATTTGAACCATTTTTGGGCAGCTTTAGAAGAGTTGAAATGTCCCTGATGGATCTGATACTCAGGTGACATCCAATTATTAGTCTACGTTCGATGTCACTGAACTCTCTTGACCGACCCGGTCTGCTGTTACCGCTTCTCTACTGACTACACGGTACTCCCCGCCTTCTTTTATACTGGTGGGTCCGCTTCTGATCTAGCGCTCAATTCCGCATTCCGTAGCGGTGTCCGGATGCTTTTGATCAGAAAGTGTGTATTTCCATGAGCAGAAAAAATGGTTCAAATGGCTCTGAGCACTATGGGACTCAACTGCTGAGGTCATTAGTCCCCTAGAACTTAGAACTAGTTAAACCTAACTAACCTAAGGACATCACAATCATCCATGCCCGAGGCAGGATTCGAACCTGCGACCGTAGCTGTCTTGCGGTTCCAGACTGCAGCGCCTTTAACCGCACGGCCACTTCGGCCGGCTCCATGAGCAGATGGAATCATTTTGGGATTATGGTGTAAACGCCTCTGATCGCAATGAAAATGCAAACACGACTTATACGTTGCGGCTATTACGTACTGCTTATTCGTTAGCAACGAATGAAGTATGTCTCGTTCATGATGTCTGCGTAGGTGCAGCTGTTCTTCACAATAAACATGGCCAAGCAGCGTACGGATTACAGGAAGTCCACTTGTTCCAGAGGGGAATCATGCTGAAAATACGCTGTCGTGCGATTTTCTAAAGGGTGGTCAGCTGAATTAGTTTCAGATCAAACAAAAGCATTTCTAGTCTGCTCCTGTCCAGTATTCCTATTGCAGTTACTTAACTCTGCTTTTATTGCTTTGACCATTATTTGGCTATGGCAGTAGAGATGTGCGAAAATCTCATCTTCTCTTGCACAAAAGGCAGCGTTGTTTTTTCCGGAGCTCGCAGCAGTGCGAGAAAACTGTCCCTTGTCAGCAAAACAAGACGTGCTGCGTAGCCGAACCGTTGTGTCGGCGAAATTTCCTTTACACAATGGAAAGTGCTATCCTCCCTAGGGAGCTTATCGCTACGTTACATATTTTGATTGCCCTTAAGCCCTTTTTAATAAAGGATTTCAACGCGTCGTAACATTCAATTTAGCTAAAACATTCTGATAACTGGAAATTTTTATCTTCCTAACGAAGAATGTAATGATAATTCGGAAGTCCATTCCTAAACACTGACGGAAAGGCAGTTTTTGTTCTAGTGAGCAAAGAAAAAAAAACATTTGAACAGCAGAAATAGCGCCTTGAAGTCTCTTATAAATCATAAGAAATAGCAGTGCCTATGTTATAAAGAAGTGCGATGCAATGTTCCTTCGGACGTGCAAGCATGTCCAAAAGAACGTTACATCGTACTTCTTAATAACATAGGCACTGCTATTTCGTATTTATTCGCCAACACCAGGATTCGACTCTCAATAGATATGTCATTCCTGGGCGGCAATATATGAAACGTACGAGTGTAAGTTGTGACACATGGACGATGTTTTGAAGTTCCGGTCTGGCCGTGATTCGTGCACGGATAGCCGAAGTAATTAAGACAACCGCGTGAAGCGTGAAATCTGAATTCGAGTCCCGGTCCGACACAAATTTTCATTGTCATCATTCCAATATGCAGTCGATCGTAGTTTATATTCCCAATTGCGAATACATTCTTTGTGTCTTATAAATCATCTCTTGATTTTTATCACTCGAAAAATAACTTGCGTCACTAGTGCTGTCGACAGTTTTGCATAGGTATACTGCTAACCAGTACTAGTGACAAGAGCAGGAAGAATAATGGAATATTATTCGCTACGTGTGTGCAGCACAGTAGTGTGAGTATATGAATACATTTATAGCTGATCTGAGGGCATACAGTGTGCGAAATGTAGTACACAGAGCTGCCAGCTCCCGCAGTAATAATGGCTCTAACCTGTCTGGCCATCGACTCGAACTGAACTTGGATGACTGGCACGGGTACGTCACTTCGTGCTGCACCAACTCAGTGATAGTGAATAGCGAGTAGTAGCATGCCAAACCTCTCGGCAACCCAAGACGATAATTTTTTGTGGCTGAGAGTTCTGGAGAACATTACGGCCTGGGCCTTAATGGAAAGGTACGTCAGGACAGCATGGGCCACATGTGGTCTCTTCTTATATTGCTTTACGACAACCTCACGGAGACCGTACAACTAGGGCACAACTACTGGCCTTGGCAGATAAACAATGTAGCACCTGCTTCGGAAACTACCAGCCATGCGAACCAGAGGTGATTGTGTTGTGTAACCAATAGTGACCCAAGCTGTGGCGTCAGGAAATCACGATGACGACCAGAGTTGTAAAACTACTGTAGGCTATAGCAGATTATCGTAAGTATATGCAGACTATAGGAGTTTTCCTAGCTCCTTTGGTCAGTTAAGATTGCAACTGCGTTATCTGTACACTAGAGATGTTGCATAACTATCGCGCATTGCCTCATTGCGATCGCTTTGTTTGCGCATGCGACCTCTGCCTTACTAGACATCCCAAGAAAGAACTGTCTAGAAACTGAGCGAGGATATATAAAGAGCTACGTAATCTGCGGAACATTTTTGTTCTATATAATTATCCTACTATCTATTACTTAAAAATAAACAGTATTTATATCAAAATTAAAATTGTTAATCTTTAAATCTGGTTTTATTCGAAAATTATTGATTTGTTACGTGAAACAGAAGGATGTTATAAAAGTAAAAACATACAGACTTATCATGTAGTGCTAGAAAACGCAATTCGTCAAAAAAAAGGTAAAGTAAAAAGAATGCGTATAATCACGTCAAACATCGCTTGAATACTTCGTCAACCATATATAAAGCATGTTTGTATTATTGCTAAACAACTTATCAATAATAACAGGAACCTTTTGCATTTGATCATGATGAAGAACGTTCTACTGAGTACGAAATAACGACAGTAATTTTTTTTTGTGTTGTGCATGCAAAGTGTACTTTCATCAAAAGTAATTGCTTTAGTTACATAAATGCGCAGAAGGAGCTAATTTTTACTAGGAGCGCCAATAAGTAATGCAGCACAATTTTTTTCTCGGTCAATTTAGGTTGACAAAACGCGGAATTTGCTGTGGGACACAGAAGAATATTCAGCTTCAGCACCTGTAGTTCCATAAGTTCCGAAAGGTGGCGGTGCTCCAAGTAGCCTTCAAAATGGCGTCTGTAAGAGAGGTGCGATCCAAGCAGGGAGCCGTCAATGAGTTTCTTTGGGCGGAAAACCAGAGCATCGCAGATGTTCATAGGCGCTTGCAAAACGAATACCTAGATGTGGCAGTGAACAAAAGCACGGTGAGTCGTGGGGAGAGGGGTCTACCATCACCACAACAAGGTCGCACAACCCTGTCCGATCACCCGCGTGGCAGCCAACCGCACGCAATTGTGACTCCTGCACTGTTGGAGTCTAGAGACACTCTCATTCGAAGTGATGGGCCGATCACAGTGAAAAAAATCGCTGCCCAACTGGACGTCTCTGTTGATAGTGCTGACACAATCTTTCACCAGTTGGGGTGTATTGTGTATTGAACCGGGGATCTAGAAACGACGGAAAGGCTTCGTTCCGCCGTACACCTCAGTGGTTCACAACCCACAACAGGCCACAACAATCCACCCAACCCACCGTCATCCCCACCGAACCCAGGGTTATTGTGCGGTCTCATACCAAACGAGTGTAATCCCAAAGTTTGCGTGGTAGAGAGTCATTATGGTGTACGCGTACGTGGAGACAGTGCTTGCGCAGCAATCGCCGACATAGTGTAACTGAGGCGGAATAAGGGGAACCAGCCCGCATTCACCGAGGCAGATGGAAAACCGTCTTAAAAACCACCCACAGACTGGCCGGCACACCGGACCTCGACACTAATCCGCTGGGCGAATTCGTGCCGGGTACCGGCACTGATTCCCGCCCGGAAAGCAGTGCATTAGACAGCACGGCTAGCCGCGCGGGCTACCAGTTGGGTATTCAAAGATGTGTGCCCGATGGAGACTGCCACGCCAGAAGAACAAAGTGAGTGACCGTTACAAAACATTTTCGTGCAAACATCGGTCCAGGTTCCAAAATGACCTCGCCTCTTACTAAGTTTTCTCTTCGTCCACGGATGACAGCATTTACGAAAAGACAATGTAACATCAGTATGACCTTATTGTATAATTGTTTTTGTAATGCCATTTAGCTTGAAAATGAGTTATAACCATCGAAACATGTCGCTAAATAAATAAGTAATTCAATAGTTGACAAAGTTTGTGACTGGTAGCGGTAATTTAAAAAAAAAAGCCTTTACGTATTTGTAGAGAATTTCCCTCTTGTGTAATGCAGGGCAGACAATGATCTGTGGCAAATCTGAATGATCTGTGGCCTATCTGACCAGAGATTGCGATGCTGGTATATTCACCAGTGTTTCGGAGAACGCATTTCGCAAGCTATTGTTGAGCATGGAGCTCCGCATCACAGACCTCTGCGTGTACCTGTGTTGACCCTACGACATCGTCAGTTATGATATTAGTGGGCACGGCATCAATGAGTTTTCACCATGGATCAATAGTAACGTGTCGCGTGTCGAATGAACCGCATTTCTTGTTACACCAGGTAGATGGTTGGGCCCTTACATGCCATTATCCAGGCGAATGGCTGCGCATGCATCGCGCCACAGATGCAGGTAGAATTATGCTATGGGGTGCACTGAGTTGGACTTCCATGCGATCTGTGGTGGCAATCGACGGCATCCTGACAGCAGTGAATTACTCATACGTGAACATTATTGTGAACCACTAGCATCGTTTCATGCTTGAAGCCTCCCCCTAAGGTGATATATTTTAGCAGGATAAACGTCCGTGTTAAAAGATCAGAGTCATGCTACAGTGGTTTTGGGGGCATTATGGTGAACTCACATCGAGGTCTTGGCCAGCAAATGTGTCTCATATTGTACCCAATGAAACACAAGTCGGGCGCAGGCAGTGTGCTCGTAAACCAACATCCAGTAATTTTCGGTAACTGCTTGGCCTGTGCGTAGACATCTGTGCCACGTGCTTCTTATTTCAATATCTCCCTCTAATACGACCTGGTGGAGATCCCAAACACTCGAGCACTACACAAGAATGGGTAGCACTAGCATTATATTCGCCGTCTCCTTTATGGATGAGCTAGACGTTCCCAAAATTCTCCCAATAAAGTGAAATCGACCATACACCTTTTCAACCACCAACCTGACGTGCTCATTCCATTTCATAGTGCTTTGCAACATTATGCCTATATATTTAAGAGAATGTTTCAAGCTGCACGCTACTAATGCCGTATTCGAACGTAACAGGACTGTTTTACCTACTTATCCGCATTAACCTACATTTTCCTACCTTTAGAGCAAGCTGCCATTTATCACATCAATTAGAAATTTTGTGTAAGTCATCTTGTAGATTCCTACAGTCACTCAACATCCATACCTCCCCGTTCATCATAGCGTCATCAGCAAACAGCCGTAAATTGCTACTCACCCCACTGCCACTCCCACCGACTTCACGAGGTTGTATTGACATGCTTATTATTTGCTTAGCCAAGCATGCCAGTTTCACGTCTTTTACATGCCGCGTTCATGGTGTCGCAGTTTTAATGGGCACCAGTCTAGTATCAGGTCTACGATGTCGTGTTCTTCAGAGTTATACATTTTTTGTGTGGATCTTCAGGCCATGTAGCGTCACTGACATAAGAAAAAATCATAATAACAAAATAATACTCCTTTCTATTCACCTGAAAACAGTTCGTTCTACTGAAAAAAAATCGGTAGGGTTGCTGCGTCAATTATGTATAAAAACTCAAGCTTTCAACAGTTATCACTACCGACTATTGTGGCTGCTGTTACAGTGGTGGCCTGTTGTAGCCAATGAATACCTTCCGATTTGTCGGTGTACGTCACCTGGTGCCATACTGACGTAGATGGCGTCAACGGCTCCGCTGGTGGCAAATACCACTCACACAGGAGCGCAAACAATTTGGCGAATTCCTCTGTTTCTTAATTCATTTTCCTTAAAATGCTCCACTGTTGGAGACAATGAAGAACCCATAACTTCTGATTTACATCCCAGTGTGCAGAGTTTCCACCATACAATCCAGAAGAGAGCCATTTTAAATTAATTGAAATAAAAAAGCTACACCTGTTCCTCACGAGGACAACTTGGGTTGCGAAGTACGAGTACGTTTTCTCGAATATTGCCTTTGGGGCATGCAATATAAGTTTGGCGTTCTGTATGAAATGGAAACGCGAAAATGCTGAACAATCAGGTGATATTCTACTGATTGCGCGCATTCCTTTCTGTGGAACTGCATCCACCAAAACAGGCAGTGTCCTGTGAATACGAGAAATAACATCTACTTTATGACCACCTAGGAATGTGACATTACGAGAAGCAGGCTCGCGGCGCTGTACAGAATGGTGTATGATTGACCACCGAAACCAGCCGGCCGAGACTGACTACGCGAGCAGGGCAAGTAATTCAAAGAAATTCGAAGGAAAGAAGAAAGATTAGGGTTTAACGTCCCGCCGAAATTGAGATCATCAGACACGGAGCATAAACTGGGATTGTTTCAAGGATGGGAAAGGAACTCGGCCGTGCCCTTGCAACGGAGCCATTCCGGCATTTACCTGGAGAAATTTCGGGGAAACCACGGAAAACTTAAATATGGACGTGGATTTGAACCGTCGTCTTCCCGAATGCGAATCCATTTTTTTGCCAAGAATTCAGGTAGCACTGATGGCTGGGTTACTGGACGACGGATTTTCCTGGGGGCCACAGCGCGCACACTGGCTGAGAAACGAAAGGCGAAACAGTGACAGCTAATATGGACAAAACGAAAGGCAGTATAAACTTTCAACGAAATTACATTGCGGAACTTATATACGTGATATAGGGAAACCAAGTACAACAGAAAAATCATGGCGATCAGACAAGTTCATCGCAGTTTCAAGCAAATGTATATACTGTCTTAATTACAATAGATTAATAATTTAATACCTAATAAATCAATTGAGTAATCTGGGTATAATCTTTTTTTGAGTCATCAGTCATCTGACTGGTTTGATGCGGCCCGCCACGACTTCTTGTCCTCTGTCAACCTCTTCATCTTAGAGTACCACTTGTTGCAAACTACGTCCTCAATTGAAACTTCCTGGCGGATTAAAACTGTGTGCCGGAACGAGACTCGAACTCGGGACCTTTGCCTTTCGCGGGCAAGTGCTCTACCAACTGACCTACCCAAGCACGACTCACGCCCCGTCCTCACAGCTTTAGTTTTGCCAGTACCTCGTCTCGGTCCGGCACACAGTTTTAATCTGCTAGGAAGTTTCATATCAGCGTACACTCCGCTGCAGAGAGAAAATCTCATTCTGGCTACGTACTCAATTATTTGCTGGGTGTATTCCAATCTGTCTTCCTCTACAGTTTATGACATCTATAGCTCCGTCTACTACCCGCCGACATTGAGGTCATCAGAAACGGAGCATAAACTGGGATTGTTTCAAGGATGGGAAAGGAACTCGGCCGTGCCCTTGCAACGGAGCCGTCCCGGCATTTACCTGGAGAAATTTCAGGGAAACCACGGAAAACCTAAATATGGACGTGGATTTGAACCGTCGTCTTCCAGAATGCGAATCCGTTTTGTTGCCAAGAATTCATGTAGCACTGATGGCTGCACTTTGTCTTAACATATGCCGTCCACTGTGGCCGAGCGGTTCTAAGCGCTACAGTCCTGCCTCGGGCATGGATGTGTGTAATGTCCTTAGGTTAGTTAGGTTTAAGTAGTTCTAAGTTCTAGGGGACTGATGACCTCAGAAGGTAAGTCTTGTTCCTTCTCCTTGTCATTGTTTACCACATATGCCATTCCTCTCCGATTTTGCGCAGAACCTCCTCGTTCCTTAGCTTATCAGTCCACCTAATTTCAGCATTCGTCTGTAACACAGCGTCTCAAATGCTTCGATTCTCTTCTATTCAGGTTTTCCAAGAGTGCATATTTCACTACCATTCAACGCTGTGCTCCAAACGTACATTCTCAAAAATTTCTTCCTGGAATTAATACCTATTTTTGACAATATTAGACTTCTCTTGGCCAGGAAAGGCCTTTTTGCCATTGTTAGCCTGCTTCTTTTGATGTCCTCCTTGCTCCGTCCGTCATTGACTATTTTGCTGCATGGGTACTAGAATTCCTTAACTTCATCTATTTCGTGAACATCAATCTTGACGTTAGGTTTCTCGTTTTCTCATTTCTACTACTTCTCATTGTATCATTGATATCCTTTCACCTTGAATTTTAATCCCACTCCTTAACCTTTCTTTTATTGCTTCTTCGATGCACAGATAGGGTCGAAAGACTACATCCATGTCTTACATCCTTTTTTAGCCGAGCACTTCGTTCTTGGTCGTCCACTCTTATTATTTCCTCTTGGCTCTTGTACTTATTATACATTACCCGTCTCTGCCTAAAGCATACCCCTATTTTCGTCAGAATTTCAAACATTTTGTACCAGTTTACGTTGTCGAACGCATTTTACAGGCCGACAGATCCTGTGAACGTGTCTTGATTTTTCTTTAGCTTTGCTTCCATTATCAACCGCAACGTCAGAATTGCCATCACGGTGCCTTTACCTTTCCTAAAGCCAAACTGATCGCCATCTAACACATCCTCAATTTTCTTTTCAAATCTTCTGTATATTATTCTTGTCAGCAACTTGGATGCCTCTGCTGTTAAGCTGAGTGCGTGACAATTGTCGCACTTGTCAGCTCTTGCGTTCTTCGGAACTGTGTGGATAATATTTTTCCGAAAGTCAGGTGGTATCTCGTCAGACTCATACATTCTACACACCAACGTGAATTGTTGTTTTGTTGCCTCTTCCCCCAACGATTTTAGAAATTCTGCTGGAATGTTATCTACCCCTTCTGCCTTATTTGATCGTAAGTGCTCCAAAGATCTTTTAATTCTGATTCTAATACTGGATCCCCTATTTCTTCTAAATCGAATCTTGTTTCTTCTTCTATCACGTCAGACAAATCTTCCCCATCATAGAGGGCTTCAATGTACGCTTCCCACTTATCCGCTCTTTCCTCTGTATTTGACAATGGAATTCCCGTTGCCCTTTTAATGTTACCACACCTGCTTTTAACTTCACCGGAGGTTGTTTTGACTTTCCTATATGCTGACTCAGTCTTTCCAACAATTTCTTATTCGAATTCTTCACATTTTTCATTCAGCATTTCTATTTATTTCATTCCTCAGCGTCTTGTGTTTCTGTATCCCTGAATTTTCCTGAACATTTTTATACTTCCTCCTTTCATCGATCAACTGAAGTATTTCTTCTGCTAACTATGGTTTTTCTTCCCAGTTATCTTCTTTGTACCTATGCTTATCTTTCCAACTTCTGTGACTGCCCTTTGTAGAGATGTACAATCCTTTTGAACTGTCCTGCCTACTGAGCTATTTCTTATTGTTGTATTGTAGCCTGAGTGAAATTCAAGCGTATCTCGTCATTCCTTGGTAGTTCAGTATCTCACTTTTTTGCGTATATTCTTTTTGACTAATCTCCTAAACTTCAGCCTCCTCTTCATCACAACTACATTGTGATATGGGTCTATATCTGGTCCTGGGTATGCCTTGCAATCCAGAATCTGATTTCGGAATCTCTGTCTGACCATGATGTAATCTAACTGAAATCTTCCCATATTATCCGGCCTTTTCCAAGTATACCTTCTCCTTTTGAACAGAGTATTCGCTATTACTAGCTGAAATTTATTACAGAACTCAGTTTTTCTCCTCTCTCACACCTTGTCCCAAGCCATGTACCCGTTTCTTCTAGCCTTCCCCTACAACTGCGGTCCAGTTCCCCATGAGTATTATATTTCCACATCCTTTTACGTACTGTACTACCCTTTGAACATCCTCATATACTTTCTCTATCTCTTCATTTACAGCTTGCAACGTTGGCATGTATACTCAAACTGTTTTTGTCGGTGTTGGTTTGCCGTCGATTCTGACAAGAACAAACTTGTCACTGAAGTGTTCACAGTAACATACTCTTTGTCTTACCTTCCTATTCCTAACGATTCCTAATCTCGTTATACCATTTTCTGCTGTTGTTTATATTAGCCTATAATCATCTGACCAGAAATCCTTGTCTTCTTTAATTTAACTTCACTGACCTCTACTACATCTAGATTGAGCCTTTAAATTTTCCTTTTGAGGTTTTCTAGCTTCCCTACCACGGTCAAGCTTCTGAAATTTCACACCCCGACTCTTAGTACGTTATCCTTTGGTTAGTTATTCAATATTTTTGCCATGGTCACCTCCCCCTTGGCAGTGCCCTCTCGGAAATCCGAATGGAGGACTGTTCTGGAATCTTTTGCCAATGGACACCTTTTTACCTCCACAGTCCACCTGCCTCGTGGATACAAGTTGTGTGTTTTTAATGCAATGGCTTCCATTGCCTCCTGTATCCTCATGCTTGCATGCTCAGCCTCAGGAGATGTTTCACACCCCAAGGACAAGAGTGTGCCCTGAACTTCTGTCATCTTCTCCTTCCTTTTTGACAAGGCCGTTGGAAGAATGAGGGTGACTTCTGATGCCGGGAGTATTCGACGGACAATGCTGATTATTACTCAAAATTTAAGCAGTGGTAGGTTTCGAACACGGGATCGAAGTTTTAATTAATAAGCGAAGGAGGTGCCCTAGGCCGCAGGTGCAAAACCAGAGGGAGTATTTGTAGCGTCATATGAATGCGTATGATGTCAAGAAACGTCACAACGCAGATCAGGCATGTGTATTACAGGCGAGTTTACTAAAACTTGACATGGAACTGTGCCAGCAATGTTAATCCTCCAGTCACACGTGATATAACGGCAGCACGTTTTTCAGATCCTTGCCTAATGTCTCCTTTGGATGAGTAACTATTATTATTTCGTAAGTATTTGTAAAGTTCCGTAAGTTTTATCACACTGGAAAACCGAAAGTAGGCATACATTCGTAAACTTCGTTAATAACTTGTTTAATACTGTCAGTATTTTAATGAGATATTCCAAGTTAACGCCAGTGAATTTCTATGCTATCTGGTGTCATATTTTATGTGTAATTAGCTTTAAATCTGAATGGAGGTCATTATCAAAACTGGTACCTCAGACAGGCAATCGTGTGGCATTGTTCTGGATGTCTTGTCCGAAAATTACCTTGAGCACATAGAGACCCAACTCGTGAGGGTAACGTCTTAGATCTCCTGGCGACAAACAGACCTGAACATATCGAATCAGTTACCGTAGAGGAAGGTATCAGTGATCGTAAGACTATGACAGCATTTATGACGCAGGGTCCTACAAGGAATGTTAAGAAATGTAGGAAGATATATTTGCTCAGCAAGGTTGACAGGATACAAATTTCATAATATCTCAGCAGTGAGCATCAAATATTCGGTGATGAGGACGAAGATGTGAAGAACAAATGGAAAAAATTCAAAGCCATCGTTCAATATGCCCTAGACAAGTATGTTCCAAGTAAGGTTTTAAGGGATGGGAAAGATCCACCATGGCTTAATAGCCGTGTTAGAAAAGCTCTACGTAAACAAAGAGCACTTCATCTTAGATTCAAGAGAAGTAAAAACCTAGCTGACAAACAAAAGCTGAACAAAGCGAAAATGAGCTCAAGGAGAGCAATGAGAGAAGATCTCAATGATTTCGAAAGTAAGACGTTGTCAACCGACCTGAGTGAAAATCCTAAGAGATTTTGGTCGTATGTAAAATCAGTAAGTGGGTCAAAATCATCTATTCATCCTCTCAGCGACCAATCCGGCACCGAAACGGAAGATAACAGAGAGAAGGCAGAAATACTGAATTTGGTCTTCCGAAGCTGTTTTACCGCGGAAGATCGTAACACTGTCCCTCCTTTCAATCGTCGTGCGAAAGTCGAAATGGGAGATATTGAGATAGCCGATCGCGGAACTGAAAAGTAGCTACAGTTGCTTAGTAGTGGAAAGGGATCAGGACAAGATGAGACACCTATAAGTTTCTATAAAGATTATGTGAAAGAACTTGCTCCCCTTCTAGCAGTAATTTATCGTAGCAACGAAAGGTACCTAATGACTGGAAAAAAGCGCAGGTCATACCCGTTTTTAAGAAAGGCCGTAAGACAGATCCACACAATTATAGACCTATATCGTTGATGACAATCTGTTGTAGAATTATGGAACAAGTTTTATGCTCAAGAATTATGACGTTCTCGGAAAACTAACAGCTCCTCTATAAAAATCAATAAGGATTCTGCAAACAGATATCCTGCGAAACTCGGCTCGAAGTGTTCCTCCATGAGATCCACAGCGCAGTGGACAGCGGCGCTCATGCGGATGCCGTACTCTTTGATTTCAGTAAGGCATTTGACACCGTCCTCCATTGCCGTTTAATGAAAGAAATACGAGCTTATGGAGTATTGGAGCAGACCTGCGATTGGATTCAAGACTTTCTTGGAGACAGAACTCAACACGTCGCTCGTAACGGAAGAAATAGACAGATGTAAAGGTAATATCCGAAGCACCACAGGGAAGTGTGATAGGACTGTTGCTGTTCACAATACACATAAATGATCTAGTACAAAGCGTTGGATGCTCTTTAAGGCTGTTCGCAGATGATGCAGTTGTTTATACCAAAGTAGCAAGGCCAGAAGATAGTAAGAATTTGCAGAGCGACCTGCAGATAATTGATGAATGGTGCAGACTCTGGCAGTTGCTGAACGTAAATAAATGTATCATATTGCGCATACATAGGAAACGAAATCCATTTCTGTACAGCTATACGATTGATGACAAACAGCTGGACACAGCGTCTGCCGTAAAATATCCAGGCGTAACTATCCAGAACGACCTTAAGTGGAAAGACCATACAAAACAGATAGTGGGAAAAGCAGACACAACACTCAGATTCATCGGAAGAATCTTAAGGAAATGTAGCTCATCCACGACAGAAGTGGCTTATAAGGCACTTGTTCGCCAGATTCTTGAGCATTGTTCATCTATCTGGAATCCCTATCAGTTAGAACTGATAGAGGATATAGAGAAGATCCAACGAAGAGCGGCACGTTTCGTCACCGTATGTCTTAGCTGGCGAGAGAGCGTTACGGAGATGCTAAACAAATTCCACTGGCAGACGTTACAAGAGAGACGTTGTGCATCACGGAGAGATTTACTACTGAAATTTGGGGACAGCACTTTTCAGGAGGAGTCAGACAACATATTACTTCCCCCCCACATACACCCCGCGCAATGGCCACGAGGAGAAAATTCGAGAAATTAGAGCCAATACAGAGGGTTACCGACAATCATTCTTCCCACGCACTATTCGCGATCGGAAAAGGGTTGGAGGGAACAGGTAGTACCGAACGTACCCTCCGCCACACACCATCAGGTGGCTTGTGGAGCAGGATGTAGATGTATTTAAACAGCTAACTGGGATTCAGTTGTGTGTGGTGTCACAGAGAGCACTTAAGTACGAGCAAAAGGACGCGTGAAGTCTTTTGCTGGTCATCATTTCTTTAGTCAGTAAAATCTGCCGGCGAGCTTTCGTCGCTGATGGTGAGCTTGTTTCTGTCCAGAAGGAGTGCAGCTGACGTGTCGCGCACGAGTTAAATCCTATAACAGTTCAGTGGACTCTGAATAATTTTGTTGGCGCGAGTTAACGTCTTTAACTTTTCAGGGGATTTAGAGTATTTGTGTTTATCGGTATTTGATTTTGCGTGACTATGCGAACTTTAGTTTTGTTCATGGGATTTGAGGCAACTGTGAACTGTGATTATTCACTGCAGTTAACGCTTGAATTAGTGTGTAATAGAGTTATTTCATGTTCTATTGTAGTGTTTATTTGGAATAACGAACTTTTAACAACGCGACTGATAGTAGGAAACTGCACGTCAGGCTCTGGGTATTTTCTGTTGATTTTGGTAAACTACTGTACAGTGAAATGAACTTTGCTCACACGAATTTCTGTATTATAAGCTCTGCTCGCACTTCACACTTCGTACTACATACTACATAACTAATTATTGTGTAGTTGCTGTTCTATTTTTTATTTTAATCCTCTTTTGTGAAGCCAACTTTTTCACTTGTTTGAATTTCAGGTAACTAAATATTTCCTTGGTTTAAAATACAACACTCTGGTCTGATCTACTTCATTAATCTTCATTTTCTTATTTATTTATAATTTATGTCTCGCTGATTTGCTCATTTGCCAAAATGAGTTTCAGGATTAGTTCTGCGTTTAATGTAGGCCTATGTACTTTAAAGCGACAGTGCACGACCGACCCCTCAAACATCACGAGTCAGGCTAAATAAATAGGTCGTGTATTGCCTCCACCAATAGTACCATACGCTTTGTCCAGTCACATTAATGTGACCACCTATCAAAAGCTTGAATAACCACATTGCGAACTGCCGCGTGTCGTGCAGGAAAAGAATCAAAGGGGTTCTGGTAGGAAGGTGGAGCCACGTCGTCTCTTGTGCCGTGGCCAGCTGTGCTAGGTTTCTCGGTTGAGTATCCGTGGCGCGTACAGCTCGACCGAAGTGGT
This sequence comes from Schistocerca nitens, assembly GCF_023898315.1. NCBI lineage: Eukaryota > Metazoa > Arthropoda > Insecta > Orthoptera > Acrididae > Schistocerca > Schistocerca nitens. Next base: position 657,712,383 of record NC_064614.1, on the reverse strand, counting down.
CGACTGGATTTAAATACGGGGTGTTTGGTTGCCATGGTAGTGCGGTATCCCATCCTGGTGCTCTTCTAACCACACAGGTACACTGCGGGCTGAGTGACACATTTCGTTGTCCTGCTGGTGCAGCCGGCCGGGGTGGCCGAGCGGTTCTAGGCGCTACAGTCTGGAACCACGCGACAGCTACGGTCACAGGTTCGAATCCTGCCTCGGGCATGGATGTGTGTGATGTCCTTAGGTTAGTTAGGTTTAATTAGTTCTAAGTTCTAGGGGGCTGATGACCTCAGATGTTAAGTCCCATAGTGCTCAGAGCCATTTGAACCAAGGACACGATGACGTACACCGACTAATTAGAAACCGTTCATGGGATACACACATCAAAATGAGTTTTGCATTACACCGGTTCCCAGAACTCCTGAGGGTAGACTTTGACTGTAGATATTGTATCACAGACACAGTCACTTTTAGCTGTTCAGTGATGTCACTAAACCCGCTCAAAGATGTAAGCAACCACGCACGAGCAGCGCCTATGAGACGAAGGGGGTCCGACAGCCGATCAGCTCCAGACATTCCACCAGGAAAGAGATACACGGCTCGTGTTGTCTGTAGTTCAACCATGCCTAGACGGTCAATACCGCGGTTCGATTGCGTCCGCATTGTTACTTCGTGCCAGGAAGGGCTCTCAAAAAGGGAAGTGTCCAGCCGTCTCGGATTGAACCATAGTAACCTTGTTCGGACATGGAGGAGATACAGGGGGACAGGAACTGTCGATGATATGCCTCACTCAGGCCGCCCAAGGGCTACTACTGCAATGGATGACTGCTATGTACGGATTATGGCTCGGAGGAACCCTAGCAGCAACGCCACCATGTTGAATAATGCTTTTCGTGCAGCCACAGGACGTAGTGTTACGACTCAAACTGTGCGCAATTGGCTGCATGATGCGTAATTTCACTCCCGAAGTCCATGGCGAGGTCCATCTTTGCAACCACGACACCATGCAGCGTGGTACAGATGGGCCCGATAACATGCCGAACGGACCGCTCAGGATTGGCATCACGTTCTCTTCACGGATGAGTGTCGCATATGCCTTCAACCAGACATTCGTCGGAGACCTGTTTGGAGGCAACCAGGTCAGGCTGAACCCCTTAGAGGGAGTGCAGCGAGGTGGAGGTTCATTGCTGTTTTGGGGGTGGCATTATGTGGGGCCGACGTACGCCGCTGATGATCATGGAAGGCGCCGTAACGGCTGTACGATACGTGAATGCCATCCTTCGACCGATAGTGCAACCATATCGGCATCATATTGGCGAGGCATTCGTCTTCATCGACGACAATTCACACCCCCATCGTGCACATCTTGTGAATGACTCTCTTCAGGGTAAAGACATTTATCGACTAGAGTGGCCAGCATGTTCTCCACACATGAATACTATCGAACATGTCTGGGATGGATTGTAAAGGGCTGTTTATGGACGACGTGACCCACCAACCACTCTTGAGGGATCTACGCTGAATCGCCGTTTTTTAGGAGTATGACAATCTGGACTAACAGTGCCTTTATGAACTTGTGGATAGTACGCCACGACGAATACAGGCATGCATCAATGCAAGAGGACGTGCTACTGGGTATTAGAGGTACCGGTGTGTACAGCAATCTGGACCACCACCTCTGAAGGTCTCGCTGTATGGTGGTACAACAGACAATGTGTGGTTTTCGTGAGTAATAAAAAGGGTCGAAATGATGTTTATGTTGATCTCTATTCAAATTTTCTGTACAGGTTCCGGAACTCTAGGAACAGAGGTGATGCAAAACTTTTTTGATGTGTGTATTAGGCCATTACAGCTGCAGCCACAGCAGTCAGTTCTCGAAACTTCGAGATTTTTCCCAGAACTGTTACGGAAAGAAGTCCGAGAATATTTTACACGAGAATGTCGTCACGAGAAACTTCTCTTCACTGCAGTTGTTTCGAAGCAAGACTCCTGTATTTGCACTAGTTGAAGATAAACAACTGACCAATGCTTCCCAGGAATAATGCGTAAATGCGCGCAAATAGAAAACATTCAGCTGGCTCAGAAAAGTAGCTGTAAAAGTTATGGAATCTCCCGTTGTTCTGATCTGTTGAGTAGGAAAAGGAAGCAAGATTAGGAGTTTACGTCCCGTCGACGACGAAGTATTTCGAGAGGGAGCAAAAACTGAACTGGACAGGGACGGGTGTGAAATCGGTGGTGTCCTTTTCAGAGGAGCCATCCCGGCATTCAGCTGAGCGATGAAGGGAACCGACGAAAATCTCTATGGCCGGGAGGGACTTGAACCCCATGTCTCTCTGATTCTATTCCGGTGTCTTAATCTTTTATTATAATCTAATGATCAGAAATTGATATTTTTTTAAAAAGTGTGTGACTGATATTATATTTTTGTTGTCAAATAGGTAAGTGTCATTGACCTGAGTAATAAAAAGAGGAAAACACCGAAGAAAATACTGTACACAGATATTTCCGGAAAAATAGTTATGTCACGCTCTGTAGGTTAGTTGACTAACACCGAAAATAATTTTTCTCATTTTTGCTGAGCGAGAGAAGGAAGTGGATAGTTTCGACTCAGGGTAGCTCATATATACTAGCTGTTTTTCGTAGTTTCGTGTGTCGCGATGGGGGTGGTACGTGCAGTAGTTGGGAAAGTTAAATTCAGCCAGTCTCTGGGACTTTGCAGCTAAAGGCAGCAACCTTTCAGCATGTAACGTACTTTTATTTTGATCCCTGTGTCTAACGGAACAAACACAACACACTCCTTCTGAGTTATACCACACGACTGAGCAAGACCTTTAGCACACGCTAGTTGGCAATGAAACTGCCATATCAATCGATCATTGTAGTGCAACAAATTCTTCATTCTTCGGCAGCTAGCCGAAGCACAGCTACAGATGCTAAACATGTAAATGATACGTATGTATGGAGACGTCGGAAAACAAGCGATGAGGGCTATAAAACTCTTCAGACAACTACGCACACTGATCCTTGAGAACATTACGACTACCGACTTACTATCGATATAAACCTGTCCAGGAGATAGCAACGTTACCTGGAGGGGCATGACTGCCAATTAGACACGCACACGGTGCATCCAGTATCAGTGAGTGAGCCGTCCGTGTGTAGAATTGGGAAGAAGCGCGATCTTTCTGATCTGACCGAAGGCAGAGTGTGATGACCCAGAGGCTCGGAACGAAGATTTCGGTAACAGCACGACTTGTAGGCTGTTCGAAGAGAGCTGTGGTGAGTGTCTTCAACATGTGGCGAAACCAAGGTGAGATCATGTCCAGACGTCGTGGAGTTGGGCGACCACCCCTCGTTACAGATGTCGGACGTTGTAGGCAGGGCAAACTGGTAAAATAGGACAGGCGGTGAATTGTGGCGGCACTAATATCATACTTTAATGATGGGTAGAGTAAAAGTGTATCTGAACACACAGTGTAAAAATGGTTAAAATGGCTCTGAGCACTATGGGACTTAACATCTATGGTCATCAGTCTCCTAGAACGTAGAACTACTTAAACCTAACTAACCTAAGGACAGCACACAACACCCAGTCATCACGAGGCAGAGAAAATCCCTGACCCCACCGGGAATCGAACCCGGGAACCCGGGCGTGGGAAGCGAGAACGCTACCGCACGACCACGAGCTGCGGACGAACACACAGTGTACCGAACACTCGTAACGATGAGCCTCCGTAGCCGACGGCCTATGCATGTGCCGTTGTTAACACCACGACATCGGGAACTACGACTGAAGTGGATGCGTGATCATCGGCTTTGGACGTTGGCGCAGTGGCAGAGCCTCGCAAGGTTGGGATGAATCCCAATATCTTCTTCATCATACCTATGGGAGCGCGTGAATCCGTCTTCGTCCAGGGGAACAGGTCCTCGACACCTGTGCTGCACTGCTGAGAAAAGCTGGCGGTGCCCCCATTACACTCTGGAGAACATTCATGTGGGCATCTATGGTACAATGGAACTCTTGTGGGGAACCATGACGACCAAGGAGTATCTTACACTGGCTGCAGACTACGCACACCCCTTCATGACGATCATGTTTCTCAACGACAGTGGCAATGTTCAGCAAGATAATGCGCCATGTCACAAGACCAGGAGTGTGATGACGTGGTTCGAGGAACAAGTGGCGAGTTCCAGTAGATGTGATGGCCCTTTGACTCGTCAGATCTGAACCCGACCGAACACATGTGGGATGTGATTGAACGTAGCGTCAGAGCTTATCGCCCCCCTCCCCGGAATTGTGTGTGCAGATGCGGTACCAACTCCCTCCAGCGGCCTACCAATGTCTGATTGCTTCCATGCGACGACGTGTCGCTGCTTTTACCCGTTCCAAAGGTGGACATACCGGCTGTTAGATGGATGGTCATAATTTTCTGACTCATCAGTGTATATAAATGGGGAAAACACACTAAAAAAAGGCAAGAAAATATTCAGTACAAGTACGACGAAAAGAAAGACTGCCATTATAGTTTTGGCGAGTGCGTGACTTTTGACACACAGAACAGCTCCAGACGAACGATGATGCAATGGACCGAGGCGGCAATTTTGCGAAACATTGTATACTTTTGCTTTTCGAATTTTTGAGTGTTTACTTATCATTTAGGATCACATAACTACTCTTACAGTGAGAGGATTTCCTATTAGATCGTGTAGTGGAGCTCTGAGCAGTGAAATGGTATATGCCTGCGTTACTCGTAACTGCATTTAAAAGCGTTTTACCGTACTGAAAAACCGCGACATGATCTGAGACACTTCGATTCACAAAAAAGGAAAGAAGCAATGAGTTGGCAGAAACAGACATCCTCGAATTATTACCCAGTCCTGTGCGTTGCCACATGCTACTAAATTGTTGTAATGGCCGTTTGTTCTCCACTGCCATCGCTACAATTTGTAGTTTACAGAACGCCTCTGGTGGAGCAATCTATGGCTGAAGCTTAAATCGTCTGGCCTCTTATAACATTGCTTATGCGGGCAACTTCATCTCCATTATAAGGAAATATCTTCCGACGTTATTGTGTAAGTGTGCCGAGAATATCAATTCCCTGTGCCGGAGAAAAGCTGAGCAAATATAAACAGACGCTCCATAACGTAGGGAAGTAATTCGGGCCACTGTTTCCTGTTTCCAGTAGTAGACAGCTACCCAAACAACGAAAGCAATTTTCTAGAAAAGGCGACAGTAAGCGCAATGTGCCAGCTCAAGGCTCATGAGAACCATATGGGCTAGTGAGACAAAAGCTAAGCGAGATGGTATTTTATACGAGAAACAGAGTTTTTTCATTCTCATATGTAGGGCAGAAAAAGTGTGTGTGTGTGTGTGTGTGTGTGTGTGTGTGTGACGGGAAGAGAGAGAGAGAGAGAGAGAGAGAGAGAGAGAGAGAGAAAGAAGCATGCATATACACTTTAGATTTAATAATGTCTGTTATATAGGATGTCTGACAAATGGCTAAATTAATTTATAGAGCAAGCTGGAAACTCTAATTCGTGACGAGACATATTTTACCATGGATGAGTTTTTATTTAGGAACATGTGAGTCACGTAAGACGTAACGCCGCTTTTATTTCGAGAGCGATTACGAATATCGAAACGTGTTGATGTATGCTGAGAAGCAACTATTTTGTGTGAATACTGCTAATTATTCTGGTATCAATCGCGACATTGAAACAAGTACTTTTTTTTAATGGAACCGTGTACCATTCATAACTGCATTCAACAGCTGCTGGAAAGACAATTTCAGTGATATAGAGCTTGAGAAATGTATTAAAATTGGAAAGCAATACGGCCAGAGTCAGCTATTGCGGTGTAAACACCGCCAACAAGAGCTCTCATGCCAGGCTCCATCGTTATACGCTATGGAACAGGCTTATGCTACTAAGCTAAAACCTAATTTTCTCTACGACATGGATACACGTCACCTATGGTTTCTGTGCGTGGAACTGCGGCATATGCTACCTTCTGGTGCATCAGATGGGTCTTAGGAAAGCGGTTTAAGATGTGTGTGCCTTAGCAGGAACGTGGGGAAACAACCACAGTTTCGCCAGGTAGTTTTCTATTTAAACACTCCCCGTTGCTGCTTATTTGTCAAAGTCGAAACACAATCGTCGGTGGTTCGTACTTCAAATGATAAACAGTCCTGTTCACGGAAAAAAAGAAACTACTATATTAACTTTCTTAGACGTGAAAAAGGTAGTACCTAATCTCTCTTTGCCTGGAGACGACGGAATGCTTGTTAAAGATAAAACATTTGCTGCCGGACAAATGTGTCTAATTATTACTCGAAATTGTGATCAGGTGGAATATACTTTAAATAAAATAAATGTTTTATTCAGAATGTCGGCCACAAAATAAATACCTTTATTAAGGAAACTTAGTTTTACACCTTAGTTAGTGTGTGCTCAAATTATTTACCATCGGCTGCGCGACACATTTGCAGTTACCGTTCGAGAGATAGATGAACGGATGAAAGTTCGTTGGATGTTATGCCATTACATGGTGTCGTGAATCCACAACGCATATCGTCTGGCGTGGCTGGGGCGTCATGACAGACTGCACCTTTCAGTGCTTCCCGTAGAAAGACGTCAAGAGGAGTCAAATGAGGGGAACTGGTCGGCCATTGTAATGCAGCATTCCGTTCTGTGCAACGGTCAGGAAAATTTGCATTGCAACACGGAAAGAGTGAGCTGGTATCAGAAACACACTGTTCCTTCGAGTGGTGTCTCTCTAGAACAGGTAAAATGAAGAAAGAGTGCATATTTGTTTGCATTTAACAATCCTGAGATGAAGTAAAGTACCGCAATGGAATTTTCTATTTTGCCACACCATACGTATAACCCCATGGTAGTTGGTGTTGCACCCGATGAAGCCAGGAGTGAATTTTCAGCTGCCCAGTAGCGCATGTTAGATAAATTTACATAACAGTGGTTCGTAAATGTTGCTCCGTCGGCAAAGAGCACGTGTTGGAAAAATGTAGTGCGGTTTCCCAGGCCTTGCAGAGCAGACAGACAAAATTCTCTATGACGTTAGAAACAAGTCCTCCGAGTGCCTGATGTAGTGACAGATGATTGAGGTGGAATATATGTCGGTGTAAGATGCGAATGACACTCATGTTACTGATCCCACATCCCTTGGCAGTACGTCTCGCGTCACCATACGGACTAATAAACGCTTTAGTCAGAACAGCTTCTTCATGTGCTCTGCCAGTTGCAGTTTTCGTCTTCGTCCTTTAAAGGTACCTGTTCCCACAAGTGACTTAATAATCGTGCAAGTGTCTCCCGCGAAGGACGGAGACGATCAAGATAGACATGCCTATACTGCCGGTACCTATTTGACAGCATTTCTTTGACATTCGCCGTATAAGAGTAGCATGTCTAACTTCTCCCCGTTGTTGTACATGTCTGCATGCAAGGAATGTTGAAGAAGAAATGACCTGCAAACAGACCCCACAGTTCCTGCTAATTCTGCACTGCTAACAAGTAAACAGTTGAAAGGTTTTATACAATAACGTAGCATGGCATGAGCTTGTTTACAACACAATAGACGTTTCCAGTCAACATGTCTTTCAATTTTAGAATATTTATCGAATTCTTTTGCGAAGAGTTTCAGTCTCAGAATTAACGAGCTTTATATCCCTATACTTGTCCTTTCAAGCGCTTTCGGCTGTCGTTAAAAATATATCCTTATATTTAAAAAATCACACTTGCTTCAATATACCAGTCGATACAAGAGTTAAGACTCTTTATCACGTAATAAAAGTAGGTGTCTCTTAGAATACTATAATCTGCCGAAAATTTCGTTTCGATACCTAGAACCGTTAATGAAATAAATGGAATGTTACGTCTTACGTGGCCCACCTTGTACAGTATACAGGGTGGTCCATTGGTAGTGATCGGGCCAGATATCTCACGAAATAAGCGTCAAACGAAAAAACTACAAAGTACGAAACTTGTCTAGCTTGAAGAGGGAAACCAGATGGCGCTATGGTTGGTTCGCTAGATGGCGCTGCCATACGTCAAACAGATATCAACTGCGATTATTTAAATAGGAATCCCCATTTTTTATTACATATTCGTGCAGTGCGTAAAGATATATGAATGTTTTAGTTGGACCACTTTTTTCGCTTTGTGGTAGATGGCGCTGTAATAGCCACAAATGTATAAGTACGTGGTATCACGTAACATTCCGCCCGTGCGGACGGTATTTGCCTCGCGATACATTACCCATGTTAAAATGGACCGTTTACCAGTTGCGGAAAAGGTCGATATCGTGTTGATGTACGGCTATTGTGATCAAAATGCCCAACGGGCGTGTGCTATGTATGCTGCTCGGTACCCTGGACGACATCACCCAAGTGTCCGGACCGTTCGCCGGATAGTTACGTTATTTAAGGAAACAGGAAGTGTTCAGACACATGTGAAACTTCAACCACGACCTGCAACAAATGATGATGGCCAAGTAGGTGTTTTAGGTGCTGTCGCGACTAATCCGCACATCAGTAGCAGACAAACTGCGCGAGAATCGGGAATATCAAAAACGTCGCTGTTGAGAACGCTACATCAACATCGATTAACGTAAGCCGGCATAATATGCACTATTGGGCAACGGAAACTCCACGATGGCTGTGACAAGTGGAACATCAGCGACCTTGGCGGGTTAATGTATGGTGCGGCATTTCCACGGATTTCTTTCTGTGGGGAAAGTTGAAGGATATTTGCTATCGTGATCCACCGACAACGCATGACAATATGCGTCAGCGTATTGTCAATGCATGTGCGAACATTACGGAAGGCGAACTAGTCGCTGTTGGGAGGAATGTCGTTACACGTATTACCAAATGCATTGATGTTGACGGACATAATTTTGAGCATTTATTGCATTAATGCGTTGTTTACAGGTAATCAGGCTGTAACAGCATGCGTTGTCAGAAATGATAAGTTCACAAAGGTACATGTATCACATTGGAACAACCGAAATAAAATGTTCAAACGTACCTACGGTAAAAATCGTAGAGGGAGACCAACAGATGAATACACTAAACAGATTCAAAAGGATGTAGGTTGCATCAGGTACTGGGAGATGAAGAAGCTTGCACAGGATAGAGAAGCATGGAAAGCTGCATCAAACCAGTCTCTGGACTGAAGACCACAACAACAACAACAACAACAACATTAAAAAAAAAACGCAGTTGACATCCGTTTGACCTATGGCAGCGCCATTTAGCGGGCCAACCATAGCGCCATCTGGTTTCCCCCTTCAAGCTAGGCAAGTTTTGTTGTTTGTAGTTTTTTCGTTTGACGCTTATTTCGCGAGATATTTGGCCTGGTCACTATCAATGACCACCCTGTATAAGACAGACCGACGCCAATATATTAAAGTGCTGATTTCGCCAATTTAAAGAGAACAATGAGTCGAATTCAATGACGTACCGAAGTAGTTTTAAACGTTTATAGCTCCACACAATGTTTGCATCGACTTCCTTTTGATGGAACTGTGCGCTATTCTTCTGTGTCATTTGAAAGGGCCTACGTAGGTGCCTTCGACAACATAATATGCGTGGAACGTGACCTATCAGTAACACGATAACAGTGTCGCAAAGCACTGCTCCGCAGTCAGGCGAAGAGGCCCCATAAACGCCTAAACAGCTGCAAGCAAACGCGTAATTCAGGCACTGTGCATGTGTTTGTGTTTATAACTGTCAAATTTAATGCTCAAAATGTTCACCTTGGGCTGTGATACCTGCTGTGAAGCGATTGCGGACAAGCAGTTTCGTACGGATTACATCGCAGCACGGGTCAGTGTTACACGGCATTCTTCCGGCGTCGTCAATGTTTCCTTATAGACATCTAATTTTAATTTTCACCACGAATGAAACTCCAGTGGAGTGAAGTCTAAGAGATTACAGGCAATATACGTTTCCCTAACAACCATTCAAACTATCTCCAAATGTTTCTTTAAGAAGGTTTGTAATTTTATGAACCGAAACGGTGATGTGTACATGTTGACACCACATTAAGTGCATTACCTCCAGTAGGATCTCTTCCAATAACTGCAGCAGTATATCCGTTAGAAACTGTAGGTACTTACGGCTATTTAGAGCTCCATAAAAAAACAAGGACAAATTACGCGAGGCATTCAATAAATAATGCAACACATTCTTTTCTGAAAGCAGGTTGTCTTTGAGCGGTGTGGCTCGATTAGCGATATTCCCGCCGCTGGTGTGGGTCATCTTTCCGGTGGTGTGCGTAGAGCGCGCGGTGGCGCCACCTACCGGGCCGATCGGGGAGCGAGGGGTAAGATCTAGCAGGTAGCGAGGATTTTGCTTTGGGGCGCCTAGTAGCAACGTCGTTTGGGAAGTCTGGCGGACAGTACAGGCGCCGTGCGAGGCAGCAGGGAGAGCACATCTAAAGGGGGCTGTTTACCTGGGTGACTGCGCCGTAGCAAATATCGCCGGCGTGGAAGCACTCACGTTACTGGGAAGCCGTTGGTGTATTTCGCTTCCTGCATGTCTCCTGGCACAGGAATATGCGGCGGCTGGCTTCGTCAAAGAAGCGAGAGCGTAAGGGCCTTGCTTGTGCTGTAAATTGTGGCCGGAATCGACTGCTGGGTTCAGTGCTGTTGACTTCATTTTCTTGGCCGGCCGTTGCTACTCCTACTGAGTCTGTCCTCGAATGTGTTAATTCCAACTTGCTTAGTGCGCAAGGTTCTAGTGAGGGCTGCGTGTGATGTGATGATTAACATCTACTAGGACCTGGAGTGCTGATGCATTCGGTTTGCAGATTGCTATTGTCGGTGTTAACGGCCAATGAAAACAGTTTGGCTGATCCTTGTCTAAGTGCCGCATGGTTATTGTATTTATATCACACGACGGAGTTAAGCTGGCTAATTGCTATAGATATACACGGATAAAATTTTACCTGGACATATTTTGCTGTGAACTGCAGTAACATTACTGTTACGTTTCTGTCTGAAGTGATAGTGTGTCTGAAAGACACGTGTCTAATTCTAAATGAGTAGTATCATAAATACTTACAAGTTACTGAGAGGCCAGTTGTTATTGTGTGTTTAAATAGTTTGAAACAAAAATGGTTCAAATGGATCTGAGCACTATGGACTTAACATATGAGGTCATCAGTCTCCTAGAACTTAGAACTACTTAAACCTAACTAACCTAAGGACATCACACACATCCATGCCCGAGGCAGGCGGTCGCGCGGTTCCAGACTGAAGCGCCTAGAACCACTCGGCCACAACGGCCGGCAATTGTTTTAAACTGATTCTATTGATGAAAGTACAAGAATTCCTTCAATGACACTATGTGGATATGGTAGTTAATTCTGATTTCAAAATGGTTCAAATGGCTCTGAGCACTATGGGACTTAACTTCTGAGGTCATCAGTCGCATAGAACTTAGAACTACTTAAACCTGACTAACCTAAGGACTTCACACACATCAATGCCCAAGGCAAGATTCGAACCTGCGACCGTAGTGGTCGCGCGGTTGCAGACTCAAGCGCCTAGAACCGCTCGGCCACACCGGCCGGCACAATTCTGATTTAATCACAAGTTTAAGTGTGGCTATAATTGGTCTTACACACATAAGATAATACTCGTAGATTTGTACTGCCTTGCTGATGTTCATTAATAGGTTGATTAATTCTACAGATGATGTGCTGAAATGAATTTTGCGTTTCTAGTTACTGAAGGCAGATGTCAGTCTGATGCAGCTGATTTGTTGTTACCTGTACTCTGAACTACTTTGTTAATACCAATCACTGCAGTAACGAAAGACTACATTTCCTCGTTAAATTTTAGTAAATTGTTCTTCAAGTTTTTGAGTAAATCGTTTTTAACTCATTTCACTAAATGTGTAATAGGCCGTAAGTTCCGTGGTTTATGAATGTTTAAATTTTGAAGTAACTTGTTCTCACCTAAATGGTAATTTTAAAAATGTGTTGAAGGTTTTATTTGTTGTCTTGTGTAAATGTGCCAAACAAATGTTCAGTGCAACTGTCGATGGTGATTGCCACGTGGTCTAGTCCTACCACCCCACAACATATTGTGGTGAGCTCGTGTCGTTGTGTAAAAGCTGAATTCAATGCTTCGCTGACACATCATCTTTATTCAGGACACCAATGCACTATATTATTCCCCATTCTTTTGGACGCAAAATTTTATTTTTAATATAATCTCTTTTCAGTGCTGCGGCCTATATGCCCCCATGGTACCAAGTTAGTGGTCGACATCCGACCCAACGTCTTGCTGCGTCAATAAGCTCCCCATAATTCACGTACTGCTGCTGGCGGAGTGCATCCTTCATTCGGCCAAACAGATGGAAGTCGAAATGTACGACATCCAGGCTGTAGGGCGGATGATGACGAACAATCCAATGCATTTTTGTGAGCTCCTGTCGAGTGTGCAGACTTATGTGAGGCCTTGCGTTGTTATGGAGAAAGAGAAGTTCATCTGAATTTTTTGTGTCGAGGAACAAGCTGAAGTAGTTTCTTCAATGTCCTGAGAATAGCAAGCACTTCTGAGTACTGCAAATGTGGACGATTGTGCAGGCACTACCATCAGAGACGTCAATTTGAGCAGCGAGGTGTCTGATCGAGATCCGCCGATCACCTGGAATGAGAGTGTCTGCACGTTCCAACATTGCAGGCGTCGGAGCTTTGTGCGGTCGGCCGGCACGCGGGTGAACGGACGGGTTTGCGCCACCTTGTTGGGATGTGGACTGACGCCTCACCCAACGACTCACCGTTCTTTTGTTCACTGCCAGGTCACCGTAGACATTCTGCGTGGGACTATGAATATCTGCGACGTTCTGGTGTTCCACCACAAGAAACTTAATGGGAAGAACCTCCATTTTGAAGGCTACATATAGCACCACTACCTATCGGAACTTATGGACCCTGAAGCGGGAATATTCCTCGATTTCCCACAAAAAACTCCGCATTTCGCCGTCCGAAATTGGCCGAGAAAATGTGTTACTTTACTTATTCAACGCCCCTGGTGTGTGCTGCACCAGTACCTTCCCTAGCAAACTTAACAATCTGTGACACGGCGGGCTGCGTCTGTAAGAGGATTGTCGCTGCCAGGGCTCGAACAGCGAGAGGCACCAGCCGATGCAGTGGCGAGAGGGGCTGCATCACGCTGCCCCTTGACGCTGCCCCCCCCCCCCCCCCCCCCACTGTGTGATACGTTGCGTTACCCGGTAGGAAAAATTTCTCATAAATATTTTCCTTCTGGATCTGGCGATATCTGTTTCCTACTGCTGACCTACGATGAGAGCTACTCCGCACCAGTCCGCAGCTAGTGGTCGTGCGGTAGCGTTCTCGCTTCCCGCGCCCGGATTCCCGGATTCGATTCCCGGGGGGGTCAGGTATTTTCTCTGCCTCGTGATGACTGGGTGTTGTGTGATGTCCTTAGGTTAGTTAGGTTTAAGTAGTTCTAAGTTCTAGGGGACTGATGACCGTAGATGTTAAGTCCCATAGTGCTCAGAGCCATTTGAACCATTTGAACTCCGCACCAGCCATCGACGAGATGTAGGTCACCCAGCTGCGTCTACAACTAGCCACAGCCTCTGCTAGCTGCTGGTCTACGGGCCGCTCTTTGTCGTGATTCTGCTGGCGTCTGAGGGGGCGCCATCCGACGGAAGTTCCCTCCAGGCTGTCATCAGACGCCTCCTAGGCGTCTCTCGTGGGAGTCCTAAGGGTTACTAAGTTTTGCAGCCTGTGTGTGGGCACATACACTAATCCTAGTTACTAACAAGGCGCCTATATGAGTAAGACAGAGAAGTGTAGAGCGAGGAGTGTCTTGCGCAGAAGGTTCCCCAGATCACAGTCTTTTTCTGCGCACAGTACTGGAACGTCAGATACACATTACACCAGGACTACAATAACATACAACCACATACAGGGTGGTCAGAAACAGTCTGAAATACTTGTAAGGATGTTGGAGGATACGTTGTACTTCGAAATAAGTGTTAAGACAAAAATACGATGCGTTGCGCCGTTCCCGAGTTAATTAGCACTGGAGTTAGCCAATCAAGCCGTTGCGCCGTAAATTCAAACTGTCCTCAAGATACAATTAGTGTCAGTTAGTCTCATGAGGTAGATGATAGTGCACGAGATTGCTCAGCCTTTGGATCGCGTTCGACCCTTACCACCCTCCCATGTCCAATTTTGAATCGCTCTCTTGTTCAGTTTTAGCAAACGAAACGAAGAACGTTTTACCGACACCTTCACTGGTGAGCCACCTGAATTCGCTCGTACAACGGCTTACTTGACTAACTTTAACGTCAATTAACTTGGAAAAGGTGCAACGTATCGATGTGTTTCCGTAACAATTGTGTCTCAGCACAATCTCTTCTGCAACAACCTTACAAACTTTTAAGACTGCTTCCGACCACCCTGTATATATTCAATAATTACAAACTAAGAGCAATGGACCCAACTCAGCTAACAGACAACATCTCTATTTGTGGGTGTATCCCTGGTTAGTCTAATAACATTACTTTGAATCTGAAATTTAAAAGATAGTGTCAATAATACCCGTTTTGCATATTTTAGCGTTACAAGCGATTGGTAACAATAATTATTATTGTTTAACTCATAGCCGCGCGACGTAGCCGCGCGGTCTAGGGCTCCTTGCCACGTTTCGCGTGGCTGCCTCCGTCGTAGGTTCGAGTCCTCCCTCGGGCATGGATGTGTGCGTTGTCCTTAGCGTAAGTTAGTATAAGTTAGAGTAAGTAGTGTGTAAGCCTAGGGACTGATGACCTCAGCAGTTTGGTCCCATAGGAACTTACCAAAAATTTCCAAAGAAAGTTTAACTCATTATTATTGCCTATTAGAGAGGGAATATGTTATATTGGCTTGAATGTGCAGTATCGTGGAGATTGTAGACGCATTTTTTACGTCTTTGAGGGCTAAAGATGGCAACATTGCAACCTTACTTTTTTCCCTGACACCTTACACGTCCTTCCTTCTTCCGTTGCAACGGCAGTTGCGTTGCTCCTTAGTCATTCCTGTTTCTTTCACAGTAATAGAGGTCAGTTACGTAACTGGCGAAAGCTGCCACAAAGCTCATTCCATCCATTGGAATCTTCATATTATTGTCTGACGTCTGTTTGTGTATCACATACAACACTAATAATGTTCAGTATAACATTTTATCCGCGTAACTGTCAAAGTTTCTCATACATTTATTTACAAATACACTGTGCATCGCTTAATATACTGATAACTGTCGTACGTTGATATAATGTTATATTTTAGTACATTTTTATTTTATAAACGAATTCTATTAGTAACCCTCAACAGTATGCAAGATATGTGTCCCAATGTTGGGGAAATATTCTGCATAAAGTTTTACAAAATCCGTTTTATAACTACGATAGAAAGTTGGAACTACAGGAACGTATCCAGAATATGACAGAGTACATTGTATTAACATGTGTCACGATCGTCCTCTACGTTCTATGAAATACACGAAAACCGACGTCAGCAGACGTAAATTCAGACGAAGCGAAAGCCCAACATCATAAGTCTAACGTAGACCTACAGAACGGGCTAAAGTAGTTATAATGTCCCAGTACCTGGTGAGGCGGATAAAGGACTTGCGGATGCAACACAAACACTGCACTGTACACACACTTATTACACCATTCTACATTTAGTACGGTATGACTTACACGGGATCGCAGCCGTGGTCTAGGATTACCCCCATGAGTAGGACACATGTATCGACGTACAATACATAGGGAACGATCTCTACCAACTGAAATACTTATTAATAAAACACTGTTACCTTACAATGAAGATATCTGAAAAGGAGATGACGAAATGGAGAGGGATGTATCAGAAACCAATGAGGCAAAAAGAAACATTATAAAACTAAAACAAAAAAGATCCGGCTGGGTGCAATTTTCCATTGCAGATGAAAGCATCGTGGTATTTTGCACTTAACCATAAACTATCAACAAAATAAAAACGCACGCAAATCTTGCAAACATGCAAATGGGTATCAAGTGCATTTCGACAGATACTCATTATCACAGATTTGTACCCGAAAATCCCAAAGAAATATGGGCTGTTCCACGATAAAAGTTAGCAAACATTAGCAGAACGTTATTAACTACGGTAACGCCGGCCGACTTCATAAGCCCAGATGCCAGAAACCATTCAGTTCACTATATTCTAACAGAAGAAAATGAACCTCACAACGCATCATCATGAGTTATCGCAAACAAAAGAAATTCACGCAAAGTTATGCGAACTTTAAAAAAAATCTTTTAAAAATCCGGTCTGAAACCAAGTGCAGTCTTAAAAAAGAAGCTTCCTTCAATAACACGTCAGCTTGCTAAAACAAACAATGCAAAGGGAAAAGCTAACAGTTCCCGGACATCGAAGGGTACTGCATGCAGTTTGGAGCTGGTGCCAAATATATTGTTATAGGGGCCGAAGACCATTTTTCTTTTTTCAGAACTGAGGCTTCTGCCACATACAGCATAGAAGAAACGATAATGCTCAGATTCTTTGTTAATTAACAACCTGTAAGGGATTTATTTAAATTGTGAAAAGGTTGAGTCAGTGTTAGAGTTCATTAATGAAAGTTCGTTAGCAGAGTAGCGATACACGATTCTGCTTTTTGTATGCCTATGCCAATACATACTGAGCAATAAATGAAAGTAAACGGATTGCGTCTTTGACTACTGATAGAAACATATTTAACTACTAATCGAAACGTCCTAAGACTCAGGTTCGAAACCAGCCGTTGCTTAAATTTTGGAGGTAGGTCAGCAGCAATGGGGGCCAAAGACTTCCGGTATAAGGAGTCATCCTTGTTTTGCAAACTGCCTTGTCGAAGAGGGCGGAGGAGCGGACAGAGGTTCCAAGTTCCTTTGGAATGGGAAATTGGCCATAAAGGGCGAAAGAAACGACAATGATCAACGGCGTTACCACAAAGGAGGCAGTGGAAACCACAGCATGAGAGATATCCACAGGACATGTGACCTGCTGTTGGAAAAAATGTCTTCATGATCTTTCCTCTGGAAAAAACTACATGCTAGTCCCTTTTTCGGATCTCCGGGAGGGTACTGCCAAGGGCGTGATAATTATGAAAAAAGGATTGGGTAACCAACAAAGGCATGACGTTCTAAGTTGGGCCGTGGAATGTCGGAGGCCTGAAAGTTGTGGGGAAGGTAGTAAATGTGAAAGGGAAATTCAAAGACAGTGTAAATATAGTGGAGGCAGTGAAGTGAAACGTAAAGTCGATAAGGATTTCTGGTCATATGAGTCTAGGGTAATATCAACAGCAACAACAAATGGTATAATGGCAGTAGGATTCGTTATGAAAAGGAAGGTGGGTCAGAGAGTGATTTGAATTACTGCGAACAATTCAGTGATAAAGTCAGTCATCAGAATCAACAATAGTAGTTCAGGTGTAACCGCTGATGTTACAAGTGGAGAAGAAAAGAGAGAGAGAGAAAGTATATGAGAATACTGAACGGGTAATTTAGTGTGTAAAGGAAAGTGATGGTCTAACAACATGGATGATTGGAACGTGGTTGTAAGGCAAAGAACAGAAGACTGTATTACCGGAATCATAGAGGTGAAAGACTAATTGAGATCTGTATTAAATTTCAGTCGGTGATATCGAATTCAGTGTTCAAAAATCAGAAAAGGAGGTGATATACTTGGGAAGGACCAGCAGACACTGGGACATTTCAGCTGGATTGCATTATGGTCTGCTGGACGTTGTGGCCGAGTGGTTCTAGGTGCTTCAGTCCGGAACCACGCGGCTGCTACAGTCGCAGGTTCGAATCCTGCCTCGGGCATGGATGTGTGTGATGTCCTTAGGTTAGTTAGGTTTAAGTAGTTCTAAGTTTTAGTGGACTGATGACGTAAGACCTTAAGTCCCATAGTACTTTGAACCATTTCAACTACTTTTTTTTTGTATTATGGTCTAGGGGTAGCGTTTTTGATTCATAATCAAAACGTCTTCAGTCCCGGGTTCGATCCCCGCCACTGCCTAAATTTTGATAAATAATCAGCATTGGCGGCCGAAGACTTCCGGCATAAGAAGTCAGCCTCATTCTGCCAACGGCCTTGTCAAAGAGGGCGGAGAAGCGGATAGAGGTTCAGGGCACTCTCTTGTCCTAGGGGTGGGAAATTACCCCTAAAGGCGGAAGAATCAGCAATGATCAACGACATGAGGATGCAGAAGGCAATGGAGACCACTGCATTAAAGAGACGTAACGTGTATCCACAGGACATGTGGCCTGTAATTGAAGAAGTGTCATGATGATCTCTCCATTGGCAAAAGATGCCGGAATAGTCCCCCATTCGGATCTCCGGGAGGGGACTGCCAAGGGGGAGGTTACCATGAGAAAAAGACTGAATAATCAACGAAAGGATAACGTTCTACGAGTCGGGGCGTGGAATGTCAGAAGCTTGAACGTGGTAGGGAAACTAGAAAATCTGAAAAGGGAAATGCAAAGGCTCAATCTAGATATAGTAGGGGTCAGTGAAGTGAAGTGGAAGGAAGACAAGGATTTCTGGTCAGATGATTATCGGGTAATATCAATAGCAGCAGAAAATGGTATAACAGGTGTAGGATTCGTTATGAATAGGAAGGTAGGGCAGAGGGTGTGTTACTGTGAACATTTCAGTGACCGGGTTGTTCCAATCAGAATCGACAGCAGACCAACACCGACAACGATAGTTCAGATATACATGCCGACTTCGCAAGCTTAAGATGAACAGATAGAGAAAGTGTATGAGGATATTGAAAGGGAAATGCAGTATGTAAAGGGGGACGAAAATCTAATAGTCATGGGCGACTGGAATGCAGTTGTAGGGGAAGGAGTAGAAGAAAAGGTTACGGGAGAATATGGGCTTGGGACGAGGAACGAAAGAGGAGAAAGACTAATTTAGTTCTGTAACAAGTTTCAGCTAGTAATAGCCAATACCCTGTTCAAGAATCACAAGAGGAGGAGGTATACTTGGAAAAGGCCGGGAGATACGGGAAGATTTCAATTAGATTACATCATGGTCAGACAGAGATTCCGAAATCAGATACTGGACTGTAAGGCGTACCCAGGAGCAGATATAGACTCAGATCACAATATAGTAGTGATGAAGAGTAGGCTGAAGTTCAAGACATTAGTCAGGAAGAATCAATACGCAAAGAAGTGGGATATGGAAGTACTAAGGAATGACGAGATACGTTTGAAGTTCTCTAACGCTACAGATACAGCAATAAGGAATAGCGCAGTAGGCAGTACAGTTGAAGAGGAATGGACTTCTCTAAAAAGGGCCATCACAGAAGTTGGGAAGGAAAACATAGGTACAAAGAAGGTAGCTGCGAAGAAACCATGGGTAACAGAAGAAATACTTCAGTTGATTGATGAAAGGAGGAAGTACAAACATGTTCCGGGAAAATCAGGAATACAGAAATACAAGTCGCTGAGGAATGAAATAAATAGGAAGTGCAGGGAAGCTGAGACGAAATGACTGCAGGAAAAATGTGAAGACATCGAAAAAGATATGATTGTCGGAAGGACAGACTCAGCATACAGGAAAGTCAAAACAACTTTTGGTGACATTAAAAGCAACGGTGGTAACATTAAGAGTGCAACGGGAATTCCACTGTTAAATGCAGAGGAGAGAGCAGATAGGTGGAAAGAATACATTGAAAGCCTCTATGAGGGTGAAGATTTGTCTGATGTGATAGAAGAAGAAACATGAGTCGATTTAGAAGAGATAGGGGATCCAGTATTAGAATCGGAATCTAAAAGAGTTTTGGAGGACTTACGGTCAAATAAGGCAGAAGGGATAGATAACATTCCATCAGAATTTCTAAAATCATTGGGGGAAGTGGCAACAAAACGACAAGAGCTGACAAGTGCGAGAATTATCGCACAATTAGCTTAACAGCTCATTCATCGAAGCTGCTTACAAGAATAATATACAGAAGAATGGAAAAGAAAATTGAGAATGCGCTAGGTGACGATCAGTTTGGCTTTAGGAAAAGTAAAGGGACGAGAGAGGCAATTCTGACGTTACGGCTAATAATAGAAACAAGGCTAAAGAAAAATCAAGACCCTTTCATAGGATTTGTCGACCTGGAAAAAGCGTTCGACAATATAAAATGGTGCAAGCTGTTCGAGATTCTGAAAAAAGTAGGGGTAAGCTATAGGGAGAGACGGGTCATATACAATATGTACAACAACAAAGAGGGAATAATAAGAGTGGACGATCAAGAACGATGTTCTCGTATTAAGAAGGGTGTAAGACAAGGCCGTAGCCTTTCGCCCCTACTCTTCAATCTGTACATCGAGGAAGCAATGATGGAAATAAAAGAAAGGTTCAGGAGTGGAATTAAAATACAAGGTGAAAGGATATCAATGATAAGATTCACTGATGACATTGCTATCCTGAGTGAAAGTGAAGAAGAATTAAATGATCTGCTGAACGGAATGAACAGTTTAATGAGTACACAGTATGGTTTGAGAGTAAATCGGAAAAAGACGAAGGTAATGAGAAGTAGTAGAAATGAGAACAGCGAGAAACTTAACATCAGGATTGATGGTCACGAAGTGAATGAAGTTAAGGAATTCTGCTACCTAGGCAGTAAAATAACCAATAACGGACAGAGCAAGGAAGACATCAAAAGCAGACTCGCTATGGCAAAAAAGGCATTTCTGGCCAAGAGAAGTCTTCTAATATCAAATACCGGCCTTAATTTGAGGAAGAAATTTCTGAGGATGTACGTCTGGAGTACAGCATTGTATGGTAGTGAAACATGGACTGTGGGAAAACCGGAACAGAAGAGAATCGAAGCATTTGAGATGTGGTGCTATAGACGAATGTTGAAAATTAGGTGGACTGATAAGGTAAGGAATGAGGAGGTTCTACGCAGAATCGGAGAGGAAAGGAATATGTGGAAAACACTGAAGGAGAAGGGACAGGATGATAGGACATCTGCTAAGACATGAGGGAATGACTTCCATGGTACTAGAGGGAGCTGTAGAGGGCAATAACTGTAGAGGAAGACAGAGATTGGAATACGTCAAGCAAATAATTGAGGACGTAGGTTGCAAGTGCTACTCTGAGATGAAGAGGTTAGCACAGGAAAGGAATTCGTGGCGGGCCGCATCAAACCAGTCAGTAGACTGATGACAAAAAGAAAAATTATGTTCAGACAGAGATTCAGAAATTGCATATTGGATTGTAAGGCGTACCCAGGAGCAGATATACACTTTATGATCAAAAGTATCTCGAATCCTATTAATGGACTTTAACAACGAGTGTATCCCCCCCTTCGCCTTTTTGACTACTCAAGTTCTTCTGGGACCCTTTAAATGAAGAGTCTGAATGTCTGTGGGGTAATGGCAGGAAATTCTGCCAGAGAAGGCAGTGTTGTTGATAGCTAGGGCCTGGACCGAAGTCGACGTATCTCGTTCCGAAGGTGTTCTGTTGTGTTCAACTCTGGAGTCTGGGAATGGCAATCTTTTTCAGGAATGTTATTACCCACAAACCATTGTCTCACAGATGCTGGTTTATGACAGGGAGCGAACAGCTCCTCTGCTGAATGCAGTACAAAATGCTGCAAAATGTGTTCTTATCATTCCTCATTTAGCATTTTCTCAAGCACAATAAGTGGAGCACACTATTTATACGAAAAATACCCCCTTACCACAACACAATTGCTTCTGTTCTTCACTGTTGGCGCTACACATAACGGAAGATAAAATTCTCCGGGCATTCACCAAACCCAAACCCTTCCATCGAATTGTCACAGCGTGTTGATCACTTGAGTCGTCTCACAGCCTTGATTTTCACAGACTTCAGAAATGAGTGGCTTGTGGGGAACCACTCGACCACTACACACCATACTTTCAAACTCCCTACGCACGGTCACTGTGCTAGCTGGACTGCTGTCAACACTTTGAAACTCGGGAGTGTTTCCACTCGCCGATTTCATGTTATTTTTTGCACCCAACCTTCACAATGATCTACGGTTCCCATCCATCGGTTCGTGAGAGTCTGGTCTCGGTTTAGCTGTGGTTGTTCCCTTGTGTTTCCACTTCACTATCGCATCAACAACAGACAAGCAGCGTTAGAAGGGTGTGGCTGTCCCTGATGGATTTGTTTCTCAAGTGACATCCAACGACTAGTCCGCGTGCAAAGTCCTGAGTTCTCCTGACTGACTCATTCTGCCGTTACTGTTCCTCTACTGACAACGCAATGCTGCCCGTCTCCTTGTATACTGGCGGGTCCGCTTCTCGTGATACCTAGTGAACAATTTCGCTTTACATAGCGTTGTGTGAATACTATTTATCAGACAGCGCAGACTCGGATCACAATTTAGTAATACTGTGGAGTGAATTGAAGTTAAAGAAAAAAGTGAGGAAGAATCAGTGCGGAAAGAAGTGTGATACTGAATTACTGAAGAATAATTAGGGGCACTTGAAATTGTCTAAAGCAGTAGATACTACCATAATGAATACAACGGTAGGCGGTTCAGTTAAAGAGGAATGGACAGCTTTAAACAGAATATTCACGGAAGTTGGTCAGACAGACACAGATATAAGGAAGGTAACTGCGAAGAAACGTGGGGCACAAGAAGAAAAACGTTTAGTGATCGGCGAAAGAAGCAAATAGAAGATTGTTCAGGAGAAGACAGGAATACAGCAATGTAAGTCACTTAGGAAAGAAATAACAGGGAAGCCAAGCGAAATGGTCGCACGAAGAGTGTGAAGAAATCGAGAAAGAAATAGCCGTCGGCAGGACTTATTCAGCATATAGAGTCAAAACAACTTCGGTGAAATTAAAAGTAAGGGTGCAAATATAAAGAGCTCTTTAAGAACGGGAGAACGTGTCTGATGACGTCACACAAGAAGAAATGGGACTTGATATGGCATCCAGTATTAAAGCCAGAGTTTAACAGAGCTCTGGAAGATTTACAACTGAATAAAGCAGAAGGGATAAATAACATTGCTTCGCAATTCCTGAAATCTTCGGAGTAGTGCCATCAAACGACTATTAACGTTGATCTGTAGAATCTATGAGACTGGAGACTCAGCATGAGACTTTCGGAAAAATATCATCCACACAAACCCAAAGGTAGAAAGGGGTGATAAATCTGAGAACTATCGCACAGTGAGCGTAATAGCTCACTAATCTAAGTTTCTAAAAAAGACAGCAGAAGAACTTAAAAGAAAATTCAGGGTGAAAGAAAATCAATGATAAGTTTTGGTGGTGTCATTGCTACACTCATAGAACGCGAGAAAGCAACACAGGATCTCTAGAATGGAATGAGGAGTCTCACGAGTACAGAATATGGACTGAGAGTAAACTGAAGAAAGACGAAACTAATGACACGTCACAGATATGAGATTAAGGACGCACTTAATATCGAAATTTGTGACCACAAAGTAGATGAAGTTAGAGAATTCTACTTAGAAGCAAAATAAAACATGACAGACGAACGAAGGATGACATCAAAAGTAATTTATCATAGGCAAAGAGGGTATTCCTGGCCAAGAATAATTCACTGACATCAAATAAAGGGCTTAATTTGAGGAAAAAATTTCTGAGAATGAACGTTTGGAACATAGCATTGTATGGTAGTGAAACATGGACTTTGGGTAAAACGGATAAAAAAGAATATCGAAGCGTCTGAGTCGCGGTACTACAGAAGGATGTCGAAAATTAGGTGAACTGATAAGGTAAGGAATGAGTGTACGGAAAACACTGACAAGAAGAAGGAAACAGGATGATACGACATGTGTTACAATATCAGGAAACAGCTTACATGGTTCAAAATGTTCAAATGTGTATGAATTCCTAAGGGACCAAACTGCTAAGGTCATCAGTCCCTAGACTTACACACTACTTAAGCTAACTTATGCTAAGAACAACACACACCCATGCCCGAGGGAGGACTCGAACCTCTGGCAGGAGGGGCTGCGCAGTCTGTGACGCGTCGACTCAAACCGCGCGGCTGCTTACTTGATGCTAGAGGTAACATAGATGACAAAAACTGAGAGGTAGATGGAGATTGGAGTACATCCAACAAATAATATAGGAAGTTGGGTGCAAGTGCTAGTTTGAAATGAAGAAGTTGGCAGAAGTAAGGAAATCGTTGTGAGCCCGCATCGAACCAGTCTTAAGATTGATGACCCAAAAGAAAATGTGACATGCAAGGCGGCCAAGTGGCTTTCGTATAGGGTGACAATTATTGAACTATAGGAAAAAAACCGTAAATTAGTTACAAACTACGGCGTGCACATACTTAATTCAACACATAAACGTCACTACATATATTCAGATTTAGGTTATGACATCTTCGATATGATTATCATCATTGGCAATGATGTGGTGCAGACGAATAGCGAATTTCTGCATGACTCGCGGAAGTGTCGGAACATCGATGCCATCGATGACTTCATGAGTAGCAGATCAGCAATGGTTTTGGGATTATTGCTGAAGTTTAAGACCTGGTCGAATCAATAGGCAAAGAAGTAGAATACGGACGTACTAAGGAATGACGAGATACGCTTGAAGTTCTCTAAGGCTATAGATACAGCAGTAATGAATTGCTCAGTAGGCAGTACAGTTGAAGAGGAATAGACATCGCTAAAAAGGGCCATCACAAAAGTTGGGAAGGAAAAGATAGGCACAAAGAAAGTAATTGCTTGAGTTGATTGATGCAAGGAGGAAAAACATATATGTTCTGGGAAACTCAGGAACACAGAAATGCAAGTCGCTGATGAATGAAATAAATAGGAGTGCAGGGAAGCTAAGACTAAATGGCTGCAGGAAAAATATGAAGGCATCGAAAAAGAAATAATTGTCGGAAGGACAGACTTAGCATACAGGAAAGTCAAACCAACCTTCGGTGACATTAAAAGCAAGGGTGGCAACATTAAGAGTGCAACGGGAATTCCACTGTTAAATGCAGAGGAGAGAGCGGATAAGTGGAAATCCTCTAGAAGGAGGAAGATTTGTCTGATGTGATAAAGAAGAAACAGGAATCGATTTAGAAGAGATAGGGGATCCAGTATTAGAATCAGAATTTAAAAGAGCTTTGGAGGGCTTAAGGTAAAATAAGGCAGAAGGGATAAATAACATTCCATCAGAATTTCTAAAATCATTGGGTGAAGTGGCAACAAAACGACTAGTCACGTTGGTGTGTAGAATGTATGAGTCTGGCGACATACCATCTGACTTTCGGAAAAGCATTATCCACACAATTCCGAAGACGGCAAGAACTGACAAGTGAGAGAATTATCGCACAATTAGCTTAACAGCTCATGCATCCAAGTTGCTTACAAGAATAATATACAGAAGAATGGAAAGGAAAATTGAGAATGCGCTAGATGACGATCAGTTTGGCTTTAGGAAAAGTAAAGGCATGAGAGAGGCAATTATGACGTTGCGATTAATAATGGAAGCAAGACTAAAGAATAATCAAGACACGTCCATAGGATTTGTCGATCTGGAAAAAGCGTTCCACAATGTAAAATAGTGCAAGATGTTCGAAATTCTGAAAAAAGTAGGGGTAATCTGTAGGGAGAGATGGGTGATATGCAATATTTACGAGAGCCAAGAGGGAATAATAAGAGTGAACGACCAAGAACGAAGTGCTCGTTTAAAAAAGGGTGTAAGACAAGGATGTAGCCTTGCACCCCTACTGTTCAATCTGTACATCGAAGAAGCAATGATGGAAATAAAAGAAAGGTTCAGGGGTGGAATTAAAATTCAAGGTGAAAGGATATCAATGATACTATTCGCTGATGACATTGCTTTCCTGAGTGAAAGTAAAGAAGAATTACATGAACTGCTGAACGGAATGAACAGTCTAATGAGTACACAGCATGGCTTGAGAGTAAATCGAAGAAAGACGATGGTAATGAGAAATAGTAGAAATGAGAACAGCGAGAAACTTAACATCAGGATTGATGGTCACGATGTAGATGAAGTTAAAGAATTCTGCTACCTAGGCAGTAAAATAACCAAAGACGGACGCAGCGTGTACTGCTTCAGACGAATGTTGAAAATTAGGTGGACTGATAAGGTAAGGAATGAGGTGGTTCTGCGCAGAATCGGAGAGGAAAGGAATATGTGGAAAACACTGATAAGGAGAAGAGACAGAATGATAGGACATTTGTTAAGACAAAAGGGAATGACTTGCATGGAACTAGAGGGAGCTCTAGAGGGCAAGAACTGTAGAGGGAGACAGAGATTGAAATACATCCGGCAAATAATTGAGGACGTAGGTTGCAAGTGCTACTCTGAGATGGAGAGGTTAGCACAGGAGGGGAATTCGTGGAGGGCTGCATCAAACCAGTCAGACTTTCGGGAAAGCCCCTCAAAAAGGAGGCGCATGTGTTCAGATCCGGAGAATATAGCGGCCAATCGAGGCCTATACTAGTGGCCTCTGTGTAACGCAAGGCCAGAAAGCGGTCCCGAAAGTGCTCCTCCAGAACATCACTCTCCTGCTTCGATGGGGTCGAGCTCCGTCTTGCGTGAACCACATCTTGTTGAAATCAGAGTCACTTTGGGTAATGGGGATGAAATCATCTCCCGAAACCTTCAAATATCGTTCGGTAATCACCGTGCCATCAAGGAATATCGTACCGATTATTCTGTGACTGGACATTGTACACCAGGCAGTCACCGTTGACAGTGAAGAGACTTTTCGATCGCGAATTGGTGGTTCTCAGTCCCCTAAATGCGCCAGTTTTGCTTGTGGATGAATCCATCCAACTGAAAATGGGCTTCGTCGCTAAACCATACCATAATGCGAATACTAATTCCCATCACGCCCAGCACCCAACCGTACAGTTCGAACGTCCTAACGCAAACCGTTCAGATGTTATGATGATTTTATTTCATAGTTCAATACTTATTAACCTGTAAGAAAGGGCTTTACCTAGCCGAGATCCAGACAGAAGCATTTACCCGTTTCTAGAAATCATCAAGCAGTGTATATCTATTAGTGCTAGAGTAGTGAGCATCTCACTACGTATGTATTCAGCAGTTAAGGCGCAAGGGAGCCGCTTGTGTTGGGCGCCTGGGCTGCAGTACTCACCATCGTAGAACTGGGCGCCCTCCTCCTGGAAGTGGTGGTGGCGCATGCTGAGGTCGGAGCCGCCGGGCCGGTGCAGCTGCGGTATCAGGTTGAGCCAGACGGACATCTTGTGGCCGCGGTAGTGGCTCTTCGTGTCAGCCTGCGACGAGCCCGCGCCGGCACCCACGCCTGCAACGCGAGTAATTGTCATCACTTCTCTGTCTGGTCGAGAAGGCAGAGCGATCATCTACCAGCAGTATCCTGGACAGGACCTGCCTACTGGTGTACCGGTTCTTAATAGTACACTGCAGTGTCCTAGATTCATTTTTACGTCTATAAGTGACAGTATGATTTACCTGTAAGTCAAATAACAAGCTTAACTGAAACTTCCTGCCGGCCGCTGTGGCCGAGCGGTTCTAGGCGTTTCAGTCCGGAACCGGCCTGCTGCTACGGTCGCAGATTCGAATCCTGCCTCGGGCATGGGTATGTGTGATGTCCTTAGGTTAGTTAGGTGTAAGTAGTTCTAAGTCTAGGGACTGATGACCTCAGATGTTAAGTCCCATAGTGCTTACAAGGGAACCTCCCCATCGCACCCCTCTCAGATTTAGTTATAAGTTGGCATAGTGGATAGGCCTTGAAAAACAGAACACAGATCAATCGAGAAAACAGGAAGAAGTTGTGTGGAACTATGAAAAAAATAAGCAAAATGTGCAAACTGAGTAGTCCATGCGCAAGATAGGCAACTTCAAGGAGAGTGTGAGCTAAGGAGTGCCGTGGTCCCGTGGTTAGCGTAAGCGGCTGTGGATCGAGAGGTCCTTGGTTCAAGTCCTCCCTCGAGTGAGAAATTTACTTTTTTTATCTTCGCAAAGTTATGATCTGTCCGTTCGTTCATTGACGTCTCTATTCACTGTAATAAATTTAGTGTCTGTGTTTTGCGACCGCACCGCAAAACCGTGCCATTAGTAGACGAAAGGACGTACCTCTCCAATGGGAACTGAAAACATTTGATCGCAAGGTCATAGGTCAACCGATTTCTCCACAGGAAAACACATCTGATATATTCTATACGACACTGGTGACGGCATGTGCGTAACATGACAGGAATATGTTGCTGACCCACCTAACTTGTACACTTGGCGAATGGGTAAAAAGATTCTTCTACCTTGCCCGATTTAGGTTTTCTTGTGGATGTGATAATCACTCCCAAAAAAGGGAAGAAAACATAATGGACGGACAGATAATAATTGTCTGAAAATAAAAAATTAAACTTTTCACTCGAGGGAAGACTTGAACCAAGGACCTCCTGTTCCGCAGCAGCTCACGCTAACCACGGGACCACGGCGCTCCTTAGCTCAGACTGTCCTTGAAGTTGCCTATCTTGCGCATGGACTACTCAGTTTGTATATTTTGCTTATTTTTTTCATAGTTCCACAAAACTTCTTCCTGTTTTCTCGATTGGTCTGTGTTCCATTTTTCTAGGCCTATCCACTGTGCCAACTTATAACTAAATCTTAGGGGGGTGCGATGGGAGGTTCCCTTGTTAGAGCCATTTGAACCATTTGAAACTTCCTGGCAGATTAAAACCGTGTGCTGGACCGAGACTGAAACTCGGGACCTTTGCCTTTCGCGGGCAAGTGCTCTAGGTAGGAGACGAGGTACTGGCAGAAGTAAAGCTGTGAGGAGGGGGCGTGAGTCGTGCTTGGATAGCTCAGTTGGTAGAGCACTTGCCCGCGAAAGGCAAAGGTCCCGAGTTCAAGTCTCGGTCCAGCATACAATTTTAATCTGCTAGGAAGTTTCATATCAGCGCAAACTCCGCTGCAGAGTGAAAATATCATTCTGGAAACAAGCTTAACTGATTTCAGAGATGCCTCACTGGCAAAAATATCCCTGTATTCAAATAGTATTTTTGGTTTTACACATGGATACCACATCACATGTGGCAACTGAATTGAAAGTTTCCGTCAGATGCCGATAGCAGCCGTACGGGATCCGGTGGACGCCCACTGAGCCACGCCACCGACGGCTCTGGAGGACGAGCGCCTCTGCCGCCACAATATAGGACGGCAGCCAGGCAACCCACTCGCTCTTGGAGACTCTTCGTTACGTGACACTATGCAGCCGCCGCCCAGTCGCGGCTCTGTCACCACAGTTCGTGCTCAGCTGAGAGAGCCTCTGCCTTGTTGACAACGAGGGCTGAACTCTATTTCTTGCTGCATTAATTGTATTGAGTCTTCATACACTTGGAGAAATACAGGTTAAGTAAATCTTCTGTTTACTGTGTTAACTTGTTCGCTAATCATTTCTGCTGCTGTCCAGTTTTCCATGACGATGATAACTGCACCACTCTGTAGCCCAACTATCCTTACCATTCTGCTTGAAGTCTTACACAACATTGTTTTTGCTCCAAATATACATAAAATAGTCGTTTAATGTAACTGCGAATGCACTGTAGTGATACAAACAAGAATTTTTAACATTGTGCTGCCCTGTCAGCAACTTTGATGACTGAACGTGTTATAGGTCAGCCTCAGTTGCAAATAGAAACCAAACTTTACCCAGGTTTCAGCCAAAATAATTTGGCCTTCTTCGGTAGTTTAGTGTCACTCGCTTCTGAAGAAGGTCAAATTATTTTGGCTGAAACCTGGGTAAAGTTTAGTTTCTATTTGCAACTG
The DNA here is from genome assembly GCF_023898315.1 of Schistocerca nitens. Classification (NCBI taxonomy): domain Eukaryota; kingdom Metazoa; phylum Arthropoda; class Insecta; order Orthoptera; family Acrididae; genus Schistocerca; species Schistocerca nitens. The sequence goes on along the minus strand of NC_064614.1, from coordinate 657,682,593 downwards.
AGGCTGACGTGTTACATCTTGATACAAAAAAACTTTCTGGGGAGGGCCATCACAGCTCCCAGTGTTTTAAAACACGTACTCTCATTCCTCTGGAAACGTACTCTCATTCCACCTGCGCCTAACCTAAGCGCAACCTTCAAGGTCCACGAAGATAGTTATCCTGGCTGCCCAGTTGTGAATGCATGTAATGGGTTGACTATGAGTCGGAAAGACTTTTGGCTTGGTACATTTATAAACACTCTAATCTTCCGATTCAGGCCACAATCCGAAATAGATAGCACTTAATTTCTGAGTTTTCAAAGATAAATATACCTGAAGGCACTATGGCGTCGCTTGATGTCAGGAACATGTATTCCAACATCCCTACAAAAAGTATTCAGTAAAGCCGGCCGGAGTGGCCGAGCGGTTCTAGGCGCTATCGTGTGGAGCCGCGCGACCGCTACGGTCTCAGGTTCGAATCCTGCCTCGGGCATGGATGTGTGTGATGTCCTTAGGTTAGTTAGGTTTAAGTACTTCTAAGTTTTGGGGGGCTGATGACCTCAGAGCCATTTGTTCAGTAAATTGTATCCGCGGATTTTCGTGCATTTAGTGGACGCCTAGAAGGCGATTTGGAAGATCTTTTACAGCTTCTAGACAACATTTTGAAACTCAGTTATTTTAAGTTTGGAGTTTGTACGTAAATCCAAGAAAAAGGACTTGCAGTGGGGTCCCCTTTGTCTTATTGTCTTGCCAACTTCTAAATGACGCACTTCGAGTCTCAATATGATCACCAATCCCTAGACCACAAGGATAGGATTACATTGTGGTTGCGATATGTAGACGATGTGTTTATGCTATATAGAGGTTTAAACAGCAACTGTAACTAGTTTCTGCATCGTCTGAACTCCCTGCAGCATGAAATTCAATGTTCAATGGAACGTAGTGTCGATAAGTTCTTACCGCATTTGGGCCTACATGTAACTAAGGAACGGGCTACTTTCTATTTTGATGCTTTTCGGAAGACTATACTGCCAGCACGACTATCCATCAATCCTCTAATCATCCCATGAAATACAAAAGGGCGGCTTACCGGGCACTTTACTCCGTTTACAAAGCATACCCCAAAAAAAGGAAGCTTTTCAACGAGAATACCACACTATTCAGTATAAAGCTGCGCAGAATGGCTACGACAGTGATTTTGTGGAGATCAATCAAGACATGAAATATGTTCAGCTGCATAATGGAATGACAACAATGAAAATTTGTGCCGAGTCGGGACGTGTACCGGGATTTCCCGCTTATTGCGAGTGGTCACCTTACCATTAGGCTATCCGAGCAAGAATCAGAGCCGGACCCAAACTTCCATATGTCGTCAACCATTTGCCTGCACTCCTACCTGTAATTCCCGAACAGAGGAGACTTTGTAATTGGAAGTAGATCGCCCGGTGTCAACGGATAAATACCATACTGCAGTGCCTGTGTTATTCAGAAAACGCAGACATGGACGGGCAAGCGTCTTTCAATTAAAATGTCTCCTCTGTACAGGAATATTAAATAATAGATGTACGATTGCAGGTTGTACACACATAGTTGACGACATGTGGAACTTTGGTTCTGAGTCGTGCTCGGATAGCGACACATCGCGATAAGCGGCAAATCCGGATTCGATCCTCGCTCCGGCACAATTTTTTTGGTCGTCATTCCATTATATAGGCGATGATTGTCCATACTAACAACAGCGAATACATTTCATGTATTTCATAACGGCTGTGGTCGTTGCCGTGGCTGTTCCTACGGAGATGGACACGTCTCCGAAGGAACTTGGTATCGCTTTTCTGGTCAACACAGGCACTGCAATATCTCAGGGATCAATTAACCCTCAGCAAGGAAAGGTCTGCCCGCTATCTGCCCATTCGAAAAGCGCTATTGGTTCGTCCATCAACGTTCCTTTCATCTGATCCAAATGGCGTTAGACCAAGTTATCGTAGAGTACCGTAATCTGAGAGTGTATCGAGATATGTTGTCAGAAAGTTAAAACAGAAAAATATCCTTTCAGAGTTCTATGCTTCTAGAAGTATATGTTTCTGACTAGGCGCAATTTTAATACAAGGTTTAAAGAACATGTAAACCCAGCATGCCGTAAATAAGCTGTCTCATTTCATATAAAAGAAATGAGTTATTCTATTCTCAGCATTGAAATGCATGTACATATTAGATCTAAGGACACAAAAAGAAATGTTTCAAACCTTCTGCAGGAAAAAAAAAGCCCCCGTCTCAACTCTGAAAAATCAGATTGAATTGAGACGCTGAATATCCTATCTAATATGCTTGCGATTCTTCTGTCTGATAAAGAGCCAGCTTCATTATACACTACTAATCTATGGTATTGTTTGGTGAAGCAGAACCTGCTTCACTGAGATAAACTGACTCAACAAGAACTATTGACAACCTGACTAATGTTACTGTAGAATAATTTTTTTTATTTCCTTAAGATCACAAAACTTTTTGTCGTCAGACAACCGGTTTCGCTCGGCGATGAACATCTTCAGATCTTTTTTGAAACATGTGCTAATATAATAAAGGCAAGAAATACACAAAAACAGCTTAGAAACATCGAAAACTGTTAAAATATGGTGGAAACTAGCCAAAAGTGCAGACTGAGTACTGCTGTAAAATGTACTGCTGTTCACAGCATTCATATTGAATGAATTAGCGAAAATCACGTAAAATCGAAATCTGGATGGCTGGACAGTGATCTGAACCACTATCATCACGAATGCGAGTCTGATGTGCTGGCCGCTGTGAATACTAGTGCCTTATCACTGCGAATCCTCACTCGGTTTCAGAATCTGAACCAGTTTGGGTATCGGAGGCCTTAAAGTTCAGCCTAAACTGTGTCAACGTACTTCCCGTAAAATATGTGTGTTAGTGGCAAATTAATGTTTCAAGTGCTGTTAACATGTTGTTTTGTTTTATAATGATCAAGGAAAATAATATAAAACATGTTTTTAAAAGCATTTCGGAACATCGATTTGTAGTATGCAGTATACTGTATATGAGAAATGAAAGATATCCCAGCACCAAGCACTGATAGTACCCTGTATGACAAAGGGCCGTATAATACACACGCTAAAAAAGTTTTGCATCGCCTCGGTTCCGAGAGTTCCGAACCTGTACAGAAAACTGGAATAGAGATCAACATAAACAACAATTCCGCCATTTTTATTGCTCATGAAAACCATACATTGCATGTTGTACCGCCATACAGCGAGAAGTTCAGAGGTGGTGGTCCAGATTGCTGTACACACCGGTACCTCTATTACCCAGTAGCACGTCGTCTTGCATTGACGCATGCCTATGTTCGTCGTGACATACTATCCATAAGTACATCAAGCCACTGTTGGTCAAGAATGTCCCATTCCTGAAAAACGGCGATTCGGCATAGATCTCTCTGGGTGGTTGGTGGGTCGCGTCTCCATAAACAGCCCTTTTCAATGTATCCCAGGCATGTTCGATAGGGTTCATGTGTGGAGAACATGGTGGACACTCTAGTCGAGCGATGTCATTCACAATATGAGCACGATGGGGCGCGAATTGTCGTCCATGAAGACGAATGCCTCGCCAATATGCTGCCGATATGGATGTACTATCGGTCGGAGGATGCCATTCACTTATCGTACAGTCGTTATGGCACCTTCCATGACCACCAGCGGCGTACGTCGGTGTACGTCGGCCACCTCAAAATATCAGGGAACCTACAGCTTGCTGCACTCTCTAGACAGTTCTCTAAGGCGTTCAGCCTGGCCGGGTTGCCTCCAAACACATCTCCGATGATTGCCTGGTTGAAAGCATATACGACACTCATTGGTGAAGAGAACGCGATGTCAATCCTGAGCTGTCCATTCGGCATGTTGTTGGGCCCATCTGTACCTGGTGTCGTGGTTGCAAAGATGGACCTCGCCGTGGACGTCGAGAGTGAAGTTGCGCATCATGCAGCCTATTGTGCACAGTTTGAGTCGTAACAGGACGTCCTGTTGCTGCACGAAAAGCATTACTCAACATGGTGGCGTTGCTGTCAAGATTCCTCTGAGCCATAATCCGTAGCTAGCGGTCATCCACTGAAGTAGTACCCTTGGGTGGCCTGAGCGAGGCATATCATCGACAGTTCCTGTCTATGTATCTCCTCCATGTTCGAACAACATCGTTTTGGTTCACTCCGAGATGTTTGGATACTTTCCTTGTTGAGAGACCTTCAAGTAACACTGCAGATGCGATCGAAACGCGGTATTGACCGTCTAGGCATGGTTGAATTACAGACAACACGAGCCGTGTACCTCCTTCCTGGTGGAATGACTGGAACTTATCGGCTGTCGGACCCCCTCCATGTAATAGGTGCAGCTCATGTATGGTTGTTTACATCTTTGGGCGGGTTTAGTGACGTCTCTGAACAGTCAAAGGGACTTCGTCTGTGTTACAATATCCACAGTAAACGTGTATCTTCAGGAGTTCTGGGAACAGATGTGATGCAAATTTTTTTTTAATGTGTGTATTTCGCAGGCTGACAACAACTGTTCAGTCAGTGGTGGCGCACCTATTTGGTAAAAGATCCCCTCACTCGCCTCCGGAGCACTCATCGCCGGCGCGACCGTTGTCTTGTATCTGTCCTAAAGGCAGGCAGCGTGTAGAAAATACTTTTATGACTTATTTTGGCACGATGCGCTCCCCCATACAGAATACAAAAGTTTCGAGATGCAACTGCTGCCTGGCCGTCTATTACACCTGAAAAGAACAAAATGTCGCAGAAGTTAGCTCTTTTTCCACGTGCGACTATTTTGGGCTGAGAAGTGAAGGGAATTATGTTCAAAGTTCCGTTAGATTGATAACTTCAGCAGACAGCAGAATTGCGTTTTAAAAAATGTAGCAGTGAATGTACTCGAACTCGCGACATCTTATCTAGAGTGCAAAACGCTTACCACTACGCTAGTAGCTGACAGTTTGCTATACCAACTCCAGAAGTCAAGGAGAACTTCCGCATTCCACAGTGCTGTGGGATAATGCATATGGCCGGATCGAGACTTCTGAGAGACAGATAGTTACAGCTTTTCTTTTGCAAATGGTTCAAATGGCTCTGAGCACTATGGGACTCAACTGCTGAGGTCATTAGTCCCCTAGAACTTAGAACTAGTTAAACCTAACTAACCTAAGGACATCACAAACATCCATGCCCGAGGCAGGATTCGAACCTGCGACCGTAGCGGTCTTGCGGTTCCAGACTGCAGCGCCTTTAACCGCACGGCCACTTCGGCCGGCTTTTCTTTTGCACTGCACGACGTTTTCAACAAACAGATAGCGCAATAGAGTAGCTCAAGTGAAGAGGAACACTTCCTATTTAAATTTCTGTAGCCTACACTGTTGTCAGTTCTGTGTAGGTGGCAGTTACGCTATTTTATTTCGGTGATTAGAAAATAGAGTCGAATGTATGCACTGGGTGGCCGAGGCAGCTAGTTCATGGCGATTCGGTCAGTCAATTAAACGAATGTACCGAACATGGTGCAAACCACTACAGGGAATCTGTTTGTCAAAATTCTCATCCAGTGTGGCGCAACGTTGTTGTGGTAGAAAAATGAGTCATGGAGCGGAGGATTTGGTGGTCTGTTGGTTTTATGATCGGTTTGTATCCCTATGGTCTGGGTTCCATTCCACCTTCTGCTGATGATTTTTGATAAGGAGAGACAGATTCTATTCTCTTCTGGCTGTGCCAAATGAAGAAGGTATAATGGCATTGTGGTCTGAAATTCACGTTAAACATGATATTTCTTCTCTACCACGTAGATGTTATGTTGAACCACAATAAACTATATCAGCAGTAACCTTTCCTATACTCGTGATTTATTTCTAGTGACAAAAGAAACGCTATGTTGGGTCACAGGACGCTTATTCCATCTTTTAATTGAGCGTCTGTATGTCGATAAAATTGGTTCTGAACTGGGAATGCAACTCAGACCGCCCTTAACACGGAATTTGATCCCTTCGTGACAATACAGCTCGACTACAATTTGTTGTTTGTTCAAAACTGCAGAATTCTCAAGATCTCCACATATTGCACGTGAATGGGTTAGAATCCTGGCCCGGCACTAAAGTTTTCATTATGTATTATCAAGCTCTACCATGAGAACACCTATCTGCTGGTGGATACAAATTTTGATTTTTAATGTATTTTCACTAACGATGTCTGACGTTTTTGACTCCCAGTGAGACACAGAATTATTTGCGAGATCACAGTAAGTTCAAGGATCTTATTCCGAGCTGCTGATGGAGAAAAATTCGGTAGCTGACGTCTCTTTGTGTGCAGTCAACAGCGATATGTGTGGGGTTCGATTCCCAGTCATCACTTAACTCTTCGTCATATTATTTCTAGTTCAAACATGCTCACATGTCGCTGCTGGTGCAACAAACTCATATTTAACGTCCGTTTTCTCTAGAATATAACAGCGATAGGTGCCAGGTTGGAATCCTGGGAAGGGAAAAATCAATATTTCGTCTCGTCATTTCAGTTAAAACATCTAGCTACTGCCAAGAAAATCCGATATGTCACAATTGATTGTGCTTCGATAACAATCCGATTAGGTTCTGTGTTCGAATCCCTATCCAATACAAAGCTTTACCTCACGGCATTTCAAGTAAGTTACTTGTGAAGAAGCAATATTTAACATATCTCTTAGTTCGTTAGCAAAGACAATAGATGCTGGGTAGTAATTCGCGTCCATTAAAAATGTTTACGTTATGTAATTTAAAGTTGATATTTGCTAACTGATACTGTCTAAAACTGAGGTATATCACTCTCTATATGCCTAGTCAGGAATGACTGTTAGTTTCCGTCAGCCGCGATATCTCTGCTTAGTCTGCATGACCTGGGTTTGAATCCATATGCAGAACGAGACGGTTCGTCGTGTCATTTGAAGTTCATACATATTCTCAACTAGCTGCTCGTGAATAACTTGAATTGATAATGTCATTTTGTGTTAAATTATAAGTATGGTATGTTACTTTGAAGAGAAAATCATGAATATGACGAACTTACAACGTCAATTACCTATCTGACGTAATAATGAGAGTGGTAACATTCAGGCATATCATTTATTGTAATAAATGTGAGCTTACAAGCCTTAAGGACAGTCTTATCTGTGATAAGGTGTTCCCTGATATTTGTAGTACCGTGGTATTACTTGACATCTTGAGTTATTGCGATACAGAGCAGTTGTTGGAACCATTTTCAATAGTCAAACGACTGTACTGAGGAGCGATTAGAGGACCTGCTAGATAGATGCGTTACGTGGGTGGCATGTGAATCATATGAAATGCAATTCAGGTCGTTCGGATATTTTTGAGCACGACTGTGGCATTTACGCTCCACGTCATCGCACATTTGTTTACGTTATGCTGCATGGAAAGAATCACACTGCTGTAAGCTTGCGCTCCTGGCAGAGGTGGTCACGAAGCGCGAAAGAGAAGCTACGAATAAGGGCCATTTCGTACTGGAAACTATAGACAATGCTGCGATTTACAATGCAAGGCTTGGCGGGAAATGCATAACTTTGTTCGTTAATACGTGTATTTACTATTTGAATGTTTATAAGCACCTCCATCTAGACTGTCGACATTATCCACACTCACCTCCCGAATGACGCTCAGATCTTAATTACAAATTTTCTGCAATGTTGTCAGTCACTGGACAGCTACACTGATCAATCAGAAATGTGCCCTTGGCAGGCAGGCGCGAAACATTAAAGCTAGCAAATACATAATCTTCAACTAGTATTCAAACAGCATAGAAGTAACTTTGATCGTGACAAAAGGTATTTGCTATCGGCGGGTATTTTCTGAAACTCAACTTAAGTGAAAGTGTTGTTCGGGCTAGGAAAACGTTTATATGTGGTCCCGAGTGTGCGACTTCGTATGGGTATTCGAGTCATGTGGAGATTTTTTGTGAAATTGCTGTGGTTTTCCGGAAGTAAAGATTAGACTCCGTGAAGTTTGATTCAAGTAACGCCGCTAGATTAACTCTCAAGATCAACCTCTTCATCTAAAATTAGCACTTGTAACCTATGTTGTTACTTATTTTCTGGACGTATTCCAACATCTATCTTCTTCTATAGTTTTTACCCTCAACAGCTCCCTCTGGTACCGTGGAAGTAATTCCCCGATATCGTAACAGATGTTATATCATCTTGTCCCCTCATGTCTGCTTTATAGATATATTACTTTCCTAGCCGATTCTGCTGAGAACCTTCTCGATCCTTACCTTATCGGTACACCTAATTTTCAACATTATTCTGTAGCACCATATCTCAAATGTTTCAGTTCTCTTTATTTTCCGTTTCCACACAGCCCATGATTCACTACTGTATGGTATACTGTGCTACAGACGCACGGTTTCAGAAGTTCCTTCCTCAAATTAAGGACCATGTTTGAGACCAGTACTTCTCTTGGCCAGAAACTCCCTTTCTGCCAGTGCTGGTTTACTTTTGATGTCCTCCTTCCTCCGTTCATCATTGGTTATTTTGCTGCCTAGGTAGCAGAATCCCTTAACTTCATCTACTTCGTGACCACCAATCGTGATTTTTTTTCTTTGTGTTCTCATTTCTGCTGCTTCTCATTACTTCCGTCTTTCTTAGATTTACTCTCAGTCCATATTCTGCACACATTAGACTTTTCGTTTCATTCAGCGGGCCATGTAATTCTTCACTTCCATTCAGGATAGCAATGCCATCAGCGAATCATATCACTGGCATCCTTTCATCTTGAATATTAATCCCGCTCCTGAACCTTTCTTTTATTTCCATCGCTGCTTCTTCGATGTACAGATTGAACAGTAGTGGTGAAAGACTTCATCCCTGTCTTACACCGTTTTTAATCCGAGCACTTCTTTCTTGGTAGTCCGCTCTTATTATTCCCTCTTAGCTCTTGTACATATTGTATATTAGCTGTATTTCCCCAAGCTTATCCCTATTTTTCTCAGAATTTCGAACAACTTCCACCATTTCACACTGTCTAACGCTTTTTTTGTATATGCTGAGTTAGTTTTTCCGACAGTCGTTTTTTAAAATTTCCTTGCACTTTTCACGTCGCCATTTCGCATTAGTTTCCCTGCACTTCCTATTTGTTTAATTCCTAAATGGCTTGTATTTCTGTATTCCTGAACTTTCCTGAACATTTTTGTACTTTCTTCTTTCTATAATCAGCTGAAGTATTTCTTCTGTAACTCATGGTTTCTTCGCAGTTACTTTCTTTGTAGCTATCGTTTCCTTTCCAACTTTTTGCAATATCTATAGCCTCAGAGAACTTCAAGTGTATCTCTTCATTCCTTTTACTTCCGTATGCCGCTTCTTTGAGTATTGATTCTTCCTGACTAGTCTCTTAAACTTCAGCCTATTCTTCATCACTGCTGAACTGTGCTCTGAGTCTATATCTGGTCCTGGATAAGTCTCTGCGTGCCCGTGATGAAATCTAACTGAAATCTTCTCGTATCTCCAGGCGTTTCAAAGCATACCTCCTCCTCCTGTGATTTTTGATCAGAGTATTCGCTGTTAATAGCTGAAATTTATTGCAGAACTCAGTCTTTCTTCTCTCTCTTTCCTAGTACCAAGGCCAAATTCTCCCGTAAACCTTTCTTCTGCTGCTTCCCCCACAACCACATTCCAATTCAATATGATAATTAGATTGGCATCTCCCTTTACTTACTGAATTACTCTTTCATTTTTCTCATATGATTCCTCTATCTCTTCGTGTTCGGCTAGCGCCGACGGCCTGTGAACCTGAACAATTGTTATTGGTATTGATTTGCTGTCGATTTTGATGAGAACAAACATATAACTGAACTGTCCAAAGTAATTCAATCTCTGCCCTGCATTCCTATTCATAACGAATTCTACTCCCTTTATATTACACACATCAAAAAAAAGTTTTGCTTCACAACGGTTCCCCGAACTCCTGAAGATAGACGTTGACTGTGGATATTGTATCACAGACACAGACCCTTTGACTGTTCAGAGATGTTACTAAATCCGCCCAAAGATGTAAACAACCATGCAAGAGGAGCGCCTATTAGACGAAGGGGATCCGACAGCCGATCAGTTCCAGTCATTCCACCAGGAAGGAGGCACACGGCTCGTGTTGTCTGTAGTTCAACCATACCTAGACGGTCAATACCGCGGCTCGATCGCGTCGCATTGTTACTTGTCCGCATTGTGCCAGGATGAACTCTCAGCAATGGAAGTTTCCAGGCGTCTCGGAGTGAACCAAAGCGATGTTCTTCGGACATGGAGGGTATACAGAGAGACAGGAACTGTCGATGACATCCCTCGCTCAGGCCACCCAAGGGCTACTACTGCAGTGGATGACCGCTACCTACCGATTATGGTTCGCAGGAACACTGACAGCAACGCCACCACGTTGCATAATGCTTTCCGTGCAGCCACAGGACGTCGTGTTGCGACTCATACAGAGCGCAATAGGCTGCATCATGCGCAACTTCACTCCCAACGTCCATGGCGAGGTCCATCTTTGCAACCACAACACCAGGCAGCGCGGTACAGGTGGGCTCAACAACATGCCGAATGGCATCAGGTTTTCTTCACCGAAGAGTGTCGTATATGTCTTCAACCAGATAATAATCGGAGACGTGTTTGGAGGCAACCCGGTCAGACTGAATGCCTTAGAGAACTGTCTAGAGAGTGCAGCAAGCTGTAGGTTCCCTGATATTTTGAGGTGGCCGACGTACGCCGACGTACGTCGCTGGTGGTCATGGAACGCGCCGTAACGACAGGATGATACATGAATGCCATCCTCCGACCGATAGTGCACCCATATCGGCAGCATATTGGCGAAGCATTCGTCTTCATGGGCGAAAATTCGCGCCCCATCGTGCTCATATTCTGAATGACATCGCTCGACTAGAGTATCCAGCATGTTCTCCAGACATGAACCCAATCGAACATGCCTGGGATACATTGAAAAGGTCTGGTTATAGAGACGTGACCCACCAACCACTCTGAGGGATCTATGCCGAATCGCCGTTTTTCAGGAATGGGACATTCTTGACCAACAGTGGCTTGATGTACTTGTGGATAGTATGTCACGACGAACATAAGCATGCGTCAATGCAAGAGGACGTGCTACTGGGTAATAGAGGTACCGGTGTGTACAGCAATCTGGACCACCACCTCTGAAGATCTCGCTGTATGGTGGTGCTACATGCAATGTGTAGTTTTCATGAGCAATAAAAAGGGCGGAAATGATGTTTATGTTGATCTCTGTTCCAATTTTCTGATTTTAATGACTTTCCCATACAGTCATCTCGATAGTGGAATTTCAATTACGACGCGAACGTAAGGACAACAGAAAAGCCAGTCCCCAAGCGGAGAAAATCTCCGACCGAGGCGGGAATCGGAGTCGGGTCTTTTGAGTTAGCAATTCTCCACTCTGACAGTATGGCTACCGAGGAGGACTGCATTAGGTTATTGCACGGTTGCCAAAACTTGAAATGGAGGTATACAATCGACATGTCTCCTAGTTTGCCGATATATAGCACAGCTGTAGCACATGCTCAGGTATAACACATGCTGCTCTAGTAAGATGCGTTTCTCAAGCTTTTCCAGAAATCGACGTCGAAAGTTTGACGAGCGTGTTAAATATCACAGGAGTGGGTCTGCTGTCGTGGAGCGCCATTAGTGCAACCAACTAGGATGACTGGGGTCAGGCCACTCCATTTGTTTTCCTAAACTTCCACCAAATATTTGTATCGCTACGACAAATCTTGTTTCTTCAGGAACGATCAGTAACAATACTGATACTCATTGTGAAATATTAAATTGCGAATATTTGTTTATCGATACATCCAAGGGCGTATCGCATTGAAGTCATACAGAGCTATACCTGCTTTGAATGCCATACACCGTGTTTGTGACATGTGCATGACTGTATGGATAAATAAATGTTCATTTCATCACGATTCGTTGTTATACCTCGATTACTTGACATTATCATTATTTTTTATTCATTTCCGAAGAAACATGATCCATTGTACCAATAAATGTGTTTGGTGGAAGATAAGGAAAAAAGAAGGAAATGGGACTCGAATGCAGTACTGCCGCGGATAGCCTGGGAATGATTTAATCTCTTTAATTGAAATCTGATTCTACAAAAAAAGCTCTTAAAGAGCATTCAGGAGTTTATCAGTATAGTAAAAATATCCAAAAAATTATTAGAATAAGCAAAGTTAGAGCCAAAAATTACATGGAGTCGTATCTGACGCCGGATGTGTTGCTTTATGCAGATGGGAAGCATCGATATTCGTGACTGAATAATTACTGGCCGAAACATGTGAAATGATCAGTTGGACATCCTATGGTCGTAATGTTACAAAATCTTGACATTCACTTTGAATGAACTTTATACTGCAGATTCGGTACATGGTAGTACACCGATGATTAGGATTTTAAACCAGTATATAAACTGTAAGAATCCAGTAGTATTAAGAAGCCATCAGGCGCTCCAATCAGAGTCTGTAAACACTGTGAGATGAAATCAAATAGAACCTGTATATTTTTTGTGGGGTCTAATTAAGAAGACGCTCAGCAAAGAAAACGAATGGGCGACCAGGGCCTGACGAGGCAATTACACCGGCGCCACCTTAGACGCCGACGCCAGCGTCTCAGCAATCGCCGACTCGCGGCTGCGGGCGCGGACCGCGGAGAGAACGCCTCGCAGGGGAAGGGGATTTAAGACGGCCACCCGCCCTCAGGAGCTCACTTCATTCCGAGCCGGGATGCCATAGCGACGAAGCGAAGGGTGTGGCGGATCGCTGTCCGGCCGAGCTCGCTCAGTCGGCTTCCCTATCCGGCCACCCAAGCATAATGACCCGGCTCATGGACGAGGCTCAAGAGCCGACAAACGATCTGGGTATAGGAATTCGTTATGCGGAGGTGGCATACGCCACTGAAGCGAGTAGAGTGGGGGGCGGCTGTCGTTAGGGCTTGCTCTGGCAGAGGCCGTGTCCTGTCTGGAATCTACGATGGACCACGACGTGGACCTGGACACCGAGACAGGCAACACTCCTCCTGCGCGAAGAGCCGTTATGCGGACGCACTCTTGGCTGGCGAGGCGAGTGGCGTGGCGGACTCGACCCGCCCATCACCTATGGTAAATCGGCGTACGAAGAGTGGTGCCAAGAAGATGCAATGGCTCGTTCTGACCGCCAACCACCGTCGTAGACCGTAGCGCGTGTTTCTGACGTGGGACGGCCGCAAATATCCTCACCCACCTCCACCAAGACCACGGAAGCCGCTGCCGGATGACCTGTGGCCGAAACCAGCAACGGCGCCCCGAGCAACCCAAAAAATGGGGGCGCAACAGCTGCAACGCAGGAGGACAAGCACCTCCAATTCCTGATGGGGCTCATCCCTGGAGCCCAAAAATCGGGAAACCAAGAAGGGAACCCGGCCCTGGAGAGCACCTGCCGGAAGCGTCGTGCCGATGCATTGCACGATGCGTCCGCAAAGCGCCCCGCCGCCAGCACGTCCAACAGCGCACCCAGCAGAAGACGTCTCGCCAGGGGACCGGGACCCCGCCCAGGACGGATGAAGACGGGTTTAGAAGGCACGAGGCAGCACACTGCCAGGGAAGTCGTGCTAGCAACAGCAGCAGGCGGAGTGAACACCGCCAACCCCTACAGCAGCCTCCCTGACGCAACAGCGGAGGCGACCAACACAGAACAGCAGAAGAGGGCGCCACCTGTCCCACCGGTTGTCATCCAGTGGGAGGGAGCTTCAAAGACTTTGAGACGAAGATCAAACAGGTGGTGACAGGCCGAGACCTGAACCGCGTCATCACACACACCGCGGACGATTACCGCGGTGTGATGGAGCTGACGAAGCGTGAGGGACTCCGTTCCTTCACATACTCGTCCGAACCGGTGAAGACACTGAAGGTGGTTTTCCGAAAACTGCCTTTCAACATGGACCAGGTCTACCTACGATAACTACTCGAAGAGAAGGGCTACGTCATCCGCAGCACATCGCGGATGAAATCACCCAGAGATAACAGTGACATACCGCCCTTCCTTGCTGTCCTGGATGACAATTCTATTCATAGGAAGATATTCCAGGAAAAGAGGGTGGGCAGTGCTGAAGTTACTGTGGAGAAATTACGGTGCAGAGGAGGACCTCCACCGTACTTCAACTGCTAAGGCATCGACCATACAGCAAAGTTCTGCCAGGTGATGCCGCTCTGCGTGAAATGCTCGGGAAACCACGCCAGCATGGAGTGTCCGCTCCCCAGAAAGGACATACCGACCTGCTGAAACTGCAAAGAGGTACTACAGGAGCTGCAAGGCCTTCAAGAGAGCTGCAGCCAGGGGGCGACCTGCGCCCTCCAGGCCTGTGCAAGCGGGCAAAAATTTTGCGGCGGCTGCCGCCACATCTGCGGCACCGACAACGAGATCGGCCCACCCGCCCCCTTGGACAGCGGCGAGGGCAACCAGCGCCGGCCGGAGCAGCCCCAGCAGCAGTGTCCACGCCGGCCAGGGAAGAAAATCGGCGCGGTAGACGCGGAGGACGGCCAAACAACGTCCCCGCCGCTTCGGCGCCCCCCGAGCAAGCCCTGCCTCCACCGACGCAGACGACAGAGACGCCAGGTGCGCCCAGTGAAGCTACAGAGCTGCGCGAAATGCTCCGTGAATTCATGTAGCTCATACTGCAGCTTCCGCGGATGATAGTATCTGCCCTGCCTGTGGTCAACCAGGCCACCACGACACGTGCCTGCCCCAAATCATGGCTGAAACGCCAATACTGCGGCTCACCGTTTGCATTTGGAATGCGAACAGCATTCGTGATCACCGAAACCTGGCTGAAGGCAGTAGCGCAAGTGCGGGCGCCGAACTTCCGGTGGTACCGCACCGACCGAGAGACGACTGGCGGCGGAACAGCGGTGTATGTGAAGACATCACTAAGCCACCATCCCTTCCAGCTGCCAGAGCTGACCACGCTAGAAGCTACTGGTGTCGTGGTCAACACCTCAGCGGGCCAGGTGAAGTTTGTGGCCGCGTATCGACAACCAGGACGGCTGCTGCAACCACAAGACTTCCACTAGCTGTTGTCGATGCGTGGCAACTTGCTCACCGGCGGCGACTTCAACGCCAAACACCCACAGTGGAACTCCCGGGTGACGACGACTAGCGGGAGGAGGCTACTGCGAGCGGTCCAACAACACGACGCGATAGTGGTGGGGCCTTTTGACCCCACACACTATCCCAAACGCGGCCGCGCCGACGTTTTGGACGTCGCTATCATCAAGGGTGCGACACACGACGCTATCACGACCACACGCGTGGCGCTATCGTCCCATCACGTTCCTGTGATCTTCGATCTCGTCACTGACGGAGTCGCACCACGGGAGGGCTGCAAGCAGTACCGCAACGTCGACTGGGACCACTTCCGGTACCACCTAGAAGAGACAGTCACCGCCATGCCTGTCCCAGAAGCAGAGGGCGCCGATGCGGCCTTTGCCGCATTCACGCGTCTGACGCACGAAACAGCAGTAGCAGCAGCCACGCCTCGTGAACGAAGACGTCAACGGCGAAGCAGCTCCCACCAGACATCCTCCACGCCATCCGGGAGAAGAACCGCCTGTTCCAAGAGTGGCAGACTACGCGACAGCCGGCAACGAAGGCCACAACCAACCGCATGCGTCGCAAAATTAAGTGATTGCAAACCACCGGAACCGCGACTGGGCCGGCAGAATTGCCACTCTCCGGATAGAAAACGTAACGGCCTGGAAGATGACAAAAAGCTTCCTGCAACAACGCCAGCGAGTCCAGCCGCTCGAGGTCGGACGTGACGTCATCACCGAGCCTGACGCCATAGTCGGCGCGTTAGCCGACGCATTCACCGTCGATTTCACGCCGGTGGAAGACGTCGTAGACGAAGAACACGTCCGCCGCCTGATAAAACAGCGCCTCCCTGTGTACCTGGCGCACCGAGAGGTGGACGACGTCATCACAGAAGTCACAGAGATGAGGTAGCGCAACAACTCGCTCGCCTACAGACAAGGAAGGCAGGAGGGTGCAACAACATCATCAGCGAGCTGCTGAAGATGCCGCCGCCGAACGCTGTGCGGCAACTAACGAGGATCTTCAACTCCGTGCTCGGGACGTGCAGCTTCCCGTCTCCATGGAAACATTCGGAACTTATAGCGGTCCCCAAAGCCGTAAAAGACCTGCGACTGCCGCAAAACCACCAACCCATCAGCCTGTTGCCTGCAGTTTCGGAGGTTTTAGAGAGGCTGTATGTCAAGTGGCTGTGGCGACACGTCGGGGAGAAAGGCCTTCTCCCTGACGAGCAGTTCGGCTTCAGGAGAGGCCACTCTACACAGCAGCAGCTTATATGGATGGTAGGGCAGGCGATGGGGGCGCTGGAACGTCGCGAGTTTCTTGGGACGGTACTCCTGGTCGTTTCCAGAACCTTCGATAGCGTGTGACGCGACAGCCTTGTGTATAAACTACTTACACAGGGGCTACCGGTGTCGCACGACCGCCTGTTCAAATCCTGCCTGACTGGGCGCACCTTCCACTTGCGCGCCGACGACGGGACGTCGACAGTTGGGGTACCGCAAGGGTCCGTCATCGGCCCCTTGCTCTACTCTCTATACACCGCTGACGTCCCGAAGAGGCAGGGCTTGCACGTTGATCTCTATGCGGACGACACGGTGCTTTATGGAAGAAGAGTAAACGCCAGGCTGATGCGTCACCGCCTGCAATCGGCTTGCGACGTCCTCGGAGCTTGGGCCACCAAATGGCGGCTCAAGTTCAACGCAGCCAAAAGCCAGGCGGTGATCTTCACAAGGAAGAAGATTCCTGCCGACCTGCAGCCACTCAGCATCATGGGAGGCCCCATCCCATTGTAGAACACAGGACGCTTCCTAGGCGTCACTTTGGACCGGCGCCTGAAGTGGAAGGCGCACATCACGGAAGTAAGGTGTAAAGCGCTAGGCAGATTGCTCTTACTAAACCCCTTACTCAATCCAGCGACGACCCTGCCCCCGCACTGCAGCATTACTCTGTACCTAACACTTATCAGGCCAGTTTTAGAGTATGCAGCCGTGATGTGGGGCAACGCGGCCGTCTCGTCAATTGCAAAGCTGCAGACGGTCCAGAACAAGGCGTTTAGGTTAGCGCTCCATCTGCCGCGAGACTTAAGCACCAGAAAACTCCACAGAGTAGCAAGAGAACCGTTGTTAAAACATCGATTCCGGCAAGCGGCGCAACGTTTTTATGCGGCCGCTCGGACGTCGGAGGACAACCTCGTCCGCGACTTGGGCAACCAAGTGCACTGGCGCCCGACCACAAGGTGGGCAGATCTGTTGCTGGTGTAACAGAACACCGCAACTACCTCATAACAGCAACGCAACCGTGACAAAGATCCCAAACGAGAAGACACGTAAAATAACCCCAGGGAGAAACAGGAAAGGCGTGAACCGCCCATCCTACAACACACCGGAGCACAAAGTCCCGTGGATTTGCGAAGCGAAGGAGCTTAGTTCGTCAGCGCACCTGACTATAGTGACATGTCTGATCGCCGAAATATTGTGCCCGTTGGACACTATGAACCGGCAGTACACCCGTGGACTGTTCGAGTAATTTTTTACTTGGTACATACTTACTGAAGGGAGAATCGAAACCCCTACAGCTTTTATCATCAGCTCTGTTGAATACCAAATCTCTGTGGCTGTAGAGCAGGTACTTACTTACTGCCAGCCAACCCTGAAATGGATTGAAAAACAATACAGGAAAAAAGAAGAATAAATACACATATGGATCCCTTGCCAAATGTTTGACATTTTGAAATAAATTAGTATAAAGTAGACGAATAGAAGGTACCTAAAAATAGGAATAATAAAAACGGAAACAAAGCAATGCAAGTTCTTGTGAAGAAGCTTACTACCACAGTTCAGAAGAGTCAGACAAACTGGCTCTAGGAAGTGAGGTAATAACTAGACTGGCAAGGACGAAGAATAAATATGAAGGAAGAGATTACTAGAAAGACTAGAGCAGGTGGAAAGATTATGGAAAAGCATCAAAAGAGACTAAATATGTTCGGGGTCTCGACTAAGAATTCTGGTGATAACTATGTATAATTTAAGTGGATATAACATTTGAATATGCACCCACTTTTTCGAGTTGTTGGACGTAGCAGAGATGAGCAGATGAAGTGAGTAAGGAAAGACAGAAAAGAATTAAGGATGACATTCAAAAAATTTTAACACAAGTGGGTAAAAATTATTATATAAATTTCTCTCAGTCCATTTGAACGAAAAAAAAGTGAAAGCTGTCTATTACAATAAGAATATATTTTTATCATTTTTATCGAGGTTAACTCCGCCAACGAGTAACTAATCTAAGGGCGATAGTTTATTGAATCCGATAACTACATTTTGGCCCGCTATCATAGTCTTCTCTCTTGTGTCTATCTCTTCATCTCAGATTAACAGTATAGCTACCTAATATCCTCCGACATTTTTCGTATATATTCCAGCCTGTCTTCCCCTGCAACTTTTGCCTCTTTCATGGAAGTGATTCCTTGCTGTCTTAACACATGTACAGTCATCCCGTGCCTTGTTCTAGTTTAGTGTTTTCTTCACACTCCTTGTTTCAGTTATTTCACGTAAGAAGCGCCCCATCTCTTACCATGTCACATTTTAGACAACAACACAAATTAACGTAGATCTTGCAACGCCAAATATTAATCTGAATACTTCTCAACGTTTCGATGTGGGTTCAAAGAGCAGAATTAACATTTCTTATTTCTTTTATTCATAATCGATACGCGCTGCCTGAAAAAAAGAGTGAAGTACCAACAAGACACTGCCGGATGTCATTGCAATTTCCTATACCTGCACAGCATCGACAGGTATGTAAACGAGTCGCAATTCTCTGTGACAGGGTAAACAGCCATCAGAGTACGTTAGTGGAGTTCATGTTAAGTGTTGTTACAGGCCTGGCAGGAAATATAAGGGGTGTGAACAACGTGAGGTGCTAAGTGATCACTTTTGAAGACACTGATGTCTGCGCACACATTTTAGATTAGCGTTGACAGCACCTGACAGAGTTTGAAAGGGGCATCATTCTGGGTCTCCATTTGATAGGCTAGTCAAATCGTGTAGTATCCAAATGTGTGGGACATTCGGACATGACAGTGACATAGTGCTGGAATGCATAGGGACAGACTGAGGACACATAAGTGTTGTCAAGGCTCCAGTAAATCACGTGTCACCACCCCAAAGGTGATTCGCCATATTATGCACCAAGAGCAACGTAAGGCTTTTACATCTGGGTTCAAAAATGGTTCAAATGGCTCTGAGCACTATGGGACTCAACTGCTGAGGTCATTAGTCCCCTAGAACTTAGAACTAGTTAAACCTAACTAACCTAAGGACATCACACACATCCATGCCCGAGACAGGATTCGAACCTGCGACCGTAGCGGTCTCGCGGTTCCGGACTGCAGCGCCAGAACCGCGCGGCCACTTCGGCCGGCTTTCACATCTGGGACTTCTGCTCTAGAACAAGTAATTCAATATTCTGCGTCATCCTGCAGAATTAGTCAGAGCCTACTACCAGCCAGACTAGGGAATTACCATCGCACATTTAGGCTGCCATTAGAACCACAATGTGAAATGCTGCGTTTATAGGGGTCCCATTACTAGGAAGCATGAATTCCTGATTAAAGGTGTCGCATTGTGTCCAGCAATGAATTTTAGTTCTGCACTACCTCCGATTACTACCGTCAACGAGTATTATGGCGAACTGTGAATAAATCCTATTTTTCCACTTTTTAGGAGAAGCATGGCTATGTTAATCCTGGCGTCATGGTGAGAGGAGTTCATTCTTCAAATGTTTTGGAGAGGCTCAGCAGTGTTAATCCTGGTGTTATGGTGTGGGGTACCCTCTCATTTAATGTTCTGGAGAGACACAATGTTGTTAATGCCGGTGTTATGGTGTGGGTAGCTTTTTCCTCCAGTGTTTTGGAGAGGCACAGTAGTTGGTTGGTTTAAAAGGGGGGGGGGGGGAGGATCAACGCACAGCAGTGTTAATCCTGTGTCATGGTGGGGAGTTCTATCTACCAAAGTATCGGAGAGGAACAGCAATGTTAATCCTGGTGTTATGGTGTGCTGTGCCTCTTCTTTCAATGTTCTGGAGAGGCACAGCCATGTTAATCCTGATGTCATGGTGCAGGGATCTCTTCCTTCCAATGTTTTTGAGAGGCACAGTTGTGTTAATCCTATTTTTATGGCGTGGGGTGCCCTTTATTTTAATGTTCTGGAGAAGCACAACAGTGTTAATGCTGGTGTTATGGTGTGGGGTGCACTTTATTTCAGTGTTCTGGAGAGGCATAGTGGTGACTTGCGTGAGCTCCATTGGGGCCATGGATGGCCATGTGAATGTTCCGCAGAGCGTAAAGGAGCCGCCACCAACTCATCTCCGTCCCGCACATGTCAACGAGCTGTTCCACTGGAAGACGGCGGATTGGCGCCCTCCCATCCCCATGATGAAGAAGGTATCGGGATTCATCAGACCATGCAAAACTCTGCCACTGGATCAACGTCCAGTGCCTATGGTCAAATGCCCATTTCAGTCGTAGTTGCCGATGTCGCGGTGCTACTATTGGCACATGCATGGGACATCGGCTGCGCAGGCCCATCGTTAGGAGAGTATTTTCAGACACATTCTTACTCTGCCCAGCGTTTAAGTCTGATGTTAGTTCCGAGCCTCTCCTGTTTAGTCAGTCTGCCTAGCCTACCACGTCCGACATTTGTAATGAGGGGTGGCCACCTGTGTAAGACTGTCACTACTCGAACACGCAACAAGTGATGCCGTTTCCGAAATGCTCGTATCGCACATGGCCAGCTACTGATATTACATGCACCATGCGTGTGCCTGACTTGCAGTCCTTCCTCGCCAGGTGACGCTGCTGTCTCCTGGTCGGGTGTGTATCTATAATACGTCGATAGGCATAATGTTATGGCTGATCAGTGTAGGTTCTATGCTACATACAGGGGTTGGACAAAATTATGCAAAAACCACAAGAAATCCATCTTGGGCATAAACGCTGTTCTGGCGTAGCCACAAGCCCCTGAACGAAGACGAAGAACGGAAAACCAGAGAAGAAGGTGAGGAAACGTCAGCCAATAGCCCGCTGACAAGGACCGTGTCGAGCCAGGAGCGACATCTGCAAGAAGTGAATATAAGCGCCGCTCCTGCCAACCTCGGCCGCTCAGATCGGCTCAGTGTACTGACATTAGTGGAACGTATTTGCGGAGCGGGCTACAAGAACAACTAGTTGTGATCCTTATCAGACATCAATTCCATCTCAGTGTCAGTATCCAAGATATCTAGCTGACACCCTTCCCAACAGTATCTATGCATTTATCCAGTGGGGTGCGTCACACGGGTAAGTGGGCTCATGCTGCCAAGTTCTTTGACAGTTTAATTCGTTTTTGTGATCACTGAAGTAAAGTGATGCAATCTCTCAAGCTGCTAAGTCTCATTTTCTTTCCTCCTCTCCTTCTGGGTGCCTCATTTTTTTTGTCAGGCAGTGTATCTGTTTCTTAATTCATGTCAATAGCTTTTACTTCGGGATGCCATGCATCGATGACAGACCAACATTTTGTGTTCTCTGGCAACCAAGTAGAGGCAGGAGCAAGTGTCATCAAGCCAGCAGTCTTCCTATCGATTACCACACATTTATTTTACGATGCTTTCGTATTTTCAGTGACGTCAAAGAAGACACTTTTTCGAGCATCGCTATATTTCAAATTTTTCTTGGCGGTGCGCAGTAAAGATCTGTTTAACGTTTGACGTATTCCTTATTCTGCACCGACTTCGTTCGCCTGCGCAAAATATGCAACCGAGCGAATACACCAGTGACATGTCTCCGATAGACGGCTTTATATTGACGCGCTCCACTGTAGCAAATTTTTCAGTCGCATGCATCTGAAAGAAATTCCGCCCCCGCCAACGCTGGCGTTTACGGGCTGCTACCAAGAAATTCGTCAGACTTAATTGGAGGAAACCGACTAGAAACTCACGAGGCAGCATGTCATACAACGGTAGTTCTGCGAAAACGAAAAAAGAAGCTCTACAGTCAATACATAATTGTTCACACGATAAAGTGTGCCCAGTCAAAATTACGTTCCAACCAGGATTCGAACCTGGACAGCTGGCTTACACAGGTAGAGTTTTACGAGTTGAAAGACCCTTTACGACCGTCAGGTGCGACTTAAAGGAACAGCTTATGACTGGCTTTTAACTGGTGAGGGTAATCACCTTGTTAGAATTTCCAAATGGAATTACGGTTTCTAAACTCCGTTTTCTGAATAACGCTACGTATTTCCTTTTTCTATTTACTCAAATGTGATGGACACTTATGTTTCACCTCCTGTTGGACTGGATTTATTTCTGTAAAAAAATTATACAAAGATCGTCGTTGTTTTCTTTTTAGTCCTAAAAGCCATAAAGCGCGCATTTTTTTTTGTTTTCGTTGTTCATCCGCAACAGTTATTTTTCAGGAACAGGTAAAGGTATAAAGTTGAAATTTATATGAAATATTATCGTCTACGAGCTCTTAGAGGTGTAAAAAAAATTAAGCTTCTGAGTCAATGCAATCAAAAGATTCGGTCATTTATGCCACATATTTTGATAGACGCGAGCTCACTTATCAAAACCTATAGGTGAATCAGGCGTATCTGTATAAACAATTAAGGTTCAAATGGTTCAAATGGCTCTGAGCACTATGGGACTCAACTGCTGAGGTCATAAGTCCCCTAGAACTTAGAACTACTTAAACCTAACTAACCTAAGGACAACACACACATCCATGCCCGAGGCAGGATTCGAACCTGCGACCGTAGCGGTCGCGCGGTTCCAGACTGTAGCGCCAGAACCACTCGGCCACCAGCGGCCGGCTAAACAATTAAGTTTGTACGGAGCACTTAGAGTGTGGGACCTACTCGCACTTGGCAGGTTTCTTTATAATTTGACAGCATGTCATGAGCGAAGTAGTTGGAAGAATTTGTTAAAGGATCATTACCTGCAAATGCTTTTTCCAGGAGGAGTAGTGGTACTTACGTTTCTCAGGCCTTTGCATTTCACTATCAGTTAGTATCACACATCTTCATACACAGAAGTGAAATTTTTGGAAGGACTTTTGTAGCCATCAAGAGCCGCTATGTTCTTGTCGCCATTCATTTATTAATCATTTTGCTTTTGTGAGAGAGAGAGGGGGTGGGGTAGGTTGACGGGAGGGGGACAGGGGTGGAGAGAGGAGGGGGAATTTAAAAGCACTTGTTTTTGGATTGTCAAGGATGTCTGATATACTATACTTTCTTTAAGGATGTGTCTTTGTATAATTAATTAAGTGTTGCAAACAGTGTGCTTTGTTGCATTGCTTTGTGTGTTCGTTCAAAACTTTCTTTCCTTGTACTGTATATCGTACTTCATCGCTACTATGCGTTTTTCGTAGAGGTTACTGTTTTCTACGAGGAACTTGTGATCAGTTTAAACTTATTTAGGTGGTGGTCTTCCTGAATGAGATTATCCGCAAAAATGGAGTGTGTATTTTCACTTTTTAAGTGTCTTAGGTCCCCAGAACACCTACAATGTTTGGCCTATATAGAACTACAAGCTAACGGACAGATTTAACAAATAGATCCAAGTTTTGTTAAATTTGTGTGTGGAGATGTTGTTAGTATTGATATTTTTTATATTGTGTTGTTTGCGCGGTATGACATTTGTAGTTCTTCTTTCATCAATACACTGTATGTGCCAGGCAGCGTTTTTTGTAAAGTGTTCGTGTTTACCTGTGCTCTCTGTGTTTGTGTGTTAGCGTTCCTGCGCCTTTGAGGTAGTTGTTAATTTTTCTGTCTTTGTTTCTTATTTTTTTTATTTTGTTGTTTAGTTTGTGTATTGTACGCATTCTATCTGGCTATATGGTGTATTGTGTTATCTCCTGTGTTTAGCTGAGTTTATCTAGCGGAATTCTGTTAAGTGTTCCATGTATCTAAAACACAGAACCAACAACAAACAATCTTGAATTATACAAGGCAACCACAACCAAAGGTACACTCATTCACAACCAGTCTAACTTCTCATTGACACATAAACATTTAAATTTTGAGTCAGCACACACCGCTATGCGACAAGAAACTGTTCTATGACATAACATGTAAAACGTCCTCGATTGCCTCTCAATCTCCTCTCCCGCCCCCGCTCTCCCTCCCTCCCTCTCTCTTTCTCCCTCTCCCTCCCCCCTGCCCGCCGTCTTTCTCTCTTGCACACAAACATACAAATTAAATAAGTTGTCTCTCAGCAGGTGCACTATAAAATATTGCAACAAACGTTCGCAAGTTTTCTTTCAAATCTATTTTCTGGATATGAAAACATGTGATATTACGTGAGAGGAGTGTAAAAGGTGTGAAAAGCAGTATGTGTAATTGTAAAGTAGAGGGCCGTACAGAGATGTACAACAGGACAGAAAACGTAAGTACAGTACGTACATTGCCACTGCTCTCGGAAAAAGTATTTAAAATTAATAACTTTTTAAACAAATTATCCAGACTATTTTACAGATGGCATGCTGTAAAACCATAAAAAGGCACATAAATGCAAGCCGACTTTTTTAAGTCCACTTTCGAAATTAATTTAGTTTCAGCTGAGCAATCAAACGAAAAGAAATGTGCACATGTTATTATGTTTACGCCTAAGGTACAAAAAAACCATGAATTTTATGGAATATTTTTACAGAAATAGATATAGGTCCACAGACGATGACATATGTTTGGGTAAATAGAAAAAAAGAAATACATCGTATTGTGTAGAAGGCGGTTTTTAAAATTCCAAGTTTATGTAGTGGTGGTACTAGGAAGCAACATGAAATGAAACGTAAACGTGAAATCCGTAATGAAGTAGGCGAATAGAAGACATATATTTGTTGGAAAGAGCGGTGCATTTGTAAAGGAAAGTTAACAATACGCGTCGTATCGTATCAGGGCCAATTGAAGCCACAACAATAAATCTTACTCCAAGTGTGTAATAAAAGTAATGAGACTGATTTCTTTTCATCTGCCAAGTCTTTATTCTATTTCAAATAACAATATTGTCCCCCTCAAAGCAGTTCCTTTGTGCAGGTATTCACCTTCGGAGTCGTTCCGAGCCTTGATAGAAGCGCCGAAAGGCTTCTATTAGTACCGGCCTATGTGGCCGTGCGGTTCTAGGCGCTTCAGTGTGGAAACGCGTGACTGCTACGGTCGCAGGTTCGAATCCTGCCTCGGGCATGGATGTGTGTGATGTCCTTAGGTTAGTTAGGTTTGAGTAGTTCTAAGTTCTAGGGGACTGATGACCACAGATGTTAAGTCCCTTAGTGCTCAGAGCCATTTTTGAGCTTCTATTAGTAGGGCGTTTAACATGACGGCCACATTCTTTTGAATGTTCTCCGGAGTCACAAAATGAATTCCTTTTAAGACATTTTTAAATTTCGGAAAAAGAGAAAAGTTACAAAGACTCAGATCTGGCGAATAGGAGGCCTGTGGAACAACAGGAACGCCTTTTGAGGTGAAAAATTCCATGATGGAAGTGGCCGTGTGACATGAGGCGTTCGCATGATGCAGCATCCCCTGGTCTGCAGTGTCCGATCTCATTCGATTCACCCTTTTCCTGAGCCTTTCAAGGATATCTTTGTAAAACACCTGGTTGACAGTTTGTCCGACAGGAACAAATTCTTTATGCCCCTACTGCCAAAAAAGGAAACCAGCACTGTTTTGATCTCTGCTTTGCTCGTTCGAACCTCCTTCCGTGGAGGAGATGTCTCTGTGTGCCATCCTCACTTTGCCGCTTTGTCTCAGGATCGTAGTCCATCACCAGTGATCACATCGTCATTCGTGGCCATTGGCAATCCTCTTAAGAAAATCAACTCACACTTATATTCAATTATCCTTCTGCTCAGTGGTGACGTTTTTCGGCACCATTCTGGTGCATATGCAGATCTTCGTTCAAAATGTGATACATGATGAAAGTATTTTAGTATAACAGGTCACCGATCATCCTAATTGTTAAAAGTCGGCCCGATCTCACAAGAGCACGCATACGACCGACGTTCTCGTTGGTTTTTTAAGTTCAAGGTCTCCCTGAGCGAGGTTCATATTCAACATGTTCTCGGCTTTCCAAAAATGGTTTGTGCCATCGAAAAACTTGTGCTGTTGATAAGGGATGCTCGCCACAGGTCTGTTTCGACTTTTCGAAGATCACACTTGCGGTTTCTCCAAGTTTCACACAGAACTTGACTGCATAACCCTGCTCTTAATTCCGCTGTTACGTTTTCGTAACACACAACAAAAACCCAACTGCGCTGATGGCGCTCTCGTAATTCACTTGATGGCGGTACGGAGATGAAACTCTGACTGAGAATTTGGAAGGGACGAACGCACCGGTCTACTCAAGTAGAACAACACAGTTGAAACAAATGAGCCCTCGGTCCCAATATTTAGTTTTAGTAACCAGGTTGCAGCTCTTCTAAGAGTGCCTTCATCAGAATTTAAATGTTTAAAGTGGCCTATAACATAATTACAAATTTATGGGGAAAGAAAATTCTTTATATAAAAGTGTAAGTGCTGACTAACAATAAAGGACAGAGACAGTACTTACATGTCACGTATAAAATAAATAGCAGGCCAGAAGGGCTTTAGTAAAAAAAAATGGATGAATGCGAGCCGCTATGGGCTGCTCATATCTGTAAAGCCACAGGTAGCAAGGGACTGAGGCGCCCGCGTTAACAAGTGCGGGCAGCTGAAGATGACACCAAGAGTGCCATCTGGTAGCCGTAAATATAAGTAGGCTACTTAACATTAAAAATATAGACAGCTGAATGTTAAAATGAACAGTATTTAGTACTTGAACTCACAGGCAAAGTTTTATATAACAACAGTAGACATGGTAACATTTTGCTTATGTAAAAGCATAGAAATACAGTCTGAAAACTGATTAACAGTATAAAAAGAAGCAGTAATTACAAGTCACGTATAAAATAAATGTAAAGCGAAACAGCTTTAGTCACAATGTGTGGGAGGCAAGCCACTACGGGCTGCTCGCATTTGTTTTGCTTCAGACTGAGGCGCCAACATTAACAACTGTGGCAGGTGAACATTGCACCGAGAGTGCCATCTAGTAGCCGCAAGCACAACTTGGCTACTTAACATGCAAATGTAGACAGACGAATATTTTGATCAACATTATTCAGTACATGATGTAAAAGGCAATATTTTGTTTAACAGTGACAGGTAAAGTAACAATTTGTCTACATCAGAGCTTAGAAGTACAGTTTGAAGTGAAAAAACATCACTATAGAACATACAAAAAGGCTGAATGACACAACCTGTAGAAAACGATATAACATGAAATACATCCAATAAACCATTTAATAAATGAAAAATTATGAGTTGACTTAGATGGAAAAAAAAAAAACATTTCGGTAACTGCACGATGAGACCTGATGTTAAATGTCAAGTAACGGCTTCATACTGTTAAAGAAATTTTTATTACGCAACCGCAGCTCCTCATTAAGAATGAGGCTATCATTTCGAGAAAGATGTTTAAAAATCTCTAATTCTTCAAGAATATCTAATCTACGCCCTTTCTTCTCGGTGTGCAAAATGTTGATATCGTAGATAGTTTTAGGCGCGTGACCTGTAATCAGAAGACGGGTGGCAAAAAAACGAATTTTGGGTGGTAATGCCATTTTTTCTTAAAAGGTGTTCTTTACATGTGTTTGCAAAGGCACGTCTTGTTTGTCATACGTAGTAAGAAGGGCAAGTGGCTCAGAAAATCGTATAGACTCCAGAACCTTCTAAAGGGGAGCGAGTCGATTTTAAATTATAAATGAAGTTTTTTTTCTCAGATTATTACTGTTGCAGTTGTATTTATTACGAATAAGGCGTTGGATATGATAGGATATGGGCCCCATGAAAGGAATAGAAAAGTATTTTTTTGGGTTGGATTCAATGATAGAAGCGTCGAGCGTAGTAACTCTTTTAACAGTTTTCTTTTTAATTAGGTCATCTACCATGCAAGGTTCATACTAGTTATTAACTGCTATCGTTTTGAGTAAACTGATTTCCTGGTTGAATTTTTCTTTCGAAAGTAGAACAGAAGGAGCTGTGCCATTTTTTTTAAAATTGTGACTATAGCCCTTCTCACCTGTTATTTATTTTATACGTGACATGTAAGTACTGTGTCTGTCCTGTATTGTTTGACAGCACTTACACTTTTATATAAAAAATTTCTTTTCCCATAAATTTGTAATTATGTTATAGGCCACTTTAAAGATTTAAATTCTGATGAAGACACTCTTAGAAGTGTTGAGACATGGTTAATAAGACTAAAATTGTGACAGAGGGCTCATTTGTTTCAACTTTAATTTATAAACGGTCACTGAATCAAACATCCATGTTTAAAACTTTGAGAACAACAAAGCGCTGCCAGAGAGCTCGCAGTGTTGTCTCATACAGCTAGAAGATTTGGAGGTAACGAAGGTGATGAGGCAGTAATCTTCACAAATTAAAGCTGACGGAAGTCTCAGGGGTTTAAGTCAGGTCACCGAGGCGACTATGTAATTCGCGCATGCCCGTGGCAAATAGTTATTAACATTTCATGGCACTTCTCTGTGATAGTAAACAAGAGAGCAATCAAAATGCAAGATGTGCCATTTAGCTAGTTTCCAGGCATATCGAAGTAAACCATCGCTTGACCGTTGGCTTTTGAAATAAAGCTGACTCACATACAGTATCTCCCCTTTTAAAACGATTCAAAAGATATGCTTAAGCTAATACGTATATGTTATGGGGCTGTCTGTGAATTTCGCTTCCCCAGATGTGCACTTCGTGCCTCTTCACTTTGTCAGACATAAGGAACCCTGTTTCGTCACTTAATACGAGTGAAATCTGTCATGCCGTCAGTTTCAGATCCCTTTTGCATATCAACACCTAAATTGGAGCGCGAATCAGAGCCCTTTTGCCTAGGGTTCTGAAGCATCCTAAGTGCGGAAGGCTTACATTTGAGACTTCTGCGGTCGCTTCATCAGATGGTTGTCTGCGAAATGCCTCTCTCCAAACTCGCCAGAGTCACGGACTTGCGAGGCCTTCGCGGCTAAGCTTCTGTAAGCACTGCGACGCTCCCTCGCCTCGCCCTGGGCACCCTACCACTCGAGTAGCCACGCACGAACAGCCGTCGTCACGGATATTCATGTATATCCTCTTGATGCTGCTGAACGGAGGCGCTGCTTTCTGGAATTAACGCTCTCGGGCGTTTATAAGGGCAGAAATTTTACTGTATTCCAAAATAGTAAATTATTGCTCATGTTTAAATTTCAGCGCGCTGCCGTTGGTTTCGTAGAAACTTGGAGAACTTTTCTTTTAATTGAAGCGGGATGTATTTTGATCTGTCGTGTACACGATTTCTGAAATGTAACACGCATTTATGTATAAGCATAACCATAACTATCAACCCGTTTACATGGGTGGGATAGCGTGCACTGCAAAGTTCAACGATACGTCGCTCCCAGGTTTAGTACAAATTGCAAACACCGCTTTTGACGATTTGTCAGATTCAACGACATCCGTATTTCAGTAGCATCTTTATTTTGCTTTCTGAAAGCCCACTTCCAAACTCATATTCGACCGTCTTTCAAAATCGTAAATTTGCTGGTGACGAAAGATAAACCTAGTTGGCTTAGAGATCGGCTGAATCTTGTGGAGGCTGTACCACTTTATCCTACGAAGTTAATTTTTTCTTTTTCTTCTATCGTATCACTAAGTCTAGTTGCACTCTGCACCATCATAATATTTTACATTTGCCAAGAGGAAATAATAAAAGTAGACGACAAAGAAAAAAGTACAGAGATTAAAAAGTGTATACGACAGGGATGTAGTCTTTCGCCCCTACTGTTCAATCTGTACATCGAAGAAGCAATGATGGAAATAAAAGAAAGATTCAGAAGTGGGATTAAAATTCAAGGTGGAAGGATATCAATACGATTCGCTGATGATACTGCTGTCCTGAGTGAAAGTAAAGAAGAATTACATAATCTGCCGAATGTAATGAACAGTCTAATGAGTACAGAATATGGATTGAGAGTAAATCGAAGAAAGACGAAAGTAACGAGGAGTAGCAGAAATGAGAACAGCGAGATTATGGTCAGGAAGTAGATGAAGTCAAGGAATTCTACTAACTAGGCAGCAAAATAACCAATGACGGACGGACCAAGAAGGACATCAAAATCAGACTATCAATGGCAAAAAGGGAATTCCTGGCCAAGAGAAGTCTACTAGTATCAAACATAGACCTCAATTTTAGGAAGAAATTTCTGAGAATATACG
This sequence comes from Schistocerca nitens, assembly GCF_023898315.1. Lineage (NCBI taxonomy): Eukaryota > Metazoa > Arthropoda > Insecta > Orthoptera > Acrididae > Schistocerca > Schistocerca nitens. The sequence continues at coordinate 657,652,140 of NC_064614.1, read as the reverse complement.
AGTACGTTTGGAGCACAGCATTGCATGGTAGTGAAATATGGACTATGGGGAGACGGAAAAAGAAGAGAATCGAAGCATTTGAGATGTGGTGTCCCACACGAATGTTGAAAATTAAGTGGACTGATAAGGTAGAGAATGAGCAGGTTCTGCGCAGAATCGGAGAGAAAAAGAATATGTGAAAAACAATGAGAAGGAGAAGGTACAGGGCGATAGGATAGCTGTTAAGACATCAGGGAGTTACTTCCATGTTACTAGAGGGAACTGTAGAGGCTAAAAACTGTAGAAGGGAGAGGCTGGAATACATCTAGCAAAGGACTGAGGACGTAGTTTGCAAATGCTACTCTGAGATGAAGAGGTTGGCACGGGACAGGAATTCGTGGCGAGTCGCATCAAACCAGTCAGAAGACTGATGGCTCAAAGAAAGCTCCATCAGTATTTTGTCTTAGAGCTGAAGACAGAATATCGTTGTCGGTGGCGGTGGTGGTGATGGTGACTGAGCAGCGGTTAGGGGGAGGGAGGGGCAGTTGCTGCAAGGTAAACACAGTGTGTGAGTTTGTTTATCCCGTACTCCAAGTTCGAGAGTGCCATCGCGTTACTTTTGTAGGTGGACACTTCAATCAACATCCACGGTTATTTTTACGAATCTTGTGTAGCTTGCACAGGAATTCAGCTGTAGACTCCTTAAGTGCTGCCCCACCGCCAACCTATGCTCAGCGTATCTGTAAAGGTACTTTCGTTGGTACTCTGGTGTTCTCCGTGCACCACCTTAAAATTCATCCACGAAAAATTTCGCGACCATAGGTGTTAGGGTCGAGCTCCTACAACACCGCCCATTAACATGTGTGTTCTTAGTAACCAAAGCTGCTAAGTGTATTGTATTTAATTCGCCACAAATTATAATGCAGTATATACATCCTGTGAGTCACAGGTGGATAATGCAATATCTCATTAAAAAAAAAAAAAAAAAAAAAAAAAAAAAAAAAAAAAAAAAAAAACGTGAAAGTGTTGTATAGAAGATACGTCTCTGGCGTTTGACAGTGAATTTCCAACTACATGATTTGTATATGTCTAACAGAGATATGAAATTCCATAGACGTCACCTAGTGCTGTCGTTTCTGAAAGTAAGGAGGACATACTTTCGTTGATGATGCAATTGGAACGTACAAAATTGAAGCGAATACATGTTGCTGATCATTTACGTATTGAGACCGTTTGTACCTGGAACGAGATGGGGTGACGTACATCTGAAAACTAGTTCGGCAACATCATTGCGTTGGACCGAGCGAGGTGGCGCAGTGGTTAGCACACTGGACTCGCATTCGGGAGGACGACGGTTCAATCCCGTCTCCAGCCATCCTGATTTAGGTTTTCCGTGATTTCCCTAAATCGTTTCAGGCAAATGCCGGGATGGTTCCTTTGAAAGGGCACGGCCGATTTCCTTCCCAATCCTTCCCTAACCCGAGCTTGCGCTCCGTCTCTAATGACCTCGTTGTCGACGGGACGTTAAACACTAACCACCACCATCATTGCGTTGGGGAACAAATGAAATTTTTTTGTTGTCACTTGGAATTTTTGACCTTATCCTGGGTATTCTGGCTCTGCTGATTCCGAATATACCACTTATTTATTGGGGCGGCTGTAGTTTATGCAAAGGGACTGATGACACGATTATGCAAACTGTTTGATGATTACTTTTTTCATCAATATTTCTTATTTTATAAACATATAACGTAGTCAGTCTATAGTATACATAAATATTTTAAGACGTCGATAAGTTCGCCACTCCTCATTAAACACAAAGATACGGATCTAACCGAAAGATGGCAGCAACACTTCGTGGATACTACTTTAGATCTTTGTACAATAAAGATCTGATATCGACGATATATCATTTTCCGAATGTAGCCCAAAGATGGCAACTGCAACTCAGTACATAAAATGTCAGTTCTTCCATGCGTACTTCAGAGCGAATAATTTTTTCCCCTCAGATATAAACGTATTGTAGTTTGATAACAGTGAGTGTCAGCGTTAGGCTACAATTCGAAAGCTGCGCCATTCGAGCTCCGATCGTCGTGTGGCTTTTATTTGGCAGTAAATGTTACTTAAACCTCCGAAAATGATGTGTTTACGTTAAAAAATTAAACTGCAGCGTGGTACGGGTTCCACGGTAAACTGCACTACTAGGTCACGTCATGCCTCGGCTAGATGTGTGGTCTTCCTGGTAGGAGAAAGGCAACGACGTACAGCCGCCAAAACTCAGGGAACCAGCATTCAGTAGCGCGAACGAGTGAATAAGACAAGTCAGTTTTTTGCATCGTGGAGAGGGACGTGCCCAATGAACTGCTGGATTACGCTCTAGGTCACAGGCAAAACTCAGAAGACGGCATATTGGTCTCCGTCGTTTTAAATCGAATCCCATGTTTTGTGAGTTTTGTATTATATTTTCTTTAAATATATACTGTTTCAAAGCACAATAATTTTCTTTCACTATAATTTTGGCATCCATTCTTCTGCCAGCCTTACCATACGTCCTGAACAGCGTTTTCCCTGAGCGTTTATTTTTAATTTTTATTTATTTATTTATTTTTTGCATTTCAGTGTACATTTCCCTTGTGTAAGTTGCTCTAATTCATATTCGTGTCTTATTTGAGCTCCCGTAACACCATCCACTAAAATAGTGTTGTTGTTAAGCACAGAAAGAAGATGAATAAAGCAGGGTGTTGTATAGGCCAAGGCTTATCAAGGAATGCAGCGTCAAAGAAGAGGAGGGGGAAGAAGAAGAAGAAGGTTGAAAAAAAGCGCAGAATTGTAAGATATGCGTTAAGACATTAGAAAACAACTTCCCTGATAATAAGCGAAGAGAAGAGAACTGTAGCGGAAGACAAAAAAACTTGACTACATACAACAAATAGTAGAGGGTGTCCCGTGTAAGTGCTGTAAGAGATTGGCACAGGAGGGTACATACTGGCGGTCAGTTCAAATCAATCAAAAGAGGATCTAAAAATGTTGTTGAGGGTTCTTGATGAAGTAGGTATGCAGAGATAAACGATTAGTAAAAAGTAAGATAATTCGTGTCTAGCACTGCTGAAAGAGACAAAGGCTTTACATATATTTTATCCTAGTGGAGGCAGTTGAAGTCTGTGATTCTTCGTTTATAGGCTGTAGAATAATAACCGTTACGTCACAATAGAAGGTGATTTATTTAACACACGACCAATTTCTGGCTTGTGCCCATCTTCAGGTGGTTTACATTCATGTACATGTTTCCATGCTCATTGTTGGAGATCGCTGTTTAAATCAAAAACAAATGATGTGATCGTGACTAAACAGACACAAAAGAAACATCTCGAAGTGGCTAAGCGACAAGCGCGGTAAAATATTACAGGACTTAGATATAGCTGGTGTAACCATATCATGTTTTTTTACAAGTTAACTTTATATTAGTCACGATGCTAATTATTGATGCTCTCACATTATATCTTTGATAAAGTAGTGCCACTATTTTATCAAAGACATAATGTGGAAGTACCAATAATTAGCATGGTCATTAATATACAGTTAATATGTAGCAAAACGAAATGTTTTTGTAAAAAAGACGTGATAAATGTAATATGAAAATAATATAGATACACCAACTATGTGTAAGTGCTATAATATTTTACAACACGCGTCGCTTAGCAACTTCCAGATGTTTCATTTGTGTCTGTTAAGTTATCACACTATTTCTTTTTTATTTAATCCGCGATCTCCAACAGGGAGTATGGAAATACGTACATGAATTTAACCACCTGAAGATGGGCACACGTGTGAAACCGGTGGCGTGTTAAATAAAATCACCTTCTATTATGACTGGTATCGGTTATTATGCTACATCCTGTAAAGACTCTACATGTTCGTGGTTTACTTGTAGTATTTGTTTAGGTTGAACGTTGGTGTTCAGGAAGACTTTTGTGCTCAAATAGCAAGGTAGACGCTATAGTCGTCTATTCCCATAAGGCTTCGTTTTCAGCGCTGCACTCACCGAGCGCCAGGTAGAGCTGGTTGATGGCATCGTACGTGTCCCAGAAAGGCGGCGGCTCGCCAGGTCCGCTGTTGGGGTCCCTGCAACACACAGTAGCACTCTTCTTCAGAGACGCTGGTGAATCTTTCCTAAAAGTCGTTTTATTTTTTTAATTTTTTGTTTTAAGAGATTATACAGCAATATGCTATGTTGATCTGGAAACATCACACACTACATAACTTGTCCAATGGCTTTAATGTTACAGTTATTGGACGAAATGCGATGATCATAGGCGTTCCTAAAAGGGTGCGTGCCTGGGTGGAGTGGAAGAGAGACTCTCGCCCTCTCCTGAAACCTAGGGGCGTAGAGGTTTTATTCATTAGAAAATTCTTAGCATTTCTATTAGTGGAATGAAATCTGTGTGCGGCTAGGACCTCCCGACGGGTAGGCCAGTCACCTGGAGCAAGTTTTTATAGTTGACGCTACTTTGGCGACTTGCGTGTCGATGAGGATGAAATGATGAAGACAACACAACATACAGTCCTCGAACGGAGAAAATCCCTGATACGGCCGAGAATCGAACCTTGGCCACTCGCACGCCATTCTGCCGCGCTGACCCCTCAGTTATGGAGACAGACATCTCTAGATTTCTAGTAGTTACTGTCTGTGATTCTACTAAATCGCAGATTGAAAAGTGGCTAATGCAATGTAAAATATTGTGGCTAAACGTACTGTATAAATCATACATTTATTTGGTAGTAATTTTTGTCACGCTACATAATGCCGTATTCTTGACGCGATGGCTTTTTCTACGTGTTTCTGCAGTCGTGGGGGGAACGAAACAGTCGAAATGAAGATCTCAATCTTTTCTCTGTCACTTCCTCGTTCAGCACTCATTAAGATACAGAAAAGGCGGTTAAGAACCCTGGTGTAAAGAATCCGGCGTCCGTTCCCAGATATCATAATTCATGGCTTCCATGTTCCTGCCCGACATCCGTCCCCAGTTTCGACGAGGGAACTAAAGTCTGTTCCATGTGGTGAGCATTGCCCGTAAGCAACTTAACTTGCCCTTTCCTCGCACGATATCCGCCGAACCGTGGATTAAGAGCAACAGGCATATGGCATATTCCTAGGTTTCCCGAAAGTGTTTGACACAATGCGACACTGTAATGTTCAAATAACGTATTTCTAAATGCTGCTTACAATGACGTCCATTAAACATTAAAGCGTAACGTTGAAAAGTCGCATTAAACGGACCGTGAACGTAAGGATGGTTGCAGGGGAGGGAGCATGGCCGACTTCGGTTTGTTGGGTTAATTATAAGAAAGTGTAGCTCATCTATAGAGGAAATCACATAAAGAACACTTGTTTCACACGTTTTCTTTGCTACCCCTTCTTGTAGCAGAGAATCACACTACACCACGCAGTGTCGTCTATATTATATTCTTGCCAACGCCTCTATCAAGTGAGGAATATTTACAAGTTTTCTATGGCCTTCCTCCAGCGCGAAACAAGGGCGTGTGTGCCCTGTCAGTTCCAATCCTTGTCATGGTTGCGGAGCCAGTGCCTCACTGTGTGTATCACCTCCTCATTGTCCTCAAAATGTCTTCCAAGAATGGCACCTTTTAATGGCCAAAACAAGTGGAAGTCCGAATGGGCTCGGTCAGGCGTGTCAGGTGGACAGCCGTGGCTGGTCTCCCCGACCGCTGCAAATCGTGGAGCTCCTCTAAACCGCCTTCTAATGACCTCACCTTCCATGCCCAGCGACTAACTGTACCTCTGTCAACAGCAGATGCCCCATAGACTTTACACAAGCTTTTGTGAATATACCCCACAGTTTCTTTCTCTGCAGTGAGAAATTCAATGTAACGTACATCACCTACAGACACCATTTTGAAACTGTCCTGCAGCTACGCTATCTGTCTGAAGTGACGAAAACTTGGCGCGCTGACTCAGGAAACTTCAAATAATACACACGTAACGTTTCGCATTCGTAGCATTGCATTCGGTTGAGGGAAAAAAAAAAAATGCTGCACATTACTTTCTGGGCAACCCTCGCGCAAATTCAAAATCAGTTTTGTGTTCCATTTAAAGGAAATAAGTGTAATTGTAATTTTTGGGACGGCTTTTATCTGTTAAACAGTCACGCGTATCTGAATCCTTCCCCATCATAATTTTTTGGGGAAATTTTGATCAATTAATTTAAGAATGAGTCATATGAGAAACAAGTCACCCCAATTGGGATTTATGTCAGAGCTATTATAATGCTGCATTACACACCTTGTGCTGATTCGGTGTAGACAAACGTCAATGTGGTTTCCATAACATCGTGGTTCTGACCCTACATTGCATATCAATTAAGGGTCCCAAGTTAGCAAACACGGGGCTAGTTTTCAAACATAAGGAGGCCATTTTTACCGCTTAATGTGTTGTAAAAGACAAGGTCAATCGAGTAAATATAGATATTTGCATTAGCTTACTTGTTATTTCTTTACTATCTAATAATTACATGTTTATCTATTTGTTGTATCTGCTCGTGGCAGGCAACAACTTGTGCGTAACTCGCGAGCAGTTTATACTCGGAGTCCGTTGTTTGTGCGCCACCCTGTAACTTTGGGTCGCACGGTCCTACAGACCCTGATAAATACGTAAAATAGGATTACGCAGGCATGTTTTGTTAGGTACGCTAGTTGAGCAGGCTTCTATCGACTCCAGATGCAGTGCTCCCGCTTCCACGCTGCTGTTTATCTCGGCACAACTCTCCCCCTCTCTCCTCCCCCTCCCCCCCCCCCTCCCGCGAACCGCCACCTTTTCCCACATCCCTCCTCCTCTGAGGCCATAAAAGCTTCTGGTTCGGGTGTTCTGCGCGACATGGCATTTCGGAAATGGGCTTTTATTTTCCGGGGAGTTTGTTCTGGTAGCGATATCGTCCATCACTGTTCGGAAAGCGGATATTGTTTTGTGTGGCGTGGCGTTTGCAGCTTTGTATGATTACCTGCAGGAACCGGGCGTAGGTGCGGGCGGCGGCGCGTGAAACAGCGCAGGGGGCGCGCCGCTATCGCCGGCATTTGTCACGCGCGTCACCTGTCACCGCTACGGGAAATGGATTTGTTTATTTCTGCCCGGACACGCCGCGCCTAGCCCCGTCGCGCGACGGCACAAATTTGACTTGCTAACGAGTGAGAGCGCACGCGAGAGCCGCAAAAACGGGCAGCGCCGAGAGCACCGCCGTTGCTCGGCGAGCCTAAGTTAGCGCATTATCCGTTCGTACAATATTAAACGACTCATTAGGGCGACAAAGCCGGTAGGGCGCAAACGGCAGAGGGAGAGAGAGAGAGTGAGAGAGAGAGCGCGGATCTGCGCAAATCGCGATTACCAGCCAGCGGGTCCGGCCAAATCGTGATTGCGTGCCACGTGCGACTTATCTCGGACGCAAGTTCCGTACGCACCGTTTATCGGTTACGTGCAATCGCGCGCATCCGCCCTTCAGGTTAGCCGGATTATCTCCGTATTAATTGCGGACCGAGTGTAGCGACTGCGGCTGTGGCGGATTGTGATACTAATATAACAATGCAGTGTGGCTGTACTCGGAAATCTTTACCCCACGGCCTCTCAGCCTGCCGAAACATTACTGCCAGCTTTTGGATGTAGCGACTATCAGCAGGCCACGCCACTACAATACATTCTGTCTTCCTACGTGTCTCTTATTATGTTTTCTATGAGTGTATGGGTAGTGGCACGGGGTCGAACGAAAGGTGTCGGATATTCACTCATGAGTAACGTCGTAAGAAAGCTATCGTACTCACAAAAATGTCGAGAAAAAAAATCGATACTTTGAGGTATCGAAGCCTATCTTTGATAAAAGGATTAGATACTATCGGCTCCAGTCTTTCCGGCTGTGTCATTAAAATCTATCTATAATAGTGACATACAGTCGATTTTCAGAAGTTCAAAATAGATGTTAAGTGAGTTTAAAAAATTGGAGTTTGAAATACGAAATTACGGAACAGATTACCACAAAAAGATCTGATTTTATTTTATTTTATTTTTTTAATTTTTTTTTAAAGTATCAGTCTTCTGATTGCCGAAGACGAATTCCTCTCTTGTGCCAACATCTCAGAATAGCAGCTGCACCATACGTCCTCAATTACTTGTTGGATGTATTCCAATTTCTGTCTTCCCCTATACCGTGACCCTCTACAGCTTCCCCTACCTGCCAACGAAGTTATTCCCCGATATCCTCATTCCTTATGGTATCAGTCCACCAAACTTTCAACGTCTTTCTATAGCACCTTATCTGAAATGGTTCGCTTCTCTTCTTTTCCGGGTTCCCCACAGTCCACGATCCACTACCATGCCGTGCCGTGTTCCAAACGTACATTCTCAGAATTTCTTCCTCGAATTAAGGCCGTTATTTGCTAGTAGCATACTTCTCTTGGCCAGGAATGCCCTCTTTGCCTGTGTTGATGTGCTTCTTATATCCGACTTGCGCGGTCCGTTGTCTTATTTTGCTTCCGCGGTAGGAGAATTGCTTAACATCGTCTACTTCGTGGACTCCGATTTGATGTTACATTTATCGCTTATCTCATTTCCTCTACAGCTCATTACTTTTATCTTTCTTCGATTTCTTCTCAATCAGTATTCTGTAATCATCAGACGGTTCATTGCAATCAAAACCTCCTGAATTCTTCTTCCCTTTCACTGAAGATAGCAATGTCATCAGCGAATCTTATCATTTACATCCTTTATTTTATTCACTTCATTGGGTGTTGAATGTACACAGGCTGTACTAGGAGGAATCTTCAATATTCAGGGATATGACAGGAATGATAATCGGAAGCAAAAAAGCCTAATAAATATGGCCTCTAAAATGGATACCTTGAGCTATGAGCACTTCTTCATTTTCTATACTATGAAACAAATCTCTTCTACTGAAAGGTCTTTGCTGTCCATGTTTTGGGAGGAGGTAGTACGGCAAAAAATAGTCTAGTAAACGTGGACTCTAAAATGCATACTTCGGAAGCCATGAGCACTTGTTCAGTAGTAAATATGTGTTTCACAGTAGCAAAGATGAAGAGCTCATATCTCTTAAGGTACGCCTTTCAGAGAGCTTGTGTATTAAAGTTTTTTGTTTCGAATGAAGTTCCTGTCATATCCCTGACTCTTGGTCATTCCTCCTGGGACACTCTGTAGATTGGACGGTAGGGCCGGAAGACCATGTCCCTGACTTACACTCTTTTTAATTCGATTTCTTCGTTCTTGGTCTTACACTCCTATTATTACCTATTCTTACATATGTTCTATATTATCCGTCTTTCCATACACCTCACTCCCATTTTTCAGGCAAATTTTGCATTCTCGAACGCTTTTTCAAGATCGACAAATCCCATGCATGTGCCTTGATTTTACTTAACTCTCGCTTTCGTTATCAACCGCAACTTCAAAACTGCTTCTCAGGCGCCGTTACCTTTCCGAAAGTGAAAGTGATCATCATCTAAGAGATCCTCAATTTTCTTTTGCATTATTCTGTTCAACATCTTGGCTGTACGAGTTGTTGACGCAATTGCGCGGTTGTTCTCACCCTCATATGCCCTTGCGTCGGCGTATAGGGTGTCGTTTTTATGATCTCACGATAGTTTTTCTATGTGCTCCACCTAGATCTGGTTGTACATGCGACCGATCGCGATTTTATACATAAAATTTATTTACTTCTGCAAAAACATTTTGATGGGTGGAGATTTCAACTGCATCTTACGTCCTGTGGATCAGACCCCAAACTATAGCTAATGTCGTGAACTTAACGATATGGTGGCGTCGTTGAGTCTGCAGGATGCTTGGATAATAGTCGACTGGAATGTTTTTACTTGTCTGCTTCCCTATGCAGCCAGCTTTTGCCAACTGATGTTATTCCTGCCAGCTTCACTGACCACTGTGCTATTTCAATGACTGTTAATCACGTGCCGCAGCGGGTACACCATACTCGCCCTATTTGGAAGCTAAATTATATCTGGCGGACCTTTCTCTGGATGATATCATCGCTACCGTGTGGGAGTGGCAAGCCGTTCCCAAGGGCGTTATCCCTCAATTATGGAATGATGGGTTGCCATTGCCAAACCTCGTCTTCGCACTGCACTCATGCTCTTATGCACTGGCAAAGCGGCTGAAATGAGGAGACCTCGGGAATTTTATAATGCTGTCCGTTATATTTATGATAGGCCCTCTGCGAGTTATGGACGTTCTCAAACGACATGTCTCACAACCATTCGTTCTATTAATGGACGTGAGCTGTCACCACAACCTGATACAACGAGCAAAATTTCCGATCTTTACACTGTAATGCAGTCAGGCGGTACACCGTCTGCTGATTTTACATCCCTCTTTCATGGTGTTGTTACGCCAGCTCACTGTGAGAAGTTTTGGAGCTTTTCACTGAGATGAGACATCTGACATTCTAGTTCAATCTCTTTTCCCCAAATTACCGGATCTGGATGGACTTCCCAAAAACGTTTATGTTCGGTTCTTTCCTCCTATAGGTGATACGATAACACCTATGGTGAATGAAGTAGGACAGGGGGTACACATCCCGTTCTCCTATGAGGTCGGAAAAATCGTTTTCATTCCAAAGAAGACGGGACATCTGTCCATAGATCAGGTCCGGTCGATAACACTACTCAGTTTTGATTATAAAACTGTAGCGCGGACGATAAATTGCCGTCTGTCAGTTTTGCCTGCTGACATTGTCATGCGTTATCAAAGTTGTGTCTCGCGTCGTACTCTACTGACTCCCGTTGCTGAATGTCGAGATCTCATCTCGATTGCTTCCACCGTTCCTGTGTCGGCAGCTTTACTTTTTATTGATTTTAAACACGCGTTTGGTCGAGATGATTTTCTGTTGCAAGTATTGACGGCTGTTGGTTCTAATAATGGTGCACGATGGGTGTTCCCCTCTCTAATTACTGGTATTCAGGCATCTATCGACGTGAATGAAGTATGTCGAGGTGTCCTATAGTGGAGTTCCCAATTTATGTCTATTCGTGCGATTTCTGGAATACTTATTACAGCCCATAGGTGCTCGGTTGGATGGCTGGTCGTTATTTGGAAAAGGTTTATCGTCCGCGCGCGTGCCGATGACGTTATGGTTCTTTTTCGTACCCAGGACGACATAAGGGTGCTCAAGGACGTTTTGGATGCAGTTTGTCGTTTTACGGGAACACAGGTTAACGACCGGGAGTATGAGATTTGACGCGGTTGAGATTCCATGGGCCGTGGCGATCGTCCGCCATCGATTGTTTCGTGTTATTATTGATCATTACTCGATGAAGGTGCTGCACTCGTTGTCTAGAGTAGCGTCTTTGATTAGTAATAAAAATATCCTCAAGTCTTGGTTCGAAGCACGCTACTGCTTAAACTCTGATTAATAATCAGCATTGGCGGCTGAAGACTTCCCGCATAAGAAGTCACTCTCATTCTTCCAACGGGCTTCACACTGGACTCGGATTCGGGAGGACGACGGTTCAATCCCGTGTCCGGCCATCCTGATTTAGGTTTTCCGTGATTTCCCTAAATCGCTCCAGGCAAATACGGGCATGGTTCCTTTGAAAGGGCACGGCCGACTTCCTTCCCCGTCCTTCCGTAACCCGATGAGACCGATGACCTCGCTGTTTGGTCTCTTCCCCCAAAACAACCCAACTCAACCCAACCGAACGGGCTTATCAAAGACGGCGGAGGGGCGAACAGAGGTTCAGGACACTGTCTTGTCCTTCGGGTGGGAAACTGCTCCTAAATTCGGAAGAATCAATAAAGTTCAACGGAAAGAGGATGCAGAAGGTAATGGAAACTAAGACACATGAAAGGATAACCTTCTACGAGTCGGGGCGTGGGGTGTTAGAAGCTTCAATGTGGTAGGGAAACTAGAAAATCTGAAAAGGGAAATGAAAAGGCACAGTCTCGATATAGTAGGGGCCAGTGAAGTGAAACGCAGACAAGACAAGGATTTCTGATCAGATCAATGCAGGGTAATATCAATAGCAGCAGAAAATGGCATAACGAGAGAAGGATTCGTTATGAAAATGAATGCAGAGCAAAGAGTGAGTTGGTGTGAACAGTTTAATGATAGGGTTGTTCTTATCAGAATCGATAGCAAACCAACACCGACAACGACAGGTCAGTTTTACATGCCGACGTCGCAAGCTGAAGATGAAGAAATAGAAAAAGTATATGAGGATATAGAAAGGTTAATACAGTATGAAAATAGAGATGAAGATCTAATAGTCATGGGGGACTGGAATGCAACTGTAGGGGAAGTAGTAGAAGAAAGGGTTGGAGGAGAATATGGCCTTGGGAAAAGGAATGAGAGAGGAGAAAGACTAATTGAGTGCCGTAATAAATTTCAGCTCGCAATAGCGAATACTCTGTTTAGAATCACAAGAGGAAGAGGTATACCTGGAAAAAGGCGGGTGGTACGGGAAGATTTCAGTTAGATTAGCCGGCCGGTATGCCCGAGCGGTTCTGCTTCAGTCTGGAACCAAGCGACAGCTACGGTCGCAGGTTCGAATCGTGCCTCGGTCATGGATGCGTGTGATGTCCTGAGGTTAGTTAGGTTTAAGTAGTTTTACGTTCTAGCGGACTGATGACCTCAGATGTTAAGTCCCATAGTGCTCAGAGCCATTTGAAACATTTTTTCAGTTAGATTACATCATGGTGAGAGAGAGAGAGTCCGAAATCAGACACTGGATTCTGAGGCTCACCCAGGAGCACATATAGACTCAGACCACAATGTGGTAGTGATGAGGAATTGGCAGAAGTTTAAGAGAGTAGTCAGGAAGAATCAATACGCGAAGAAGTGGGATACGGAAGTCCTAAGGAATGACGAAATACGCTTGAAGCTCTCTCTGGCTATAGGTACAGCAATAAGGAATAGCTCAGTTGAAGAGGAATGGTCGCCTCTAAAAAGGTCAATCACATAAATTGGGAAGAAAACATAGCCACAAAGCAAGTAACTGCGAAGAAACCATGGTTAACACAAGAAATACTTCAGTTGATTGATGAAAGAAGGAAGACGAAATAGCTGCATGAAAAATGAGAAGAAATCGAGAAAGAAATGGTGGTATTAAGGATTCACTCAGCATATAGGAAAGTGAAAACAACCTTACGTGAAATTAAAAGTAAGGGCGGTGTCATTAAGATAGCAACGGAATTCCACTGTTAAATGCAGAGGAAAGAGCGGGTAGGTGGAGAGTGTATATTGAGAGCGTCTGTGAGGGGGAAGATTTGTCTGATGTGACAGAATAAGAAACAGGGGTTGGTCGCCTGCGGACACAGGCATCGCGGTTGGCTCCGCCGTCAAATGGCCATTCTTGGCAGGACAACGGAATCGTCAATCCGCAGTGAGATTGTCCTGCGTCCAGATTCAACCTTCGTGTGCAGGATGAAGAACAATACAATTATGTGGCTTGTCTGGAATGATGTTCATTACGTGGAGGGGAGCGGGTATGGTCTGGACCCTTGTGCCTTTTACCCGTACATGTTTACAGCCCATTGGACATGGCTAAGTCTGCCACAGTATCGTGCGCTTTTTGTAGACATGCTGTATCTCGTATTAAATCATCAATGAGTTGGATGAAGTGGAGAATATTTCTGGCTCTGTTTCACTTGTTTTTCTTTTTTACTTACTAAAAAATAAACAAAAAAATTTTGTAAGCAACGACTGGAAATAATTATTTTTTCATTTTCAGTGGTGGAAGCCGGTTTTAGTTCTTTCTTTTTCGGGTAGCACGATGTAAGATTTCAAAGAGAAACATAAATAAATCAATGAAATAAAATCCAAAACCATAGAAGAGGCCAGTACCATGTAAGGGACGAGCACAGTGATAAACCTGGGGGAGGGAGGGCGTTGTGACCAGGGAAAGTACACCCCTGGCCATTAAAATTGCTACACCAAGAAGAAATGCAGATGATGAACGGGTAGTCATTGTACAAATATATTATACTAGAACTGACATGTGATTACATTTTCACGCAATTTGGGTGCATAGATCCTGAGAAATCAGTACCCAGAACAACCATCTCTGGCCGTAATAACGGCCTTGATACGCCTGGGCATTGGGTCAAACAGAGCTTGGACGGCGTGTACAAGCACAGCTGCCCATGCAGCTTCAACACGATACCAAAAATGGTTCAAATGGCTATGAGCACTACGGGACTTAACTTCTATGGTCATCAGTCCCCTAGAACTTAGAACTACTTAAACCTAACTAACCTAAGGACATCACACACATCCATGCCCGAGGCAGGATTCGAACCTGCGACCGTAGCGGTCGCGCGGTTCCAGACTGTAGCGCCTAGAACCGCTCGGCCACTCCGGCCGGCTAACACGATACCACAGGTCATCAAGAGTAGTGACTGGCGTATTGTGACGAGCCAGTTGCTCGGCCACCATTGAAGTAACGTTTTCAATTGGTGAGAGATCTGCAGAATGTGCTGGCCAGTGCAGCAGTCGAACATTTTCTGTATCCAAAAAGGCCGGTACACGACCTGCAATATGCAGTCGTGCACTATCCTGCTGAAATGTAGGCTTTCGCAGGGATCGAATGGTCGCAACACATCTGAAATGTAACGTCCACTGTTCAAAGTGCCGTCACTGCGAACAAGAGGTGACCGAGACGTCTAACCAATGGCACCCCATACCATCACGCGGGTGATACGCCAGTATGGCGATGACGAATACACGCTTCCAAAGTGCGTTCACCGCGATGTGGCCAAACACGGATGCGACCATCATGATGCTGTAAACAGAACCTGGATTCATGCGAAAAAATGACGTTTTGCCATTCGTGCACCCAGATTCGTCGTTGAGTACACCATCGCAGGCGCTCCAGTCTGTGATGCAGCGTCAAGGGTAACCGCAGCCAAGGTCTCCGAGCTGATAGTCCATGGTGCTGCAAACGTCGTCGAACTGTTCGTGCAGATGGTTGTTGTCTTGCAAACGTCCACATGTGTTGACTCAGGGATCGAGATGTGGCCGCACGATCGGTTACAGCCATGCGGATAAGATGCCTGTCATCTCTACTGCTAGTGATACGAGGCCGTTGGTATCCAGCACGGCGTTCGCTATTACATCCCTGAACCCACCGATTCCATATTCTGCTAACAGTCATTGGATCTCGACCAACGCGAGCAGCAATGTCGCGATAAGATAAATCGCAATCGCGATAGGCTACAATAATACCTTTATCAAAGTCGGAAACGTGATGTTACGCCTTTCTCCTCATTAGACGAGGCATCACAACAACGTTTCACCAAGCAACGCCGGTCAACTGCTGTTTGTGAATCAGAAATCGGTTGCAAACTTTCCTCATGTCAGCACGTTGTAAGTGTCGCCACCGGCGCCAACCTTTTGTGAATGCTCTGAAAAGCTAATCACTTGCATATCACAGCATCTTCTTCCTGTCGGTTAAATTTCGCGTCTGTAGCACGTCATCTTCGTGGTGTAGCAATTTTAATGGCCAGTAGTGTAGTTAGCACATCTGCCTAAAAAAAAGTGAACCAGTATCCCGGGATAGAACCCTGGTAAGATAAACCTTTAACAAAGAAAATGAGATGGGGCAATGCTGTAGGAAGAGGAAACTAGAAAAAATGGAAAGAAAGTGAGAGTGAGACCCAGGTTCGAATTCTGGCTTTGCTACGAATTTTCATTCGTCGTTTCATTCTGAAAATATATATCATGAAAGTATTTCTTTCAATGGTGCTTTCGCTATTCCTACTTTTCATGTCTTTTCGAATGTTTCCACAAAGTTTCACTGTCTTACCGTCACTCATTGGTCATGGGTGCCGTCTCAAGTAGCAGAAGTTCAATTACAGCAAACCTATACGAATTAATGTGTTATCTTTTTGTAGATGTGTGATTGTCTTTATTTGCTACCTCGGCTAGAACCGTGTCACTGAGCAACGCGCGGCTGCAGGCAGCAGAGTGCAGGTGAGGCGTACTGACCCGGTCCTGGCGAAGTTGGCGAGGTAGCGCATGAGCAGGCGCGACACGGCGGCGTCCTGCCGGCTGAAGTTGTGCTGCTGCGGCGACAGCGCGCCCGCCGCGGCCGCCGCCAGCGGCAGGCCCAGCACGTACGGCACGTCCTCGCCCCGCACGCTGCCCGTCCTCTGCAACACCGCCGGCTCTCACAGACACCTGCCACTCCCCCTGGACTGCAGGTGCAAGTGCTACGAAAGCGTCGCCCAAACAAAGCTCGCTCGCAGGGTGTTTGCATAATCAAAAGAGTCTACTGAAGTGTTGCTCGAGTGAGAATGTTATTTATTTATCCATTCACTCATCAAACGTTACAAGCCACAAATAATTAAATGTCGTCACATGATATTGATTGCGTATATCAAGTTACTCTCTTAGAAAAACCTAACTTTTAAGTATTTGATGGCTTTACAAACAACTGGTTTCAGTCAAATACAACAGAAAGCAAGAAGATGTACCATGAAATTCAAACAACATTGGAAGGAAAGAAAATGTTAGTCACTGGGGAGAAACCGCGAAGGGAGTCCATAGGGTTCAATTTTGGGACCACTCCTTGAGCTCTGTGTGGCTCGTGTTCGTACGTTTTTTTTTTTAAAAAACAATCGTATTGACCATCTACCATCACGTTAACAACTTCAGTTCCTCTTCTTCCTTTGTTGTTGTTTCCTATTTTTCCAGTATTCCCTCATTTTCTCCCCATGAAGTCTCTTCCTTTCTTCTGTCCATGTTGTTCCCGCTTTTTTATTTCTTCTGCTTTGAAAGCCTTCCAAATTTAGTACTTTGTTTTTAGAACGGTTTCTTTCCGCTATTTCTGATTCTTTGAAGTTGTTTGTTTCAAGATTTTTTGTTACTTCTGTAATCGATGCTATTGTCGATTACTTCTTCCAGAAATATAGGAGTATTTGCTTTGTTAGTCTATTTCCATCCATTCGGTACAGATGTCCAAAAAAGGTTAATCTTCGTTTGGCCATTACTTCAGATATTTTCTCTATATTTTTGTAGGTATCCTCATTAATTCTTATTTTCCAACCATCTGCAGTTTTCATTGCACCCATTATTTTTCAAATAATCCTTCTTTCCAGTACCTCTAGTTTGTCCATCTTATAGTTCATCGTTAGGCATTCATATCCATATAAACATTCTGGTCGTACCACTGTGGTGTAGTGTTTTAGTTTTGTTTTTCTAGGTATACATTTCTTGTTGTAAATATTTTTGGTCAAACAATATGCTCTTTCCATTTTGTTAATTCTTACATCTATTGCAGATTTTTCTAGTCCATTCTGTTGTATAGTTTCTCCAAGATATTTAAATTTATTTACTCGCTCTATTTTACCTATTTGTGTTTCTATGTATTTTGGTGCATTTTTTTATATTTGTCATGAATTTTGTTTTTTCAGCTGAAATTTTGAGACCAGTTCTGTTAGCTAATTTTTCCAGAATGTTTATTTGAGTAACTGCTTATGTCAGGTTTTCTGAAAGTATTGCTAAATCATCCGCAAAAGCCAAGCGGTTTACCTTAATTCCATTTGTCTTCCTTCCCAGAGTTATTGGTTCAAATTTGTGATTTTTTAGCTCCGAATTCCAGATCCTTACAATTTTTTCTAGAACACAGTTAAATAGTAAAGGTGATAAACCATCAAATTATCTAACACCAGTTTTTATTTCAAAAGGCTGTGATACTTCTCCCATAAATTTGACTTTAGATACTGTACCTGTTAGTGTTTCACGAATCATGTTTGCTAGTTTTGATTTAACACCAAATTCTCTAATGACCTTATCTATCGTTCCTCTGTCTATACAATCTAGTATTGGTTTGCTGGTTAACATTCTTCGTACCGTTTATTTTAACATCTTCTCTTTGCGGTACTGCCGTCACATTTCTTATTCGATTTACTGGCGTAACTAAGTTTCCGGCTTGCCTGCAACGCTTATCGATAAGGACACTGTCGTACCATCTCTGGAGCGACAGCTAGTATTTTCCGGGTCGTCGTGTGTCGGCAGTTCAATCGGGACGCAGCGCCAGTGAGTTCAGGACAGCCAGTAATCGCCGACCGCTGGCGACACACATGCACTGTCCGACGCAAGGAGACTTGAGCAGGAAGGAGCGTTGGCTGGTCGTTCCGTCGGTCGTCTCATCTTGCGACGTGTGTTTGGTCTTTTGAGCGTTTCTGGGCCTCGTCAGTTGGTTATTTGACCGGACGTGGGTCGGTTCCTTCCTTGCACAGGGACGTCGGGTGCCCAATGGGCAACTGTTCCCTCTGCATGGGTGAGTCCGAGCTAGTGTGCCCGGGTCGCCGTGTCTCCGAGCTCCGAACGGACATTAAGGGAGTCGGCATGGAGCTGCAGTGAGCTCCGGACAGCCATAACTCGCCCGACTGATACCGACACACATAACTTGAGCGGGGACGACCTCGGTTGGTCGTTCGGTCGGTCGTCTCATCGGACGACGTGTATTTGGTCGCCGACCGTTTATGGAAACTCTGTGTGTGTCGACTTGCAATTTCTCCTTGTTGTTGTTCCACAGTGATTGGTTGTAGGATTGTTGGAGTTCTTGGTGCAAGTGTTTACGTGGAACTTTGTGTAGCTTCTGCGATTTCCACTGAGCAGTAATGAATGCTGTCTGTGTACTGGAGTAGGTAGTCGGTCGGTTGGGACAGAGCAGCGAGCGCGAGTTTCCTCGCCGTGTTGATGCTGTCCGGCACTGCGTGTAGTTCGACAGCCTTTGTGTGTGTTCATATTTTTTAGTGGTTATTGTACTTTGGCTGTATTTAGACACCAGTATTTGGAGACTAAGTGCTGCTGGTATCTTCGTCCTCGCTGACATTTTCCGTTGTCCTGCGTTGGTCGGGCGGAAGGGGATTGATTAGTTTGTTGGTCGGTCCTTCAGCCGTCCCTGGGTCGGTTTGCCATCTGATTACTTAGTCTTGGCTGCCTATCTCGCCGCAACTTATGTTAGAGTTACCTACTCAGGCCGACCCTTGGAGCACTTCTGAACACCATTGTTCTATTGTTTTTAGATTGTTATTTCTGTCTCAAGTACTGTCCATGGTCTTCAGCCGAACCTTATTTGAATATTTTAAGATAAGGCCTTCAGCCGTCTTAAATTAAAATTTAGGTCATTTGTTTAAAACCTTTTAAAATTTTCTAACTGAAATTCCTGTTATCCAGGTCTTAAGCCCTCAGTTCTTCTATTTTGTAACTAAGGCCTTCAGCAGTGTGTATTCCTTAAGGCAATTTTAATGACTTGTGTTGTGGCCTTCAGCCGTATTGTTTCTGAATTCTTTTAAGCGCATGTGTGATTAAGTGTTTTAGCAAAATAAAGTTTGTATGTTTGTGCAACTAAGAGCAATTGATCTTAGCTCTTTCCACAACCATAACTTCATCCGCTCTGTCCTGCGAAACCAGGTTTCACTCCTATTCCTTAGGTACGTTATTTGACAAAAAGTATCTGGACACCCTATGTAATATGGAAATGATGACTAGACGAGAGACTGACCCTGCAGTATGAAAGGAGGCGGGGAGAATTGTGCCGTCAGTAGAGAAACAGTAACAGCAGAACGGTGTGGCAGTGCTTTTACAAATCCTAGCAAGTTTAGCATTTTAAGCCGTTGCTTGCAATCGCGTATGTCAAATAAAAGATGTAAAGTGTTTGAGGTATCGGCAAAGTGCCTAAGATAACATTGTCACTTATCAAAGAAATCTAACCATGATCCAAAGAACCTATTGTTTAACATTTATTATCGAGCCGTGCTTGGTTTTGATGTAATGATGATAACATAATTATTCCTGACTAATTTATCGTTCTCTCTCCTTTACACTTCGACGGGATACATGCAGTTATTCTGTAAGTATGAGCTGCTTTATTTAAATAATATCACCATAAAAAGAATTTCGTTTTTCATTCAGGGAATCTAATCACCCCGAGTTCCCCTCCAAACGGAAGTCATTTTTAACCAATAGTTTTGGCCGTATTAATGGTGCTAGTTGGTGCTTTGCGTGGAAGCATGGACGATCGGTCGGCATTCGCGACCGATGGTAATTTCAGTACCTGCAAATAAGAATAATATCGGGAGTAACATTAGTAGCTCTCGAAGTCCGTGTTTATGTACGTGACACTGTATAAATTTCTTTACGCATTTCCACACGGTCCTAACGCAACCACACAGAACAGATGCTGTTTACTTGCTTTAGCATGGACCGAACTCATACAAACAGAGCAAGATAATGCATTCAGAAAGTCAGTTTTCAGAATAGGCCCTATAAAGAATGCTTTATTTAAAGGCAGATTGCTTTATTTAAAGGCATTTTCAATTTAACAATGGAAAGAGAAAAAGCTTATACACTCCTGGAAAAAAGAACACATTGACACCGGTGTGTCAGACCCACCATACTTGCTCCGGACACTGCGAGAGGGCTGTACAAGCAATGATCACACGCACGGCACAGCGGACACACCAGGAACCGCGGTGTTGGCCGTCGAATGGCGCTAGCTGCGCAGCATTTGTGCACAGCCGCCGTCAGTGTCAGCCAGTTTGCCGTGGCATACGGAGCTCCATCGCAGTCTTTAACACTGGTAGCATGCCGCGACAGCGTGGACGTGAACCGTATGTGCAGTTGACGGACTTTGAGCGAGGGGGTATAGTGGGCATGCGGGAGGCCGGGTGGACGTACCGCCGAATTGCTCAACACGTGGGGCGTGAGGTCTCCACAGTTCATCGATGTTGTCGCCAGTGGTCGGCGGAAGGTGCACGTGCCCGTCGACCTGGGACCGGACCGCAGCGACGCACGGATGCACGCCAAGACCGTAGGATCCTACGCAGTGCCGTAGGGGACCGCACCGCCACTTCCCAGCAAATTAGGGACACTGTTGCTCCTGGGGTATCGGCGAGGACCATTCGCAACCGTCTCCATGAAGCTGGGCTACGGTCCCGCACACCGTTAGGCCGTCTTCCGCTCACGCCCCAACATCGTGCAGCCCGCCTCCAGTGGTGTCGCGACAGGCGTGAATGGAGGGACGAATGGAGACGTGTCGTCTTCAGCGATGAGAGTCGCTTCTGCCTTGGTGCCAATGATGGTCGTATGCGTGTTTGGCGCCGTGCAGGTGAGCGCCACAATCAGGACTGCATACGACCGAGGCACACAGGGCCAACACCCGGCATCATGGTGTGGGGAGCGATCTCCTACACTGGCCGTACACCACTGGTGATCGTCGAGGGGACACTGAATAGTGCACGGTACATCCAAACCGTCATCGAACCCATCGTTCTACCATTCCTAGACCGGCAAGGGAACTTGCTGTTCCAACAGGACAATGCACGTCCGCATGTATCCCGTGCCACCGAACGTGCTCTAGAAGGTGTAAGTCAACTACCCTGGCCAGCAAGATCTCCGGATCTGTCCCCCATTGAGCATGTTTGGGACTGGATGAAGCGTCGTCTCACGCGGTCTGCACGTCCAGCACGAACGCTGGTCCAACTGAGGCGCCAGGTGGAAATGGCATGGCAAGCCGTTCCACAGGACTACATCCAGCATCTCTACGATCGTCTCCATGGGAGAATAGCAGCCTGCATTGCTGCGAAAGGTGGATATACACTGTACTAGTGCCGACATTGTGCATGCTCTGTTGCCTGTGTCTATGTGCCTGTGGTTCTGTCAGTGTGATCATGTGATGTATCTGACCCCAGGAATGTGTCAATAAAGTTTCCCCTTCCTGGGACAATGAATTCACGGTGTTCTTATTTCAATTTCCAGGAGTGTATTTAATAATAATATCAGTTTTATTAATTGAAACAACGTCACTTCTTTGAACATAGCTGCTAAGGTTCAGTGACAGTGTCAGAATTGTATTGGAACAAATAAGCCCTCGGCCACAAATATTAAGGCAAAATTGACCGGGTTTCGACGCTACTATGAGCGTCGTCCTCAGAATTTGATATATTAGGTATATAGTACATTAATAAAATTAAAGTTTGTACTGACTCGAAAAGATGCAGTACTTACAAGTCACATATTAAAAAAGATCTAAGCCGGAAAGGCGACGTCATGAACAGTTGTGAGATGGCGAGCCGCTAAGGGCTGCTCGTACTGTGAACAAGGATTGCAACAAGACTGAGGTGCCCACTTTAGAAAATGTGGGCAAGTAAACATGGTGTTGCTACGAGCGCCATCTAGTAGTTATGACATAACGTTTTTTACGTTACAAAATGTATCTCTATTTAAAGCAGATAAATATGTAATTTTATCCTGTTATTATTAATACTTACGTTATGCCTGAATCAGCTGCATCACAATTTCATGTGTCTAATTTTGAATGTACAGTAGCCTAGTTGTTTCTGCGGCTACTAGATGGCGCTCGTAGCAACACCATGTTTACTTGCCCACAGTTTCTAAAGTGGGCACCTCAGTCTTGTTGCAATCCTTGTTCACAGTACGAGCAGCCCTTAGCGGCTCGCCATCTCACAACTGTTCATGACGTCGCCTTTCCGGCTTAGATCTTTTTTAATATGGACTTGTAAGTACTGCATCTTTTCGAGTCTGTACAAACTTTAATTTTATTAATGTACTATATACCTAATATATCTAATTCTGAAGACGACGCTCATAGTAGCGTCGAAACCAGGTCAATTTTGACTTAATATTTGTGACCGAGGGCTTATTTGTTCCAATGTAACGTCACTTCTGTCGTGCGGGGTAGCCGTCCGGTTAGACCACACGGCTACCCCGTGCGGCAGATTGCGCCTAGCCACGGTTCGCGCGGCTCCCCCTGTCGAAGGTTCGAGTCCTCCCTTGGGCATGGGTATGTGTGTTGTCCTTAGCGTAAGTCAGTTTAAATTAGATTAAGTAGTGTGTAAGCCTAGGGACCGATGACCTTAGCAGTTTGGTCCCATAGAACTTACCACAAATTTCCAAAATTTACGTCACCTTTCTTCCTGTAGGATTACGAGAAGGCAATTTTAATTACTTTCACATTGCACTCACATAAACTACGTAACATATAGGGATAAACTATGAAGCGTCAGGACTGCTCAGCGACTTCGAACGCCAACAACACAATGGAAGTCACTTGAGTAACACATCAATCAGGGACATTTCAACCCTTCAAAAGTTCCTCATGTCGAGTGTTAGTGATGCGACTATGAAGTGGAAACGGCGAGGAACAGCCTAAACCAAACCAAGACCTGGAAGACCTCAAGTACTGTCCAACAGGGACCGTCGAGCGTTGTGAGGGGCGATTATAAAAAATCGCATGAAATTATCGGAAGGAATCATTTGTGAGTTCCACAGTGCTGCCAGCGGTCCAACAAACACAATTACTTTGCGTGTGGGGTTAAAAATAATGGTGTGCAATTGCCGACCAGCTGCTCACCAACCGCACATACTTGTAGTCAATGCTATGCGACGGTGGAGGTGGTGACTAGATGACTGGATGACTAGAAACGAGTGATTTGGAGTGATGAATCACGACATACGCAGTGCAGTCCGATGGAAGGATTTAGGTTTGACCAACGCCTGTCGAGCATTACCTGCCAACTTGTGCAGAAGTGGTGTAGTAGTACTGGGGTGTTTTCCGCTTCAGGTTGTGGTCACCTTGGTGCACATAGGAAAACGTTAATTGTGTAAGAATATGAGTTCATTTTACGATATTGCGTACTGTATACAACAGAGGATCAATTCGGAGACGATGACTGCATCGGCATGACTCTTCACCCTGTTACAAAACAGCGGTTGAGAGGCAATGATTACGGTGACATTTCTGAAATGGTCCGGCCTGTCAGAGTCTCGGCCTGCACCAAATGGAACACGTTTGGGACGAGTTCGATGACTTCACTCCATCCCCAACGTCCGAAATCAACACCTTCTCTACTTTCGGCTCCTGGGAAATGATTCCTCCACAGATATTCAAACTCCTTGTTGAAAGTGTCCCCAGCAGAGTTCAAGCGATCATAAAGCAGAAGGATGGACATACCATATATTAATATCCACCCACAGGTGTCTGAATACTTGTGATGAGACTGTAAATGAATGACGTTCCAATTAACATCCATCAAGTAGAGATAGTACGTTTTTCAGACTATTACAGAGAATTGTTAATAACGTTTTTCAAATAATTATTAAGTCGTTCTTTACACTCTCCAGAATTTGAGATAACATCCAATATTTAGTTCCATACAAAAAATAGTCTAACCAACAGTTGGTCTAGCACATGGACAGGACTTAATAAACAAAGTAGAGCCCCCTAAATTTTGAGTGATGTATTGATGAACACATGAACTAGGTCAAGTATATTACTGGGAAGCTCAAACATTTAAGTTCAGACACCTTCGCTCTTCGTATAATTGCTAATCTTGGAAACAAATGATTCAGCCTCATGACATATTTTACATATTTCCACTCACTACTGCCTTAGGGACGATTTTCTGGGTTAGCTCTTCACTTACAAAGGACTCAGTTCACAAAACCGAGTAGTAAGAATAATATCTGGTGTTCACCGGTTGTCATCACGTACCGGCAGGTATTTCTTCAAGGTGTTAGGCATTTTAACTACACACACACACACGCACACACACACACACACACACACACACACACACACACACACACACACACACACACACACACATATTCGTTAAAGAACTTCATCATAAATAATCCGACATGATCCGGAAGAATGGTAATGTCCACAATTACAACATCAGAGGAAAAAAACTATGTTAAAACTGTCAGTGGCTCAGAAAAGAGTTGAATACGCATCGATAAAAATTTTTGATCATTTGCTCAACGAATTGACAATGGAAATAAATAGAAGCACATGTTCAGACAGGATGTTTACGTACGTATTACCCGTCACAGTAGTATCTAGACGTATCAGGGGTTCCATATCACTCCAAATGCGCCCGCCCCACACCATTAGAGAGCCTCCACCAGCTTGAACAGTCGTCTGATGACATGCAGGGTCCATGGATTCATGAGGATGTCACCATACGCATACACGTCCATCCGCTTGATACAATCTGAAACGAGACTCGTCCAGTCAGGCAACATGTTTACAGTCATCAACAGCGTCGACGGGCCCGGGCGAGGTGTAAAGCTTAGCCTCTTGCTATCATCAAGAATATACTAGTGGGCCTTCGGCTCCGAAAGCCCATATCGATGATGTTTCGTTGAATGGTTCGATCGCTGACACATGTGGATGGCCCAGCATTGAAATCTGCAGCAATTTGCGGAGGGGTTGCAATTCTGCCACGCTGAGCGATTCTCTTCAGTCGTTGGTCCCGTACCTGCAGTATCTTTTTCCGGATGCAACTATATCGGAGATTAGATGTTTTACCGGATTCCCAATATTTACGGTATACTCGTGAAGTGGTTGTACGGGAAAATCCCCACTTCAGCGCTCCCTCGGAAAAACTATGTCCCAACACTCGTGCCCTGAATATAACACCACGTTTTGACTCACTTAAATCTTGATAACCTGTCATTGTAACAGCAATAATCGATCTAAAAACTGCGTCAGACACTTGTTGTCTTATATAGTTGTTGCCGACCGCAGCGCCGTATTTTGCCTTTTTACATATACTATGTGATGAAAAGTACCCGGACACCCTCAAAAACATACGTTTTTCATATCAGGTGCATTTTGCTGCCACCTACTGCCAGGTACTTCATATCAGCGACCTCAGTAGTCATTAGATATCGTGAGAGATCAGAATGGAGCGCTCCGCGGAACTCACGGACTTCGAACGTGGTCAGGTGACTTGGTGTTACTTGTGTCATACGTCTGTACGCGAGATTTCCACACTCCTAAACATCCCTAGGTCCACTGTTTCCGATGTGATAGTCAAGTGGGAACGCGAAGAGACAAATGATTCAAATGGCTCTGAGCACGATGGGACTTAACATCTGAGGTCATCAGTCCCCTAGAACTTAGAACTACTTAAACCTAACTAACCTAAGGACATCACACACATCCATGCCCGAGGCAGGATTCGAACCAGTGACTATTGCGGTCACGCGGCTCAAGACAGAGTGAAGTGGCACGCACAGCACAAAAGCGTAAGACAGACATCTATCCAGACCGTCACACAGGAATTCAAAACTGCATCAGGCTCCACTGCAAGTACTATGAAAGTTAGGCGGGAGGCGAGAAAACTTGGATTTCATAGTCGAGCAGCTGCTCATAAGCCACACATCATGCCGGTAAATGCCGAACGACGCCTCGCTTTGTGTAAGTAGAGTAAACATTGGAGGATTGAACAGTGGAAAAACGTTGTGTGGAGTGACGAATCACAATACACAATGTGGCGATGTGATGGCAGTGTGTGGATATGGCGAATGCCCGTTGAACATCTGCTAGCGTGTGTAGTGTCAACATTAAAATTCGGAGGCGCTGGTGTTATGGTGTGGTGGGGATGGCGGTTGCATCTTTCAACACGATCAAGTACCTGTTCATAATGCACGGCCTGTGGCGGAGTGGTTACACGACAATAACATCCCTCTAATGGACTGGCCTACACAGAGCCCTGACCTGAATCTTATAGAACACCTTTGGGATGTTTTTGAGCGCCGACTTCGCGCCAGGCCTCACCGGTCGACATCGATACCTGTCCTCAGCGTAGCAGTCCGTGAAGAATGGGCTGCCATTCCGCAAGAATCCTTACAGCAACTGATTGAACGTATGCCTGCGAGAGTGGAAGCTGTCATCAAGGCTAAGGATGGGTCAACATCATATTGAATTCCAGCATTACCGATGTGGGAGGGGGGGGGGGGAGGGGGGCGCCACGAACTTATAAGTCATTTTCAGCCAGGTGTCCGGATACTCTTGATCACATAGTATATCTCTGTATTTGAAAACGTGTGTCTATAACAGTTTCTTTGGCGCTTCAGTGTGTATATATAGACTCTTCACTGAAATTCTCTAAGAAGGTATAGATCCTCTTAATAAGAGCTCCTTGAGTCATTAGTCAGCTGTGGTAATATAACTGAACAGTGCATGTGGTGTACCTAGGGGAGATGGCGCTGCTAAGCATTGGTACAATGAGTGTTAACCCAAAGGTTGGAATTAACCACACCTACTCACGCGGAGCCCAGTTCACCCTAGGTTGTCGAAGTTATCGCAAGTTCTTAGCCTGTGTGACTGAACATATGTAAATGTGGTTCTGAATACACGTTTCGGTATCTTAAATTCATGTGTCGCATCAATACGGCTGACGTTATCATTGTATAGGAGGTGGACTGAGGCTATTTTCCAAAACTCAAGCTCCTCAGTCTTCCTTCTATCAGTTTAAGGACTGGCAGGGTAACTCCCATTCCCGTCAACTCTAGGGGCGGGGGGCGTGGTGCTCTGGGGCTCTGGATGAGTTCCTCGGAACAAGGCAACAGTACCACACTCTGGACACCCAGAGATCTGAGTCAGGGCCATTTTGTCGAACTTTACCGTCCATGGTGTGTGCAGTGATACTGGCGTCATCACACCGGTTGGAGTTCTACTATCAGCTTTTCGACCATTGTAGGAAGCGAGCTTGCTTGGGGTACAGTTGCGTGCCCGTATTGTAGACTATATGGTGAGGCATTTTGTACGAGCAGTAATTTTGTTCTTAAGCATTGTGTGAGCCACTGCCTCCTGGTTGCTTTTGGGTCTAACTGGTACTTGTGATCGTTCCTCCGTTTCGCTGTTGTGAGCAAAACGCACTCGTTTGTGTCGTGCTACTAGGCTGTGTTTGGCGATTTGCTGGATATGTATTCGTGATTTGTGGCGAACCTGTATTAGTTATTATTTTTTTGTCTACTTGCCACGTTACTGTGCAGCGCAGCTGCGTTGTTTGTGTGGGCAAACTGCACTTTCTGTCATCGTTCTGTAAGTTACCTGTCCGTCTTGTTATCTGTTCAAGGCTCCCATGCCTTCTTAAATTCACTACTGTCCCGTATTTTATTAAAATACTGTTTATCGCACTTACTGTTGTGGTTAGGTGTAAGCTACCTCTCTGGGATGTTATCTATTCAAAGCTCGCCAGCCTTTTTAATCAATTGATGGTTTTGGTATTTTATTTGGATAGTATTTAACGCTTTCAGTGTCTGCCACTTTGGCTTAATTCATTGAAGTTCCGTATTTAAGTAGAATACCATTTAACCCTTTCAGTCTTTGGCAAACTTATTTTGTTCATTGATATTTTGATTTTCTATAATTCAGCTTATACATATTTGGTAAGGGATATATTAGACATTATTTACTGCCTTATTTTTCAGTGGCGAAACAAGAACGGGGACTCATTGTATGCTTTGATCGGTTTAGTGGCATTCATTAAATTGTTTGTAAATTTCTCATACATCTACGGAAAAGGTATTTGTTTTGATAAGACAGCTGACCCGTTAATTATAGTAAGTAGGAATTACTTGTGATATGCTATTTTCCGAACTAGCACCTTGTGTAATGATTATATCGTGATTTGTTTATTTTCCGTTTCTACTCACTGGATTTAGATGATACCGTCCTTATAGTTGCTCTGCTATTTAAGCTATTTGCTTTCGTGCAAAGACGTCGCTGTAGACTTAGTTGTAGTATCAATACGAATTATTGCAATAGTCAACCAACATTGACCAACTGGATTGTCAGTAACAGAAAAAGTAAAATCAAAACGACCTCCTCGAAAAACAGTCTGTCCTTTCAAGACATCAATCAAAACGGACGAACTGACGTTCATGTTATACTCAGTCTCCACATCCAAAATAGTTAAGCGTTTGCCTTGGTCTGGTGTTTATATCTCAGCTGTATGTAACTTAATGCAACTGATTTCTTCTAAATCCACGCTTAAGTAAATCTAAATAAACACCGTCTGCAGGCGGCCTTTAGTATAAGTTTAACCTGATGTTTTGGTCGACCATTGTGCCGTAAAGCTCTTTGGGATTAAGCTTAAGATCTTTCACAACATTTAGTGGTTAAATGTAATTAATGTGAATCCTGGAGCCCCTTCGCCAATTGCAAAGCTGTTGCATAGACGAGTGCCGTTAATTCAGTTACCCCATACTTGTTCCAAATGATTGTTTAAGTCCCTTGAAGTGTAATTATGTCCACTTAAGATTGGCCAGTGTTGCCATAAACTGGTCTTTGTGGTCGAAACGTCGTGTTCCGGTGTGAAAATAGTATGTAAAATTGTATAACTTGAAATGGCTCCGCCGTTGTTGATATTTATCATTGGATCTTAAGCCGTTTGTACAGTTGCAAAGAATAATCACTTATACTGCAACTGGTAAATACTTTAAATTGTCTCAGCATCGCTGCGGACGATATTATCACTGGGCCTTAAACCGTTCGCGCAGTTTCTGAGTTCAGTCAACTGATGTTCTTGAACTCTCTGTTAACGCGTAGCGCCTTTGGTTGTAACTCGTTCGTACTTGAATTATTTGATAAATTTATTTCAGCCCGTAAACGCGGGGCGACCATTATTGTTATTTTTAATCATCGTCTTAGTCTCATGAGATTCAAGGATATGTTTAACTGTGTGTTTTCACATTGTAAAATATTTAATTTTTTGTTAGTAATTTTTGTTCTAGAACAGTTTATTTTGTGGTCCCAGTACTTTTCCATTCCCAAACCAGCTCCCTACCGCTTCAAGTTTCACTACAAAATCCAAGAACTGTGGGGGGGATTGAGAATGATGAACATTTGTAAGATATAAAGTACAGGAGGATGAATACCGTGATAGTGAGCATTAGACTGAGTGGAGTGGCGCTGTCGTAAGACACTGGACTGGTGGTTCAGATCTATTTCTTGTCATTTACATTTAATCTTCTCTTGGTTTTCCTAAATCACCTCGTCATTAAATTCTAGACTGTCTTCGTCCTTAAGCACTGAGGTGACAACTGAGGTTGCTTGTGCGAGAGGATTGTAATATGGCTATGAAATCATTCGCGAAGGAGTTCTTGGACAAAAAGTTTTCGGTAAACTTCCCGCGTCAAGGTGACCTAATATCTAATATCTTAGTAGCTGTTTTGTGCTTCCTTTTTGAGTAGGAAGGAAAGACGATTGCTATTCTTAGCCACAATCTCACGACGGAAGATCAGATGTAAATAGTTTTATCTTGTTATTGTTAAAGTAAAATCCTTGAAAACATTGCTTTAACAGTGCTCATGTCTTTTCAACAGCGTTTATGTCTGTCCTCATTGTACTGTTTTCCCTAGTGTCTTTGGAACAAACAGTGTCAACATCCACATGGATTTATAGCGTGCAGGGGAACTGCAAGAGTATCTAACGAGAGTGAAGATTTTTAGTGGCAAATGTGATGATTTTGATAGGGCATCTACCGGTAGGCATACGGTCCCGTTTTTCATGTTCAGGCGCATATTCCTTGGGAATAAGTTGCCCACTCTAAGGTGTTCAGCATATAGATTGGTCCGATCGCTGTGGTAATATCAACACATCTGGTTTTAGAAACTTGGCCGTGATTGATATGAATAAGGGAGTAGACATCTTACATAGTAGCTTGTCGTAACTGAACTATTGATTATCAACAATAGAGGTTACAGATTAGCACCCCATACTAGCGGATGTCATTATCAACTGAATGATAGGGCTGTTGATCAAGGTTGGGCGTATCCTGTTCAAGTAAATAACTCCACAATTCAGTTGAAGTGATTCAGGGAAATAAGGGAAAAATTTCAAACTAGGCGAGTTGAATGGGTTTGAAATCTGTTTCTTTCAGATGTGATGCTAGTTTCACGTCTGTAACTAGCATCACTTGTATCTCTGCCTGTCATGTCATGGCAGTGGAGACTCAGTCTGACACAAAGATGAAGCATATCAGCTTCGTCTCTCCGCCAGTGGCAGTGTTAAATGTAAAGCGGTACCACAGGACTGCAAGCATTAGAAATTTGTCTTGAATATTCCCAAAGAATTTGGGAAGAAATTCAGGAAGCCAAAGATTCGAGAACATAATCACATAAAAATTAATATGCAGAATGGGAAAATTAAGAAAAAAAGGAAATAAGAACACATGCACAGTGATGCTGCAGAAGTAGTTTCAAAACACACTCTTAAGCAACTAAATTAGGAAGAGTAATATGTCTGCACGAGGGAAGGCCACGTATGTAGGAAAAGGATGTTTCCTGCCAGTCGTATCGACATGGAGATCTGTGATATTAGAGGAGAAATATTACTGAATTAATAATGATTTAAAGTGGAATCTCCTTAGGACGTGGTTTATTGAAAGTGTAAAAACTGGGCATTCTCTAAGAGCAACGAAAGCTGTTAACAAGTAATTTGATCAGCACAAATAAAAACCATAGCTGGCCACACAGAGGGCGAACTACTTGTTGAAGGCCAGAGATATGGATACACATCCATATCCACATACACACTCCGCAGGCCATCGCACAGTATGTGGCCGCTGACACCCAGCTACCACTGCTGGTCATTTACTTCCCTGTTTCACTGGCAAACAGAGCGAAGAACTACGACTGTCTACGAATATGCCTCCGTACAAGACTTAGTTTCTCTTTTTTTATGTTCGTGAACCGTACGCGAAATGTACGTTAATGGCAGTAGAATAGTTCTGCACTCAGTTTTAAATTCAGGTTCCCTAAATTTTCTTAATAGTGTTCTTCGAAAAGAACGTCGCCTTCCCTCCAGAGATTCCCATTTGAGTTCACGAAATATGTCAGTAATGTTTGTATATTGTTCGAACCTACCGGTAACAGATCTAGCAGACCGCCAATGAATTGCTTCGATGTTTTCCTTTAGTCTGACCTGGTGCGGACTCCAAACACTCGGGTAGTACTCAAGAATGGGTCGCGCTAGTGTCCTCAAATTCTTCCAATAAACCGAAAACGACCGTTTGCGTTCCCTGCTACAATCGTTACACTTTCGTGCCATTGCTTATCGCCTTGCAACGTTATGCCTATATATTTAATCGACGTGACTGTGTGAAACTGTATACTGCTAACTCTGTATTCACAGGTTTGTTTTTCTCACGCATTTACATTAACTTACTTTTTCTTTTTCCATTTAGAGCCATTCATCACACCCACGAGAAATTTTGTCGTATTCATCTTGTATCTTCCTACAGTCACTCAACGACGCCGGCCGAAGTGGCCGTGCGGTTAAAGGCGCTGCAGTCTGGAACCGCAAGACCGCTACGGTCGCAGGTTCGAATCCTGCCTCGGGCATGGATGTTTGTGATGTCCTTAGGTTAGTTAGGTTTAACTAGTTCTAAGTTCTAGGGGACTAATGACCTCAGAAGCTGAGTCCCATAGTGCACAGAGCCATTTGAATTTGAATCACTCAACGACGACACTTCCCCATACACCACGCAAATATCAGCAAACAACCTGAGATTGCTGCTGACCCTATTACCAGATTATTGTGTATATAAGAAATAAAGAGCTGTCCTATCACACATGAGTACTCCTGTTGTGAGCCAGTTTACCTCTACAACTCATGTAAGACACTTTGTAATTTCTGACAGAAGTTTGTTCAAGGCTTTTGACACTGTATCACACAAGCGGCTTGTAGTGAAATTATGGAATATCGTCTCAGTTATGTGACTGCCCTCCCCCCATGAACCATGGACCTTGCCATTGGTGGGGAGGCTTGCGTGCCTCAGCGATACAGATAGCCGTACCGTAGGTGCAACCACAACGGAGGGGTATCTGTTGAGAGGCCAGACAAACGTGTGGTTCCTGAAGAGGGGCAGCAGCCTTTTCAGTAGTTGCAAGGGCAACAGTCTGAATGATTGACTGATCTGGCCTTGTAACAATAATCAAAACGGCCTTGCTGTGCTGGTACTGCGAACGGCTGAAAGCAAGGGGAAACTACGCCCGTAATTTTTCCCGAGGGCATGCAGCTTTACTGTATGATTAAACGATGATGGCGTCCTCTTGGGTAAAATATTCCGGAGGTAAAATAGTCCCCCATTCGGATCTCCGAGCGGGGACTACTCAAGAGGATGTCGTTATCAGGAGAAAGAAAACTGGCGTTCTACGAATTGGAGCGTGGAATGTCAGATCACTTAATCGGGCAGGTAGGTTAGAAAATTTTAAAAGGGAAATGGATAGGTTAAAGTCAGATATAGTGAGAATTAGTGAAGTTCGGTGGCAGGAGGAACAAGACTTCTGGTCAGGTGACTACAGGGTTATAAACACAAAATCAAATAGGGGTAATGCAGGAGTAGGTTTAATAATGAATAGGAAAATAGGAATGCGGGTAAGCTACTACAAACAGCATAGTGAACGCATTATTGTGGCCAATATAGATACAAAGCCCACACCTACTACAGTAGTACAAGTTTATATGCCAACTAGCTCTGCAGATGCAGATGACGAAGAAATTGAAGAAATGTATGATGAGATAAAAGAAATTTTCAGATAGTGAAGGGTGACGAAAATTTAATAGTCATGGGTGACTGGAATTCGAGAGTAGGAAAAGGGAGAGAAGGAAACATAGTGGGTGAATATGGATTGGGGATAAGAAATGAAAGAGGAAGTCGTCTGATAGAATTTTGCACAGAGCATAACTTAATCATAGATAACACTTGGTTTAAGAATCATGAAAGAAGGTTGTATACATGGAAGAACCCTGGAGATACTAAAAGGTATCAGATAGATTATATAATGGTAAAACAGAGATTTAGGAACCAGGTTTTAAATTGTAAGACATTTCCAGGGGCAGATGTGGACTCTGACCACAATCTATTGGTTATGACCTGTAGATTAAAACTGAAGAAACTGCAAAAAGGTGGGAACTTAAGATGGGACCTGGATAAACTGAAAGGACCAGAGGTTGTAGAGAGTTTCATGGAGAGCATAAGGGAACAATTGACAGGAATGGGGGAAAGAAATACAGTAGAAGAAGAATGGGTAGCTTTGAGGGATGAAGTAGTGAAGGCAGCAGAGGATCAAGTAGGTAAAAAGACGAGGGCTAGTAGAAATCCTTGGGTAACAGAAGAAATATTGAATTTAATTGATGAAAGGAAAAAATATAAAAATGCAGTAAATGAAGCAACAAAAACGAATACAAACTTCTCAAAAATGAGATCGACAGGAAGTGCAAAATGGCTAAGCAGGGATGGCTAGAGGACAAATGTAAGGATGTAGAGGCTTGTCTCACTAGGGGTAAGATAGATACTGCCTACAGGAAAATTAAAGAGGCCTTTGGAGAGAAGAGAACCACTTGTATGAATATCAAGAGCTCAGATGGCAACCCAGTTCTAAGCAAAGAAGGGAAGGCAGAAAGGTGGAAAGAGTATATAGAGGGTTTATACAAGGGCGATGTACTTGAGGACAATATCATGGAAATGGAAGAGGATGTAGATGAAGAGGAAATGGGAGATACGATACTGCGTGAAGAGTTTGACAGAGCACTGAAAGACCTGAGTCGAAACAAGGCCCCCGGAGTAGACAACATTCCATTGGAACTACTGATGGCCTTCGGAGAGCCAGTCCTGACAAAACTCTACCATATGGCGAGCAAGATGTATGAAACAGGCGAAATACCCTCAGACTTCAAGACGAATATAATAATTCCAATCCCAAAGAAATCAGGTTTTGACAGATGTGAAAATTACCGAACAGTCAGTTTAATAAGCCACAACTGCAAAATACTAACACGAATTCTTTACAGACGAATGGAAAAACTAGTAGAAGCCGACCTCGGGGAAGATCAGTTTGGATTCCGTAGAAATACTGGAACACGTGAGGCAATACTGTCCTTACGACTTAGGAAATGGGAGATACGATACTGCGTGAAGAGTTTGACAGAGCACTGAAAGACCTGAGTCGAAACAAGGCCCCCGGAGTAGACAACATTCCATTGGAACTACTGATGGCCTTCGGAGAGCCAGTCCTGACAAAACTCTACCATATGGCGAGCAAGATGTATGAAACAGGCGAAATACCCTCAGACTTCAAGACGAATATAATAATTCCAATCCCAAAGAAATCAGGTTTTGACAGATGTGAAAATTACCGAACAGTCAGTTTAATAAGCCACAACTGCAAAATACTAACACGAATTCTTTACAGACGAATGGAAAAACTAGTAGAAGCCGACCTCGGGGAAGATCAGTTTGGATTCCGTAGAAATACTGGAACACGTGAGGCAATACTGTCCTTACGACTTAGGAAATGGGAGATACGATACTGCGTGAAGAGTTTGACAGAGCACTGAAAGACCTGAGTCGAAACAAGGCCCCCGGAGTAGACAACATTCCATTGGAACTACTGATGGCCTTCGGAGAGCCAGTCCTGACAAAACTCTACCATATGGCGAGCAAGATGTATGAAACAGGCGAAATACCCTCAGACTTCAAGACGAATATAATAATTCCAATCCCAAAGAAATCAGGTTTTGACAGATGTGAAAATTACCGAACAGTCAGTTTAATAAGCCACAACTGCAAAATACTAACACGAATTCTTTACAGACGAATGGAAAAACTAGTAGAAGCCGACCTCGGGGAAGATCAGTTTGGATTCCGTAGAAATACTGGAACACGTGAGGCAATACTGTCCTTACGACTTATCTTAGAAGAAAGATTAAGGAAAGGCAAACCTACGTTCCTAGCATTTGTAGACTTAGAGAAGGCTTTTGACAATGTTGACTGGAATACTCTCTTTCAGACTCTGAAGGTGGCAGGGGTAAAATACAGGGAGCGAAAGGCTATTTACAATTTGTACAGAAACCAGATGGCAGTTATAAGAGTCGAGGGACATGAAAGGGAAGCAGTTGTTGGGAAGGGAGTAAGACAGGGTGTAGCCTCTCCCCGATGTTATTCAATCTGTATATTGAGCAAGCAGTAAAAGAAAAAAACAAAAGAAAAATTCGGAGTAGGTATTAAAATCCATGGAGAAGAAATGAAAACTTTGAGGTTCGCCGATGACATTGTAATTCTGTCAGGGACAGCAAAGGACTTGGAAGAGCAGTTGAACGGAATGGATAGCGTCTTGAAAGGAGGATATAAGATAAACATCAACAAAAGCAAAACGAGAACAATGGAATGTTGTCAAATTAAGTCAGGTGATGCTGAGGGAATTAGATTAGGAAATGAGACACTTAAAGTAGTAAAGGAGTTTTGCTATTTGGGGAGCAAAGTAACCGATGATGGTCGAAGTAGAGAGGATATAAAATGTAGACTGGCAATGGCAAGGAAAGCGTTTCTTAAGAAGAGAAATTTGTTAACATCGAGTATAGATTTAAGTGTCAGGAGGTCGTTTCTGAAAGTACTTGTATGGAGTGTAGCCATGTATGGAAGTGAAACGTGGACGATAAATAGTTTGGACAAGAAGAGAATAGGAGCTTTCGAAATGTGGTGCTACAGAAGAATGCTGAAGATTAGATGGGTAGATCACATAAATAATGAAGAAGTATTGAATAGGATTGGGGAGAAGAGAAGTTTGTGGCACAACTTGACCAGAAGAAGGGATCGGTTGGTAGGACATGTTCTGAGGCATCAAGGGATCACAAATTTAGTATTGGAGGGCAGCGTGGAGGGTAAAAATCGTAGAGGGAGACCAAGAGATGAATACACTAAGCAGATTCAGAAGGATATAGGTTGCAGTAGGTACTGGGAGATGAAGAAGCTTGCACAGGATAGAGTAGCATGGAGAGCTGCATCAAACCAGTCTCAGGACTGAAGACCACAACAACATGTGACTGCATTCGTGATCTCCCGTCAGAGAGGTCACAGTTCGTAGTAACTGACGGAAAGTCATCGAATAAAACAGAGGTGATTTCTGGCGTTCCCCAAAGTAATGTAATAGGCCATTTGCTGCTTCTTATCTACATACAATAAAAATTGTTTGCATCACCCTGGTTCCCAGAACTCCTGAAGATAGACGTTGACTGTGGATATTGTATCACAGACACAGTCTCTTTCACTGTTCAGAGATGTCACTAAACCCGCCCTAAGATGAAGCAACCATGCATGAGCAGCGACTATTTGACGGAGGGGGTCCGACAGCCGATCAGTTCCAGTCATTCTACTAGGGAGGAAGTATACGACTCCTGTTGTCTGTAGTTCAACCATCCCTAGACGGTCAAAACCGCGGGTTCGATGGCGTCCGCATTGTTACTTTGTGCCAGGAAGGGCCTTCAACAACGGAAGCGATCTTGTACGGACATGGAGGAGATACAGAGAGACAGGAACTGTCGATGACATGTCTCGCTCAGGCCATCTAAGTGCTACTACTGCAGTGCATGACAGCTACCTACGGATTATGGCTTGGAGGGAGCCTGGCAGCAACGCCACCATGTTGAATAATGCTTTTCGTGCAGCAACAGGACGTCGTGTTACGACTCAAACTGTGCCCAATAGGCTTCATGATGCGCAACTTTACTCCCGACGTTCATTGAGAGGACCATCTTTGCAACCACGACACCATGCAGGGCGGTACAGAGTGGCCCAGCCACATGCCAAATGGACCATTCAGGATTGGCATCACGTTCTTTTCACCGATGAGTGTCGCATATGCGTTTAATCAGACAATCGTCGGAGACGTGTTTGGAGGCAACCTGGTCAGGCTGAACGCCTTAGACACACTGTTCAGCGGGTGTAGCAAGGTGGAAGTTCACTGCTCTTTTGGAGTGGCATTAGCCCCCATTGTGCACATCTTGTGAATGACTTCCTTCAGGATAACGACATTGCTCGACTAGAGTGGCCAGCATGTTCTCCAGACATAAACCCTATCGTACATGCCTGGGATAGATTGAAAAGGGCTGTTTATGAAGACGTGACCCACCAAACACTCTGAGGGATCTACGCCGAATCGCCATTGAGTGGGACAATCTGGACCAACAGTGCCTTGATGAACTAGTGGATAGTAAGCCACGACGAATACAAGCATGCATCAATGCAAGAGGACGTGCTACTGGGTATTAGAGGTACCGGCGTGTACAGAAATCTGGACCGTCACTTCTGGAGATCTCGCTGTATGGTGGTACAACATGTAATGAGTGGTTTTCATGAGCAATAAAAAGGGCGGGCCGGCTGGGGTGGCCGAGCGGTTCTAGGCGCTACAGTCTGGAACCGCGCGACCGCTACGGTCGCAGGTTCGAATCCTGCCTCAGGCATGGATGTGTGTGATGTCCTTAGATTAGTCATGTTTAAGTAGTTCTAAGTTCTAGGGGACTGATGACATTAGAAGTTAAGTCGCATAGTGCTCAGAGCCATTTGAACCATTTGAAAAAGGGCGGAAATGATATTTATGTTGAAAGTATTTGAGAAAATTTGTAAAAGTGCTGAGGAAGGCAGAATGAGGCAACTGGGGCCCCGATTTTCAATCAGTGTCCTTTGTATAGGAGCATATTCGCCTTTCTTGTGCTCCGCTAGGAGTGTTTTTCCGCTGGTTACCTTCCTTTTTCGCCTGCAGATGAAAAGGACTGTATAGGTCAATAAAATTTTGACAGTTTACTTATGTGAAACTGAAATAACGAAAAGACATGTAATTTTACACCTAAAACCAGATTTTCCGTGCACAAAACTTTGAATGTGCTCCAGTACTAAAACATGTGGTTCCCAGAACCCTGCTGGTGATAAAGGAGACACTTTACAGCATATTTCTCCGTGCTACGTCACTTTATAAACTATGTTTTCGCCTCACACCGAATTTTTCGTGCTTAGTTTACCTGTAAAAGTAGGGCAGTTTTGAACCTCTGTATCCCGGAAACGGATAAAGATATGAAGAAAATTTCCAATTTTGTTCAAGATCGGTATCTCAGGAATGTATCACAAAAATTTCAGGAATTTGATGTGAAAGCCGTCGTGGAGTCCGCGGCTCTGTTCTGGTACCCAACATACGACGTTTTTCTGGTTTTCGCAGGACCTTCTCATGAAGTAAATGGTGCCTCATAAGACCCTTCAGGCGTACCGTGATCTACATCTAATGCAAAAAGAGCCAGCCGATTTGCTGCATTTGCCTGATCTGGAGGAAGTGTGCAATATTCGTGTGCTGTAGGGCTATCCGAACACAAGACGCTGTTTTTCTATCAACAACAGAACGTGAGGCATGAGCTCTTGAAAAATACCCTTTTTTGCTCTGCATTTTAAAACATATTTCGTAGCAAATGCCGTCGCAAGGTACCGTTATTTTGGTAACGGTAGAATTGACCTCGAAATACGTGGCCTTGGTGCCAGGACGGTATCGGATGCATTCCAGAAGGAATTCTTGAAACACTTTGGGCAAGTGGAAAAGGTTATATCTGATAACAGGCCACAGTTGCGGTCGAGATGGAAAGAGGTATTGAGTTATCACAGGATGAGGCCGCTATTTATATCAACTTACTACCCTTCAATTAATACATCTGATAGGGTCATGAGAGAATTAAGATGACTCTGCCGATTATATTGCAGCAAATATCATACATCGTGGGTTGTGTTCCTCACAGACTTTCAGGAAGTGAACAGTTTGCCACGTAGTGCAACAGGAATCGCTCTGGTAACCTAATACTGAAGAATAAGCCAGCTGCAGACAAAACTACAGAGATGTCAGAGTTCCTGAAACACCACACCAGCGGCGTAAAGAAGTGGCTGTGTCGAAAAAAAGAGCAGCCATGGCAAAGAGGTAAGAAGGAATGGAACGGTCCGCGGAAGCATGGAGCTCTGAAGTAGGTCAAAAGATATTGATGCGGTAGCATAGACTGTCTCGGACCAGTGAGGATTTCGTGTATTATTGTGCCAGTGTCGTAATGGTGGAGACACTCAAGATAGGCAAATGTACGGGAGAACATCGTGTCAGCAATATAAAACATTTTAGGGAAAGACGTAAAATGTAAGAAAGGCCTTTTAGGTAAGAATAAATGACAGAATGGAATTGGTTCAAGTGAAATCAGGATTAGCGAAGTATGTGATAATTCAAATTATATTACGATTTATTGGGAGTAAATATAGGCGTTTGGAGAGAAGAAGCCAACTTGGGAGTACAGTGTGCAGCTTCGGGCGCATAGTAAAGGTGGAAATTGAATGTAGTAAAGGTGGAAATGGTCTAATGAGAATACTGAATATTAGCCAAGTGCACAAGTTTTGCAAGGAGACCTGTAAGACCAAATAGAAGTGAGGAAGGTACATACGTTATTAGAGGGCTTGGAGTACAAGGATGTGAAGGAACGCATGCGATTTCCGGAGAACCTGTATTTTTTTTTTTTTTTACGCTTTAGTAAGTGAAAGAAAATATGAGTACTTCTGAGGGGAATAAAGATGATTTTTCTTTATCCTCGCTGAGCAAGTGGTTCGATTTAACAAGTGAGGCCGAATATGGTGGTCCATGTGCAGAATGTGTGTGGTATTTTTCTTTATATGCTGTGGGAGAATGGGGTGCCGTCTTTTGTATATATGTTGAAAATTAGGGAGCAAGTGTTATACCTTAAAAGTACTCAAGGGAGGTGAAGAACGAAAGGGCGAATGAGCGTCTGTCCAAGGGAATAAACTTGATTGTAACGGGAGATTTGTGCAGAATAAGTATATGAATTTCTTTTTTTCTCCATTTAAATAAAATGTGCAATGAGAGAAAGCTAATAAAAACTGAAGAAAAATACACACCGTCTAAAACCCCACAAACGACCACAAAGGAATGTAGGGTAAACAAGAATAACCGAAAGCCGAGGCCAATGTAATATTACTACAACTGTGCTCATTTATAAGCAGATACGTAAGATAAAAATTATTAAATTTTGTGTGAAGTATTAAACCACGTTAGAAGAATGTAATAAGAAGGATGAAACGAATGTTATATATATGGGCTGGCGAAAACGAGCAATGAATGGTATGTGACGACTCTGCAGTAGCAGGCATGAGTGAGAGCACTACACACTGGACATGCTGAGGTGAACTGGGGACCACGTAATGGCTTCGCAGGAGGGTGACCGCACATTGGTATGGTGAAGCAGTGGAGTAAGGACAGTCAGCTGTCCTAATGTTCGGCACATGCCTCTAGGGGATCAGTAGTGGCGAAGCCACAGCATGGGGCCTGCAGCATATCGTTGGGTGTGGAGCGGGGCGTGTCCTTGCTGGCACCTTAGCTGAACCAACAAGCAGCCATGCTACAACACAGTGATGGCAACACAGGTGACAACACTCCCCCGCGACAGGGCGGTACAATGCTAAGGCTTCGCATACACACTGAGGCACCCAGTGGGGGTAAAACAGAGGCTATTCCTTTTTGAAGGACCGCGAGCTGGCCAGGTTACAACGCATAGTAGCACCGTGTCAAGGGGCATATATCCATGATCAATTTTCTCCTAGCGAGGACCAATACCCTGCTTTTAACCATACAATGCAGCTTTAAACAGTAAGCCATGTTCTGCCCTATGTATACAGAGATAAAAATGTAACACGCTACCCTGTTAATGTCACATGCTTTTTGTTTTCTATGAGCCAGTCTTGTGTCTTCATGCGTTTACACAATGTAAATGAAAATCATAACAGTTGCCAGAAAGTAGAGGGGTTCCACATATGGTTGCACTACTAAGGGATAATAAACTGGCCAAAACCTAATCCTGACAGAGCCACTCAGGCGCAAAAAGAAGAAAAAAAACATGAGAATGTGTATCGCCAACCGTGAGACACTCACTTCGCTCCCTCGGTCGCTGTGTGAGATGTTGGAAAGCTGATTCCTAGATGGGCAACAGCCATGAAGGAAGGATGTCTCTCCCATTCCCATGCCGCAAAGATGTCTCCAATTAAATACATCTGACGACGAGTGAAGAGTATCTGCTCTCTCTTTAAATTGGACTCCATGCCTCAACACGACCTCACTTGCTAGTTCTGAATAATAGTTCACGCAAGTGTAATTCATACATAGTGATGTCAGAGTATATGACATGTTTGTTTATAAAGTGGTTGTGGATTACTAGAGAGCTTATGACATGAATCATATTATATTTATCATGTATTATAACGTATCCTTCGTGCAAATTCACAGGCAGTAAAATTACGGTATCAATCCTGGCATAATTAGTAATTATAAATGTCATAGGTGTTTTTATTCAGATTAGGATACCATTGAGTGTAAGTGCGAAATGCTTTGACTGTACAGTCACCAGTATAGGCTCGCTCTCCATTCTATCCCATCCGGAATGATCCCACATTCGGGTGAACTTTTCCTGGGATGAAATGTAAAACACTGCAGTTCATTAAATGTCCTTGCATATGTAAAAATGTTCTTAATTACATTTTTTGGCACTATTCTATTACATAACTGTAGTGAACTGAGAATTCTCTGTTGTCGGACTTTAAATGACGAGTAGATGATTGATGACATTGCCCCACACTAGGAGCCAACAATTGATTAATATCAATAATTAAATGAAATCAAACACAAAGGGCATGAAATTTAAGGGCTTGAAGTATGAAGGTAAAAGGATCGCTTAGATAATTGAAATGTGAAGGAAATGTATGTATTTCAGTGGTGTTGACTCAAACCAACACAAATTACAAATCTCAGGGCGTGGACACGAGTCAGCTATTAAGGAGAAGGAGGGGGGCAGGACGAATCGTTTCACCATCATTCGTTATCATTCGCCGTGCACTACTCAGCCTTATAACAGCAACCCTTTATTTACAGAATCAGATGAAGGACCAACAAATGTTTTCAGGAAGGGAATTATATAATATGTAATTTTCCCTCATATTAAGATGTGAATGTGTTTTTCAAAGAGCGTGGCAGAGTTGTTTGTAGTTTTGGTTGTTATTTCGATTTTTGCAATTAATGTTTCTACATTTGTAAGCCCTCCATGAAGTCAAGTAATTTATCTTCAGCTTTGTGCCCAGTTAGAACTTTGAATGAAAAGGGTGGCTCCCAAAAGCGTGAACGGAACTTTTGCTTCAATATTTGTGTTTCTCCTCTCCTCCCAATTCCTGTGTATGAAGGTAGTACCAGGAGATCACAAGGAAGCTAGGTCCCTCAAAATTTCGCTTTTAGGATACCACGCTAACAATTTTTGAATATGACATCTCTTGTGCAAAATCTGAATTGTGAGGAGGGAGTGATGAGAGGTGGCTAGTCGTTCAAGCCAACCACATTTCATTCCCGTGTGAGACTATAGGATGAATAAGCGGGCTAATGACAATCAGACACAACAATTCCACTTGAAATTGAAATGAATAATAGGACAGTGATTGCAATGTCACAACTAACTCTCTGTGACTTTTAAATTCTGATATGATTTGCTGGATGCTGTAGTAGTTGTGTGTTGTGACGGACAAGAGGCCATTGGAAGCAAGCGGACCCTTGAGGGAGAACGCTGACTGGACGCAGGGTGACTCTTGGGATGGGAAAGGTGACTTCCTTTCACACCGGAGAATGCAGTTGCGACCAGGTATGGATCAGAAGGACGGAGCTGTTGTGAGTCGCAGAAGGCCCTGCTGCAGCCATCAAGGCGACAGGCAACAAAGCCTCCAGAGCCTTGGGACAAAATATCGAGACCCTGGCACAGTGTTAAGGAGCTGCCACCCCTACCTCCACCCCTCCCTCCCACCCGA
This sequence comes from Schistocerca nitens, assembly GCF_023898315.1. Classification (NCBI taxonomy): domain Eukaryota; kingdom Metazoa; phylum Arthropoda; class Insecta; order Orthoptera; family Acrididae; genus Schistocerca; species Schistocerca nitens. Next base: position 657,608,663 of record NC_064614.1, on the reverse strand, counting down.
GTTGCCCTAGTTTAATTTTCTGTCCATAGAACACATCCACAAGTTGACATAAATCTTTCCCGCTGGGATGAAGGACTTTGTAGAAATATTGTCGGAATGCCTGAGCATGTGAAAGTATTGGTTTTGGCTACATCTTTATGAAGTGTACAAAAACATCAGCTAGCTTAAATTATTGTCACTTGGCTGGTGGTCCGCCAAGCTGACACCAAGAGACGCAGGATAATTCTTTCCTGTCTGTTTTCCCATAGTCTGAAAATGACACCTGCGCCTTAGGTTCTGAGTTCCACTTCTTAGATTAAGGGGTGTGCTAAGTCCGTTGACTGGGGAAACAGTTTTACAGAGCCTCTGGAGGGAGGACTGCAACTACTACAAAGATACACTATTGGCCAGTATTGGCAGTAAATTTAACGATTGACTGAAGAACTTTAGATGTGCGGAAAACAGCCACCAGAACAGTTAGGCTTGGTATACTGGAGAGAGAAGACGTAGGTTGCTTACTCTGGAGAGGACTCTACACGCGGGATCCAGACTCTGAGGACAGATGGAGGGCGCCTTCTGACTACCGATGCAGATCATCTGCATTCTTCCATGTCTGGGACTGCAGTCGTGAGCGGCTTTGAGATAGCAAATGGCTCTGAGCACCATGGGACTCAACTGCTGTGGTCATCAGTCCCCTAGAACTTAGAACTACTTAAGCCTAACTAACCTAAGGACATCACACACATCCACGCCCGAGGCAGGACTCGAACCTGCGACCGCAGCAATCGCACGGTTCCGGACTACGCGCCTAGAACCGCGAGACCACCGCGGCCGGCTTTGAGATAGCACTGTTTCGGTTTGGTGGTGGTCATCTTTGACTAGGGTAAGATCATGCTTCAGCAACAGCATGTTAGGGTATCATAAGTGGGTTAATATATGGAATTAGGGAACCCTTGACTTGTCGCTTTGCCCTGGTAGTACACTTTACTGGCTGTCACTCTTTCGCCTTGGTATCAGTATGTACTCCGTGCTTAACTCCGTGGTAGGGTAAAGATGACCGTGCCGTGATCAGTTTACTACTCCCATCTGCCTCAGAACCTTGCCAACAATTAGTTATAATAATACATTTTTGTCACCAATTCACTACTTGTTTTAAGTGATCTGTTTGTAATGAATGCTAGATTGTTTTAATCGTAGGTATGCCACCGATAAAATGAATCATAAATATAGTGTAGTCCTTCATTTTCCTTTCGTAGTAAATGAAACTCCCCCCCCCCCTTTCCCCTCCTCCATCCATAGGCTTCCCACAATTTATCGCGTTCTTTAAGCTCCGCTGTACAACGTGATTAACAGCATTGGCCCCTGGGAAGAGATAATGTACCTTAGCTGCGGCAAACGGATCATTAACAAGACACGCTCGCGGTCTCTCATATGCAACGAAACAGATAAAACTGGTCTTGATTAAAATGATTACAAGTTTCCTGAAGACCTATGGTTACAAAGAAGTAATACGATGTACTGGGTAACGAACAGACCGAAATGTGTTACATCATCACTCCAGCAAGACTACTCATGAGAACAGGACGAGAATATCCCTGTAGATCCATCCATAGCTGTTACTATAACTTTATGGACCATGGATAATACTTCCAGTTGCACCTATAGGTCTTACTTTATTTGCAGTAGATTATAGCAGCTTCAGGCACCCTTATGGTTCCACCTGATCCTGTGGATACTGGGAAGTCGTTTTTTATACTTCTCATATGGGATGCTAAAGAGAGATACCCTCAAGGTGTCATCAGTCCTACAAAAGTTTTTCTCTTTCTCACTCTCCCTCATCATTTCACCATTTCCACCATGACGCTTTCGTATCGCTCCCTTGTGCTCTTCCATCCTCTCACCTCTTACACACGTTTTTTTTTCTTCAGTCTATTAATATGAAGATGATTGCTCTCTTCGCCCTTACATGGACTGGTGGTGTACTAAATGCGTGGCCTGGTGTCTAATATTGATGTACGTGAGATGACCGCGTCTTCTTTGAACAGTGCGTAAGTGCGCCGTCATTAAATGGCGTGAAAGCGTGATGAATCACAACAAAAGCTATAATAACGACAGTGCACTGTGAACTGGATTTGCGTACCATAAAGCTGTGTAACACCAAAAGTGCGTAATTGCAGAGTGAAGATGAACAACGTTAACTCACCATGAATACAGAAAATTTGTCGGCCGCACTCAGGAAAGCCGCAGCTAATGTCCGTACAGTCGTGGAGGAATCGTGAAGAAGCACATGTAGTTAGCCCATGATTTTCAGTTGTGAGTTCTGCAAGTTTGCGAAAATCTCAAGACGTGCTCAGTGAAACACAGTGAATGCACACTCACAGTCATGTGATTCTTACGAATTATCGATATAATGTTTCTGCGTAAAACCTGTGGTAACAAATGAATTGTACTCATATGTTTTTGTGAGAAACATATAACACAAAGAAAAATTCTCTTGTTTGTATCCGTTCTGAAGTGTCACACGCATAATTACATTCTGTTTATACAAAATCAGATTGTTTTCTTTCGTTCCGTTCGGTCTTTATTTATCTACACGAGAGTGTAACTTTAGTGATAGTCTTAACAACTAACACTCTCCTCTATGTTACTATCTTCCAACAACAAAAGTAACTTTTTCATCGAGCGATCTGGCGAAGTGGTTAGTACAAGAAGGGGGAGAAAAATCCCGAATTTGATACTTTCCTAAAATATTTTAGGCGAATACTGGGACGGTTCCAACTACCAAGTCACAATTGATTCCCTGCCCCATCCTTGTCCACGTGAGCTGTTTCTCCATAGTTAGATGCTTCAATAATGACGAAATGTTCTATTCTGTCTTTCGAAAAAGAAACTTGGCAAACTACTAGGAGAAGTTTTCGTGCGCCTTGTCATTATTGTTCTGTGACACTTTCCTGGTTTTTCTAATTGTGTCAGTTCATGGGTGTTAAAAACTACCAAGTGTTGTTGTGAACTTGTACGATTCATATTTTAAATAACTGTTACAAAAGATTTACTATCATTGTAGTCAAAATTTTGTGAAACTTACCAGTGACATTCCTTTATTTGAGATATTTTTCCTTTGTAATATAAATAACATCCAGTTCAAAGGAAATTCAGTGGTATTCAGTTCAAAGGAAATTCAATGGTATTCATTATGAATTCATTTTAAGGGAAGAACTATGGAGGTTTTGGGCGTCCGAAAATGTACTCTTATTTCTGAGATTACTGTCATTAAAATACTTGCTATAAAAATCCTCTGCTGGTATTTCAGCAGGACAAAGACAGTAGCACCAAACGAAAGACTTTTGTAACGATGAATGTTGTTCGTTCCGAATAATATTTTGAAAATTTTGTAAGGTTTACCAGTTACAAACAACGCAAGATTGTGACAAAAATGTTCTGTAGTTAATCATGAAGTAAATATTTGCGTGAATTCTACACCATATCTTCGTCTGCTAATTAGAAAGGCGTAGCTCTTTCTCTGTGGTTAACTGTTGCACTTTCCCTGAGTTAATTATAGGTAAACTCTTATTTTCCTGTTCATCAGTATCTATACCGATATACCAATAAAAACTATTAACAAGAAAGACACACATTAATTGTATATTACGTTGGCCTTACCGCATTGGTAAGAGCGGTTCCCTTCAGACCACCAAAGTTAAGCGCTGTCGGGGTTGGCTAGCACTTGGATGGGTCAACGTCCGATTCTTCCGAGTTCTGTTGGCAAGCGGAATATACTCAGCCGTTATGATGCCAACTGAGGAGCTGCTACATTGACAAGTAGCGGCACCGGTCACGAAAACTGGCAACGGCAGGGAAAGCGGTGTGCTCACCACATGCCATATCCGCGTCCGGTGACGGTTAAGAACTGAGAATGACACGGTAGCTGGTCGGTATCGTTGGGCGTTCAATGCCTATTCTGACAGCATTTGCTTGTTTGTTTCGTAGAATAAGTACCTATCATAAAATGAAACAAAACGGACTTTTATGTCGTAAAACGAAACGACAAGCTCTGATTTGTGATCATAGAAGTTTCGAATTACATTATTCCAGTTTCACTCATTAAGCGTGTGATCAAGGTTGATGTACTGCTGCGTTTCGTGAAGTATACGGTTTTCCTTTCTCTCCATTAAGAGAAAGTTACCAGACTAAACACTCGGCTGACATCTTCCCATATTACAACTGGATAACGCTACAGTGGAATTCGCGGGGGGGGGGGGGGGGGGGGAGGAGGAGAAGAGGGGGGAGGAGGGGGTGGCACACTTCAAGCCAGCCAGAAGACTCACTACTGAAAAAAAGAAAATACAGACGCTTGTAACGTGGAAGTGAACTGGGCATACTCGACTGATTTCGTCCTGGATTATGGTGAGATGGTTGCTGGCTCCCATGCTTGCAATATATTTACGTGATTGTACGTTACGTCGTTTTCAGCTTACATAGCATTAAATTTCTGTCTGCGATACATTTTCCAGTCGGGTTTGACTTGGGAAATGTATGGTCTCTGTTCGTGTACACTAGTTTTCAGATCACTTGGGATGAATATACAATTCTGTTTCAGTTATGAAAGATTACAAGTTTCTTAGCTCATTGCTCTTCCACTCATCAAATAATATTTCGGGCATTTCTGCTGTTATGTGGTAATTTGCTTTTGTTTACGATATCTTGTATTCAACTATTGAACATTATAATAAGCATGAACATAATTTGGGATTCATATAAGCTTATTTTCATTCCCCCTGATCTGTCTTCAAATTAGTCTTCCACATGCTCCATACTTTCACATGTATTCACTACGTTCTCGAAAGTAGTACATTGACTTTAACTTCATTTAACGCGGAGAGGGAATAAGCTGCCTTAATCAGATATGAAAGTGTTAGGAAATAAAGTTTTCATTTCGGGATTTGCCTGAACTTCGAGACACGAGCCAGCGAAGAAGGAGAAACCGATATGATTTCTGTACTACACTGACTCAGGTCTCTTCAATTTTCTAGATGTCGCAAGATACGGTGAGCGAAAACATTTGTACAGCACGAGTTGCATCTATAAGTGATCTATTCTAAGGATTCACTTTCGTCTTACGGTTAAGCCCCTCTTTAGTTATTCTGTTGTGCTTTGCGAAATTTCTTACGACTACGGAACTTAAAATCACATTACTTTTATTCACATATAGATCCCATTTTATATAAAAGGGTAACTTCTCTGTTATGAACTCACTGGTCAAAATAAACAGTAGCGCAATGCTTTCAATGTTTTGCAGAACATCGAAGTTTTCGTGGAACAACAACCGAATGACTTCGACTTCTTCGGAATTCAGTGGTGAAGGTAGCACGGGCACGATGAACTTCTTCAACCTGTTGTAAACGGCCTTTTACGAAGGTGACTGACTACCAAGTGTTGAAAGATGCGATTCTGGCTATAGTTATGAGTTAGGGCTCTATGAAAATCGTAGGTACACATCTGACGAAAACATTCACGTAACAGATTTCTATTTTGACCGATGTTGTTTCTTTAAACGCTTATTGTAAACAAACTATACAGCCAGTTTCTGAACCACCGTTGTTTTAAAAACGACATATACAAAAGTTTAAAAGAATGTTATTTCAACACAGTCGTCTACAGGTAGTTCGTGTAAGACTTACAGCCGGCCGGTGTGGCCGAGCGGTTCTAGGCGCTTCTGTCCGAAACCGCGCGTCCGCTACGGTCGCAGGTTCGAATCCTGCCTCGGGCATGGATGTGTGTGATGTCCTTAGGTTACTTAGGTTTAAGTAGTTCTAAGTTCTAGGGGACTGATGACCTGAGATGTTAAGTCCCGCCGGCCGCGGTGGTCTCGCGGTTCTAGGCGCGCAGTCCGGAACCGTGCGACTGCTACGGTCGCAGGTTCGAATCCTGCCTCGGGCATGGATGTGTGTGATGTCCTTAGGTTAGTTAGGTTTAAGTAGTTCTAAGTTCTAGGGGACTAATGACCGCAGCAGTTGAGTCCCATAGTGCTCAGAGCCATTTGAACCATTTATTTGTTAAGTCCCATAGTGCTCAGAGCCATTTGGACCATTTTTTTGTAAGACTTATAGGTGACAGAGATACAACAGCTAGTAAGGCGTAGTACGTGTCTGGATCAGAACAACAAACTGACTGACAGTTGTTTACAAGGCGTTTATCGTAGCAACAATGCTATCAGAGAAACTACGGGGGTGGTCACGATATCTGTTCTGATCACTTCTGTCGTATCGCTCTGCTACTGAAAGTACACTCGACACTTATGGTCTGTAAAGTTTTCTTTGATTGCACTGTTTCTCTGTGTAACGTGTTTGTTTTGTGCGCTACAGTTGTCGTTGGATGCACTGTTTCTCCTCGCAACGTGTTTATTTTGTGCGACAGCATGTTCTGAAATAGTTCCAGGAGTACACAGTGAAGACAATTACCACCCCGCTAAGCAAACCTAATACTGCAACTGAACGGGCAGCATGTGAATGTATCTAGAACGGGATAGACCTGCAACCATACACTGTCTGATTAAAAGTATCTGGACACCGATATATCGGGTGATCAAAAAGTCAGTATAAATTTGAAAACTGAATAAATCACGGAATAATGTAGATAGAGAGGTACAAATTGACACAAATGCTTGGAATGACATGGGGTTTTATTAGAACCAAAAAAATACAAACGTTCAAAAAATGTCCGACAGATGGCGCTTCATCTGATCAGAATAGCAATAATTAGCATAACAAAGTAAGACAAAGCAAAGATGATGTTCTTTACAGGAAATGCTCAATATGTCCACCATCATTCCTCAACAATAGCTGTAGTCGAGGAATAATATTGTGAACAGCACTGTAAAGCATGTCCGGAGTTATGGTGAGGCATTGCTTCGGATGTTGTCTTTCAGCATCCCTAGAGATGTCGGTCTATCACGATACACTTGCGACTTCAGGTAACCCCAATGCCAATAATCGCACGGACTGAGGTCTGGGGACCTAGGAGGCCAAGCATGACGAAAGTGGCGGCTGAGCACACGATCATCACCAAACGACGCGCGCAAGGGATCTTTCACGAGGCTAGCAATATGGGGTTAATTTTTTTGGTTTCAATAAAACCCCCTGTCATTCCAAGCATGTGCGTCAATTTTTACCTCTCTATCTACATTATTCCGTGGTTTATTAAGTTTTCAAATTTATACTGACTTTTTGATCAACCGGTATAATGTGGGACTGACTACTAGATGTCAATATAAAAGCAGACCAGGAGTACTGTATTGTGAGCAAAGAAGCAGTAACAACAAAATGGTTCGGTCAAGAGAGAGGATGGGCTAGTCACTGGATATCAGTTGAGAAACAAATCAATCAGAGACATTTCAACCTTTCAAAAGTCGCTCAAGTCGACTATCGATGAGATAATTGTGAAGCGGAAACGCGAAGGTGCCACCGCAATTACATCGAGATCAGGCAGAGGTTATGTAGTGATGGACAGGGACCGTCTAGAATTTAAAAGGATGGTTGTAAAAAGAAAAAAAAAGAAAGAAATAAAAAAAATAGTCGCATGAAGCCAGAGGAAGAAATCGTTCGTCAGTTCCAAATCGCTACCAGAAGTCTGGCTAGTACAATGACTGGGCAAAAATGTGGTACAACGGTCGAGTAGCTCCTCAGAAGCCGCACATTTCTCCAGCCAACGATAAATGAGGGTTGACGTGATGTGAAGAGGAACGCCACTGGATAATCGATGATCGGAAACGAGTAAATTCACCGTATACTCTATATCAATCGGATCGTGTGTAATGCCAACGGTGATTGTACTGTATAGGAATGTTTTTCGTGGTTAGGATGTGGGCCCCTCATTGCACTTAAGAAAATACTAAATGTGAAAGGATATGAAAACTTTGTAATGCACTGTGTATAGTGTACCGTAGTTGAACAGTTCAGACACGATGACTGTATCAGCATAACAATGCACAATGCACAGTGAGCCCTTTCATAAAGCAATATCTGTGAGTCAATGGCTCCTGGGCAATAACATTGCTGAAATGGACTGAGCTGCACAGAGTCCCAACCTGAAACCAACGGAATTATAACATCGACTAGGCCCAGATCCCAGCGTCCAACATCGCCATCTATTCAGGTTTAGGCTCTTGAGGACGAATGGTCTGTCAGACATCTCACTGAAAGGGCTTCCAGCAGAGTTCGAGTCACTGCGCGATGGGCCAACTTACTTCAAAACCTGGCCAGAATAGACATGAAAAAAAGGTGTATGTTCCGACTTTAGTCCCTCGAAATATAATGTAGATTGCATGGTTGGATACTTGTCCAATACTATGACGGCATTCTAGCCAGAAGTCAATATGATACATGTCTTGGCAATCGCCAGTAAATAGTGATTCGAACAATGGCACAGGTTTCAGATATTGTTTGTGAGGTCTGTTTAATAAATGACAGTGATCCTACCCTGTTGCTAGGATAAAATAAGATGACTAGAACTTCAGAAGATATAAGAACGTAGGCTTCCGCGGCCGGTGTCATAGTGATTAAAATTCTTCTGGGTGCTATGCCGAAGATGGCTACAAACTCCCGGCGTCCTGGCTGCCGGCCATCCCAGTCCAACGGGCCGCGAGTGGTCGCGGGGCAGGAGCTACACGGGTCACGGACGTATCTACACAAACAGCTGTAGAGCAACTGTCGGTCCACTTCCGCGCACACCAGGAGGAAAACTTGCCGACCAGAAGCCGAACGCTGATTGGCGGACAGCTACCAATCGTTGACGACATGGACGTCCACGAATTGCCTCTTTCTTTCCACCTTTCCTTACGTCATGACTAGCCAATCATATTAGAGGGCCAATTAAAAGTTTTACAACAGTGACGTCAGACATCGATAGTCTGTAATAAACAGAAGCACCTATCCCCATGCAAAACCAGTCGTGCCCTGAGGAAGGCCGTTGCAATTCAGCCGAAACGTCGGTTTTAGGTTATTATTGTTGTTGTTAGTTTTTAGCAATGACGCGGCATAATATCCAGAAGAATTTTAATCACTATTCAGAAGATATGATTACTCTGTATTACATTTTTAACTGGTGTAATGACATACACCAGCTTGAAGCTAAAATACTATCTAAACTACTGTTGATAATATCCGAAATCGTTGGTTATGAATTTCCTCTGCTTGGCTCTGCGTCTGTAAATGGCTCTCCTACTACTTCAATAGTATAGTTAACGAATTCAAATGTTCAAATGTATCTGCGAGCTCATATTGGCGCGTTTTCAGTGGACGATCAGTTTCTTTCCGTGCGGCAGTCCTCAGTATAGACAATTATTGTACAGTGATGAACAATATTCTGCAATAATGTCCGATGCCGATATTAGTACATATTGTTTTGATACATGGAGATGCCGTTGTCGAAGTTGCTCCCTTGCTAACTGGTCGGCTATCTGAAGAAGCGCAGGAAACTAGAAAAAAAGATATCTGGCATTATCGAGAAGATTTTACGCGCAAATATTCCCTTTAGAAAACGATGCATGATTTATTCCATCGGCTTCGAGTGATTTCGGATCCACTCATCTGGAGATTCCAGAAAAATGAGAACTGAAGAAGATAAACAGAAGGTACCTGACGTAAGAGATCTGCATTTCGAACAATCTCCCAGTGGACAACCCTACAACGAGGCTTCTGATAGCGAAAATGACGCAAGCGACGAATGTGAGTACGATTTACATTCAAAAATGTAAAATATCAAATAAAATGTTTCAGTACTGCAAATCCGACTTATAATTCGTTGACAGTGACGTTAAAATACACCATAAATTTCGCTAAAACCTCTAAATTTATAATTTTTGATCCGTCTTGTTGAATTTTGTAATTCCGACATCGGATTTGTAATCACTAACAACAAATTTTTTAAAAAGAACACAATTATTTAGGATTATTTAACCATCTCTAGGTCTGTCTGTCTGTCCATCTGTCAAGACATCTTTTTCTCAGGAATGGACAACGTATCAAATTGAAATTTATGTCATATTTTGGTCTGCAATGTAAAAAAAAAATGCAACTTCTAAGTCAGTGTATGGGAAAGAGTCGACCATTTATGTGACATATTTTGACACTCGCTAGCTAACTCATGAAAACCTATAGGGTACTTCCTCTTGAGGTAGAGTCATCAAATTTGGCAAATGGAGAGAACACGGCAAGTGCCATCACCCGATTTCTCAGGAACTTCACTCAGTGTAAGAGGAGTAAAAACAAGTGAAAACGTGTCTGGGCTTATCCTTAGATACTCGACCTTTGGGCGAAAAAAAGACAGTCAAAATTTACGAGGTTTTTCGAGGTACTTTATGTGCCTTTTACCGCGCGATGTGGTGTGCTGTATTGAGGAGTTACCTGTTTTCAAATCCTCAAATTCTGATATTTCATTCTCATATCAATTCTTACATTGATTCTTATATTTTATTCGTATGATTATTCTCCAGGAAGATTTGGTGCATTCCCTTGGATGACAACGATCGTAGAAACATTCGAAACAAAGATATTCCGAACACCACGAACACCGCACGAAGGAAAGTTTGCCTCAATAATATTTCTTCGTATGAATCTCACTCGGGGAAGAAACGCCGCTAACACTGTTGAAGATTTCACACCTTGCCAATAATTTTGCGTCAAACCATGCGTAACGGATTATTTTTCCGAAAACTGGCGTTTTTAGCTGATTATGAATCATGATGAATCGCAGAAATTTCACCGAAAACAATTTCAAATAATCTTGTCATTTTTTAAAAAGCATTTATCTGACATACAGTTAGTAGACTTATATGGACACCGTTATATAACTACACAATGGAAAACATAGGTATAGTAACCTTCTACACACAGGGGTACGTTAATGAAAAACAAAAATAAAATTAATGATCAGGTTTCGATTCAGGGGAAAAATTAAGAAGCTACGACGATAGCCACTGTGCCACCATTTCATCTGAAGATATCACGCGGTGAAAGACGCACACAGTTCCTCGAAAATGCCTCGAAAACTTTGATCGTCGTTTTTTCAGAAACGGTAGGGTATCTACAGAAAAGCCAAGACATGTGTTAGGTTATTTTGTCCTGGGAAATCGGGTTATGGCACTTGCCGTGTTCTACTCGTTAGATGTTTTGATTGAGGTGCAGACCAGTGGCACACTGCGGGAGCTTGCTATGCGGGTTGCCTACCTACCTGCGGGAAGTCGCGCTCTGCCGCCTGGTGGCAGAAGTGGAGGAAGTAGGTACGGCCGGGCCCCGGGCGCGCCGCGTGCAGGAAGCCGACGCGCAGCAGCGGCGCCGCCGTGTGGCCGTCGCTCAGCAGCTCCAGCGTCGCGTCGCGCACGTTGAGCGGCAGCTGCACCGGCCGCTCCCAGTCCGTGTACTCGTTCTTCAGTGTCGAGAAGATCTCGTTCAAGTGGTACAGGTACGCGTTCCGCACGAAAGTCCGCAGGATGCGGTCGCGCCGGCTCTCGTTGAAGCCGAACTCCAGGTCCTGTCGCACGTCGTTCCATAAATTCGCACTTACACATATGAAAAACTATTTTGAAAAACAGGGCCTTATACCGCATCAAACGATTTCTCCAAAAGGAGATTACAGAAACATTTGACAAGCCTTTAAATGTGCAGCAAATAAGGTGCCGATTGAAAATTTAAAGTTTAGTTTTTAACTTAGAATTTTTAAACAGTGGTGGAGGATATTTATCTAGTGGATTAAGTAGACCGTGCACTCTGCTACTGTGAGGCCATCAACAAAGGAAGTACGAGGGTCACTCCTAAAGAAATGCACACTATTTTTGTAAAAATACAGTTTCCATTCTGCATGTGTGAAAGTTTTACAATGTGTAGATACATCCTTTCCGCTTCTTTTCAAACTTAGTTCAACCTGTTCCCGTGAGTGGCACCGTCTCAGTATGTCTTCAAGATGGCTGCTACACTTGACGTTCGTCAGAAGCAACGTGCTATCATAGAATTCCTGTGCTGTGAATACGAGACAGTGGGAAACATCCAGAAGAGGTTGAAAAAGGTGTATGGAGATGCTGCTGTCGGTCGCAGTACAGTTAGTCGGTGGGCAAGCAGGTTACGTGATGAAAGGGGCACGGCAATATTGAGGCCTCGTACTGCACACACTCCAGACAATGTGCAGAAAATTAACGAATTGGTGACTGCTGACAGACGCATCACAGTGAACGAATTGTCACGCTAGGTTGGGATAGGGGAAGGAAGTGTTCGCAGAATACTGAAAGTGTTGGCGTTAAAAAGGGTTTGTGCCAGGTGGGTTCCTAGGATGTTGACAGTGGCTCACAAAGAAACAAGAAAAACGGTATGCAGCGAACTTTTGGAACAGTACGAGAATGGTGGAGATGAATTTTTTGGAAGTATTGTGACAGGTCATGAAACATGGCTCCATCATTTTTCACCAGAGACGAAGAGGCAATTAAGGGAGTGGCATCATGGAAATTCACCCAAGAAAAAAAATTCAAAACCACACCTTCTGCTGGAAAAGTTATGGCTACGGTGTTTCTCGATTCCGAAGGACTCTTGCTTGTGGACATCATGCCGAGTGGAAGCACCATAAATTCTGATGCATATGTGACGACAGTGAGGAAACTTCAACCTCGATTGAGTCGTGTTCGACGACATCGGCAAAAGCAGGATCTTTTGCTGTTGCACGACAATGCACGGCCACATGTCAGTCAAAAAACCCTGGAAGCGATCACAAAACTCGGATGGACAACACTGAAACACCCGCCTTACAGTCCTGACCTGGCTTCATGTGACTATCACATCTCGTTGGGAAACTGAAAGACTCTCTTAATTGATCAAGGTTTGAAGATGATGACTCCCTTGTGCACGCTGCCAAACAGTGGCTCCAACAGGTTGGTCCAGAATTTTACCGTGCGGGTATACAGGCGCTGGTTCCAAGATGGCGTAAGGTAGTTGAGAGGGATAGAAATTATGTGGAGAAATGAAAATATTGTTCCTAAAGGATGTATCTATACACTGTAAAACTTTCAAACAAGTGAATAAAAGATGGATTTAAAAAAATAGTGTGCATTTCTTTTAGAGTGACCCTCGTAGCTTACAAAACTGTCGTTCGACAGATTCTTGAATATTGCTTATAAGTATGCGATCCATACCAGATAGGACTGACAGAGGAAACGCTGGGTTGTATCTAAGGACCTGTTTCTCGGCCTGCCAGTCTACAAGATTTGAGCTTAGCTATTTTCCTCTGAGGGAAACTAAATGACCTTAAAAGCCATGTCTCCGCAGTATCCTTTCTTTCAGGAGTGCTAGTTCTGCAAGGTTCGCAGGGGAGCTTCTGTAAAGTTTGGAAGGTAGGAGACGAGGTACTGGCAGAAGTAAAGCTGTGAGTACCGGGCGTGAGCCGTGCTTCGGTAGCTCAGATGGTAGAGCACTTGCCCGCGAAAGGCAAAAGTCCCGAGTTCGAGTCTCGGTCGGGCCCACAGTTTTAATCTGCCAGGAAGTTTCATATCAGCGCACACTCCGCTGCAGAGTGAATATCTCATTCTAAATGACCTTGTTTACAAAGACATAACGACTAAAACAGATAATATGAAATGACGTATTATTATTACCTGCACGGAAATTTCTGATGAAATTCTAGGTCGTTTGCATCACTTTTTGCGCACAAGACTTGAAGCTTCTATTGCAGCTGCCGGGAAGCAGTTTGAACCCAGGCTTTGTTTTCAAGCTCGCCGGCCGCGGTGGTCTAGCGGTTCTGGCGCTGCAGTCCGGAACCGCGGGACTGCTACGGTCGCAGGTTCGAATCCTGCCTCGGGCATGGGTGTGTGTGATGTCCTTAGGTTAGTTAGGTTTAAGTAGTTCTAAGTTCTAGGGGACTTATGACCTAAGATGTTGAGTCCCATAGTGCTCAGAGCCATTTGAACCATTTTTTTCAAGCTCGTTCTGGCGTCTATTTTGAACCCTATTTACTTTCTCTGTTTCCCTCTTTACCTTTCTCTCTCTCTGTCTCACTCTCTTCCCACCCGCCCTCGCCCCCTCCCTATCTGTTTCTGTGCGTGTGTGTCTTCAGCTTTTATCTGTTAGGTTTGCCTTTTTTTTTATAGTTCTTGCAATGTTTCTGATAGTGCGCCCCATTATAAGGCAGTGTAATCGTTCATAGAGAGTTTCCCTTCTGCTATTTTTCTCTATATAGTGCGGACATTTTTAATGTAGCAGTCGGCTGCGCACCAAATTAAACGAGAACAAAAGATGACTTGCTTGCCTCTGGAAGGGCTAACAGTCAACACGCGAGATTTGTGCTGACACACGGTAACAGCGATTGCCTTTTTCGGAGACGTCGGAATCATACTCGAATCCCTTTATGGATCTGAAACAGCCTCTTCACTCACCACAGGATAAACTCAAAGCAATGATCAACGCACACATAATGGCGTAGTGGCTACCAAAATTATTCGCCAAGGTTGAGATTGTGTAAACGAGTTAGCACAGGCCCGACCTCTTCTGGTGTCTTAGTCAGTCATAGTTCAAAATACTCTTACCTAAAACTGCTGCGGTAAAATGACCACACAATAAGTTTTCAAAATAGGCTATGGCTGGATTTCAGTATTTTAAATCTATGTCTATTTTAGTTGGATGGTGGTTGTGGGCTATTAATTGGTCAGCAAATGTCATATGCAGGTTTTACTTTTTAGGATTCTATGGTCTTCTGAATATCTTCTTTTAAAATTTCTGGATCTCTGTTCTGTATATTATTTGTTCACGACATCCTGACTGAGTGTACAGGGAGGTGTGGGGAGCGAGAAAGCAAGGTCTCCCCACTGACACCTAACACTTAAGAGGGCTGCAGGGAAGGTGAGGGTGCAGATGCAACCAGTTACACTTTTCCCACCCCACTTGTGCATATTTTTTTCTCACGACAGTGACTTCATAATGGCTATTGTACACGCAGAGACCGCACGGGGTAGCCGCGCAGTCTCAGGCGCCTTGTCACAGTTAACGCGACTCCCCCCGTCGGAGGTTCGAATCCTCTCTCGGGCATGGGTGTGTGTGTTGTCCTTAGTGTAAGTTAGTTTAAGTTAGACTAAGCAGTGTGTAAACTTAGGGACCGATGACCTCAGCAGTTTGGTCCCATAGAACTTCCCACAAATCTACAAATTGTTACACACAGAGGTATTGTATTTGTAGATCGTCAATGTTGGCTGTGGCTGGACACAAAACATCTTTGGCCCTGTGTTGAGTGACTTCTATGAACTTCCATCGACCCAGAACCAGGAAGCTCTTGATCAGGAAGTCGTGAACAAAGAGTGCAAGCCGCCGCAGCTCTAAATGTGCTGATTGCAGTTAGCAGGTAGCACAGCATTCTGCCATCATGGTCCCTTCTCAGTAAGCTGGTATTACCACCGGTTCGGCAACCAGCGGAGTTATTGAAATGTCAACAGACCTGCTCTTGTCACTTACAAGCACTGGCGGACCAGCTGGCAAAGGATACTGAGTCGTCAACGACTGTAGAGTGGGCTACCACTGTGTGGTCTGGAGAAGCCTCATTGCTCTGTTGTCGTCTGCTAAGGCTGTCGTCAGTGTCTGTCGTCTCACGGGTTCGCCTGCCAGACAGTCCTAGACCAGCTCTGATGGTCTGAAGGACCATTAACTAGAAACAGCCAGCCATACATGAGGGGCTGGGGTTCATTACAGAAATGCCATCACTTCTGGCACTAGCCGCTGCTTAGCCTACATCGCCAGCAACTGATGCAGCACCAGCCACAAGACGGAGACGCTAACTGTGTAAGATCGCCCCTCTCTAAACTGCGCAGAAATCCGAAGGCTGCGAACAAGAACACGACAGCACATTTCCACTGAGCACAATGGGTTCAACGTAGAAGGGAAATAAACAAACTAGTTCTAAGTTGTGGCTACATTTGATCTTGCTTGCCACTAGTGGACCAGCACACCCTGGGTAAAGGCATCAGGATGGCCACTTTGACAAATCTGTTCGTGATTCACTACTCTCCAATGAGATCGACGCTATCCGTCAACATCTGGAGTTCGCTTCACAGATGCCATCGCCTCTGGAATTAGCCACTGCTGGGTCAGACTGCCAGTATGCCCTAACACTGCATAGCTGTGGCAGTCTGCACTGTTAGCAACTAATGCCGCACTGGCCACCACACTGGAATACTAACTGTGTAAGGTCGCCCTACTCAGACAGCATTGAACCATAAAGGCTGTGGGTGAGGAAACGACAGCATACTGCCGCTGAAGACTGGGCTTCACGAACCTAAGCGCCAGTTGTATATACAAGAAAAATGAATCAAGTACGATAATTCTAACCCCAGTGCAGCTAGATTTGATTCTGCTTACCATCAGTGAACCTGTGCACGCTGAATAAGGGTATCAGAATTGCTGCTTTGACAAATCTGTTCCTGATATTCAACTTCCAATGACGACCAACACCATCTGGAATTCGCTTCACAGACGCCATCGCATCTGTCGTTAGCTGTTGTTGGGGCATGCTTCCGGCGGCGTTGCGGTGTTGACATTGCAGTCTGTAGCGCTTACTGTGCGAGATTTCTCCGCTCTAGAACTCTATGAACCTTCGAGGATGTTGGCGATGGATGAGAGTGCCGCAGTGGACTGTGGGTTTGACACGCCCCTCCCAAGTGGACTTAAAACAGATATAAATCAAACGTAAACACGGTCCATAATAGGCTGTAATGTGATTTTTATTTAATCGTGCGAATAGCTAATTTCGACTACTTGTCATTATGAAGCACTATTATATGGTAACTGACAGGAGCTGGGGCAACAAATTACTAGTTGCTGTCCGTTACCATGCGGTTGTGCTTGAAAATGACAAATAGTAGAAATTAGCGAACCGCACGAGCAAATAAAAATCACATTACAGCCTACTACAGACCACGTTTACGTTTATTAAACATTTCGAAGCTGTGGATCCCCATGAATACAAAAATTTTAAGATACCAATCAACTAGTTCCTATATTTTCTCCTGCTTCCTGCAAACGAAACTGCACACCTTGAATAAGGAAGTCTGAACGGCGGCCTTGACAGATCTGGTCCTGATCTTTCACACTCCAACGAGATCAACAGCATCCACTACTGGCGACGCCGCTATCCTACTGACTGTTGCAGAGTTAATCAGCTGCTAGGAGGAGTGAGAGTACATTTACCTGCGCGCTGAGGTCGAGGTAGGATTCGGTGGTGGTGAGGCCGAAGAGCAGGTCGCGGTCGGGGAAGTCGGCGGCGGCGGCGGCGGCGGGGGAGTCCCCGTCAGCGGCCAGCCTCCAGGCGGGCGCCGCCTCCTCGGCCGCGGCCCGCGTCGCCGCCTCCGCCGCGGCCGCCGCCGCCTCCGCCGCCTCCGAGGAGGCGTCCGCCGGCGTGAGGAAGGGCGCGAAGCCGGGCAGGAAGCGCGGGGCGTCAGCTCGCACGGCGAGCAGCGCGGCCAGCGGCAGGTCCCGCAGGCACGGCGCCAGGTCCTCGGCCAGCAGGTCGCCGTGGCAGCCCGTGTGCTCCGCCACGCGCCGCTTCACCGCCAGCGGGTCGCGCTGCACCGCCCACGGGCTCAGCGCCGACCCAGACAGCAGCACCACGCGCCGCACCAGCTCTGCAAGCACAGCCGCCATCACTTCGCCTCTATACGGGGCCTCAGCCATGACTGATACATCTATACGATCGTCTACTTGTTATCGTCCAACGCGCCCCAACTTCCACCAACTTCTACATCCTGAACCTAATCTATACTCTTGTGATATCTGTTCTGATGACGACACAGCTCTGTCATATGAATCTTTCGATACCATTCTTATTCTAGGGATATTTCTTTAGATTTACAGTATTTATTTGCTCTGTGTCACTTTGTGGTTACATTTTGGATGTTTTGTAGCTCTTTTTAGAAACTTCATATATATCATATTATACTGTCTCCATTATACGAGGAGCGATCGATCTTTCTTGCAATTGTGCCTTTGTCCCGCAATGTCTGCAGGGTCGGCATGGTTACAACGGATTTGGCAAGGTTAATTTAAAGGGGTGGCCGCATGCCCTTCCTGCCCCCCCCCCCCCCCCACCCGGCAGGACGGAATCGGTGTACCACAGCTGTCTGCGTCCAGTGTAAACCATGATATAATGCGGAAGTGTTACAAATGTCTGCGTGTCGTGTAACTGAGGCGGAATATGGGGACCAGCCCAGTATTCACCTAGCGGGGTGTGGAAAACCGCCTAAAAACCACATCCCGGCTGGCCGACACACCGGCCCACGTCTTTAATCCGCCAGGCGGATTCGATCCGGGGCTGGCGCTCCTACCGGAGTCCAGGAAGCAGCACATTAGTGCTCTCGGCTAACCTGATGGATTATACAAGGAGCGATCAATACGTAATGTAGTATTTTTTTTTTCTCCGACAATTTCGGTTAACAAGATGCGAAATTTGTTGTGGGACGTTGTAGAATAGTCCCGGTTTAAGCCCTATACTTTGTCTGCCCCTGCTAGCCGAGTGGTCAGCACGACCGAATGTCATACCTAATGGTACGGGTTCGATTCCCGGTTGGAGATTTTCTCCGCTCAGCTACTGGGTGTTGTGTTCTCCTTATCATCATTATTTCATCCCCATCGACACACTAGTGTGGCTGTGCGGTTCTAAGCGCTTCAGTTTGGAACCGCGTGACCGCTACGGTCGCAGGTTCGAATCCTGCCTCGGGCATGGATGTGTGTGATGTCCTTAGGTTAGTTAGGTTTAAATAGTTCTAAGTTCTAGGGGAGTGATGACCTCAAAAGTTAAGTCCCATAGTGTTCAGTGCCATTTGAACCATCTGTTCGGGGAGGCGAGATTGGAGAGAGGTGACTTTAAAATCAACACCATCCTGAGTCTGCCGGCGTTTAAATTTTGCTGCTGGTGCCGAGGCCTTCCCCTCAGTGGCTCACCATTCGCTTTCTGAGTACGGGCTCCGCAGCCCTGGGGTTCCCGAGCTGGGGAGTGATAAGCGCCACCGTAAGCTCTGGCCATGCTTCAGCTAGCACCAAGGGGGGCGGCGGTGGAACGTTGTGTCTCACAGAGAACAGGGATCTAGGCTTCATTGCGGAAAATCAGAGAATCGCAGATATTCATCGGTGCTCTCAGATTATCTAGGGAAATCTGTCAATGAACACGGTGAGTCGTTGGGCGAGGCGTTTGGCATCATCGCAACAAGGTCGCAAACCTGACCGATCTCCCGCATGCTGACCGGTCGCTCACGGATTCCTGTAATACCGGAAAGTGCACACACACACTCCTCCGAGATTGTTGACGGATCACAAACACTTCTCTGACACACTCGTCAACACTACAGGTACTAAAAGGTGTGTGCCCGCTGGTTTACTCGCCGCGTAACAGATAACCATAAACAAGGACGAAGTACAACTATGCGGAATAGCTTGCGCATTACAGGGCTGTTCGTCACAATTTTTTGTCGAATTTCGTCACAGGCGATGAAACATGGATTCATAACTTCGAACCGGAAACAAAACGACGATCAAGTGGCACCACAGCGCCTTTCCTCGGAAGAAAAAGTTCAAAGCCCTGTCCTCAGCCAGTAAAGTATGGGAACCTGAAGATGATGTTCTATCTGGTGTGCCGGCCGGTGTGGCCGAGCGGTTCTAGGCGCTTCAGTCTGGAATCGCGCTACCGCTACGGTCGCAGGTTCGAATCCTGCCTCAGGGATGGGTGTATGTGATGTCCTTAGGTTAGTTAGGCTTAAGTAGTTCTAAGTTCTAGGGGACTGATGACCTCAGATGTTAAGTCCCATACCACTAAGAGCCATTTGAACCATTTTTTTCTATGTGGTGTCCTCCCTCATAGTGGAACTATCAACTGGGAAATGTATAGTGCTACCCTCAGGAAAACGAAGAAACGACACAAATTGCAAACGAACTTCTTCTTTTTGATGACAACGAGAGGTGTCACAGAAGTCTGCGCACCAGAGAGAAGTTCACAAAACTTCATTGGACTGTTCTCCGTCATGCAGCCAACATGCCCATATCTCGCACCTTCCATTCTGTTTGGCCCATTGAAGCAGTACGTGGGTAATGGGGAGGTTGTTGATGTTGCAAGACATTGGCTCCGACATCGACCAGTGGAGTGGTACCATGCGGGGGTACAGGTCATCCCAGTGAGGTGGCGTATCCGCCCGGATAGCCACGTGGTCTAACGCCTTGCTTCCCCAGCGGGAAGACGTGCCGGTCTCCGGCACGAATCCTCCCGGCGTATTAGTGTCGATGTCCGGTGTGCCGGCCAGCCTGTGGGTGGTTTTAAGGCGGTTTTCCATCTGCCTCAGCAAATGCGTGCCGGTTTTCCTTTTTCCGCCTCAGTTACCATAATCACTCTACCACGCAAACATTTGGGGTTACACTCTTCTGGTGGGGTGCTGGTGAGGGGGGTGGGGGGGGGGTAGGGGAGACGCGGCACTGAGGGCCGAACCGCACAATAAAGCTAGGCTCGGTGTGGGGCGGCGGTGGAGTGGGTGGACTGCTGTGCCCTGTTGTGGGTTTGTGAGCCACTGAGGGCTACGGCGGGACGAAGCCTCTCCATCATTTCTAGGTCCCCAGTTCAACACACAATACGCAAAGGTGGCGTATGGCTGTCGCACTGATTGGAGATTATGTCGCAAAATAGTCTTTTGTTGCCAAAAGGTTGGGGAATAATATGGTGTATTGAAATCCTGAAATCCTGCGGTATTAGTGGTCATGTGAACATTCTCACACTCATAGAGGAGGTTCTGGATGTCCACACAGCACTGGATCGTCGTATTGTAAGGGCAGCAACGGTAGATCGTACAGCTACCACAGCCTGTGAGCCCAGACATCTTAACACGAACTGTCGTGAACCAGTTACTAGCAGTGGGACTATGGGCACGCACACCTCTTGCCCGTCTTCCTCTCAAGCGACGGCATCGATGTGCTGTCAGACGATCACTTGGAATGTGGAATGGCGCGCCGTGG
This sequence comes from Schistocerca nitens, assembly GCF_023898315.1. Classification (NCBI taxonomy): domain Eukaryota; kingdom Metazoa; phylum Arthropoda; class Insecta; order Orthoptera; family Acrididae; genus Schistocerca; species Schistocerca nitens. Next base: position 657,587,679 of record NC_064614.1, on the reverse strand, counting down.
TCTTCAGCGATGAAAGCAAGTTGCATCTGTATTCACATGATGGTCATTTGTGTATACGACGTAGCCCTGATGAGCGCTAACTCAAAGAGTCAGTTCGTCCAAGACAGACTGGCCCCACACCAGGCCTTATGATGTGGGGTGCACTAAGCTACAGTGCTCGTTCACTTTTGGTGTTTCTGGAAGGGACGCTGACCAGTGCTGGGTATGTGCAGAATGTTGTTATAACCGTTCTTTCGCTGTTCTTGCAACGCGTGGTGATGTGCTGCTCCAACAGGATAATACTCTCATATAAACCACTCGTGGAACTCAGCGTGCTCTGCAAGACGTGCAGCAACTTCTCTGGCCAGCAAGATTTCCGAACTTGTCCCCAATCGAGCACGTGTGGGGCATGATTCGTGCTACTCGTCAACCAACAACTCTTACAGAACTACGTGAACAGATACAGCAGGCGTGGCATAACGTATTCTGGGACAGCATTCGTCATCTGTACGATCTACAAAAATTCAACAGCCACGATCGCACAGATATTTCTATATTTGAAACAACCGGTTTCGACAGAATTTGCTGTGATCTTCAGGTCTTACAAGATCTTTCTGTTATGAAACGTATTCATTTTACGTTGGACCTTACGCAAAGTCGTCATGTGGATGAAAACCAGCACATACTTAGAGTCATGGGGTAGTACGTATGATCTTGTAGACATAAACTTTCAGTTCATCTAAATCAGGGCTTCACAACATACGTGCTCGCGGAGCAAGCTGTGAGCAGCAAGGCGCGAGCACGGAGCAGCGCGAGCACGCTATCCCCACTACCGGACCAGAGCGGAGAGTGGGGAGAGTCACGTGGGGCACACAACAGCTGCCGCCAGTCGATGTAAATCCGCGGCCACCTGCAGGGATATCACTCACGAATTATTACTGCGACAAATGAAACAAATAAAGGAGAATGTACACGTGCCACATAATTTTATTAGCTTAGTGTATGCCTCTACATTCGTATTAATTTGTGAAATGTTACACAATAAAAGGTGTCACTGAAGTGTGCGATTCTCGGTTATCTTGTACTTTTTGCCCTTTACAATTGCGTCTATGTTCGGAGTAATTGTTCTTGTGCATTTTAGGCGCAGCGTGCAGTTTAAATTTCGATCAGACAATGCGTTTCTCAGGCGCGTCTTGTTACATTTCATTGCAGAGAACAGTTGTTCACAAACATACGTGGAACCGAACATTGATATTATTGTAGCCGCCAGTTTGTGCAAACGAGGAAATCTATCCTGAGGGAAGTGTCTGTAGAATTCCAAAATATTTTTCTTGTTCTGAAATTTGTCTCTGTATTCTCTGTCACACTGCAGGTCAATAATTTCTTGCTGAAGCTCAGGACGAATCTCTTAAATATTCGCTGAATATGGAGAGAACAGATCAAAATCACTGTCTAGTGCTGTCAGACCTTGAAAGCGCTGATCAACTAAACTATGTGAATAACGTTCACAGTTTTGTGAACATCGCCGGCCGAAGTGGCCGTGCGGTTAAAGGCGCTGCAGTCTGGAACCGCAAGACCGCTACGGTCGCAGGTTCGAATCCTGCCTCGGGCATGGATGTTTGTGATGTCCTTAGGTTAGTTAGGTTTAACTAGTTCTAAGTTCTAGGGGACTAATGACCTCAGCAGTTGAGTCCCATAGTGCTCAGAGCCATTTGAACCATTTTTTGTGAACATCTTGCATGGATGATAATTTAGGAAAATGAGCTAGGTTTCCTGTTTCCAGCTGACTCACCCAAAGTGTCAATTTCATTTTAAAAGCTCGTATTCGATCTATGAAATGAGTAATTAGCAGATCTTTACCTTGTAGTAAAATGTTCAAAGCATTCAGATGGCTAGTTAAATCTGCTAAGAACGTGAGATCACATTCAAACGTGCACGTGCATTTCCCCTCCCTCCCCTCCCTACTCCGCGACCTTGCACCAGCTCGCGAGCATGTGCCTGAGCAGACGCGAGTACTCGCGCTCAAAACCGGCCAGTTGTTAAGCCCTGATCTAAAGGAAAGATGAACTGGTTATCAAACTAATGAGCTGCTTTTTCTTCCTGTGGTGATAGTCACTACGACCGAAAACAATATAAAAATAAAGAACAATGCCTACAGCTGCTGGCAGGAATGCAGTTCTTCAGGCATGCTACTCTGTCATCCTCTTCTGATGAGAGACTAATTCAACTGCTTCTATCTCTTTATCGACGAAGCTATCTTTACAAGCAATGCAGTAGGAGTGGACCTAAAATTAAATTGAACGATTTGGGACATCCTTCGTGATTTCCCCCCAGTTATTAAAATTTTCTTCGCTTTCAAGAGTGTCTGAATTAGGCAGCACAATCTTTTGCATTCTGTTTGTTAAGTATGATTCAAACCAGTTGTGCTTAAAGCCTTCAAGTCCATAAAACTTACTTTTTTCAAAGAGGGAACGTGATCTACGCAAACAAACTCCTTGTAAATATCCAAAAAAGTCCAACTGACGATATTTTATTATTTAAGACTAACAATGTTTGGTGAGTACGAACGAAGTTGTGTAATAGCGCTACGAGAATCTGGATGTTCCATCAGTGGTATTGGAGAAAGACCAGCCCGGAATTAAGCCACTGTACATGATTGCTAGCAGTGGTGGTCACGAGAATGTACGGTTGCAAGAAGACTGCGCTCTGGATGTCCACATGGCAGTACCGAGAAGTAAGACTATCGTTTTCGACTTTGGCTTATTCAACGTACTGCATCGGAAGCAGAAATTTGAGCAGAAATTTGCAGCACAGTTACCCAACGAACTGCTACAATTCGATTACTTCAAGCGTAGCTTCGAGTCATTTCACAGACCTTAAATCGTCATCATCTGCTACTTCAGCGGTGTCAAATGAAACCTCCTTGGAAGACAGGGTGGAGGTCTGTTGTGCTTTCTGATGAAAGCTGGTTCTGCCTCCGTGCCAGTGACGGCCGTGTGTTGGTTAGGTGGAGGCCAGTTGACCTGCACTTCACTAGTCCGTGTGCTAGACGAATTGGACCTACACCTAGAAATTTGGTTTGGGGTGCGACTTCATTTGATAGCAGGAACCCTCTAATGATTATCTCACGCACCTGAGTGCAAAATTGTACATCAATGTGGTGATTCGACCTGCTGTGTTGCCATTCACGGACAGCATTCTAGGGTTGTCTTCCAACAAGATAACTCTCGCCCACATACATGGTCTACAGATCGTCGACATGTTGCCTTGACCCGATCGACCACCAGATCTGTCTGCAGTGGAGCACAAATGGGACGTTATCGGACGCCAAATACAGTGTCACCCACAAGCAGATTTAACCGTCCCTGTGTTGAGGACCAAGTGCAACAGGCATGGAACGCCATTCCACAAACTGACATCCGGCACCTGTACAACACGATGCATGCACGTTTTCATGCTTGCATTCAACATTATGGGGGTTACGCCCGTTATTAATGTACCAGCATTTCACATTTCCAATGGCTTATTTCGCACTTACATTGACCTGTGATTTTGCAATGTTAACCACTTAGATATGTTACCTACACAAATTTATTCCCATAATTTCATTAATCTATTTTTTGCGTCAGTATAGTTTCTACAGTACATACGGTTTCTACAGTATAGACAGTTTCTACAGTACAGTACAGACGAGCGCAACATGGCCATTATGCCGCGCGGGGTAGCCGTGCGATCTAGGGCGCCTTGACACAGTCTGCGCGGCTGCCCCCGTCGGAGGTTCGAGTCCTCCATCGGGCATTCGCGCGTATGTGTGTGTTGTCCTTAATGTAAGTTAGTTTAAGTTAGATTACGTAGTGCGTAAACTCAGGGACCGATGACCTCAGCAGTTTGGTCCCGTAAGACCTTACGACAAATTTCGAACATTTCCATGGCCATTATATGCCCGATTCTTAAGAAGAAGGCCAAAGCAAACTGTGAAAATTATTGCGGTATTTCTTTAGTCAGCGCCGTGTACAAAGTATTAGCCAAAGTCATTGCTATGAGACTTCCACTAGTTACAGAAGAAGTACTCGGAGACTACCGGTGCGGTTTTCCACGGGGCAGATCAACAACTGACTAGATCTTCATTATAAGGCTAATATTGGAAAAGTGTTATGAATATTGTGGATGTACACCAGCATTTTGTAGACTTTAAACAGGCCTATAATAGTGTTAAAAGGAAAAATCTATATGACAACTTAATGGAGACGGAATTCCCAAGTAAATTTATCAGACTGATACAAATGACCCTCACCAGCACAAAATGTCAGGTAAAAGTAGAAGGAAAACTTTCTAAAGAATTTGAGGTCAACCAAGGGTTAAGACAGGGTGATGTATTATCCAAGCTACTATTCAACATAGTGTTGGAGAGAGTGATGCGAAGGGTGGAGTTTGATAACCGAGGTGGAACGCTGCTTAACCGTATGCACCAAAATCTAGTTTATGCCGATGATGTGTGTATGCTGTCGAGAAGTTTGAAATAAATGGAAGAAGGATTTGACGGAATGGAAAATAACGCAGAATAGTTGGGACTTAGAGTAAACAATTCAAAAACACTGTATCTCTTTACTTCCAGGAAAAATGCTGTTGTTAAAGAGAAATATATTAAGTTGAACAGAGGCAATTATGAGAGATGTGAGAAGTTCCAATACCTGGGAGTTTTGTTTACGGGGGATAGAAGAATAAGAGAAGAAATAAAGTCTAGGATTGCTGCAGGAAATAGAGCTTACTGGGTTCTGATGAAGAGCCTTCAGTCACGTAGCCTGAGCATAAAATCGAAGGTGAGTGTCTATCGAACAGTCATAAGGCCGGACCAAGCGAGATGGCGCAGTGGCTAGCACACTGGACTCGCATTCGGGAGGACGACGGTTCAATCCCGCGTCCGGCCATCCTGATTTAGGTTTTCCGTGATTTCCCTAAATCGCTCCAGGCAAATGCCGGGATGGTTCCTTTGAAAGGGCATGGCCGACTTCCTTCCATAATCCGATGAGACTGATGACCTCGCTGTTTGGTCTCTTCCCCCAAACAACCGAACCCAACCCTCATAAGGCCGGTGGTAATGTATGGCTACGAAACATGGACAATGACTGTAGCAGAAGAAGAGCTCTTGAGAAGATGGGAGAGGAAAATACCAAGAAAGATTTTTGGAGCCGTGTATGAGGTGGGACAATGGAGGATAAGGAGAAACAAGGAATTGGAATAAATTTATAGAAATCCTGATTGAGATGGCTGGGCCATGTAGAGCGAATGTTGGAGCATTGAGCTGTCAAAAAGATTCACACGGGAAATCCAGGTGGCAAAAGGAGCAAAGGGAGACCCCGGAAACGATGGCTGGAGGACGTGGAAAATGATTTGAGAAAAACTGAAGTCAGAAGATGGAGGAAACGAGCAGAAAATCGTCAGGATTGGGCTGTGATCAGTCAGAGAGGCCAGGGCCCTAGATGGGCTGTAGAGCCAAGTAAGTAAGCAAGTAAGTATAGTTTCTACCTAAATTTGAGTCTTGTCTTGAGTTCATTATTTTTCCGAATATTTTGAGAAAAGACGTCAGTAAGGAAATGGAAATATAATTTTTCATATAAAGTGGTTTAACAATGCCGTATGTGAATCTGTGTGAAATTTTCCCTCTACCAGTGATGTATTACTTACCAGTTACAATAACTTCACAGAATTCTGTTTCGAATTCCTTTAACACTACGGTGCGGTAAGAGGAAGAAACAGGTATCGTGACGACAAAGAAGATGGCGAAAGAGGAGGAGAAGAAGAATTCTGTTAGGAAGACAAGCCGCAGCTAAGGAAGCAGTGTAGAACATTGAACAGAACACTAGCTGCGTCCTCTGACGGAGCAGCCGCTTGTGGGAAACACGACGCTACCTGTGACCCTTCGGCCTGTGGTTGCGTTTCTCCGTTCCACCGGAACCCCGCGCGATATGATATCGACATCTCGAGGCCGGTGCTAAAGTAGCGAGCGCGTCTAATAGACGGCGGCCTCCATCAGTATTCTGGCGCGGGCTCCGAGCCTACTGGTTTATGGGAGTAATGGAGCGCGCTGTAATCTGCAGCTAACAAGCAATTGCTCGTGCTCGCTATGCGCGGGGCGGCGGTGGCGGCGGCGGCGGCGGGGAAAGAGGCGTCTCGTCTCCCCGGCGTTCCTGATTAATATCCGGCGGGCGCACCGCCTGCGCGCATCCGCCGATGCAATATTCACCACCTGAGCTCGCTGCTCGACCCGAGCCGCTGTCTTCCCTTATTGCCGAACAGCTGATGCCCCTGAATGTTTCATGGATCTCCTTCTCTACTCAGTGCGAAATACGTGTCGACGCCGACGCGCATTGCTCGCGGCTTAAGCTGCGTTCGCAGTTCCGCAGACAACGGTCGTCAGACACTGTAGCCAGAGCTCGCCCGATTACATCGGCCGACAGCTCAGCCATACTGCGTCCGATCTCCTTCGTCAGTTTTTGCCGGGATCGAGAAGGTTACGTTTGGTTAGGTCAGAATCTATTTTGTGTGGGTAGTAGCATTGGTTTTCTTTCAACGGTGGGTCGGAGACCACAGCGCCTCTGTGGTTGCAGACGAGTGCTACAATGCGACTTTTGTTATTAAAAAGATGCCGAATGCGTGTGAAAGATCTTTATCTATCTCTAAAACAACCTGGAGAGTACTGTTTCTTGACTGTTTATTTACAACGTGCTCTATTACACACTATTCGCAATACTACATAGATGTATTGCGCGCGCGTGTAAGGCTTGTGTCGTATGATGATGATGATGATTTTAATCTGCCTAACTCCGTGTGTTTGACGGTACCACGACCTATAGTTCCAGATATATTACGTGTTCTAAAATCGAGATGAAGTTTATAAACATCAAAACTTTATGTTTAATGCCTGTTTTAAAGCCTTTGTAGTAGCGCCGATTGTATCAACATTATCTACTGTACTGAATTAATTAAATAGTAAAGTTATCGCATTGCCAGAAGAATAAAAAATACATAATCACTAGCGATAAAATGTGGACCACCAGTGTAACTGATCTTGCTTCTTTTGGATTTTAGGTGCAAAAAACATGTTTTTCTGGGAGGATTCTGATGCGAGCCACTTATATGCCTTAAACTTGTACGAATCGCTTCAAAAGTTGCACGAAGGTCGACAAAAGGATGAACTCGAAACGAATATTTTTTCATCTAACAATCCTATCGGTTCTAGAGATACGATGGTTTAAAGTTTAGCTACATGTAGCGCGTAAAAAACATTCTTACGTGAACCGAATGCAAGGAAACGGTTTAGAGCGATTCAGATTTTATAAGAAGGTAGACAAAGACATGTAGTTAATGGTTGTCCTGTTGCTAAACAAGGACATTGGCTCAAAGTGTGGTGATCAAGAGCTTTACGCTAGCACCTCTCTTCCCGTTGCCGGCCAAATACTGGCAGTTAAAATTTTTTCCACCACCAGGATTGGAACCGGCTTACCTCCGGGTCTAGCTCCACCGCCCAAGCTTCCGTCAGCGACCCTTTTTCAATTTATTTATTTGTCTTTTTTTTAGAAACTACCATTTTTTACCGTTATCTTTCTCGGAATCTCGTCTGGGAGGATGTTGCTATACATCTGTTCAAGTTTATCATTGAATGCTTTATTCAGTTGTTTTTGTTACATAGGGCAGACAGCCGGCAGCGTCCGGCACGGAGGTTAGTACTGTACACTCTGTCCTCAGTTATTTTGATTATCAGACAAATCTTACGAATATACGAAGTGAAAAGAGAAACACTCTGTTACATACTCGAGATGATTCGTAGCGACCTTGAAAAGCAAGATTACAGACACTGCTTGAATTTATTTGAAGTTGTGTGAATATAGGTCAATTAACCTTGAATGACTGCCATTCAGCATACGTGTGAAAGATACTCTGAACACCTAGAACACTGAATAATGGAAAAACGCCACTTTTGCAAACCACTTCATGTAACAGAATCACCACCCTGCTGGCATAGAAACGCAGTCAGTAGTAATAATAATCTGTAGGCAGCTAAGGTCCACCTGTAACGCCGAAAATGCAGATGAAATACCTCCTGCACCACTTAAAAATTTTTGCCGTTTGATACCCGTTGACAACTTGTACTGTACTTCTGATTCTGAATGTACAAGCTGTATTACAGCAACTACATTTAATAAGTAATCTATGTAATAGTGTATTTCTTTCTGGCTATATGTAACTAATTGTAAGTATTTTGAAAATGTTGTAAATTGCTGAGTAGTAGCCAAGGGAACTTTATTTAAATATATCGATAGCAACGACAAAATGCGAGTAGCTATGCCATTGTTTATCTTTGCTTATGGGGAGTCTCTATCGCGTTGCGAGCAGGGAGGAGGCAGAGCAGCTTGAGTCATGAACGAGTGCAGAAGTGTTTGTTGGGCTCTCCCTCAGGTGTGGGGTGCAGCTATGATCGCGCCAGTGTAGGCGCGCCTAATTCGTTAACCCGCGAGTATTGACAGCGTGGTAGGAGTGGACAGTCGGAGAAAGCTGCAATTCCTATTATCGCCTGTCCCATAATTATCCGTGGCACTGAAGACGACTCGGTTTTCCTCTCGTCGAACAGCAGCAGCAGCAACAACGGCACCTCAGCAGTGTCGTCGGCTACATTAGTCGTCGTCCGCACAGCTACAACATCGTAAGACTGTTAATTGACATAGTACTGTAGAGGCTTTGCCCAGTTGAATTCCTTTCAAAAAGCATGATTCACTCGAATAATAACTTGGAATAGTTAAAACTTGTAGGGCATCTGTGTTGTCATTGTCCTCAGACATTATTAGCAGGAAGGGTCCCTTACCTTTCTATGCAATCACCGAGTGTCGGAAGAATATGAAAACTGGTTATTTACTGCCAGTTTTGTGTGTTTGCTAATGACCAGTTTCAGTCTAAATTTTTGCCTCAGCAACTGTTCATTCTTGTATTGCATAACAGAGGCCAAAATAATTTGCAATTTTGAGTATTAACTTCATTCACTTAAAGTGACGAAAAATTTCACTGGCAAAACTAATAACTAAAGATACAGCAGAAATTAAGAGTGCACAATTTCATTTATTCCGTACTTAGCTAAGCGAGTGACTTCCGCTGACTTGGTATATGTTTTATGGTTGTTACATTAAAAGTAAAATCAGTTGCCTGTTTGCTCAAAGTAATTTCAATTCAATGTTTCAATGATCAAAAGCAGCTTGCTTGCCTCTTTCTAAAGTTTGAATTACGTTACACTGACGTTACGAAAAGTAATTTTTTTACATAAAAAGTCTTAGTTACATTTATTTAATTAATAACTCCAGTCAATTTTACTTTCAAAATTTAGTATTTCAGAATAAGTAACTGCAAACTCAGTGCTTTATGGTTCATTTATCTTCTCGTGAACCGTTGTGCTGCAGAAATGCGTGACAACCTTCTGTTGCCAACCCAGTGATTATTACTTAAATTTCTTTACCATTGCCTTTCTTAAGATTCTGGAGATTCATTGCCCTGTCAGGCTGGCGACCGTTTAATTATCCCCCGTTTCAATAATCAGTGTTTTCTTTGTATTATCAGAAATTTTAGTAATACATATTACGTGGTATCCTTTCCCACTCTGTGCGGTTCGTGAGCGATTGTACCATATCCTACCCAATTATCATCAGTATGTATCTTAATTTAGAATAGATTCATTCTTTAGAAGGGTCTGTTGTGCAGTTTCCACCAAGTAACCGTTGTTATTTTTCTCTTGTAACGAAAGTCTTACTCACAGTGAAATTTCATTAGGCGTATGCAATCACGGTCAGTTATATCGCTATCCAGTAGGCTGATTAGGAAGGGGGAGGTTACACACCTACCATAACCTAAGAAAGATCCACTACAGTAGCTTCACGCGTAGGATACAACATCCTTCTCATTTGAACGAATTTTTTGAGGTTATGGTTTACGCCTAGATATTGCCTATTTGTGGTTTGTAATACACCTGTGACTTCTGTTCATACATTCTGAACTGCATACAGACTCAAGATGCCCCAAACCTTTTCTTTGACTAAACTTAACAGTTTCTCACAGTCCGTATTTCGTGTTGTGCCGGTCAATGTTATCGAAGAAAACAAACTGATTTGCATTTCACCGTTTGTCGTGCGAAGTATGTACGTTCGGGCGATGAGATGGGCTACGCTGTGACTGTGCGCATAATAGCGTACTGATTTGGAAAGATCGGACGTCTTCGGCCGATGTCGGTAGTCGGCGGAAGCCATCGAGATCAGTACCACTGCTGGAAGAGTTGCGGACGCCAGCTGAGACCTGTGGCGCCATCAGAACGTCCCATTCGGTAAAAAAGCTCTCTCCACACTTTTTTTCACCCGTTCTCTCTGTTGCGCCTGTTGACGAGGTTACGTTGGACGGTGCAGCACGGGGTGTCCCACTCGATTAATCGCGCTCGGGCGAAAGGCAGAGCCGGGTGGGCTAACGAACTGAGGACAGCCTTCGGTAACCGGATGAGCCGCGGACTCTGCAAGATTCATTTCGCACTCGGCTGCCCGCCCCACTTTGACTCCACCAGTTGCGGGCCGCAGGTCAGTAATTATGCCGCACGGATCGTTTCCTCTCGATGCCGACCTTTCTGCTCGATCAGAGGGGATGAAGCGAAATGCTGTAACCTCGTTCGGAATCCATATCTGGGTATTTGGGCTCTCAACTTTCATCGCTCTTCTTCACAAAGTTGTTACAAAGAAGGTTAGATTTAAGTGTGCTGTCGATATCGAGTTCGTTAGAAAATGAGCACAGGAGTGAGGAATTAATTCGGCTGTTGCCCTTTCGAAGGAATCACCCCGGCATTCGTGTGAAGCGAAACGTGAACGAACAGAAACTTCGAATGACAAAAGCCGAATTTAACCACTGTTCCTGTGATGACCAGACGAAACTTCAATCGTCCGGCCACAACTGTGAGTTCTCTGAGTGCTCTGGGAGATAGTTGAATAAATTAAAACACATGAAATATTTATTTACTTTATTACATTAATGAATAAAAGATTTACTTAACTTTAATAGAGTTCTTTGCCACAGGATTGTTTAATAATTTACAGCTGTCATCGACTATGAAAACATCTCTTGATGCACACAATCACAAACTGTTCTCTTGAAGTGCACCGACATGTCCCATTGAGACTTCGACAAAAGTTGTCTTCTAGATGATATTCACTGTTGAAGCTGAGGTCACAAGCTGGGGCAGAGCTCTTCCTAGCTTGGCTCTATCTTGACCTCAGTACGAGGGCGCTGCAGTGCTGAGACGAGAGGGGTGGTCCTCAGGAGTGTCTCCGATTCGTCGTTGCGGATTGCAGCGAGACATCGCTAATGTATGTGGTATCGATGTGAGCTGCCGACTTTAATGTAGCAACGCTATCTCTGAACGCTACCACAGTTCCTGCAGAACACTTGTTACCTTTATCAATGCTAGATTACACAATGTTCATTTAAAACTACTGTTGCTTCACACTAGATGACGACTATCTGAAACTGTTGCCTTCATACGAAAGCCGCATTGCACGTTTTCTGTAGCGGAAACAGTTTCTGTAGACCCAGTACTACGATGGAATAAAATTCCATGTTTGTTTAGCTGGAATGTATCGTGCCACTAACCGAAAGGTGCGAATGACTGATCGATCGCTGGTCCCAGGGACAAATCCTCTGGCTACGTACGGGGTACTGTCTGCTTCGACACTGCGTGAGGAATCTGATCCATGAGAATGATGTTGAATCATGATTTAACGCTGCCTCTCAGACACAGCGACTTTACTAGCTCTCTGATCAGGTAGTTAGTAGGTAGTTATAAAGGTTTCTGTCAGGAGCAGTTCTTGGTATTTACGAAATATAACTGTTTCAGATATTTAAGAGCCGCGGGCCTCCACCTCCTCCAGATACGTGAAGACTAGTCTCTTTAGCACGATTACTGGGCCAGCGCATGTTAAGGTACGATCTGTACCTAATGAAAACTTACAGACAAAACGCACTTAGGAAAATTTCCTGGGCTTCGAATTTTGCTGAAACCTATACTTCGATGTTTCCTTGCTCTTTAACTTAAACTTTTATTTGGAAGTGTTGTTTGTATCCGTTGATAAAGTGTCCTACAAATAGTAAAATAATTGTAAGATATTACCTCAAGAGCATTGTCCTTGGCTGCGCAGATAAGTCTCTACAGTAATTTCAATGTTTGGGTCAACATACATGTACGAACGTTCTTTTTTTCTGTTACGAAGTCCCACCAACGGACAGGTTAAACAGATTTTAATCTGCCTAACTCCGTGTGTTTGACTGTATCACAACCTATAGTTCCAGATATATTACGTGTTCTAAATTTTAGATGTATATAAATTTATAAACATCAAAACTTCATGTTAAATTCCTGTATTAAAACTTTTTTTGTAGTTGTGCCGACTGCATTAGCATTAACTAATGTATTGATTTAGTTAAGTAGTAATGTTATCGCATTGTCAGAAAAATAAAAAATAAATAATGTCTAGTGATCAAATGTAGACCATCAGTGTAACGGATCTAGCTTCTTTTCTGGGAGGTTTTTGATGCAGGCCACTTATATACCTTAATCTTGCACGAATCGCGTCAAAAGTTGCACGAAGGTAGACAAAAGGATGAACTCCAAACGAATATTTTTTTTCATCTAATAATCCTGTCTGTTCTCGAGATACGATGGTTTTAAAGTTTAGCTAAATATAGCGCGTAAAAATCATTCTTACGTGAATCGAATGCAAGGAAACGGTTTAAAGCGATTCAGATTTTATAAGATGGTAGACAAAAACATGTTGTTTTCATTTAACAGTCGTCCCGTTGCTTTGTGAAAATTTTATCCGTTGCCACGATATAACGAACTTCGTTCGAAAGACAGTAAAGAAACCCTTACCCGATCAGTTGTCGCCCGAGTTAACAAAAATACATCGATTGCCAAACTATGGCGGTCTATTGTCAAAATTATGACGGAGTAAAAATTGAAAACCGCACTGAAAAACGCTCCTATCGCACCACAAAAAGGCGAACATGTTCTTGGCAGAGTTGGGGATGTAAAAGAAGGAAAGCAGCTTATTAGGCAGCATCAGCGACACTTAAATCAAAATATCTTGACATATTCGGGCTTTTTAAGAGTTAACACTACTTCCCCAGAGCAGTGAGATCTCTTATCTGCAAGGCGCTGGCACATCTGTAGCTTGCAATTTATAGACTAAGATCCCAGATCCTGTGCCCAAAATCCAGAGCCATAGTAAAAATACACGATATCATATAGCTGAAAAGCGCAGCGCTGGAGGACGTGGGAGCGTAAATGTTGGCCGGGCGTAGTCTAAATGTTCTAGCCTGTTTGTCCCAGGCTGCAACTAAGCCGTGTCGCGTATTACGTATCGATGCACCGTCCAATGGTATGTGTCACGTTTCTCTATGTCTTGCAGTTCTCGCACAGTCGTCATCTTAAACCCTCTTACGAATAACCCAGTACATCGTTGTAAAATATGGACCATTGTGGCTAAAGAAGAATAATTTATGGTAACCGTAAGTTAACTGCTAAGGTCATCAGTCCCTAAGCTTACACACTACTTAACCTAAATTATCCTATGGACAAACACACACACACCCATGCCCGAGGGAGGACTCGAACCTCCGCCGGGACCAGCCGCACAGTCCATGACTGCAGTGCCTGAGACCGCTCGGCTCGGCTAATCCCGCGCGGCAAAAACATTGGAAAGCTGAAGAAATTTTCGTCCAAATCATGTGTAATATCTATATATGACATCAAATTCATAGTTTATGTCGGCTGCCCATGAGCATGACTCACGTCAGTGCGAGGGTATAAGTAACAATGGGTACTTTAGCGCGCCACAGACCGGAATTTTGGCAGTCAGTTGGTGCTGAGATTGCATCCAGATAGGACGTATGCGCGGCTGGAAGTCGCCTCGTGTGAGTAATCGAAATATTTTCCAGTATTCGGTCGTTTTCGCATGTGACTATCGCTAGGATGAACAGCTGAGGGAGTGTGAATGAGAACAGTGGCGTATTTAAGTTTACAAATATTTTTATCTAGTGTGGACTTCGAAAATTTCGTGTAACGTGACCTGAATGGTTGGCGCTTGTAAGCATACCGTGAGTGTCGATTGCAAAGAATTTAAAACATTTTTCCAGCGTGGGTACTCTGAGTAGTTTCGGGCTAACCAACAAAGTCTAAACGTCCATGAATTGTTCTGCAGTTAACTTTGTTCGTGATTACAGAACTTCAACTTAGAAACGTGCTTTTCTAAAGGTCAAGCGAACGTGAAACTGGTCAACTCATTTAGTTTCTCGCTCTGTCAAATATTAATTTTAATAATAAAGTGTTATGAAGAGCGTCAACGGGTATTTCGTTTAATTTTTCTGGGATGAATTCAGTCCGTGAAAAGTGAGAAGTGAATACTATTTCACAGCATTTCTCTGTCTCTACATTTATTAAATTTGTGACTGATTTCATTTGGATTAATGCGACAGATGACAGATGTGTTGGTTGGCCCCTGGACAGTGATGTAGCCAATATTTTAAAATCGAATCACGTGTTAGGATGCAAGCTGTCACTTCTTTTAATCATAAATATAACTCTGAGTGATGCTAAATGTTGTTGTCTTTACATAAAAAAGTATTATTCTCTCAATAACCTTCATTTTATTATGAAATTAGTACCTATGTATTACCATAAAAAATAAAAACAGTAAATAGCTTTACAAAGCTAATGACAAGTTTTTATTAATTCTTTTATAACTACAATGAGCTGATGAATCTTACGAGAAAATGACATAGACAAATCAGAAAAGGGATGATGCTTGATTGGCTAAGCATTCATTAAGGGTGAAAACTATACAAATTCTCCTCTGAATTAATCCCTTTCACAACGCAATCTGACTTTGTTTACATGAATCCACTGTGAGGCCCTATTCTATTCAAATGGAATCAACCATGACCAAGTACATCACAAACTATGGTTCACCAGAGGCAAACATGTGGGCTGTGGTCAAAGAACTTAGAAGTAGCAGGTGTAAAGATGTTGCTCATACAGAAACATGTAAGTTATGGTCAAAGAACTTAGCCACTGGAAGTGAAGGGTGCTGCACATACAGAAACTTAAAAAGCTATTATAGACTGCGAAGTTTTTTGATACACATTATGAAATTTTTTGATCCACATTTTTTGTCGGAGAGCTTTCCACCAAGCCTCTGTACAGGAGCCAAATTAGCAAAAAGAAAGAAAAAAAAACCTCCACATTGTACAAACCAACTGAACTATACTCCACTCATTAAAACTCTCCTTTTGACTGTTCTGTTACACTTCCACCTTGACTCTGGCGACAGCAGAAAACGACATGCTGTGGGTGAAGAACATTTGCATAATATGTGGACTGGCGTTCTGATTATTAGAACGTGGGAAACTTTCCTATCATAGCCCTGAAATCCCAGCAGATATACTTGAGTTGCACCTGTTCGCTGGTCTAGCCAAACTAATTTGACTCACCGGCACGACGTTGCGTGCTGGAATTGTCAAACATCAGATGGCTGACTCAAGATCAATAAGTTCACCCTCATGACACACGATCTGTCAGAGATGATGTACAGCTGGAAACGGTCAACGGCTTTTAGTCTACCACAAGCTGCAGACCACAAGTCTTACTCACTTGGGAAAAACCTGAACTTCTTCACCAGAGGAGTGGCGGAAGACGAAGAAAGCAAAGAATCACATTCGCACTTTCCACCTAGCCTCAGTACAGGAGCCAAATTAGCAAAAAGAAAAAAAAAACGCCTCCACATCGTACAAACCAATTGAACTACGTTCCACTCATTAAAACTCTCGTTTTGGCTGTTCTGTTGCCTTGGCAGCCAACCCCGACACAGCACCGGGGTTCCCACGCTGGGGGAACAAGCCTCTACTTTACATATCCTGATAGGAGCTACTCAGCGACTTAAAATCTCTCTTGTCTGAAAAAAGAAGATTTTTATAGTAGGGAAACACTGTTCTCACGGTAAGCATGTTTGGACAAAAGACGTCTACCTAGATGGGACCACAGTTCCTTATTTATGGAGAGATATAATCTTTCCATACTGACCATTTACAATTTCTGAAAGAAGGCTGTTAAGCTTCTGAGACAGTAGTACTCATGAAATATATGTTTTTGCCGCTTGCTAAAGGAACCTGACAACTTCCTGGCATCAGGAGAGTCACAGCCTTGCTTCCACTTATCACGTGCACCAGCCGTGTAGTGCCAGCTTCTAACATGAGAATGCTTGGAGTTTTATGATCATGCCACCATTTGCACAAAAGTTCATATTAAAGCAGTCTCTTTTAAATGGCTTCCTCCACCCACTTTGCACCAACTGAGCACTTCCGTGACGGTCTGTGGCCTGACCCAAGTGAAATGTTTGGAGAAGCAGCGCCCTCCTGCTCTGACCCTAAGTGGGAAGAGGGAAGTGCCGCGGCCCGAAATCCCTCTGCTGCTTCCCACAATCACTTGCACAGCCAGGTCGCCGGACACAGCATTTATGGCCTGCAATCCATCTTTCTCCCAGTTCTCCGTTGCCTTCACTACAGCCCCTCGGGTACAATTTCTCTACAGGCTATACAATTATATGAACATTCTTTCCCCAATTTCCTCATATAAAAAGTCATAAGCCACATAAACCAAATGCAGTACTGGGGACCACCGGATCATGACCTAAAATATAAATATTAATCTGACAGTGTTGTTAAAGTGAGAGAGTGTCATGTCACCTCAGAAGGAGGCCCTATGAACAGTGTTTTTAATTCATTCTTCAATTTCTTATTAATGCAGAAGCAGATAGACGATCATGAGTCGATCTCTGGTGAATCAGCATTGATTAGCCTCGCCATTAGTTTAGTCATTAATTTTTCTAAGAGCAAGCAGAAGAGGAGTGTGAATAAAGTAGCTTACATTCCAGACTGATTGTGATCATTTATATTTGTGTTAGTGTGCCATGTATGAGGGCCATTTTTAACCTCCATAGAAAGTTGCTGCTTGGGAGGAATGCAGACGTACTGTAAATTCTATGTACCCCTGGCAGATCGAGCCAGCTGGCAGAGAGAGGTTTAAAAGTTACAGGTGTGACTTCTGTGGGAGTTGGTTGGTCCAATCAGATGGTGACAAATTATCAGGTGAAACTGAATAAATGAAAAACTGAAGATCCAAATACCGAGATACGTTTAGTAAAGAAACAATTAGAAGAACTAAATACCTGAGGATTGGCGTTGAAGCTCATTAACTCACGAGACAGAAAATTCATGATAATTATGAGGCGGGTTGATTCTGATAATGTTTTGAACTGATGATCTTCTATACCCCACTGAAAAAACTAACTGACGTTGCAGTTTTTTCGAACTCCTCCTGAAGGCTATCATCCCCTTTACATATGATTCAAAATCGTTTACCAGTTACGACAGCAGAGTCATCAACAAGAACTAACACTTCACACAGAAAGCACATTTATTGAGATTGGAAAGTATTTCAAAATCATAACTACTGCAATGCTTGCCACCAGGAAGAAAAGACAGAACACCACCAGCATCTTCCTTGCCGGCCAACAAGAGGACCACAGTAACAACTAATGGATGACACCCTAAGAGCGAAAAGAAATACTGAGACCAGTGTGAACGTCTACCAAACTGAAGGAAGCCACGTTTTCCGACTCCAGTGCGGAGTGCCGGACATACTGCAACTCTCTGGATGTTGAATTATGGACTGTGATTTGTTGATTACCTTTATTTCTTTTTGAGTCATCAGTCTTCTGACTGGTTTGATGCGGCCCACCACGAAATTCCTCTCCTGTGCCAACCACTTCATCTCAGAGTAGCACTTGCAATCTACGTTCTCAGTTTTCCTTAACAGTTTTTACCCTCTATAGTTCCCTCAAGTACCATGGAAGTTATCTCACGATATCTTAACAGATGTCCTACAATTCTGCCCCTTCTTCATGTCAATGTTTTCCATATATTCCTTTCCTCTTCAGTTCTCTGGATTCACCTCATTCCTTACCTTATCAGTCCACCTAATTTTCAACATTCTTCTGTCGCACCACATCTCAGATGCTGCGTTTCTCTACTTTTCTGGTTTTATCACTGTCGGTGTTTCGCTACCATACACTGCTGTGCTCCAAACATACATTTTCAGAAATTTCTTCCTTAAATTAAGGCCTGTGTTTGGTACTATTAGAGTTCTCCTGCTCGATAATGCCCTTCTTGCCAGTGTTTGTATATTTTTATGTTCTCCTTGATCTGTCCGTCATGGGTTATTTTGCTGCCCATGCAGCGGAATTATTAACTTCATCTACTTTGTGATCACCAATTCTGATGTTAAGTTTCTCGCTGTTTTCATTTCTGCTCCTGCTTACTACTTTTGTCTTTCTTTGATTTATTCTCAATCCATATTCTGTACTCATTAGACTGTTCATTCAGTTCTGCAAACCCTGTAATTCTCTTTCACTTTCTTTGAGGATAGCAATGTCTTCAGCGAATCTTACCATTGAATTCCTTTTGCCTTGAATTTTGTTCCACTCTTGTACCTTTCTTTTATTTCCTTCATTGCGTCTTCTTATCCGTCACAGAGTCCTTTAAAGTATCTCGCCACCTACCTCCTCTCTCCTCTGCATTTAACAGTGGAATTACCATTCCACTCTTTATGTTGACACCTTTGCTTTTAATTTCACAGAAGTTTTAGACTTTTCTATAAGCTGAGTCAGTCCTCCCGACGATCACTTCTTTTTCGATTTCTTCATATTTTCATGTAGCCACTTCGCCTTAGCTTCCCTGCACTTCCTCTTTATTTCATTCCTAAGTGACTCGTATTTCTGTATTCCTAAATGTCGCAGAACATTTTGTACTTCCTTTTTTTATCGATCAACTGAAGGATTTCTTCTGTTACACATAATTACATCGCAGTTACCGTCTTTGTACCTGTATTTTTCTTTAAAACTTCAGTGACTGTCCTTTTTAGAAATGTCTATTCCTCTTCAGCTATACTACCTACTGAGCTAATCCCCAACGCAGTCTCCACAGTCTCAGAGGAGTTCAAAGATATCTACACTTCTTTGCGCACTGATTCTTCCTGACTACAATTTGAAACTTTAGCCTACCATTCATCACTACTATATTGTGCTCTGAGTCTATATCTGCTCCTGGCCTCTACCCCTCATCACTTCTAAATTGTGCTCTGAGTCTGTAGCTGCTCCTTGGTACGCCATACAGTCTCATATATGATTTCGGAATCTCTATCTGATCATGATATAAAATAACTGAAATCTTCCCGTATGCCCTGCGTTCTCCAAGTATACCCTTCCTCTTGCGATTCTCGAACTGAATATTCGCTATTACTAGCTGAAATTTATTGCAGAACTCCCCTATCTCATCCCTACTACCTAGCCCATAGTCTCTCGTAACTCTTTCTTCTATTCCTTCCCCTACAACTGTATTCCAGTTCCACATGACTATTAGACTTTCTTCTCCATTCATGTTCTAAATTAGCTGTCCAGTATCCTCATACACTTTCTCTCTCTCTTCAGCTTCGGCTTGCGACGTTGGCATGTATACCTGCACTATCATTCTCGGTGTTGGTTTGCTGCTGATTCTGATTAGAATAAACTTTTCTCTGAACTGACCACAGTAACTCACTATCTGCCCTACCTTCCTATTCATAATGAAGCCTACTCCCGTAATACCATTTTCTACTGCTCTTGACATTATACTGTATTCATCTGCACAGAAAACCTTGTCTTTTTTCTATTTCAGTTCACTGACCCTCACTATAAACTGAACCTTAGCACTATCGTTTTCAACTTTGTAGCTTCCCTACCGGGTTCAAACTTCTGACATCCCACGCGCCGACTCGCTGAACTTTATCCTTTCATTGGTTATTCAATATTTTTTTCATGGTCACCTCCACCTTGGCAATCCCCTCCTGGAGATCAGAATGGAGGACTAGTCCGGAATCGTTTGCCAATGGAGAGATCATCATGACACTTTTTCAGTTACAGGCCATATGTCCTGTGGATACACATTATGTGTCTTTAATAAAGTGGTTTCCATTGCCTTCTGCATCCTCATTCTTTAGATCATTGCTGATTCTTCCACCTTTAGTGGTAGTTTCTCATCCCAAGGACAAGAGAGTGACCTGATCCTCTGTCCGCTCCTCTGCCCTGTTTGACATGGCCGTTGGCTGTGCGCGGAGTGACTTACTATGCTGGCAGTCTTCGGCCGGCATTGCTGATGATTTTTATTCAAATATTAAGCGGTGGCGGGTTTCAAACGCAGGACCGAGGACATTTTGATTATTATTCGAAGACTTTACCATTTTCATTTATTTATTTTTTTTCGGTTTCCAGGCAATCACGGTAACGGTTTCTGCCACTTAAGGAAAAAAAAAGGTTCATTTCTAGTTGGGGCCTGCAACAATTTTTGTTTATTTCTTTATTAATCAAACAAAATGTGAGACAAACAGGTCCACAAAAATGAAATAAATTCTTTAACAATACACCTGAAAAAGAACATGACTAAAATACGAAGAAGACCAGCCAATCCACTCCTTCTTCTTTTTTTTTGGTCAAGTTTACCAAAGGCAAGGTAACAAGAATAAACATTCGCGCAGAAAAGGGATTCTACTCTTCACTCCACTCTATGATGATTAAACAATAGCTACAGCATGACCTCAAAAAGGTCACGATAGCGTGACTCTCTTTCCATGTCCAATGGGCCGTAACCATACGTTGGTAAAAGGCACGAGGGTCCAGTATCAGTTCCTCACCACGTAATGAGCAAAATGTCCGACAGGACCCATAACCGTATTGTTCTTTGGTCTGGTAAAGAAAATTGAACCTGGACGCAGAAGAATCTCACTGGAGATTGCCACTTCCGTCGTTCTAGCAAGATACACTGATGAGCCAAAATGTTATGACCACTGCCCAACCGAGCGAGGTGGCGCAGTGGTTAGCACACTGGACTCGCATTCGGGAGGACGACGGTTCAATCCCGCGTCCGGCCATCCGGACTTAGATTTTCCGTGATTTCCCTAAATCGCTCCAGGCAAATGCCGGGATGGTTCCTCTGAAAGGGCACGGCCGACTTCCTTCCCTAATCCGATAGGACCGATTACCTCGATGTTTGGCCTCTTCCTCCAAACAACCAACCAACCAACCACTGCCCACATCGAGGTTATATGGCGCCTGGTGACTGCGGGCGCACTATGAAAAGTAAGTGAGCGTAGCAGAGACGGATGAGGAATCACCGTAGCGAAGATATGGGGAAATCCACTGAGGTAAGCGACTTGATCAAAGGTCAAATTATGATTATGCAAATCCTGTGAACGAGTATCTCGAGAACAGCGAAACAGGTCAAATGTTCACATGTTACGGTCGTGAGCATCTACGGAAAGAGGTAGGAGGACAGTGAGACTACCGCTACGCGCCAAATGGTTGGACGTACACGACTCTTAACAGAACGTGGGGTTCAGAGGTCTGCATGCTCTGTGAAGTGTGATACATGGTGATCTGTGGGACCTCGGCCGAAAAAGCGCAATGCTGATGCACGTACAAAATGTTTCTGAGCACACCGTTCATAGAACATTGTTGAACATTACACCCCACAGCAGTCAGTCCCCTACGCGTTCACATGTTAAGCCAACGACATGGTCAGTTACGACTGGGCACGGGACCATCGGGATTCGATCGTCGGTCAATGGAAACGAGTGGGCCCTTCACATTTTTGCTAGACTAGGTCGATAGTCGTATCCATAAACGCTGTCATCGAGCTGAGCGGCGGCTCGAAACGTGCAGCTCATCACGGAGGCAAGGTTGTGGGAGCAGTATTACGCTACCGGGAGACATTCACCTGGGCCTGCATGGGCTTTGGTAGTAATCGAAGACACGCTGACCGTTGCAAACCACCTGCACCTCTTCATGTTTGATGTCTTACCTGACGGCGCTTCCATCTTTACGAAGTATAACTGTCGGTGTCTCGGAGCCAGAACCGTTATTATAGTGAACTCATGTTGATTCCTCTGCTACCAATTCGGCTGATGTAAGTGCTGTGGAACCCATCTGGGTTGCGGGCGCCACCACCGTGTACGCAAATCAGCGGCCCAGTATTCAAGCGAATTACGTGACCTGTGCGTAGACATCTAACGCCACATACCTACCAAAAACCTACCAACAAACTGTCGGATCCGTAATCGGTGATGTATTTCGTTCCAAAGACGGATATGGTCTCTTGGCTCATCAGAGCAAAAGTCAATTTTCGGCGGAGCGAACTCCAATGTCTGTGTCCGCAGGGAACCAACCGAAGACTGTAAGTAGGCTGTTTAGGTTTTTTTATTGGTAACGCCACCTCAGTATGAAAATCACCGGCTGTGCCGTGTGCAGTCTGTGGCTGCTTTGCATTGTTGTAATACTCAACCATTGTAGTGTTAGGCAGCTGGCTGTGAACAGCGCGTAACGTTGCGCAGTTGGAGGTGAGCCGCCAGCAGTGGTGGATGTGGGGAGAGAGATGGCGGAGTTTTGTAATTTGTCATGATATCAAGGTAAATACATTGTTTGTTCTCTATTAATATCTTTCATTTGCTAACTATCCCTATCAGTAGTTAGTGCCTTCCATAGTTTGAATCTTTTATTTAGCTGGCAGTAGTGGCGCTCGCTGTATTGCAGTAGCTTGAGCAGCGAAGATTTTTGTGAGGTAAGTGATTTGTGAAAGGTATAGTTTAATGTTAGTCAGGGCCATTCTCTTGTAGAGAATTTTGAAAGTCAGATTGCGTTGCGCTAACAAAACATTGTGTGTTGAAAGTCAGATTGCGTTGCGCTAACAAAACATTGTGTGTTGAAAGTCAGATTGCGTTGCGCTAAAAAATATTGTGTGTCAGGTTAAGCACAGTCCTGTGTATAATTGTCAAAAGGGGACGTTTCATATGTCGACCCTTAGCCGAGGATACCTCACTGGAATCTTCTGATTTTTTCCTTGTAGTTTGTGTAATTAGTGTAGCTTTTGTTTATTGCTAGCGCGTAACTGTAGAGAAAATTTCCTTTGTAGTTGTAGTTTTTCATTGTTGTACAGTAAAACAGTTGTGGCATGCATGTAGATTTGCAGCAAGTATTTCGCAGCTGCGCTTGCAATTAACTAGATATTATTTTCAGTGCTGTGTTAATGTGTTTTCTTATTTTTGCTCTTCAAATTGTGTTTTTCTGTGTTGTCGTGTGAAATACTGTGACAATAATGGCGTGTGAAAAACGTAACACTAGGCTCCAAAGCAAACTGAGAAATAATAGTGACGACGAGCGTAGCTTGCCAGCACCACTGTGTAATGAATTAACAGATGTTCAAAGTAATAATTTGGTAGCTATGCATAGGGAAATGGAGCGGGCTGCAAACAATGGCGTAGACAGTGAAACAATCAGTGAGCAGGGAAGCATTATCGATCGGTCGGTCGGCAACAGCTCGCCTCAGGAATCCGAAATGACAGGACACGATCTCGCAAATACTGTAGATTCAGGTTTTGGATCCTCACCGTTTTCTCAAATAAGTCAAGACACATTTTCTGCTTGTCAAAATGTGAATGTTGCCGGTGCAAATTCACTGCCGAAAACCACTGAGGAACATGTTTCAGACACCAATGCATTGTTATTACAATTAATACAACAAATGGGACAAACACAGCAAAAGCTTCAAAAATTAGACACAATTGAGCAAAATCAGAAACAAATGGAACAAAATCAGAGTCAAACACAGCAACAGTTAGACACAATGGAACAAAATCTTCAAAAGTTAGACTCATTGGAGCAAACTCTTGAACAAACACGTGAGGATTTAACTACTGAGTTACATAATATTGAATCGAAATGTCAAAAAGTCTGTAATGACGTAAAAACACAAATTTGTGAGCATTTCCAACCTATTTTTTCGCGTCATGAAAATGCACTACAGAATCACGAAGCAGCCATAAAAGAACTGCAAACTACTGTTCATGAAAATCATGAGACCTTGCAAGCTAAATTTGACTCAGTTGCATCTACCGATTCGGTTATGCAACTTGCAAAAACTCAGGAAAACTTGAAGGACACAGTAGATTTGATTTCAACACAAATGGACACTCTGAAACTTGGTTCAGAAAAACACACTGAGGAAATGTGTTCACTATCGGAGAAAGTAGGCGAACTTTCGGATCAGGTCACTAACTTATCTACAAAGGTAGATGATGATCTGAATGACACAAGACCTGTAGCCTTCACTGACACAGAAGAGTACGAACAAATTAGAAAATTCAAACAAAATCAAAATCAAATTAATACGCAACACCAAAGAGAAATCCGCGAAGTACAAGATCAGCTGACACAAGTAATACAAGAATTACATATTTCAGAGGACACTCGCGCTCCAGTACGGGAAGAGGGACATAGAAATACGGAACAACCACAAAATAATAACACAGGACACTTCGGAAATTATGAAAGAAATTGGCAAGGCACACCGAATTTTGAGATGGAACCGCCGACACGACGTAACAATGACCGATATGCGACTCGCCGACATGATGACTTTGACTATAAGCTGTTCATTACTACACATAAATTCAAAACGTTTAAAAATTCTGCCAACGACATTCATCCACAAGCGTGGCTCCATCAATTCTCTCATTGTTTTCCCCCTAACTGGTCATTAGAACACAGATTAGAATTTATGTGTGGCTATTTAGAGAATGAACCAGCTGTAAGAATGCGTTCTGTCATTCACGATTGTCATAGTGAAGGAGAATTTTACCATGCCTTCCTCTCAGCATATTGGTCTCAAGCCACACAAGACCGAGTAAAACATGGCATCATAATGATGAAACATTTCGAACAATCTGAATTCTCCAGTCTTGTGAAATATTTTGAAGACATGTTGCACAAGAATCAGTACCTGTCAAACCCATACAGCCCCTCAGAACTCATCCGCATTTGCTTAATCAAACTGCCTGAACATTTGCGACATATTATTTTGGCAGGACGTTGCAAAGACGACATTGAAGCATTTCAAGGACTCCTACAAGAATTAGAAATTGACACAGACAGTCGCCGGATGCGAAAACAGGAAAACAAACATTACAGATCACATCCGTCACAATTCCGCGATGACAGAAATAATATACGACAAGGCTATTCTTTCAATGTAAATCGTGACCGAAACAGACACCACCCGTATGACAACCGTTGGCAGAGTAGTAATAATTACAGGGAAAGATCACCTCTCCGTGGTAATGACTATCACAGAGACAATCAGAGAAACAGACAATATGGGAACCAAAACAATTATTATCAAGGGAGACAGAATAACCTTAGACGCAACGGTCCAGCGCGCAGTTACAATTCAGGGAGAAATTCTCCACCACTTAACCGACAAGAAAGAAACTACAGGAACTACCGACATGACGACAGACGATGTGATCGTAACGACAGACCTGAATTGCATCAGAACTGGCGGGATTTAAACAGGGCAGGGCCTTCTCGTCAGAGTGAATTTGTAGAAGTTAGGTCTCCTAATCCCAATAACGGCGCGCGCCAACAAAGAGACAGACAATGACTCGCACAGCAGGCAGCCGCGTGCGCCCGCTGGCCCCGAGAAAAATAACATAAGACGCTAGCCTTGTGAAAAAGATTTAGCATTCTTTACCGACGTATACCACTTGATAATTGCGTTAAAGTTGAAACTGCGAAGTAGGAAGAGCAAAGGTTTACACCACATTTCACACGTAAAACCGTTTATTGAGAGATAATGTGCTTTTTTAACTTGAGATTTTAATGCAACATTTTGGTTTACTTGCAAATACATTCTGAAATTAAAGTGCTTTCTGAGAGATACCAGGTGACACAGTGGTTAGTCTATTTGACAGCTACACGACTATATCACGACGCTACTAATGTGTGACACAATTCACCTTGTTGCTTTTGCGGTGTATCTGTTTTATATCTGCACAGTTTTTCTGAATTCTTCTGGAAAGTAAAACATGTTTTAGTAGTAACTCTTGTGGTATAGCAACAATGAGACAGCCTTTTTCGTAGCACAACAATACGTTACAGCACAGTACTTTCTTCATCACAACAATAAGCGTAATAACTAAGATATCTATATGCAAAGCATTTCACTTTTGTGTATCATGAGGTAAGTACAGTGACTTTTGTGGAACTCAGCTTTCGGAGGACGATATCTACGACACTTACACAGAGATTATCTTACAACAAGACGCACAGTTTAGCGCTACAGGACACGTATTTGAGTGATTAATTTTGTACTTAAAACATTTATTTTTAAAGATTTTTGAATTACAAAGATAGTTTTCCGAGATACATTTCATTCCATTGATGTAATTTGTAACACCTGAGGGTATAATTACATTTATCCTCAGGGGGGTACACGCTTACTTTGTGTACCATGTGTTTGGCACTCACAAGGAGCCCTAGCTAATATGGTATTTGCTTATACAACTTTACACATCGGTACCATATTTCTCCAACACAGAATTACACAGCTATCTGATTATTTACCTGAGAGAGACAAACATTTATTTTACTACATCAGTGACAGATGTTTACGTAATTACACAGTTGGATAACTTCACACTTATGAAACTGTATTCTGTCTGTACTTTGTAAACTGTTCATATTTTTTCGGAACCATTGTGATACTATGAGAGCTTTGAATGATGTATTTGGTATGAGATCATGATTTTTAAGGTACGTTTGAGGTAGATGACACTATTGAAATGAGCAGAGAATTTTTTTTAGGATTTGAAATTATTGCAGAAAGCTACGACGTTTTTGAGAGTTGACTGAGGTGTTATGATGTTATATTTACGACGACGATGTGTATTATGTTGTTGAGGTATGTTTATGATTAATAAGCTAATGTTATATGAAGAATTTGATTATGCTATGTATCTAATGATGAAGTATTGAAGAAGCGTCGACGAATTTGTATATATGTAATAAGGTAAGGAGTAATGAGTAGCGGTTAGGAACTCTGCCTTGTGAAGACGTATGTTGGAAACTGAGAATCGTACTTTTAGAATTATGAAATGTGTGTAAATGCGTGAATGTATCACAATGCCGACGAAAATTTTTTGGACACTGTTATATTCATAGGATTTTGTTTTTACAGATTTGTAATCCAAATTCTTGACCTGTGAAATATTTTTATGTAACACTGCCATTGTAGCGAAAACTGTTGTCGTAAATATTTCCGTACGAAAGTTAAGTGACCACCTGCACGTAATGCGTCGCGGGCACCCACCTGGGCGACAGCCGCCCGAAAAAAAAAAGCCATTAGCCTTCCAGCGGCACAGGTAGAAAAAAAAAAGGGAGGCCATTATCCTCGCTATTGACGTTCCTTTGTAGAAAGCATTGCAAAAACGACAGGGTCGAACTTGAAAACGATGAGAAACATTTCACGGCTATTGTCGTGCTAATTGAGAGAAATGCCATATGGCTAGTGAATGACGTTTCACGCCTTGCTTTGCCCATTTTGTTTAATATCTAGTTTCTAGCTGCACTGCAGCACTGGTTAAAATAAAATTTTATAGATGTACTAATATAAATATTTTCTGTCTACAGATCTATTAAATAATAATTTTGTAATCCACATTCTTAAAAAAAAAAAAAAAAGGGAGCACTTGGAAAGGAAAGGACAATAAGAAGGGACTAGTAACAGTAACTGCACACATAATTTTCTTCTCAAGTATATGGTAATATTTTTTTTACAATAAGTTGTTGTGGTGCACCACTTTAATTACATAGTCATTAAGATGTGAATATACATTTCCCTTGTCTGCATTGTTGTCTTTACTGTAATATTTTTTCTGCTTGAGCGTTGTCATGTTTAGATATAATTTATTGCTTTTGCTTCTGCTGTTTGCCAGGCATAGTGTTATTGAATTTGACTTTGCATTATTCTGTTAAGCCAGTTTTACTAATGATTTCTTTTTATTGTTTGCTGCACATTGCCTTAGATTAGTTGTAGTATTACAATTGCTTTGCTAATTTCTTAATGCTGCTTGCTTCGCAAATCTGCGTTTTTTTATTGTTGTTTATATTAATTGTTTTATGTGATGCTGCATTGCCTCGTCCCTTAGTTTAGCATCTGAGCTCAGTAGATATAAGTTAGCTTAAGAGGGGGTAGACTATATAAGAAACTAACTATGATGAATTGGAAGAAATGCATTGAGAAGCCACAAGAAACAGATATGGCAAAAATGAGTATTTTGCACTGAGAAATAATTATTTTGAAAGAAATATGAATAGAATACAGGAAGGAGGTATAGATAGGACTTTTTGGAAATAGTGAGGAACGAAGGGAGATCTCCGAAAAGTAAAGAAAGTTTTTGTTTGCAACATACTGCAGTAAAAGAAACCCTGTCCTTTCCTTGTGTTATCCCACTATGTGTTTGTGTTCCCTTGTGTATTTGTGTACTTCCTGTCTTTAGTTGTTTATCTGATAAGACCTATGTTGTAGAATTTTTCTAATACCATGTTATTTACTTTGTAAAGATGTTTATACAGTATTTGTGCTGTTTTGTTTTAATGCTCATGTGGAAGTTGATATTCCAAAAGTTATTCTGATCTTTATGTATGTACTTATGTCATTATTTTTGTAACACTGATGTATATGTTTATTTCTATTCTTTTGTAAAGCCCCTATTACTACGAATGTTATCTCTACTATTATGTTTTTAATGATGTTTTCTGTACCCTTGTAATTGTATTCTTATGTTATAAAATTGTAATTGACACCAGGTCATCAAATTAAGTAACTTGTAAGTTACATTTCACTGCACACGTTTCTGTTGGTCATAGTATATGGACAATATGTGAGAAGTAGGGAGTGATAGTGTTTGCATGTGATTTAATGATTCAGCAAGGGACTGGATAACAGCATTGCTGGTTCTGAGGACAATTCCAAAAACTTTGTGAGTGCACAAGTGGTGGTTATGGACTTGCTACATTATCCGCAAGACTCTTCGATGGTGATTGTGCACCTGCACAGTCACAACAGATGGTTGCTGGCCATCTCTACAAGGACTACAGTGGGTCTGCACCTCTGGTGGCCCACCAGTACCGTCATTTCTACAAGGACTACAGTGGGTCTGCACCTCTGGTGGCCCACCAATACCATAATCTCTACCAGGACTACAGTGGGTCTGCTCTGTGATGACCTACCCACCAATACTCTTCAAAACTTCGACTGACTCCGCTGTGGGTTTGCTCTGTTGTGGCCCATTACCTGTCAGCATGTCAAGAGTCAGCACTGTCTTTCCGTTGGAAGGGCAACACTACTTCTTCAAGACTGCATGGAAATCCACTACTTCCGTGTGCATTTTCTTTTACTGCTCAGACTTTGAGAAAAACACTGCAATGTGATGAATGATCAGGACTGTCTTTATGGACTGTGAGAAAAAATTTTAGCTTTTGACCAACATTGTATCAATAAGTGTGTGCATTTGATTTCTTTGTTATTGTAATTACGATTATGAAAAATTTTAACAAATATGTGTTGCCCACTGCCCAACAAAATTTGTAAAATTTTTTGTGGGGAGCATGGGGGCTATGTAAGTAGGCTGTTTAGGTTTTTTTATTGGTAACGCCACCTCAGTATGAAAATCACCGGCTGTGCCGTGTGCAGTCTGTGGCTGCTTTGCATTGTTGTAATACTCAACCATTGTAGTGTTAGGCAGCTGGCTGTGAACAGCGCGTAACGTTGCGCAGTTGGAGGTGAGCCGCCAGCAGTGGTGGATGTGGGGAGAGAGATGGCGGAGTTTTGTAATTTGTCATGATATCAAGGTAAATACATTGTTTGTTCTCTATTAATATCTTTCATTTGCTAACTATCCCTATCAGTAGTTAGTGCCTTCCATAGTTTGAATCTTTTATTTAGCTGGCAGTAGTGGCGCTCGCTGTATTGCAGTAGCTTGAGCAGCGAAGATTTTTGTGAGGTAAGTGATTTGTAAAAGGTATAGTTTAATGTTAGTCAGGGCCATTCTCTTGTAGAGAATTTTGAAAGTCAGATTGCATTGCGCTAACAAAACATTGTGTGTTGAAAGTCAGATTGCGTTGCGCTAACAAAACATTGTGTGTTGAAAGTCAGATTGCGTTGCGCTAAAAAATATTGTGTGTCAGGTTAAGCACAGTCGTGTAAAATTGTTCATAAGGGGACGTTTCAAGACATATTGTATTCATTTCATGGCATCGGTCTGTCTCACTAAGGTCAATGCGAAAATGTCGAAAGTTGATGGGGAGAAGGTTATGAACGTCTTGGTACCCTGGGGACGTCACTCCCTTCGGAAAAATAGGTAGGCTTGAGAGGTGGCATGAGCCCCCTCTCATATTTCTATCTTACGATTCTCCTCTTTAATTGCTTGCGGTGGAAAGTCGCTATTCCTTAACACGCGGACTTCCCACGCAGCGTCTCTCATCACCCGGGTGGTCCGGTGAGAGGCGGGCTCCGCTGATCTGGAGAGGGTTAAGCCGACGGGTGTGAGGAAGTCGAGTGAATGCTTTGCAGACGACGACATTGTCAAAAGACACGCCCGGAGGGGTCTGAAGTAGCGGCTGGGCTAGAGGTTCCGTTACTTCGCAGAATCTTAGCGAAAACACTTTCTAGCGGGCTACCAGCGAGGCGTGGGAATGACTTGTGTACCCAGGCAGTTGTGGCGGGAAAATTCCCGCGCTTTCTGCAAAATAGTAACTGTGATTGGCTTGCTCAGGGCATAGCTCCGTGACGTAGCAAAATCAGCGCAGAAATTGGCGCCAAGAATCTCCATTGGTGGAATGGTAGTGCTCCGGCAATGGAGTGGAATTTTCCGCCGGTTTTAGAGTTGCTGATTGGAACGTTTAACCACGGCCACTGTCGTGGGGGAGGGAATGTTGTGTGTTCGGCCTGTACGGGTGCTCTAGGTAGTCGGCTCTCGCCTTTCGGTCGAGGACGTCGAAGCAACCAGCCATCGCCTCCGTTACGCCAGATCGTGTTCTGGCAGTTAAAAAGACAGTTTGGTAATGTATGTCCGCCGCACCGGCAGATAGGGATTTTCCTAGGTGATAATCAGAGCTCAGCAGAGCGCGCCTGTTCGTCTTTTTCTAACTTTGTTCTGTCTTGAGTAGCAGCAATTAATGTTGGGTTAGCTATGTGTCTCTCTTAAGATTTGAGTGGCAAGGAATTGGCTCCACATACCAATTCGTCTTAAACCTTACAATCTAGTTTAGGGACAACTTCACCTTCATAGCGTTTGTTTGAGTATCCAATTTGAGCCAATTTGATGTATTATAAATGTTTCATGGGTTTTTGTTTATTATTTTGTGTTTAGTCTTAATAAATCATATTGTTATTTTGGACAGAACTTTCATTCTGTTAATCGGTAGAGCAACCCTATCATTCCTCACTATGTTAATGAAACCTTCGTTTATTTAACTTATTTATCAAATTAAATTATTGCAGGTGCCAAACTCTCTTCTACTCCACTGGCAGGGTTGATTAGAGTCAGTTCGCGTATTTTTTTTTTTTTAATCCTTGTGCAACAGCAAAAGTCGGAGTTAGAATAGGGGGGGGCTTAGAGCATCATTTACATATGTAGATTCTAGAAGAATTTAGTGTTAAATACACACCTCGCAGGCTGACATTAGACCAAACAACCTTCCAATCTGTCTCTTGCGAGAGGGACTCCTCAGAGGAAACGCAGCGACATAATAGAATTTTGACAAGGAGACGCGAGAGTGTCAGCCCCCAAATAACTGACATCAAATGTATATTCTCGAATATGCCTTAATTTGTTACATTTCCTACCAACATCTACTGGAAGGGTTAAGCTCTTAGGTCTAAGACAGTCGAAAAGGCAAGTTGTAATTGACTGCGGGACACAAAGACACGTTAAAACATTAAGTCGTAGAACAAAAGCCGAAGACCCGAACAGGAGGGAGCCCCAAATCTCTATTTAGCCGGCGCCTCGCCATAACCTCATAGCGCACCCAAAAAATAGAATTTCACCAGATGAACTTGCCCGACAATCGTTGTAGCTTTTGGGACATCATCGTAGGAAGGGGAAAAATTTGGGAAACAAAGTAATCTTTGCTCAACACGTAAGTTTTCAAGTACCGTACCTTATGAAGTAACGAGAAGGAGCAACGCTCGAGTTAAAGAATCGCTCCCAGAATCCTGTCAGTGAAGCACTTTCAGTATAACGCAGCCATTTTCATTTGACAACGATCAATTAGAACACCCAACGATCGATAGCGGGAGACCATCATAGCCCATGGTATCTCAATTGCGTCAAATCCCCGAAAATTGTATAACCGACACTTCCGGTTGTTAATCAGTGTGCCCGTAAGACGACAAAATGCATCAAAAACGTCCTTGAGCACCGGTATGTCGTCATGAGTACGAAGAAGTACCACAACGCCAACGATCTTCGCGTGAACGGTTGAACCTATCTCCCAATAACGACCAGCTATCCAGTCGAGCAGCTATGGACAGCAGAAAGGGTTCCAAATTCCAGTCGCATCTCCCTGTCAAACTGCCGTTGTGTCGCTGGACGTTTCTAAATAGCGCTTCCCCTATGGAGTCTTTATCGCCAGAGACAGATTGGAAGGTTTATTACCCGCGCTACGATTTTATAATCGAAAGTGAGTTGTTGGGTCTGATCCATGGACAGACGTCATGTCTTTTTTGTAACTAAAACAATTTTTCCGTCCTTAAAGGAGGGTGGGACGTATACCCCTTGCACCTCTTCATTAACAATTGATGTTATCGTATCTCTTACCATAGACCAAAACCGAACATAAAATCCTTCCAAACATGGCGTTTTGCGAGAAGGAGAGAGAACCCAATCTCAGATAGCATGATCACGGTGCAAAGCTGCCAAAAACTCCTCATGGTGAGCTAGTGTAACAACACTCTAAAGGAGAAAAGTAAAACCAGCAGACGGTATACTGTCTGACGCCACTCCAGTGTAAAGATTGGAAAAATACCGGGAAACATCACGTATTGTATCAGGCTGTGATGACCACTCACGTCCATCTGTAGAACGAATGGTAGTGAGACACCGTTTGAAGCCGAATTAGATTATACGCCAACTCATCACGGAGAATCAACCCTGACTGGGATCGCAAACGAAGACCATCTAATTTTAGTCTTTTGAGTTTCGCCTTAACGTGGTGAACTTCCATAATTCTCAAAAAGGGACGTCTCAAGCAGTATCATAAAGATCACGAAAGATACCATAATAAAATTCCCGAGCCCTCCTCATTTCAGCCGCTTTACCAGCACTAAAACGCACGAGTTCAGTGCGAAGCCGAGGTTTGACAATAGCAACTCACCATTCAATAACTGAGAGATAACGCGCTTGGGAAGAAATCGCCCGACCCCACACGGTATCAGTGATATCATCCAGAAAGGGGTCCGCTAGATCTAAAATATTGAACTTCCAAATAGAGCGAGATTGATGTACCAGCTTCAGGACGTGGTTAAGAGTAATTGGTCAGGGAAGCTAACAGGAAATACATCAACTGGCAAAAGTTGGCTACATAGGGAAGCAGACAGTAAAAACGGTCCAGTCGCCTACTAGAAGTAGCTGTAAAATACGTGAAACGCACTAATGTGACACCTGCAGATCCACACATCCTGTAGACTCAACGATGCTACGATATCGTTAAGCTCACGGCAGTAGCTATAGCTGGGAGTCTGATCCACAGGACGTAAGACGCAGTCCCCCATCCCATTATAATGTTTCGCGGATTTTGACGAAGTAACTAAATGACATAGAAAAGCGCGAGAATAAATTTCCTTTACTTTACGTCTATGGGCGCAAACTTTTTGTCAACCGATTACTGGGTTCGGTGTATAATGATCATCTTCAGAACTGTTTTATAAAAGCAGATCTGAAGATGGCCATTATAGGCTGAAACCGGTAATCGGTTGACAATAAGTTTGTGACCATAGACGTAAAGTAAAGGAAATTTATTCTATGTTCGGGTCATTGTTTTATTCGCGGCAATGTCGCAGCTTGTGAAAAGCGCGAGAGTTCATATGTACGACCAGATCCAGATGGAGCGTAATGAAAAATTAACGCTAGGTCGTAGAAATGACACCTATGCCCCGACAATAGCCCAGCGTTTAAAAGTCAACGGAAAACTGCCCATATAAAGCGCGGCCATGCCAGTAGAACTTTCTGCCGCAACATTAAAAAAAGCATAGAATACCCAGCGAGGCAAAACATAGCAAATAACACTTCTTGTAAACATACAACATCAGATTCGGAATCATAAATAAACTATCGCAACGCAACAAGCCGTAATGGAAAGCATATCCTGCTAACATTTAGAGCAAGAAACGTATACGCCTGTATTAATTAACACATGTAAGGCATAAAAGTAAAACTAGAAAAAAATTTACGCATGACGCTTCGCTCTCCACAGCATCGGCAAATGGCGGAGACAAAGGTACAGGCTTTGAATCCTCTCCAGCGGAAGGTGCAGATTCCACGTTTTGTTTATTTCGTCGCGACGCTGCACTCACAGGTTGAAAACGTTGTTTCACACTACTCTATGACAATATAACTTATTGACGCGGAAGGGTAGGGACCTCATCAAGGTCCGCTGCGGGAAGGGAGGCGCCCCATTCCACTCAACGGAATGCGAGAAACATAACGGGGAGCGAATAACGTCATCATCAGATAAAGAAGACACAGGCAGCGTAGCGTCTGAAGCTGGCTGCATCATCAGATTTCACTGAAGAGAATCGGAAGTAACCTGTCTTTCCATCGTATCAGACTGAGGAAGAGATGAGATTTTACTAAAACACTGGAAAGGCAGAACAGCAGTCCATGTTTCAGTTAAGTCATCGGAACCCACCAGAAGAGACGTTCCTACGTCTGGAGAAGACGCAAATTCAACATTCATTTCACCATTGACAAAACCAGCCTCGTCATCCTTGACGAAACAAAAACGGCAATTATCGTCGACAGTCAAAGAATCACCATTGGAATAAGCACCCTCCACCAACATCTTTTCAGTCGGCCGAGGTGGCCGAGGGGTTCTAGGCACTACAGTCTGGAACCGCGCGACCGCTACGGTCGCAGGTTCGAATCCTGCCTCGGGCATGGATGTGTGTGATGTCCTTAGGTTAGGTTTAAATAGTTCTAAGTTCTAGGGAAGTGATGACCTCAAAAGTTAAGTCCCATAGTGCTCAGAGCCATTTGAACCATCTGTTCGGGGAGGCGAGATTGGAGAGAGGTGACTTGAAGAGCCGCACGCCTGTCCCAGATTGCTGAACGGCACTTACCAGTCCACAAAGGTACAGCTTGCCTGCTAAGAGGACCTGAAGACTTTATGATGGATAAGTCAGCTGCATGGTGGCTCGCACATGTGATATGGTCTACCCATTCCACGGCGATGTTGCCGTGTCCAAACAACCAACTGGCTGTGAGACCTGAGTTTCTCCTGGCGTATACAACTTTCAAATAACTTCCGGGAATTCAGCCAGGTAACACTTTCAGCGACCGCCGATATTTCGGCGGGAGAACACCCCGCCATTTTCAAGGCAAACTGCAACAGACAGGCGGCGTACATGCAAATTTAATACCTCGGTTCTCCGACAGAAGCAGGAAAGATAACACACATACACACACTGAACACTAGTGCCACCAAAGATGACCAAAGTCAGAGCTATCGATAGTGAGACTATGAATTCGCAGGTGAGGCAGCATTGACTCTGTTCCTCTGTTTTTTGACAAGGGAGAGAGCCGGATTCCAAACATTGCGATGGGTAGTCCGTTGTCTCCTGTGATCGCAAATTTATTTATGGAAGACTTCGAGGAACGTGCATTGGAGTCGGCGCCTTTAAAACCCGCCTGTTTCTTTAGATACGTTGACGATACCTTCGTTGTTTGGCCTCACGGTAGGGAGAATTTGAATGTCTTTCTAGAACATCTGAACTCGATCCACCCGAACATTCGTTTTACGATGGAGGTGGAAGAGGATGGTTGCCTTCCCTTTCTCGACGTGTTGGTTAGGAGGAAGGAAGATGGATCATTGGGACATGCTGTCTACAGGAAACGTACTCATACCGACTTGTACTTACAAGCTAATAGTTGTCACCATTCGGCTCAGCGTGAAGGGGTACTTCGTACCTTGGAACACAGGGCACATGTCGTTTCTGACGCTGAGACTTTGCCAGCTGAGCTGTCCCATCTTGAAGTTACATTTCGTCAAAATGGTTATAGTGATAGACAGATTGAACGTGCGTTGCGCTATCGACCAACTGTACATCGGGTGATTGATGATAATTCTGAGTCAACACCTAAGTCTACTGCCTTTTTGCCTTACGTAGGAAACACGTCCAATAAGATCGGTCGTATTTTACGGAAATACGATGTGAAATGTGTTATCCGACCTCCACCTAAAATTACAGCACTTTTGAGTTCCGTTAAGGATGATCTTGGACTGCGTAAGGCGGGTGTATATCGTATTCCTTGTAGCTGTGGCATGGCATATATTGGTCAAACTATCAGGACCGTGGAGGACAGATGTACTGAGCATAAACGGCACACACGATTACAGCAGCCAAATAAATCTGCTATTGCCGAACATTGCTTGGATACTGGTCACCCCATGTTATATAATAACACCGAGATATTGGCATGCACGTCCAGCTATTGGGACAGTGTCATTAGGGAGGCAGTTGAGATTAAATTAGCGAGCAACCTCGTTAACAGGGATGGAGGTTTCTGTTTAAACTCTGTTTGGAATCCGGCTCTCTCCCTTGTCAAAAAACAGAGGAACAGAGTCAATGCTGCCTCACCTGCGAATTCATAGTCTCACTATCGATAGCTCTGACTTTGGTCATCTTTGGTGGCACTAGTGTTCAGTGTGTGTGTGTGTGTGTGTGTTATCTTTCCTGCTTCTGTCGGAGAACCGAGGTATTAAATTTGCATGTACGCCGCCTGTCCGTTGCAGTTTGCCTTGAAAATGGCGGGGTGTTCTCCCGCCGAAATATCGGCGGTCGCTGAAAGTGTTACCTGGCTGAATTCCCGGAAGTTATTTGAAACCAACTGGCTGAATAGCATCCAGTTAGCCCTGCTGACCAGCGATTTCGGTGGCTTTTGTTCTAACAATCTTCCATCCAGTACGTGAATGCGGAGTGAGAGGTAGTCACTGCAATGAAGGTCGTCAGTGACATCGCACTGAACAGAGTCTGTAACGCCGGAAATGCATATCCTCCTATTTCCATCTATTGTACTATAAATTTTTTCCTTATTTTGTTACCTGAATATATAACATTTCTGTGTCTTTGTATACTGTAATTGTTTTACTATTTGTATATATATATATATATATATATATATATATATATATATATATATATATATATATTTATATCGATGTATAATTGGTTTGTTTTGTGAATATTATTTGTATTTATACGCTGGGTCTGGCCTAGGGAAATCTATACTATCGAACGAATACATCGATAGGTCGTGTGGAGAACGAAAGTGTTTAGGATCTTTGGTAGTGTTAACTCTGCCGCATGGAGCGAGAGCAGAGAGAGAGTCTGCTTGGAGTAGTGCAGTGGAGCAGGTGTGTTGTGTGACGCTCCCGCGAGTTGCCGCGCGTTCGGGGTTGGGCAGAAGTAATTGCGCTCGACTTGCTATGATAGTTTCTAGCACGGTGCCGCGGACGGGAAACATTAGCTGGCACACATCAAGAGCCCGTTTCGCCTGGTGACCGTGTCGAGAAGAAGGCGCGCCAGCATCCAGCTTCTGCAACAGCGACGGCCGACAATGAGTGACTGTCGCCACCTCCTCGATCGACGACTTCAAACCTTCAATCAACCAACAAGGAAGACTAAAAGCACGTAAAGTTTCAGAACTGTATGGCAGACCTCAGCTTTTAAAATTGTTGCATCACAAAATTACAGCAACTTAGCATGAACCTTTGTTGCTCATTGTCCCAATTGCATTGCCAAGCAGGGTCCATTCCTTTTCCGAAATGAACCCGAGTGTCGTTGAAACTCAAACGCCAGCATCATTCGATTTCACTGCTTTAATTTCAAAGTTCAGTTAAGGTATACATAGCTGCCTACAATATTTATATTACACAAGCACAAATTAAGAGTGCTAGTTTTGTTACCGTATTTTAGCTTACCTGTGACTGCAGTCCAGCTTGGTACGTACTAAATTTTACTATTGTTAATTGTTCAGAATCATTTAATTCAAGTTCAAAGTTAAATCTCTTGTTTCTAAATTGCGTAGATTCAAGTAGGTTTTGAAATGATTATTGAGGTAGTCCAAGACTAACCGTATTTTACTGAATTTCGATGTGCTCAGAAAGAAAGCTCACTATTAACTTCAGTCACTAAATTAACTTTCGATTTTCCGGTTTTATTAATTCTTTTGCTAAATTAAATCAGAGTGTAACGAAATTTATTACTTCTGACAAACTTTCAGTTTTCACACTACACGCGTCAACCTTCAGTTGCCACGCTTCTAGTGCTAATTATATGTGTAATAACCTTTCTTTTTCAGTTACTATAGTAATTGTCCTTAGGACTGGCGACCGTAATTTCCCCCAAATCTCAGATATCTAATTACCGCTAGTTGATTGTTGTCGTAACGGCCGCACATTTACTTTCTTTATTAACTTTACCCCTTTTCAAAATTAATTTCCACCAGTTTCATTTGCATTTTTCCTTTCATTTAGATGTAACCCTTTCCTCCCTCTTTACCGACAGATTAACTTCGGTGACGATTGCTTTTCCCAAATTTCCATTAGGTACACGCGGTTTAATTTTTCACTGTCATTAAGGTCGATAAGTGAGGGGGAGGTTGCACGTGGCGACCTGGTGACAGGACAATCTTCGGATTTGAGGTTGTTCTGGACACGAATTTTGTATGGTGCAAATGTCGTAACAAAGTATTGGTTACGAACAGATAGTTACGTCAGCGAGATTAAGTAGTGGGTGGAATCCTATTTAGATTTGAGACTTGTTATTTATATTGAAAATTATTAAAATGAGTGAAGGCACCAAATCCCAAATTTTGGCAGACTTGGATACTGAACAATCGGTCGAACAGTGGGAAACGCGCACCGCGGTACCCATTGTTCAGGGGCAGGCGGCTAGCATGAAAGACGCGACCGCCGAACCGCAACAAAGAGCAGAAATGGAATTCCAAACTTTAGAAAATGTTTCGGGATCGGAAGCGAAAATCAAATCTGTACCCCTTGATGACGAATACGGGGGAACATATATAGAGGAACCAGCTACGCAAGTAAAACCGGTAGTTTCCGGGAATTTAACTGATTTATTGAATGTTTTGATTAATGAAATCAAGAGTCAATCGGCAGAAATTGAAGCTCAGGCTGCCAAGCAAGAAGCTCAGTATGAAAAAATTGAACGGAAGCTAGACAATCAGAACAAAGCTATTAATGTTGTTAACAACAATGTTGGGAGTTGTTAACACAAAAGTTGATAAAATCAAAGAAGATATTGTTATGATTAATACCGAAATCGGTAATCTTAAACAGGAAATGATAGGAGATCAGGCGGAAATTGCGAGCATAAGTACTCGTTTTGATTCCGAAATTAGCAGAATCGAGAAAAGTGTAGGAGAAGCGGTTGCTCCGATCATCGAGAAAAAGGTGACGGAACAAATTCAATTAGTGAAAAAACAGGATCAAAAGGAGATGGAAACTTTAAAGGCTTTAGTATCCGAGGTTGATGCTAAAGTGACGAAGCAGGTAATACCTGCGAAGAGAAAAAAAGGGAAGTAGAAACGCTTGCGACAACCACTTGCCAAGTAATTACGAGAGTTTCGGAATTAGAAAAGAAACTTGACGAAAAACAGAGCTATGTGCCAATCTGTGCACATAGTTCGGACTTGTTGACGAAAGAGAAGCGGTTCGACCCCTTAAAAAAAGGTGGTATACACGCGACGGATTTCATTAAAAATTGTGATAGAGTTTTACCCAGATCATGGACTAATGAGAGAAAAATTAGTGCGGTTATTGACGTGTTGGCTGGTGATGCCAAGCGTTGGGGCTTAAACCTCAACATTACGACCCTGACTTTGGACGAGTTTAAAAATTTGTTTCTGGCTGAATACTGGTCAGAGCAAAAACAACAAAGTATCTGGCGCGAATTTGTCGTATCGAGGCCTTTCGATGCGAATTCGCGCGGCTCGATGAAGGATTTTTGTGAGGGCTGGATCCGCAAGTTGTAATATTTGCGTGATCGCCGCACGGAATCCGAAATAGTCTGGGAACTCTACAAGAAGCTTCCAGATGATACAAAACGATACGTAGGAAGCAATTACAAGACAATCAATGATTTCCTGGAAAGAGTTGAGGACGAGGACAATTGGCGCAATAATCGCGATACTGGTAGAGGCCGTGGTAACAACAACTGGTACCACAGCAACCACAACAATGATAACTATGGGAATAATGCATACCGCAATCTTGGCAGCAATAACAATAGTGGTTCGGGCCGTAATGACAGACGGTACAATGCAAATAATAACAGGAATGATGG
This sequence comes from Schistocerca nitens, assembly GCF_023898315.1. Classification (NCBI taxonomy): domain Eukaryota; kingdom Metazoa; phylum Arthropoda; class Insecta; order Orthoptera; family Acrididae; genus Schistocerca; species Schistocerca nitens. The sequence goes on along the minus strand of NC_064614.1, from coordinate 657,547,065 downwards.
AATCCAGTATCATACTAGCGTGATACGGGCTTCGCAGAATAGTAACAACGCCAGAGGGTGTGATAAGCCGCCTCAGCAGCATCCGGGGAGCATATCTGCTGGGACGGATAGGGAAACCATTAGCCGCGCCGGGAGGGGCCGACCGGGAGTGGAGAAATTTTGGAGGCCCAATAACAGGAGAAAACCCAGGTGTCGTCGTTACGAAAATTCCGTATGGAATATTCAACGGTGGGAGAGTGTGCCAGTGTTAAGAGAAAGGAGTGCGCCCACAAATAGTAGATCAGCTGTAGACACGGCAGTAGAAAATAGATTCACCGTCAGTGAGAACAATGTAAGTAGTGTTCCGGAAATAGATTATAAAGTGGCAGCTGTAACACCCACAGCAGAATTGGAGATTGAGTTTAAGAATGATTCGCAATTGTTGAGAGAAGATCAGATGTCGGATAACACGTCCGTCATTGAGCGAGGGGATGCAGAGAGGGATGAGGTCTGGTTAAGGTAGTTCGGTCGCTTATACGACGAACTAAGAGATTATAGGGGCCTGTACGGGAGAAGTGTTTATGGGGAGCGCGGGCAGGATTTGCCGCGTCTCGTCCCACAGGAAGATAGTATTTGTGAAGTGATAGTAAGTTCTGGCCCTAGCCGGCAGACTTTACTAGAAATAGTTGATGTTAATGGGGAGCACGAGCAAGATTCGTCGTGTTTCGTCCCGCAGGAGTTAGATGTTGAAGTAGTAACGGAAAGTTCTGGCCCTAACCGGCAGACTTTACCGAAAGTTATAGTGGTAGAAGTAGCCGACCCATCCGACGCCAACCTCCAGTTTAAACATTGCGAGAGTATTAAGGAGAAAGATTATGAAAATTTTAGTGATAGCCGGGCACGATTGGTAGAAAAGCACATAGATTACAGCGTGTATGAGGTTAGAGCTGACATTATACGGTCAGACGTTAGCAGTGTGGATTTCGCAGATCTAGAGGAAGTAATTGCAGATACTACTGGGCACATTTCTCCAGGTAGATTGGCAGATGAGATCAATCTGACCAAAGAGGAATCAACGAAGGTGACAATTAGTGAATTTATAGCAAAGCAACACTCACTAGTTGACGAGTTACAGGAAAAGGTTTCTGTATTGGAGGCGAAGCTACAGACTAAGCCTCAGGACAAACGTGTTGAAATTAAAACTGTATGTGAACAGAGGCTGAAAAAGCCGCCAGATAAGCCGGATTTAGGATCAAGGCCGGATGGTTTTTTCTGGAATGACCTGGATATAGACGAGGATTTACTGTGGGAAAATAAAGAGACAGTCGAGGACAAGTGTAGACAGATAGTAGTGTCTGTTAATATGCACGACCTACAACTAAACGTGTTGATTGACACCGGTGCAGAATTGAGTGCTGTATCTGGGAAAATATTTGAGTTACTGAAAGACAGACCTGGTATCGTAGTTATGCCAGTAACAGGAGTGAAAATTATCAGTGCTACTGGGAAAGCCAGTAAACCGGTCACAAAACAGATTTTTGTCAACTTCGAGATATGTGGGGCACGATTTGAACAAGAGTTTGTCGTCGTGCCAGACTTAACTAGGGAAGTAATTATCGGGTTAGATTGGCTATTAAAGTACCGTGCAGTGATTAATTGCGAAAGCAAAACTTTGACATATACGTCACAAGATAAAACAATAGTAGTTAGTTTTGACGAGGTAGGAGACGGTGTGCATAGGCAATACAGGCCTATACACATTGTTAACTGGCCGGATGGTATTGACGTAGGTATGAATTTAAACTACTGTAATGTGAGGAATCTCGGCATTGACAAAAGTGTAGAAAGTGAATTGAAAGAGATAATCAAATTCCCTCCACGGATTGACATTAGTATTGGTGTGAAAAAAGATCGTTTGCGAGAAGTAATGAAGCTAAAAGCCGATGCTCGCATACGTCGTCATGACGCTGAATCGAGTTTTGCTAAGTTTTCAATCGGAGACTTAGTACTTGTAAAAGCTCATGAGAAATCAAGCGAGATAGACAATGAAATCTCTAAATTTAAGTTTGTTTATAATGAACCATATAAAGTCATTGGTATACCTCACACAAATGCTTATTGCTTAGAGTATCCAAGCTCTGGGAAACTATTAGGTATACGGAACATTGTAGACTTGAAATTGTAGCAACCTAGGGTTGATTAATACCACAGAATGGGTAATTTGTACAGTATGTAGATATAGAGTGTAAGATTTAAACGATTTGCTAGATTGCCATGCTTTTTCCTGAGCAATAGGACATTAAAGAAGTTGTAATTAATAAGTAATTAATTTTACTAAATAATTTAAGAGAGAGTGATTATTTGTCAATTGAAAAATCCAAGCTGCTGCCTTAAGTTTTCAGCTGAGTCACAGTAGATTAAGGAATGTAAATATGATTTTGTAACTAGCTGTAAGATTTCATAAATATGTGATTTACTAGTGATTGCTGATGTACTTAGACGCTGTTTTAAGTTTCAGGCTAGTACATGTGTGTGATGATGGACAGTGTTGAGTTATCCACTGTGATAGTGTTAATGGACTCCTTGAGATTACTCGGGAGTGAGTTTTTCCGAAAGAATTCAGTGAAACGGACGATCTGGAAGTGCCGTTACAAGGGCGAGTGAGATCAAGCGTGCCGCACAGGCGGGTGCAACAATATTGGCGAGGCGGAGTCGCTGTCGGCTCTTGTGCCGCTGTCGGCTCTTGTGCCGCTGTTGGCATTCTTTGTACTTGCGGGTACGGAAGGTGGAGTTGTTTTTCTTCCCGGACAGCTGATGTGAAAGAATTCTGCTGTCAATATTTATGTTTTTGTCGATCTGCTGTATATTATTTTCTTGTTTAGCGTTAAGTGGACTCTCATGGCGAGAGTATTAATTATGAAAAGGTTATATAAAATGTGTATTCTATGTAGTTAATTATTAATTTGCGTATTTTGATCTACCTGTTTTTATGACCATGTACTCTGATTAATTTTGTAAATAGTATTCCATTTCTTGATGCTGTTAGGAATTTTGATGATTTTAGAATAGCTAAACCATTTTCTAAGTTTTCTATGAATTTTAATATGTTGTCAGCCTGATTTATTTTGTGCAAGATGATGGAGTGGAATAAGATTAGGAGTGTCTCCACTCAGTTATTATGGTCCAAAAATTGATTTATGCTTAATTAGACGAATGCTAAATTTTGTTTATGTTTTGAGCATATGCATTTCCGCTGTTTCTTTTTTTTGGGACATATTCTGAGTCTGTTTAGGTTACACGAACATCTTCAGACAATGTGGGGCACGTGAAACGCCGGAAATGCATATCCTCCTATTTCCATCTATTGTACTATAAAATTTTTCCTTATTTTGTTACCTGAATATATAACATTTCTGTGTCTTTGTATATTGTAATTGTTTTACTATTTGTATATATATATATATTTATATCGATGTATAATTGGTTTGTTTTGTGAATATTATTTGTATTTATACGCTGGGTCTGGCCTAGGGAAATCTATACTATCGAACGAATACATCGATAGGTCGTGTGGAGAACGAAAGTGTTTAGGATCTTTGGTAGTGTTAACTCTGCCGCATGGAGCGAGAGCAGAGAGAGAGTCTGCTTGGAGTAGTGCAGTGGAGCAGGTGTGTTGTGTGACGCTCCCGCGAGTTGCCGCGCGTTCGGGGTTGGGCAGAAGTAATTGCGCTCGACTTGCTATGATAGTTTCTAGCACGGTGCCGCGGACGGGAAACATTAGCTGGCACACATCAAGAGCCCGTTTCGCCTGGTGACCGTGTCGAGAAGAAGGCGCGCCAGCATCCAGCTTCTGCAACAGCGACGGCCGACAATGAGTGACTGTCGCCACCTCCTCGATCGACGACTTCAAACCTTCAATCAACCAACAAGGAAGACTAAAAGCACGTAAAGTTTCAGAACTGTATGGCAGACCTCAGCTTTTAAAATTGTTGCATCACAAAATTACAGCAACTTAGCATGAACCTTTGTTGCTCATTGTCCCAATTGCATTGCAAAGCAGGGTCCATTCCTTTTCCGAAATGAACCCGAGTGTCGTTGAAACTCAAACGCCAGCATCATTCGATTTCACTGCTTTAATTTCAAAGTTCAGTTAAGGTATACATAGCTGCCTACAATATTTATATTACACAAGCACAAATTAAGAGTGCTAGTTTTGTTACCGTATTTTAGCTTACCTGTGACTGCAGTCCAGCTTGGTATGTACTAAATTTTACTATTGTTAATTGTTCAGAATCATTTAATTCAAGTTCAAAGTTAAATCTCTTGTTTCTAAATTGCGTAGATTCAAGTAGGTTTTGAAATGATTATTGAGGTAGTCCAAGACTAACCGTATTTTACTGAATTTCGATGTGCTCAGAAAGAAAGCTCACTATTAACTTCAGTCACTAAATTAACTTTCGATTTTCCGGTTTTATTAATTCTTTTGCTAAATTAAATCAGAGTGTAACGAAATTTATTACTTCTGACAAACTTTCAGTTTTCACACTACACGCGTCAACCTTCAGTTGCCACGCTTCTAGTGCTAATTATATGTGTAATAACCTTTCTTTTTCAGTTACTATAGTAATTGTCCTTAGGACTGGCGACCGTAATTTCCCCCAAATCTCAGATATCTAATTACCGCTAGTTGATTGTTGTCGTAACGGCCGCACATTTACTTTCTTTATTAACTTTACCCCTTTTCAAAATTAATTTCCACCAGTTTCATTTGCATTTTTCCTTTCATTTAGATGTAACCCTTTCCTCCCTCTTTACCGACAGATTAACTTCGGTGACGATTGCTTTTCCCAAATTTCCATTAGGTACACGCGGTTTAATTTTTCACTGTCATTAAGGTCGATAAGTGAGGGTAGGTTACAAGTCCACACGAGCTGGAGATCAGAATGAGAGGTCAATGGCTGAGAATGACCCAGCAGCAGGCAGAAAAGAGTGGGCATGTGCATGTTACGGCTGCACAGCTCCTGAGACGTCATGAGTCTCTCCAAAACTCGACCCCAGGGACAAGCATAGGTCGAGCCTCACAAAGTGATGGCCATTGAAGTCTCCCAGTAGGAGAAATGATCAGGGGAGATGTTCTGTAAGATATGTGAGAGCCTCACAGTCTATTGTAGCTTGCGAAGGTACATGCAGGGAGCAAACAGTGATCCTCTGATACACACGAATTTCAAAGGCAATTCCTTGCAAGTCGGTAGCCAGGAGGACAGCAGAGGAGTAGGGTGCGTTATTGACAAACAAAGCGATCCCTCTCTTGGCCCTTAATCAGGCCATCCTTGTAACAGGGCGTATAACCCTGTACGACAGGGGCATCAGACGCTTTAAAATACGTTTCATGCAAACACAAGCGAATGAACCATTCCTCTGCTAGGAGTTTCATTACCTCCACATGTGTCCTGAACTCAATGATGATACACTGTAGGATGGGAGCCGTCTATCGCGGGGGTAGCACCTTCATCCTGACTTTATGCCGGGAAGGGGAGCACACAATGGGTGCAGACTCAGTCTTGGGGCGTGGTGATTGCCTCGCTCCGACATAATGTTCTATCGCCTCTGAAAAGGATTAGAGAGAGACGTCAGTCAGGATGAATCAACATCGTCGGTCTGTGTATTTCCTGTTTTTGTCAGTGGGTGATTCTTTGCATTTGACTTCGATTTTTTTATCTGAATTAGCTTCAGCGCCACAACCGCGGAAGTGGTAGAGGCAGCGCTGGATGACGGATGACATTGGCAACTCGTCAATGAAGAGGCTGGAGGAGTAGGCTGCATGGACTTGTTCTACGTTTTCTGCGAAGTGTATTTGTGTGTGTGTGTTCATTTTAATCGTTCTCATGATACTGCAAATGTTTTTTTTTTATTTTACCTGAGTAGCTTATGTGGTAATCCACTCTCCCTTTCAAGGCTCTGTGCGGTTTTCGGGCCTCATTTTCGAGTCCAAGTGTGATGGTTACTACATCTGAAAGACCTGAAGGCAAGGGCCCAGAAGCAATGAACATTTTAAAATGTCTTAGCCACAGGTCTTGGGGAGCGCATAGTGCGCGTCTGCTCTAGTTTTAAAGAGCTTTCGTTCTATAGCTGTTGGACTATGGGTGCATAGGTGTACAGGTCAGTGAGGTCTTAGTTCTTGAAAGTCTTTGACGCTGTCCTCCATGAAGGGACCAAGCTGACCAGTGGCGCTGACAGGACCAGCCCCATAAACAGTCTCTGCGCTGAGACTGTCAAAGACCATCTGGCGGCAGCTTCGCATGGTGCGTCAGCACGTCAGCTCCTCGCTATTCCCACATCCCCAGTATACCATACAGTTACTCGTGCTGCTATAGAACGCCTCTTTACGAATCGTCCACAGGGAACGAGGCTATCTGGGATCTGTGAGAAATGTGTGTTGGAGTCCCTTGGTGTGGGACATGCTCAGGCTCAAATCCCGGGTTTTAACCGGCTGCTACACTGGTTACAGCAGAGGCCCATAGTTATTTCACATTTAGTGCAGCACACCTGCTTCTGCTTTTAATGCGACATTTTTCGACATTTTAAATGAGCACAACGAGTCTAAAGAGGAGGAGGCCATTGGTTGCTCCATTGTTTTCCCAGATCGCGTCCTCAAGATTCGGCGGGCCTCCAGAGTTCACTGTGCTTTACGTCCAAATATCTGCGATCTTGAGGGCGCTGGTGCAGATGAGATGTGCCTTTCCTGCTAAATTCCTCGTCTGTTCCGACTTCCTGGGTGCCCTTCAGTCTCTGCAAACCTTATACCTAGCTGATAAATTTATTCACAATATCCAGGATACCCTCCTCCGGCTGCAGCGGCTGGGGAAGAAGGTGTACTTCTGCTGGATGCCAGGGCACATGGGTATTGCGGGAAACGAAAGAGCGGATGTAGCAACCAGGGAGGCGTGTCTTGATCTTCGATTAGATCAGTGTTCCGTCCTCCTGCTTGCTCCTGTCTAACTGTGGAGGTACAGAGTCATGTGTCGATAGGAAGACGAAGGCGGGATGAGGTCCTGCTTACTCGTCTTCGCCACAGTCCATGACGCACGGCTCCATGCCCCGGCGAGAGGATCCTCCAATCTGTGGTGCTTGAGGTACACAGATAACTGTGCGCCACGTTTACTAGAGTGTGCGTTATTCTCGGACCAGAGGGTAGCTGTGGATTTGCCGGCAGATCTGCTCTCTCTTTTAAGTGACAATGAAACGAATGTGGTCCGTATTTTAAGATTATGAGGTATGTCGAACCTGTCTCCCAAAATTTTGGGGAGATAGTATGTTAACAGGTAGACTGAGTCTTTTTAAGTGGTTACTTAGTCACATTTCCCAATGCCTTTGTTCTGTGGTTTTACTTCTGTTTCAATTCCAGCCACAGCATTTTTTACACCTCTCCGCTCTATCGAGGCCTGTGAAATAAAGTGATTGTGTGAGTCAAAGTGAGTGGAGTGGGAGTCAGTGAATGACTGTCGTTTTATAGGTTTCCTTCTCATTGTGTGACAGATATTTTAGACGTTTCATCCACATTGGTTTCTTGTAATATATGTAAGGACGCAGATAACCTCGCCGTTGAGTGCCCATTAGCTCCAAACACACACACATGCACACACGCCGGCTCCTTAAAGGCAACAGGGGCCGCACCTGAAAGTGACAGCAACGGCGGAAAGGCGCGCGGATTGGTGGATAATGTCTCCCTTACGTCCTCCAAAGCTGGAGAAGTAGTGACAGGAGGTTGCGAAGGCACTAATTCAGCTAAAGTGAATGAACGGACGACATTTTTCATAGGACGACTTAAAAACCGTAACACGACGTGGACAAATGGTTCAAATGGTTCAAATGGCTCTGAGCACTATGGGACTCAACTGCTGAGGTTATTAGTCCCCTAGAACTTAGAACTAGTTAAACCTAACTAACCTAAGGACATCACAAACATCCATGCCCGAGGCAGGATTCGAACCTGCGACCGTAGCGGTCTTGCGGTTCCAGACTGCAGCGCCTTTAACCGCACGGCCACTTCGGCCGGCACGACGTGGACAACTGGATCTGAGATGGCCATTTTCATTACAAAGGAAACAGGTTTCATATTGCCCTGGGTATGTAACTTCAAAATAGGTTAACGACAAACATTTAGGTGATATGGAATATTCTTCTGAACACACATTTCTACGCTTCGGATACCACTGTAACACTGCAAGCGATGTTTTACAGACCAACGTTCCCGCCGAATACGCAGAACGATTCCAAAAGGAACCAACGCTGGCTTATTTCTAGAAAGCTCGGTTGCACATGACTCGTGCTTTTATCAAAACTGAAACGAATGGTACCCCGACGAGGAATGTTCTTGGGAGACTAGACAGACATCATGGCTCGGGCAGAGAACGCCGCCGAAAGAGATCAAACCAACAAAGAACTCCGTTAGACAAATACGATGTGACACCAGCCAACGTACACAAGACTGAGTACACGAAAGTTCGGCACACGCAGTGCTGCTATACAGGCGGAAGTGGGAACATTCTGCTCACTCGACGAACAAGTCGGAACTGCCAAGCCTCGACCACGGATTCCTACCGTATTGCCCTTCATCATACGCAGAAAAAAACAACATAATTTTGAAAAATTTGCAAATGATACAATTGATTTCTTTATCCTTTAAAAAAATATTTGGGGACAGCTTTATACCTTGGTACCCTTTATAGTTTCGCCTCTTGCCAGCCCTGTAAGGGAACTTTAATACATTTTCGTATTCCATTTTTAAATCATGGCATTCACTTTTTATGCGCTGCAGTCTTTTTCTGCAATTACAGAAATTACTCAGGGAAATTAAGGTTTTTCCAAATGTAAAAACGTTCGAAGATGCAACATGGCCATATACCCAGGAAGAAATATTCTATTGAAATTTAAAAGCATTGGAATCGAGAATATTTTCTCAGTACTATATTTAGTCATCTATCTGTTACCCTAGCATTCGGAAGGACGACGGTTCAATCCCGCGTCCGGCCATCCTGATTTAGGTTTTCCGTGATTTCCCTAAATCACTCCAGGCAAATGCCGGGATGGTTCCTCTCAAAGGGCACGGCCGACTTCCTTCCCCATCCTTCCCTAATCCGATGAGACCGATGACCAAGCTGTCTGGTCTTCCCCAAACCAACCAACCTATCTGTTACATTATTTATCTACTATACACCAATAATCTGTAAGCGAAATCAACTCAGGCAGATGTATTATTTAAAACAAGTTACACATTAAACACATTCTGAAACTGAAGCTATTGGAAACTAACAGAAACTTCCATTTTAAAGAAGGGTAAAACTGTTAAGACATTAATGAATCGCAGTCAATATCCCATGTTTCATGGTAAAAGACGTCCTGCTTCAACCGAGTGAGGTGGCGCTGCGGTTAACACACAAGACTCAGATTTGGGAGGTCGAAAGTTAAAATCCGCATCCGGTCATTAGGTTTCCGGTGATTTCCCTAAATCGCTCTAGGCAAATCCCGAGTTTGTTCATTTGAAAGGGCAGGACCGATTTCCTTCCCCATCCTTGAAACAATCCGAGCTTGTGCTCCGTCTCTAGTAGTCTCGATATCGGCGGGGCTTGAACCTAATCGTCCTTCCTTCTGTATCAAGGTACAACATAGTGCACCACCGACAAAGTATAGCTCTACTGTGCACACGTTATATATTTAGTTCCAGAAATATATAGACTTTTGGTTGCTATAAAATTGTGTAACTGAAGAATTAACCATGTATTCCAAATAATTTTAATAAATTATACAGCATTCAAATTTTTAGACCGCGAAGTATTTACAGATACTGCACAAAACACAACCTCATGTCTAGAAACAACAGAGCTGTAGAAAATGGCGGTAACCGTTTTTGATGGTATGTAGTGAGCATTCCATCATTTAATTTTAAAATCAGGCACTAGATTGAAGCACCGACCAAGAAACATGTGTCCCTAGTTACACTTCCTCTAGTTAACAATACTCTGCCCTACTGGAAACCTCTTTTATAGTTACGTAATCCGTTTTTGTTTTCAGACAATGCCTTTCCTTTTCCTCTATTATGTATCCAAACCTCATTCTTATTATGTCCTTCCCCTCTTTCTTCCTCATCTAGATCGCCAACTTTTAATGATCTACTTGATAGATAAGTAGTGTAATATTGTGTTATGTTTCCGTGCTATGCAGTTAACACTGATAAAAGAGAGAAACAATTTTGTTAATGGGCTGTGGATATTAATAACAGGAATAATAATAATATAACTCCGCCTAAACCGTGCTAAGCCCGGTTGAAAAAGGAGGGGGGGGGGAGGGAGGAATAAAACCTTGTTAAAAAGGTTCACCTGACCCGGGTGATAGTACAGGGTGTCCAGAAAAGGGCTCCCTGATTTCAAAATTAAATATCTCGAAAACAAGGATCGATAGAGGAATGCAGTAAACGGTATGTTTATTGTGAAAGCTGTAAGAAGTTTATACAGCAGTTTGAAATAATAGTTACAAAAGCTGCTAACAGATGGCGCTCTACGCTGTACAGCTCATATCAGCATACATAAGTGAAATAATCGTATGAAAACAATCTTTGCAAATAATGACATCACAATGTTTTCGAAATGTTCACCATTGGCACTACAGAGGTGGCGCAAACGATGAATGAAATTCGCCATCACATTTCGTAGTGTCTCAACCGAAATGGATTCACATGCCACAGAGATCACCGATTCAAGCTCGTCCAGCGTGGCGGGATGCTTCGGGTAGACCATGTCTTTCACTGTGCCCCACAAAAAAAAGGTCACAGGGAGTCAAATCCGGCGAATATGGAGGCCAATCCATGCCTGCATCAGTAAATTTGGGATATTCCAAAGCAATGACACGATTCCCGAAGTATTCTTCAAGATAGCGAAACACTTCTTCGGTCCGATATGGTCGGGCTCCATCTTGCATAAACCATTCAGTACCTGGTCGATCCTCTAACGCTTGCTGTGTGGCGACAAATTGTTCCAAAATTGCAACTGACGAGCACCAGTGACCGTTTTTCGAATGAAAAAAGGGCCAATAATGCCTCTGCTGCATACTGCAGCGCACACAGTAACTTTAGGAGAATACAGGGGTTTCGATTCGGAACCCCAAAATCGCCAGTTCTGCTTATTCACGTATCCATTCAGGTGGAAGTGTGCTTCATCTGTAAACCAGATGCAGCCAACATCAACTCCTTCACTATCAATCATTGTGAGCATCTGATTAGCAAAGGCAACCCTTTGTTGCACAGCTCGTACGGGTGTGGCCTGGTGCGTTTGAATTTTGAATGGAAACATGTGTAGACTCTTTCTCAGTATTTTCTGTGTGCTGGAACGCTTCAAACCAGTCTCAGATGCAATTCGACGGACGGATGACATTGGATTTCGCTGAATAATTCCAGAAACTGTGGCGATATTTTCAGGCATAACTGCGGTTTGCTTGCGGCCAACATGCCCCACTAGATCATCAGTTACGCTGCCTGTTCGTTGAAATTTTGCGAAGAGCGTACGAATGGTTTTCGCATCGGGTCCTTTTGGAACATTAAATCGTGCTTGAAAACATCGCCTTGTTGCCGTAGCACTCTCTGCTAACCTGTGGTACTCTAGCACCAGAAAAACGCGTTGTTCAATGGAGTACATGGTTTTAATCTCTTCCTTCGGTACGCTAACCTCCTTTCACGTTTCAATAGTGGAACTGATCGCTCTGGGCTTCGGATTATTTATACTAGGCATTACATATGGCGATTACAGCGCCATCTGTTAGCAGCTTTTGTAACTATTATTTCAAACTGCTGTATAAACTTCTTACAGCTTTCACAATAAACATACCGTTCACTGCATTCCTCTATCGATCTTTGTTTTCGAGATATTTAATTTTGAAGTCAGGGAGTCCTTTCCTGGACACCCTGTACCTTGAAAGGGTCCCTTGCCACGACGACGGAGAAGATCTCAACGCCCAGGAGTCCGGAGATTCAGATAATGGAAACGGTGGAACTGGAGGAAGAGGCAAGCTTTATAAGGAAGATAAAGCATGTTTTAAAGTTCAGACGCGTCTATGTGGCAACTGCCGGTGCTCTGGCCAGCGTCTGTTCACCATGTATGGTGCGGCTGAACACTAGGCTCCAGGAACTGATAATCCCCGGTTCTACACTAACAGCATTAGCTGGAAACCAATTATAAGCAGAATGATTTGTACAAGTAATATTAAAATTAGCACAGGTTTTCAATCCACTCGGCCTGTGACGACAACCAAGAAATAGGATTCTGGAGAGCTTGGATCTTATGACAGAGAAACTCTGAGTTCTCTGGTAAATTGAACGAAAATCTCATACATTTACTGACACTTTTAACATCCAAACACTTATTCAAACTGGAAAATTACAGAATCTTACTACAGAACTCGACAGAAAATTCATATCCTTGCAATTCAAGAGACTAGATTCACCGATTCGGAAAAAACAGACTACAACAACTATTGTATCTTTAAAAGAAAAGCAGACAAGAAAATATGCAAGGGAGCTGCATTATTTGGCATGGATTTTATTGTGGATGAGGACATCCTTGACTTTGTTATAGATGTAAATCAAATCAGCAACAGACTAATGACCATGAGAATTAAGCACACCAACAAAGCATATACAATTATTAATGTTCACGCACCTGCTAACATAGACAACAAAAAAGAACCCGGGAAGACAGAAAAATATTGGGAAAAACCTGAAATTGAAATGTCCAAAATTCCGAAGGAGGACCTAAAAATTCTTCTCAGTGGTTTCAATATACAAATTGGTAAAGATATATATATATATATATATATATATATATATATATATATATATATATATATATATATATATATATATATATATATATATATATAGGGTGTTTCAAAAATGACCGGTATATTTGAAACGGCAATAAAAACTAAACGAGCAGCGATAGAAATACACCGTTTGTTGCAATATGCTTGGGACAACAGTACATTTTCAGGCGGACAAACTTTCGAAATTACAGTAGTTACAATTTTCAACAACAGATGGCGCTGCAAGTGATGTTAAAGATATAGAAGACAACGCAGTCTGTGGGTGCGCCATTCTGTACGTCGTCTTTCTGCTGTAAGCGTGTGCTGTTCACAACGTGCAAGTGTGCTGTAGACAACATGGTTTATTCCTTAGAACAGAGGATTTTTCTGGTGTTGGAATTCCACCGCCTAGAACACAGTGTTGTTGCAACAAGACGAAGTTTTCAACGGAGGTTTAATGTAACCAAAGGACTGAAAAGCGATACAATAAAGGATCTGTTTGAAAAATTTCAACGGACTGGGAACGTGACGGGTGAACGTGCTGGAAAGGTAGGGCGACCGCGTACGGCAACCACAGAGGGCAACGCGCAGCTAGTGCAGCAGGTGATCCAACAGCGGCCTCGGGTTTCCGTTCGCCGTGTTGCAGCTGCGGTCCAAATGACGCCAACGTCCACGTATCGTCTCATGCGCCAGAGTTTACACCTCTATCCATACAAAATTCAAACGCGGCAACCCCTCAGCGCCGCTACCATTGCTGCACGAGAGGCATTCGCTAACGATATAGTGCACAGGATTGATGACGGCGATATGCATGTGGGCAGTATTTGGTTTACTGACGAAGCTTATTTTTACCTGGACGGCTTCGTCAATAAACAGAACTGGCGCATATGGGGAACCGAAAAGCCCCATGTTGCAGTCCCATCGTCCCTGCATCCTCAAAAAGTACTGGTCTGGGCCGCCATTTCTTCCAAAGGAATCATTGGCCCATTTTTCAGATGCGAAACGATTACTGCATCACGCTATCTGGACATTCTTCGTGAATTTGTGGCGGTACAAACTGCCTTAGACGACACTGCGAACACCTCGTGGTTTATGCAAGATGGTGCCCGGCCACATCGCACGGCCGACGTCTTTAATTTCCTGAATGAATATTTCGATGATCGTGTGATTGCTTTGGGCTATCCGAAACATACAGGAGGCGGCGTGGATTGGCTTCCCTACTCGCCAGACATGAACCCCTGTGACTTCTTTCTGTGGGGACACTTGAAAGACCAGGTGTACCGCCAGAATCCAGAAACAATTGAACAGCTGAAGCAGTACATCTCATCTGCATGTGAAGCCATTCCGCCAGACACGTTGTCAAAGGTTTCGGGTAATTTCATTCAGAGACTACGCCATATTATTGCTACGCATGGTGGATATGTGGAAAATATCGTACTATAGAGTTTTCCAGACCGCAGCGCCATCTGTTGTTGAAAATTGTAACTACTGTAATTTCGAAAGTTTGTCTGCCTGAAAATGTACTGTTGTCCCAAGCATATTGCAACAAACGGTGTATTTCTATCGCTGCTCGTTTAGTTTTTATTGCCGTTTCAAATATACCGGTCATTTTTGAAACACCCTATATATATATATATATATATATATATATATATATATATATATATATATATAAAACGCCCGAAATTAATTCTGCACAAAAATTCACGAACAAGAATGACGTCAGGCTCATCGAGTTGTGCCAAGAAAACAATCTAAAAACAATGTCAATATCACTTCGGAAGAACGCTAAGAAACAAAAACCGTGGCGATTCTCAATCCTTCAGCTAGGTGAATTTCAGATAGACAATGTTGCGATCTCCCATGATTTCCAAAAAGAGCCGTTCAAGTACGCAGAGGGGCAAATATAGATTCTGACCACTATCTGACGAGGGTCAAAATTAACAAAATTAAATTCACACCAAAAAGGAAATGCCGCAAGGAAACACCACTAATCCCCAAATTTGATTTGAAAAAATCCAAGAATCAAAAATTAGATAAGTATGGGAAAAAGAACCTCCAAATAACTGGAGAGATTCCAAACGAAAATTATACAGAAAGAAAGAGAATTGATCACAATACGGAAAAAATCCAAACAGCCATGGCGTAATTCAGATTGTGATAACGCAACAGAGACAACCAGCCTTCTTAAACGACAATTGTCAGAAGTCAGAGAACACAACAGAAATTTTTCGAAGTCAGAAAACAAACAACTAAAATACTTAAACAAAGAAAAAGAAAATATCTTAATCAAAAAATATCCGAATGAACAGCTAAACTCATCGAATAAGACTTCAGGAACCAGAAAACACACTACTTTTATAAAACGTTTGCAAATCAAATCAGGATACACTCCACGAAATCTCGGTTTCAGAAAACAAAGTGAAACATTGACACTAACTAACAAAGAATATTTTCAAGAATTAGCCAAATATTGCTCATAACTTCTAAATTGCTCATAACCAAGTACACGAATGAAACTTCACTACCGCTAAGTTAAGAAGAAATTTACAGTTACATTAAAAAGCTCAAAAATAAAGAGCCATCGGGTGAAGATGAAATTGTAGATGAGCTACTGAAGTTTCTTGGTCCAAATTCGTTATAAGATATAACTCAAATCGTTCAAGAAATTTAGCACACAGGAAATAATCCAGAGTATTGAAAATGTGCACTAACTCATCCATTACACAAACAAGGAGAGAGATCAGTTGTAAACAACTGCGGAGGCATTTCGCTTTATCCGGCCAGTTAGCTTTCGACCTAATAAAACGTGACGGGAACGGATCTTTCATCTTAAAACTATTTTAAAAATTAGAGCAGTCAGGTAGAAAACAAAAGCGTGCACATTCGTTGACTTTAAGGAGAAGACGATTCTATAGATAGACAGTCTCTGTGCAATATTCTAGAAGAACGCAGATTAGACACCAAAACCCGAAAATTAATCGAACAAACACTGACAGAAACCAAACCAAAAATTAAATTCATTTCGGAACCATTCTTAGTTAAAACGGGAGTAAGACAATGAGGTGGGATCTTGCCACTATTATTCAAGACAGTTTTAGACAAAGTAATGAAAGAATGGGAAATGTAACTGAAGAAACAAAATTTTTGGAAACCAATCGAACTAGGAAGAGTTCAAGGAAAATTGAACATTCCATATTTAGCGTTTTCAGATGACTTAGCGATTCCAACAAACAGTGAAGAAACAACAGCAACAAAATCGAGATCCTCAAAGAATATCCACAGAAGTTTGGCCTGCAAATCTCCTTTGAGAAGACTGAATTCATGTATTTCAAGTTAGCTACTCCGAAACTCAAAAACCAAATTGTGGTGAAATGAACATAGTCAAACACTTAAGTACCTCGATGAAATTATTGAACCAAAGAACTTGAAAAAAAGCACAAAAAACAGATTTCAGAAAATCAAGAGAGCGTCCGGACTTGTTTAAAATTTTTGTAGCAAAAAATTCCTGTAAAAAGGCACTAAAATGGGACACTACCACACAATAATCAAACCGACAGTCACATATGCAGGTGAAACGCTCTCACTGAACTAGATTTAAGAGACATTAGGAAAGTAGAGAGAAAGACTATTAGAAACTATATCGGACTACGATACACAAAGATGGGTACAGACGGAAAGCCATCGAGACAATAAAAAAAATATATATATATATCAAACATCGGAGCTGACATCAGAAAGAGACGAATGAGGTTCTATGGACACCTAGAGAAATTACCTGGAAACAGACTAACTAAATGTCTACTGGACTATGTGAGATCACTTAAAGCATCAATACCATGGGTAACTGAAGCTAAGAAGGATGTGACAAAGGCAAAAATTGTCATAGCAAGCACATCAGACAGGGATGCATTCGGAAGCAAAATTGATAAGTGGAAGTTTACTCCAGAGGCGGAACCAAAACCATACCAAGCAAAATGGTCAGAAGAAATAAAAAAGGCCTTTGGGGAGAAAATGAAGAAATATTGAGAAAATAAAAAGACCCTTAAGAAAAATTGGAAGTCACCTGCTTATCGTTTTCCAGTGGGGACATTCGCTAAAAATAATAATAAAATAATAATAATAATAATACTAACATGGCCCAAGGAGTGCAGTCCGAACGTAAAAACAAGTTATAAATAAATAAAATGATCTCTTTGCTGTTTGGATTACGTTTTCACGGAATTCCGAAAACACTTCTCGCTCCTGTTTACTTTTGACGTCTTGTAGTAGATAAAAGCTTTTTGATGAGGAAAGGCGACACACATCCGCCAGGTTTTGTTAGGCCTACTCTTAAACATGGTCTATTTAAAAACAAAGTTGTATACTCATTTCAGCAAAAAATCCATTTATAGCCACAAACTTTAAAACTAAGTACTGTAGACAGCAGGAAAAAGGCCCAGTAAATATGTAATTTAAATAACTGGTTGTGATGGCCCAAACATAGCGGAAAATTCACAACGCTGTTGCGTGGATGTTCAGCAAACGAGTACGCCGCGGAATATGATGATGTTTAACTTAAACAGTGTTATGGTCTTCACTACGAAGGCTAATTTGATGCAGAGATATAAGAATTTGCAAATCACAAGGGCAAACGTAGAAACATTTGTTTTTCTCTAAATAGTCTCCAAATGTAGCAATGGTGACGCTATTTCGGAATTGTTTACAACTCATGTTCAAAAGTGCTAAAAGTGAAAACAATGAAAGAAATTAATTATTCGCGTTTTGGATTTATACATCACAAAATGCAACGTAAACTCCAGTTCCGACTGCCAAAATAGCAACCAGCCAGGATTTGCAGTGCCCGTTAAAGCGCCGGCTTCCGTTCGAATACGCCCAGCGGATTGACGACGAGGGCCGGTGTGCTATCTCTTTTGCATTTAATTATTTACAAAACCTGTTTCGGTGTTCCATTACACCATTCACAGGCAATTTTATGAACTTAAATTGCGAGGATTCCAATCTCGTGTGCAGTCATTACACCAAACAACATTAAATAACCGGTGCCGTAGATATCTCATTTATACGACACTGTCCCTTTGTTCATCAACCAACGAGTCGGAATAAAGGGGCCTTAGGAAGGCGTAACGGAACTCCGAGACTGTTGCCACAAATCAATTAAATGCAAGAGAGACGGCTGTAGGTGTTTTAATTTTCATTTCATAGCTTGAGGTTTGCCGATGACATTGCAATTCTGCCAGAGACAGCAAATGACCTGGAAGAGCAGTTGAACGGAATGGACAGTGTCTTGAAAGGCGGATATAAGATGAACATAAAGAAAAGCAAAACGAGGATAATGGAATGTAGTCTAATTAAATCAGGTGATGCGAAGGGAATTAGATTAGGAAATGAGACACTTAAAGTAGTAGATGAGATTTGCTATTTGAGGAGCAAAATAACTGATGATGATCGAAGTAGAGAAGATATAAAATGTAGACTATCAATGGAAAGAAAAGCGTGTCGGAAGAAGAGAAATTTGTTAACATCGAGTATAGATTTAAGTGTCAGGAAGTCTTTACTAAAAGTATTTATATGGAGTGTAGCCTTGTATGGATGTGAAATATGGACTGTAAATAGTTTAGACAAGAAGAGAGTAGAAGCTTTCAAAATGTGGTGCTACAGAAGAATGCTGAAGATTAGATGGTTAGATCACGTAACTAATGAGGAGGTACTGAACAGAATCGGGGAAAGAGGAATTTGTGGCACAACTTGACTAGAAGAAGGGATCGGTTAGTAGGACACGTTCTGCGGCATCAAGGTATCACCAATTTAGTGATGGAGGGAAGCGTGGAGGGTAAAAATCGTAGAGGGAGACCAAGAGATGAATACACTAAGGCCGGCCAGAGTGGCCGTGCGGTTCTAGGCGCTACAGTCTGGAACCGAGCGACCGCTACGGTCGCAGGTTTGAATCCTGCCTCGGGCATGGATGTGTGTGATGTCCTTAAGTTAGTTAGGTTTAATTAGTTCTATGTTCTAGGCGACTGATTACCTCAGAAGTTAAGTAGCATAGTGCTCAGAGCCATTTGAACCATTTTTTGAATACACTAAGCAGATTCAAAAGGATGTAGGTTGTAGTAGTTACTCGGAGGTGAAAAAGCTTGCACAGGATAGAGTAAGCATGGAGAGCTGCATCAAACCAGTCTCTGGACTGAAGACCACAACAACAACATCGAACAGCTGAAGTCCTTGTAACAATTTATTACAAGGATGGACGTACAGAGACCACGGTAATTATTTATAGAAACGACAAAGCACACCGAAGTTGACGATGGCACTTTTGAACATACGTTGCGAGAGGATACTGTGGAGAAACAAGCTCTGCATCATTTGAGAGATACAGAGGCGAGCGATTGTGCCGGGACTTACCCCAGTTCACTGTTACTAGCGCCACGTCATCATAACGCGACTGTGTTTAACATACAAGTACTGCGCTTAATCTAAGGATGAAATTAAAAATTAAAGTAGGATTTCAAACTTTGTCAACATATGCTTCAGTATATTAATGATTTCCCTAAATACATCACGTTAAATAAAGAAAAAGTGAGGCTAAATAAGGAAGTAAGGAGGTCACAAATTGGCCAGAATGTGCAAATGTATGCCAAAATTAAGTGTTACAAGTCTCAACTTGATAAGAGGAGTATTTCGGTCAAAATGGGCGTTTTCTTTACGAGAAATTAAAGGCTCTAAATATTAGACTGAAAAAGATTAAAATTGGTATGGAGCTTCAGTCTGATGTAAAAACATTAAATATGTGACTCCATTAAGCTACCTCTAGTAGTTTTCAAGTAATGACTGAAAACAAAATTTGGAACAAAAACGTTCTTACATGCAATAGATAAGTATCATTTACATTAATGACACAAAGTTTTGAATACAGCACTTAATAACATCCTTAAATAATGAAGATGTACCAAGTTTCAAAGCTTTGGTGTAAATAACAATGAACACAAAGTCCCTTAAAGGTGTTGTTCAGAGGTCACGTTCTACTGTCAGTTCCGTTCTACAAATTCTAGCAGGCAATGTTTAAATGCAGTAGAGCTAAAACTTTTTCTGTAATTAAATCCAACTTACCTCCAGTCATATAAAAATTATGAAGATTGTACATTGATTCACAACGGAGTTATAAAATAATATGTGTCACAGAAAGAGGCCATTTAGAGGCTGCTACCGGGATATAGAGCAGATGACGGCAGGTGTTCCCACCGGCCGTCGGCTGCCCCATATATAAATACGGCAGTGACACTGAGAGGCAGTGACACTTCACTTGGCAGTCAGTCAAACGCTGGCTTAAGCGCTGCCCCGGGTGACGTTCGCCTAGGCTACACTAAATGAATGAATGTTAACAAAACCGCGTGGCAAGTTGGGATATTGTTTTCCGCTTTTGTGGAGAGCAATTAACTCTGATTATTAGAAGTCAGGGCGAACGACCATTTAATGGGAGCTTAAATTAGAGGCCGCCTCTGAACGGCTACTAATGATGATTATGGTAGGAACATTATTATTGCTATTATCAGGACTATTGCTATGTTTGGCGTGTGAACTTTTTAAAAAATATACGTTAATGATTTAGAACTCAAAACTTTCATTTATATTCATAGTTCCTGATTCCGCTGAGTAAATAGAGAGTAGAAACATTTCTTTGAGAGGGTAAAAGAAGAATGTGGATTTGTAGACTGGAAACTATCATCAGTATATTCTCCTTCGCTTTCTGGCTGACCGCAAAAATACTTTTCAGGCTCTAGTAAAAGACGGTGCCGCCACGCTACAATTCAAAATTTAATTTTCTGTCGTCTACTTTGATCTCAGTCATGAAGCTTTGAAGTGACTGTATCTCTAGAAATGTTTGTAGGACGTTTACCCAACACGATTAATTTCCACAATGAGTAACTATATTTGAGCCTAGAAGACTTATTTTGACGAAGAATGCTCTGTTTGATTGTGCTCTTCTTATGTTCTCCCATCTTCGTCAGTCGTACGTTTTTTACCTCCAAGGTAGAATTGATTCATTTCGTCGAACACATGGTCCCCACTTCTCATGTTAAATTTATTGTCTGAATTTTTCTAGTTCCCTCTCAATCCATAATCTGTTTTTACTAGACCCTTCATTCCACAGATTAATTCTCCTTCACTTTTTCTTATCTTTAGTGAATCTAATCATTTTTATCTTTACACCTTGAATTTTAATCCCACTTCTTAACCTTTCTTTTATTTCCGTCGTTCCTTCTTCGATGTACAGGCTGAACAACAGAAAAAAAGCCTGCATCATTTTCTTACGCCCTTTTTAATCAGAGCAATTCTCTCTTGATCTTTCTGTGCCTGTCGTATGAACTGCACCTAAGGCTAAAGATGCAGTCTTGAGATCAACACCGCAGGATTTTTTTTATGTACGAGGCTAAGTTATAAAGGCAACTTTTATTGGAAACATAAAACTGCAAATAACATTATTTCTCAACATTGGAGTGAGTTTTGTGGCATCGTGCATCGTGTACACAATCTTGTCATCCTGTGAAAAAATTTGATTCAGACAAGTGCTCCTTCATCGCACCGAAAAGGTGACAGTCACTTGGACTGTGTGGTAGTGTCCCAGCAGCTGAGACCGAAGTTTGGGAATGTACGGGATTGTTTTCCTTACTGTATGAGGGCGTACAAAATCTGACGTTGCACCCACTGTGGCCTGGACGCATGCATGCTTCGGTTGTAAATGGTGTCATAAAGCCGTTGTATACACTCCTGAGACAGCTGGCCCACAACTGTTGTACCTGTCCTTGATATCCTGGATAGTGGCATTGGGACGTAGTTGCGGTCCGAGCTGGTGTATCGAGGACAGGTCTTGGAGTCTTCCTGGCGTGTGGCCGCCCGGTTTGAGGTGCCATGTCACGGATTGCGTTGCTCTCCCGCCGGAGGTTCGAGTTCTCTCTAGAGCATGGCTGTGTGTGTGTTGTTCTTAGCATAAGTCAGTTTAAGTTAGTTTAAATAGCGTGTAAGTCTAGGGTCCGATGACCTCAGCAGTTTGATCCTTTAGGAATTCACACTCATTTGAACATTTTGAACTACCAGCCCTGACCTGAAGTGGTAGACAGTGGCTCCTCACATCACGATGCCAAGAGTAATAGTGCTGCCTATTTTCAAAAAATTGGAAAAATGAGACATCTTCTCAAGTCGTCACTATACTCGCTGACCGCCGCTGTTCCTTTTCAAAACACGGGAAGGATGAGGTCTCTCTCTGGGTCGATAGTACACTTGCCGACTATGGTCGTCCGAGGTACTGCACGACCACAATTCGTCCCTGAAGGCAATGTGACGTCATTCGTCAGCAGTTCACGGTTCATTGTCACGGCCCCACTCTAAGTACGTCCATTTGTGTTGTGGTGTTAATGGTAGCCTACACACGCTCGGATAAAACAGGGTGTAAGACAGGGACGCAGTCTTTCTCCATAAGCCGAGCCAACTATGGAAATGATAGGTTCAGGAGTGGAATTTAAATTCAGGATGAAAGAATATCAGTGGTGAGATTCGCTAATGACATTACTCCCATCAGTGGACGCGAAGAAGAGCTTCAGCGTATGCTGTATGAAATATATAGACTACTCAGCACGGAATACGGATTGAGAGTAAAATGAAGAAAGACGAAACCAATGAAGAAAAGCAGAACTGAGATTAGCGATGAACTTAATATCAAAAATAGGATAACGTGCAAGGAAGATAACATGACGGACGAAGGAAGGAGGATATAAAAAGTAGACTAGCGCAGGCGAAGAGGATATTCCTGGCCAAAAGAAGTCATTTCGTCATCGGCCTAAATTTTGGGAAGAACTTTCTGAGAATATATGTTTAGAGCGCAGCATGGGTGAATCATGAATTATGGGAAAACCGGAAAAAGAAGGTAATCGAAGCGTCTGACATGTGGTACTACGGAAGGATGATGAAAATTAGGTGGACAGAGAAAATAAGGAATAGGCGAGGCGAAGAACATAAGGAAAACACTGACAAGAAGGACACAATGATAGATTATGTATTAAGACATCAGGAAATAACTTCTGTGGTACCAGGGGGAGATGCAGAATGTAAAAATTGGAGGGAAAGACAGAGATTGGAATACATCCAACAAATAATTGAGGATGTAGGGCGCAAATGCTACTGTGAGATGAAGAGGTTGGCACAAGAGTGGAATTCGTGGCGAACAGAAAAAAAGTACCTTAAAAATGCAATGGCTAACGATGTGGGTGGTTCAAGTGAAAATTTTAAAAATTGAGTAGTCGCTTTTGAAGCAAACGTTGAATATTAATGAGCTTTGGACATTTCAAAAGCAAATTTTACGTGTTTATTCTGCTTCGCTCTCTTCTTCGTAAGCAACTCACAAACCATCAATCCGTAGTTTTACTCTAGTGGGTGCAGTTTCATCACGCCTTTGACCCATTGATCACAAAAGAGCGCTAGGCACAGCTCCCTTGGGCGCGCTCAACGATATTGTTTTTATATTTATCGACATTATAAAGGATCACGGCAACACAATGACATGACTACTAAGTCACGTACCTTGTCAAAATATTCAGATTCTCGATACGAGATAAAGATGGTTATTTCTATACAAAAACAATTTGTTGCAAATACAGGTGGAATTAAAAGAATTGGCGTTGTCCGGATCCATTAAATGCAACTTGTGAAAAACTGACTAATGAAAAGGAAGAAAGACTAATATTTAAGATTCCATCGACGACGCAGACAATTAGATACGATACTCATTTAAAATTTCGATAACAAGCACTAAAATGGCACTGTAGATTTTACAGTACACTGTTTTTGTTGTTGTGGTCTTCAGTCCTGAGACTGGTTTGATGCTGCTCTCCATGCTAATCTATCCTGTGCAAGCTCCTTCATCTTCCAGTACCTACTGCAACCTACATCCTTCTGAATCTGCTTAGTGTATTCAGTACACTATCAACTGCGTATTGATTACGATTGAGGTATGACATACATAGTAACATTCAGTAAAATAATCTTAAACTGAGGGATGCCAAAAACTCACACTTAGCGATTAAAAAAGTTTGGTTACTCTCTTTGAAACGCCAGAAACACGTGAAACACTGCGCACCTGCTAACAGCCTGGACAACCAGATCCTAAATAAAATCAGACACAAATCAGATAAGTGTTCACAAAATGTTTTTCGTTTGCCTGTCAGAAGGGTCACAATTTGTGGCAATTTACAGTAAGTCATTTTGAGAAACTTTAGATATGTCTTGGGTTTCACAAGAAGGCGTTGTAGACTCTGCTTATACAGCTAATTTTCTGTCTAGATCGCTCTTTATTTCTGCTAATATTACGAGTTTCGGCAGACTGACGTCAGCCCAATACGTGTTACATTAAACAGTACGTGATCGTACCGAGAACACTCAGCCTGAGTGATTCTTACAGCTCTGTTTACCTCACCGGTTTCTTAGTCACGTTTGTCGTTAACACCTCTGCTCACACATCGGGTACCTATTATCATTCCACAACTACAGCCGGCCGCGGTGGTCTAGCGGTTCTAGGCGCTCAGTGCGGAGCCGCGCGACTGCTACGGTCGCAGGTTCGAATCCTGCCTCGGGCATGGATGTGTGTGATGTCCTTAGGTTAGTTAGGTTTAAGTAGTTCTAAGTTCTAGGGGACTGATGACCACAGATGTTAAGTCCCATAGTGCTCAGAGCCATTTGAACCATAACTACAGTACCATGTCGGATACGTCCAGCATCTTGGATGTACCTTTTCATGATATTAAATACTGATCCGTCCCCTTTTCCATTCCAGCCATACGAATGTGTAACAAATTGTCCCATAGCCTTCTTAGGGTGCAGAAATCGATCCTGCCCTTAGCGCATCTATTTATCCTTGCACTAAACGATTTTTAATAGCTCGGGAAAATTTAGTAATTTGCAGAATTTATTGTATTTTGTTATTCAGGAAATGACATTTAGCCCTAGAAGAGGAGGGGGGAATATCACGTTGCTACTAAACCATACTAAAGTTTACTACACATTTTATACAAAGGATGTCATAATTACAGGTTATACATTAAACCATAGTAAAGTTTACTACACATTATATACAAGGGAAGTCATAATTTATAGGTTATGCATTACTTAATTACCATTATTAGATCTGCAATGGTATGTTAGATACTAAATTAAGTACATAATGCCCCGGGTTTATACCCTACTGCGATCGTAAATTTTACGTGGGTTTATTAATCTAGGGTTAATTCAGCGGCAACTGTAAGATACCGATCAGCAATGGCAAACTCATACCAAGTGAGTGATTGTGGCTGTAGAACAAGTGAGAATAGATACGTAGGGACATGTTATATGTGACTAAAGTATAATAAATCGAGTGTTTATTAAATCGGCGTTAACATAATTTAAAGTTATAATTTTAATGCTAGTATTTTGGTGCAGATTATCAACAAAGCTATAGAGACAAATAGGACACGTTCCACTAGACAAACGATCAGGAACTTTCATGATCTGGTACGTGTAGCTTGGTTGTAAATTCACTCTTACACGTTGTCGTGGCCGACAAGTTCGAGGCCTATGAATTTCAGACAGCTGCACGGCTGCACGTATTTTTAATTAAAAAGGGAGAGCGGCTTTCAACAGCATGTTATACAAAACCACTCTGTATTCATCGGTATAGCTTCCCTGTCGGCATAACCCAGCTGTTTTCTTTCTGTCCGACAGGGAACTAGTGTGCTTTTCGTACTTTTAACCACTATGTTTTTCTCATCCCCTTCTATTTGCGTTTCTGTTTCTTTTTTCTTCCTTCCACCTCATTTGCTAATCATAACCTCAATTTCTCGCTCTTCCTTTGATGTGTCAATTTCTTCTCTTCTTTGATTGCTTCTGTTCTGTTGCCGCACTTTTATATTAGATGTAATTACACAGCCGGCCGAAGTGGCCGTGCGGTTAAAGGCGCTGCAGTCTGGAACCGCAAGACCGCTACGGTCGCAGGTTCGAATCCTGCCTCGGGCATGGATGTTTGTGATGTCCTTAGGTTAGTTAGGTTTAACTAGTTCTAAGTTCTAGGGGACTAATGACCTCAGCAGTTGAGTCCCATAGTGCTCAGAGCCATTTGAACCATTTGTAATTACACACGTTAGAGGAAAACGTTCTGAGGAAATTGCTTACTACGAGGTAAACAAAACTGTCACTGCTCTCGTTCTACGCAAATTGTAATGCTGGCTCACTAAGGGCGTCTGGTTAAATGGAGGACAGAGCCTCAAGGCTGTAATCTTACAAGGTGAAATAAGTGGATAAATAAAATATATCCTCTGTGAGTGCAATTGCAGTATTCAGGTTGTCGACCTGAGGTACGTTGCTCGAATATAGCTGCGTTCGTGACAGCTCTTGCTTCAGGAGGATTATCGGATGATAAGCGATTTTTGTGTTGTTTCCGACCTTTACTTAGTCGAAAACCACCTGTATAATCTCACTGTTGCAGAAACGGTGAATACCCAGAAACAGTAATTTAAATTTCTCTGCGTGCCTAGTCGTTATGACACAACAGAAAGAGCTCATAAGCTTTAAAATAGGGAGAGCTGTAACTTTTTATGGACTATGTATCGTACAAGATTCACGAGTAAAATATTCTGGAATGCTTTTCGCTTCACCGCTGTCCAAGGCAGATAGGAGTGACTAAAGAAACTGAGTTAGTTCAAGGAAGAATTTGGTTAATGTGGAAAAGTTACAGAGCTGGGTGTTGGACAGTAATATATCCTACGAGAAACGCTTCGTACAATGCATGAAGAGATCCTTCCTTCTCGTAGGATTTTGATCACATTCCATTCCAGTTTGTATACTTATGGTCATAAACTGCAGGGATAAAAAATGAAGACAGAGAAACGAAGGAAAGTAATGACTCATTAAAAAGGGGAACACATGGTGAGAAAAGGGAATTCAACCAGGGGAAGACCAAAGAACATGAGCGAAATAAGAAACTTTAGAAGCAGCCAACGAAATCAACTGGCATCTTATACTGTCATTAAACTGCGTAGCAAGTATGAAAGATTGCGCTTCTGAAACACCGAATTTTTCGGATGTGAAAGATGAACTGCGTGACAAGTAGGAAAGAATTTAAACCGATGTGTACAGAGGAAGGAAAATATTAAGTCGAGAGATAAAATCGCAAATATAGGAACATCACAGAGATGAAAAGATATCAAAATGGGGCTGCTTGTATTTATCAAACAAGGTAGTTGGATTTTGTACTGGGTGTTACAAAAAGGTACGGCCAAACTTTCAGGAAACATTCCTCACACACAAAGAAAGAAAATATGTTATGTGGACATGTGTCCGGAAACACTTGCTTTCCATGTTAGAGCTCATTTTATTACTTCTCATCAAATCACATTAATCATGGAATGGAAACACACAGCAAACACGTGACACACACAGCGTGACTGCAAACACTTTGTTACAGGAAATGATCAAAATGTCCTCCGTTATGGCCGTGCGGTTATAGGCGCTGCAGTCTGGAACCGCAAGACCGCTACGGTCGCAGGTTCGAATCCTGCCTCGGGCATGGATGTTTGTGATGTCCTTAGGTTAGTTAGGTTTAACTAGTTCTAAGTTCTAGGGGACTAATGACCTCAGCAGTTGAGTCCCATAGTGCTCAGAGCCCTTTGAACCATTTTTTTTTTGTCCTCCGTTAGCGAGGATACATGCATCCACCCTCCGTCGCATGGAATCCCTGATGCGCTGATGCAGCCCTGGGGAATGGCGCATTGTATCACAGCCGTCCACAACACGAGCACGAAGAGTTTCTACATTTGGTACCGGGGTTGCGTAGACAAGAGCTTTCAAATGCCTCCATAAATGAAAGTCAATAGGGTTGAGGTCAGGAGAGCTTGGAGGCCATGGAATTGGTCCGCCTATACCAATCCATCGGTCACCGAATCTGTTGTTGAGAAGCGTACGAACACTTCGACTGAAATGTGCGGGAGCTCCGTCGTGCATGAACCACATGTTGTGTCGTACGTGTAAAGGCACACGTTCTAGCAGCACAGGTAGAGTATCCCGTATGAAATCATGATAACGTGCTCCATTGAGCGTAGGTGGAAGAAACTAAAATGAGCTCCAACATAGAAATTAAGCGTTTCCTGACACATGTCCACATAACATCTTTTCTTTATTTATGTGTGACGAATGTTTCCTGAAAGTTTGGCCGTACTTTTTTGTAACACCCCGTATATTCTCTCATTTTGTTTTTCACTACCGATCGCATTTATCTTTAAACTACTTCCACATTTCATCAGAAATGCTGACTTTAGCCCTCTTTAAAACTGGTCTCGTTCCAATGTAATAGGTTATAAATTCATCATTATATTAAGCAGATAAGAGAATTATTGACATAAAAATTACGACACTCCAGAACTGTCACTGTCATGACGAGAAGAGAGAATGTTACAATGACAACAAATCTAAGCTTACGACAAGAAAACAGCTCCGATACTTTAAATATCTATGATTATGATATGTTGAGATAATGACTAAAAGAAACATAGATTTATACCCATAAGTTTAACCAACGAAATTACGTAATGACAAAACTGTTTACCGATGACCAAATTCTTATAGCTGAAAGTGAGGACACCCTTCAAAAAACCATTTATTATTTGACAATCTTGACACAAAAATCTAAAGTTTTCCTCAAAATCACTCTGAAGGAGAACTGTAATAAACGAACAGAAAATAGATAGTGTGAATGAATTTAGCTTGTTAGAAAATACCATCTCCTTCCGACACTAAAAAAAAAAAAAAAA
Organism: Schistocerca nitens; assembly: GCF_023898315.1. NCBI lineage: Eukaryota > Metazoa > Arthropoda > Insecta > Orthoptera > Acrididae > Schistocerca > Schistocerca nitens. Next base: position 657,518,407 of record NC_064614.1, on the reverse strand, counting down.
AAAAAAAAAAAAACTGAAATATTCAGATACATTAATGGGGAAGCGTATACAGTCTTTCATGTGGAAAAAATGCCACAGGTACGGGTACTTGAAGGGTTTGGCGCTGGAATTTCCTTTGACCAACGTTTACAGTTGTTTTAACTGCTTCGTATGCAACATGTTGGTATTTGAATCACGTATGCAATACAAAAACTGCTAGGAAAGATAAGTTTCAATCATTCCTAACAGTGTCCACGTCCCTGGAAAAACAAATACATTATTATTTGTTGTGCAATTTTTGTTGATTTGAAAGTTTCTGTAGGTATTTACTGTCCGACCATAATATTATTGCACTTGGTGTCCCGTGACCGTTGTCGGAGCCACGTGGTGACGTTACTGTAAACAAATGCTGTGGCGACTAAGGAAAAGGCATCACATTGTGAATGATTTCAAGACAGATGTGCCTGTGTAGGCAATCAAGTGATTCAGTGTAACCTCGTGACATATGATTATAAAAATACACGATAAGGCGACCAAAGCACTCTCACTCCCCCGGTGCAATAATACTGTGATCGACTAATACAGGTACATAATAAATGTGACGAGAGGCCGCCACCACACAGGCACAACCTCTCGCCAGCCGTCTCTCATCACCACGCAGCAGCCTCCAAACGCTCACAAACACTGACCTCTTCCTGCCTCCACGGAACTTTCTCTATCGTGTCACATACATCCGCCAATAATGGTGACAGCCAATAGGGAATGCCGTCAACTGCAGTCTCCATTGCTTCTGCTTCGAAATTGCAGGCGTGGAAGTTCTTGCACAGACACACACAAAACATAATGCACCACATGCTCTCACAGACAGTTATCAACCAGCTGTCAGACAGTTCAGTTCAGTACCCGCCGATCACTCAGTACTGTACGCTGAAAGACTACTTTCCTACATAGCAGTGGCTATTTGTGGAGAACAAGTACAGTTAACAGACTTTCTGCAAATTAAAGTCAGTTACAGCAACAATATTATAGACTGCCAAGAGACAGAAAATTTATTTACATAACATTATACACTACTGGCCATTCAAATTGCTACACCACGAAGATGACGTGCTACAGACGCGAAATTTAACCGACAGGAAGAAGATAATGTGATATGCAAATGATTAGCTTTTCAGAGCATTCACACAAGGTTGGCGCCAGTGGCGACGCCTACAACGTGCTGACAAGAGGAAAGTTTCCAACCGATTTCTCATACACAAACAGCAGTTGACCGGCGTTGCCTGGTGAAACGTTGTTGTGATGCCTCGTGTAAGGAGGAGAAATGCGTACCATCACATTTCCGACTTTGATAAAGGTCAGATTGTAGCCTACCACGATTGCGGTTTATCGTATCGTGACATTGCTGCTAGCGTTGGTCGAGATCCAATGACTGTTAGCAGAATATGGAATCGGTGGGTTCAGGAGGGTTATACGGATCGCCGTGCTGGATCCCAGCGGCCTCGTATCACTAGCAGTCGAGATGACAGGCGCCTTATCCGCATGGCTGTAACGGATCGTGTAGCCACGTCTCGATCCCTGAGTCAACAGATGGGGACGTTTGCAAGACAACAACCATCTGCACGAACATTTCGACGACGTTTGCAGCAGCATGGACTATCAGCTCGGAGACCTGGCTGCGGTTACCCTTGACGGTGCATCACAGACAGGAGCGCTTGCGATGGTGTACTCAACGACGAACCTGGGTGCACGAATGGCAAAACGTAATTTTTTCGGATGAATCCAGGTTCTGTTTACAGCATCATGATGGTCGCATCCATGTTTGGTGACATCGCGGTAAACGCACATAGGAATCGTGTATTCGTCATCGCCATACTGGCGTATCACCCGGCGTGATGGTATGGGGTGCCATCGCATTGACGGCACTTTGTACAGTGCACGTTACATTTCAGATGTGTTACGACCCGTGGATCTATCCTTCGTTCGATCGTTTCAGCAGGATAATGCACGACCGCATGTTGCAGGTCCTGTACGGGCCTTTCTGGATACAGAAAATGTTCGACTGCTGCCCTGGCCAGCACATTCTCCAGATCTCTCACTAATTGAAAACGTCTGGTCAATGGCGGCCGAGCAACTGGCTCGTCACAATACGCCAGTCACTACTCTTGATGAACTGTGGTATCGTGTTGAAGCTGCATGGGTATCTGTACCTGTACACGCCATCGAAGCTCTGTTTGACTCAATGCCCAGGCGTATCAAGGCCGTTATTAAGGCCAGAGGTGGTTGTTCTGGGTACTGATTTCTCAGGATCTATGCACCCAAATTGCGTGAAAATGTAATCACATGTCAGTTCTAGTATAATATATGAGTCGAATGAATACCCGTTTATCATCTGCATTTCTTCTTGGTGTAGCAATTTTAATGGCCAGCAGTGTATTTGGTTCAGGACATCAAGTGGCATGCACCAAACTGTCGCAATGTGCAATTTTACGACTTACTGGTAATATAAATTATTTGTTATTTCTTCTCTAGGTTACCCAGCTCTTTATACATTACGGCTCACTGTTTCCTGTTTGTAGGGGAGTCTAATAAGACATTGATCGCTTATGTAAATGAAGCGATCTTTATGAGGCATTGCCCAATAGGTATGCGAAACTTCCAACATACTGGTCGTACTTGGTAATTCAAGTACGACCTTAACTGACCAAAACTACTATGAAAACTGCCGTACTCTCGCTGATTTACAAATGTTCAAATGTGTGTGAATTTATAAGAGACCAAACTGCTTAGGTCATCGGTCCCTATACTTACACACTACTTAAACTAACTTATGCTAATACTAACGCACAGGCACCCATGTCCGGGGGAGGACTCGAACCTCCGGCGTGAGGGCGCTGATTTACAATTTTAGTAATACGGCAGTTGTCTTATTAGTGATGTGAATGATGAAATATAATGTTAATAGAACGTAGGAGTTCGTAGTCGAAACTGAGTGTGAAGAAAAGGAAAACTGCACTCAGTATGAACAACAAATCTTTACAAATGTTTAATGACTCTTATTTGCAGTCACCAAGAGCTGTCTAATTATTTTGGAAATGACACTGAATCTTTCCGCATTTGTGATCTGTTTCTAGTAGCCATTGTCATCAAAGAACAATTTATTTTAAAATACCAGCAGAGTACCTACTGAAAGATATTAGAATTAACACCTTTGGCTGACATGACTCGAATGCAAAACTTGGTGAAGTTTTGAAGGAAGCTGGAGGACTGATAGTCGCTATTTCTCGCTCTGATGTCGGAATTAAAGCTTGCTGTTTATCGGGACACGACCGATGCCGCAAGTATTTTGCTGCTGCTGGGCAGATTGTCTATAGCTCTCTAACAACACAGAAGCTGTCTCGGTTCGTTAAAATTTGTCCCAGAAAAGCGAAAAGCGCTACTGTCTGAGCGATAATCTCGCTTTCCAAGTCTTTTTCTTTTATTATTTTCTTCGTCGGCGAGGTATTAAAAATCGCAGAGTGGTTTATTAATGAGAGGTGAACGACCCTGCCCTATCGGCACGCGTAGGGACCGTCATTACGACTCTGGCTGAGGGTGGAGGAGGCAGTGGTGTGGGCTGGGCTTGTGGGTGGGGTGGGGGTGGGGTTAGCGCTGCTACACGTGTCGGCGCACACGGCGCGGCTAATGAGGAGCGCGCCGGCTTAACGAGGCGGGACGGCCGGCGGTCGGCGCCCACCGCCGCCGTCTGTGGGGGCGGAGTCAAGGCACCGGGCACACCAGGCCAGTCCTTATCACCCGCAGGAGGCTACCAGCTAAGAAACACGCTAACCAGCCACGTTTCTTCATGTTGGCAGCATTTCAAATGTTGAAGCTCTTCTGTCCATCGTGTTATTCGATACGCAATTGAGAGCCAAATTTATGTTATTACTATTTAGTGTGTGACGCTTACAAGATGTCTCTCTGATAGCCATGCATTTGCTGCCTCTAATCAACCTCTGCCTCTCAAAAATTCTAAGACACAGAAGCACCACTTCAGTTATACTACTATGAAAACTATGCACAGAGGATATCAGAGCCCTGTGTAGTGATGCTGAAGGTTACACGCTGTATTTTTCATTAAAAGACTACTCCTGTTACCTCCAACACAAGCTAATAAAATTATTTAAGGTAATCATGCGGTTTTGTGAACTTGAATGAAAGAAAGAATTAAATATCATGACAGATATATTCACAAAAACACTTTTTAAATGGAATGTGTGTGAATATAACAATTTGTGTTATGAAAACAAACACTCCAAACCGACATTTCACGTAAGTCACATGCAACGAAAATCTGTAACGCAACCATCTGTGTGTGGCATGTTTATAATTATGTATTATTTATATTTTAGGACAATTAATCAGTAAAAAACACACCACATGTCTCATAAAGAAAGCGTGTAATCCGTCTGAGGATGAATCACAACGATTGGAAACCGGTAACGGTACCCTTTGAATAAAGGAACTGAAAGTAAATTTTTGGCTGGTTGCTGTCCCAACACCATCAACATTTGTCTTCAAACAACAGCCACGGTCTCCATCATTACATCATATGACAAAATTGCAATATAACATCTTGATTATATCCTATCTAATGTTCATTCAGTAGAAAGATATTATTGGCAGTTGAAAAAGTTGCACCAAGGGCAACGACTCTTAATTGCGACTGTTAACAGATAACAATATCTGACTACAATTAACATGATGACGTTCTGAACTCGGAAACAGACTAATGCAGTGTGCTCAGATCGGACAACGACTGCACTTACCGTGGGCATGAGGACAAATGAGAGAATTTTCTCTACTGACTCCTAGTGCTGGTACTGCGAAATGCTCATTATACTCGTGTAGAAATTTCGAGATTGGATGCGTAGTGCGCATTGGCGTCGGGTCTGACGGTGGATCTCCGTCACCTGCTCCCTCTCAGATCCATTTTTGGCCAGAATCCAGGGCCAAAATCCAGTCTTGCTCTTGTCCGGACTCCTCACTCCTCCAAGGCTCACGATTCTCCACTCACTGTCTCCCAGTCGCAAAAAGCCACTAATCAAAACCTCAGAAAATAGTTGTGCGCCAATTGCGCATCATTTATCGTACTACCTACGATACTTCCATAATACGGGAGAAAACTGTTCCTTCAGTTCTAGTACATCGATAGGTGTCTGCTGCGGCGGTTTCTGCCATTTTTGCACATGGGGGAAACCGTGCTTACCGGAGCTTTTACGTGACGTGGGGAAACGACACAGCATTCTCAGCCACCCACTGTTCGCCACCAGAAATGTTTCCGAGAAATGTTTTCGCCAACAAGCAGATACCGACCTTAGGGGAATCAGGAGACAATATGAGACCCAAATGCTAAAACGTGGACTGCGCCTCGATTTACCCGGGAACAACTGTCACTCTCACATTCCTACGCCACTTCTACAAAAGAAGTTGTGCATTTCTCCCCTGGCTCCAGGGACAACACAGCCGAGCCCCTGGTGCTGCCTCTCCACTCCGTGCGTCCAGTTACCTCCTGTGATTTGTGCTGCATCCTCTGTGATGGGCAATGCCATGGCAAAGAGCCAGCCAGTTGCCCTTCGCACACTTCCGGACTGTTACATTCTCAGAGCTCACCCTATTCGGCTTCACCACCCACAGTCGTGGCTACCTCACCAATAAAAGCGCTCCTCTCCTCTTTCTGAAGTGCCTGCTAGCTACGACTGAATTTAGCGTTACAACACTCAACCATCTCTAATAGTCTCAATGACCACAGAACGCGTGATTATCACCTCGACTGAGCAAATGAGGTGTAAGAAAGGCGGGTCGAAAGGACCTGTCATCTTTTATATTATCTGAGATTTCATTTATTTGCTTATTCATTATTGATTACCATCGACACTTGCCACCTACAGTTTAATGTGGATCTACAACGGTGACTGAACATTTAATTTCTGGTTTGTAATGTACTTAAAGCATTTGCAAAATTTAGAGAAATTAAATTTAAAATAGAAAAGGAAGAACCACCCAAAACCCTTCAACCATGGTAATACATTTGTTGACCACCGTGTGGCACAGGAAACCGTAGGAGTGGAAATCAGCTGGAGGTTATGTGGGCATAAATACTCAACAAGTTTTAAACACATTTATTGCCAACGGAATTCAATAAATCAGAGCGCATGAGTAAAGGTAAAACACAAGGCAAATCACCAATGAAAAATTTACATAACTAGGGAATACCTCAAACGATAAAATTCCAATGCTTCAAAATGATTTTGGCTTTACGATAACAAAGAGTGTCCAAAACAATAGACAATCTTAATACTAATAACTGTACAATTTGGAAGTAATGACAAGAAAGATGAAATAGCAGGGTTCTAGCTCAGGGCAAATTACCCAAAAATAAAACGTCGAGAATCAACACGTCAAAGACACCAAAACTAATGCAAATACAACTAATCAACAAGAATTAATGATAAGCAGATACTTAAAGCACACAGAACCAATCTACATAAGAATGTCATAAATTCTACCGAACGTCTTAGTAGATGCGAGAGACCATTATAATCATAGGTTACACACATGCAAAAGAAGTTTTGCATCACTCCGGTTCCCAGAACCCCTGAAGACAGACGTCGACTGTGAACATTGCATCATAGACACTGTCCCTTTGACTGTTCAGAGATGTCACTAATCCCACCCAAAGATGTAAACAACCAAGGATGAGCAGCGTCTATTAGACAGAGGGGTTCCGACAGCCGATCAGTTCCAGTCATTCCACCAGGAAGGAGGTACACGGCTCGTGTTGTCTGTAGTTCAACCGTGCCTAGACAGTCAATACCGCGCTTCGATCGCGTCCGCATTGTTACTTTGTGCCAGGAACGGCTCTCAACAAAGGAAGCGTCCAGGTGTCTCGGAGTGAACCAAAGCAATTTTGTTCGGACATAGAGGAGATACAGAAAACAGGAACTGTCGATGACATGTCTCGCTCAGGCCGCCCAAGAGCTACTACTGCAGTGGATGACTGCTACCTATGGATTATGATCGGAGGAACCCTGACAGCAACGCCACCATGTTGAATAATGCTTTTCGTGCAGTCACAGGATGTCGTGTTACGATTCAAACTGTGCGAAATAGGCTGAATTATGCGCAACTTCACTCCCGACGGCCACGGCGAAGCCCATCTTTGCAACAATGACACCATGCAGCGCGGTACAGATAGGCCCAACAGCATATCGAATGGACTGCTCAGGGCTGCTACCACTTTCTCTTCACCGATGAGTGTCGCATATGCCTTCAACCAGACAATCATCAGAGACATGTTTGGAGGCAACCCGATCAGGCTGAACGCCTTTGACACACTGTACAGCGAGTGCGCAAGTTGGAGGTTTCAATCTGTTTTGGAATGGAATTATGTGGGGCCGACGTACGCCGCTGGTGGTCATTGGAGGTGCCGTAACGGCTGTACGATACGTGAATGCCCCCCTCCAACCGATAGTGCAAGCATATCGGCGACATATTGGCGAGGCATTCGTCTTCATGGATGACAATTCGCGCCCCCATCGTGCACATCTTGTGAATGACTTCGTTCACGATAACGACATCGCTCAACTAGAGTGGCCAGTATGTTCTCCAGATATGAAACCTATCGAACATGACTGCGATAGACTGAAAAGGGCTGGCTACGGACGATGTGACCCACCAATCACTCTGAGGGATCTACGCTGAATCGCCGTTGAGGAGTGGGACAATCTGGACCAACAGTGCCTTGATGAACTTGGGGGTAGTATGCCACGACGAATACAGGCATGCATCAATGCAAGAGGACGTGTTAATTGGGATTATAGATACCGGTGTGTACAGCAATCTGGACCATCACCTCTGAAGGTCTGGTTGTATGGCGGTAGAACAGGCAATGTGTGGTTTTTACGAGCAATAAAAAGGTCGGAAGTGATGTTTATGTTGATCTCTATTCCAGTTATGTGTACAGGTTCCAGAACTCTCGGAAGCGAGGTGATGCTAAGGTTTTTTTGTTATATGTATAACGAATTTAATTATAGTGGTCACATACCTCCAGCAAGATTTTCCTGACGAATTTATAGTGTCTAAATGGGCGAAATAAGAGGTCGAAAACTATTGCTTTACAAAAACATCAGTTATGACGAGTCGATGAAAATCTCATTCAATAAGATAAGTTTGGACGTCGAGGTAACACATGTCTATGCAAGAATAATGAAACGCTACTGTCCGTACATTGCATAGCATGTCATCGTATCTAGTTACTACTGCTGTTTTATTTAACTTCATTATTTTCCTGATGACTTTTGTCGTACTTGTCAAAGTTATATATAACATTTATCTAAAATGGTCATCTGAGGATGGCCAGATCCCGGAGCGCCTAATGAGGAATAAAATAAACGGGTCTAAAAACATCTAATATCTGTTTTCTCGTGATAATCCAGTTTCTTTAAATTCTTCATAGTTTTTGTGTACATCGGGATGGCCACAAGACAAAATATATTCAACGAGGCCAGAAGTTAAGAATAAAAAGGATAACTTACAATAAAATAAGGCACAAGCTTAGGATTTAATTCCCACAAAATTTTCTGCTACTGAAACTTATTTCAATTAACAACACTACGACTTCCAGCAGTCCCGAAGTTATGGCAATATCATAACTAGCACAGCTTAAGCTGAAACATAACAATACACAGGTGTTTGCACAGCCAACGTCTCGTGCCGAGCACAACCGACACAACGGTGTTCCTGTGTACCGCCGTCCAAAGAGCGCACAGCACAGCTAATTTCTGCCTGGGTCTCGTCAGCACCCCATTCCCCGGACCCAAGGTACCTGGTGCTATTCACTCGCCCAGAACAGGAACCTTTGCGTCACGTTGACAGCAAGTCGCTCCATCTCGGGTCCAGACTCCATCAGTCTGCTGCCCATTGCTGGCCACGCGAATTCCCCATTCTCGTGCAGCTGACTCCTAAGTTTCTCTCTTCTTGCTGTGATTACTCACTTGCCATCTATATACTCGCCACACCTGCACAGAGACTCCTTGCAGCTGCAGCGCAGTTGTGCTGGCGACCGAACGTCGCTCTTCATGTGAGCTGTGAGCGACCATGACGGCCACTATCCTCCATCGGCTGAGAATAAAATCCGCCGTAATTCACGACATAGTCTACAATACCATCAGGAGGCAGTTCCTGATCATAGCTACGTGCACTTCAGTGTGTATTCTTCAGGAAGCTCCTTCTGTGGAAATCTACATCTATGTCATATCCTAACTTACACCTACGCGATTGAGTCCTCAATTTCTGAGGATAACATGACAAATAATGAAATAAAACTATATGGTTCCAGGCTTGAAAAGGTCTCAGGAACCACACGGTTTCATTTGATTAAAAGCACCTATGCCTATGTTTCAGGTTGGATCCTCCGTTTTGTTCGATGCTGAGGAACTGCTCCAAAAGAATTGGAGAGCTTCTGCAATGTTGTCCGAGTTTAAGGGGAATTCCAAGCGGGCTGAGGTGTGATGGGAGTTTGGGTTGATAAGGGAAGCGTACTAGGGTAGTCCATGCAGTTATGCAAAGCCTCTGTTCCGGGGTGGCGTAGTGGTTAGCGCATCCACCTAGTGAAAAGGAGACCTGGGAACGAATCCAGGCCTTGGTACAAATAATCTTTTGTCGCTTCAGTCAACAAACATGCGAAATGTCTAGAACTAAAGTTCCAGGAACTCAAACCACCCCCAAACAATCCTGAACCCACCGCGCGCCATCACTGAGATGGAGCTACAGGTGAGCTAGTGCCGTCATCGGCAGTCCCAGTGCAGTTGACCAATGGGACGTAACGCTTCCACCACCCCTCCCGTAGCCTGCTCTTGATGGGAGACCCACATAAGTCGTTCGTTTTGCCATATCTGCCGCACTGTTGGCCACTTGTTCAATGCTTTTCCTTGTGACTCTTCGGTGATACTAACTGCCACTTCCAGTACTAAGCACTATCACATACGATCTGGTTTTCCCTCATAGTGCCTTAAATAAACTGCACCAAAGATTTAAAGCGTCATTTTTTTGAAACCCCTTCATTGTCCCCCATTACGACGCTCATATGTGAAATTTGGTTCAAAGGTGACGAAAACCTTCCTCTGTAATGGTCCACCCACGTTTCAAACACCATAGTGTCGACACATTCGAGAAAAATGCCAGAACTCATTTCTTGTGAGATGTAACGAGGGTTAATGATATCACATCGGAGCCAAAATTCCCCACAATTCTGCTCAAAGCCACCACTGACTTACCACACGATGGAAAAGCAATCACTCTTCCCCTTATACAAATCTCACCTTTTCTGTTGACTCCACTGGTCAGAACCACCGTCCCCAGCGTTAAAATCACGTGATTTTCTTATGGATAACGAAGAAAAGCATTTCGGGCCCACCACTGCACAGAATCTACACGAAAAGGTCTCAGTAGGTGGCATAAAGGGCGCCAAAGAAACCACCCTTTCCTTTGGGGCGGCGCTGATTCGCACACATTTCGCGATCGGAAACGTCAGTTTGCAGGGCCATGCGCAACAAGAACGACGTTCTAGATAACCTTTCACACTGATGATGCCATCCGAACCGTTCAACCCTTCTCTAAGGATTACTTTGTATATGTAACTTGCTACAGCTGCTAAATATTTGAAACAAATCTCGCGCTAAAATTAAATCTTATGATATTCTGTTAGCTTAATGTGCAACAAACACGCCGTAGTAGTTTCATTGTTGGGACTCCTGGTTCCCGTCTGTGAGAGGCAGGCCAGACATGTTCAGTATCGCCTACCGCTGCAATGGAGGTAACACGCGAGGAACAATATGCGGCTTTGAAATTCTACTTTCATCTCAACAAATCCTCAGCTGAGGCCTATACAGTGTTACAGGAGACCTATGGAGAGTTTGTTCTTCCCTACAGCACAGATCGAAGGTGGTTTAAAATGTTTAAATGGGGAGACAATCAATTTCAAAGGAAGGTGGGGACCCCGTGCTCCAGTTACTGCTCTTACGGAAGAAAACATCAACACTGCTGCTGTCATTGTGAGAGAGGATAGACGAATTACCTTAAGATAACTTTCTGAAACACTGAACATTTCATTGGGTGCAACCCACACGTTGGTGACAGAAAAATTACACATGACACGTGTTTGTGTACGATGAGTTCCAAGACTGTTAATACCCGAACGAAAGGACATTCGCGTGCAGATCTGCATGTAGTTAAAGTTGATGTTAGAGGAAGATCCGAAGTTTCTTTCAAATGTAATCACTGCTGATGAAACTTGCCTACATCATTTTGACCCTGAAAGCAAACAGCAAAGCTCAATGTGGAAATTTCCTTCGTCACCAACCCCCCAAAAACCAAAAGTGGTTGTTTCTGTTGGGAAAGTTATGGTCATATTCTTCGATATTCATGGAATGGTTTATCAGCATGTTGTACCTGCACACACACCAGTAACTGGACAATACTACAGGGGTGTCCAGAAAACATTGCAAGTCCATATCAAGCGCAAAAGACCACATTTCCGTGAAGAAGGCTGGATGCAGCACCGCGATAATGCGCGCCCGCATATTGCCAATGTTGTTGCCGAACATCTTGAAAAAATCTACGTGAAGTGCATCCCTCACCCTCCCTATAGTCCGGATTTAGCCCCATGTGACTTTTTTCTATTCCCTAACATGAAAAAAGGCCTTCTTGGGATGCATTACGAATCATCAGTAGTGGTAAAGGTTGCGGAGGCGATTTTGAAGGACCCCTCAAAAAATGGTTTCCAGCATGTATTTGAAGACTGGCAGAATCGCTGGGACAAGGGTATCGCATTCATTGGAGACTACTTTGAGAAGGGCCACCAAAATTATGAGGATGAGTAAAGGTATGTTGTCAAAAAAAAAAAAAATGATCATTCTTTACTGAACAGCCCCCGTATTATTCACAAATGAAAAGTACATTTCTGATTGACAATATCAGATCGGAAAGCAGGCGATCTGTTATATTGAAATGTGTGAATAAAAATCCTAGGTCACAATCGCTAAAATACCTTTAACGATTACTAGTTTCAGCTGAATGACGAACAGTATTCAGATGAATAAAAATTCAGTGTGTGTTAGCCACCAGGCGGTATACATCGTCATTATATGAATCGCTGAAGAGCTAGAAACAGTCAAGTTAAACACTGTACATGTAACCAAAAATTCTTTTTATACAATCACAGAAACAATGAAAATATATAATGGAATTATATAAGACACAGACACAATAATGAAACATGAAAGCAAGATGACGTAAACATTGGGTCTGACTAAATATAAAAATTAAACCTGTGCTTTATATATTTCATTAATCACGCAAATAAAAACATGCCCAGGAGTTATATACAATTTAGAAAAACAGTTACCGGTCGATAATAGGAACATAAATGCAATAAACTTACATCACAGGTGGCATAAAGGCGACAAATATAGGCCTCAGGATATCGTATATATAAACATCGGGTTACAGATAATATAAAACGAAATTTCAGGTTGCGTAAATTACCGGTAAGTAATAAAACATGTGGTATTAGTTACTATATATATGAAATACGAAGAAACAGTCATAGACCAGAATAAACAATTTAGACCATTAAAGCAAGTCAATGGAGGAAAACTATGTGTTTACCTACGCATCGGCTTACAGAGCATACAAACTTTAGACGCGACTAATGATAAGATCAGTGAGAACCGTCATCTATTGTGCGACATATGCACATGTCAGTAATATTATGACAGGAAAAAATTACAAATATCAAAGAATAAAGACTGGTAATATAAATCACGATTATACAAACAGAGCTGTCTACAACCAAAACATTGGTATCAGGTTCGAAATGACATTGGCTGTCAGCACAATTGTGTGTCACTGACGATGGATCGACAGCAAGAAAGTGGTATTCTGATGAGTGAATGGCAAGGGATAACAAGTATCGTAAACGTTAATACAAGTAAAGGATGAAATAAATTTAATAAATAATTAAGCCAAATGCATCATTTTTCTAGATGTTCATAAGTTAGGAAAAAAATTCTATCACAGCCATGGTAAACTTATTCTTGGACAAAAGTTAGTATTATGTTACTCAGAAACATGATTTACTACGTGATCAAAAAGTCAGAATAAATTTGAAATCTGAATAAATCACGGAATAATGTATATAGAGAGGTATAAATTGACACACATGCTTGGAATGACATGGGGTTTTATTAGATCCAAAAAAATACAAAAGTTCAAAAAATTTCCGATAGATGGCGCTTCATCTGATCATAATAGCAATAATTAGCATAACAAAGTAAGACAAAGCAAAGATAATGTTCTTTACAGGAAATGCTCAATATGTCCACCATCATTCCTCAAGAATAGCTGTAGTCGAGGAAAAATGTTGTGAACAGCACTGTATAGCAAATTGGTTCAAATGGCTCTGAGCACTATGGGAATTAACATCTATGGTCATCAGTCCCCTAGAACTTAGAACTACTTAAACCTAACTAACCTAAGGACAACACCCAGTCATCACGAGGCAGAGAAAATCCCTGACTCCGCCGGGAATCGAACCCGGGAACATGGGCGTGGGAAGCGAGAACGCTACCGCACGACCACGAGCTGCGGACACTGTATAGCATGTCCGGAGTTATGGCGAGGTATTGGCGTCGGATGTTGTCTTTCAGCATCCATAGACATGTCGGTCGATCACGATAGACTTGCGACTTCAGGTAACCCCAAAGCCAATACTCGGGGACCTGGGAGGCCAAGCATGACGAAAGTGGCTGCTGACCACACGATCATCACGAAACGACGCGCGCATTTAAAGTGTGATGCGTTTTACTTAACCCTAGCAATACTTTTCATTGTGTGCATTACCAAGTGGGGAGGTAGGTGAGGTCCTCACACCCACCCGAAAAAGAATGAAAAAAAAAAAAAACAAAATTCGTTAATCGTTGTTGACTTTTTACTGAGATACTGATGTGCAATTAGGCTTCGGAATTTCAAAATATCTTAGCACACACATAGCAATGTCATCACGCTCATCACTGTGTACTACCAATTTGCAGGTACCTCATGCCCACTCAAAGGAATACTTTATAAAATGTAAATTCCGTTAAATGTTGTTGAGTTTACTCTCAACAAACATTTTAAAGGGATACTGATGTGTAAGTAAAGTCCTGAAACTGAAAATACTGAATATGACTTTCATAGGGTAAGTGACATTTGTTACTTCTTGGGTGAAGTTTTACTGAAAAAACATTTATGGAATCTGGTCGAAGAATTCATTAGAAACAGTAAACATTTCTTTCAGAATTTTAAAATTTGAAGGAACTGACTAGACTGTAATATTTTCAGAAGTTGGGAATAAAGTACCTATCCCCTTACCCTTGGTATTGCGAGAGCTAATCACCGCTACACTTATTTACCCTAACATCACCGCGTGTTTCCCACAACAGCCTTGAAAGGCCAAGTGCAATAATAACGTGGTCGGGTTATAAACTGGGGTGCTACTCCCAGCTAAACATCAGACACATTTACCTATAAGCACTACTACTGAACTTAATACAATTCTATTTACAAAGCACACATTTATTCAATGACAGACAAATACTCAGCATCAAGAGGTCGTTGCACAGTATTCATAGCGTCCTAGCGTCTGGCAGCCTTGCTCTGAGCGTAAGACGGATTGGTGTACACTACAGTCTTCAGCTCACAAGGGGAGGCCACGACGTTTGGACCGCGGATTTACTTCCAACTTCGTACACTCGTAGCACTCCATGAGTACATCAACATATGTAAGCAGTAGCGCGTACTTCTCAAGCGTTACTGAGAAAATCGAAAGTTAATTTCGGTCTTCAAATATGTACCTGTGTGTGGCCATTTTTACCATGAAGCGGCGGCATCCGTGTGGTTAGCGTTCAAGCCCCGTAATCGCTGGATCGAGTTCCGTTCGTCAGTTTTATTTTTTTTTTTATTTTCAACACAGTCATTTTCTTTACTGTTTATATTACTATTGATATAATGGGAAAAATACGTGTAATCGGTTGAACTTTTAGTAATGGCTCTGAGCACTATGCGACTTAACTGCTGAGGTCATCAGTCCCCTAGAACTTCGAACTACTTAAACCTAACTAACCTAAGGACATCACACACATCCATGCCCGAGGCAAGATTCGGACCTGCGACCAAAGCGGAACTTTTATTAAATTTACAATGTTATTTGGCAGTCTACTAAATTTTTATTATCACAAATAATATAATATTCATTACTATCGACTAGTGATACTGAAAAAGTATGCTGCGTGATTTGAGAAATCCCTTATACCTGGAAGGAGCCCGAAACGACGTGTTACCTCCAAGTTTTGACCGGCACAGACGGATTTCGAAAGATGTACAATTAATCGTCGCTTTCTACACTGCGAGTACAAGTTGCAGGATGTTATTTTTCGTAAAAACATGGAAAAAACAAAGTTAAACGGCACCAGCTGCATTGAATAAATGCTATGTTTGCGCATACGCAAGGTCTTTTGAGGTTTTCCATGGAAAAACAAACCTCGTTTACATTTTCAAAAACCTCTCTTTCAGACGATAATTTGGAAGCAAACCATGCATAACGCAGTATTTTCTTAAAACTCGGCGCTGATAATTGGTTATGCAGTATCGAGTGTATTTTAACAGCGTCTTCCGAGAAGCAAAAAAAAATGGTTCAAATGGCTCTGAGCACTATGGGACTCAACTGCTGTGGTCATAAGTCCCCTAGAACTTAGAACTACTTAAACCTAACTAACCTAAGGACGGCACACAACACCCAGCCATCACGAGGCAGAGAAAATCCCTGACCCCGCCGGGAATCGAACCCGGGAACCCGGGCGTGGGAAGCGAGAACGCTACCGCACGACCACGAGCCGAGAAGCAATTTCTCGTTCTCTTTCGATTATATACGAACAATTTTGAAGACACGGACAAGCATACATTTTCAGTATCACTTTTTGCGTTAGGTCGTTTACTAATCGACAGTTATGAATATTATATTTGGCCGGCCACGGTGGTCTCGCGGTTCTAGGCGCGCAGTCCGGAACCGTGGGACTGCTACGGTCGCAGGTTCGAATCCTGCCTCGGGCATGGATGTATGTGATGTCCTTAGGTTAGTTAGGTTTAAGTTGTTCTAAGTTCTAGGGGACTGATAACCACAGCAGTTGAGTCCCATAGTGCTCAGAGCCATTTGAACCAGCCAATATTATATTTGTGATAATAAAAATTAGTAGACTGCCAAATAACATTGTAAATTTAATAAGAGTTCATCCGATTACACATATTTTTCACATTATATCAATTGTAATATAAATAGTAAAGAAAATGACTGTGTTGAAAAAAAAATTACGAACGGAACTCGATACAGCGATTACGGGGCTTGAACGCCAACCACTTTTTTTTTTTTTAATTTCAAAAATGGTTCAAATGGCTCTGAGCACTATGGGACTTAACTTCTGAGGTCATCAGTCCCATAGAACTTAGAACTACTCAAACCTAACGAACCTACGGACATCACATACATCCATGCCCGAGGCAGGATTCGAACCTGCGACCGTAGCGGTCGCGCGGTTCCAGACTGTAGCGCCTAGAAACGCTCAGCCACTCCGGCCGGCTTTTAAATTTCATTTTGTTCTATATTGTTCGTTGAATTTGTTCAGGGCGGACGTGCGGTTACACCCGTTCAGTTTGTTCGTTGATCCGTTCGCTCAGTTTTTTTTTTATTACAAAGAGTAGCCAACGTTCTGACCGAACACGCTGAGCTACTGTGTCGGCACCACGCGGCTGCCGCCGCTTCATGGTAAAAATGGCCACGCACAGATAAATATTTGACGACCAAAATTATCTGGCGATTTTCTCAGTAACGCTTGAGAAGTACGCGCTACTGCTGACACATTTTGTTGTCCTCATGGAGTACTACGAGTGTACGAAGTTGGAAGTAAATCCGCGGTCCAAACGTCGTGGCCTCCACTCGTCAGAATAACCACTGGCGTGTTGGTCTCGTGCGTTGTCAAAGAGCGGCGCATTCTTCTTCGGACAGGTGAACTGTAGCGGTGGCGGTGATGGCGACTGGGCCTGCAACTCCGACTGGCTTTCGCTGGAATTTTTGCAGGAATACACTGTAGAACACATAGTGACTGTTAAGTTACAGAGAGAGGCTTATTTCTTGCTGATCGTGATGCTAAGCACCGCATTATTTGTTCCATGTCATGCGAGACGTGAGACATACATTGTGCAACAGAATTAAAGGATCATGTTTTCGAAACCCCTAAGTTGTCTCTCATTGCAACATATACGTTTTAAATTCGGCTCAAAGCTTCGTACAACTTTCCTCAGTGCTGGTGCAGAAGCATCACCCTCGTGCTCGGCGACGCGTCAAACACCAAGGTGTCGAGGCATGAGCAAAAAGAAGGCAGAGCTCAGAATTTCATGTGAGGTGTGATATGGGTTAGTGATGTCCTATCGGCAAAAAATTTCACTATAGTTCTGCCTAACGCCGTTGTGGACGTGTCACGCACCCCTTACACACATATCGCCTCTTCCCTTGACGTTCCCTCATCCCTTTGGAGTGTAGCGTGACGTCACTTTTTTCCATACAACGTGGAACAAATAGGGACCTTTCAAAACCATTCGAAGTTATTTGAACTTATTCCAAAGCAGAAAGCGTTTATCCTTTTCCACGCCCTGTTGTGTCGTGATGATGGGAGGGTTGCACATTAACAAATGCGTGAATGAAATCATAAAGTAACTCTTTAAGAATCCCCGGTTAGGCAAGATCTTCGTTGCCACCCACTCACCTTTCTTGAGCACGCTGGAAGTGTACCTATCAGAGACTTTGACACCAATTCAGCCTAGCAGCTGCTCCAGCACCTGTCGGTTAAACCGTTTCGATAGCCTTAGGTTGAGTTTGCTTACCTCCGGGCACTAGGGCAGTCGCGAGACTCAATCGATGTCGAAGTTTCTGACAGGTACTTATTCAACGCACTCATCAAAGGCGCAAGGGTGGCACCGAGGCTGTTGCCGAATCTGATGGTCTCGGACGTCATTTTATTCACGCATGTGTCAATACCGAACCTTCCCATCATCACGTCACAAGGTGACGGTGAAAAGGACGGATCACGTTCAAGTTTCGTCGAAGATTTTGAAAAGTCTCTGGTGGTCACCCTGTGTAACACAGCAAAAATTACTATCACATTACACTCCAAAGGGGTGAGGTCACGTTCAGTGGCGTTGCAGCTCCGAAATGTCCACAGAGTAGGTTGAAACGCCCAGGGGGTGTCAGCAGTGACAGGATTTGTCAAGAACTTCGTCCTGTTGCTAATCGCACTTCGAATTGTCGTTTCCCACAGCGAAAAGTGTGGGAATCAGTACCCAAAGGGAAGGGGTGGTTTCATTGACGCACTTTATGGCATCCCCTTGAGGCCTTTTCGTGTCGATTCTGAGTGGTGTTGTATCTGAAATGTTCTCCTCGGCCACCCACAAGAAAACTGATCTCAACGGTGTGTGCCGCGGTTCTGACCTCCATGGCAGAGGCGTCAAAACAAGGGGGTGAAATGTAACTTTTTATACCTGGGATTCACAGTCATGTAGAACCTTATAAAATACATAATATTTACGCCAGTGACCGTAACACTTCCTTTATTTCACGATTGTAACTTCGGCCTTAGGCCATTTTCAAGTGCAGATTTTTGTGGCTTTAAGCCATGTCAACTTAAAATGAGCTGACACATTTATATGTCGTTGTAATCACTATTAAATACATTCGTGACGCTGTAGAAACTCATTCGTTAGCCCATCACTAGTCACGTAGATGGGCTAACGAACATGAGTGTCTACAGACTATGTTGTTTTATGACATATGGATATGAGTGCTCGCAATATGTAACAGCTCATTTTAAGTTGACGTGGCTTAAAGTCACAAAAATCTGCACTTGATAATAGCCTAAGGCCGAAATTGCAAGCGTGAAATAAAGAAAGTGTTACAGTCTCTGGCGTAAATAAGATGTCTTTTATAAAGGGGGTGAAATGTGTGAATGAGTTTGTGACGACGTTCCCATCGTGGTGACACGTTCACGGTGATATTGAGAATATTTGTGGTGAATTTTGGTGCCAATGTGACATCGTTAACCTACCTTAAGCTCACGGGATCCTCGGAGCTTTAGCCTTTTTTTCGCATGTGTCGACACCTTGATTTTTGAAGTGTAGTTGAGTCAGAAGGTGACGTCGCAGGTCACCACGATTTTGAACCGTTAGAGTGGAGTTTTTAGGCACCTCTGACCCAAATTTAAAACATATACGTTGAAAACAGAGACAATTACGTAGTTCTGAAAAAGTGTGGTTCCCTCCGCAGCAGGTGGCTCTAATTTGATGGCATACCCGCTTCACCTGGAGAGTCGGCCGTCCTGTGTAGCATACTGTGTTTGAGGGAAAGTCTAGCTTGCAGGAGTTACCATTCACGGTCACAACAGTTATGTTGGGCCGTGTCGACCAGTAGCTTGCTGGAGTTACCATTTACGGTCACAACAGTTACGTTGGGCCGTGTCGACCGGCATAGACCTCATTCGCCTGGAGAGTCGCTCATTCTGTGTAGTGTGCTATGTGTGACGGAAGCGTGTTTTGCAGCAGTTGCGACTCACGGTCGCAATAATAACGCTCTGCCGTATCGACGGGCAAGGCTGATTTCTCTGTCTCCAGAGAGTTATTTTGTGCGGAGTGTCATGCTGTAGCAAAGTGGGCGACGCGGACACGTAACTGTCCAGAGCACCAGCTCGGTGACAAGGTCGGTCGGTGGAGGTGAGATGACAGCGTGCGGCCAGTTTGCTGCAGGCTGCTTGGAGACGGTCGAGCGAATTCCGCGAAGAGATAAGAGCGAGTTCCTTCAGGAACGGAAGTGTTGTAGATGCGTTATGTACTGTCAGCTGGATGAAACTACGGTCTGTGTGGGTTGTGGCCTCTGTGTGGACGCAACCTCCTGGTCGAGAGGTTGGTGTCTTTTCCCAGCAAGATGGACAGCGATCCCGGTGGAGGCATCAAAAAGCGGATTCTACACATAGGGAGGAGCACGCTGGTGGTGTTATGATTGCTGCAGTGAGCCGTGTGGTATATGAATGATGCAATGGACGTGTTTGCTTGCCAAAAGTTCTGCATTGAAGTCTGTGGTTGTCATGTGTCATATTGTAGTTGCTTATTGATGCCACAGAGGAATACGGATGTGTGCACTGTCAGTGAGAGCAATGTTGTGTGAGCGGGATTATTTGTAGTTATACTGAAGTGCTTTGTTTAAACTTTGCCATGAACGTGGCACAGTTGTTCTGCTGACCTCCACCCTGTCCTCCAGTGAGCTCTCGTTTGACACCATTGAAGTCGCAGATGGCAGTGGTTTGGTGTGTGTGTGAAATCTTATGGGATTTAACTGCTAAGTTCATCACTCCCTTAGCTTACACACTACTTAACCTAAATTATCCTAAAGGCAAACACACACACCCATGCCCGAGGGAGGACTCGAACCTCCGCCGGGACCAGCTGCACAGTCCACGACTGCAGCACCTGAGATCGCTCAGCTAATTCCGCGCGGCGCAGTGGTTTGGTGCCAGTGGGATGCACGCTACAGCGCATGTGGCTGGGAGCTGTTCTTGAAATAACCGATTTGTAACACACAGAAAATGTTGTGGCGAAGGCAAACCAAAGACGGCATTTCATTGGCAGAACACTTAGAAAATGTAACAGATCTACTAAAGAGACTGCCTGTATTACGCTTGTCTGCCGTCTTTTGGAGTACTGTTGCGCGGTCTGGTATCCGTACCAGACAGTATTAACGGAGTACATCGAGTAAGTTCAACGAAGAGCAGCATGTTTTGTGGGATTGCGGAATAGGGGAGAGAGTGTCACGGGCATAATAGAGGGTTTGGGATGGACACCATTAAAATAAAGGCGTTTTTCGTTGCTGCGGAATATTCTCAGGAAATTTAAAACACCAACTTTCTCCTCCGAATCCGAAAATATTTTGTTGATGTCGACCTACATGGGGAGATACGATCATCATAACAAAATAAGAGAAACAAGAGCTCGCACGGAAAGATGCAAGTGTTCGAATTTTCCGCACGCTGTTTGGGAGTGGAATAATAGAGAATTATTGTGAATGTGGTTCGATGAAACCTCTGACAGGCACTTACGTATTATTTGCAGACTATCCATATAGATGTAGATGTGGAAGTGTCTCTGTGGAGCCAACTGCTGCTCATATCGCTGCCACAGATGCAGTATGATGCGTCAGAGATACACGTCGAACACGGTGGGCTTCCCTCTCTGTAGTGCCACGTGGCCGTCCAGTCTTCTTACGACCATACATTTTCGTGACCACCGCTGCCAGCAATCATGTACAGTTGCTACATTCCTGCCAACTCTTTCTTCAGTATCGCAGAAGGAACATCCAGCGTCTCGTAGCCCTATTACACGATCTCGTTGAAACTCACTGAGGTGTTGATAATGGCGTCTTTGTCGCCTTAAACTCATTCTTGGCTAACATTAACTGACAAGTCAAATCTCAAAGGCACCTAACGCTCATGACCGTTACAACGCCTGGCGCGAAATTTGTATAGACTTCACCTGACAACTTGCGTTTATGTCTTACCTTCTTCATGTTGCGATTTTTTCGTCAGTGTATTTTAAATCTCTGATGGCGATTTGTTCCATATCGTACTAGTGAGTGGAACAGTGGGAATGAATATCAATAATACGTGGGAGAGGTGTCACTAGTTTTGCCTAATTCCACATAGGTAGGGAAAAGAAAATTATGAGAAGAAGGCTCTGTTGAGTTAATGACAATGCAGAGAGTTTGATGAATTAGAATGAGTGGAGACAAAAGTCTAGTTTCCAACAGCACTTCAGAACTACGGCAGCTACTGGATTCGCGCAGTTGCACTTCGGCGGAGTGACAGGCAAACAATCGAGTTTAATGCAGTGTTACTTGTCCTGGAGGTACTTGGCGGACGTGACTAGAATGCCTTTCATTTTCGTTCTCGAGATTACCCAACTTCAGCGACGAGAGCTCGCACCGTGGGATTGCCACTGGAGTGAATGGGCCTGAAGACAGCGAGGCGCACGCGGAGATATAATGCCGCAAGTTAAGCCATTATGCTAGATCAGAAATGGCGCCGTGAGCGACCGAGAACTTGCTCCATTGGTTTCTGCAGGAGCTAGCACATTTCGGCACTGTATGGACTGAAGCGGGTTAAAGTCGTTGCTCTATATCTGGCGTCCTCGCATCTTGGCAGCTCGCGCATGAGATGAAAGCTTTGTTGGTTGAACGAATGTGTACATTAAACGAAGGGGCAAATTGAATATGCGTGTTTTTACTCAGAGTACGCCGACATTCATTGTACTTCATTTCAGTTACTAAATCTGTAGTGTCGGCAGACTTGCCAACACTACGCACACTAATTGAAAGAGGCGGCCAAGATGCACGCGCTAACTCACGAAGGATGGAGTGAGGTCTGAAACAGGATACTTAGTGAATGCTATAAAGAAAAGAACGGAGCTTCTCGTATACTTAACTTTTATTCACTTCTGCGGTACATCGGTCTTGATAATACAAGTGAGACTCTCTCCAGATATGGTTAATGGCGCCTTGCTAGGTCGTAGCCATGGACTTAGCTGACGGCTTTTCTAACTGTCTCTCGGCAAATGAGAGAAAGGCTTCGTACGTGTAGTCGCTAGCAATGTCGTCCGTACAACTGGGGCGAGTGCTCGTACGTCTCTCTAGACCTGCCGTGTGGTGGCGCTCGGTCTACGATCACACAGTGGCGACACGCGGGTCCGACATGTACTAATGGACCGCGGCCGATTTAAAGCTACCACCTAGCAAGTGTGGTGTCTAGTGGTGACACCACAAAATCACCTAACTAATAAATGGGGACGCTTTTATTTCCTTCTGATCCTACAACAAAAAAAATTTATTGGTACTAATTGTTGAAGTTCCTAAAAATGTACATTTGGAGCAGAGTGTCATGTGGAAGGAAATCGTTTCTCATGCGAGTCCTGAAAACGTATGGGAAACATTTTAAATGTGATATCAGACAATGGCTTTATAAATTAAAGGACAGACAGAGCATTAAATGAAGAGGTGCGAGAAAGAATGGGCAAGGAAAAAGGCTTATGTAGCATTTATGCGCCGATAGTAAAAAAAGCATTTTGGGAGAACGTGTGAATAGGAAGGGTGACAGTTTTTAACTAATGAAGTATAAAAAACTAATGAAGACACATGCCTATGTTGTATAGTGGTTGGATCTGTTGTGGAGGAGCGAGTTGTATGATGAAGACTTTCTATATATTCAGAGGTCACGTAGGTGACTTTTTTCTGCTGTGAGGTGTAGGAATCGTAGTTTCTTGTCTGGATGAGTTTCAATTGTGAAAGAAAAAGCTGTCCTCAGCCTGTACCGGAAATGTTCTTTTTATGCAATGAGTCGAAAAGCTTAGGGAAGTAACAACATACGCGATCTGAATTGGAACATCAGTGTTTAAATGTACAGAACTAAAAGTTATAATTTAAAATTAGTGTCTGAATTTTGTATTTTGGGTAGTTTTTTGGGAATTACTGAGCTGGCACTGTTGAGCGGAGTTAGTATATGGGTGGAGACATGACGGTATGCCGCGCGAGGTAGCCGAGAGGTCCAAGGCGCCTTGTCACGGTTCGCGCGGCTCCTCCCGTCGGAGGTTCGAGTCCTCCCTCGGGCATGGATGTGTGTGTTGTCCTTAGCGTAAATTAGTTTAAGTTATGTTAAGTAGTGTGTAAGCTTACGGACCGATGACCTCAGCAGTTTGGTCCCATAAGACCATACCACAAATTTCCCAGTCACATGACGATGTGTGTCAAGAAAGGTCAAAGAATATGAACAGCTTACTGTGTTTTAGTCTGAACTGTTAAGTGGAAAGTTACAGTCTTAATTTCGGATCGGAGACAGTAGACGTGGTACATATGCTAATTCCACAAACAATTTATTTGCTTGAAATGTCATATTGTTAGTGTACGAAATGGGCAGACGTAGACCTTGGCGCGGTACTAGAATACAATGTGAACTGTTTAAATGAACTGTTTTTAAAATTCTGTTTAATGTCTAATGAGAATACGCCGTCACAGTGCAATCGAACTATAGACCCACTGCTGTCTTCGAAGATAAGTAGTAATCTGCTTGTATGCTACTGTGGAAACAAATTGTTATGTTCAGCAATGACTGTCCTTGGCCACCCAGTACTGAAAAGCCCAAATATCAATTATGAGTAGTGTTTCTATTAATAAATCGCAGCAGAATTTATTAAGTGAAAACGTTACGGAAAGTCTACGTAGGAAATATTGTTCTTAATAGACGACTTAGACCAGATGTCTGAAGTATCTCGACGAGCAGAGCAAATGCCGATTTCATAGTTCACTAAATAAATTAATAATGAAGCCACCCGCATTTTGTGTTCCCATTTATAAGTATATGAACATACGTAAAATTAAATGTTGTGGCATACAGTACTGATTGTTACAAAAACCAGATGGTGTTGCAAAATTAACAGTTACACTTGTAGTTTACAAGATATGATGATGTGTGATAAATGCACGTACTTAGGTATGATAATATTTTAACATTGTGTCACTCAATCTTCGGTGACACAAAACTGCGGCCGGCCGGGGTGGCCGAGCGGTTCTAGGCGCTATAGTCTGGAACCGCGCGACCGCTACGGTCGCTAGAACTTAGAACTACTTAAACCTAAGGACATCACACACATCCATGCCCGAGGCAGGATTCGAACCTGCGACCGTAGCAGCAGCGCGGTTCTGGACTGAAGCGCCTAGAAACATTCGGCCATAGTGGCCGGCTTTTATTAATTTAATACGGGGTTCAAAATTAATCATGTTCGAGCTATTAACGTTTTTGTCTTGGTCCGTGTTCGATTATTGGTCATGGCACTTCTTTCTTTCGATATTTTTTACGGTGCCTCTGATATTATTCTGATATTCAGAATACTTTTTTTGGAGTAAAACATCGGGAGGTGTGATTAAGAATAGAATAAGTGTAGATTATAATGTATTGACGATTACTTTCATCGTGACTCAAAGCACAAAAATATACCTAAATTATATTATTGGGCAGTCGTAAGTGATCGTCTATTTGTGAGCGTTCTCGAAACCAGTGGGGTGAAACTTATCATAGGAACAGGTAAAAACATAAATACTTATCACACCATGCGCAACACACGAGCGAAATATCGCCGCATTGACATGTTTATAGCTTCATTGTTCGCGGGAAATATATGCGACTGACGATGCTAAAAGCAAATCTGTGAGATATCAATTTGGGTGCTCTCCCAGCGTATGAAAGCGTATGTTGAAAGGCAGGCATGGACAGCTGGTCTTTCGATGTATTGCATTGAATATACGATATTCCTCAGCAACTTTGACCTCGATTTTCTCAAAAACTAGGAAATGTCTATCAAAATGCTGAAACAGGTGTCTCTTTATTGTCAAAGTAGAGTGCCCTTGCAGAGATTGATCAAAATTGGCGACGCACGTGCCACACGCTTCCTCTGTAAAAAAAATGAGGGCCGGCATTTGCTGTGTTGTTGGTATAAGAGATGGACTAGATGAAGTTCAAGTTACGACAAAACTTCGCAACTGTTTGCGACAAGTAACGGCGATACCAATAAACAACTATCAGCATTTCTGAATCAGAACGTCCCTTACTTCGCAGTGGTGACGATGGAGGTGTTTCATTTTATTTGTATCTCTTGCTCTACTGACATTTATTTTCCTCTCTGAGCCGGAGGAGGAAGAAAAACGGGTCCTCGTTTAAAATATAACAGAGAGCGGGGCCGCTGGCAAGTAAAAAAAAGAAAAAAATACACACCGGCTTTATGAGTCGTGACAACACTCGAGAACAGATTACGCTGCTCCCCCGTCTGTTAATCAAGCTGTTTCCGTGGTTCGCTCTGCAACAACAAGTCCCTCTGCCCCCCGCCGGCTCCCCTGCCCCGCCACCCGTGCCCCGCAAAGTGGCAAGGCGCCGCCCCCGCCGCCGCCTACTGCAACCCGGTGTCCGAGGCTTACGGGCGGAAGCGCGGCCGTCGCTCGCAGTGTGCGCGGCTTTGCAACTCAATCAGCCGCCGCCGCGTGTCGCGCGGCGCACAGCTCGCAATAAGCCCGGCCCAGCCCCGGCTGCTGAATCGCTTAAGGAATGCACTCGCTTTCGCTTCGGCGGATCCCTCCCCCGGCACGACGACACCCGTCGTTTTGTGTATCCCGTGAATAAAACAAGCGAATAAAATTTTATTACGGTCTCTCTTTCCCTCTCTCTGGGGAGAAAACTTGCCCGTAAAGAGATCTGGCTAAGCCTGTTCTGGAAACATGGAGTTTCGTTCCGAATTCTGATGCCGCTGCGACCTGGGACTGGCAGACAGCGTGGGGGGCGTCAGAAGACTTGGCAGTGCAGTTGAGCGATGGATCCTTAGAGATGCGGCATTCTTTTGATTCGATACGTCTCGACTCCATCGGTATGACGTAAACCATCTCTCTGGCTCTTTGATGCCGAAATGAATGTATCTGCTACTTCATTCGTTTCTCTGTTTGGACCGTTAAAACCACACTTGGTTTTATCATGCAC
This sequence comes from Schistocerca nitens, assembly GCF_023898315.1. NCBI lineage: Eukaryota > Metazoa > Arthropoda > Insecta > Orthoptera > Acrididae > Schistocerca > Schistocerca nitens. The sequence continues at coordinate 657,491,693 of NC_064614.1, read as the reverse complement.
TAGCGTTTTGCCCGCATACCCACATGTCACATTTTTTCACAGACACACGCACACACACACACACACACACACACACACACACACACACACACACACACGCACGCACGCACGCACGCACACACACACACACACACACACACACACACACACACACACACACACGTAGATGCAAGGGATGCTTTACTGTCACAGTGATTTTTTCCAGAGAGCAAATGACACATGCGATACCGTACACCAAAGTTGGCAACGCGAATCGATATCATAGACATACACGAGGGCTCACTGCAGTTCGAAACGTTGTATGGAAGGCGCTCCTGAAAACCACGCCTCTCCCTATCAGCCCTACAGGACCTTCACGCGATATCAGTATAGTGTCGAACTAGCAAGAACTCTGCTCCAGTTCGTGACATCTCAAGGAATGAACATCATATTACAGCACCAATGTGGTGGTTAAAATTTCAGCTCAACGTGTCTGGCGACGGTTAGAGCATGTCAGTGCACCGTGTGTCTTCCGTGGAAGTTTTTGCTGTCGCACTTCATAGTGCAGACAATACGACAGAAGCAGAATGAGATTTTCACTCTGCAGGGGAGTGTGCGCTGATATGAAACTTCCTGGCACATTAAAACTGTGTGCCCGACCGAGACTCCAACTCGGGACCTTTGCCTTTCGCGGGCAAGTGCTCTACCAACTGAGCTACCGAAGTAAGACTCACACCCGGTACTCACAGCTTTACTTCTGCCAGTATCTCGTCTCCTACCTTCCAAACTTTACAGAAGCTCTCCTGCGAACGTTGCAGAAGTAGCACTCCTGAAAGAAAGGATACTGCCGAGACATGGCTTAGCCACAGCCTGGGGGAGGTTTCCAGAATGAGATTTTCACTCTGCAGCGGAGTGTGCGCTGATATGAAACTTCCTGGCAGATTAAAACTGTGTGCCCGACCGAGACTCGAACTCGGGACCTTTGCCTTTCGCGGGCAAGTGCTCTACCACCTGAGCTACCGAAGCACGACTTACACCCGGTACTCACAGCTTTACGTCTGCCAGTATCTCGTCTCCTACCTTCCAAACTTTACAGAAGCTCTCCTGCGAGCCTTGCAGTACTAGCACTCCTGAAAGAAAGGATACTGCTGATTAATAGATGTTGCAATGGATGTCATATTTCGAGTTACAGATCACATGCCAAGTCATTCCTATATTTAATAAGGTGCTGGAAAAAGGTGTGAAAATTATAGGGATATAAGTGTTTTGAATGCCATATAATAAATACATGAAAGAATATTAAGTAAGAGAGTACAAGCCAACAGAGATGTTTTGTTAGTAGAAGAACGAAATGGCTTTAGAAAAGGAAGATCCTTCACATACACCACAACCGCACAGGGATGATCCTTTACAGGTGCCACTTTCACTGTTGAGCAGATGACAGGAAACAGAAGGAAATGTAACCTCAGTACCCATATAGCTTTTACTGATTATGAAAAAGCATTCGACCGGGTGTGAAGAGAGAAATTATGGGAAATCATGACCAAAAGAGGATATCCGAATCACCCAATTAAAGTATTTAAATGTGTAATGCTATATGAATACAAGTTGTAGTTCAACATTGTTGCCAAAAATCTCGAAAATGTTTCAATCGATTTACTTCATATTTTTACAGAATACTCGAACAAAGCTTTGGACGGACGTAGGTTACTTATTGAAAGTTCTTGAGCGGTTTACTTACAACTGTAACACAAAACTCAATAAAAGGATGGCCAGACATAGCCTACACATTTATTAATATATGTATATACACACTTCGTATTTATATGAAGATAAGTCATAGCCTAAAGTTGTTACCAAAACTCACGGAAACTTTGTTATCAATTTATCAATTTACTTCAAATTATTATACGTTACGTTAATAAACGTTTGGATGGAAGAAGACTATACATTTTAAAATATATTATATAAATATATATGCACTTAAAATGGAAAATGATGTTAAAAAAATCTCGAAAAGTTATTGACTATATTACTTCAGATTTTTACATGACACTCCAATAAACACACTGATGGAAATACCATATTTTTTTAAATCTGCGACTCAGCGTCTACGCTACATGTTGAGTGGCAACTTTCCTTTTCATGATATTAATACATAAAATGGTATTACTTACGAAAAATCTCGCAAAGTTCTTGATAAATTTATTTCAAATTTTTATATAATGGTCTGTGTATGCTCTTATTTACATAGTTAGATTCTACTGGCGAAGTCCGACAAAAGTCCTGTTTAGACCTCATTATTCATAATTGGGCCGAATATCACAAAGATACAGGGCCGAATATCACAAAGATACAGCAGAATCAGATTCTTGATAAATCATTTTGTATCGACCTAGGATCTAATTCTCTGTATCGACCATGTCCACTACTGTACGCGGTGGACATGCTGGTGAATGCGAATCAGGAGAAGGTGCACTCAATGAAAACGACATGTAGACAGAGTAAAAATGGCTTATTACATCAGTGTTTTATCCAAGCTCAGTCACGTAGTTGCAGTCCTACCTGTACCTGAGAATTACGCAAAACAATCCCTTTTCGTTGCGGCGTGGATTATGTGAAGGTTCACTGTGTTCAAACTGCCTTTTCTCAACACGCTCACCCCATGTATCAACGGCGGATTGGAGTTGAGAAATTCGTGCCACCACTGCATGACAATATTCCCAAAACATACAAGCAAGATGCTGAGGTAAGGTGCAAGAAGCAACACAGAAAGTAACTTACAAATATTTTGACCCTCAGATGTAAGACCCCGGATTTGTAGAGGTTCATAATGCGAATTGTGATATTATTATGCATTTAGTTCAAATAACAAAAACTGGAAAAACCAGTTTCATCTATAAAAAGTTAAACAAGTAATTGATATTATTAATAGGTTGTTGTAAAATATGTGAAATTCTTATCTCGGGAAAAAACTTAAAGAAATTAGCCATGGCCTAAGGGTAGCGTGTTTGACTAATAAAAAGTCCTGCTTCCCGGACTCGAAACAAGTCACAAGCCAACCTTTTCATGTCAGAGAAGCACTTCAAACTGCTTCCTCCATTCTCAGCTGAATGTATTCTATTCTCTGTTTTCCTCTACAGTTTTACCCTCTACAGCTCCCTCTATTACCACGCAAGTTATTCCACGATGTCTTAACAGATGTCCTATCATCCTGCACCTTTTCTTTTCAGTGTTTTCCTCATATTACTTTCCTCGATTATTCTGCAGAGAACCTCCTCATTCCTCAACTTATCAGTCCACCTAATTATCAATATACTTCTGTAGCACCACATCTTAAATGCTTCGATTCCTTCTGTTTCGGCTTTCACACTGTCCATGTCTCACAACCATACAACGCCGTACTTCGAACGTATATTCTCAGAAATTTCTTTCTCAAATTAAAGCCTATGTTTGATAGTAGTAGACTTCTATTGGCCAGGAATAACCTTCATACCAGTGCTAGTATGCTTCTTACGTGCTCCTTGCTCTGTTCGTCGTGGGTTATTTTGCTGCCTAGGTAGCATAATTCATTCAGTTCTTATTCTACCTGATCACCAATTCTAATGTTAAGTTTCTCGGTATTCTCACTTCCGCTACTTCACGTTAGTTTCGACTTTCGTCTATCTACTGTCAATCCATGCTGTCTACTCATTAGACTGTGCATTCTGTTCAATAGATCCCGTAAGTCTTCTTCATTTTCAAAGAGGATGGCAATGTCATCAGTGAATCTTATCATGGTATACTTTACCCTTGAATTTTAAATCCACTTTTGAACCCTTCTTTTATTTACGTCATTGCTTCTTGGACATATACACTGAACTGTAGGAGCGAAAGACTATATCACTTATGATACTTTTTTCAAGCGAGCACGTCGTTCTTGGTCTCCCTCATGGTTCTTTTACAAATTAAATACTTCCTGTCTTTCCCATAGTTTATCTCTGTTTTTCTCAGAATTTCGAAAATCTTGCACGATTTTATGTTGTCTAAGGATTTTTAGAGGTCGACAAATCTTACGAACGAGTCTTGATATTTGCCCAGCCCTGCTTACATTATCAACCACAACGTCAGAACGGCCTCTCTGGTACCTTTAGATTTTCTAAGCCCCCCGCCCACCATGAACCATGGATATTCCCGTTGGTGGTGATGCTTGCGTGCCTCAGCGTTACAGATATCCGTACCGTAGGTTCAATCTTTACGGAGGGGTCTCTGTTCAGAGGCCAGACAAACGTATGGTTCATGAAGAGGGGCAACAGCCTTTTCAGTAGTTGCAGGGGCAACGGTCTGGAGGATTGACTGATCTAGCTTTGTAACACTAATCAAAACGGTCTTGCTGTGCTGGTACTGCGAACGGTTGATAGCAAGAGGAAACTACATCCGTAATTTTTCCCGAGAGCACGCAGCTTTACTGTGGAGTTGAATGATGGTGGCATCCTCTTGGGTAAAATATTCCGGGGGTAAAATAGTCCCCCATTCGGATCTCCGGGCGGCGACTACTCAGGAGGAAGTCGTTATCAGGAGAAAGAAAACTGGCGTTCTATGGATCGGAGCGTGGACTGCCAGATCCCTTAATGGGACAGGTAGGTTAGGGAATTTAAAAAGGGAAATGGATAGGTTAAAGTTAGATATATTGGGAATTAGTGAAGTTCGGTGGCAGCCGGCCGCTGTGGCCGAGCGGTTCTAGGCGCTTCAGTCCGGAACCGCGCGACTGCTACGGTCCCAGGTTTGAATCCTGCCTAGGGCATGGATTATGTGATGTCCTTAGGGTAGTTAGGTTCAAGTAGTTCTGAGTTCTAGGGGACTGATGACCTCAGATGTTAAGTCCCATAGTGCTCAGAGCCATTTGAACCATTTTGAAGTTCGGTGGCAGGAGGAACAAGACTTTGGTAATGCAGGAGTAAATTTAATAATCAATAAAAAAATAGGAGCGTTGGTAAGCTAGTACAAACAGCATAGTGAACGCAGTTTATATGCAAACTAGCTCCGCGCTAATGAAGAGATTGAAGAAATCTATGATGCGATGAAAGAAATTATTCAGATAGAGAAGGGTGATGAAAATTTAATAGTCATGGGGGACTGTAATTAATTCGATAGCGGGAAAAAGAAGAGAAGAAAAAGTAGTAGGCGAATATGGAATGGGGGTAAAGAATGAAAGAGGAAGCCGCCTGGTACACAGAGCATAACTTAATCATAGGTAAGACTTGGCTTCAGAATCATGAAAGAAGGTTGTGTACATGGAAGAGGCCTGGGGACACTCGAAGATTTCAGACAGATTATATCATGGTTAGACAGAGATTTAGGAACCCGACTTTTTATTGTAAGACATATCCAGGGGCAGCTGTGGACTCTGACCACAATTTATTGGTTATGAATTGTAGATTAAAACTGAAGAAACTGCAGAAGGGAGCGTTTTGAGGAGATGAGACGTGGATAAACTGAAATAACCAGAGGTTGTAGAGAATTTTGAGGGAGTGTTAGGGAACGACTGAAAAGAACGGAAGAAAGAAATACAGTAGAAGAAGAATGGGTAGATTTGAGGGATGAAGTAGTGAGGGCAGCAGAGGATCCAGTAGGTAAAAAGACGAGGGCTAGTAGAAATCCTTGGGTAACAGAAAAGATATTGAATGTAATTGATTAAAGGAGAAAATATAAAAACGCAGTAAATGAAGCAGGCGCAAAGGAATACAAACATCTCAAAAATGAGCTCGAGAGGAAATGGAAAATGGCTAAGCAATGATGGCTAAAGGACAAATGTAAGGATGTAGAGGCATATATCACTAGGGGTAAGGTAGATAAAGCTTGCAAGAAAATTAAAGACATCTTTGGAGAAAAAAGAACTACCTGTATGAATATCAAGAGCTCATGTGGAAAACCGGTTCTAAGCAAAGAAGAAAAAGCAGAAAGGTGGAAGGAGTATGTAGAGGGTCTATATAAGGGCGATGTACTTGAGTGTAATATTATGGAAATGGAAGAGGTCGTAGATAAAGATGAAATGGGAGATATGGTACTGTGTGAAGAATTTGACAGAGCAGACCCCGGGAGTAGACAAGATTCCATCAGAACTACTGATAGCCTTGGAAGAGCCAACCATGACAAAACTCTACCATCTGGTGAGCAAGATGTATGAGACAGGCGAAATACCCTCAGGCTTCAAGAATAATATAATAATTCCAATACCAAAGAAAACAGGTGTTGACAGGTGTTAAAATTACCGAAGTATCAGTTTAATAAGTCACGGCTGTGGAATACTGACACATATTCTGTACAGACTAATGGAAAAACTGGTAGAAGCCGACCTCGCGGCAGATCAGTTTGGATTCCGTAGAAATGTTGGAACACACGAGGCAATACTGACATTACGACTATCTTAGAAGATAGATCCAGGAAAGAAAAACCTACTTTTCTAGCATTTGTAGACTTAGAGAAAGCTTTTGACAGTGTTGACTGGAATACTTTCTTTCTAATTTTGAAGGTGACCAGTGTCAAATACAGGTAGCGAAAGGTTATTTACAGTTTGTACAGAAGCCAGATGGCGGTTATAAGAGTCGAGGGGCATGAAGGGAAGCGGTGGTTGGGAAGGGAGTGCGACAGGGTTGTATACTAACTCCGATTTAATTCAATCTGTATATTGAGCAAGCAGTAAAGAGAAGAAAAGAAAAATTCGGAGGAGGAATTAAAATCCATGGAGAAGAAATAAGAACAGTGAGGTTTACCGATGACATTGTAATTCTGTCAGAGACAGCAAAGGACCTGGAAGAGCAGTTGAACGGAATGGACAGTGCCTTGAAGGCATCAACAGAAAGAATACATGGATAATGGACTGTAGTCGCATTAAACCATGTGAAGCTGAGGGAATTAGATTAGGAAATGAGACACTTAAGGTTGTAGATGAAGTTTGCTATTTGGGGAGCAAAATAACTGATGATGGTCGAAGTAGAGAGGATATAAAATGTAGACTGGCAATGACAAGGTAAGCGTTTCTGAAGAAGAGAAATTTGTTAACATCGAGTATAGATTTAAGTGTCAGGAAGTCCATTCTGAAAGTATTTATATGGAGTGTAGCCATGTATGTGATACATGGACGATGAATAGTTTAGACAAGAAGAGAACAGAAGCTTTCTAAATGTTGTGCTACAGAAGAATGTTGAAGATTATATGGGTAGATCATGTAAATAATGAGGAGGTACTGCATAGAATTGGGGAGAATAGGAATTTGTGGCACAATTTGACTAGAAGAAGGGATCGGTCGGTAGGACACGTTCTGGGGCATCAAGGGATGGCCAATTGTTTATTGGTGGGACGCGTGTAGGGTCTGGCTCTGACAGAATTACGATGTCATCGGCAAATGTCAAAGTTCTTATTTCTTCAGCATTGATTTTAATTCCTACTCCGAATTTTTCTTTTGTTTCCTTTACTGCTTGCTCAGTATGAATACGCTAAGCAGATTCAGAAGGGTTAGGTTGCAGTAGTTACTCAGAGATGAAGAAGCTTGCACAGGATAGGACAGCATGGAGAGCTGCATCAAACCAGTCTCTGGACTGAAGACCATAACAACAACAACAAGAAGACCAAATTGATTGTCATCTAACAGATACTCAATTTTCTTTTCCGTTATTCTATACATTTTTCTTGTCTGCAGCTTGGGTGCATGAACTGATAAGCAGACTGTCCAATATTTCTCCCACTTCTCGATACTTGCTGCCTTCGAAACTGTGAGGATAACGTATTTTCTGAAAGCCTGACGTTATATCGCCACTCTCATACAGCCTACACACCGACGTGAAAAGTCGTTTTGTTGTCGCTTACTCAAATGATTTTAGAAATTCCGAAGAAATATTATCTACCTCTTCTGCCTTTTTGACCCTAAGTCCTCCAAACTCGAAACTCCGCCTGAACAGGCCATGAACGCCCAACGGTACCGACCTGCCACCGTGTCACCCTCAGTGGACAGGCGTCACCGGTTGCGGATGTGGAGGGGCATGTGGTGAGCACTCCGCTCTCCCGGCCGTATGTCAGTTTACAGAAGTCTTCCAAAGCTTTTTTAAATTCTAACTCTAATTCTGGTTGCCCTATCTGTGCCCTGTCGACTCCTGTTTCTTTTCTATCAAGTCATCAGACGAGTCCTCTACCTCATAGAGTCCCTCAATGTACTCTTTCCACTTTTCCACTCTCTAATCTGCATTTAAGAGTGGAATTACTACTGCACTTGTAATATTACCGCTCTTGCTTGTAATGTTACCGAAATTTGTTTTGGCTTTTCTGTAAACTGAGACAGTCTTTCCGATAATAATTTCTTTTTTTCAATTTTTTTCGCGTTTTTCATTCAACCGTTTTACCTTAGCTTCCCTGCAACTTAGCTTCCCTGCACTTCTGATTTATTTCATTCTTCAGTGAATTGTATCTCGACGATCCTCAATTTCGCTGAACATATTTGTACTTCTTTCGTCTATCAGCTGGAGTATTTCTTCTGCTGCATACGGCGGAGTCCTGCACGGCGGCCCGCCGCAAGGCACTGCCGTCCCACGGGCTTGACCAGCCCAGCTCGCGGTCTGCTCAGCCCGCCGTAGCCCACCGCACTGGATGGGCTCGGCCGCCTATCAGGTATACATCCCGCGCTGCGTACCAAGCTCTAATACACTAGACGTGCTGTTACCTCCTCTCAGTCAGAGATTTCCTTGTACAATGTACAAAGCGTTTAACACGAAACTGAGGTGCCAAAATATTTTTACTTCTTACAAGAAATTCAGTTTATCAGGGTGTGTACGTCGACAAGGAAAAAAAATTCCCCGATTTTTACCGGATTTCCCGGTTAAAAATACTCTTTCTCCCAGGTGAAAACACACTTTTTCCGTGTTAAGTGACAGTATAGTCTTATTCGCACTGTAAAACTCATCAATCCTTTGGATGTTAATGGTTTTATATACCGGAGTAGAATTTCCCGGCACTTTAGAAAATGTAACTCGGGGGGGGGGGGGGGGACAAGTTTTGAAAGACCTTTTGATGTGCAGCAACATGTACGCTGCATATTTTGTATTACGAAGGCATAAATTTGAATTCCACGAAACACTGCATGTCACTTTCCGAAGCAATGAAATCGAGATTGCAATGCGCTTTTGTAAGCCAGTCATAGCTCATGTCACGTGATCTCGCCAGCTGATGACAGCAATAGGACACATGATGTAGTCAGCCAATGGCAACATCACTCTTAAGTAGCGCGAGCACACAAATAAGAAAAGTTAATGGTTTAAATTAATATACATAGCATTCACATATAATATTGGTATCGAAGATTAATAAGCTGGAAGAGAAGCTAAGCTTCCTCATATAATGTTGTTCTTTTTTGCTCTTCTTACACTTTAAGATACATCACGCAAATGCGCCAGTAAAATTTTTAATAACGACGTAAATGTCTGATCTTCTGGGCTCGAAATTCTTCTAAATGGTCGTCCCCAAAGAGTTGATTTTTAAATGAAGGTCAAACGCTTTGAGCCGGCCGCGGTGGTCTAGCGGTTCTAGGCGCTCAGTCCGGAACCGCGCGACTGCTACGGTCGCAGGTTCGAATCCTGCCTCGGGCATGGATGTGTGTGATGTCCTTAGGTTAGTTAGGTTTAAGTAGTTCTAAGTTCTAGGGGACTGATGACCACAGATGTTAAGTCCCATAGTGCTCAGAGCCATTTGAACCATTTTTTTCAAACGCTTTGTGATTTAATAAATTCATGGTACATTCTCGCACACAGCTCATCTTACGTAAAAGGAGATCTCCTTTGAATGTAAAGCTTTTCAAACCACCATTCGTAATATTTTCCTGCTACCTGTTAGAAATAGGTTCGTTTCAGCAGTTGGAATAGAGCGCCAGATAACAAGCGTCACTGCGCTTGGGCAACTACGATGACGCAGGAAGGCCGTATGTTCGTACGTGTAAAACATTAATAGATCTTACTTTATGTCATAAAAGAAACAAGACATCAGAGGATACTTCACGAGCGTCGGAATTTCGTGAACAATACTAAAACGCATAATTCGGCTTAAAATGCACATTCGTAAGCAAATTTTCGTGGAGTACCAGTACTGTATTATCTCATGTTTGGTTCTGTATTGTGGTATAATGCCATACGTGCACTTGAAATGCAGCGAACAGTTGAAACTAGCCAATAGTGTGAAATTAAACACTTCGTTTCAAATACATTGACTGCCTCAACAGAAAAGATTAATAAAAGCCAAATCTCTTTAGCAAACCGGCCAAAATAACTCCGTTGGTCTGTAAGGCGATTAATGTTTGACTGTCAGAAAGGTGGAAATAAAATCTAAAACTAATAACATATTTTAATCTTCCGTAATTACGCGAACGTATTTTAATCCATTTGATAGCTCCCGGCCACAAAAATCCGTTTTGTTATCATTTAACATGAGAGCAATAAACGAAGAGGAAACAACAAAATCACTAAACGTAAACACAGGTCACGTGGAGACGACCCACCTCCCCACCACAACTCAGATTGCTCTGTGCATAAGCCCCAGATTTAGTCATTTCCGAACCGGTGCAATATTAAGTAGTGACGCCCAGCCTCACATCTGTAACCAGAAGCGGGAGACGGTACTTCTCATACGCGACTCAACTCCGCATGCTCACGAGCCCGCCCGCAACAGCTCAAACGAATCTAATCTAAACAGTTGTCACATCACGCTCAAAGGAGGCAATTTGTTGTTACAAAGCATTGCATAGCCTTTGACACACTTTGCTGTTGGCAGGCGCTTGTATGAGCACCGTTTTGTTGTTGTATACGGCGCATTTCCTTTGCTACTTAAGTTTTATTTTCTCTCTTTTTTTCCCTGGTCATGTTTTGTTGCAGCAGTATTATTCTGCAGTAGCGGGATACAGTAATATCCTTTGTTAGAGTATTGGTTCTTACCAATCAAAATCACAAAAATTTAACTGAAAACTAAAACAATGAAAAATTCCCGGAATTCTAAACAATTACCGGGTTTTTCCCGGTTTTCTCCCGGATGAAAAAATTCCCGGGTTTTTCCCGGATCTCCCGGTTGTCCCGGGTCGTATACACCCTGGTTTATAGTATGCACTAGAAATAAATGATGGACAGTGCATTAGAAGTAATTATCTGAAATGCTGCTAGCTGCTGAAATGTACACATGCAATTGCTAAAACATTTCATTAGATACATTTGCTTACGCTTTAAATCTCTTCATTTTAAGTTAAAGGACGGGTTGTATTCGCATAGATTTCTAGGCCATTGGACACGTAAATTAGGTTTCACCAAACCCTGAACCAAATTCGAAAACTGACTGACTTGTAAAATGAAATGTGCTGACACTGGCAGTACATGAACCTGCCGAAAGCAGCATTGTTTATTCTGTGTGCACTAACAAAGAAACAAAACTAAGAATAAAACTTCTGAGAGTTGGTGCAACTGCATAAAGTATATACGGAGTATCTTATTTTACTGCGAAGCAGATTATTGTCATGTCAGATCATTTTGTTCCGTGCTAAAGAAAAATTTGAGCATGTTTTAAACGATTGACATTGCACTAACATCAAAACATGACGACCTGGGGTGCGATGAACCTGCCACCAAAAGTCTACAATGGAATAATGTTTCACAAAGAAACTGATAAGTTTATTTGGCTGCAATAAATCAACAGCGACTTGAGAATTGTTTGCATGAATGAAAACTACAAGACAAACATATACAATATTTGACAATCAGTTTAGAGGAAACATAAATCAAAACATGGTGTGGAAAACATTTAGAACATACTCCTTCATTCATTTTCTCTGATACTGGAGCTACTATAAAGAAATAGAAGAGCGTGAACGTTGTCCGGGTCCAGGAGTTACCGTTGAGCACTTACAATAAAACTTGCAGTACTAAAATTTCTCTCTAATGCAAAGCTACATGTCTGTACCCACAAAATTTTTCTGGCTCTCTTCCGGAGAGCCGGAACCATTTGTTCGTTTTCATTCCAATCGTAAACTATTTTTCGACCAACTTACAATTCTGGTTTAAGTACCTATCTAATTCATCTGTGGCAGTTGAATTGTCACCAATATCTGCTCACAAAGAAAACTTTTGTACTTTTGTCCATTGTATAAAACAAAGACTTTTAATACACCGTACTACCGGAGAGAAAAAAAATGTTCCCTTCTTAAAAATATTTAAATTATTTCGCAGCGTTTGAAGACTTCGTCGAAGTTGCTCTCAGATTCTGTCTGGACACTCTGACAAACAGCAGACGTATTTGGCTGTTATTTAGTTGAGAATATACCTGAGATGGCCGTCTTTTCTGCGGCCTAATTTAATTTGCTAGACAGCGCTTCACAAATGAGTGTCCTCTCGAAATTCTTTTTGTAGTAGCTGCTGAATTGTATGCTTTACCTTTCCCATTACTTCACGCCTCTCAGATTTAGACGTCATATTCAGATGTCGAAATGGTGTCCACAGGAAAGTAGGTAGCTCCAGGTGCCTTTTCATCAACATAATTTTTTAGGCGTATTCGCAATATTTATTTCGGAGGCTTCTCCGTCCCGAGGTTCTTTAAAGAAGGATTTCAATAAGGATGTCAGGAGCTTCATCGTCCATGGCAACATGAGGTGCGGTGTAGGTGATTTTTCCATTTCCAGTTCTTTTGAGGTCTCCTTGAAGGGATGTAAGAAAAACCCCTGCTCTACAATTCCTGAAATAATTTTCGTGCTAATGAATACCAGTTTAATATAAAAACACAACAGCATACATGCCACTAGAAGAGAAATCAGTTCATCCATCAATGTGGAATCAATCCTTCTGTTCTCTCTATTTCTCATTTCTCAGAAAGTTGTTTTACACAGTACGGAATATTGCCTTTTGATAGTTTAAAGCATGATCAGTCGCGTGTCCCAGCGAGCATCGTTCGACTGATCCATTGTTCTCTCTAGGCTATGAACAAGGCCACTTTGCTTTGAAAATGTCTCATATTCCTTCACTACAGTCGGAACAAAACGAAGTTGCGGGAAACTGGATGAAATATACCGCACATTAAGCGAATTTCGTAGTACTGTGTTCAGCATGTGACAGGAACAATACAGTCTAGAATATCCACGAAAACCAGCGATAGTGTTGGCACATTGGTCAGTCGTAAAAGACAAGTGTTTGAGATAAATCGTGTCACAAATTCGTTTCTAATGTTTTCATCTGTTTAATACTTGTCTCAAATCGTGGTCATAAATAAGAAGAGTGATCTGAGGTCCCAGTTAACAAAACAAGGAACTGAACGTGTTAGGTAATGAATCCTCTTTGCGTTGCTTATCCCCATATCTGTGTCGCTAAGCATTCACCTCCGTTGACGTAATAAATTACTTCAGGCATAATTTCCTTTCTAAGGTTTCTCACTTTTCCTTCGATGTGTCGTCAGACAATTGTGGGGATGGGTATAGTAGTTTTTGCGAATTCTTTTCCGTAAGTCGCTGCAGTGTCGACTAATCTCTGAGCCAGATCCAAAAATCCTTCACCTCCAACAGCTTCATAAGATCTCAAATCTCCTACACTCACAACCACGTATTTGTCAGTACCCATGCAACAGCAGTAGGAGTCCAATGGTCGGCCAGAGACAGAGAGAGAATGTTGTATCATGGTAAAGTGCGGAGCCGGGATGGTGGATGAGGACGAAGGATAAAGGATCATTTTTTGGAAAGGATGAGAGATAGCTCATTTGGAAAAATATTTTGCTGCAAGCGCTAGTTTAGTAATTATTGTGGTGTCAAGATTTCATGCGTGGTGGTATTCAAAGTAAATTCTCAGTCATGTGTTCGGTATTCTAACTATCTTTCTCCCCTCATTGTTAGTTACAAAATCTCACTAGGAAAGCAACGAATCAATTGTGAAGTAAAGTTTTATTGCGTTTAGCAATATTTATGTGTAGGTATCGAGGGAGAATTACGGCAGTATTTTAATTAGTTTCCTCACTCCAATGCTATCTAAAATATTTTATTATAAAGGCAGCGGGTGAATCTGATATGAATTAAAAATTGTGTGCAAAAGTAATTTTTTTGTTGCGTGATTCTGCTAAAGAAAAGGTCAGTGCTAATGGTAGTTCGAGTTTCTTTGCTGTCTCATTAAAAGTATTCAATGTAATTGCAAAATACTTTCCTGTTCACTTCAGAAATATTTCATGAACTTATCACAGTTATTAAGTGAAATATAAATTACATAAAACCTGCAGTGTTACGTCTTGTTGTAGTGTGTGCTCAGTGAACCCTTCTTTGAAAAGAAAAGAAGTTTAATTTGCAAAAAAGAGGCTGAAAACTAAGATAAAAGGCAAACTGCCACGCACTTATTTATTTCAGCTCATCATTTATGCAGTGCAGTCAGAGCAAAGCCGAGTTATCCGTTACAACGTAAGAATCATTTTTAGAGCCTAAATGAAACTTTTAAGTGAGAACTAAAATCAGTTTTCAGTAGTAAAATTTCATAAAAATCCAAAGGATGCGTTTTTGTAAAAGGGCACATTTAATTTACGTAACTATTAGCCATTGTGTGTGATGGTTTCACGATAATGTCATTCTCAGTAGTCTTGTGAACCATACTTTATACACGACCAAATTTAGATTGATATAAATCCATCATGTTTGATAAAGTAAACTGCACTGAACACCGAAGAGTAACAACTAGATGTTACCCTTTGCAACCCACGCGTATCAATCGTTTTTTTACAATTGGTCATGGGTTTTTAGAGGTTCGTCTGGCTCACCTAGTAATGAAAGTGGGATATTTCCTCCAGAGGGACACACAAAAAATGTTCAAATGTGTATGAAATCTTACGGGACCAACTGCTAGGTCATCAGTCCCTAAGCTTACACACTACTTAACCTAAATTATCCTAAGGACAAACACACACACCCATGCCCGAAGGAGGACTCGAACCTCCGCCGGGACAAGCCGCACAGTCCATGACTGCAGTGCCTGAGACCGCTCGGCTAATCCCGCGCGGCAAGGAACACATACCAACCGTTTCTATCTTCCGTTTCAACGCATTACAGTTCCTACATGTTTGATCATTCCCCTTAATATAACTAATGAATGATTAACATATTTAATAAAGGGTCATTATCGAATGCACCCTTATCAAAAGCCTCCCATATTCTATATCAAGGCAGGACGACTCTCTGTCTTGCAGAATTTAAACGACACGTCGTTGAGAATATTCAAGCGTTTCAGGAGCTATAAGAAACGTGTGACAGCATCTAAAATGTGACGGGCTTCTGACTGTTCTAATATATCTCTAGCTCATTAATCAATATATGTCTGCACCGGAAATGACCGAGGAGAAGCCCTCGGACGTTGGCGCGCCAGGTACATATAGTCTGCGGCCGCAAGCTCGGCTCCAGTTCACCACCGGCAATGGAGGGTGAAGCTTTGAGAATGCCAGCCACACGTGCTGGCGAAACGTCAGTAAAATCATTAGATGAACGTCGTCCGAAAAACCCGAGACAGAAGCCAATAGGCAGTTTGTCAATAAGTGGCCACGAAAGCCTTAGCAATTTTGTAAAAATTACATCCTTTTTACTAAATGAAAACCTGTCATAAAGGTCACAGTTCGTAGTAATAGACGGAAAGTCATCGAGTAAAACAGAAGTAACATCCGGCGTTCCCCAAGGAAGTGTTATAGGACCTCTATTGTTCCTGATCTATATTAACGACATAGGAGAGAATCTGAGAAGCCGTCTTAGATTGTTTGCAGATGATGCTGTCATTTACCGTCTTGTAAAGTCATCAGATGATAAAAACGGCTTGCAAAATGATTTAGATATCTGTATGGTGCGAAAACTGGCAATTGAATAAAGAAAAGTGCGAAGTTATTCACATGAGTACTAAAAGAAATCAGCTAAATTTCGATTACGCGATAAGTCACACAAATCTGAGGGCTGTAAATTCAACTAAATACTTAGGGATTACGATTACAAATAACCTAAATTGGAACCTTGACATAGGTAATATTGTAGGTAGAGCAAACCAAATACTGCGATTCATTGGCAGAACACTTAGAAGGTGCAGCAGGTCTACCAAAGAGACTGCTTACACTACGCTTGTTCGCCCTACTCTGGAGTACTGCTGTGCGGTGTGGGATCCGCATCAAGTGGGACTGACGTATGACATCGAAAAAGTACAAAGAAGGGCAGCTCGTTTTGTATTATCGCGAAATAGGGGAGATAGTGTCACAGACATGATACGTGAATTGGAGTGGCAATCATTAAAACAAAGGCGTTTTTCGTTGCGACGGGATCTTCTCATGAAATTTCAATCACCATTTTTCTCCTCCGATTGCGAAAACATTCCGTTGGCACCCACCTACATAGGGAGAAATGATCATCACGATAAAATAAGAGAAATCAGGGCTCGCACGGAAAAATTTAAGTGCTCGTTTTTCCCACGTGCCATTCGAGAGTGGAACAGTAGAGAGACAGCATGAAGGCGGTTCATTGAACCCTCTGCCAGGCACTTTATTGTGAATAGCAGAGTAATCACGTAGATGTAGATGTAATATGTTCTTGCTGACGTAGTCACAAACAATGAAATTTCTACAGCAAATATTATCTAACATCACTAAAATGCATAAAGACAAATCTTCAAATTACGTATACCTGTTTTAAAAAATCTTAGAAACATTACAAAAAGGAAATATGTAACTAGTCTATACATCACATCCATTTACGTACATTCTGCGGCTACTCAACATAGAAGTTACTGTTACCAATTATCAGCCAACTCATTTACACTAACGACCGGCAAAAGGAAAGTAATAAAAAATTATTTTCTTTTCCTTAACTGTTAGAAGACTTCGGCTTCCATATTTATATTCCAATAATACATGTACTCGTAAAGCTTCTTTGTAATATCAATCTAGCAATCCTTTCTTGTCACTATTAAATTTACATTTGATCATTTCCTTTTACATTCCATTATAAAATGACTCATCGTTTTAAACTACGTATTTTACGTGCGGCTTAACACAAAATATTGGTATGAGAAAATTCCTGCATTATAATCTACGATTGGTGGCTTTACAGAGCACACTACAAAAAACTGCCCACTGCATCCTCTTTTGTTCATAGACTGATACACACTCACAGCTGTGCGTCAAGCGCGCTCTTACTCTAACACTACAATCTCAGACCGGTAGCAGTATCTTTGGCTCTGCATTCGTGCAGTGTCAGCGATATAAGTGTAACCCTTTCAAAGGCACCATGACAGCTGAAAACTACACGAATATTAGTGCGAATCTCTTACATCCCGTCACCTTGATATCTTCCCTGTTAGCGATGGCATCTTCCAGCAGGATAACTATCCGTATCACAAGGCCAGGAACGTGCTACGGTGGCTTGAGAAGCGTAATAGTGACTCAAGTTGATGTGTTGGCTGCCACATTCTGCTGGTCTGAACCTGGTAGATCATATATGGTTCCCTATCGAGCGCCATATCCGCGTCCAGAAAACAACGTCCCGTACTTTATGGGAATTACGTTCCTACGCACAGACATCGAGTGACACATACATTCGGACAGTTATCAAGGACTTTTCGAATCGGTAAACAAGCACTCTTAAAACTCGTTGTTGCAGGTATACACTGTATGATTCGTGGAAAGCTACTGCGGTTTAGGGGCCACTACAGTGAAGATAAAAAATAATATTAATTTAGACGTCTTCCCACGTGAAAGTTGTTACAGTACAGAGAAATAGAGTTTAGAGTGAAGGGACCGGCTGAACACAAGACTGGTTTGGGTACGTTACGAATAAATTTCAATATTGTTGTAATATGTCGGTGACACGACGGAGCAAAGCGGCGTAATGCGTAATCCTACAAAGATGCATCTGGAGTATTAGTTATAAATACAGAGTGTCCCGCTGAAACCTCCCTGATTTTAAGACCTAGGAGAGAAAAACCACAGTAGATACGAAAATGCAAAATGCACCACATTGTAGAGCATCTCAAAGAATTTATATTCCCTGGTCAGAAATGCCAAGTATCGTCAGTAGAGTGCAGCATGGTTGCATGAAGAGAAAATGGCAACTCCATAGCTGCGCGCGCAAGCAGTAGTGTGGTTAGCAGAAACAAAATCGCCGATTACCGTGCAAAGAAATTATCGTCGTTGTGTATGAATGTGATCCACCTGATGTGAAAACAATTAAGAAATGGTATAGGAAGTTTGTGGCAACAGGGAGTGTTCTGAAACATTCTGGCGGCGCACGTTACGGAGTTTCAGAAGAGACAGTGGAGGACATCAGACAAACATTTCTTGAAGCCCAAGTAAGTCAATTCGTCAAACACCTAGGCCAGCGTATTGATATGGATACCAGCTTCCTGGGAAGATGTTTATTCTGAGGCGAGGCAACTTTTCATCTACCAGGAAGGATAATCAGGCATAAAGTTCGGATTTCGCAAAATCTGCACATTGACATTGAACATGTTCGTGATGGCCCTAAACTAAACGTCTGGTGCGGGCTAATACGCGACAGGATCTTTTGACCGGTCTTCTTTGCGGAACAAATATTGAATGGGTCAGTGTATCTGGAGATGTTGGAGCAGTTTGTGTACCCTCAGAGACAAGACTTGCAGCCCATCATCTTTTTGTAACAAGATTGGAGCTCCGCCGCATTGGTCAACGGCTGTTCGCAAGTTCCTGGTTAGGGAGTATCCCAATCGTTGGATCGGACGCTGGGGACCCATTGCCTGGCCACCACGTTCACCCGCCATTAACGCCGCTTGATTTCTTCATATGGGGCTTCGTGAAGGACCACGTGTATGCGACCAAAGTGGACGATATTTCTACGTTGCGACATCGAATCACTAATGTGATTGCAACAATAACAGAGGAAATGTTACAAAGAACTTGTCAAGAAATTGAATATAGACTCGATATTCTTCATGCTGCAAATGGTTCACATGTAGAGGTGAGATGCTCTACAATGTAGTGCATTTTCAGAATAAAATTTCTGCAGCGGAATGTGCGCCGCTATGAAACTTCCTGGCAGATTAAAACTGTGTGCCGTACCGAGCCTCGAACTCGGGACCTTTGCTTTTCGCGGGCAAGTGCTCTACCAGGCTGTGGCAAAGCCATGTCTCCGCAATATTCTTTCTTCCAGGAGTGCTAGTTCTGCAAGCTTCGCAGGAGAGCTTCTGTGAAGTTTGGAAGGTAGAAGACGAGATACTGGCGGAAGTAAAGCTGTGAGGACGGGTCGCGAGTCATGCTTGGGTAACTCAGATGGTAGAGCACTTGCCCGTGAAAGGCAAAGGTCCCGAGTTCGGGTTTCGGTCCGGCACACAGTTTTAATCTGCTGGTGCATTTTTCATTGTCGCATATACTGTGGTTTTTTTACTAGGTCTTTGAAATCGGGGAGGGAGGGGGGGGGGTTGAGTGGGACACATTGTATCATGTCATAAACAGACTGTCACCTTTCCAAACAAAACGACGTTTCTAGTTACGTATTGTACAACACCAGTGAGGTATGGACAACACGTATAATGCAAGCATGCGAAATCTTTCATACAATCCGGGATCCGTATTTGCTGTCAACAGTGACATAACGTCGAGTTAGTTTCATGAGCAAGCTATATATTCAATCGTCATTCAGTTCCTTTTTGTGAGTGTAGCATCCACAAGCACCTTATGCACTCGACTCTTCACTTGTACAGCAAATCGAAAGCAGACTCAGTTCCTGGCAAAGTCGGCGGTAGAACTGCCAAAGTTTCCGCCCTTGCAGCAGGATCTAACTTTCGAGAGAGCAGTTTAATCTGCGAAACCTTTGAAATGGAATGGAAGCTTTTAGCTCATGGGCAATTTCTTCTCCGCCGAGAAGGTGGCGCGTATCTATTTTGATGCTCTGCTTCCTTATATACCATCGCTTAATTTTCAACTTGGAACGCGCATTCGAAAGGAAGCTGCTTCTCATTTTAGAGCGGCAGTAATCTTACGAAATAAGTAAACAGCAAACCTTCCACTCTTAGCTGATTACTCTTTTCAAATAGCGTTTCCTGATATAAACAACTGGATAATTAAACGTCAGAAACTAACAAAGATAACAAAAGTAATGCTTTCTATGCAAGTTTCTGAGCTTACAATGCCGCTCTTAAAGTTATGTGCAATTACGAACGTGTCTCCGTCTGAGTTTTGTATATATTTACTACTGCGTCAGCATTTATTCCCATCAGTCGTAACAAAAGACCAAGTATTTTTAAACTATTCATTTTCATAGGAAAACGAGGCATGCAAACTGTGTAAAACATAATATCAGTTCTTTTCTTTTTGTTGTAGCACGGATTTTATTAACCCTAGATTACTACACTGTCTGGAAAAAGACATTAATGGACAACTTAGCTTATTAAGGCAGAGAAGGATCGGATATCTTCGATGGAGCTCTTTGGTTGTACATCAAAACAGTCTCATTTAGGTAGAAAATAGGTAAATGAACTTGAATACCCAGTATCGTGTGCGAAGTCATTGCACTCTTCAATCAAAAGTGTCAACAGGAGAATTTTGAACAGAGAGCAGATCTCGATGTTGTGGTTAGGCTGCAACATGAGAGGTTAGCTGAAATCCTTCACGAGAAAAACATGATCTGCTTGCTTTTATTTCAGCGGCTATTTCAAACGTCATGTATGTTCGAGATTTTGATTACCTAATAACTGAGGGATAATGCTTCCAATATTTGTACCTAAACTATTGTAACGTCCCTTAGAAAAAGACATATTTTGTAGTAAAGAGAAAATATTGCGCATCGTATTCTGTTATTGTATGGAATTATGTATTTTTTTATTATTATTTATTTTAGATAATATCTGTGTCGGCGAGTACTGAAACCGCACAGACGATAAATATCATGCAAAGATAAACAATGTCAATAGTATAAATAATACAGAATGAGCATTAATTTCTCTGTCTTCTTCTTGAAGTTACGGGAGTAAGATAGCCTGTGTCGCAGTTGTACATGCTACCGTAGTCTTCTTTTGTCATGGTTAATCGATGTACGCCATTACGTACTCATTTTTAAAAAAGGGTGTGTATTGTAGATAAGTTAACATATTTGAATGTTTAAATAGAGTTATTTAAATGAAAACTTGCGTTATTAATTGTTATAGCTTGCTTGCCTATTATCCCATTCTGTTGAGACATTTTTCAGTTATTTAAATATTATCCGTGGTGCAGAGCTGCGCTACGAACGAACAAGCCGCTGCCGCGGCGCATTCAAACTGCATTAAAAGAAATTGATCATACCGCAAAGAAGCGGGAAGGTAATAGTGAAATAAAATCAGCTCTTTCAGCTTCCGGACTTGCAGAGCAGAGCAGCAGATTTTATGATGTGTTTTGCAGGTTGACGCGGGCTGCTGATAATATATTGCTAACAGTACAAAAGAGATAATTTACCTTCGTAACATAATAGAAATTTTGCTGTGCTTAGTTCTGGTCTGGTAAACCTTACAGTGAAAACGTATTTTTCTCCGACAATAGTCTCATGTTCTTGTGCTAGTCGTGGTAATTATTGGTGTTTCATGCTTAACAAAAATCCACTGCAAAATGTTGAACAATCTTTGCGAACTGTAACATCAGTATTTCATAACAAAGTAATTTTCATTTGCAATAACTATAAAGTAGGGAAGATATGTTGATTTTTATAGTGAGTTACAGTAGCCAAAAAATGTTCCTTTAATAGAAAGCCAGATACAGAACAATAAGAACCCAATATATTCTGTTTTGTTGAAAATTAATGATTATAAAGAAATTCTTGGCACAGCATTACTAAAAGGTATTTCGCGGCTCTTTTCGAATACGCGTTATTACGCGAACAAGAACAAAAACAAAACCAAAAATAAATAAATAGAAAAGAGTAATTTAAAATTTACGACCATACGCGAAATTGTCGCCCAAAAACGCGGGGCCCGAATTTGCAGTGGCCACGACAATAAGAATATTTTGTGTAATTTCTTTCAGTGTTTATTGTTATATATATGTATGTATTTGGTGATAAATTTATGTATGTGTATCATGATTAATGCTATGTATTAATGAATGTACAAAAATTTTTCATGAAAAACCGCACCACTGCAAGCAAGTTAGAGGAAACGATCCTGATAGTACTGACAAACTGTAACGACTACATAATCCGGGGGCAGCCGAACCCCGAGATCAGATAAATAAAAGGTAAGACTACAGTGTAGTTGTCCTGTTTGTAGAAGCTTAACTCCAGTGAAGTGATCTCATATCGCTAGTGGTGTGTAGTTTGATGTTAGTGTTTATGACAGGACAAAGTTGATTGTAGATAGAAATTTTTAGTGTGCAGTGCATTGTAGATGAACTAACATATTTTGTGTGCAAGTGAAAAAACTGTCAGGTCTTGTGTTCGAGTAGGTAATTTATGAATATGGTTAAATTGCGTAGTCAACGTCCGAGCAATATGGATACTGAGGAACAGCCAATAGTTAGTGCAGGAAATGTAGAAACGGGTGCATTAAGCAGTACAAGTACTCTCTTTGAGGATATACCATGCGAAAATGTGGGGGCAGGGGCACAGGAAGTGGTGCCACCGCCCACCAGTGCTCAAGGAGAGGTAGATAAAGAAATAGCACCACCCCCAGAAAAGCAGGAACCAGAGAGTGGTAATCTGCCTGGTGGGTATTCACTTCAGGCGATATTAGAGCGCGTGCTGGATTACCAGGCAAAATTTGCGCAACAACAGGTCAGCAACCTGCAAGTAGCAAACACTAACAGGGTAGACAAAATAGGTGTATTAGCCAACCGAGTAGAAAAGCTAGAGGTAGATTCCACACAGCTTGTAGAGCAGAAGTGGAACGAACAAGCAACTAAAATTGAGACCGAATTCAACTCATGGCTAGAAGCGAAGGAGAGTGAGATTGACAAAAATATTAATTCTAAGGTACAAGCAGCCATAGCAAATAGAGATTCCGAAACGTTCAGTACCGCAGTAAATAGTCAGGTACAGAACGACGTGCAAACCATCAAACAAATACTCAGTGAGGATATTCCGCAGTGGTAAGTGAATATTAACAAACGGATATCCGACTTGGAAAAGGGTTTAGCACAAAGTAGTAAACATCTTGAACATGAAACTATGTCGCCAACAGCCAATGTTTTTGGCAACGCACAAACTTATACGCGACGCAACAATAGTGAATCCTTAGGCGATAATGCGAAGAGCTGTAGCTTATGTTCGGAGCACACAGCCTATGTCCCAGGAGCAAACCAGTATAGCCCAAAAATATTAGTTGAAGAAAGTTTGATAAAAAATAGGCAGTTTCAAACGTTTACTACTGAACGAAAGTCAGTACACCCAGTAGTATTCATAAAAAGCTTTAAAAATATCTTGCCTAGTGTGTGGAACGAAGCACAGAAAATTCAATACGTAATGTCATACATTCAGGGTGATGCAGCGTTGTGGGCTACAGAAGTAGCAGACAGCTGCATGACATACGAACAGTTCGAGAGGGCGTTTTTGTCGAAATACTGGTCGCCTTGTATACAAGAGCGGCTAAGAAAAGAAGTATACAATCCCGAACCGTACTCACTCCGTCTTGGGAATCTGAGACGGTATTTCGAGAAGTACATAAACAAAACGCGTTACTGGGACGAGCCTATCTCACCAAGAGACATAATAAGACTTCTAAAATCACATTTACCCATTCATATCAAAGAGAAATTAATACACGTACCAGAAAGCGACATGGAACATTTCCTGTCTGTTCTAGATTCAATAGACTTAATACAGGAAGACGCAAAAGCAGCGTGTGATCACTCGCGGAATAATAGTGCACAAAACCACAACCATGGAAATGGTGGGGGTGGTAACAAGTGAAACTATGCAAGTGACAGTTCCTGAAAACTATGTCCGGCTTTTCAAATTTAACTTCAACAAAATAATTTCGAATCAAACAACTTTTCTCTACCAGCGGGCATATTTATTAATTGAAATCGTGTTGTATTTGTGCATCTGGCATTGCGGAGTAACAACACATATTTTTCAAAAATACACTTAATTCTAAAGTGATGCAGTTAGCCCCTTCAAAGAAATGAAAAGTTCGAACGCATGGAAGGTGTTTCTTCCTTCTCAGCCTGTGATTTTCTGGAGGAAGGAAGTTGGTAGTTAATATGCAATGAATCATGAGGCCCATGGAAGTATTATCGGTTCTTGTTGATTACTAACGCGCATAGATTCATCTGATTTTACAATACCACGGTATATCCTCTGCATGAACGTACGTATAGGATTACAATGTTTATATTTTGAAAACAGCTATTCGATTTTAAAGGTTGTGTTTTTTAGAAGCATTCCCCCGCATCTTTGAGATACTTTTTACAATTACGCTTAGGTTTACAGTTCTCAGTAGCATTTCACAAAATGTTCAATACGCTCACTCCACAGGACGTACGACCAAAATTCAGCAGACAGTGAAAGCCACTCCAAACTTCAGCGACCACGTCTGGGGTTGCTGAATTCACTGCAGTAGTTATGGGGCGTTACATTTCACCCAAAGTTTCTGGAAGGGGAGACACATAGGCACAGCCTTTCAGAAATCCATACAGGAAGAAAAATCACATACCATGGGACCAGATGACTCTGGAGGACAAAGGTGGAACACGAGACCCGTAGCTCCCATTACGGCCCAGCTATCGTTGAAGCAGTTCATTGTTACGAAATGATCTTGTATGTATGTGTGAGTGGAATGGTGCTCCATCCTGGGTTTGGGTTGTTTCGAGAAGGAGACCAAACAGCGAGGTTATCAGTCTCATCGGATTAGGGAAGGACAGTGAAGGAAGTTGGCCGTGCCCTTTCAATGGAACCATCCAGGAAGCGATTTAGGGAAATCACGTAAGACCTAAATCAAAATGGCCAGACGCGGGATTGAACCGTCATCCTCCCGAATGCGAGTCCAGTGTGCTAACCGCTGCGCCACTTTGCTCGGCCGTACACCCTGGGAAAAAATGAAATTTTTGGCATCTTATCGCGACTGTGGAAAAACCGGATCTCCAACATATTCATGTTGGTGATTCCTGTTACTAATCTTTCCCGAAAAAAAGTTCAGGAATCCTTTCTTGGGAATGGCACAAAACACTTGAAGCTATGGATAGTCACTTTCATGTTGGGCTATGACATGTAGCTGCTGTGCTCTCCATATTCTTACTTTTTGGTGGTTTGCTTTTCTACTTAAATGAAACACAGCCGCATCCTTGTATAGTAAATGTGAAAGGAAACTATCTTCCAACTTCACACCCAGTTTGAACTGAAGACCTCGACTGTGGGACAGTCAATGTGGAACAGAGTTATTACGTGCAAAACACGTTCACTTGTTCACTAATAGCAACTTTCTCAAGATGTGTGCATGTAAATGGTGGTGAGTGCCAAAAAAATGGCTGCTTGTAGTTGTAGTAGTTGTAACGTAGGTAAATGTGAATAATTTTTTAAGCAAGTAAACAATGTTGTGTCCCTTACCATTGTTTAAGTGAATTTATGTGACAGAGTGTTTGCAGGAAAGTCAAGGGACATCCTCAGTATTGGTCTGAGTAGTAAATTAATTTTTCAGGTTGTTACACTTCATTGTATGAAAAACTGGGAAAGTAAATACAGTAACATGTAATGAAACAATGCGGATCTTTTAAATTTGTATTTTTGGGAAGTTTCACAGTAATATTTCGTTAAGCTCGCCCAGCAAATAAACAATGGTAAGTCAATAATAAGTGATGCCAAGTGCACTCACTTTGCAAGTAAACAATGGTAAATAACCACAGACGTACTTTTTAGAAAAAAAAATTGATAAAATTTATGATTTTGAGAATGTATCGTCATTCTAGATATATTTCAAAACAATGACTTATCTGAATAAAAAATTCTCCATGGACGTACGTGAAGTATCTCATTTATGGGAAATTAGTGTGTACTTTCTCAAAACAACCAACTTTTCTCGAATATGACTTAAGAAATTACTAAGCTGAACAGTCCGCCGGAAGAACGGCAGTAAGATTTACGGAACGCCACATATACTTTCGGGTGAACCGAGACGAGCAATCAGATGAGATCATCTGTCATCAGGTCCCTCAGTGGTGAAGAAGCGCTGGCTATCCTTGCTTTAATTGTGTTTCAAGAGTGTACGAGAAAACAGAGGAAAATGTGAGGCGCGATGTAAAGAGTTGTTTCTGAAGAGACAAACGTATTCACATTTGAATTTTCTTAAAAAAATTGAAGCTGGCTCCAAAAATTGACACGATTACATATTTACAACGGTTGTCGTTGGCGACACGATAATTTAGAGAAAAAATACAGTATTTTCAGAAATTAACAATGCCCTTGGAGAAGTCTGGAACTGGTTTTCAAACAGATCTATTATCCGTCTTGACTGCATTAATTCTGGAAATGACAGGTTTCGGTTCAACGTGAACCATCGTAAGATTTGAATGTATCGGTTTCAGTAATAACCTGTCCAGCTTTCAGCAAATTTACTCGCTGCGTCACATAATAAAAGACAATATCTGTTTTTATTCTGAATAAAAATTTATAAGCCCATAAAAGTTTTAATAAAATTTTCTCGGGCTTACAGCCGCGTCACGTGTTTTAAATCCCACAAGCTTTCGACCGAGCTCTCCCCGGTCATTGTCAAGTGGTAAGACTGACTGCTGTGTCGCCGTGGCCGCGTCTTAATATGGCCGCACTGCCGGCTATGACGTCACTGGTGCTCTCTTCCTCGCCAGATATGGTAATGTTTTCATTTCGCGTCCGTCGCGCCGTTTTTAACATCGCAATAGCCGGGTCCTAGGCTGTGCTGAGCTGCAAACCTCCGTCCTTGTTGATGGTGTTTTCAGAGGTTTTTATTTCAATAGCTTCTTTTATGACTCTTTCCCAAAATCCCTTCGTCTTCATAACGAGTGATGTTTCGTCGAATAGAATTCGATGTCCATTTTCTGAGGCGTGTTCTGCCACGGCTGATCTTTCTGGATAGCGTAGGCGTAAGCACCTCTCGTGTTCCGTCCGGCGTTGCTTCACCGTGCGTACTGTTTGGCCGACGTACTAACAGGCACACTGACATGGTATCTTGTACACTCCAGGCGTTGTAAGCCATAGACCATCCTTCACAGGCCTCATGAGCTGACGAAGTTTTGCTGGGGGCCTGAACACCGATGAAATGTTATATCTCTTCAGGAGCCGGCTAATCTTTCCCGATACTGTACCACAGAAAGGCGAAAACACAAGTTTCTTGCTTTCTTCTTCGGTGGTGTTCTCTTCTCTGTTGGTGTGTTTCTTGCGTGTCACACCAGATATAGCCTGTGACACCTGTCCGTGGCTGTTCCCGCTTTCCCGGAAGACTTTTAGGAGGTGGCTCGGTTCCAGTGGCAGACTTTCTGCGTCTGAGACGACTTTAGCACAATGGAGGAGGGTGTTTAGAACGCCACGATTTTTTGCCGGATGGTGGTGGCTGAGAGCGTGCAGATACCGATCTGTGTGTGTCAATTTCCTATAGACACTGTGGCTGAGGTGCCCATTGGTTTACCGTCGAATGAGGACGTCAAGGAAGGGCAATGCACCAACTGCTTTTACTTCCATCGTAAACTTGATGTGGCCGATGTGGTCGTGAATGCTGTTCAGGTGTTCTAAAAATTCTCCCAGTTTTTCACGACCATGGGGCCAGATGATAAAGGTGTCATCGACGTAACGATAAAAGCAACTTAGCTTAGCTAGAGCCGTGTCCAAGGCGATGTCTTCAAATTTTTCCATAAAAAGGTTGGCTATGGATGGAGATAATGGGCTTCCCATAGACACGTCGTCCAACTGGTCGAAATATTGGCCGCCATGAAGGAAGTACGACGATGTCAACGTGTGCTTAAACAGTCTCACTATTGTGTTATCAAATAACTGGGAGAGGAGATCTATACATTCTTTGACCGGAACACGCTTATACAGGGAGACCACCTGAGGCCGCTGGCAGTCCGAGAAAATTTTATTAATTCATATCACCGCGAAATCATGCATTCACCCATAAAAGTTGATAATATTAAATAAAGAGCTACTAATGTTATACATGGTGATTGTTACTAATGTTTAAAAATCCTCAAAGCAACATAGATGAGGCTGAGACAAGTAAGTTAATATGAGACTGGGGGCCGCATCGCAAACACCCCAAAAACGGATGCGAAGTGTTGAACATGTGACGTCACCAGATGATGTACCTCGCTACAAGTGCAGGGGTTGAGCTTTGCGCCTTTTATAAATGTGATCTGTTGTAAACCTAGAAGCTACAAAATTATTGACCTTGCTGTAACCAAGGCAAAGCTGTTCTTGTTCTGTGTTTCTTTTTTTTTGGTCCCAGCTTTTTCTGTTTATAGACGTTATTTAATAATAGACACGTAGGTACTCTATTTTCCAATAAACCAACGCAGACAGCGAGACCCGAAAACCAAATAACAAATCTTACCTCAATGTAAAAACACAGTTGTCTAACTCAATGTAAAAAATTCTGCCTACCAGACGCAAGACTCGAACCCTGAACCCCAAATACCGAAGTGGATAACTGGCTAGTATTGGGATGATAAGGTGTGACAAACCAATAGGCTCAACCACTGCACGTTTGGCGAGATACGCCTTCTGACAGCGTCGCATCTTTAACATTTATCATCCACTTTAGGGGTATTTCCCGACATTTGCGACCCAAGTGTCTTATACTAAATTGGTTGTCTCAGCCTCATCTACGTCACTTCTGAGATTTTTAACGTTAATAGGCATCACTCTGAATACAGCCAACTTCAAAATCTGTAGTCACAAAATGGGGGTTACCTTTAGATTAAGTACCATGGAGCATGCACTGATAGTAATTCAAGCCAACAACAAAATCGCAGACCTTAGTGTTCATGTATATGGGTAAACGTACATGTACATATATATACACTGAAGAGACAAAGAAACTGGTGTAGACATGCGTATTCACACACAGAGGTATGTAAACAGGCAGGATACGACACTGCGGTCGGCAACGCTTATATAAGACAACAAATGTCAGGCGCAGTTGTTCGACTGGTTACTGCTGCTACAATGGCAGGTTATCAAGATTTAAGTGAGTTTGAGAGCTGTGTTATAGCCGGTGCACAAGCGACGGGACACAGCATCTCCAAGGCAGTGCTGATTTTCAAGTACGACCATTTCACGAGTGTACCGATCTAATCATGTAAGCGTAGAAAAGATGTGGAATGATTTCAAAGAGATAGTGTCAACAGCAGTTATGGAATATATACCACATAAATTAATAAGTGATAGTACTGATCCCCCATGGTACACAAAACGGGTCAGTTCGCTGTTGAAGAAGCAACGAAAAAAGCATGTCAAATTTAAAAGTTCACAAAACACCCAGGATTGACAAAATTTTGCAGAATTTAGAAATATAGCGCGTACTTCAATGCGAGATGCTTTTAATAATTTCCACAACGAAACTGTCTCGGAATCTGGCAGAAAACCCAAAGAGATTCTGGTTACACATAAAGCACACCAACGGCAAGACGCAATCAATATCTTCACTGCACAATAACAACGGTGAAGTCACTGATGACAGTGCCACTAAAGCAGAGTTATTAAGCACGGCTTTCCGAAACTCCTTCACCAAAGAAGACGAAGTAAATATTCCTGAATTACAATCAAGAACTACTGCCAAGATGAGAAACGTATAAGCAGATATCCTCGGTGTAGCAAAGCAACGTAAATCACTCAATAAATGTAAGGCCTCCGGTCCAGATTGTATACCAGTCAGGTTCGTCTCAGAGTATGCTGATACAATAGCTCCACATTTAGCAATTATATACAACCGCTCGCTCAGAGAGATCCGAACCTAAAGACTGGAAAATTGCTCAAGTCACACCAATACTCAAAAAGGGAAATAGGAGTAATTCGCCAAGTTACAGGCACATATCACGAACGTCGATTTGCAGTAGGGTTTTGGATCATATACTGTATTCGAAAATTATGAAGTACCTCGAAGAAAACGATTTATTGACACAGTCAGCACCGATTAAGAAAATATCGTTCTTGTGAAACACAACTAGCTCTTTATACTCACGAAGTAATGAGTGCTATCGACAGGGGACGTCAAACTGATTCCATATTTTTTGATTTCCAGAAGGCTTTCGACACCGTTCCTCACAATCGTCTTCTAACCAAACTGCGTACCTACGGAATATCGCCTCATTTGTGCGACTGGATTCGTGATTTCCTGTCAGAAAGGTCTCAGTTCGTAGTAATAGACAAGGAAGTGTTATAGGCCATCTATTGCTCCTGATCTATATTAACGACATAGGAGACAATCTGAGTAGCCGTCTTAGATTGTTTGCAGATGATGCTGTCATTTACCGTCTTGTAAAGTCATCAGATGACCAAACCGAATTGCAAAACGATTTAGATAAGATATATGTATTGTGCGAAAAGTGGCAATTAACCATGAATAAAGAAAAGTGTGAAGTTACTGACATGAGTAATAAAAGAAATCTGCTAAATTTCGATTACGCGATAAGTCACACAAATCTGAGGGCTGTAAATTCAACTAAATACTTAGGGATTACGATTACAAATAACCTAAATTGGAACCTTGACATAGGTAATATTGTAGGTAGAGTAAACCAAATACTGCGATTCATTGGCAGAACACTTAGAAGGTGCAGCAGGTCTACCAAAGAGACTGCTTACACTACGCTTGTCCGCCCTACTCTGGAGTACTGCTGTGCGGTGTGGGATCCGCATCAAGTGGGACTGACGTATGACATCGAAAAAGTACAAAGAAGGGCAGCTCGTTTTGTATTACCGCCATATAGGGGTGACAGTGCCACAGACATGGTACGTGAATTGGAGTGGCAATCATTAAAACAAAGACGTTTTTCGTTGCGACGGAATCTTCTCATGAAATTTCAATCAAGAGTTTTCTCCTTCGATTGCGAAAAAATTCTGTTGGCACCCACCTATATAAGGAGAAATGATCATCACTATAAAATAAGAGGAATCACGGCTTGTACAGAAACAATTAAGTGCTCGTTTTTCCCTCGCGCCGTTCGAGAGTGTAACGGTAGGGAGAAAGCTTGAAAGTGGTTCATTGAACCCTCCGCCAGGCACTTTACTCTGAATAGCAGAGTAATCACGTAGATGTATAATATCAGGAAACCAGTAAAACATCAAATCTCCGAGATCCCTGCGACCGGAAAAAGATCATGTAAGAACGGAACCAACGACGACTGAAGAGAATCGTTGAACGTGACAGAAGTGCAACCCGTCCGCAAATTGCTGCCGATTTCAACGCTGGGCCATCAACAAGTGCCAGCGTGTGAACCATTCAACGAAACATAATCGATATGGGCTTTCGGAGCCGAAGGCCCACTCGTGTACCCGTGATGACTGCACGACACATAGCTTTACGCTTCGCCTGGGCCAGTCAACACCGACATTGGACTGTCGAGTATTGGAAACGTGTTTTTGGTCGGACGAGTCTCGTCTGAAATTGTATCATGCGGATGGACGTGTAAAGTTATGGAGGCGGTCTCATGAATCCATGGACCCGCTTCTCAGCATGGGACTGTTGAAGCTGGTGGAGGCTCTGTAATGGTGTATGCCTGCTTAGTTGGAGTGATATGGAACCCTTGATATGCCTAGATACGATTCTGACAGATTACACATACGTAAGTATCATGTCTGATCACCTGCATCCATTCATGTCCATTGTGGATTCCGACGGACTTTGGCAATTCCAGCAGGACAATGCGACACCCCACACCTCCAGAACTGCTACAGAGTGGCTCCAGGAACACTCTTCTGAGTGTAAACACTTCCGCTGGCCACCAAACTCCCCAGACATGAACGTTATTGAGCGTGTCTGGGAAACGTTGCAACGTGCTGTTCAAAAGAGGTCTCCATACCCCGCCGTACTCTTACGGATTTGTGGACAGCCCTGAAGGATTAATGGTGTCAGTTGCCTCTAACACTACTTCAGACATTAGTCGAGTCCATGCCACGTCGTGTTGTGGCACTTCTGCGTGCTCAAGAAGGCCCTACACTTCTTCAACCCAATGCTAGTAAACAATGACAGAACCCCAAATTATGATAACTGGTGCACGTAATCCCTTGACTCTGTAGTAGGTTCACTTTATAAAATGTTCAAATGTGTCTGAAATCTTATGAGACTTAACTGCTAAGGTCATCAGTCCCTAAGCTTACTAAGCTTACACGCTACTTAACCTAAATTATCCTAAGGACAAACACACACACACCCATGCCCGACGGAGGACTCGAACCTCCGCCGGGGTCAGCCGCACAGTCCATGACTGCAGCGCCCTAGACCGCTCGGCTAATCCTGCGCGGCGTTCATTTTATACACATATTTATTTTTCGTCTTAGTTTTATGGTTGGTCCTGTCCATCTCCATGTATTTAGTAAAGCAATTTTTGGCACCAACAAGAAGTGTTGGGAATTTACTTCACTGCAACGAGACATTAATACCTTATATCTGTGTACTGATCCTGCTGCTGGCCATGGCATAATCTCTTATCGATCTCCACGTGAACGTATGGGCTCTTTCTTTTTAAAAATATGTTTTAGCAATTCTTAGATCATTACTGGTTGCGAAATTATTACATTTTTGTCAATACGCTGTTCTCCATTAGGGCCCACTACATTTGCAACTGGGATATTTCCTAGGTTAGCGTTTAGGTCCTCACTTATGATAACATGATTTGTGTTATATTTGTTAATCTCTCTGAAATGCTTCAAAACAGTCTTCTTCTGTTTCATAGTCTTTCCCATCCTCCAGGGCATGTACTCCTATAACTGTTAGATGACTTCTGTGTATAGTAAATCTGGACTGTAAGCGTCCTTTCACTCGCATAACTTACTATTCTTGAGCTCCATTTTATGTCTGTTACCATTTCCACTTCTCCGCAACCTCGCTATACGAGTGTTGTCCATAAAGCAAGTTCCGATCGGTCGCGAAATGGAAACCACTGGGAAAATCCGGTAAAGCTTTGCACAGGTGTGCTGGGCAGTGTCTCTAGTATGGCCGTCGATCGTGTCGCGTCGCTTTTTTCAGTTTTGAGTGAAGAAAGCACGTAGGGAATAGCATCTCCCGCCAAGTATGAGGGCCTGGTTAGAGATTTCGCCTGTGTCATGCAGCCCACATAACACAACTGTCGAGCAGTTCCTTCTTCAAGCCAATTCTCGGCCGCACACTGCAGGGCCAACGAAACGCTGCTGCAGCGTTTCCAGTGAGAAGTGTTTAATCACCCACAATACAGTCCGTAGTTGGCTCCCCTGAGTCTCATCTCTGCTCACAAGAACCGCTGGCTATGAAGACTAAATTTTTCCACAGACAACGAGCAGGAGACCAGTGCAGATAACTGGCCGAAGGCACAGGCGGCTGCTTTCTATAACCAGAATATTGCAAAGTTGATACAACACTACGAAAATACTCGAAGTTGGAGCGGCGACTATGTAGAGAAGTAGGTGGAAGGTGTACCTAACTGTTGCAAATAAAACGTTTCTGGTTTTCGCTGTGGTTTCCATTTCGCGACCGTTCGGAACTTACTTTCTGGAAAACCGTCGTATATTACTTTGTATACTTCAACCTCTGCTGCACCTTTTAGCTTCGCCTGAATTTCAATTAATATGCCTGTTTTCACTTTTCTATCCGTAAACTCCATGAACAGCAGAACCTCATTTGCGCCCATACCTCCTACATTCCAAGTTGCTAGCCTCTATTTCTAAACCCTTATCCTTGACAAGCCTTATCTGTTTTCGTTGGGATTGGCCCACGTTCGTTTTGCTTTGAAGATGGCCAGCAATTCAGTGTTAGGGGCGTTACGGGAGCTGCGCAGGATTAGCCCAGTGATGGGGTTGCCTCTTCATTGCCCTTCAGTTGGCAGGATTTGTCTTCCGTGTTTTCTCCAGTAGTGTAGTTTTGACTTCTGTGCACCTATACAGCCAAAACCTAGCACTGATTTTTAATAGCGGTGTACTCCCCTAGCCCTTCGAGACTAGTTTGCTTCCACGCCAGCACCGCCGTATCATTGATTTTCTTCTCGTCGCTATTGCCGCTAAAGTCTTCACCAAAAGGAAGCGGTGGAAAATAAGATGTAAATAGGGAAATAAGGAAGAGGCACACTTTGTTTGGCTCCTCCAGTGAGACCTGCCGTAGCCACGCTACCGCTTGATCACACCCCCCCTCCAAGGTGGTGACCCCTGGGAGAGCTGTTTTTTCTTTCTTTTTCCCTAAGTCCGCAGTTTTCTGACTGGTTTGATGCGGCCGCCACGAATTCTCACCCGTTGTTTATGTCAGGGAAATGCACAGGATGTGTTCTTCTGCCGGTTCAAGACGTAAGCTATACTGCATCCAACAGAGTTTTGTAAGTAGTCGGCTCATTGTACCACTTGAGAGATGAGGCCCCTATAACCTTAGGCAGGCCTGTCACTGGAGTCGGGCTGGCCTGTATGGTGCGGTTGTATCCAGTGCCGGAGAACGAAAACTCGATCGTCCATCCGGCTGAATTGAATTGTGTCCAAGTGATCAGGCATGCATACGTGCGCAGGTGCGCGTGCGCGCTTGTGTACATGTGTATGTGTGTGTGTGTGTGTGTGTGTGTGTGTGTGTGTGTGTGTGTGTGTGTGTGTGTGTGTTTAGGGGGATAGGGGGAGTAAGCAACAGGCCGGCAGGCCAGCTGAAACCAGGAGATCGTTCTGATGTGTTTGGGAAAGTTGTCCGCGATTTAATCGTAAACCAGCAGCAGTTGAATGATGTGATGGTTGCAGCTGCCGGTAAAAGTTGAGATCGAAGCTATGCATTTGTTCGCCAGATGCCTCCTCACTGTCACTCATTATCACAAACTGCTCCGCGTACCTCACATCTTTACATCAATAACTGTTATTCTTCTCTAAGCTTGAGCAGTACGCAATCCACTGCACTTAACTTATGGCAATCACCATACGAGAGAAGTCAAGTAAGATTAGAATCTTCTCAGCATTAGTTAAACCAAGACAGTCATAAAGAACAGCAGCGAAGAAGCTGAAAGCCGGCCGGAGTGGCCGAGCGGTTCTAGGAGCTACGGTCTGGAACCGCGCGACCGCTACGTCGCAGGTTCGAATCCTGCCTCAGGCATGGATGTGTGTGATGTCCTTAGGTTAGTTAGGTTTAAGTAGTTCTAAGTTCTAGGGGACTTATGACCACAGCAGTTGAGTCCCATAGTGCTCAGAGCCATTTGAACCATTTTTTGAAGAAGCTGAAACATACGCTCCATCTTCAAGGTTGCAAAGAATGACTTTTTTTACTTTTCATTTCTCATTTCTCTTGCAATAATGACAAATAATAATTTCATATAGTTATATGTGCATTTTCATATCCGTACATGACCCATTGTAATATGCTTCATTAGTTTCAGATATAACTTTCATGAGCGCCTGAAGTGATATGATCGTAGCAACCTTCAGGTACTCAAAATTTCTCGCCGCAGGTAGGAACCTGTTGCCGTAAGACGTTGATGAAGAGAGGCCGCATTTCTCGTCCCACGTTTTCTAAACAGATTTATTATTCGTATTGGTTGCAATATTTTTTAAATGACCCATTTCGATTCAACATAAACCATCTGTATGCATAGGTTACAAGAGTGCCCGCACCAGCTGTCAGCAAATTCACAGGTTACGCCACATTTTATTATGTGATGTAGCGCTTAAATTTGATGATAGTTGGACAGGTTACTCTTGGAATCGATGGATTCAGATCTGAGGATGATTCATGCTGAATCGAAACCGGTTATTTAAAAAAAGTAATGCAATCACGATGGATAATATCTGTTTGAAAATGGTGGATTTGTTCTCCTAAGGACATTGTCAGTTTTTGCAAATGCCACATTCTTTCTCTCAATTAACGTACCAACAACGCCAACCCTTGTAGGTTTGTACATTAGCCCCTCTAACGTCATCATCCCTCTAACGTCATCGTGCCAGTTTCTTAAGAAAATGCAAGTGTGAATACGTTTTTCTCTTCAGAAACCACTCTTTACATCACACCTGAAATTTTTCCCTCCGTCTTTTCTTAAACTCTAAAAACATAACTAAAGGCAGGACTGCGAGCCCATCTTCATCGCTGGGGGACCTCATGACAGACGATCTTGTCTGCTTTCCGGCTTAGTTTAAGCCGAAGCTGTATGCGGCCTTCAGCACAGCCTGCTGCTGCTGCTGCTGCTCTTCTGGCATAACTGGCAGATTAGTAACTTTTGAAGCTATTGGAACGACACCGAACTTGTTAAGCAGCACAGCAAAACATTCAGTCTAGGCACTACTGTAGTAAAGTAAGAATATGGGGAACGAAGCAGCGTCTCTCCCAAGCTTCAAGTGTTTTGAGCCATGTTCGAGAAAAGATTTACGGTACTTAATTAAAAAAAAAAAAAAGGCAGTAACGGGAACCGCGAGCCTAGATATGTTGGAGATCCGTCAGTTCCAGAACCGCGAGAAGATGCCGAAAACTTCATTTTTTCCCAAGACAGAACACCACTGCACTGCACTAGCACATACACACAAGAGCATTTAGTAACAATGAACTGCCTCAACGATCGATAGGTGTGCGGATCTCGCTACCTTTAACTTTCAAGGTTTTAACTGTGACGCGTCACAGCAACATAGTGAATTCAGTAACTCCAGAACTCCAGACTCCGTCGCTAAAGTGCTGGACGACTTTAGCTGACGCCTGGATGCTGGTCGTACGTCCGGAGGGATCATACTGAAAATTTGTGAAACGTAATTGAGAACCGTGAATCCAATCGAACTGTAAAAAGTATCTCAAGAATGCGTGGGAGTGCACGTGAAACATGAAACCTTCTAGAACCGTATAGCTCTTTCGAAATGAAAACTTTGTAGTCCTACGCATACACTGATGTAATAAACGTAGTTCTGTGAAATACGATTAATATATGCGCATTTGTAATCGAGAAGAAGCGATAACACTTTAATGGATTTCATGATTCTCTCCTCATTAGCTACACACCCCCTTCTTCCAGAAAAAATTAATTTGAGAAGAAGAAAACTCCTTGCAGGCGTTCGATCTTATCACTTATCCGAACAGGTCAACAGCATCACTTTGGAGATTAGTGTTCTTTTGAGTTCTATGTTTTATTATTCAGTGTTGCCAAGTACACAAACAGAAGACGAATTAAATTAACAAATATTCGTCGTGTTGTGTGACTGGAAATTTTTCTATTGTATAAATTTCATAAAATGATCAATGACTTCGAAGTTAAATTAGAAAAAGCAGGACGTAGATTTCAGGAACGATCACCTCCAGATTTTGGGAATAAATATTTGAAGCGTTATCCCTAAGTTATACTGTAATGAAAATGTCGACAATACATCGAATTGGGCGTAGCCACTGAAATAAGAGCAGGCAGACCACATTTTTCATTTCAAGGACTTGAGCTAACCTCTGTTGTTCCAGCTTAAGCAGTACATCGAGATGCGGTCTGCATTCAGAATTCACCAGTTGCCACATCTTTTGATTCTGTAAGACGATATCTCTTTCCGCACCCGATATTATGTACTCAGTCATCTACCCATTTCCTACCAAAATGAAGTGGTTCTGATGTACTGCCAATCTAAGAGCGACATCGAAAACATCAGAGGCTATACGGACAGCTTTGTCTTATTAAGTTAAAAATTACATGCTACAACGAAAAGAAAAGAAATAACATCACGTATTGTGCAGTTTGCAATGTTTCTTTTACCAGTGAAAATGAAAATTCTTTAAGCAACTGATGCTATGAAAGTTCACGAAGTCGTATCTATACGGATTGCAGATGCAGACACATTCAGAACTGCATGTAACGTTAACAGCGAATTTTGTAAGCTCAGAAACTTTGACAGAAGGCGAGTGGGCACGGAGGCTGCCTGCTACGGCGTAATTGGTTTATAAAGAAGTAATAAATCGCTGATTCCACCATCTGTTTCCGCTCTCTTGAATTTTTTTAAAGTAGCACTAGTGGCATAGAACCGACATTTTGGATGAAATGAAACTTTAACGTGAATTAGCTATATGAAGGTTCCTACCACTGATTACGTAATCATCAATGAGAATGAAGCAGGCATAAACCTACTTATAATATCAAGGAGTTTGAAACAGACAACAGATAAGTCAAGTAGCACAAGTGGGCTAGGCCTGACATCCTTGGGTGGTTGTGTGTGTGGGGGGGGGGGGGGTATGGGGAGAGGGAGAGCAGGAGGGGGGAGTGGGGAGTGGAAAAAGTCCGGAGGGTGAGTGTGAGGGATGGCCTTATTGAGAGAGAATGGTCGGACCGTCATGAGACTAACGTAGACTAACCACTATTGTTTTAACTCTACCTGTCCTTCACCCCTGCTATAAGACTGTCATATTTTATTTACATGAAGAAATAACTTGCACAGTTTTGTAGCATCCTGTTGCACGTTAAGAGATAGTGTCTTTCGGAGAAGGGGCATTGTCAAGGACAGAGAATCAGAACGTTTCTCGCTGGAGGGAGGATGGTGAAACAGCCAGTGGAGAAGCTGTCCTTGTGAGAGGAAGGCAAGAGCGGCCAGAGTGGGTGGAACGCGATACAGAGCCACGGCAGCCGTAAGTGGGGCGGCGACCCTCCAGAGCAGCAGCAGGAGGCCACACACACCAGCTGACGTAACGTGCGCAGCCAACGACTAGCCACGCTGTCTTCTCTGAGGCGCCACGTTAAATCACGAGTTGTTCTTGCTCGTAACACGTGGGGTTACAGTAACAGGATGGGTGTTGGTCTCGAAGATAAAGATGAACCTTTAGGTACAGCTTACAGAGTAAATGGACCACTATCACATCGAAAAGCTGATCAAGTAAATTCAAATATGGCGTTTTCCACTACTCAAATGATTGAAGGTTTACAGTTTAACACCAGTAAATTTCTATGTTTGTTAAATAGTTTCGTATACCTTCAATGCAAATGAATGAAGCATTAAATTACTGTCATATTCTGCAATGTCACTTATAACTTCCCATCTACCGTTTTCTTGCGAAGTTTCTTAGTGGTGAACAATTTCAGAGCAAGTAGGGAGCCTGTTGGAATCAATTCGCCAAACTTAGTGCCAAGAAGGCTTCGAAACGTAAATGTACGAAACTTCTCTATAGGACTGTGACCAGACAGAACAGTAAAGGATAACGTTATACAATGCCTTGTATTGTTTTTACTTAATGACACGTATCACTTAATTGACGTAAAACACTGTTGGAACGCAGATGACTATACGACCTTTATTATTTATATAGTATACTTACCAGCAGATAGTATTTACTATGCTTTGTTACAACGTTAATTGTGCTTGCATCTTTCGGGAAACTGAAATTCGTCTTCCAGCGTCGTTGTTGAATGATCTAGAGGAGTGGTGTGAACATAACAAGTTTTAATTTGCAAAGATTCAGATATGAGGATTGTAGGGGCTCCATACGCACTCAAAGTGAAGATCGTTGCAGCCTGGGGCAGAAAGTTTTCATTAATTCCCACTTACGGCCACGAGTGTTTTTTACTCAGCCACTGTCAACACTGGCGGACTAACAGTACGTTGTTTGTGTGTCCCGTAGCCATTAGGAAGCGATTGCCTTGCCAAACGAGAAAGCGGCAGCCCTATGTGAGGAAAGCGTGGCTTGTTCCCCTCCCCTGTACTGGCCTCCGGTAGGAGGAACGCGTGCCCTCCGTTGCCCGCACATTCACGAAAATTCGGTCAGGACCTCGTGAACAAGCTGTAGATCGCGATTGCCCATCGTCAATAACTTATGGTTATGTAAACGGAACTGGCTCAATAACGAAGACGAAGGCAAATAGCTGAACTGTTGTCGCGAACACAATCAAGAGAAGGCATTTTATCGCTTGTCAGGCTAGTAAATTCTCGGAGTTGAGCCTTGCGCAGCTCGCGGTCATACCGTTTACCGCTCGTCATCTTGCTTTTGTGATTCTGTCACCTCGTTTTTTTCTTTTAATTCGATTTACTGGCGTTACTAGGTTGCTGGTTTGCTTGCCCGTGAGTAGCAGCAGCAGCGCATATCGATAAGTGTATCTCTGGAGCGACCGCTAGTATTTCCGGGTCGTCGTCTGTCGAGAGTTCAGTCCGGACGCAGCAGCAGTGAAGTCGGGGGCGGAGCGCCGGTGAGAAGCTCGCCGACCGCTGGCAACACACATGAACTGTCCGACGCCAGGAGATCGGAGCGGGACGACCGTTGGTCGGTCGTTCGGTTGGTCGTCTGGTGGGGCGACGTGTATTTGTCTTCTGACCGTTTCTGGGCCTCGTCACTTGGTCATCTTGCCGGGAGTCGGTCGGTTCCTTCCTTGTGCAGAGATGTCGTGGCCAATGGGCAAGAGTTACCTCTGCATGGATGGGTCCGAGCCAGTGTGCCCGGCTCGCCGTGTCTCTGAGTTCCGAACAGACATGGAGTTGAGTCGGGTTGGAGCTGCAGTCAGCTTCGGACAGCCAAGACTCGCCCGACCGTCGCCGACACACGTAACTTAAGTGGGAGACCTGGGTTGGTCGTTCTGCCGGTCGTCTCGTCGGACGACGTGTGTTTGGTCGCTGACCGCTTGTGGAAACTCTTTTTGTGTCGAACTGATTCGTGCTTGTTGCTCCACAGTGGTTGTTTTCACGATTGTTCGAGTTCTTGTGCAAGTGTGTTTACGTCGAATTGTTTGTAGCTTCTGTGATTTCTACTGAGCAGGTGAATGCTGTCTGCATACTGGAATTGGCAGTTGATCGGTTGCGACAGAGGGAATTGATTAGGCTGTTGGTTGGTTCTTCAGTCGTCCCTAGGTCGTGTTGCAACCCGATTGTTTAGTGTTACGCTTGGTTTCCTGTCTCACCTAAACTGTGGTTAGAGTTTCCTCTCCAAACCGACCCTTGGAACACTTCTGAGCACCACTGTTTGTTGTTTGTGATTTATTTGGTGGCAGGAACTGTGCCAGGCCTTCAGCCATGTATTAATATTGTCTGTTTTATGTTTAGTGTATGGCCTTCAGTCGTTTTTTATTTAAAATTCTTGTTGCTCTGAGTAGGCCTTCAGCAGCGTTTGTTTCAGAATCTGTGGCTTTAACATGTAAATCCTTGTCTGTAAGGTTTCTCTTTAATCATCTTGAATTCTTGAAACGGCTTTCAGCCGTGTTCTGTAAGTGTTTATCTTAGGGTTGTCTTTAATTATTTTTCAGTAATTGTTTGGGCCTTCAGACGACAAGATACTTCAAGTTTTCTTAAGATGTGTTTCTGCTGTACTATGTAAAAGCTTATCTTTAAAGCCTCTCTTTTATTATGTAAAGAAATTTTTTTTAGGCTTTCAGCCGAAGAATTAACTTGAATTTTCCTTAATATGGCCGGAATTTGTAAATGCTTGGCTTTTAAGGAAT
Source organism: Schistocerca nitens (assembly GCF_023898315.1). NCBI lineage: Eukaryota > Metazoa > Arthropoda > Insecta > Orthoptera > Acrididae > Schistocerca > Schistocerca nitens. The sequence goes on along the minus strand of NC_064614.1, from coordinate 657,450,254 downwards.
TTCCTTAGCTCAAAATGGTTCAAATGGCTCTGACCACTATGGGATTTAACTTCTGAGGTCATCAGTCCCCTAGAACTTAGAACTACTTAAACCTAACTAACCTAAGGACATCACACACATCCATGCCCGAGGCAGGATTCGAACCTGCGACCGTAGTGGTCGCGCGGTTCCAGACTGTAGCGCCTAGAACCGCTCGGCCACCCCGGCCGGCTTTCCTTAGCTGATCTGAAATATCATTTCAGCGTTTGGCCGAGAAGATATTGTAATTTTACTTAGGTAAGGCCTTGAGCGTTACTCTAAATCTTGGTGTTTTAAAAGCAATCATTTAAACTATTCTGGAGAAGTTACTTGGGCCCTCAGCCGTGAATTGATCTTTCTTGTTTTAAAGAGAAAACTGTGGATTGGTTTGAGCAATAAAGTTGTATGTGTTCTTGTATAACTAACAGTCATTGACCTTGGCCCCTTTCCACAACGTGGTCCGCTCTGTCCTGCGAAAGCAGATTTCACGAGTAAAAGTGTCGTGATGGAAACAGAACCGAGCAGTAGGACGATTATGACGCGGCGTTTATGAGGGCCAGTGCCGGGTGCGGAAGGCAGTGAGAAAGGAAAAGAGCGCGCAGGCAGTGGGGTACTCACCCTTGGCGACGGAGGAGACGGCGACGAGGTTGGCGAGCGCCGCGCCGGAGCCGTGTCCCAGCAGGGTGACGCGCGCCGGGTCCCCGCCGAACGCGGGCAGGTTCTCGCGCAGCCAGTGCAGCGCCGCCACCACGTCCATCAGCCCGAAGTTGCCCTGCGCGCTGCCCATCGCGCCCGTCTTCAGGAACCCTGCGCAAACGCAAGAGACCGCCGCTCTTGTAAGTACCTCTGTTGTAAATGAGGAGCGAGTCTAGGGAACAACTAGGCAGATCACGAAATAAGGAGAACTTTCTTGCGAGCTGCACATACATATACTTTATCTTATACGTTTTCACAAATTCACTGAGCCGTGCTGGGGCTCGTGTTCGTGTTGTTTCTAGGTTTCCGCCCTCTGTTGGAGGGCACGGTTGCGGCTGTTTGTCTTCTTCTCGTGTTGACTGGCGCCACTCGGTTTCGCAAGCGTTACCTGTCCGCTAGTGGCAGCAGTGGCAATTATCGGTATGTAGTAACTGTTGCCCTATCTTTGCGGCGACGTCGTTGCTTTGCCGGGTCGTGTGAGTGGCGAGTTCGGTTGGGGACTGAGGAGAAGCCAGGTCCGCGCAGTGAAAGAACACGCCGGCACCGATGGCGGCACGTATGGACTGCCGCACGGATGGGCTGTGGTCACGATGGTGGACGACTCTGTCGTAAACCGGATTCAGCAAGCTTTAAGATGAGTGCATTTCAATCCAAGTAGAGAAACCTCCACCACTGTGACATCCCGCGATTCTCCAGTGACTTGGGTTCGTGTTGTTGCTCGTTGTGTCGCCGAGGCGAAGAGCAGCGAGTGGAGTGCGGATCTGATTAACCTACATCGACTTCTTATTACTATTTACTGTGTTCAACTTGTTACAATTTGTTAAGTTCAACCAGCGGTAAATTTTCTTGGCTGGTGGCCACTAACGCCCCAGCTACCTGTCCTGGGTGTTAGTGTATGTAACGGCAGTGTTCATTTCCTCGCCTTGCCGCTGCTGCCCGGTAAGGCGTGCAGTTTTGACAGCTTCCTTGACTGTAGGCCAGTTGGTTATCCCCCGACCCTGGAGGTAATGATATCTTTCTCATTCCGGGGGCTCTAAACACGCTATTCTGGGGACGTAGTGCAGACGGCCGGTTCCGGCTTTGGCGTATTGTTCCATCATTGCATTTGGTTTATCGGGCGTCAGGTAGCTTCAACAAGAATATCATTAGTCATTCGTTAGACTACCACTAGTCTGAGTTACCATCTTGTGAAGGGAATGCAACTCTTCGCTGCCTATCTCATCGTTCGCGAAGGTGTTTGTTGCTGCACCTTCTCAGAGGTCGATTCATGGAGCACCGTCTGGATCAGTTGCTTGTTTTTTAAATTAACTTTTGCTATTGTATTTGCCGTTTTACAGAAGGTTTCAAATTTTTTTTTATTATTGCCGTTGCTGGCGTTTAAGGCCTTCAGCCGTGATTGTGGTCGCTTGCCTTAAAATTCTAATTTGGTATTTGTAATAACGCAGCAAGCCTTTAAAATCTTATTTACTGCAATTCCCTGCGTCTGATGCCGTCTGCGGTGTTTGTGGCGACTTGCCTTTAATATTTCAATACCTGTAATTTGTAAGTTGCAGCGAGTTTTAAACAATTCTTAATTTATTGCTATTCTTGGCGTGTATGACCTTCTGCGCAGATCACAGTGGCTTGCTTTTAAAATATTATCTGTTGTATCTGTATTTATTGGTGATTTGCTAAATCGTAACTCACTGAAAACACTATTATTTACAGTGTTGTTTATTCCTTCATTAATAACATGTTGTATTTTTTTATTTATTGTTGAGTCTCGAATTACTGGTTTAAAATAAATTGTGTGTAATTGTAAAAGGCAACCAATAGTAACTGATAGGTCCCCCTCCACAATCGTAACCGAATCCTGCCTTCCCTTCATTACCACCAGGTTTCATACGCCGCCTGGAAAAAGTTAATGCTCCTGGAAGGACGAAGTCGATTTTGATCCGAAGACGGCATATGTCACCTGCGGGTTAGAAGATGAATATCTTCCCCCAGTAGATAGTGAGTCTACCCCTTTCATAGAGATGCCCACAGCCAGATGGCTCAGTGTGGTGCAAACGTGTAAAGCAAGCAGGAAGCTATGCCAGAGACGTACGCGTGCTTCCTAAAGCCAACTGAGCAAATTTGAAAGGGGCCAAATTGTGATCTTCCGAGTGGTAGGATGGTCCTTCCGGAGAATTGCCACACAGGTTGGGCGTGCTGCGTCGGTTGTGCAATGATGCTTGTATCAGTGGTCACGTGAACGTTCTCAAATCCGTACAAGAGCTTCTCGACGCCCACGCAACACACACGCCCACTAGCATCGTCGTATTGTAAGGGTAGCAGTGGTAGATCGTACAGCTACCCCAGCACAGTCTTATGAGCCCGGTTATTAGCACTGGGCTACGTGCCTGCACATCTCTCACTCGTCTTCCACTCACATCACAGTACCGACGTGCACGAATCGACTGGTGCCATCAGATGACCAATTGGTAGAAGGAATGATCAATTGGAAGACGAATAGCGCGCCGTTGTCTTCGTCCCTAAAATCAGATTCTGCCTCCACGTAGGTGAAAGTCGTTTGCGAGTATAGCGTATACCTCATGAGCGCTGTGTCGTAGAGTATGCGTTGAGATGAGCTACAACCCTCTTTCACCTTTGGTGTTTCTAGAGGGGGCGCTAACCAGCACTCGGTACGTGCAGAATGCTGTTAAACCCGTTATTTTGCCGTTCTTGGAACAGGAAGGCGATTTGTTGTTCCAACAGGATAATACTTGCCCACAAACTGCTCGTGAAAGTCAACGTGCTCTGTAAGACGTGCAACAACTTCCCTGTCCAGCACGATTTCCGGGCTTGTAACCAAGAGAATAAATGTGGTTTATGTTGGGATGAAAAATGAATCGTGCGTGTCGTCAACCAACAAGTCTTACGGAACTATGTGAACAGGCGAGCAGGCGTGACATCACGTATCCCAGGACAATATTCGCTATCTGTGCGATCGATTGTATGCCAGAGTCATCTCCTGCATTGCTTCCCGTGGATACACCATGTACTAATATGAGTCTTTCAGCATTGGTCGATATCTGGCACTTCAGAATCACTTATGCTAATAATCTGTAAATGTAATCATTCATGTTCTCTGTATGCGCAGTTACAACAGCAAATGTTGAGTGAATTGGAGATCTCTATACTAATTTCTTAAGGCAGTGTACTTTGTGTACAGACCAGGTATACTGCCTCTGGGATGCACAATAACCGTCTTGTAAATTCATTATATTTGCCTCAAGTCAACAAACGTTTTCAATTCCGGTTTCGACTAATTACCAGGCCATCGCCACTTGATCTGTTTAAAATGAAAGAAAAGGTGATAGTAAAATGCAAACAACAACAAATAATCAAAAACATTACGTAGCAATTCGTCAACTAAAGACTGTAGCTGACTTCGTCGTGATACTAAAGCATGCTTAAAAAATGTCTCTGAATATGTTATGTGAAAACTCTTAAAGCTTATAAAATAAAACAAACGGTGTTGATATTCTGTATTTTTATTCTTCATGTATTATAAATTTGCATCCCTTTGCCGCTAGAGGACTTCGAATTGTAGCGTCTAACATCGCGGTGTGTAACGTAAATATGTCGGAGAGTGAGAAACAGCACACTGTAATGAAGTTTCGAATTCAATGAGTTCGTCCTCGCATGGAACACCCTCTTCTTCAGCATGACAATGGAAGATCACTCACGAGCACTGCGACATCTACAACAATCCGACGCCTTGGGTTCACTGCCATCGATCATCCCCCATACAGTCCCGATTTAGACCCATCAGATTTCACCTGTTTCCAGAACTTAAAGAACATTTCCGATTATTTCACTTTGGTAGTGACGAGTCGGTGAATGCAGAGGTAAGGTTGCGGCTCCGTGAAAAAAGTTAAACATTCTACAGTGACGGTAACAACAAACTGGTCTCTTGTTGGAAGAAATGTGTTCGTCGCCGAGATGACTGTGTTGAAAAATAAAATTGTAGACAAGAAGAATGAAAATGCAGAATGTTAATAACGTTTGCTTTATTCACAAAGCTTTTAGAGTTTTGACGTAAAACAATCAGTGGCATTAGTTTTCAGCAGGCCCTCGTGTAAAGTTAGTGTCTTTCAAACCTATCCGTGAAATAAGATTGACGGAAAGTGCAAGATAGCTAAGCAAATGCGGCTAGAGGACTAATGCAAGGCTGTAATAGCGTGCATGACTAAAGAAAAATTATATACCATCTTTATAGGAAAATTATGGAGATCCTTTTAGAAAAGAAAAGAGGCTGTATGAATATCAAGAGCTCAGATGGCAAGGCAGTACTAAGCAAAGATGGGAAAGCTGAAAGATGGAAGGAACATATGCAAGGTATATACAAGGGAAATGAATACGGAATTGTAGAAAGGAAAGAGGTAACGGGAGATGAGAGATAAAAGTAAAGTTGTATGGCATGTTTGGTTGGTAGACCCCGACGGGCAGGTTCAGCCGCCTAATTGAAAAGATTTTTCCTGTCCTTCATTCGTTGTCGTACCTTTCCTTGGCGACGTGTGATCTGTGTGTTACGTGTAGCATATTTCCTTGTCGAAGTGTGGTATGAGTTTCTGATGGCTCAAATGGCTCCTGAGCACTATGGGACTTAACATCTGAGGTCATCAGTCCCCTAAAACTTAGAACTACTTAAACCTAACTAATCTAAGGACATCACACACATCCATGTCCGAGGCAGGATTCGAACCTGCGACCGTAGCGGTAGCGCGGTGCCAGACTGAAGCGCCTAGAACCACTCGGCCGCTCCAGGCGGGTGTTTCTGATACTTGGCTGTAATAAGTGTGTGTGAGTACTGTGGTCTCATGTTTACGTTGTATGACTTTTAATAGTTTCCTTGTTATTATAATGAGTTTATATGCAAATGCCCACAGAAGTTTCTGTGAGTACATCGCTGTATCAGTGTTCTGCGCTACCTGTAAGTGTATGAAACTTTCGTAACCAGCGTATATTGCTTCATTACAGGTTCTTTAAATTTGCCCAATGAGGTTTCGAAAGAATATCTTCGTCGTTCTTCAGAATGCACTATTCTTTTCTATATGTCCGACACTAGTAACCCTTCGTAGTATTCCATAGATGTCTTCTATTTAGTCTACTAGGCAAGGTCTCCAGACGCTGGGCCTTTACTGTAAGTCAGACTAGCGTCTTGTATGGAGTTCCATTAATGTATGCACCTTCCCCTCCCCCCTCACAAACCAATTAATATAAATTTCCGATTCAACTTCTTTACTATAGCTTCCCCCTAAATACACTCAAAAAACGCACCACGTACAAATTATCTGAGTAGGACGGAAATCGGTGATGTGATGTATACGTACAGACTAACAAATGATTATAACTTCAGAAAAACTGGACGATTTCAAGAGAAAGAGCTTTACAATTTGAGAAAATCAATAACGCGTTGGTCCATGCCTGCCCCTTATGCAAGCAGTTATTCGGCTTGGCATTGATTGACAGATTTGTTTGAAAACGTGCCAACGTCTCTCCAGTTGGGGAGTTAGATCATCAAAATCCGAAGCTGGTTGGAGATCCCTGCCCATAATGCTCCAAACGTTCTCAGTTGGGGAGAGATCTGGTACTCTTGCTGGCCACGGTAGGGTATGGCAAGCACGAAGGCAAGCAGTGCAAACTCTCGTCGTGTGCGGGCGGAAGTTATCTTGCTGAAGAGTAATCCCAGGATGAATTGCATGAAGAGCACCAAAACTGAACGTAGAATGTCGCCAGTGTACAGCTACGCTTTAGGGGTGCGCGGATGTTAACAAAGGAGCGTTATATGGAAAGAAATGGCATCCCAGACCATCAATCTTAGTCGTTGGGTCGTATGGCGGGCGACATTTAGGTCTGTATTCCTTTGCTGTCCGGGGCGCCTCCTGCCACGTCTCCGTTGCTCGTCGTTGCTTATTTCGAAATGGGACTCATCACTGAAGACACTGAGACTCCAAGCCAAAGACGTGTCTGGAGGTGCCTCGGACAGTGATTGTCGCCGGCCATAAGGCCCGACGACCAAGAGTGACGGTTTAGTGTGCCACTTCATATCAGGACTCTTCTGGTTGCCATCCGAGGCCGCCTTAGCAATACTTAGACGATATTCTGCGTTTCTATTCTACTGTTACCCTTCGATGCAAACCATACTAGGCTTACAGTTCAGCAAGATAATGCCACCCGAGAGTCTGTACTGTTGTCTTCGTGCTTGCCAGACCGTATCTTGGCCAGTTAAGTCGCTGGGTCTCCCTCATTTGAGAATGGTTTGAGGATTATGGGCAGAGCCCTCCAACTAACTCCTTATTTTGACGATCTAACGCACCAATTGTATTGAATTCGGCACTATATCCCTCAGGACGACATCCAACAATTGTATCAACAATGCAAAGCCGGCTTGCATGTGAGCCAGATCAGGAACAACGTGTTTATTGACTTGCTCAATTTATGAAGGTCTTTTTCCTGAATAAATCATCCAATTTTTCTGTAGTTAAAATCATTTGTTTGTCTGTACACGTACATCACATCTACCGATTCTGTCCCATTCGGATAATTTCTTTGTAGCGTGTCGTTTTTGTTTTTTGTCTTAGAGCGTATTTGCACCCGTCGCCCTTTCCCCCTCCCCGCCCTCCACAGTTAATATCAATCTTCTGTGCAACTACTCCATTGTAGCTTCGTGCTATTAGCCCGAAATATTTAAACGATGTTCACCGCTAATCATGTAACCTGATACTGTTCGGTTCTTTATCCTGTTCGTGGGCATTACCTTGTGTTTATTCTCATACAAAGAGAGCTATCATTCAGTTCACCAGCGGAAGTACTCTCTAAATTGTTCTGCTTGTCCAAGCGACCATCCAACGGCCACAGTCTTCCTACAGACAACAACATCGTCAGCACGGTATCAGACTTCTGTAGACCCTAGCTGAGAACGTTAGCCGTACTAACACATTTCCTTCGTCCATTCGAAGTCCAGAGCAACGAACTGCGTGCTATAAGCCAAACATTCTTTGAGCAAATCTTGTATCTGCGATACTCCATACGATTGCGTCTTTGTTATTTGTCAAGAGTGTGTTTCATTACACAATGCTTCCGGGAATCTCACACGATTGACATATTCGCCTTGGTCCACTACGAGGAAGATTTCGCGCTAGTGGTGTTCTTTTGAAATGTTATGATGTTTTAACCTACAACTTTCTCTATGATCCTGTAACGGACAGAACGTTACAGATATTAGAGATGCTGGTCCGTAATTTTGTACATCAGATTTTTAACCATATCTGATAAATGAGAGTGACCTCCGCCCTTTTCACGCGGGGCTTTTCGCTGCGCTACAGATTCGGGATGAAAACGAGCAAGGAAAGGGGTTTAATTCCATAATATAACCGCTGTAAAATCGGACGGGAATTCCTCAGAACCAGGCGCCTTGTTCGCTCTACAATATTCGCGATTATCGGAAATCATTATTCCAAAATGATTCGTTTGCGAGTGTGTTCAGCGGTTAAACACTGGCTTGGTAGAGGCGTTCTCACGAGTGAATCCATTTTTAAATGCCGAATTCAATATTTCATTATATTTTTGGTTGTGTCACTAGACAGACCCATAAAACGACTGATTCCTTCCAATTGTGCACCAGCATGTCGAGAATTACGAGTGAAATGCTGTTCAGTTAGGTTAAATAATTTCTCTGACTGATCAGCCCTTGCCGAAATGATGTCTTTCTTGAGATGCATGAGACACTAGGAGGATAGGAATCATTAACTGACGTAAAAGAAGTAGTTTCTAGGATAACGTCATAAATATATCACCAGTATTATAAATTATTATCGGCTTTATGCGTAGTCCTTTCCACAGTTATTTCAGTTGTCAGTAAATTTTCTTTTTAACTTTCTGATATTCTCTTTTAGGTATACCTGATTTCACAACAGTCAAATGCTTCCACTAAACTAAGATACATCTTTAGTTCTTATCTTCTCACTTTGCACTTATCTACACCGCGATTAATAATGTGTTGGAGATCTAATCACGAAGCAGAGGGGACGATGGAAAGGTTTAGCAACAACTCGTTAACGTTTGACAGATATAAAATACATGTTCTCAGTTCGAGTTTTATGTAGGACGTAACTGATTTTTTCGTACTACCGAACGTAAATTATCTCCAAGCATGAAATTTTTTAGCTGTTGCTGACCTCCGTCGCTAAAGCTATTTTTTAAGTATAGTTGCATGAGTAGGACTAAATAAGTTCATTACTGTCAACACTAATCATGTACACATATTCCGTAAACTGATTCGTTCCACATTATTTCAGTAAAACAATCGTTCAGATGATCTATGGAACATGCACCCAAGAGACTGCCTGCAGCCAAGAGACTATATTTGTGTCATATTTATCTTGTCAGACTAGTTTTTTAGGGAGATGTAGATGATAATGCGTTCCGTATTACTTCGCAAAACTTTTATTACCGATGGTAATGTATGTTTGCACATTTTATATTACAAAAATATACAGTGAGTGGTCAAATAGTACTATTCTATGACTGACACATTTCTATGCTGCCGAATGTAGGCTGTCCCTGAATGGGTGTATGATTTGTATGAATCTGGTGTCCGGTAGAAACACCCGACTATCAGTCCACTACAGCCAGTTACTTTCGTCACTGTGAGTACGTAGTTTTACTCATTTTGAACCTTGTTGGACCTAATGCTTCTGATAGTAGTAATGTACTCTTCACTTCTTTTTGAGTACAAGATATCTTTACGATATATCCTTCATATCTTATTGAAAAATCCTTAATTTGGATTTTCGGGTTTGAACCAATTCTCTGTTTGTAATTTTATGCGTGGACGACAGATTCTTTGGAAGGAACTAAATTGTAGGAGTTTACTACGAATTCTTCAGCAGTTACTAAGTAGTATTTTAATAATACGACTTTCCGTGTTTGATCGTTGGGTTTACGCGATGACGGGTTTCTGTCTGCGAAGATTGGAGTTGCCTAAATTAAAAAGAAAACCATCTGCATGGTCGACGTATTCTGCCAGCCAAACGGTGTCTGTACGTTTCATATACTCATGGAAACTTGTACACGTTCACTCGATAAAGCATGTCGAGGGTACTGCTGCGGAGCTGACCACAGCTATTTAGATTAGACCCTCCACTTTGCTCTATATCAAAGGATTCCGGTCAGTCCTCGGACCGATGCTGCACATCGACAGCTGTACCGGGAACCCATCTATTTCTAGCGGTCTTCGGAAAGAACCAACAATAGTCTTAGATGCTAGGCACCAGTTCCTTTACGAGTATGGTGAACTTTGACGACTGGTATGCTTGCCCCCATGTTCCCATGCAGTCCAACAACGGGACACTCTCACATTCGATCGCGCCACATATCTGGTTATTGCACGATTCGACAAACCGATCAAATGGAGACCGCAACGAGGCTCCTTCCAGACTCTCTCAGGCACTGATAACGCTGTACCACACGCATCTTCCTGTCCTTCAGAGACATCGCGCAACATCTGACGCTTTTCAATTCCATAAATACCCAACCAGGCCTCGTAACAACACTAAACACGAACAACACTAACACACCCTTTGGCCGCTCTGCTATTAACAGAGAATTACAACTTCAAGCATTTACATACCCACCAATAGTCCGTACGCTCACGAAGTTTCATTAACATCCGATCATACCGTTTTGGTGCAGAACGTGTTTTGTCAGACAGTGTAATTTAATACCGAGACAATACGTGCCAGACAAAAAATTGAAAGTGTACGTGAAAGTGTATTTGGTAATGAGTATGCAGAATAAAGTCGATTACTTACTCTATATGTGCAACGTACCAATATGGAGAGTGAGTTTCACATCATTCACGACCTTGCTCCCACCTTTGACTTTTTACGTGGAGCCACTGTAGTTTTACCTTGGAGCTGAATGTGTCCTTGTCTTTAAACATTACGACGGTAGCCACTGGCTTAAAGACTTGCGGTAACTGATTGCATTGTCTGCTAAATCAAATTCTGTTTCCTACCAGAATATCCGTCACTCTCGCGGGTCATTCCTCTATCTGCTCGAGGTTGTTTTCGGACAAGACGTTTAATGCAATACCACACGAATCGTCGAAAGCTCCACATGATCTTGCCTTTCGCGGGCAAGACGTTAATATTTCGGTCTTCCGTTGATTTCAGATACATCATTACATATATTCGTGATGATATTCTTGAAGGTTTTCCAGTAACAGTATGCCGCTAGCGCTCAAGGACAGTAAATGACTACAATGTTTAATCTACCTTTAATGTTCATAAGAGCACTTGTCCGCGAAAGGCAAAGGTCCCGAGTTTGAGTCCCGGTCCGGCACACAGTTTTAATCTGCCAGGAAGTTTCATATCAGCGCACACTCCACTGCAGAGTGAAAATCTCATTCTGGAAACATCCCCCAGGCTGTGTCTAAGCCATGTCTCCGCAATATCCTTTCTTTCAGGAGTGCTAGTTTTGCAAGAATCGCACGAGAGCTTCTGTAAAGTTTGGAAGGTAGAAGACGAGGTACTGGCAGAAGTAAAGCTGTGAGGACGGGGCGTGAGTCGTGCTTGGGTAGCTCAGTTGCTAGAGCACTTGCCCGCGAAAGGCAAAGGTCCCCAGTTCGAGTCTCGGTCCGGCACACAGTTTTAATCTGCCCGGAAGTTTCATATCAGCGCACACTACGCTGCAGAGTGAAAATCTCATTCTATCCCAATGTATATAGGTGGTAAGTTGAACCCGCTCCCTATTATTCCAGCCTGAAAGTGTAATTCGCACCTAATATTCTCGAATAGTCTCATTTAATCGGAGTGATAACTTCAAAGTCGTCAATTTGTGAGTGACGCGGCGGTTAAAAAGCTAGCTCTGTAAAACAGTTATCAAGTGTGAATCCATTTGTAAATGAAGACGTTAATATTTTTGTCTTCCTTTGACTTCAGATACATCATTAGATATGTTCGTGATTATATTCTTGAAGGTTTTCCAGTAACAGTATGCCGCTAGCGCTCAAGGACAGTAAATGACTACAATGTTTAATCTAACTTTAATGTTCATTAGAAATAAATTATTTCACACTCAGAGTCAGCAAAAACTTTTCTAGGTATGAAAGCGTTCTTTATGGCAACAAATATGTCACTATCATAGGAATCTCACCTACATTTGTGACATATATTTCTCGTCGAATGTAAGCTTGAGTTGGTGTTCACTTCTAATTTTGGCGACGTTTTTGTTCGTAGTACTACTGGGTCAATGTTACCAGTAATACGTGAGAGAAATTGTGCGATCTCACAGTTCTTGCAGCTGACGAACTCTCTAACGTGAGAGTACCAACATTGCTCCTCTTAACTGCAGTCGGTGTTCTCCTCATCTCTCCAAATGTGAACAGCACGAGCTCATCTAGCATATAGAGGCGTTTGTAACCAAGGATTTGCTAACCTATGAAACCATAATGTGCACACCACACATACTCTGCTGCCCAGTGTAGTTATACAGAAATTGTACAAGATCACACTTAACTTTGCTGCTGACACGATAGAGGAGAAAGAAGCTTACGGTTGCTCAACGCTGAGGGTATAATTAGTTTATTACGACAATATTTATGTTTAATGCAAATTAAAAATAGCTTCTTTCTATGTTTTTACTTCTCACATGTACATCACGGACATCTGGCGATCACTGAAAGCTATACTTCATCCGTCACGACTTCATCACGTCACCGTATACAATACGCAGCTTGAAGCTGTATCCAGTGTTATACGACAACGATCCAACGATGAAATAAAAGAGAAATTTTAAATAAAACGCCTGTCTGTTAAAGTATAGTCAGTCTTTTTGGTCATTATAACATCAAGTTTTGTGGAATGAGTCAGTACTTTTTATTATCTGGTCTAAAATCTTTTATCGTTGGTGCAAATAAACCCATTGAAAATGTTAACGAAAAATAATAACTGAATGATGCATACTGTTTTATACACCCAAGGAAAAAATTATTTTAGTTGTGACTACTATGAAATTTCAGCCAACAGGTTATTTACATATGAAAAAGTTGTTTAATATTGAGAAGTGTTTGAAGTAAAATTATATTTCTTTTTTACAACACGACAAAGAGTATTTAAAAAAGTAATACTTTTGTAATTCACGGGCTCCTGGTTGTTGAACCGATTACATTCAGATTACCTCGAAAATAGTGTATTAACAGTGGGCAGTATTGATTTCAAGTGTAATCGCTAGGCAGGAACCAACGATGCACCAGTTTTTCTGAGTCTTTTTTTAAATAGCACCGTTGCCTGTCTGGGCGAGGGAGAAAATCAGTAACTGCATTTTAATATTTCTACAAAGGACCATGGAAGATAATTTTCCTTTCTTTACTATATTCTTTCCCATATGAGGTGGAAACACAGATGTTTACGAAATTAATGATATTGAGCCAAATCGTATCATCAGACGAACTTGTCTCTGTGACGGGACAGTACACGGTCCTAACCACCTGAACTATAATATTTATCGACGTTTCAAGCGTCAAGAAGGGACCCGTAGCACCACAACGATTAGGCGCTTTTTGTGATTAGTGCAGGCTAATCGTTACATTTTTCAATCAAATAGTTCAAGCCAAGACACACACGAGCGAGAAAGATGCAGGATCGTCATTTGGTCGAAGCTACTGTTTTAGGCTCTTCCTGTGGTTCCAAACGGACGATCACGATCGGCTCTGCTAATGACGCTAGGTGCCACTGTCTGCGGTTCAGCCTCAGATGATGCCGCACTGGGCACATCACATGCATGAGAGTGGTTGGTGGCGTAATGACATCGGGGATTTGAGATGAATCCAGAGGCACCAGTGGTGACTCAGTCGTCAGTTGTGGACGTGACGTCATAACCAGGGTCTGAAGACTGCCAGCGGTAACTAGTACAACTTTCAGATATATGTGGACAGTGGAATCCACACACAAGACGTCAGTCCCTTACCCAACTTTCTCAAAGAGCAACAATATCATCGTGCGAAAGAAATTCCTAAACCAGTAACCAAAGAATTTTAACGAAGCAGCCACAACAGGGAATCTGTAAGCTGACTTTCTTCTGTGACAGACACCGCAGAACTGCGTTATTAAAAGACTTACTTTAACAATAAATAGAAACAGTAAATCTTTCCTGGTGTCCTTTATATAGTGATTATCACTAAGAGGACACGCGTGAAAGCTAAACGCAAGCCGCAGAACAAGTAGTAATAACTTAGCATATCCTCTCTGCAGACCGGTAACTAATTCATCGACACAGATTTCCCTTTCCGTTCAGTCGCAGTTCTTGCGAATTTTCAAGCAAATTGCGTGGACTGCTCTTTGTAATCAACTTGTCGTAAGCAATCTAGGTTGCAACGTTTGTCACAATGTTATAAAAATACCCCATCTCGACATTATCAACTAAAAAACGTATGTACGGTGCTGATTATACGTATTTTGGATATATCATCATCTTTGGCACACATCTCCCATGGATTTTCATGTACTAAAGTAAATTTTCGTGTTCCTTGTTCTCCCTGTACAGTGTTGCTAGCAAACTGACTGATTATGAAATGACTAATTTTTAACTAATTTGCTTAACAGGGTCCCCTGCAAAAAGGCTACGTCTTTCTCTCCACTTCTTTTTCGTATATATATGTACCTCTGAACTGCTTTAGTTTTCCATCATCCATTACTGAAAGCACTTGAAAGAGACACAATACAATGTGAATTTCATCCATATTATGCCACTTTGCATCCAGGCATTGAATAATTCACCATAATTCACACGTCGCCATACAAACCCACTGTGGCTTCTCGAACACGAAGAACCTATGCCTGCTGCTCTCCAGTCGTAACCACAAGATTATCTTTTAAATTGACAGTCGCATCATTAATCATGGCATCTATGCCATCCTATAATGACAACAAATCTTTCTGCGCAGGATACTAGTCATACAACTGACTATCGTTTCAGTGTGCGGATGGTCTCCCAGCCAAAATTACGTCACAGAAATTTAAAGCGAGCAGTTTCCTTCACGTTATTTGTTTCTGTTGCTAGACAGTTTCATCTTGTAAGGATAACCAAGATCACTGACTGAATAAATTTTTATTTAGCAGAAAGGGGTAACAAAACGTTTTAAAACTATTAGCGGTTTCAGATTTGCATATAGTCCATATCAGTTATGGCTACTACGACGTCTTAACATGTAATACTAATAACAAAGCCAAAAGAACCTTGTCTTGTTGAAAAGCAACTCCTCAGTACACGAAGTCGTTGCAAAGGAATTAATGACAGCGGAGAATTCAATGAGCTACAACGTTTTATTAGGGTAATGTGAAACATCCTGACAGCTTAAAACTGTATACCAGACTGTGACTTGAACATGGGACCTGGACCTTTGCCTTTCACGGCCAAGTGCTCCACCTATTGAGCTATCCAAGTCGTCCTCACAGCTTCACTTCCAGGACCTCTCTCCTGCCTTCCAAACCCGGCTGCAGATGAAAGTTCGTTCTAATTACTGTAATGTGATTGTGAAACGTCAGTCAATACTCAATTCGTAAGTAAGGAATGAAACTGATAAATGCGCTACATTCTAAGTCTAGGGGACTGATGACCTCAGATGTTAAGTCCCATAGTGCTCAGAGACATTTGATTTTTTTTTTTTTTTTTTTTTTTTTTTTTTTTTTTTTTTTTTAGATCTGGTGGTCTTGCAGACCATGCATCTGGAAAACCTCCAGAGATATCACATTCGTAGAAGGTTGCATTAAGCAGATCTCTCATTGGGCGAGAGACACGACTTGTTGGCTCATCTTATATGAAAACAGTGTTTCTATACAGTTGCGCTCTTCCAATGTAGGTATCACATGCTGTACGAGGAGGTCTCGATAACGTGCAGATGTCACGGTACATCTGACAGATCCTGTGGGCGTATTCTCTCCAAAGAAGTACGGACCGAGAAGTAAAGGTGCTTGTGAATTCACACAGCACAGTTACATATTGCGAGTGAAATGGTTCTGTGTCTACAGCACACGGTTTAAGAGTAGCCCAAATTTGGTAGTTCTGTGTACTCACTCACTGCACCCTGTAAAATGTGCCTCGTCACTGCACAGTATATTTTCCGGCCACATGTTAACAATTTCGATCCGTGAAACCGAAGAGCAAATTCAGAACGTTGCTGCGGATAATGAGTTCTCAATTGCTGCACCGTCTGGATCTTGTACAGGCACCAGTGTAAAACAGACTGCAAAGCTTTCCGCACTGTTGACCACGGGGTGGACAATTCTCGTGACACTGCACGACCACTAGCATTGTTCGGGGCACGTGCTGCATGGTTATTTACACCAACAGCTACCTCGTCAGCAGGTTCCACCGGGACAGGACGCCTACCTCTTTCAGGAGTCACACAAGCTGACCCGTGTTTTCGAATTTCATCATCATCTTCTTTAAACCGCTTAACGACATCAGGACTCTCCTCAGACCTTTCAGTCGATAGCCATAATGTTCACTCACGCTATGGCTTGTCAAATGACAGTGTGGATGTCAGTGTCATACCGTCATACAAACAGTACACAGCCCCAGATTTGCATCTGGTGGCCACAGTTGGAACTAATTTGTTTTCCAGTCTAATTCGGTCCCGAGTTACAGCTGTGCCGTGCGCCCGCGTTTAATTTCGCGTAATTCCGGCGGATTTGGAATCCGTCTGGCCGCAAGAGCGCATGGAGCGTACTGTCGCCGGTAGGGGGCAGGTCGGAGCAGAAGGTGATTAAGGACTGCGGTGACCTGGAGAAAAGGAGAGTCTGACACGGACGGCGAGGAGCGCAAGTGAGGCGGCGTGTTGTTGTGGCCAAGCGTCTGCCGTGGCCCGTTGGCAAGATGGTGCCTTTGCTCACTGCGGGTTTGGCGGGGTCCGAGTGTTGGTCGCAGCCGTGAACACTCCTCGTTAAAAGCAGGACGCACAATATTCCGCGTGTCCTCTGCTACTGAAGCTGCAAGCAGCTTGTGTCCATTGTGGTGCCGGGTTGGAGTCCGGTCTGACTTTTGCAGGTACTGGACGTGGTGGCGTCTGCTGGATGATGCCCGTGGGTTTCCGACTACGAGTAATCTTCATTACAGACTATTATCGGTGCTCATAAGCAAGCGTTCGTCAATGGGTGCTGAATTTTACGAGAAATCACGGACAGGTGATTGTATCTCTTGTTAACTGAGTTCTAGATGCCTGTGTACCAAGACTGAAATTTTTAATGAAGGTTTCTAGTACTGTCGTAGGGGCAACCGCCGTCCTACATTAGCAGAGAAGGAGGAATTATTGTTACTGGCGTTGCTTCTGCCACCGCCTGTATCATTATAAATTTGAACGACATTTTTCAGTCATTTTGGCTATTTCGAAGGCAATGGCGTTTTGATAATTACTGGCAATAGCCGATGGTTGATATTCGGGACATATTCATTTGATCATATATTTTAATGTTTGTAATTTAAATGTACACTACTGGCCATTAAAATTGCTGCACCAAGAAGAAATGCAGATGATAAACGGGTATTCATTGGACAAATATATTATACTAGAACGGGCATGTGATTACATTTTCACGCAATTTGGGTGCATAGATCCTGAGAAATCAGTACCCAGAACAACCACCTCTGGCCATTATAACGGCCTCGATACGCCTGGGCATTGAGTCAGAGCTTGGATGGCGCGTACAAGTACAGCTGCCCATACACCTTCAACACGATACCACAGTTCATCAAGAGATTGACGTATTGTGACGAGCCAGTTGCTCGGCCACCATTGACCAGACGTTTTCAATTGGTGAGAGATCTGGAGAATGTGCTGGCTAGGGCAGCAGTCAAACATTCTGTATCCAGAAAGGCCCGTACAGGACCTGCGACATGCGTTCGTGCATTACCCTGCTGAAATGTATGGTTTCGCAGGGAGAGCCACGGGTCGTAACACATCTGAAATGTGACGTCCACTGTTCAAAGCGCCGTCAATGCGAACAAGAGGTGACCGAGACGTATAACCAATGGCACCCCATACCATCATGCCGGGTGATACGCCAGTATGGCGATGACGAATACTCGCTTCCAATGTGCGTTCACCACCATGTCGCCAAACACGGATGCGACCATCATGATACTGTAAACAGAACCTGGATTCATCCGAAAAAATGACGTTTTGCCATTCGTGCACCTAGGTTCGTCGTTGAGTACACCATCGCAGGCGCTCCTGTCTGTGATGCAGCGTCAAGGGTAACCGCAGCCATGGTCTCCGAGCTGATAGTTCATGCTGCTGCAAACGTAGTCGAACTGTTCGTGCAGATGGTTGTTGTCTGCAAACGTCCCCATCTGTTGACTCAGGGATCGAGACGTGGCTGCACGATCCGTTACAGCCATGTGGATAAGATGCCTGTCATCTCGTCATTTTAGGATGAATCTAGGCTGTTGGGATCCAACACGGCGTTCGTATTACCCTCCTGAACCCACCGATTCCATATTCTGCTAACAGTCATTGGATCTCGACCGACGCGAGCAGCAATGTTGCGATACGATAAACCGCAATCGCGATAGGCTACAATCCGACCTTTATCAAAGTCGGAAACGTGATGGTACGCATTTCTCCTCCTTACACGAGGCATCACAACAACGTTTCACCAGGCAACGCCGGTCAACTGCTGTTTGTGTATGAGAAATCAGTTGGAAGCTTTCCTCATGTCAGTACGTTGTAGGTGTCGCCATCGGCGCCAACCTTGCGTGAATGCTCTGAAAAGCTAATCATTTTCATATCACATCATCTTCTTCCTGTAGGTTAAATTTCGCGGTGAATCAATTTTAATGGCCAGTAGTGTATTTATATTGCATTTAATGTACTTTACTAAAAGGAAGTGATTTTATACTATGGCCATTTTGAGGTGTTTGATACTAGTTGTGTTACTGAAATTTAGTCTTTTCAGTTCTGGAGGCAATTTGTTAATGTAATTCTTGGATTTTCGCTTTTTAAAAATAAATTAATTAGTTTTTTTTAGAAAAGTTCATAAATTTATGGCTCAGTGGCTTTCCACTCAACACCAGCTCACTACCGCATTTCAAAAGCATTAGCGCATCTATCAAGTTTTGCTGCCGTAGGATAGTCCATACTGGACATCAGTGAGTAGCTGCACTTTCATTAAAGCCGTCCTGTATATACATTTCTAGTACCAGTTTTCATTCTCTACTGGATACAATCCATTAGGCTAAAGTTAAGACATTTCTTTCAGTAATACCAGTCCAGCAAGATATGCAGCAGGACATCTCTGGAAATTTGGAAGGTAGGAGATGGGGTTCTGGTGAAAGTGAAGCGGTTAGGGCTTGCACTTGTCCGCAGAAAGGGAAAAGGTCTCATTATTAAGTACAGATTCGGAAAACAGTTTTAATCTGCTCGGGAGTTTCATGTACATTCATTCTACTGAATTACCACAGTCAAAGATATTTCAAACGCAGTAGAGATGTTACGTCAATTAAGTCATTTGTTAACATTTGACATAATTGTCTAATTAATTCATGTAAAATGCTTTTAGGATGAATCTGAAATCCATCATTCTTCTTGCAGCCCCTGCGTAGGCGAGGTCATAAACATGCGGAAGTAGACGCTGTAAGTGCGAGCGAAAAGGAAGCAACAGCTTTCGTTCGAATTCCGGAAGGGGATAAAGATGGTCATAGAAACAGCAAAATGCTTGTAATATACAGCGCGTACAGTTAATCTACTCGTGATCACACGTGCATCATTTACGCTTACCTTTACGCTATGTGTAAAAATGAGTGCAACTATCGGTAAATCAGAAGACAATTAATAGATAAACAGATCCACTAGTTTCTAAAATTTATATGTGTATTTGTAATCCATACCACAAGAACAACACAAATTTTGCTTTAGCACATTACGCTTAGCGTTACAATGAGGAACTACGTGAAACGAGCTGTTACATTTTCCCTAAGCGCATTCGTTACAACGCAGAGACTTGAAGGGTTTTTCATTCGGACTTTTATCATGTTTTAATTGTGAAATTCCTTTTTTTTAGTTTGCTGAAAGTAATCATATTTTTAAGGTTGAATAACAGGGATATATTGTAGTTCTAGAACAAAAACAGTGTGCTTGTTACTCAACATAAATATAGAATTGTTGTACCAAAAAGTAAAGGAAGTTTAATAATTCATTGACTAATTTCCATTTGCCTTAATGCCTTCTCAGTGACTTACAGAGAAGGGCCTTATAGGATTACTTCGTTACGCGTTTGTCTGTCCGTCCGTCTGTCTGTCTGACTGTAAAGAGACCCTTTCCTCAAATGGGTAGACGTATAAAGTTAAAATTTATATCAAATACTAAGATACGGCCTACTCGCACTTGCCAGTTTTTTTTTTTTTTTTTTTTTCATTCAGTACCCAAGTGCGCAGTCCAGACTGTAATTCTGCTCACGATTCTTTTCAGCATTATTTCTGGAAGCTTTGAAATACCGGATGTGTTGTGTACGTACTTCATAACGGAGGATGAGGCGACTGTGGGAGTACCGCAATGCTGTATTGATAAGATCGAAACTGTTGATCAAAATCACTGTGCACATTAATTTCTTGACAGAGATTTCAATATGGGTCAAACGTTGCTGCTACGCATTTATTTAAGTATTGTGACTGTAAGGGGGACTCAAGAGAGGGGACAATGTGCCAGTGTTGCCCTATTAGCACAAGGAAAAATGTGGATATCCCCAGTTTCAAACTTGATTGTGCCTTGTACAGTGAAGAGCCAAGGAAACTGGTACACCTCCCCCATATCGTCTAGGGCCCTCGCGAGCACGCAGAGTTGCCGCAACACGACGTGGCATGGCCTCCACTAATGTTGAAGAAGTGCTGGAGGGAACTGATACCATTAATCCTGCAGGGCTGTCCATAAATCCGTAAGAGTACGAGGGGATGGCTAAAATGGCTCTGAGCACTATGGGACTTAACAGCTATGGTCATCAGTCCCCTAGAACTTAGAACTACGTAAACCTAACTAACCTAAGGACATCACACAACACCCAGCCATCACGAGGCAGAGAAAATCCCTGACCCCGCCGGGAATCGAACCCGGGCGTGGGAAGCGAGAACGCTACCGCACGATCACGAGATGCGGGCACGAGGGGATGGATATCTCTTCCAAACAGTACGTTGGAAGGCACCCTAGATATCCCGGTGGCTAGCGGAAGAGTTTAAACTCAGAAGAGTGCTCCTGGGGCCACTCTGTAGCAATTCTGGACGTGTGGGATGTCGCATTGTCCTGCTGGAATCGGATAGGATGCTTACGCACGTATCACCTGTCAGAATCGTATCTAAACGTATCATTCCAACTGCACACGTCGCACAGCATTAAAGAGCCTCCATCATCTCGAACAGCCCCTGCAAAGAGGCAGGGTCAATGGATTATTGAGGTCTTCTCCATACCCTTACACGTTCATCCGCTCGATACAATTTGAAACAAGACTTGTCCGATCAAGCAACATGTTTCCATGTCGGTGCTGACGGGCCCAAGCGAAGCGTAAAGCTTTGTGTCGTGCAGTCATCAAGTATGCGTGAGTGGGCCTTCGCCTCCGAAAGCACATATCGATGATATGTCGAATGGTTCGCACACTGACACTTGTTGATGGCAGGCATTGAAATCTGCAGCAGTTTGCGGAAGGGTTGCACTACTGTCACGTTGAACGCTTCTATTCAGTCGCCTTTGGTCGCATTCTTGCAGGATCTTTTTCGAGACGCAGCGATGTCGGAGATTTGATGTTTTACCGGATTCCTGACATTCACGGTACACTCTTGGAATGAACGTACGGTAAAATCCCCACTTAATCTCTGCCTGCCATTGTAACAGCAGTAATCGATCTCACAACTGCTCCAGACGCTTGTTGTCTTATATAGGCGTTCCCAAATGCAGCGCCGTAGTCTGCCTGTTCACATATCTCTGTATTTGAATACGCATACCTATACCAGTTTCTTTGGCGCTTTGTACTGACCTTCCCGCTAAATAGTAAAGCCCTGTTCGAGCTGATAGTCAGAAGCAGTGTTCTGCATAGAAAGAAGGCGTTTGCTAAATCAAGGGAGCAATGAGATGTTATATCAGTTTTGTGTTGCAACTCAATAGCTGAAACAGCTGACGTTGAGAACTTCCTCCTAAATTACCTTCCTGAAAACGTACGTGTCTTCTATGTTTCATTTGTGAGCTTCCAATTGTTTTTCTGAGTATTATGGTTTTCCTTGAGTAAGAGTTTCTGAACTGTAATTTACATCCTTCTCCTTCTCAAATAAATAATAATAATAATAATTACACAGAAAAAGTAAAACTAAAAAAACTGAGGATAAAATGTTTGAATAGGGCCACTCAGAAGAAGGTGTTTCGATATTTAAAGATGACAATAAACTAAGAAAAAAGTAACAGTGCAGAAATGTTGATAAATGTAGGTCGTTCAAACTGCAAAATCGTAATCGTTGGGTAGAACTGAAGACTGCTGTAAAATCGGCGACGTAAGGAGTGAAATAATACGGTAAGAAGCTGTAACATATAGAATCTAACATAAATTAATTACAAATTGCAACACTTGTTGCAAACGCTTTCAGAAGTAGGGCTGCACATCATGTCTCAATTTAGTTTTCGAAGAAGAAACGACCTAGAAAGAGAGGACGAGATTGTCAAGAGGAAGTACGCAGTAAACGTTAACTACGAAATAAAGGAGAACAACATTTGAGACTTCTTTAGATGAACACGTGTTAAGATAAAAATTAGAAACCAAGGAACGAATATAATAATAGATGACTTAGGGCAGTGCATCCAGGATTTAGACAACACTTGGAGAGAAACGTTTTACTAGAAACTAATTGCTGTGGGAGTTTAAGACAATTACACAGTTGCACAAGTTTACCGATACGCTCTGAGAAAAAGTATACGGGTTGTGCAGAAAGACATGAAGCCAGCACTTTCTTAATTTGTCCATCGTAGTTGAATCGACAACATCGTAATGGATATTCTCTAATGATGGTTCGTTTCCGAAATGTTTCACGGCCGTTAGCATGACTATCTACTAGGTATTAGCTGATTTTCACTCGGTTACGCTTGGGTTCTTCATCGATTTGTTTTGGAATCCATTCCGTACAGACTTTGTGAAAGTTCAGTGTTTTATGCATGATTTCATATGCAGAATCATGACTAATCTGCATATGGTTTGTCACGTCATCAACAGTTACTCGTGTGTTATTCCGAATCAAGTCGTGGCTGCAGCTGGGCGCCCCGCACTTTCCTCGACTTTTACGCTCGTTCAAACACATTTGTTCTGTCCGCTGGTAGGCAGATCGCAGTGGCGAAATATTGTCCCTGTATAGTTCCGACAGTTCTCCACGAATTGCCGCTCCTGGTAGACCTTCTTACCACAAAATGGGATTACGGAATTCTGTTCTTCTGTGCTGCATACACAGTGTGCCGCAGTCATCTTCACGTTGCAACAGCGTGAGGCGGACTGATGCGACAACTCTGCAGCGCACCACAGACGAAGACAACGGTGCCATCTAGCGGCTGGCTGGTCAGCACGCAGAGCCGTGGAAGTAACGTAAAGACAATTATAGCTAAATTGCAGGTACATATTGACTTGTACATAGTTCCGCATAGTCAGCGCGTACACAACTTTCCCAATAGAGCGCGCCCCGCTAAGCACAACAGCGCAGGCGCAGCGCTCGTCCGTCTCCGCACTACGAGATGGCGCTGTATTAGAAACGGACCAAATTCTGCTTCCGCCGATCCGCGTATTAATATGTCTCGCAGCCAATGAGATTGCTGCTAACGTAGAACCTTTTCTCCTCGCGGATCACACTCGCGCAGTGATACCTGAACGCTCGAGGTATTACAACGAGTCTACAGACCTCCGGTTAGTCAGTCTGCATTTGTCTGTACCAGTCTATAGTCAAGTTTCAGTGTGCGCCTAATAAGATTATCATATTCCTGTACATAGCCATGAAGAGAAATGTATAGACACTTTGCAAGTATATGAGATAAGTGAGAATAAGATTAACGTACCAAGACAAAATGAACTTCAGATTGTCAATTGTAAATAGCATCCAGAACCAAGTTAAGTTATTTTTATGCTTGTTATTATTTTAATAAATATGTGTGAAATTTAATCAAGTTCTGTTTAAAGTTGGTCACCGTCAATCTGCTACTCTAAGTGTGCAAGTGGCATATCTGTTGTCTGACCTAACGGCAGAAGATAAACACGCCACGATAAGACCACGAGACATATTGGTGACACTCGCCTACTTCGTTAGAGCGACAAGTCAAATAATCTGATGGTATGTGTACTGAAGGTCTTACAGTACGCACACCACAGATCTGGAAGTGGTTGGCGTGATCAAAACTAGTAATTACAGTAAAAAATGTGCACCTGAGGTCGAAAAATAAGTGATACATAAAATAATTTAAACATCAACACAGTTGATGAACTCTCTCGCGACGAATATACCAGCTGTAGTGAATACTCATTATCGTGACCATCAGCATCAAGATCTTCACTTCATTGGGCCTATTTCGTTTTGTCTGTTACGGTACCGTTCGCTTCCTCGGTCTTCCTTGACTTCTTCTCCCAAGTAGCCTAAATCATCTTCTCTGAAGAGGTAATCTGTCTAAAATATTCAATGTATTAAATTCATGATTAAAGTTCAAACAAAGTTTGTCACAACACAAGTTACTTTACTTTACGCTAACCCTCAACGTATCGATTTTTAACAGAAGTACCAAAGAAGCCTGTGTGCCTTAACGGAGTCAGAAGCTATTTATTGTGGTCGAGCTTTTGTTACTTTCACGAGATCCACGTCGGCTTCCCCTTCCATTTTGCTCCGTGTTGTCCGGAGGGTAAAGGTCTTTGTAGACAGCGACATAAGGCGGAGAGGCTACTGCGACGCCGCTGCCAGTGGGCAGAGACATTAGCGTCAAGGGCTGGAAGGTCTCCAGGGCGGGCCCGATAGCGCGCCCCTGGCCCCGCGCCCCTGCTTTAAGCACCGCCATCGATCAACGAAATCGAGGAGTGGACACTGCCCTGCGCCTCCCCCGCCCCCGCCACCCTATCTCTTCCGACGCGCACTTCCGCGCCGACGGCGCCTGTAATGCGGACGGCGGCGACGCGCAAAATAGTGCCGGGCAGCGCGGCGGACGCCGGTTTTGCAATTCATGGAATCGGCGGCTCCGCTGCAGTCCGGTGAGGCATTGCCCTGCAGGCCGGCTCCCCTGCGTGGACATTTCTTTCCAGCTACGACTGTAACCTCATACGTTTGCCAACACCTTCTCTCGGCAAGTGGCAAACCATTCTTTCGAAAATGTCTAACATAGTATCAGGAAGAATTCATACGACGTAGAGAAATAAGCCCTTGCCGATTCCCACTTTCCAGCTTACTTGCAAGATATCTGTTTGCGTAGCTTCCTTTTTGAAAACTTTTTTTTCCTATTTTTACTATCATTGGCCGCATCGTACAAAGTAACGTATGAAACACTAGCTTTCGAGAGTAGGAGGTGTGATACACTCACAGAAATTATTCTAGCTCGATTAAATAGCGTTTGTTGGATGCATTTTGAGACCTGGACTTAACTGTTTGGTAGATTCACACGTCTATTTAGCCTGTTTAAAAGAGTAAACTGCCATTTGACTGTGTATTACAATATTTATCTTTTATACTACCCAGATTTTAGCTTTTATGCATTTATCAAGTACAGTGCTAAAAGTTGTTAGACTATTATTAAGTCGTATCTGTTAAGGCAGTCCACAGCAGGTAAAGAAGGCTAACACATATCTTCAAGACGTACTTGATAGTAGCATAAAGCTGAAATCTGGATGTACAGAAGACGAGTATAATAATACACAGTCAAATGGCGGTTTACTCTTTTAAAAAGGTTACATGACAGTGACTCAATGCCATCAAAAACTTTTTATTTATTTAGCCATTTCTTCTGAGCCCAGTACTCATCATGCGCGGGTGTTTGAACTCCCGTCTCCTTTCGTCCGCGGTTTTGTTTACAGTTGTGGCGAGCTCTGGCAGCGATTTCCCTTGAGTGCGAGACGGACGCTGCCGAGTCGGCTAGTTACTCTTACCGCACCAACTAGTGCAGAAGCGGTGGTCAGTCGATATCACCTGCAATGATACCGAGTAGTATACCTTGTGATTAACAGTTGATATCATACGTGGCATATACAGCGTCTTACAAAAAGGTACGGACAAACTTTCAGGAAACATTCCTCACACACAAAGAAAGAAAATATGTTATATGGACATGTGTCCGGAAACGCTTACTTTCCATGTTAGAGCTCATTTGATTACTTCTCTTCAAATCACATTAATCATGGAATGGAAAACCACAGCAACAGAATGTACCTGCGTGACTTCAAACACTTTGTTACAGGAAATGTTCAAAATGTCCTCCGTTAGCGAGGATACATGCATCCACCCTCCGTCGCATGGAATCCCTGATGCGCTGATGCAGCCCTGGAGAATGGCGTATTGTATCACAGTCGTCCACAATACGAGCACGAAGAGTCTCTACATTTGGTACCGGGGTTGCGTAGACAAGAGCTTTCAAATGCCCCCATAAATGAAAGTCAAGAGGGTTGAGGTCAGGAGAGCGTGGAGGCCATGGAATTGGTCCGCCTCTACCAATCCATCGGTTACCGAATCTGTTGTTGAGAACGTACGAACACTTCGACTGAAATGTGCAGGAGCTCCATCGAGCATGAACCACATGTTGTGTCGTACTTGTAAAGGCACATGTTCTAGCAGCACAGGTAGAGTATCCCGTATGAAATCATGATAACGTGCTCCATTGAGCGTAGGTGGAAGAACATGGGGCCCAATCAAGACGTCACCAACAATGCCTGCCCAAACGTTCACAGAAAATCTGTGTTGATGACGTGATTGCACAATTGCGTGCGGATTCTCGTCAGTCCACACATGCTGATTGTGAAAATTTACAATCTGATCACGTTGGAATGAAGCCTCATCCGTAAAGAGAACATTTGCACTGAAATGCGGATTGACACATTGTTGGATGAACCATTCGCAGAAGTGTACCCGTGGAGGTCAATCAGCTGCTGATAGTGCCTGCACATGCTGTACATGGTACGGAAACAACTGGTTCTCCCGTAGCATTCTCCATACAGTGACGTGGTCAACGTTACCTTGTACAGCAGCAACTTCTCTGACGCTGACATTAGGGTTATCGTCAACGGCACGAAGAATTGCCTCGTCCATTGCAGGTGTCCTCGTCGTTCTAGGTCTTCCCCAGTCGCGGGTCATAGGCTGAAATGTTCCGTGCTCCCTAAGACACCGATCAATTGCTTCGAACGTCTTCCTGTCGGGACACCTTCGTTCTGGAAATCTGTCTCGATACAAAGATACCGCGCCACGGCTATTGCCCCGTGCTAATCCATACATCAAATGGCCATCTGCCAACTCCGCGTTTCTAAACATTGCACTGACTGCAAAACCACGTTCGTGATGAACACTAACCTGTTGATGCTACGTAGTGATGTGCTTGATGCTAGTACTGTAGAGCAATGAGTCGCATGTCAACACAAGCACCGAAGTCAACATAACCTTCCTTCAATTGGGCCAACTGGCGGTGAAT
The DNA here is from genome assembly GCF_023898315.1 of Schistocerca nitens. Lineage (NCBI taxonomy): Eukaryota > Metazoa > Arthropoda > Insecta > Orthoptera > Acrididae > Schistocerca > Schistocerca nitens. Next base: position 657,422,857 of record NC_064614.1, on the reverse strand, counting down.
CGAGGAAGTACAGTACATGCTGACGAAACTAAAATGAGCTCTAACATGGAAATTAAGCGTTTCCGGACACATGTCCACATAACATCTTTTCTTTATTTGTATGTGAGGAATGTTTCCTGAAAGTTTGGCCGCACCTTTTTGTAACACCCTGTATGTAGTCGGGTTGATAGGTGTTCGCGGAGTCGTTGAAAGTAGCAATAGCGGATTTAGTACGGCGAGGCCTGTTTATCCAGGGTCCGTTGGTGGTTTCGTTCTGTCGTGAGTAGTGTGCATCACGCAAAGTTGGCCATCTTGTTTAGAGATTGTCACTACATTGAAAAACTGACTAGCTCACCTCCACGAAAAGGAAATTCGAGTTTCGTTAGGTGGTGGTGTTTCTAGAATTATGTGGATTTGGTGGTTTTGATATGTAACTTTACTGTTGCATGCAAACCTCATGGAAGTTCACTTACATTTCTTGGTTAGTGTTCACTCTCCGCTGTTGACTGACGCCGTTGAATTACTGGTCGTTAGCAAAATGGCTCAATAGTATTTCTGTACTGCGGTGACTATGAGTTTTGGTAGTATGTGCGTTGATGTAGGGGTATCCTGCGCTTTATACAAAGGATACGCCATAATCGTGTCGGTAGTTTGTTGCTTGACAAACCCATAAAGAAGCGAGTGTGGTCTTAAATCGTTCGCTAAACAGTGGTTCGCTGAAGTGTGCCTCCGTCTGTCGCCGGGGCGAGCCCCTCTGCGGAAGAGTTCGTTTCATGCATGTTCGTTTGTTGTCTCGATTTGATTTATATAATTTCGCCAATGGTAAGAATTTTTAAGAAGTAGTTTTGAGCCATGCTGCGGCTCCCGTTGGTGCTGTTTGTAGGTTTCCGCCCTCTGTTGCAGGCCAGATGGTATCGTTTAGTTGGCACGGTTGCGGTTGTTTGTCTTCTTCTCGTGTTGACTGGCGCCACTCGGTTTCACAAGCGTTGCCTGTCCGCTAGTAGCAGAAGCGGCGATTATCGATTTGTAGTAACTGTTGCCCTATCTTTGGGGCGACGTAGTTGTTTTTCCGGGTCGTGTGAGTGGGCCAGTTCGGTTGGGCACTCAGGAGGTGCCTGGTCCGCGCATTGTGGAACCCGCAGGGACCGTTGGCGGCACGCATGGACTGCCGGATGGATGGAAGGGCTGTGGTCAAAGGGTGCACGACCTCGTCTTAAACCGGATCCAGCAAGCTTTAAGATGAGTGCATTTCAATCCAAGTAGAGAATCTTCCACCATTGTGATCTCTCGCGATTCTCCAGTGATTTGGGTTCGTGTTGCTGCTAGTAGTGTCGTCGAGGCGAAGAGCAGCGAATGGAGTGCATGGGGAAGGCGGATCTGATTAGCTTTTGTTGTTCCATCGCTGAATTTGGTTTGTTGGATGTCAGGTAGCTTCAGCAAGATTATCATTAGTCATTCGTTAGACTGCCACTAGTCTGAGTTACCATCTTGTGAAGTGAATGCAACTCTTGGCTGCCTATCTCATCGCTGGCGAAAGTGTTGGTTGCCAGACCTTCTCAGAGGTCGGTTCCTGGAACACCGTCTGGACCAGTAGCTTGTCTTTTTAATTAACTTTGGCTATTGTATTTGCTGTTTTACAGCAGGTTTCAAATTTTTTAAAAATATTATTGCCGTTCCTGGCGTGTAAGGCCTTCAGCCGTGATTGTGGTCGCTTGCCTTAAAATTCTAATTTGGTATTTTAACAGTAAGCCTTAAAACCTTATTTACTCCATTCTTGGCGTCTGATGCCTTCTGCTGTGTTTGTGGTGACTTACCTTAATATTTCAACACCTGTAAGTAGTAAATTGCAGCGAATTCTTAAACAATTCTTGATTTATTGCCATTCCTGGCGTGTAAGGCCTTCTGCCCAGATCACAGTCACTTGCTTTAAAACATCATCTGTTGTATCTGTATTTAATGGTGATTCCCTAAATTGTAACTCACTGAAAAGACTATTATTTACACTGTTGTTTATTCATTCAGTGACAAATTGCGGTATTTTTTATTTACTGTTGAGTCTGGAATTACTGGTTTAAAATAAATTGTTTATAATTGTAAAAGGCAACCAACAGTAACTGATTACGGCCGCGTCCACAATCGTAACCGAATCCTGCCTTCCATTGACTACCACCAGGTTTCAAGTTTTGCAAACCTATGGGTGAAAAAATTTGTTGTAGTTTCTGGCTGTGACTGCCTGGCATATTGCAGTCATTAGGTCCTTGGTGGAAAACTTGTCAATTTGTGTCGGTTGGTTGTCACGCACGGTATATATTAGCCAATGCGGCGTACTCGCCGCGTTTAGTTCTGCTATATCTCTAGGGAGACTGTAGTGCAAATGGTTTATGAAAGGCAAATAGTGTTAGTAAGCTGACCACTGTCTAGTTCCGACTGAGGCGGCATCTTAAGAGTTATTCGATCCATACTTAACTGGCTGCTACAAAAAGGAGCTAATTCCCACACTTAACTCAAATACACCGAGGTGACGAAAGTAATTCAGTACCTCCTAATGTCGAGTTGGGCCTCCTTTTGCACGGCGTAATGCAGTAGCTCGACATAGCATGGACTCAGCAAGTCGTTGCAAATATTGAGTCTTGCTGTCTCTATGACCGTCCATAATTGTGCTGTACGCACAATCCGCGTAAGAAAATCTCCTGCTCCATGGCTGACAGCTGAATTATGTCAAATGATGAATAATAGGGATGCTGCCCACAGGCGTTTCAAGGCAGATCCGAAACCCGAGCGTTTCGAAGAATATAGAAAGCTACGGAACAGAGTGAAACAATGCATTCGCAATGCTAAAATCAGGCACCCTCGCTCCCTTGTATGCAGTGATCTGACGCCCACGACTCTATGGAAGAACCTACGTAGCTTGGGGGTCGGAAAGGCAAAATCGGAAACAGCTTTCCATGTCTCAGCTAATGAATTAAATGAATTCTTCTCTGCACCTCTGAATATCCACACGGCTGATAATTATCGTCTACAAGAATCCCCTAACTGGATAACTGACAACGATACATTCCATCTAAAACATGTAACAACAAATACGGCAAGAAAAGCAATAATGAGAATCTCTTCTGATGCAATAGGCAACGACAGTATCGGTATAACCATGATTAAGAATGTCGCCGATATCTTAGTGCCTGTCTTAACTGACATATTTAATTTTTCCCTCGTGAACGGAATATACCCCACTGCATGGAAAAGAAGCATAATTCGGCTCATCCCTAAGATCTAAAACCCGCAACTGCCTAGTGATTACCGACCAATTAGTATACCGCCTGCAGTTTCCAAAGCACTTCATATATTGTTCATGATCAAATCACTGAACACCTGCATGAATTCAGCCTACACGGCAAATTTCAATCCGGTTTCCGTAAACATCACAGCACAAACACTGCTCTAATTAAAGTAACTGATGACCTAAAATATGCCATCGACAGCCGAAAGGCAACAATATTGACCATACTTGATTTCAGCAAAGCTTTTCATACTGTTAACTTTGACATATTGCTCAGAAAAATGCAACAGCTTAATTTCTCAGATAGTGCAATGAGATGGTTTGAAAGCTACTTAAAAGACAGACAGCAATGTGTTGTCTGCGTAAATGAAAAATCTTCCTGGAAACATGTCTCCTCGGGAGTGCCACAAGGATCAGTGTTACGACCACTTTTGTTTTCTTTATATGTCAACGATATTTCGTCGGTTCTGTCCTCCTGTAAATATCATTTCTATGCCGACGACCTCCAGCTCTCCGTAAGCGTCAGATCCGAAGATATAAACACTGCAATCGCTCAGATGAATGATGATCTGTCTTCAGTAGTGACATGGGCGAAAAACCTGGGGATTAGACTAAATGCAAAAAGACACAAGTCATCTTAATAGCGCATCAGAAATTAATAAATTCAGATTTCCGCGAACGGCTGCCTCCTATTCTGCTCGAGGGTATTCCAATACAATATCAGAAAACAGTTAAGAACTTGGGTGTAACTTTGGATGAGCATCTCAACTGGGCGGAGAATACAGTCGCAGTGTGCCGGAAGACGTCCGCTTGTCTCTATGCTCTCAAAAAGTTTCGGAACGTATTTCCACAGAACTTGAAACGCCAGCTCGTGCAAGCACTCGTTCTTCCGAACCTCCACTATTGTGATGTAATTCAACAAGGCATGAGTAGTGAAATCAACCGGCTGCTAGAACTAACTATGAATGTCTGTGTGCGTTACACCTGCAACATTCGCCGATATGATCATGTTAGTGCTTCATACTCCCAGCTAGGGTGGCTGCGACCGGACAAATTGCGTGACTACCACACTCTATGTCTACTTTACCAACTCCTCGTCGCTCAAGCACCCCAGTATCTTGCTTCAGAGATTAAACACCTTTCATGCCATCATAATCGAAACACGAGGTCACTCTCATTTGGTATCCTAACTGCGCCCACTCACAAAACAAAAACTTTTGCAAACTCCTTCTCAGTTACCGCTGTCCGTGCTGGAACAAACTGCCCTTTACCTTGCGCAAAACTCAATCCCCTGCTGTTTTTAAGAAGAAGTTGAAGCATTTCCTACTATCATCCTCATAGCGTTTTCAACAAAATTAATGTACAAGGCCAATCCTCTGTCAAATAGCAAAGCTAGTGTCTCCTATCTTGCTCCTTTGTCTTCTTCCTCTTCATCTATCTCTATTAATCATGCAATCTTCTTTTCCTTTATATTTCCTTAATTATGTTTCATCATGTCTCTCTATTCTTCTCCTCCCTTCACTATCAGTCTCCCTCATACTCCCTGCTGCTAGCACTCCTATCTAAAATCTGTCTCTATCATTATGTCTAATTATAACAACACTTATCATCTACGAATATAAACTCCATATGTATGTGTTTTTCCAAGTGTGCCTTTGTAATTGTTTATTTCACTATTTGTACTAGATGTAGTTCAACATGCCTACCAATACATGTGAATATAAAATAAGAAGAATGCCTGGTTAGATGTAAGAGAGGTCCTGATGGCCCCAATCTTGCCAGGTTAAATAAATAAATAATTGCGGAAGTGTTGCTGGTGCATGATTTTGTGCAAGAACTGACTTCTCGATTATGTACTATAAATGTTTGATGGGACTTATGTCAGGTAATCACGGTGGCCAAATTATTTGCTTGAATTTTCCAGAATGTTCTTCAAACCGACAATTGCGGCCACGTGATATGGCGCATTATCGTCCATTCTTTGGGAACATGAAGGCCATGAATCGCTGCAAATGGTCTCCAGGTAGCCGAACATAACCATTTCCAGTCAATAACCGATTCAGTTGAACCAGAGGATCAAGTCCATTCCATGCAGACACAGCCCACACCACCACGGAGCCACCATCAGCTTGCACAGTGCCTTCTTGACAGCTTTGGTCCACGGCTTCGTGGGATATGAGCCACATTCGAACCCTATTATCAGCTCTTACCTACTGTAAACGGGACTCATCTGACCAGAACATGGTTGTCCAATTGTAACCGATATAGTTACGAGCCCAGGAGAGGCGCTGCAGGCGATATCTTGCTGTTAGCAAAGCCACTCGCGTCGCTCATGTGGTGCCATAACGCTTTACCGCCAAATTTCGGCGCACTGTCATAACAGATACGTTATTCGTTCGTCCCACATGATTTCTGCAGTTATTTCACGCACTTTTGCTTGTCTGTTAGCACTGCCAACTCTCGGCAAACGCCGCTGTTCGCAGTCGGTAAGTTGGGTAGTTGGTTGCGTGTTCCATTGATCAATCGCACGGTACAGTATCCGTTATGATGTGGAACGTGTCGAGTGCATCAGAAATGCACGTATTATACAACATTTTTTTAATATGTATATATTACACTACAGTGTTAAAGATTAATATTTCTATTATTAATCCCCACTCCCTTAAATGGCACAGCACGCATGTACTATATTTATAGGCTTATTTATTCCTATTCAAGAATTCATCTATGGTACAGAAGGAGTTGTCAAGGAGATATGATTTCAATTTATTTTTGAAGCTATTACTGCTGTCTGTCAGACATTTTCTTTCATCTGATAATTTGTCAAAAATTTTTGTAGCAGCATATTTTACCCCTTTCTATGCCAAAGATAGGTTGAGTAAAGGATAGTATAAGTCTTTCTTCTGGTATTATAATCATGAATGTCACTGTTGTGTTTAAACTGGTCCGTGTTGTTGAGAACAAATTTCATTAGTCAGTAAATGTACTGTGAGGCTGTTGTAAGAATTCCCAATCTTTTAAAAAGATTGAAAATATTCTTCTCGGGTATGCAGCCGGATCATGACGTCTTCAAGACAATATTTCTGCGGTCCAACTGGCCGCCATCATCAGGTGAGAGCGCTGGTGCACAATCTCGCCGGAACAACAACATTTTTTTAATATGTATATATTACACTACAGTGTTAAAGATTAATATTTCTATTATTAATCCCCACTCCCTTAAATGGCACAGCACGCATGTACTATATTTATAGGCTTATTTATTCCTATTCAAGAATTCATCTATGGTACAGAAGGAGTTGTCAAGGAGATATGATTTCAATTTATTTTTGAAGCTATTACTGCTGTCTGTCAGACATTTAGCTTCCCAGCGCAAGCGGCAGCCCGTATATAGGCCGCAGAAGACCCACAACGCGTGCGCGAGAAGGTGCCGTAGCTGCCCTCTAGTGCAGTAAACATGCCGCGCCGCCGGTGGTGGAAAGAGGCGAAATCGAGATATCGCTGTCAAAAATAAAAGAAATTTAAAAAAAAATTCTATTCCGACGATTGAGACGCAGACCGTTGTTTTTTAATGTAAGATAACACCGGGTCCCAAGTCTTACTTAAAAGATAACCCTTGTCTCTATTAATAAGATTGTCAGATAAACGAATCTCTATTGATTCTTTTAAAACACAGTCCCAATAGCGAGATGCAGGGGCAACCATTTGTGTCGCGTCATATAGCATTCTGTGTCCCTGGGTGAGACAGTGCTCCGCCACTGCGGATTTCTCGGGTTGAAGCAGCCGTGTGTGCCGCTGATGCTCAACACATCGGTCCTGAATGGTCCGGATAGTCTGACCTATATATGCCTTCCCACAGTGGCAAGGGATCTTGTACACACCGGGCTTCCTCAAACCCAAGTCATCCTTAACAGAGCCAAGAAACGCTCTAAGCTTGGCCGGCGGACGAAAAATACTTTTGATGTGATATCTTTTTAGAATTCTTCCTATCTTCGAGGAAATGCTCCCAGCAAAAGGCAGAAAAGCCACCGATTTGCAGGTATCTTCTGGTGGTTCAGGCGATGGTCCAAACTGGAAAGCACGACGGATCTGTTTATCTGTATAGCCATTCTGCTTGAACACAACCTTAAGGTGGTCCAATTCTTGTGTCAAGCTTTCTCCATCTGAAATGGCATAAGCTCTTCTCGCCAACGTTCGCAGGACCCCCGTACGCTGGAACGATGGATGACAGCTAGAAGCATGCAGGTAACGGTCCGTGTGCGTAGGCTTTCGATAAACACTGTGTCCCAGTGTCCCATCATCCTTTCTGTACACCAGAACATCCAGAAACGGAAGCTTTCCATCACTTTCCACCTCCATGGTAAACTTGATGCTAGGATGCAGGGAATTAAAATGATCTAGGAGGCGGTCAAGAGCCTCTCTCCCATGAGGCCACACCATAAACGTGTCGTCAACGTACCTCCAGAAACAGGTTGGTTTTAAGGACGCCGTCTTCAGCGCCATGTCCTCCAAATCTTCCATAAAAAGGTTGGCGACTATTGGGGACAGTTCTGACGACGTTCTCAAAAAACTTCGTCCTGGTGCTGCCGTGCCACCGAGACTATACGGCCTACCCAAGATTCATAAGAAAGGGGTCCCGCTTCGTCCGATCGTGAGTAACTTGGGTGCTCCTACCTACAATCTAGCCAAGTATTTAGCATCTGTTCTTGGCCCTCACGTCGGTAAATGCGAACATCACATTCCCAATTCTATGGTGTTTATTCAGAGATTGAAGTCCTTGTCTCTTAGTCCCTGCGATTTGCTTGTGAGCTTTGATGTCGTGTCGCTTTTTACCCGGATTCCTCTGGAAGAATCCTTGCAATTAATTGGTGAGAAACTGGATGAGGACACAACTAGGCTTTGTCGCCACGTGCTGACGTCGACGTACTTTTTATTCAATGACAAATATTTTGAACAGACTGACGGAGTGGCTATGGGGAGCCCACTGTCCCCAATAGTCGCCAACCTTTTTATGGAAGATTTGGAGGACATGGCGCTGAAGACGGCGTCCTTAAAACCAACCTGTTTCTGGAGGTACGTTGACGACACGTTTATGGTGTGGCCTCATGGGAGAGAGGCTCTTGACCGCCTCCTAGATCATTTTAATTCCCTGCATCCTAGCATCAAGTTTACCATGGAGGTGGAAAGTGATGGAAAGCTTCCGTTTCTGGATGTTCTGGTGTACAGAAAGGATGATGGGACACTGGGACACAGTGTTTATCGAAAGCCTACGCACACGGACCGTTACCTGCATGCTTCTAGCTGTCATCCATCGTTCCAGCGTACGGGGGTCCTGCGAACGTTGGCGAGAAGAGCTTATGCCATTTCAGATGGAGAAAGCTTGACACAAGAATTGGACCACCTTAAGGTTGTGTTCAAGCAGAATGGCTATACAGATAAACAGATCCGTCGTGCTTTCCAGTTTGGACCATCGCCTGAACCACCAGAAGATACCTGCAAATCGGTGGCTTTTCTGCCTTTTGCTGGGAGCATTTCCTCGAAGATAGGAAGAATTCTAAAAAGATATCACATCAAAAGTATTTTTCGTCCGCCGGCCAAGCTTAGAGCGTTTCTTGGCTCTGTTAAGGATGACTTGGGTTTGAGGAAGCCCGGTGTGTACAAGATCCCTTGCCACTGTGGGAAGGCATATATAGGTCAGACTATCCGGACCATTCAGGACCGATGTGTTGAGCATCAGCGGCACACACGGCTGCTTCAACCCGAGAAATCCGCAGTGGCGGAGCACTGTCTCACCCAGGGACACAGAATGCAATATGATGCGACACAAATGGTGGCCCCTGCATCTCGCTATTGGGACTGTGTTTTAAAAGAATCAATAGAGATTCGTTTATCTGACAATCTTATTAATAGAGACAAGGGTTATCTTTTAAGTAAGACTTGGGACCAGGTGTTATCTGACATTAAAAAACAACGGTCTGCGTCTCAATCGTCGGAATAGAATTTTTTTTTAAATTTCTTTTATTTTTGACAGCGATATCTCGATTTCGCCTCTTTCCACCACCGGCGGCGCGGCATGTTTACTGCACTAGAGGGCAGCTACGGCACCTTCTCGCGCACGCGTTGTGGGTCTTCTGCGGCCTATATACGGGCTGCCGCTTGCGCTGGGAAGTCAGTTCCGGCGAGATTGTGCACCAGCGCTCTCACCTGATGATGGCGGCCAGTTGGACCGCAGAAATATTGTGTCTTGAAGACGTCATGATCCGGCTGCATACCCGAGAAGAATATTTTCAATTATTACGCCGGGAAAGCCTTCGTAGTCACATCAGAAGCCTCTACGGGGAGGAGATGGTGGAACTCGTGAAGAAGTTTGATAAACTTCGTAAGAAGAAGGGCAAGTTGCTGAGTGCCCTCGCCTTTTTGCTGAGATGCCGCGATGGGAGAGTGATACCTAAGTTTGCTAGATTTGTGCATTTTATTGATACCAAAACGGCCAACAACATCAAGAAGCGTGCCAGTTTCGCCTTAGTCAAGGAGCGTATTCGCTTCACTCGAAGACGACTGGATCTCATATCCAAGGATTTACTTTTCTTGCACTTGGAGTTATCGTCGCTGCTGTCGGATGCATCCTGGGAATGGGTGGATAGTTCTTCTTGGGCACTATCAGATTGGACGCATAGGAGCACCGTCAGGAAACAGTCTTCTAAGTTTCAACGGCTTTGTTCTCAACCTATGATATCTGATGACGACACCCGTCGACGGACAGTGATTAACCTCACGAGTAAAGAACTGGACGACGCTACGCTGTCAGTGTTGGAGAAAGGCCTGAATTTTGCCCCTACACCGAGGAATGTGCCTATCACCGAATTCATCTGTGCAGTCGAACAAGCAGTGTCCATCCTTTCGGAGGGCGAAGCTGAAGAGATTAGGCAAGAGGTCTCACATACATTGCGGCGGGCGCCGCCTCCACGGAGTAACATCTCCTCTCTCGAAAGGGCAGCCGTCCGATCCATTACAGAAGACGAGGATCTGATAGTTCTACCAGCCGACAAAGGCAACGCAACGGTTCTTCTGTCATGTGATGACTATCTGGGAAAGATGGATCTCTTACTTGAGGACTCAGCATACAGAACATTGCAGGACGACCCAACTGAACGGATAAAACGGAAGACGCTTTCACTGTTGAAGAAGAGTTCTTTACCTGACGACGTTCTCAAAAAACTTCGTCCTGGTGCTGCCGTGCCACCGAGACTATACGGCCTACCCAAGATTCATAAGAAAGGGGTCCCGCTTCGTCCGATCGTGAGTAACTTGGGTGCTCCTACCTACAATCTAGCCAAGTATTTAGCATCTGTTCTTGGCCCTCACGTCGGTAAATGCGAACATCACATTCCCAATTCTATGGTGTTTATTCAGAGATTGAAGTCCTTGTCTCTTAGTCCCTGCGATTTGCTTGTGAGCTTTGATGTCGTGTCGCTTTTTACCCGGATTCCTCTGGAAGAATCCTTGCAATTAATTGGTGAGAAACTGGATGAGGACACAACCAGGCTTTGTCACCACGTGCTGACGTCGACGTACTTTTTATTCAATGACAAATATTTTGAACAGACTGACGGAGTGGCTATGGGGAGCCCACTGTCCCCAATAGTCGCCAACCTTTTTATGGAAGATTTGGAGGACATGGCGCTGAAGACGGCGTCCTTAAAACCAACCTGTTTCTGGAGGTACGTTGACGACACGTTTATGGTGTGGCCTCATGGGAGAGAGGCTCTTGACCGCCTCCTAGATCATTTTAATTCCCTGCATCCTAGCATCAAGTTTACCATGGAGGTGGAAAGTGATGGAAAGCTTCCGTTTCTGGATGTTCTGGTGTACAGAAAGGATGATGGGACACTGGGACACAGTGTTTATCGAAAGCCTACGCACACGGACCGTTACCTGCATGCTTCTAGCTGTCATCCATCGTTCCAGCGTACGGGGGTCCTGCGAACGTTGGCGAGAAGAGCTTATGCCATTTCAGATGGAGAAAGCTTGACACAAGAATTGGACCACCTTAAGGTTGTGTTCAAGCAGAATGGCTATACAGATAAACAGATCCGTCGTGCTTTCCAGTTTGGACCATCGCCTGAACCACCAGAAGATACCTGCAAATCGGTGGCTTTTCTGCCTTTTGCTGGGAGCATTTCCTCGAAGATAGGAAGAATTCTAAAAAGATATCACATCAAAAGTATTTTTCGTCCGCCGGCCAAGCTTAGAGCGTTTCTTGGCTCTGTTAAGGATGACTTGGGTTTGAGGAAGCCCGGTGTGTACAAGATCCCTTGCCACTGTGGGAAGGCATATATAGGTCAGACTATCCGGACCATTCAGGACCGATGTGTTGAGCATCAGCGGCACACACGGCTGCTTCAACCCGAGAAATCCGCAGTGGCGGAGCACTGTCTCACCCAGGGACACAGAATGCAATATGATGCGACACAAATGGTTGCCCCTGCATCTCGCTATTGGGACTGTGTTTTAAAAGAATCAATAGAGATTCGTTTATCTGACATTCTTATTAATAGAGGCAAGGGTTATATTTTAAGTAAGACTTGGGACCCGGATTTATCTGACATTAAAAAACAACGGTCTGCGTCTCAATCGTCGGAATAGAATTTTTTTTTTTAAATTTCTTTTATTTTTGACAGCGATATCTCGATTTCGCCTCTTTCCACCACCGGCGGCGCGGCATGTTTACTGCACTAGAGGGCAGCTACGGCACCTTCTCGCGCACGCGTTGTGGGTCTTCTGCGGCCTATATACGGGCTGCCGCTTGCGCTGGGAAGTCAGTTCCGGCGAGATTGTGCACCAGCGCTCTCACCTGATGATGGCGGCCAGTTGGACCGCAGAAATATTGTGTCTTGAAGACGTCATGATCCGGCTGCATACCCGAGAAGAATATTTTCAATTATTACGCCGGGAAAGCCTTCGTAGTACTTTTAAAAAGATGTCTACAAGATGTGCGACTATGAACCCCACACATTATTCTAACCACTTTCTTTTGAGCAGTGAACAGTTTTTTCTAAATGTGGAGTTACCCCAAAATATTATTCGTATGACATAAGAGAGAGGAGAGTGAAAGTATACAAAGTAAGTTAGGTTTCTAATTTCTATATCCTCAAAATTGGCAACTATTCTGACTGCAAAAGTTGCTGAACCTAGTCGCTTTAGAAGATCCAAAATATGAATTTTCCAATTAAGAGTCTCTTATAAATGTACACCCAAAACCTTAGTATGCTCTACCCTGTCTACTGACTTCTGCTGATCTGTTATATTTATTGAAAGAACTGTACTTTTTGCAGCAGAAAATTGGATTTACTACGATTTTCCAAAGTTCGAAGCAAGTCCATTTGCAGAAAACCAATTAATGACTTTCGTAAGACCTTCTTTGTATGATTTTCAATTGGTGTTTCTTTTACTGGATTAATAATGACGCTTGTATCATCAGCATACAGTGTCAGTTCAGCTTCTTGTTTCAGATAAGAAGGGAGGTCGTTCACATATATCAAGAACAGAAGGGGCCCCGTGATTGCACCTTGTGGAACATCTAATGTAATTTCACCCAAGTTAGATGAAGTGGCAAACTTATTTAAATTACCTGGCCCATATAAAGGAACTTTTTGTTTCCTGTTCTGTAGGTATGACTTAAACCACTCATATGCTATTCCATTTATACCATAAATTGTAATTTCTGTAACGTAATGTCATGGTTCACACAGTCAAATGCTTTGGACAAGTCACAGAAAATTCCTATTCGTGACATTTTGCTATTTAAAGACTCTATAATGTGGACAGTGAGACTGTACATTGCTGTCTCAGTGAAACAGCAATTTTGAACTCCGAACTGTGATTTACTAAGTATCTCATTACCGTTGAGATGGCTAACCACTCTTGAGTGAAGGCCGTCGGCCATTCCGTTGTCTGTATTTAGAGTCAATGCCTGAAATATGGTACTGTCGGCACACTGTACATGCTGTGTATCTCCGAATACTGAAATCCTCAACGATTTCCGAAAAGGAATGCCCCACACGTCTAGTTACAGCTATAATTCCGCGTTCAAAGTCTGTTTTTTGCTGTCGCGCGGCTATAATTACACTGGAAATCTTTTCACGTGATTCACCTGAGAACGAATCACAGCTCCACCTACCTGTCCATTGCCCTTTTATACTTTGTTTACATGGTACACAGCCATCTGTATATAGGCCTATCGCTGTCCCATAACTTCTGGCACTATAGTGTCATATTAGTATCGCTGGCTAGTCCCAGTGCCGTTTGCCTAGCAATACTCAGTGTTAAGTACTATCTCAAGCGCGGTATAGAATAAACATTGATAGTGTCATAGCGTAGTAATAGGTTATTCATGTTGGATGAATTAATGGAGGCAAGGTGAAACTATTGTGTGTGAATTAACCTTGTTTAAAGTTGACTAATAGTTACTTATTCATCTTCAGTGTTGATATGTGCTGATAATATGTCTGTGTTGCCTTGTGTTAGAGACGGCCGGAGTGGCCAAGTGGTTCTAGGCGCTTCAGTCTGGAACCGCGCGACCGCTACGGTCGCAGGTTCGAATCCTGCCTCGGGCATGGATGTGGGTGATGTCCTTAGGTTAGTTAGGTTGAAGTAGTTCTAAGTTCTCGGGGACTGATGACCTCAGATGTTAAGTCCCATAGTGCTCAGAGCCATTTGTACCATTTTTTTATCAGTCCTATGACTGGTTTGATACGGCCCGCCATGAATTCCTCTCTAGCGTCAACCGCTTTACCTCAGAGTTGCACTTGCAACCCACGTTCTCAATTATTTGTCATCGCTCGGGTCTCCCTATAGTTGTTGGCAAACGGGGTGTACTCAGCTCTTGTGAGGCCAGTTGAAGAAATATTTGACTGAGAAGTCTGGCATCGGTCATGAAAATTGATAACTGCCTGGAGAGCGGTGTGCTGACCACAGGCCCCTCCGTAACCGCATCTGGTGACGCCTAGGGGCTAAGGATGATACGCCAACCGACCGGTACCGTTGGGGCTTAAGGCCTGTTTGGATAGTGTTTGTTTGTTATACAGTTGGTGCGATGGGCACTGATGAGGACTGAGCTGTCACATCGAAAAATTCAAGCTGCTTTAATAAAACTCTACCAATCAACACTTCATAGCGGTACACTATCTCCAATATTGGATGTCTTGGTAGAGACGTTGGTTGTAGAGGTCTACATTTTGGCTCTGAAGCAAATGTTCTTTCTCGAAAAATACGCTACGGTATCTTCATGAGAGGAAAGAAGAATAAGTCACCGGGTACGACGTTAGGAGAGTACAGGGGACAGGGGATACAAAATCTGCTAGCCCTAAGGAGCACCTGTGCTGCTTGACCTGGGACGTTGCCCTGGAGCAGATACGCCCCTTTGTAGTTCCACGCATCGTCGTTACAGCCTCCCGTAATCTCTTTAGGATAGTCCAGTCGTGTGCTCCTGTGACGACTGGCTCCTGCACCACACCACTGCACTCGCCAAAGAATAGCATTAACTTACGCAACCACGGTTGGATCTTCGCCTTTTTCGGCGATAGTGACAGCCTGCTTTCCTCTGTCGTTCCGGTGTCGTAGCGTTACAGCCAGCACATGGCGATAGATAGTTAAAGAAGTCATCTGGAATTGCCTTGACACAGCTGCTGTATTTCCACTGCGGCAGCGGTTCGGCGGGCATTTTTAGTGACAACAGTATCGGAACCCAACGGGCAGCGACCTTTGTCATGTTAAAAATGTCGAGCAAGACATCATAAACTGATCCAGAATTTAGTGTTTCCGAAGTTGTCATACGACGGTTTTCGGGGACCAGAGCGTATACCTCTTTTGTGATTCCAGGTGCTTCACAGACAGATGATCTACCACCTTGTTCTTCGTCATTCATACTTATCATTCCGACTTATTAGACAACTTTGAAAGCGTCTACAACATAATCACTGTATCATATACTGATGCATTATTTTCGTACCCTCAGTCATCTCAGTATCGATTATTACGGTGACGTTACCCTTCAGATGCAGAAAACGAATTATTTCAATTTGTCGATGGGCTCCGCCATTTTGTTTTCTCTCTTCTGCTGTGATACTTTGGCGCGAGGGTTTCAACGTGTAAAAATGTTCAAACTGCTGAGGTGATCGCTCCCTAGACTTACACACTACTTAAATTAACTTATGCTAAGTACAAAACACACACCCATGCCCGAGGGAGGATTCGAACCTCTGACGGGAGGGGCCTTGCAATCCCTGACATGGGGCCTTAAACCGAGCGGCCACTCCGCGCAACTTCAACGTGTACTTGGACTGGATAAATGTACTGCAAACAAACCAAAAATGAAAGGTTTCTTTATTTTTGAGATGAGTATTAATACATTATGATTACACCTTGTTTTATTTTTTAATCCGTCGTTCATTATTTGCTGCGTCAGAAGCCATATGTTAATTCCAAGGTTTATTTTGTACAGCCTTGAAGCAGCTGAAAACGAGCCACCGTTGGTCTTCTGGTTTGCTGTAACCCTAATACAAATGTTTACATTTGAAATGCCCCTTACTCGGATCTGCTGAGATGCTACTACTTTCAGGGTTTTACTGGCGAATGGAGTGTTCTAAGAGATTTCGGGCTTGCAGTCAGTCGTCGACACTACATTCCACGATATTTCGACTGGGCAGCCACCAGCCACCCTAAGGCGAGCCATCGAAGACTGGCGAAGAGGTTTTTCTCTCTCCTTTATTGTATTTTTAATTCCCCATCTGGGCGGGCTGGCAGCAGTATTGGCGCTGCTCTTCAACCAAGAGACATTACAAGTAGACAGGAAAACATTTAAAACAATATGAAGAAGGAAACATGGTGGAACATAGAAAAAAAGCGGAACATAAGAGAAGAAAGTATACAAAAAGCGGCGACTGTACAACGGTGGTAAAAATCTAAAGAAGTGTTTTACACAAATAAAACACACACTGTTAAGGATTGAAAGGCGCCAGGCAAAGTACGGCCAGAGCATAATAAGTCGTAGAACGATTAAAACAGCCACGTGATGGACGCCGTAGCATGGAAGAATCATGGACTATATACAGGTCGAGCACATAATTAAAACCACATCACTAGATGCCACTGTATAACAGATCTGAACACAACACCCTTCATAATGAATAAAAACCTGGGAGGATCTGCCAGGGGTGGGGGACAAGGGAGAAGGGAAAAGGAGGCGAGAAGTAGGGGAGAGAAAAGGGGGATGGGGTGAAGCCACGCCAAAGGGGCCTGGGGAGGGAAGAGGTGGGATAGGAAAGCAGTTGGGAAGGGGTGCAGGGACTCGGGGGGGGGTGGGGGGTGGGGGGTGGGGGGGAAGGTGGAAAATCCGCTCTGGGAGAAGGAGGGAAGAGGAAAAGAGGGGCCCTGGGGGGGGGGGACAAGTCCAAGCTACAGTTGGTAGGAAGGGTAGATGTCATGGCGAAGTTCAACATCTGGAAAGGTTAGGTGCTGGAAATAGCCCAGATGAAGGAGATGAGGGTGTGGAGGTGGAGAGAGGGAGGGATATAGAGATGGAGGTGTGGCAATGGGTAGGGGGTGGAGAGGAAGGAGGAAACCAGGGGATGGGGACATTGTAAAGGATGTGGAGATGTTGGAGGAAAAGGAGGAGTTGGGGAAGGGGATGAGGTCATACAGGAGTCATGTGGGGGAAGGAAGGTGGGAATGGAAGGCAAAGCAGAGCACATGGTGTTCTAGGATATGGAGGGCCTTATGAAAGTGGGAGGTGGGGGAACAGAGATCCAAGCAACATAACAGGGGTAGGACGGATGAGGGATTTGTAGGTGTGGAGGATGGTGGAAGGATGCAATCTCCATATCCAGCCAGACAGGAGTTTCAGGAGGCAGAGGCAGGAATAGGCTTTCTGCTGGATGGTCAGGAGATGATGGGTCCAGGTGAGGTGCCGGTTGAGGGTGGGGCCAAGGTACCTTGAGGGTGGGGGTGAGCTGGATGGGACGACCATAAATGGTTAGGTAGAAATCATGGAGACAGAAGGAGTGGGTGGTATAGCCTATGATGATTGTCTGGGTTTTAGAACCACTGGTTGGAGCAAGAGGTGAACTGGTCAAGGAGGGTTTGGAGGGTGTGTTGGGACTGTTGAAGGATAGGATAGAAAGCCAGGAAGGCAATGTCATCAGCATATTTGGGGGAGGTGGACAGGTGAGGATGGCTTGGGCATATCGACAGTATGCAGGAGATAGAGGAGAGGGGAGAGGATGTAGCCCTGCACGATGTCAGCAGTGGGAAAAACGATACGGGAGTTGGTGTTGCGGAGGGTGACATAAGAAGGATGGTTTGAGCGGAAGGAAGCGACCTGACGGACAAGATTGATAGTCAGGGCATAGGTTTGAGTTTATAGAGCAGACCGAGATGCCATACACGGTCGTAGGCATTTTGGAGGTCAAAGGAAACAGAAATGGTGGAACAATGGGACTTATGTTGGAGGGAGAGAAGGCAGACGAGGTTAAGGAGTTGGTCTTTGGTGGAGGAGGGGGGTTGGAAGCCACACTGGGTAAGGGTGATGAGGTGGTGCTGGATACGACGAGAGAGGATGAATTCGAAGACCTTACTGAAAACAGAGGTGAAGCAGATGGGACGATAGGACGAGGCAATGGAAGGGGGTTTGTTGTGTTTCAGGAATAAGAGGACATGGGAAGTCTTCCACAAGTCCATAAGTTGGGGTAGAAGCCGCTAGAGAGGATGACGTTGTATAAATTGGCAAGGTCTGTCAGGAAGGAGAAGGGGGCATTCACTGAGGTGGTGGTAGATGACACAGTCATGACCAGGGGCCGTGTTGCATTTTGACTGGATGATAAGTTAAATGTCTTGTGCTGTGATTGGTGTGTTGATGTAAAAGGGTGGCAACTGCCCCAAGTACTGGAGACTGGGAGCAAGTGGCGCGACCGAGGTATCGGCGCATTCCATGACAGTGGGGAAAAGGGAATAATCAAAGTGGAAGTCATCAGGGACAGAGAAGACCTTGGAAAGGTGGGAAGAGAGGTAATTAGTCTTACTGAGGTTGTCAGGAAGGGGGCAGTCGTTATGGAGGAGGATTAAGGATAAGGAAGGGAACTTTATTTAATTTCTATAATAATGAGTCAGATCATCAACGAGTGCAATCTTTTTACAGTTGTCAACACCTTTCACCCACACTGAGACAGATTCCGATTCATTTATTTTACGATGATTCCTGGTCCTGAGAACCAAAGGCATAATCGACATGTAATACGATTCCTGACAGAGATAAGGGTTCATCGTATTAGGACTCGACCCTCCGCCGGGATCAGCCGCACAGTCCATGACTGCAGCGCCTAGACCGCTCGGCTAATCTCTCGCGGCTAAAACGCAATCTTTCGTTAGCCTTCCCACAACATTTTCTATGTGTTCCTTCCAATTTAAGTTGTTCTCCTAATAATGCTTCCCGCATAGCGTCCTCCGTTAGTAGAATAACATTTTCACATGAATGTTCTTCGTACTCAGTGACAGAACAGTTACTCAATGTGTACACCAGGATCAGAACGGCACTTAAAAAACTGTCAAATTACTTAAAGAATAATTATTCACAACTTCGAACATCCATCCTCAACTAGGTCTGACTCAGTGCCGAATTTACATTGGTGGTAGCGGGCTGTGCGTGTGCGGTGACGCATGCACTAAACAAACAAAAACTCCAGAGTCCGACTAACCCTCGTGTACACTCCTAGAGTTTAAACCCTCTGTCATTTCTGTAATAATGTAAATTGTTATTATTCTACGTAAAAATTTGACAGGTACGAGTAGCACTCGAGCTCTGAGGGTTTCGTACAAACTTAATTATGTATCTAAACAGTTCGAACATCCCGGGAGTCGAGAATCTCATCGACTTTTGCGTGCTATCAACACTGATACTGGCAATATATCGGTCCCAGGAATAATTTAATTTTTGAATTTGAGGTCAAATAACAAATGAAAAAGAAAAGAAAACCTGTGACATAATTAAAAATTTACAGTTTTCGGATTTTTTCTTTACTAGCACTGTGTGAGGTTGTTTCTTGCCAAATGTCATGATTCTAAGCATAAATGGCCTTTTCTTTTAAATGCATTGACTTAAGAGAGTTTTTTACACCGCTAAGCAACCTATAGAACGTAGAATGTGATGTAGACTGCAACATGATACGTCAACCTGTTGCTGAGATAAAGGGGTCTCAAGAGATGGATGGACAGGTGGGTAGACAACAAATGACAAAGAAATATTTATTCGTCTGATATAATTAGAAATTCACAATTTACGGTTTTTTTCTTTGTGTCTGTTGTGAGCCTTGCTTCTTGCCAAATTTCATAGTTGTAGACCAACGAGAAGTACCTTGTAGGTTTTGATGAGAGAATTTGCTAGTGTGAAAATACTTCAGAATGAGATTTTCACTCTGCAGCGGAGTGTGCGCTGATATGAAACTTCCTGGCAGATTGAAACTGTGTGCCGGACCGAGACTCGAAATCGGGACCTTGGCCTTTCGCGAGCAAGTGCTCTACCAAAATACTTGATAATACTTGATAAAAATTCCCGTATCTTTTCATTGCACTGATTTAAAATCTTCAATTTTGTACACCACTAAGGGACGTAGGTTGCAAGTGCTACTCTGAGATGAAGAGGTTAGCACAGGAAAGGAATTCGTGGCGGGCCGCATCAAACCAGTCAGTAGACTGATGACCAAATAAAAAAAAAAAAAAAAAGGGACCGTTGAGCTCAGTATGTGACATAAATTTCAACTTCATGCGTCGACCCTTTCCTTAGGAAAAGGTTTTTAACAGTCGGACAGCCAGACAGACGGACGGATGGACAACAGAGCGATTATATAAGTGTTTCGTTTTTATCAACTGAAGCATGGAACCCTAAAAATACCGATCTGTTGTGTGAATGACTAACACAGGAAAAGAGAAGGAATTCGTAGTGGACTAGTTCCATCCTGCGAAGGAGTCCCTCGTAAGCCACGGTCGCTTCCCTCGGCCGCCTTTAATCTCGGAGGTACTGCGGATGTAGTAGAACGGCGCAAGGCAGTGGGCGAGCCCCTCCCTCGAGTGAAACAAATTCACAATTCTTTGATTACCTCGGGCTGCGCCGATATTACCGCTGAGATGGAATTTAATATATACCGCCGGTGCGACGGGGGGACGTGTAGCTCGCTGCGCACCGAGATTAAGCCGGTTTCATGCGCTACTGCCGCAGCGCCCTTCGTATTTTTAATAAATACCGGACACGGCCAGTGTTTCTGCGAGCGGTGTGACTCCCGTCGTCCATCGGACGTCATTAGCAATAACCTGCAAGTCACATTAACAGGCGCGTTCTCTGTCTGCAGCCGGGAGACGGCGTCTGCCTACGTCCGAGCCTGGTATCACATTTTAATATGGCGGTAACTTGCGCTGCATGGCCATCGTGCCATTGCGCCCTGGGCGAGCGAGGAATCGCGTTTTCTGGTCGTGTCGGGCATTAATTTAAGGGCAGCAGCGCGGGATTGGTCTCCTCCCTATGTCCCCCCCCCCACCCCCCACCCCGCCAACCTTCTCCCTTGTCTCATTTCACACTGGCGCGCAACGCGAAACTCGAGACAGCGCCACAAGAGCGCACCGCGGGAAGCAGACGCCCATGTCTGTGTCAGTGGAGATGAGTTTTCCAGCACGTTAACTGCAACCACCGTTACTGAAAATGCTGTCTGCAGCGAGGCTTATTTTTGTTATCATTATTACTGTCCCTACCAGATGATAATTTGGATTTTTCCACGACCCTGGATTAGGGTCTAGGCTGAACTTATATTTACTCTGGAAAGCTCGTAACAGAATTTTCCACCAAGGAACAGTACTGTAAAACAAGTTGCCCAAGGAGATTGAAGAATTTAATAAATCTAACTTATTTAAAAAGGTAGTAAAAAGGACCTGTTAAGCAGTACATCTATGCAGCGAAAGATAACTTAGATAAAACTGAGTAGGGTTTTGATAAATAATCATAATAGTAGTAATAAAAAATATCTATGATTACACGTAACAATCCCACACGATGTCTTTTTCTTCTTTCTTCCTTTTTATTTTCTAGGAAATTTTGATCCCAAAGCTATGTAATGTACACTACTGGCCATTAAAATTGCTACACCAAGAAAAAATGCAGATTATAAACGGGTATTCATTGGACAAATATATTATACTAGAACTGACATGTGATTACATTTTCACTCAATTTGGGTGCAGGTAGATCCTGAGAAATCAGTACCCAGAAAAACCACCTCTGGCCGTAATAACGGCCTTGATACGCCTGGGCATTGAGTCAAACAGAGCTTGGATGCCGTGTACAGGAACAGCTGCCCATGCAGCTTCAACACGATACCACAGTTCATCAAGAGTAGTGACTGCCGTATTGTGACGAACCAGTTGCTAGGCGATCCACTGACCAGACGTTTACAATTGGTGAGAGATCTGGAGAATGTGCTGTCCAGAACAACAGTCGAACATTTTCTGTATCCAGAAAGGCCCGTACAGGACCTGCAACATCTGCTCGTGCATTATCCTGCTGAAATGTAGGGTTTCTCATGATCGAAAGAAGGGTAGAGCCACGGGTCGAAACACATCTGAAGTGTAACGTCCACTGATCGAAGTGCTGTCAATGCGAACAATAGGTGATAGGGTGATACGCCAGTATGGCGATGACGAATACACGCTTCCAATGTGCGTTCACCGCCATGTCGCCACACACGGATGCGACCATCATGATGCTGCAAACAGAACCTGGATCCATTCGAAAAAAATGACGTTTTGCCATTTGTGCACCAAGGATCGTCATTGAGTACACCATCGCATGCGCTCCTGTCTGTGATGCAGCGTCAAGGGTAACCGCAGCCATGGTCTCCGAGCTGATAGTCCATGCTGCTGCAAACGTCGTCGAACTGTTCGTGCAGATGGTTGTTGTCTTGCAAACGTCCCCATCTGTTGACTCAGGGATCGAGACGTGGCTGCACGATCCATTACAGCCATGCGGATAAGATGCCCGTCATCTAGACTGCTAGCAATACGACGCCGTTGGGATCCAGCACAGCGTTCCGTATTACCCTCCTGAACCCATCGATTCCATATTCTGCCAACAGTAACTGGATCTCGACAACGCGAGCAGCAATGTCGCGATACGATAAACCGCAATCGCGATAGGCTACATTCCGACCTTTATCAAAGTCGGAAATGTGATGGTACGCATTTCTCCTCCGGACACGAGGCATCACAACAACGTTTCACCAGGCAACGCCGGTCAACTGCTGTTTGTGTATGAGAGATCGGTTGGAGACTTCCCTCATGTCAGCACGTTGTAAGTGTCGCCACCGGCGCCAACCTTGTGTGAATGCTCTAAAAAGCTATTCATTTGCATATTACAGCATCTTCTTCCCGTCGGTTAAATTTCGCGTCTGTAGCACGTCATCTTCTTGGTGTAGCAGTTTTAATGGCCAGTAGTGTATAACACTAACTTCTTATAGGCTGCACAATTTTCAGTTTTTTTTGCATATTCGACTTTATAGTCATTATGAAGCAACGTTCAGAAAACGTCTGTGTAACCCTTTGCAACAGATGTAACATACAAATCAATCCACCACCCCACATGTGGAACCATTTATAAACATCGATATGATCTCTATCAAATAGGAAAAGAATATTATAACACGTGCGAGACCCACGTACAATAAACTTAAGCACGTGTTTAACGTTCAATAACTGAGAATCCATATGCATGAACGTCAAATTATTCTCTCTACACGTCAACGTGTAGACAGTGTCACTTTTGCTGTTGACAATGGTTATGAGACGGGAATCGCTATAACGAGGTCTGTTTACGTCTGCGTGTGTGTGTGTTCCACATCTCTTGCTAAACCACTGGACCGATTTCAAACAAGCTTGCAAAACATACATCTTACCGTCAGAAAGCAATCGCTGTCGGGGTAAGAACCACGGACAACAAATCATAGTGCAGAAGATAAGACGTCATAAGTAATGAGACGAGCGATAAACAGAAACCACATATGCGGCCAAATTCATAAAAAAAATTATATCATAGAATTACCCACAGTTCAGGAGACATGACGTCATAAATACAGAGATGCATGAATAACTACCGCATTGTGCATGACGTTTAAATTTATTACTAATTTGTTATTAACTCTATTTGAAACACATTTTGTAAGCAGTATCCACATATGCCGCTGAATGTACCTATACAAATATATCATTGTACGACACATTTCAAGAGATATGACGTCACAAAAAGTCAGAAAGGCCTACGTGAAAAAGTACAGCATCATGCACTAAGTTTTAACACATTTGCTCTTTACTACTAGGATACTCAGGAAGTCGAATCAACTTAAGGACATTCCTGATGCCTTGAAACTCTTTTGACAGCTTTCAACTGCGGAACACGTATGACTGTAGGTGGTAACTATAGAACTAAGAAGAGACGTTACCATAGAGGCGTTTACAAAATCGCGTTGTAAAAATGCGAACAAATTGTATTTATTCATTTGTACATTATGAATATATCTTTGTATGACCGTTTCATAATTTCAAAGCTGTTTCACGAATACAGGGAAATGGATCTATTTCGATATTACATTAGAAGCAAAATTAATTTTTTCGTTTTCATTGAAAATTGATGAAACGAATACGCAGGAAATACCAGGTAAATGAATAATGTAAAAGAACTTAGTCAAATGGCGGCAATTTCATTCAAAAACTTTTTTACTGTGTTTGGATCAAGAAAGTCGTGGGGTTCGGCAGGTACTGGGAAAGCAATCAGGAGAATTTTATGGTTGCCTTCCAGAAGAATTCATCGAGAGATCAAGGTATCACACAGCAAGACCGGGGTTATAATATTGCGCTTAAAAAGACGCATTATCTTTCGGTTTCGAGACTGGCGATGAATATCTGGAAATAGTAAGAACCGTAATATATCTACGAATACGCAGGAGATGAAGTGTGCAGCCACATAAATCTGATTGTATGAAAGGTACATGCTAGAATGAGACTCATTGAAAGGAAGCTAAGGAAACTCTATTCACCCACGAACTTACTAAACACTCATTTGATTGATTCCTGAGTTTGGCTCGTCATTGTGGAACACTTAGCGGGTAGGATTAATAGAAGAGATAGTCTTAAGTAGATGTGCATTTATTCAACGAATCGTTCAGTAAATGCGAGAGCGTCACGAAAAATCCAAGTCCAATGAGAGTGGATACAAGAGAGGCGGCGTTCATCACGGAGAGGTTTACTATTAGAATTCCGAAACTTCCGTTCAGAGAAATTAATCTAGAAGAAGGTATTAGCGGCCATAATGTCGTTGTGGCTTCTATGTCAGTGGAAGTTGCAAAAAAACAAAAGAACAGCGTAGAGTTTTCTTGTTTGAGAAAGCAAATAAAAGTGTCATTAATGAATATCTTCATAGTCAGCTCCAAGCATTCACCGCGGGACTCAAAGATACTGTGCATCTGTGGTCGCAATTTAAAGGTATTGTCCACCACGTGCTGGAGAAATAGGTGTCTAACAAATATGTAGGGGATGGAAACGATCCACCTTGGTTCAACAAACAAATTAGGAAATTGTTGACAAGGCAGAGTAGTCACTGCCCCGCTGACAAACAGAAATTATGAAAATGAAAGCATCCGTGAACATGTCAATGAGAGATTCTTTTAACGAATTTGAAAGCAATATTATATCTGCAGATTCTAAAAATAACCCCAAACAATTTTGGTCGTACGCATAATCTATGAAGGCGACAAATAATGCAATACCTTATCTTGCTGACAGTACGGGTAATGCAACTGATGATGATAAACAGAAGGCCCAAATTCTGAACCTAGCTTTCAGAAACTCGTTTACGGTAGAGGACTGCAGCACCATTCCCCCTTTAAACTGTCGAACAAACGCAAGAATGAAACTTCCTGGCAGATTAAAACTGTGTGCCCGACCGAGACTCGAACTCGGGACCTTTGCCTTTCGCGGGCAAGTGCTCTACCAACTGAGCTACCGAAGCACGACTCACGCCCGGTACTCACAGCTTTACTTCTGCCAGTACCTCGTCTCCTACTTTCCAAACTTTACGGAAGCTCTCCTGCGAACCATGCAGAACTAGCACTCCTGAAAGAAAGGATATTGCGGAGACATGGCTTAGCCACAGCCTGGGGGATGTTTCCAGAATGAGATTTTCACTCTGCAGCGGAGTGTGCGCTGATATGAAACTTCCTGGCAGATTAAAACTGTGTGCCCGACCGAGACTCGAACTCGGGACCTTTGCCTTTCGCGGGCAAGTGCTCTACCAACTGAGCTACCGAAGCACGACTCACGCCCGGTACTCACAGCTTTACTTCTGCCAGTACCTCGTCTCCTACCTTCCAAACTTTACAGAAGCTCTCCTGCGAACCATGCAGAACTAGCACTCCTGAAAGAAAGGAGTTCGAGTCTCGGTCGGGCACACAGTTTTAATCTGCCAGGAAGTTTCATATCAGCGCACACTCCGCTGCAGAGTGAAAATCTCATTCTGGAAACGCAAGAATGGCTGACATAGTGTTATAGTGTATCTGGGATCGTAAAACAGTTAAGATTCTTGGACGCCAGAAGGGCATCTGGCACAGACGGTATCCCCGTAAGATTTTATGTTGAATATGCTACAAATATAGCACTATTCTTATCCATCATCTGTCAGAGATCATTGGAACAGCGGAAAGCTCCATGGGAGTGGAAGAAGGCCCAGGTCATAGCAATCTGTAAGAAGGATGGAAAATCTGATGCACATAATTACCGGCCAATTTCACTGACATCGATTTGTTGTAGATTCATGGAACATGTTTTGTGTTCAGACATAATGACCTTTCTAGACACTGAGAAGCTCATCTGCAGAAAGCAGCACGATTTTAGGAAACAGCGGTCATGCGACACACAGATGGCCCTTTTTGTGCATGATATACAACAGGCTCTAGATACCGGCTCCCACGGTGATGCCATATTCTTCGACTTTCGAAAGGCGTTCGACTCAGTTTCGCGCTTTCGCTTGCTCCAAAAAGTGGGGGCTTACGGTCTATACGATGACATATGCTGTTGGACAGAAAGTTTTCTGACAGACAGAGAGCAGTATGTCGTCCTGAATGGGGAGACTTCAGCAGAAACAAGCGTAACATCAGGTGTGCCCCAGAGCGGCGTAATAGGTCCGCTCCTTTTTACGATTTACATAAACGATCTGGTTGATGGTACTGACAGCGGCATTAGACTGTTTGCCGATGATGCCTTAGTCTACAGGGAAGTAGTATCACACGAGAGTTGTGAACAAATCAATGAGGATTTGCAGAATATAAATGCGTGATGTAATGACTGGCAGTTGTCTCTCGATATTAGTAAGTGTAACCTAGTGCGTTTAACGAAGTGAAAATCCCCATTGATGTACGAGTACAAAATAAAATGCCCAGTCTTTGGAAGCGGTTACATCCGCCAAGTATCTGGGTGTGACTATTCGAAATGATCTCAAATGGAACGATCATACTACACAAGTAACGGGTAAGGCGAACTCTAGGTCGCGGTTTATTGGTAGAATCCTGAAGCGATGCGGTCCTTCAACAAAGGAAATTGTTTACAATACTTTAGTTCGTCCAGTCTTAGAGTATTGTATGGGACCCTTCAGAGATTGAGAAGGTTCAAAGAAGAGCAGCAAGATTCGTGACTGGTACATTTAGTCATTGTGAGAGCGTTACAAATCTCATTGAAAGTTTGAAGTGGGACACACTTGCAGATAGACGACGCGCTAAACGGAAGGGGCTGCTCACTAAATTCCAAAATCCGATCTTCGCCGAGGATATAGAGCATATATTATTACCACCAACTTTCAAATCTCGCAGTGTTCACCATTCAAAGATAAGGGAAATTAGAGCTCGTACTGATGCGTTCAGACAGTCGTTTTTCCCTCGCGCGGTCCGCGAGTGGAACAGAGGGGGGAAGTATGACTGGCGCGAATAGTGCCCTCCGCCACACACAGCTTGCTGGCTAGCGGAGTATTTATCTAGATGTAGATATGCAGAATGTTCCGACTCCCTTCAACATTTACTACATAATTCGTACAGTCCAGTACGTCCTCACACCATGATTCCAAAACAGGTGTGAGTACCGAGAAATGTTGCTTCCTATGATCTTTTACCAAGTCATTTACGGACAATTTGTCGTCGGTTTGACCGTCACAAACAGAAGCGTAACTCATCGTCTAACACCGAAACACGCCACTCAATGTCGTAGTTGACAGTGTCTGCACTATAGTGTCCGCACTAAATGAAACATGGCTACTCGAGACGTAAATCCAGCTTCCAGTAATCGGTAGCCGACGGTTCATGCTAACACTCTATCTGCATCCTCTGTCCGGGTTCCGGCGGCTATTTCCGCCTATTCGTGAGAGTCAGTCGAAACTACGATCTTTCCTTCTCCAAGGCACCGCGCACAGTGCTTACGTGAAAATAGTAAAGTAACTGTTACTGTCAGATTAAATAGAGAATTCGATCGTATCACTGCAAAGAATAATTCTGTAGGCCCGTCACGATGGGGAATCATTGACAGTTTTAATTCAGTCAAGTTAAGTATTTGGCGTTCTGTTGCTCATAGACTGTGGCAACTATTTCCTACCGCAAGACACATGGACTGAAGCGCCAAAGAAACTGGTCAGGCATGAGTATTCAAATACAGAGATGTAAACAGGCAGAATACGGCGCTGTGGTGGATAACGCCTATATAAGACAACAGGTGTCCGGCGCGGTTGTTAGATCGGTTACTGCTGCTACAGTGGCAGGTTATCAAGACTTAAGTGAGTTTGAACGTGGTGTTACAGTTGGCGCACAACCGATGTGACTCAGCATCTCCGAGGCAGCGATGAACTGGGGATTTTCCCGTACGACCATTTCACAAGTGTACCGTGAATATCAGGAATCCGGTAAAACATCAAATCTCCGACATCGCTACGGCCGGAAAAAAATCTTGCAAGAACGGCACAAACGATGACTGAAGAGAATCGTTCAACGTGACAGATTGCAGATTTCAATGCTGGGCCATCAACAAATATCAGCATGTGAACCATTCAACGAAACACCATCGATATGGGTTTCAAAGCCTGGTCGGACGAGTCTCGTTTCAAATTGTGTCGAGCGGACGGACGTATACGGGTATGGAGACAACCTCATCAATCCATGGACCCTGCATGTCAGCTGTGGACTGTTCAAGCTGGTGGAGGCTCTGTAATGGCGTGGGGCGTCTGCAGTTGGAGTGATATGTGACTCCTGGTACGTCTAGATTCGACTCTGACAGGTGACACGTAAGTAAGCATCCTGTCTGATCACCTTCATCCATTCATGTCCATTGTGCATTCCGACGGACTTGGGCAATTCCAGCAGGACAATGTGACACCCCACATGTCCAGAATTGCTACAGAATTGCTCTTTTATGAGTTTAAAATCTTCCGCTGGCCATCAAGCTCCCCAGAGATGCACATGATTGAGCATATCTGAGATGCCTTGCAACATGCTGTTCAGAAGAGATCTCCACACTCTCGTACTCCTAAGGATTTATGGACAGCCCTGCAGAATTCATGGTGTCAGCTCCCTCCAGTACTACTTCAGACATTAGTCGAGTCCATACCACGTCGTGTTGCGGCACTACACGATGTTAGGCAAGTGTACCACTTTCTTTGGCTGTGTGTGTAGGACCGAGAGTGTGACATCTTCTACTACTGTACGTAGTTTCTCATGGAGGTAGTTATATGTGAGGTTATGTGAGGCTGAAAAACGTCACGGATTTATCCTGACGTTTCTAACGTGTAATACGTTTTTGGTTGCCTTTTCATAGCCAGTTAGGTTATTTAAACGTTGGGTCAGTAACAACTAGGCAATGAGTCATCGTATATTTCCTTCTTCTTATAGATTAGTAATTTCCTTTTTAATTCTTGTTACAATTTTAGCTTGCCATCAT
The DNA here is from genome assembly GCF_023898315.1 of Schistocerca nitens. Classification (NCBI taxonomy): domain Eukaryota; kingdom Metazoa; phylum Arthropoda; class Insecta; order Orthoptera; family Acrididae; genus Schistocerca; species Schistocerca nitens. The sequence goes on along the minus strand of NC_064614.1, from coordinate 657,393,549 downwards.
TTTGCAATTGTGGTAGCTTTTAAGTGCAATACGAGCTTGTCAGAGCTGAGATGTAAAGACCGAATCATGGATTCTTCTCAATGAATAGAGAACGCCTGGGGCGCTGGTCTGTCGCCTCCAGATTTATGAGTTAACGACAGAACGCCGCCACTGAACCACAGGAATGCCTGCCGTCTTTCCATGGCACCAAAATCCGAGGGGTCAATTGGGTTCACAGCTTTCGAAACAAAAACATGAGTTTTCATTTTGTTTTACCGTGTCCACTGTATTACAGGTTGTACTTCTTCTCTCCCAGCACGAAATACAGCCCCATCATCAGGGTGGAATCTTACGAACGCGGACACGGGACGCAAAATCACCACTCGACGTCGACTTATAGAGTGTTGTTGTTGCGAAACAGAAGACATAAGTTTACGTTTCATTTTACTGTCCACGCTGTGTTTGGCCTTCGTCTCTCCTCACATAGAATGTAGCTCCATGGGATTCTGGGAATCTTAAAAATGCGGACACGGGACGCGAAAGAAATACTATCTGCCACTCAATTCTAAAGTTTCTCATTTTTGGCTCCAAGCCAGAATCCTCTAACATTCTGGCAAAGACGTTGTGACATCAGAGGGCCGGCTGAAGTGCCCCCCATTAGTATCATAAATCTGAAACTAGGTGTTTAGTTGGAGAAGAGTGTTTCTTCTTTTGGTAGCAAGGAGAGTCTCGTGGCTTGTGAATGGGTAAGACAAGTGAAAAAGATGAAGGTATGAAGTTTATTAATTCCTGTCAGGAGGCATACAGGACAGCATCTTGATTCCACTCTCGCCGCCTCCGATACTCTAACGCCAGACTGGTCGGACTGCGCTGTTTTCAGACTCACAAGATCAAACAGTCGTCTAATTGATCATCATACAATTGCATGAAAACTTCTGCCCTAGCGTGCGGTCGTGAACAACGTCTGCTTCATCATATGCAATTGCCTTAGCATTCAACCAAGATTTACGATCAACCTTCTGCTTTATAAGGTCAAATTTTGACTTTAGATAATGAGATTTGAAGAACGTCCAGTTCATATTTCTGATAGTGGAGAGCACTTAGCATTTTTCTATTCAAGTCGGAGAACTTCACTCTAAGTGAGCATCACCGAGGATTACATTTTTTAGTGAATTTAGTACTGCTAACTTTATTCATGCTGATAGAATATTTATTAACCTGTAATTTGGTTGTTGGACGTTTAAGGCTAGGTTTGCAATGGAATGAGTAAATACCGTCCTCCTTATTAACATAAATTTGTACTGGGATCTTTCGGTAGTTGTTTCAGCGTAGGCAGGATTAGCCGTACCTTCACCGCCAACCACCAGACGTGTCTTCACACATACAGACCCGTCATGCAGCCCATGAGCCGAGCCATCACACAACCAGGTGCAGCCACGACGACTCAGCACAAACGTTCGATACGGTGAAGCATACCTCAGCTCCAGCACTGTAAGGAATTTCGATGTCAATTCGTAGCTCAGCTCTGCTCATGATTCAGTTGATTTTTAGAATTGCATGCCAATTTTAACAGTATAATGCACATTCATTATTGATTATGAAGGGAATATTCTTTCGTGAATGAGCAGTGGGAAAACTGTCAGACCACTCCATTACTTTTTTCTTGTTAAAAAAATTAGTCAACCAATTAATTAAGTTTACTTTGCTTTAGTTGAATAGCTCTTGCTTATATTCGTCATCTTAACAGCAGTGTTGATGAAACATTTTCAGTGTGACCTTTTGTGGCTTGTTCAAATAAATGAAATTCTTAAAACATATTACCTGTCTTTCAAGTTACAAGTGCTAGTCGTGATTTGTATCCGTATGTGATTTGTAAGGGTGAGAGAACCACTGATTAAATTTTATACAGTTATTTTGGTCGGATATGTAAATTTTTAGTAAATTTATTGAAAGAGATGATTACATATGTCAAGATTCCCAACGGTGAGTTGAATGTCACGGGGCTAACTTATTGCTCGCGTTATCCAGTGTCCACTGCGTAATTTTGCTAGGCGTTTAACTTCAGGAGAGTAGCGTGGAGTTCCACATATGCGCACACAGTCAGAAGTTACTCGAATACACTACACTTGAAGGGGTCTTGCAAGGTTTCCCAGCCACTAATGTACTGCTCTTCACAGAAGGATGCTTATGCAGTGGACATAACACAATAACAGAATGAGCCCAGAATTGCCTTGAAAATTAAAAATAGAAGTGCTGTGTTTGGGGGAGAAGGCCGACTCACTTATCACTCAAGTAAAAAGAATTCGTTTGACAGGGAGAGTGGTATATTTTAAGGTGAAGATACACGCCATGTGATCGAAAGTATCTCGACAGCCCTATGTGATGAGCAGTTGCCTACCAGATCTCAGGAGATGCGGGCCCGCCAGTATAAAAGGGGTGGGGAGTTTGCGTTGTCACTAGAGAAGCAGTAACTGGGTCGGTCAGGAGAGCACAGTCACATCCACAGCAGATTAGTCGTGGATGTCACCTGAGTAACAAATCTATCAGGGACATTTCAACCCTTCTAAAGCTGCCCAAGTCTATAGTTCAAAAAGGGCTCTGAGCACAATGGGACTTAACATCTGAGGTCATAAGTCCCCTAGAACTTAGAACTACTTAAACCTAACTAACCTAAAGACATCACACACATCCATACCCGAGGCAGGATTCGAACCTGCGACCGTAGCAGTCGCGCGGTTGCAGACCGAAGCGCCTAGAACCGCTCGGCCACACCGGCTGGCAGTCGATAGTTGATAATGTGATTGTGATGTGGGAACGCGAAGGAACACTCAGAATAATAGCTGGAGCCCACATAAGATCACTTTGGAGACTTTTATTTTAGGAGCTAGAGATATTCATTGTACCTTCGCAATACATATATTCAGTTACGAAATTTGTTATTAACAATCCGTCCCAGTTAAAAAATAATAGAAAAGTGCGTAGCTATTTCACTAGAAGAAAGCATGATCTTCACTATTCTGGGTTAAATCTGACTTTCGCAAAGAAAAGGGAGAATTATGCTGCTAAAAACGTCTTTGGTCGTTTAGCAAACACTGTCTCGCTAGAGGTGAATAAATATTTTTTTTCTTCCTCAATCACAGCCTAGCCCCGTTAATGAAATCAGATAACCATCAGCATTTAGAAACAAATTAAAAGAATTATTGAATGATAACTCCTTCTACTCAATGCATGAAGTTTTAGGTACGAAATAGTAAAAAAAGTACTGATTACATCGTGTAAAAAAACTTACGATAAAATGACACGTTCCACCAATGTGGTATTTGTGATGTATTGAACAAGTATTAATATAAAATAATGTAAAGTAAACCAACACAACTCAGACATCTTGCACAGACGGACAGCGACCATCGATCATTGCGGAGTACAGTTGTAAGAAGTGGCATCGAATCAGCGAAAGAAATCACACATGAGTTCCAAAGAGTTGCCAGCAGTCCAACTAGCACAATGACATTATGTAAGCAGTTAAAGTGAATGCGATCAAGCAGCTCCTCGTAAGCCACCCATTTCTGTAGTCAACGATAATAAACGCTTCAGATGGAGTCAAAAGCGACGCCACTGGGCAGCGGGTGACCGGAAACGTGTGATTTCGAATGACGAATCACGCTGTAGCCTGTGCAATCCGATGAAAGGGTTTGGGTTTAACGAATGCCCGGTGGATGTTACCTGCCATCGTGTGTTGTGCCAAAAGTGTAGTACTGAGGAGATGGTTTTACGATACAGGATATTTTTCGTGATTACTGTGTGCTCCTGTTATTACACTTAAGAAATGTTGAGTGCTGACAGATATGCTCACGTTTTGCAGTGTTGTGTATTGCGTACAGCAGACGAACAGTACAGGGATAATGACTGTTGTATCTGCATGATTATGTACTGTGTCATAAAGCAGAAACTGAGGTTGACTGGCCTACCCAAAGCCTCAACCTGAACGCAATGGAACGTATTAGGGATGAGACAGTACGTCACTTAGCTCTAGGTTCCAGCATCCAACATCACTTCCTTTCCTGGTTTCACTTCTTGAGGAGAATAGGCCACCATTCCCACACAGACACCTGATTGAAAGTATCATCAGGAGAGTTCATCCGTCATATGGCGAAGGGTGTACACACCTCATACACGAGCTATGTCCACAAATAGATGTCCATATAATTTTGAAGAGATAGTGTACATCTTTACGACGTACGTTATGGTACTGTGACAGATACGTGGAGATGACAACCCTGACGTTTACGTATTTTCTGAGACCAGTAAAACAGGCGATGATATCAGCTGGCAACATGCCAAAGTTCTTTTAGACAGAGCATTACTCCTGGACGAATTTTGTTCAAATGGTTCAATTCGCTCTAAGCAGTATGGGACTTAACATCTGAGGTGATCAGTCCCCTAGACTTAGAACTACTTAAACCTAACTAACCTAAGGACATTACACACATCCATCCCTGAGGCAGGATTCGAAGCTGCGACCTTGGCAGCAGGGCGGTTAGGGACTGAACGCCTAGAACGGCCGGCACGAAGTGTGTAACAGTAGGAAATCAGTACATTCAGAAATAGACTTAATCTGAGCACTTGGAACTTAAAGAACGCGCTTGAGGTGTTCTCTGCAGGTGAGCTGCTAATCGAGCTTCTCCCTCCCAGAGTATTGGCAGCATGCGATAAGAATCTCAGTCTTTCTTGAGAAGGTAATTGAGATACCTGCAATACTTGTCCGTCCAGCCGTCTGCTGCTCTACATACCGGGCGATGAGGAGTATCGAACTCCGGAAACAAGCCGAAGTACGTCATATGTTCCCTTAAAGATTGTGGAGGAAGCAACTATAAGACAAATTCTCTGTAGATCATAGCATTATATGTATGTGATTCACGATCTGTGGAAAAATTGTATAAGGAAAGAATCGAAGAGTTTGAGATTATGATGTTACAGAAGAATCCTTAAGCTCGAGTGGATTGATAAGTAGTAAATTATGTAAGTCTGCAGGCTTTCGTGGTCGTTGTCACTCAAGTCAATATCTTCTGGATTGTTAGGCCGTGTCATATTTCCTCTAAAGTAATGGATGTTTCGATCTGTTGGGATCATCTTCAGGATCTGTTTCTAGCAATAGTGAACACCGAAAGATCCTGAAGAGGATCCGAGCAGAGGGGTCAAAACTTAGATTATTTTAAAGGAAATATGACGCGGCATAACAACCCAAAAGATTTTAACTTTGAGTAAATTGTCCATCGTGTCGACGAAGAAAGGAATATGGTGAAAACAGCAACTAGAAGAAAGGACAGGGTGATACAACATTCGTTAAAATATCATTGAATAACTCCCATGGTAGTAGAGTTAGCAACCGAGTACGAATACCAATGGGGACTGCAGAGATTGGAAAATATTCAGCAACTAATTGTGCTTGTTGGACGTAAATATTACTTTAAAATGACAATACTGGCACAGGAGAGGAAATCTGATGGACTGTATCAAACCAGTCAGAAGACAAATAGTAAAAAAAGTGATGTCATTACAGTATTACGTACGTAATGCTGTTACAAAATTTCAGGGTAAAAGTATCAATCTGAGGTAAGAGCCACTGGTCTGCAAACGACCGAGTCGAAGTTATAAGCGAAAATTGTTCTGATATCTCTGACAGTGGAATACGTGTACTGGTTCTATTATTGCTGTCTGTAGGGTACGAAACTTTCAAAAGCGGTGGTGTCGACCAATACAATAAAAATGTCTTGTAAATATTTGCTCTAAAATGTATGCCTTAAGAGCTATGAGCTCCTGTACACCTTCGATACAGTGTAACACATGTCTCCTACTGCAAGCTGTTTGGTTTTCACATTTTTCAAAGAGGTAGTACGGACCAAAACAATAAAAAAAAAGCGTTCAGTAAATACAGGCTTCAAAGTGCATATCTTAAGAACTATGGGCAGTTGCTCTTTAGAAGAAATGTGTTTCACATTAGCGAAGATCAACAAGTGCTCATAGCTCTTAAGGTAAGCATTTTAGAATCGTTTCTTAACTGACTTTTTATTTTGATCCTCTGGAAGTTACCTACTCTACAGTCTTTGCCACAACGGCACCGATACGTGGATTCCACTGTCAGAGGTATCAGAACCGTTTTCGTTTATAACCTTCGACTCTATCGTTTCCGGGCCAGGACCCCTTACCTTAAGTTGATAAACTTATCTTCTCCCTCTGAAAGTTTGTAACATCAACATGGTATCACCATGTACGAGTATTATTGTTCGGAGAAATCATGCTCAGTATTGGCGTTACTTTTTCTCAAAAGCACACAAAGTCTGCACATTTCAAAGAATACAAATTCTCCGTCTGAAATGGTTTCTAATATAACGTACTTTGACATAAGCTTTTGAGTTACCGGTTAACTTAGTTTTGCGACGTTCTTAGGTTTACGGAAACCAGTGAATTGAACGCGGCACTATCATAATAAAAGTGTTCCGAAAAGTGTTTTAGGCATTTCGATGCAATATAATGTAAGCCGTGAAGACACAGTAGGGAAACAATCTGAAACTAGTAATAATACCAGAAACGTTGTTCAAATGTGAGGTATCCTGCAGAAAATTCCGACAAACTAGCAAAGTCAGTTAGCTGTGCTGGTGGCAACTGAAATATTGTCGCGTCATAACACTGTGGAAAAGGACCTGTTTATAAAGTTTCTTTTGTTTATGAATTAACTTGGTAATGTTCTGTTCTGCTGGTGATTTCTGAATGAAGTAGTATCGGTAGATGTGGATTCTTAGTTCCTCGTTACATAAGATGAGGCCTCTTTCAACCTGTGTGATTAACTGAACCCACAACTCGCGAGCAGTCAGCAATTAGAAAATCAGTCTGTCGATTAATTTTAAGACAGGTATCTAGTGCTCAGCTTCCGAGCCAGGCTGTTTTCACCGACCTGCATTTCGATACTAATCATTACAGCACAGTTCGAGCTAAGCTGAAATAATTTTAGCTACAGGATGTGGTGCTTGAATTGTATCTGCGCCGTTGGAGCAGCTACAGTTGGCCAAAAGGAGTGGCGTTTTGCAGATGAAGCAAAATGTAGCCAGTCAGAGGATTTTTAATGGGTAAAATGAAATACAATTCTTTCTACCCAATACTTATTGGCAGAATGAAACAGAAAAGCTCTTAATTAATTACATTCATTTGTGTTCTTAGAAATTACACAGTATATTGTACATTGTTTTAATTAGAATCTGATGTTCAGACTGAGGCTTTGGTTCATGGTAACAGGTAAGATCGCGGTTAAGTGGAAAGTACACATTTGTCACAATACCGTAAAACTGTGCAACTTTATTATGCCTTTAGGACTTTTTGTAACATAACAGTATACAAATACGTAATGTGGCATTTAATTCCCACGTATGGAATGTCGCAGCCTTTGCTCATTAATTCCGATAGCAATAAAGATTTAATGTGTAATGAGATATTGGGGATATAGAACATTAACTGTCACAAATTTAACGATCAGCTCACAATACTGTGACATGAGCCTAAGACTGGAAAAATAGAGTTAAGTTCATCTGTCCGAAAGATAGGTTAACCCAATTTATTTGTGAGATCAATTATAACTCTCTTATAAATTTTCTCAATTTTATGACTTTTGTTTAATTGATGTAGAGAAACACAGGTCACAATGTTTTTTTTTCAATTGCGTGAGATTTATTTTTCCAATTTTTTTTATGGCCTATCCTCATTGAGACAAAATAAGTAGGAAAAACATCGTAACTTCATTAAATCAAGAAACGCAGTTGAAAACATTTTGGCACGCTTATTTACGCGGATGATCTGTGGAAGAACAGTAAGAAGAAAGAAAGAGTCATTACGCGTTTAGCACAATATGATCTAAGATAATTAATTAGTTACTTAAGTGTTCAGTGGTATGAGAACAAAATTATAGTCATGACAAATTAATACAAGGTCTGGGTAACTGCATGGTATATTTACAAATGAAATTATAATGCAAGATAAAAGGTTGTCTTTTTTTTACAAATGTCCCTCATTTCATTAACAGAATTTTTTTTCTACAGTTTCTTGTTACATTTGCATCTGCTGGTATTTATGCTGTGACATCATTACCCCTATAATCTACGGAAATAATTCCTTTCGCTTTACAATGGCTGAAGAAGACGTGTGTAAAATTTAAATCTTATGCAGAATAGTCTGCAGGTATACATTATTGATTTCAACTTATGTAGGGTTAGTTAGCTTTTCAAAGTTATCTGTAGTAGGAGATAGTTTTCAAGAAATCTACAAACACTTTTTACACCTGCAAACAAAATGGCTTTGCAACTAGCTAAAGCGTAAAGTATCTACTTGTAACTTCTATCGCTAATGACAGCAGTATTGACGAACATACGGCTGCAGAGCTATAGGTTGAATGTTCATTCGAGTTAACAGTACTTAAGAATTAAAAGCTGGAACACGCTGCTGTCACAAAATAATATCTCAGTCACAAAGCTGAACAGTTTTATGGTACTATTTGTTGAGTAAAATACATAAGGGGGGCAAGTGGCAACAACACTCTTCAAATAGAGTACAAAAAATTGAGTATTAAAGTAAAGGAAAGGCTTCTTCAAGACTTTGTGCAAATTAAAGAAATAGTGAAACGTTTCGTTTCGAATAGTTTCAAAATCCTCGCATTCGCGACGCATCTAGAGTGCTTGTTGTTCTGATTTTTGTGGTACACTGTTCGAGTTATCAGCGACGTTTGGAGAAGGGGACTAATCTGTTCATTTATTTTGTCAATAAATCTCCTTTCCTGTCAATATCCATCCCACATTTGATTCGGAATGAGTGGATACATGTGTGTCTGTAATTCAAATGTTTTAGTTCAAATGGTTCAAATGGCTCTGAGCATTGTGGGGGACAACTTCTGAGGTCATTAGTCCCCTAGAACTTAGAACTAGTTAAACCTAACTAACCTAAAGACATCACACACATCCATGCCCGAGGCAGGATTCGAACTTGCGACCGTAGCGGTCTCGCGGTTCCAGACTGCAGCGCCTAGAACCGCACGGCCACTTCGGCCGGCCAAATGTTTTCGTGGACAACCATTATTTAGCATGGATTTGTGGAGTTATTGACAGCCTAACCTGGTGGGGTGGTTTACCAAGGAACGAACGTCGAGAGCAGAGTGAAAGACAAATGATAAGTTCAGATTCCGTCTTGCTGTAGCTGGTTAGAGGCAACGGACCTCTCTCCCCTCCACCGTGGTTTGAAAAGGGAACCATTTTCGGCTATGCGCCACGCATGATACACTTTCGCTGTGTACATAAGGGAATGGTAATGTCCTTGTCGGCTGGTTCGTTCTAGCTTGTATACAGGTATTGAATATGTTGGTTTAAATTTTTAGAGGTGTGCTGTCTGCTCTGCGTCAATATTAGTTCTGTTAGGGAGACGTTTGATATTTCGTGTAAAGGTCATTTCAATTAATTTTGCGCGGGAGAGCAGTTTGGTAGATTCAGCATCGTGTGAACTCAGAGTTTAATAACACGTCTCCAGAGCTCGGTGCTTTAACCATTGTGAACACTATGTCTTATTAAACCTGTTTGCTTAGTAATAATGTTGTCCGGCAAATTTTCAGAAGATTGGTACTGTTTTCAGAAGATTATTATTTTTCTTCAAATAGTAGCCTTTGGCTACTTTTTTTGCGTAGAGCCTGTATGATTTTTGTAGCAGTGAAATTTTGTACCGAACAAAGCCCGAAGTCCAAAGAGAATTATTGTCATTAAGCTTTTCTGATTTTTAATCAAGTGATTGAAATTGCATACACTTCCAATAACGGCAGCTACTGATCACTACTTTCGTTCTTTGCTTGTTTTAATGGTAATTGGGGATAAAATAAATTGCTCCCGCTTTCTCCATGATGCGAATGTGCATAAACTATGTGATTCTTTGTGAAGATTCCGTTTGAAATCCAGGTCTCTCTCTCTGATTAGAGTCTGAATCCAACATACATTCGTTATAAAGCTGAATTATAATTATAATAACAGTCTGAGATACCTCCAAGAAATAATCTTTTGTAATTAAGTGTTCATATACGCAGTTTTCATTTGTTACTATATATATGCTGTGAAGTACTACTGGTACATTCCGATGTATCTGATGTTTTTCTGTAAATATATCTCCATCGCTCGTTTTAAAAAGAATCTGTGTTTCGTAACTGATTTGTTATCACCTAGTCCTCTTCCATCCTTCCACGTGTACTCACTTAAGTGCCAGAAGTATGCAGACCATATGACAATTAATTTAAAAGTTAGAGAGATGAATGTAATAGAAAGTTGGGGACGTGACATATACTGAGGTGACAAAAGTCATGGGATACTTCCTAATATCGTGTCGGACCTCCTCCTGCCTTAGTGTAGCAACTCGACGTGGCATGGACAAGTCATTGGATGTCCTCTGCAAAAATATTGAGCCCTGCCACCCATATAGTCGACCATAACTGCGAAAACGTGGGGGGGGGGGGGGGGGGGGGCAAAAGTTTATGCACGAACTGATCTCTGGACTGTGTCCCATAAATGTTCGATGGGATTCTTGTTGATCGATCAGAGTTGCCAAATCATTGGCTCAAATTCTCCATAATATTCCTCAAACTAATCACGAACAGTTGTGTCCCGGTGACACGACACATTGCCATCGATAACATGAAGTCCATGGTCTCCAAGTAGCTGAACATAACCATTTACGGTCAATGACCGGTTCAGTTGGACCAGAAGACCCAGTCCATTCCATGTAAAACAGCCCACACCATTATGGAGCTACCAGCGGCTTGCAGAGGGCCTGGTAAACAACTTGCGCTCATGGCTCTGAGGGGTCTGTGCCACACTCGAACTCTCATACCAGCTGAAATCGGGACTCGTCTGGCCGAGCCACAGTTCTCCAGTCATCTAGGGCCACGAGCGCAGGAGAGGCGCTGCAGGCGATGTCGTGCTGTTGGCAAGGGCATTCGCGTCGCTCGTCTGCTGCCATAACCCACTGACGCCAGATTTCACCGCACTGTGCTTGCGGATACGTTCGTCGTACGTCTCACATTGATTCCCGTGGCTGTTTCACGTAGTGCTGCTTGTCTGTGAGCAGTGAGAACTCTGTACAAACGCTCTCGGTCGTTAAGTGAAGGCGGGCGGCCACTGTGTTGTCCGTGGTGAGAGGTAATGCCTGAAATTTGGTATTCTCGATACATCCCTGACGCTGCGGATCTCGATAATTGAATTACGTAACTGTTTTCGAAATAGGATGTCCCATCCTTCTAGCTAAAGCTATGATTCCGCATTCAAATTCTGTTAATTCCCATCTTGCGGCCATAATCACGTCGGAAACCTTTTCCCTGATATCACTTGAGTACAAATAATAGCTTCGCCAATGCACTGCCATTTCATATCTTGCGCACGCGATACTACCGCCATATATATTTGTGCATATCGCTATTCCGCCTTATATGTTGGGCCGTGTCTATTGCGTTATCAGTATATGTGCCAAACATGCTATGCAGCGAACTTAACGTAACCCAAACTACACGTTTTCTCTTATATTTCAATGGATATTAGATCCTCTATTCAATACGCAGAGGGACTGTAAAGAAAGGAAACAAAATTAACACATCCCTTTTACAGGAACTAAGCTACGCTCAATACTCAGATCTGGCCATGTGCTTGACTAACATGATGAAAAAACGAATGGACATTCATTAAAACTTTGAGGCGAAAGAACCTGAAGTTTTGAAGTGAAGTCTGCAATGTGAACGATTCAGTTCTGAAATGGCGTTCGTGAGAAAGGAAAGCTGTACAGCTGAGTCAAGAACTTGTAGCTGAATAATAAACAACATCGAACGGACTGACGCAGGTGTTTCATTTTACTACATTTTACTACCCACAAACCTTCAATCACAAGAATGGACATATAAAAAGTCAAGAAGAGTTCTTCCTGGAAACGTTCCTAACTGTTAGTCGGAAGATATCTTTCCAGACCTCTCTAAGCTCTTGAGCCCTACGCCGTACACAGCGACAGTTCTTTACTGGAAAACGACAGCAGCCGGGCGGATTAAGATGCGCGTCAAAGATAGCCTGTCTTCGGCCAGAAGCACCTGGCAGCCAATCACGGAAAATCCGATCGCAGTATATTGGAATTTGACGGGTGCGCAAAGCGCGCTAGACAGTGCAAGTCACGAGATTGTAATACCGTATTTCATCAGCTAGCGGACTTTCAGCAGACGAATCAATGAGAGCGAGCGCAAGAGAAAACCTTGCGAGACAGTTCGGTTGGAGCTTCAAAGAAGAGCGCTTGAAAGCATTTACATTCTGTTGGCATCTTAGAGCAGTGAAAATGCCTCACGAGTCGCTGCTACTTCGTAGCTTTGCCATTGTCTGCTGCTGCTCACCGTATCACGGGTCTTCCCACTCGAGACGCGTGGGCGAAATCCCAGGCTGCTTTCCTGTCCTGGTCGCCGCAATTGAATCTCTCAGCTTCCCCTAGTCGTTTGAGAGTCAGTAAGACCTTTCTTTCCTTAAAACTTCGTCCTACTGTGGATCAAAGCTCGTGATAACTTACAACATGTCTAGTGTAACTGTGACAAGACGCCATAGAAAACTCTCCCTCTTTAAGCAACCGGCAAATAATCTTTTTTCCTCAGTGCGTCACTCGATTGTAATTATTTTGTCGTGTTGTACGCCTGCTTGTCTGAGTGGTAACGTGGTGGCCTCCCATACAACGGGCCCGGGTTAGATTCCTAGACGAGTTACAGATTTTCTCAGCTCGTTGACTGGGTGTTGTGTTGTCCTCATCATCATTTCATCCTCATCAGCGGCACGCGAGTAGCCCAAAGTGGCTGAAATAAGACTCCCACTCAGCGGCCGAACTTCCCCTGATGGGGCCTCCCGGCTAGCAATGCCACACGCTCATTTCATTTATTTTGTCATGATAATATATGCCGGACCAGGATTGGAACCCGGAACCTTTCACTTTAAGCGGCCAAATGTTTGGTTAGATCAGTCCGTAGAACATTTGCCCGTGTAACGCAAAAGGTTTCGTATTCGAGACCCAGTCAGGTGCACAGTTTTCATTTGCAATTTTTTAATACTCAGAGTTAAAAATGCCAGTGCTTCACTGCCTTATAACCCGCATTCAATTATATCAGACTCTTATCATCTCTCTGTCAGGATTGTTTGCACATTTTAGAATGGTGTAATTGGCCTGAAGTAACCAATGAATTCATTGAACCCTTTGAGTAAAACTAATCCCACACAAACTAATATTTTAAAACTTAAAATCCCAAGCTGGTCGTTGTGGCCGTGCGGTTCTAGGTGCTTCAGTCCGGAACCGCGCTGCTGCTACGGTCGCAGGTTCGAATCCTGCCTGGGGCATGGATGTGTGTGATGCCCTTATGTTAGTTAGGTTTAAGAGTTCTAAGTCTAGGGGACTGATGACCTCAGATGTTAAGTCCTATAGTTCTTAGAGCCATTTGAACCATTTTAAACCTTAAGGTCCCAAGGTCCATTTTGTTGATTCACAGTCGCGCACACAACATTTCGGCGTCCAAACCATGGGCCGAGACACGTATATATTCACCCCTTCGAAGGGAGACTTTATAAATCCAAATGTGCTAAATGGCGTCATTAGCAAAACGATGTTCCACAAATTAAAAGGAAAAATGGTAAACATTCACTGGAAATATAAACCTCTGAACAACACATAGAAATGTTCTCCTGTGATGGCATTTCTGCGTCGGTTAGTTAGATCGCCTGCTGTATCGCTTTGGGACTAGTAAGACGAAATTAGCGGTGGCAGACTTTCCGCAACGTGGCCTCGAGTCACCAACGTGAGTGTCGAAAACGAATCTAAGAGAGGTTCAGTAACGCATACTTACCGTTTGCTCGCCGTATAGGGGCGATTTTAAAATGGCAATACTTACGGAGTCAATGAATTTGTTTTGATCTCTGTATTTTTAATTTATTTCATCAACCTCGTATCATCTACACCCATTGCCTTACCAATTTTCGACTTTTTCTCGTTATCCCACGGTGATGTCAACGATGAGGTCTCTGGTATCCGTGTCTGGTTTCGCCCTATCTATGTGATTACCAATTTTTTAGTTACGCAAGATTCGATGAGCAATATTATCAGGAGACAAGTTAATTTGTGCAGGGTCTATCTTGAAAACATTATTAAGCCTTTCCAACAGACTCCAAGATGGAAAGAAATTACAAGTATCGTTGTTCACTGAGCCAAATTCAACTACAAGTTTAGTAGTACTTAGCAGTCTGTTCTACCAATTACAATTAGATAATTCTCATACGGACAGTATGACGGCTCAGACGCGTCGTTAACGTGAAACAGCCACGAAATAAACCATGTGCAATACGCAACAACTGCGAGGAACTGCATAGAAATTCTTTCCCATTTTCATCTAGATGAATCTTCCTGTTCAATTGGTTTCTCTGACATAACTGGTCACAATTTAAGTGCCTGACAGAGGGTTTATCGAACCACCTTCACAATGATTCTCTATTATTCCAATCTCGAACAGCGCCCGGAAATAGCGAACACCTGTATCTTTCCGTGCGAGCTCTGATGTCCATTATTTTATTACGATGATAATTCCTTCCTAATTAGGTCGGCGTCAACAAAATATATTCACATTCAGAGGAGAAAGTTAGTGATTGCATTTTTTTGAGAAGATTCCGCCGCAACGAAAAACGCCTTTGTTTTAATAACGTCTACCAAAATCCTATATTATATCAGTGACACTCTCTATCCTATTTCTCGATAATACGATACGTGCTGCCGTTCTCTGAACTTTCTCGGTGCACTCCGTAATCCTATCTGGTAAGGATGCCACACCGCCCACCAGTACTCTAAAAGAGGACGTATAAGCGGAGTGTAAGGAGTCTCTTTAGAAGATATGAAGCATCTTCTAAGTGTTTTGCCAATAAAACGCTGTCTTGGTCCGCCTTCGCTATAACGTTTTCTATTTGTTCTTTCCAATTTCAGTTATTCATAATTGTAATTCGTAGGTATTTAGTTGAATTTACGGCCTTTAGATTTGATTGATTTATCGTGTAACCGAAGTTAAGCGGGTTCATTTTAGCACTTATGAGGTTATACTTTTCATTACTTAGAGTCAACTGCCAATTTTCGCACCATTCAGATATCTTTCCTAAATAGATTTGCAATTTGTTTTGATCTTGTGATGACTCTACTAGATGATGAACGACAGAATCATCTGCAAACAACCTAAGACGGCTGGTCAGATTGTCTGCTGAAACATTCATATAAATAAGAACAGCAGAAGGCTTTGGGAACGCCAGAAATCACTTCTGTTTTACTCGACGACTTTCCTTCATTTACTACGAGATGTGTCGTCTCTGGCAGGAAATCTCAAATCCAGTCGCATAACTGAGACGATATTCCAGAAGAACGTAATTTAATTACAAGCCGCTTGTGACGTGCAGTGTTAAAATACTTCTGGAAATCTAGCTAGAAACACGGAAACAATTTGAAATCAATTGTCAATAGCACTGAGCACTTCATGTGAGTAAAGAGCTAGTTCTGTTTCAAAAGAACGATGTTTTCTAAACCCGTGTTGATTGTGTGTCAATAGACGGTTCTATTCACGGTCATTCATAATGTTCGAACACAATATATGTTCCAAAATCCTGCTGCAATTCGACGTTAATGATATGAGCCTGTAATTTAGAGGATTACACCTATTGCCCTTCTTGAATATTAGTGTGACCTGTGCAACTTTTCAGTCTTTGGGTACGGATGTTTCGTCGAGCGAGCGGTCGTATATGATTAGGTATGGAGCTATTGCATCAGCATACTCTGAAAGGAATCTAACTGGTATACAGTCTGGACCAGAAGACTTTCTTTTATTAAGTGATTTAAGTTGCTTCACTACTCCAAGGATATTTATTTCTACGTCACTGATGTTAGCAGTTGTTCTTGATTTGAATTCTGGAATGTTTACTTCGTCTTCTTTGGTGAAGGTATTTCGGAAGGCTGTGTTTAGTAACTCTGCTTTAGAAGGACTCTCAACTGTAGTATTTCCGTTGCTATTGCGCAGAGAAGGCATTGATCGTCTCTTGTGGCTAAAATACTTTCCACACGATCAGAATCGTTTCCTACTAGGTTTCGAGACAAAGTTTTGTTGTGGAAACTGTTGTAAGCATCTCACATTGAAGTCTGTGCTAAATTTCGAGCTTCTGTAAATATCGCCAATCTTGGAGATTCAAAGCATTCTTAAGGAAAACGTTTTTAAGTGTGTAATATTAAAAAAAGATAGTGTTGGCTCATAAGCTCAGTAGCTCATTGACTTATACTTCAGGCATTTTGGCTCCCAGTGAATACCATGGCAGCCAGCACACCACGTCTTCGGAATGTGCTTACCAAATGCTACCCAGCTCGAGAAATACATCAACGGAACAAACGTATTTTTCCAGCTGCTAGACTTGACAATATTTTAGAATAAGATTGGCAACTATGTGAGCATCGATTTACATCCTACACACTTCCAGAATTATCCTGCTAAATTCATTTTATACTTTCTTGTCACTTCCTGTAAATGATCAGCATTACTTAACTTGTGGAGTAACACTAGCTTATCTAATTTATGATTTAAATTTAGAAAGGTTTTATTATACAAAATCTACATCTAATCTCATATTTTATGAGGGCGTGCTGAAAAGCGATGGCTCCGAATTTTGATTGTCAAACCTAAAACTTTTTACATGAAACAAACATTATTAAAATCCTACAATTTTATTCTTCATGTATTTCTTCCAACGAGAGACCAGTTTGTTGATACGGTCATCGTAGAATGTCTGACACAATCTCACTTATTTCTTCACCGCTTCATCACTACCAAAGTGGAGTCCACAAAGGTGTCTTAAAGTTTTGGAAACAGATGAAAATCGGTCAGGGAAAAGTCAGGCCTATGTGGAGGATTATCAGTGACAGTGAACCCAAGGCATCGGAATGTTGTAGATGTCGCTGTGCTCGTGTGTGGTTTGACCTTGTCATGTTGAAGGAGAGAGCGCTCCATGTCTGGACGAACTCTTAGAACTCGAAACCCGACGACAGCACACTGTTTCTGACGCCGTGCTACAGGCTACAATTCGAGGCCCTCTAGTGGCAGAGGAGGAAATGAATGAAGAGTAAAGAATTAGGAAGTTAGTAAAGATGGTTCTATTTAAAATTCTTTAAGAGTTTTTACATAATAACATCGGAGGGACTACTTTTCAGCACGCTCTCATACGTTGTGCATTATTTGTGTAATCAGTCAGTACGACATCGAGAGTGTGTTGCATGCAGTACCAGCTACCTAGCTAAGTGGTAGTGACGCAACTTTGTGGAGCTCTTTCCTTAAATTTAGCTGGAAGCGTAGGCAATGTGTCAGCTTTTTACTGCTTCTCTTATTGATCTGCAAGCTTCCATATAGAAAATGAATAAGGAAATCTCAGCTTCTCCATCTTAAATCTTCTCACAATCACAATTTAGTACCTGCTAGATTTAAAGGTGAAAATTTTAAGAAAATGTGACATTGTACCGTTTTTAACACACATTTTTCTACTTATACCAACATTATTATTAATTTTTTTGAATACACAATTTGACTTATTTATGCATGGCTATGAATATTTAGTTAACTATTTCATGTCGTTCATATCCCACTGACAGCTTTACATAATTTAGTGGTACTCCCAAAATTCTTCTTTGGTTGGTCAGAACTTGGCGTAGACGCAGAGAATATCGAGATCAAAAGTTTGTAATATCTTACTTATTTTAGGTAGCCTCATATTACGGATTCAATTGCTTCATTAAATTTGAATTTCGTCATAAGGCTATCATCGTAGGTTGTAATTCATTTATATTAAATTTATTTTGTTCTCTTTGGTTTGTTGAAAATAACAGAAAGACATAAGAGAGAAATTAATCGTCAACAATACATTTTCTCACACTAAATAAAACAGTCTACTGACACTCGGGCGGTTTTTGGATACTAAGCGCGTAGAAATCTGTTGGTTCGGAGATAAAGATGTCGTCAATCCAAGTATGAGTTGCATTTTTTATTGTTTTCTTCTGTAAAGATGAGTAAGGTAAACGCAACTTCGATACGGATTGCCTTCCAGCGAAATGGGTTCCTCGGTGAAACCAGCACAGTGCTGGTCGGCGTTCTCGTACAGTGGCAACATCTGACGCAGTCTCCTTGCTCGGTTTTCTTATGTTACAGCTGCGATGTGTCTCAGCCGTTGGTACAGTCATCTGATGGACACACCCTTGGGATACAGTTCGTAACAAAAACACTTTTTTTTTGCGCCTCACACTGACGTTTGCTTCAGATATTTTATGTTAAGGCCGATCATTATTTTCCCTTTATGAACACATGGTGGCTCAAATCCTCGTCTGATCAGTCTTATTTAAGTTCCTGGTTACTTATTTAAATTGAATAAGAAACATGCTGCGATCATTCATTCGAAAGAGCACCCTCGATTTCCTTTCCCACCCTTCCCCATTGCAGTTTCTGCTTCAACTCAAACGACGACGGGACGTCTCACCCTAATCATCCTTCCTTTATTTTTCACTCAACGTAACCCACTGAATGCCAGTCTCTCACGAAGGTTAAATGATCGCAGTTCATCGCATATACCAATAATCAGGGGTGCCATAGTGGTAATTCATACCAATATTCTTCATCGGATCCCGCTGGTGTTCTTGAGTGTAGCAAATAATTCACATCAAAACGATTCTATTTGAAACGATGCAACGATTTTCTGACGTCTTTTCTTCATTTAGTTACAACCATACAAGGCGTAAATGTTTCCCGCTGCCTCCGTTGCCTGCGACTCTCCATTAAATCCAAAGGGAACAAAATGTTACAAACGTTAGACATTTTCCGTTTAAAGCTCCATCTTCTAACGGTTAAATAACGTTACTCGTAGCCCTCAAGTATGCCAATTCAAGAAGTCACCAGATGAACAACTCTAGAAACTAAAACAAAACTGTCGATTGATAAGTATACCTATAGCAATCTGCGTGACAGTATATCAAACATAATCTCCACGAACTTACGCGCGAGTCTACCTCTTTAAGGAAAATTTTACCTGCAATGGTAGAGTACAAACTCCAGTATTCTTCAGTCCATACCCTGCATGAGCAGTGGTTACAATTCTGTCGCTTATGCAGTTACATCAGACTACATGCGATTTACAAAGTAAAGAGATGAATGCGCTCTATATTTCGGCTTTGTGTTTACACTGTGCCATGATTGTCACTAGACCACTAATACATAGGGCACCACAACAGATCAATTGGAAAGCAATAGTTCCTGTAGAAATTTCCGCAGTTCCTGCAGATAGCCTTTATGTGATTTTATTTCAGTGATTAGAACTACAAGTCGGAAGTAAGCATTGGTAGCCAAGGCGGTAGGTGAATGGCGATGTTGCATAAAAAAAGTGAATGTTTTGAATAGACTTTAATCCATCTGCAGGAAGTCAGGATGCTCGTTCAGTGTGGAGCATCCTTCGCTGCCACAAAATCATCATCCAGCCGTATCATGGACTGTTGGAACGACTCTTGCTTTGTATGCTCATGGTCTTGGTTCAATTCCCACTTTAAACAATGATTTCTAACAAGCACCAGCAGACAGTTTTCACGTCTGGTAGCACCAGTTGAACAATGCAGGGTTGAGCTATGGTGCCAAATGCTCATTAAACGTGATATCCGTTTGCTACCAATTGGAGGAAGGACCATGACAGAAGCGAAGTCGCGGCAAGTAGAAAATCTGTCTCCAGTAAGGTTCCTTAAACCCGAAATTTCATTTTATTACTAAATAACTTGAGAATACTGCTCCGTATGACTATCGATCTGGAGGCCAAATAATACCACAATAACAGATATATCATAAACATGTTATTAAACATGATGCAGGCTTTAGCGCTTGTAATCTCAAATTCGTTACAATAAATGTCATTTCAAAAGCCAAGTTTTAACTTGTGATTAAATGAGGATAATTTTGTGTAGGACAGGGAGCGGGGATCCTATCTAGCAACTATTATCGATGTTAACTAATTACAAAAGGTCTTAAATATGGGTTCAGTGACAAGTAACAAAGTCAGCATATGTTTAAACTTTATACGACGTGCCCTAACGTTTATGTTGGCCGGGGATTCAAACGCAGCACTTAAGTGGACTGTTAACTAAGCGCATTTAGTGACCCTCTTGTGTGTTCAAACGTTTGTACGGGGAAAAGTTTTAGAGGACGTGCAAGAAAATCACATTATATAGAATGTTTACAAACAGGTTTAACGCAAAGTCCTTCGGATATTTTTGACCATGATAGTACAGTATACAATGAATTGAGACCAAAAAATGAAAAAATAAACAGACCCCTTCAATACTAGTGTACAGAGGTATGCATAAATTAGCAAACGGGAACGTAACGTTAATGGTACTGTTCGTGCATGAAAGTAGGTACATGAGTCAAAGATAACGATTACTGAGGGCTTGCGAAAAGTATGCACTGTCATAATGCAGTTTGTAGCGTAATGCTAAAGATATGCCATTTTATCCAGTTTTGCAGGTTATAAAGTTTGGAAAGCTTGGAGTAAGTCAGTTGCAGACCGCAGTCTCAGTAGCATATAATGTGATGAGAAGTGCTACATCAAGTCTGCAGAGATACGGCAGAGATTTGTCGTAAGTAGAGTCCTCCCTCGCCGATTGTAGGGATAGCATTGGTAGGTAAAGAGACATAAATGAATGTGTGAGATACAAATTGAGAGCCGACGACTTCTCATTGTTTTTTGTTCGTTTGTTTTGCTCATAATTAGAACCTCATAACCTTCAGTTTTAGTCCATTGTGTGTTAGCTGGTCGCGTACCTCCTGCTCTGTTATGTAACCAAAGCAGTCACTTTTGATGCAAGTACAGCTTACATTCAGAAACTTAAATGCAGGACACAAAAAATCTATTTAATTATTGTTATTATTTAGGAATTAATACAATTTTCTTCTCATGATCAAAGGCAAGAGCTTCCTGATGCTATTGATAACTGCGAAAGTTGTTTAGCAATAACAGAAACATTTTTTTTATATAACCCCGACGAAGTATTGAAGCGAACTTTGATCTGTTCTTGTGTGTATGTTTTTCGTTTTTATTTTTTTATTTTATCTTTTATCAATAGTAGACCCTCCGTAACAACACAAATAGCTGGCGCTAATTGCACTGTGTCGCTTAAAAATACTGTACTTTCCCGGTAAAGTATGCGATGAAGGCACAGAACAGTTCATCTGTGTATTATGCATAAGGCTGTGTGTGCTCCGACCACTAGATGTTGATCCATAAATGCATGGACGACTGTGTTCACAGATGACTCCCACTTCACACTGCACGGTGACCGTTGTAGCCCTTTTGTCTGGAGGAAAAATGCTACACAGTATTATCTTTCTGGATGAGCGTCATTGAGAGGTATCGATATGAGGTACTGCATCCAAATGCGAACCTTCATTGAGTTGCAGTTGGTTCACACTTGCATGAACAATAATACCCGTCTTCATCGGGATGCCTAGCGGGTTGATTTCTTTCAGGGGAAGACACTGATCGGAGAGACGTACAATCAAGGCCTCTGGACTAGATTCCTACAGAACAGGGTTGTGAAGCGAGTGAAACGCGTTAAGAATTTTTCCAGACCTCCGCACACCTCTCTAGTAATATTGGTGCCGACTGCGAATAAAGCTTTCGTAGCGCCTCACAGGCGAGATGGTACGTCACTCTCAAGGATGCGTGGAAGCTGGTAAGCATATTTTCTATTAAATGTTTTGTTGTTGAAAATACGTCCAGATTTTTTATCCTCTTTTTTATTGTGTATCCTCCGATTCAAAAGCTTTTTATTTAATTGTTGGGGATACGGTATGTGTTAAAATACTTTTGAGTGAGATTTACAGTTTTCTATTGCGTTATCAGCATTTTTTTAAGAAAATATGTTCTTTAATTCTTGATAATGCGTAACAGTTTCCCAGTAGTGTATACCTCCGTCATTAGCTGACTACACATACATAAAACGAGATCCTGGATAGAAACATGTAATCAAATGGTTCAAATGGCTCTGAGCACTATGGGACTCAACTGCTGAGGTCATTAGTCCCCTAGAACTTAGAACTAGTTAAACCTAACTAACCTAAGGACATCACACACATCCATGCCCGAGGCAGGATTCGAACCTGCGACCGTAGCGGTCTCGCGGTTCCAGACTGCAGCGCCAGAACCGCGCGGCCACTGCGGCCGGCAAACATGTAATCATTTACCATTCTGTGTAATAGCCATCATTCGTATGGAAACGAACACTAATTACTGTTAGATCAGGTTGCGTCTCCTATTCAGAAGTCGAGATTTTTGACTAACGTGAACATAACACTAATGGGAGATGTACAGAACTAAAGCCCTCAACTTCAAATGAGTTCACTACGCAGTTGCAGACTGTCTGAAACTCATCGCATGCCAAATGATAACCAGGACTACAAAGAGATGTTTCCCAGGATTTGTATAACTGAAAACTAGTATCTAACGTGTTTTAGACATTCCAGTTACTTCAGGCTCTTTTACGACATTCCACGAGATCACTCAAGTTAAACCTAATCCGGCGATTCAAAATTAATCCACCTCCTGAAGAGACGTAATTCTCTACTGCAACGAACGGAATGGGCTTTAAAAATACATAGTTTTTGAAGAATTCTGTCGGTTTATTCCACCGAAGCCAAGTTGAATACGCCGCTATTCGATGAGTAATCTCAGGAGTAGCAAATCTTACGGATGAGAGCGGCAGTAAAATCTGACTGTTTAAGGGAGACATTTGTCACGAAAATGGCCGCTAGGAAGCGGTTCTAAGAGGGTAGCAATCAGATCAAGCCGATTTGTCACGATAACTGCGATCAGGAGGAAAGGGAACCGCTCTGAGATTGACCGCTGTGTAATCAACTTGAAAATTTGTTAAAAAACGGAAGTAAAGTGAGAGTTTAGATTACCAGCATTGTAAAATAGGAAAGGTTAAAACGGAAGACAGAAATTTGTAACTATGTGGTGACGCCATAGCGTGGCGTACGGTCCATGCCAATTAGTTAACCTACCGAGATGTGTTTGTTTATCCTTGCACCCAGTTGCGGTCCAGTGTCTCAGTGGAAGCTATATGGAATAACCTACCGAAGTGGCGTCCTGCAGCAAGCACTTCAAGGCAGTTAGTAAAGAGAAATATACATCGGCAAGATAAAATCAGTGATAGCAGTACGAAGATCTAGACTGCACAAGTTTGTTGCTGTAACGCGCCCTATTTCTTAAAGCAAAGAAGTACTGTAACCTCTTGGTATTTGTAACCTTCGGATGGTAAAATGTCCTCAATGAAGAGACAGGGCATCAGTTGAAAAAAAAAAAAAAAAAAAAAAAAAAAAAAACATGTCTCACCAATTCTTCATCGTCCAATGATCATTTCGGAAGTTTACCCTAGGTAAAGCACTCTTTCATCTCCTACGGGTTGTAAAACAGAAATCAGCCGGTTTTCGGCACCCATATCTACGGGAGCTGTTAAAGGACTAAATATGTTACACACACACAGACAATGTATCTATTAAGGTTTAGGATGAGACCTGTATGATTTGGTACATTTTTATAAACTCAGTCTGATGGAAGAATTGGTGAAAACGTACAGGTGGAAAAAACGTATCAGTCTGATGGGCCTGATTTTTTACTGTCACTTCCTTTCCAATTCTCAGATAAGCAAAATCTTACTCTACATTTACTACCACTATGACCGTAGAAGCGTCAGACACTTGGTTGCACTGGAGTGTTTTTACCAAAACTCGCTGTATGAATACACTAGTACAGGAGGGATGACTACAGACAAGAAAAAGTTACAGCGAATTTCAACGTAATTCAGATTACATTAAATGTATTCACAGTTGCGAATAAGGACAACCATTAGCCGTAGAATGGTTGGCTGAGTTGGCAGAGGGGACCAAACAGCAAGGTCATCGGTCCCAAAGGATTAACAAAGAATGGGGAAGTTAATCGTCGTGTTCTTTCAAAGGAACCATCCCGGCATTTGCCTGAAGCAATTTAAGGAAATCAAGGAAAACCTGAATCAGGATGGCTTGACGCGGGTTTGTTGTGTAACACACTCGACCTCTTAGCAACAAATAATCCTGAGGTAATAATGAGCATTAAAACGGATACAAGGATTAGTAAATACAGGGTTGTCGTAGCGAGAGTAATATTGTAACCCCCAAACCCTCCAAAAATAAACGAAAAATATACCTATAAAAAAAGCAAATAAAACTTCACCGAGCGCTTTCCTGAGAGACAATCTCCACTCCTTCTGAATTAATAATGTAAGTGTAGACCACATGTGACTTGAATTCAAAGAAATAGTATCGGCAGCAATTAAGAGATTTATATTAAATAAATTAAAGAACGACGGAACTGATCCTCCTTGATACACAAAACGGGTCAGAACCCTGTTGCAGAAACAATGAAACAAACATGCCAAATTTAAACAGACGCAAAATCCCCAAGATTGGTGATCTTTTACAGAAGCTCGAAATTTAGCGCGGACTTCAATGTAAGATGCTTATAATAGTTTCCACAAAGAAACTTTGTCTCGAAACCTGGCGGAAAATCCGAAGAGATTCTGGTCGTATGTGAAGTATGTTAGAATCAATCAATGCCCTTTTTGCGCGATAGCAAGGAGATACTATCGAAGACAGCCTCCCGAAATGCCTTCAAAAAAGAAGACGAAGTAAATATTTCAGAATTTGAATCAAGTACAGGTGCCAACATGAGTAACGTAGAAGTAAATGTCCTCGGAGTAGTGAAGCAACTTAAATCACTTAATAAAAGAAAGCCTTCTGGTCCAGACTGTATACAAATTAGGTTCCTTTCAGAGATTCTGATGCATTAGCTCCATACTTAACAATCATATACAAACTCTCGCTCGACGAAAGATCCGTACACAGAGACTGGAAAGTTGCACACGTCACACCAATATTCAAGAAAGGTAGTAGGAGTAATCCAATTAATTACAGGCCCATATCATTAACGTCGATATGCAGCAGGATTTTGGAACATATATTGTGTTCGAACATTATGAATCACTTCGAAGGAAACGGTCTATTGACACACAGTCAACATAGGTTTAGAAAACATCGGTCTTGTGGAACTCAAGAAGCTCTTTATTCGCATGAAGTGTTGAGTGCTATTGACAAGGGATTTCAGATTGACTCCGTTTTTCTGGATTTACGGAAGGCTTTAGACACTATAGTCACAGTTCGCAGTAAATGACGGACAGTAATCGAGTAAAAGAGAAGTGATTTCTATAGGCACTTTGGTGTTCCTTATCTATCAACACTATTTAGGAGACAATTTGAGCAGCCATCTTAGGTTTTTTTCAGATGACGCTGTCGTTTATCGACTAATAAAGTCATCAGTAGATCAAAACAAATTGCAAAACAATTTATAAAAGAAATCTGAATGGTGCGAAAATTGGCAGTTGAATCTAAATAACGAAAAGTATGAGGTCATTCACATGAGTGCTAAAAGGAATCCGTTTCACTTCGGTTACACGATAAATCAGTCAAAACTAAAGGCCGTAAATTCAACTAAATACGTAGGAATTACCATTACGAACAACTTAAATTGAAAGGAACACTTAGAAAATGCTATGGGGAAGGCTAACCAAAGACTGCGTTCTACTGGCAGCACACTTAGAAAATGTAACAGATCTTCTAAGGAGACTACCTACACTACGCTTGTCCGTCCTCTTTTAGAATACTGCTGCGTGACGTGAGATACTTACCAGATAGGATTGACTGAGTACATCGAAAAAGCTCAAAGAACGGCAGCACGTTTTGTATTATCGCGAAATGTGGGAGAGAGTGTTACTGAAATGATACAGGATTTGGGGTGGACACCATTAAAACAAAGGCATTTTTCGTTATGACGAAATCTTCTCACGAAAGGCCAATCACCAACTTTATACTCCGAATGCGAAAATATATTGTTGACATCGACCTACATAGGGAGAAACGATCACTACGATAAAATAAGGAAAATGAGAGGTCGTACGGAAAGATATAGATGTTCGTTCTTTCCGTGCGCTATACGAGATTGGAATAATAGAGAACTGTTAAGGTGGTTAGATGAACCCTCTGCCAGGCACCTAAATGTGATTTGCAGAGTATCGATGTGGATGTAGATGAAACATCGTCCTCGCGAATGCGAGTCCAGTGTGTTAACCACTGCGCCGCCCCGCTCGGTGCTGTAGAATGGAATGAGGACAATGAATATTTGTGCCGGAATTCCCGCTTATCGCGAGTGGTCGCCTTACCATTTGTCTATCTGCACACGACTCACGGCCAGACTCAAACTTCCATATGTGCCAACCGCGTGTCTACAACCTTTACTCGTACATCCATAAAGTATATTTCCTTACATTTCACTTGAAAGTCGCTTGCCTATGCTAGCCGATAAATTCTATATTGTAGTACATGTGTTATTCTGAATTACGATGAAGTGTGCCGTCGGACATGTATATCTCCACAAGGCATCCTACAAATGCTTAATGGGGTTTAAGTTGGGGGAATGGGCAGGCTAGTCCTTTCGCCAAATATCCTCTCGTTTCAAGAGGTCCTCCACCTGCACTGTTCGATGCAGTCAAGCACTCTCATGCATAAAAATGAAGTTATGTGCAGGAGTTCAGTGTAACGCTGATCTGTAAGTCTACCGTCTTAAATGATTTGGATGTCAGTACGTCCACGCAACATTATGCCTCCACCTGGACAACCAAATTTATGCATCATAATTCGGAATAATGCAGGCACTGCAATATCGTAATTTAGATACATTTTTCAAACCAGAAGTGAAATTTAAGACAGCCTTTTCATCTTGGGAGCCACAAGCCCACAATGCCGGGCTTTCAGTGGAAATATTTGTGCTACACATAGATTTAACATAAAAGCTAAAGAAGTTCACTTATTCGAGTCCGTAGAATCTTAAAACGGAACGCACAGATGGTAGTAGGCACATTTTCTATCATGCTTTGTAGGAAAGAAAGAAAAATGATTCCAATTTCAAATGCACTCGGGGAAGGCGGGGAACGAGGGGGGGGGGGGGGGAGGGGCAAGGAGCTATACACATAAACAGAACAGGAGCTGTTAATTAGCCTTTCATTGTAGACATTCGTTGCAAGAAGCATCATAGATCGTAGCGCTTACCAGCTCAGCGAAAGCACATAGGTGTATGACTGCTCATAGCACGTATGACTTCACCGACGGCGTCTGTCGATACTATATTCTCGTGGCATGGTTGAATTAATAATAAGGAAGGTATCTATAAGTCTGATTCCAAGGTGATGGAAGCTAGGTCATCCTATTATCTTATGTGGCGGTATGACAGTTGAGGTAGAAGATTAGGAGTGAGCCCAATCTTATTTATTTAGTCGGACTTATGTGTTAATCATGCATAGTGTAGAAGTGAAGCACCAATAGCCATTAATTTATGACATGCCTCTCTATCTCGAAACCACCGGTTTCAGTGGCCTAAGCATAATTAAACTAGTAAGAGTTGTCGCCTCATGGCTCCGTCAAATATAACCGATCTTCTATTGAAAAAAATTCTTTTCTCAAACACAAACATTTTAATTAAAAAGCAAACGAGGTGTAAAGTGAGACATTGCGTTCAAATCATCTGACGCACTTTTAACTGTGTTAATATTTTCTTTCAATTACTTGATGTGTAATGATGGACTCTCTCTCTTGAGACGTCAGGTGCGTTTTCTCTGGTGTTTCTGTCTATGTCTACAATTTTGTTTCTGCAACGTGTAGCTGACGTCAGCCCAAAAAAATACTGCTCGTCACTTCTCTCATGCGACGCCCAGGGTCGGATTGTTTCCTTAATTTTAAAGCGTAATTTTACGTGGCCATTTTATAGAATGGTGCCAAAGTAGTATGGTGCAACATTTGTTTATTTAGAGTGACGGTAAAACACGATGAACAGCCAGTACACCACCAGCGACAGCACCGCCCCTACCTCCATGCAGCATCGCCGCTCAGTCGCTGCATCGTTTAGGGGATGTTGCCGTTAATGCATATCGATATAACGAATACAGGACGACACTAATTTTGGACTGTTTTTTTGAATGGATACGTGAAACTCGGGTTTAAAGATCATTTCGTCTGTAACGGGAAACAAGTCAATGCTTTCCGTCTACTCTGAGAGTCGCATGAATGAAATGATGAACAGTAGCTGGTTGAGGTGGTACCAGCTACATAACGCACAAACCAAATCAAAGATACCTACGAAAATACCATAGGAAATGTGCCTGACGACTCTTAGGAGAGACACTCTGTATATCTATGTAATTGAAACAAAATACACTACTGGCCATTAAAATTGCTACACCAAGAAGAAATGCAGATGATAAATGGGTATTCATTGGACAAATATATTATACTAGAACTGACATGTGACTACCTTTTTAACGCAATTTGGGTGCAGAGATCCTGAGAAATCAGTACCCAGAACAACCACCTCTGGCCGTAATAACGGCCTTGATACACCTGGGCATTGAGTCAAACAGAGCTTGGATGTCGTGTACAGGTACAGCTGACCATGCAGCTTCAACACGATACCACAGTTCATCAAGAGTAGTGACTGGCGTATTGTGACGAACCAGTTGCTCGGCCACCATTGACTAGACGTTTTCAATTGGTGAGAGATACGGAGAATGTGCTGGCCAGGGCAGCAGTCCAACATTTTCTGTATCCAGAATGGCCCGTACAGGAACTGCAACATGCGGTCGTGCATTATCCTGCTGAAATGTAGGGTTTCTCAGGATCGAATGAAGGGTAGCGCCACAGGTCGTAACACATCTGAAATGTAACGTCCATTGTTCCAAGTGCTATCAATGCGAACAAGAGTTGACCGAAACGTGTAACCAAAGGCACTCCATACCACCACGCCGGGTGATACGCCAGTATGGCGATGACTAATACACACTTCCAATGTGCGTTCACCGCTGCTGTAAACAGAACCTGGATTAATGCGAAAAAAATGTGGTTTTGCCATTCGTGCACCCAGGTTCGTCGTTGATACACCATCGCAGGTGCTCCTGTCTGTGATGCAGCGTCAAGGATAACCGCAGCCATATTCTCCGAGCTGTTAGTCCATGCTGCTGCAAACGTCATCGAACTGTTCGAGAAGATGGTTGTTATCTTGCAAACGTCCCAATCTGTTGACTCAGGGATCGAGACGTGGCTGCACGATCCGTTACAGCCATGCGGATAAGATGCCTGTCATCTCGACTGCTAGTGATACGAGGCCGTTGGGATCCAGCACGGCGTTCCGTATTACCCTCCTGAACCCACCGATTCCATATTCTGCTAACAGTCATTGGATCTCGACCAACGCGAGCAGCAATGTCGCGATACGAATAACTACAATCGCGATATGCTACAATCCGGCCTTTATCAGAGTCGGAAACGTGATGGTACGCATTTCTCGTCCTTACACGAGGCATCACAACAACGTTTCAGCAGGAAACACCGGTCAACTGGTGTTTGTGTATGAGAAATCGGTTGGAAACTATCCTCATGTCAGCACGTTGTAGGTGTCGCCACCGGCGCCAACCTTATGTGAATGTTCTGAAAAGGTAATCATTTGCATATCACAGCATCTTCTTCCTGTCGGTTAAATTTCGCGTCTGTAGCACGTCATCTTCGTGGTGTAGCAATTTTAATGGCCGGTAGTGTAATAACGTGGTTGGAAACACGTCAAATGATTAGGACGGAAGTTTGTAATTTGAAAGTCTGTGTTTGAAAAAAAAAGGAATAATTGAAACAAAATAATAACCTAGTTGGACATACCTCAAATGATTAGAACGCAAGTCTGTAGTTAGAAAGTCTATGTTTAAGAAAAAAAAAGGTGTAACTGCAACATCTGTAGAATGAAGACTTTCCACAACTCCTCCGAGAATAAAACCATTTCGAGTATTTGAATGCTCAATTTTGGCAGCTAAAGAGAAATAAGTGTGGCTCATGCAGTCTTGTAAACAGTGAACAGCTTTAGAAAGTACTTTCCCTACGTTCTACTAAAAATTTTACCGATTTAACTTCCACTGGACAAGTGAACTGTTCACAAAATTCTCATCGGACTCAGGAACTAAACTAAAGTGACAATTTACTCAGATAATATATTCATCAAAAGGAGCGTCGTTTGCCTTCATCGAGAAAAAGGAGCGTACCATAGACGATGCGACAAGATAGGTGGCGCAAATTGTGAGAAATTAAACCTACAAGTTGTACAATAAAGTCACTAGCATCCGCACCTAATGCTAATAGTGTTCAGCCTTGTAACCCCTATCTGTAAGGTCGTATCGACTGCATGAAAATGTGTATACCATGTAACGCAAATTTTGCAGGAACTGGAAGACCATGAAATACACTGCTGGCTCCATGAAACTGTTTGGACTACACTACATTCATCATATCATCAAACCAGGATTTAGGTAAGCGTTCCCAAACGCTTGCCTACATCCTTATTTGGTCTATGGGGATAATATGATGAATGTAGTGTAGTCCAAAGAGTTTAATGGAGCTAGAAATATGTCAGTGACGTTAACGAAACTTATGAGGAGTTTCCTCACGCCACGGCTCGCGGCAATTGTATGATAAGTAAAAGCTCTTCTTCTTTGAATTATTGATGTTAATGTCTCAATAGGGAATCTGACATTCCATGTGTGTTTCTTCTGAATGTAGCTGGTCTCTAATACTGTGATGCGTCGAAGAATTAAGATCGTCTGACAGCACGATATTATAAAAGTAGTTTAATGCGCCATGCGCCAAACTGGTGGAATGGCATCGTAACTAAGACACCAGTATCGGGAGGAGGAAAAAACAATATACAGTTCACACCTCCGTCAGTATATCAAAATTAGTCTTTCATTGGTTTCCGCAGGCCAGTGTACGTGAAGGCAGAGATGCGTCAGATTTTGTCTTCGTCATTGCTGTGGTGCTAGACTGCAATTTCAACTGCTTCCACTATTGTCCTGAAGTACTCTTGTCTGCACTACAGCGTGATGTAGAGAAGCTGTTTCATAACATGCTTCCTGTGACCCGTTTTCTCATGTGTAACAGGAAACATTACGAAAATTCACTGTTCCTTCTGTGTAAATAGTCTTAGGCCAAACAATTCTGTTGGGAGAACATCCGCAACTGAGCATTATAGCAGAGGTTGAAAATACCGCTTTAGTTGTAAATTACTTTATTTTCACTCGACCGGTTTCGGACTGCGCTCATAGGCAGCACACCGCGCCTGGTACACACGGCCCTCGGGGACCACAGCACAGCTACGACACCTGAGGATGGGCTTATAGCAGTCCGAAACCGGTCGTGTGAAAATAAAGTAATTTACAACTGAAGCGGTATTTTCAACCTCTGCAATTGTCTTAGGATTATCAGACACATATATTCTACTTTAAATGCTTCTAAATCGCTCAAACGTGTCAACTACTGTGAACGCACTACACAAAATTGTTCATAGGACAGCCGAGAACGCAATACGTCAATAATGTACCACATATCCAACTGATGAGGATTTCCTAAGTGTCTTGTCACAGAAGAAATTGGACCAACCCGCACGTGTCGGCACTGCCTGCAATCAATACCTGTATTGGAACCTCCTATTTTGGTGTTCTGCAAAGCCTATTCTTTTTGTCAGCTACAACTAGCGAGCTTAAGCATCGTCAGACCTCGATCTCTGTGAGTCAGTAGATTTAATCCAGCTGTGCTACTTTAAGTTTTTATTCCAGGATCTCCTGAGCCATAAAAGCACGAACTTTAGAGTCCGGACGTTGGTGGGCAAGTTACGAGCTAAGACAGTGTCCGGAATAATTGAAAATTCTGTTCTTTCTTTAATGAGATCTGCTTAAAAAGTAATACTGCAAGAACTACCCTTCTCTTTAACAGCAACTTCAGTTACTGTCCTACCGTCTACTCCGTTTTAAAGTCGTGCACCGAAAAAAAAAAAAGAAAAGAAAAAGCCCATTATTAACTTCCGATGTAGTTCATTAGCCAGTCGCTTGGTGTTACTAAACTGTCGCAAAGCACTCGTCCGGAAAATTCACATAAAATTATTTCATGTACAAGAAAA
Organism: Schistocerca nitens; assembly: GCF_023898315.1. Taxonomy (NCBI): domain Eukaryota; kingdom Metazoa; phylum Arthropoda; class Insecta; order Orthoptera; family Acrididae; genus Schistocerca; species Schistocerca nitens. The sequence continues at coordinate 657,361,330 of NC_064614.1, read as the reverse complement.
GCAGTAGTATTTCAAAAGCGTTTTCCTGGTACTTGTGTAGAAAGAACTTTACTGTTTCCATGGAAACGCCAATGGCTGCAGAAATGGCTGTAGCAAGGAATTCTGGCTATCAATCCACTTAAGAGATGACGCTTGAAGAAGAAGGAACTGAGACTTAAGAAGGCGTCTGGAACAGCGTTTCCCAAATCAATAGTTCTTTATGGCCTTAATTTTGCTTAACTCAAAACATAGCTCAACATAACGCGTAGTTGACGTGGTTGAGTTAGTTAAAAAATATGATATCAAATATATAATTTAAGTTCAACATTTATTGGTCATATTTATCAGTAGTAAAATTAATGGGGTGAATGACCTTGTTCTTCACTGCACAACTTCTCAAATCTCGGAATGAAACCCATTCCACGCTAATTTTCATACGATATATACTTTTCTTATTAAAGCCACTGTCGAAAACTTACAGTTTCACTCAAATAGGGCGTGGAAAATCTACAAATCAAGTTAATGTTCATCGAGATTTAACACTGAGGGACTGATATTCAGTTGTTACCCATATCAAAAAAATCATGGAGTTTCATGCTGTCATATTTTCTCTTCAATATACATAATTTTCGTCGAATGAAGAAAATTTGGGTGAGGCTTTGTCTCTGAATAGGGTATCGAATCCATATAAATTTTTTGATGATTTCTGCTCGAAAGTACAGGGTTATTCATAAGTAGCTCTGTGGTTTCAGAAAATGGCTCTGTGGAAACTACAAGAAGTACAGGAATGACACTTATCAGTTGGTAGAGCATCTATCCAAGTTTCAGTTCGTAATACAACAATCACTTAGTTGCACTAGTGGCCATGCATTTCGAAATATAAGGTGTTGGTGCTGAAAGCATATATCTCTACCAATAACTGAGAACAATTTACTGAACAACATTATATCAGTATTCACTTCATTTGCAGACAACTAATTACAGCTTTGCGAGTAGTATGTCTTCAGGTTGGTTAGTAGTATGGCATAGTGCTCAGAGCCATTTGAACCATTTTAGTAACTGTTTCAGAAAGAACAGATACCATTGGTGACCATGAAACTTCTCTAGAATAAATGATAATTAACTGAAACCCTCAGCGGCCGACAGATGTTGTTGATATACCTCCATTGAGATAGCTGAAAATGAGTGCCCCGATCGGGACTCGGACCCAGGATCTCCTGCTTACATGGCAAACGCTCTATCCATCTGAGCCACCGAGGACACAGATGAATTGTGCGACTGCAGGGACTTATCCCTTGCGTGCTTCCCGTGCGACCCACATTCCCAACTGTCCTCAATCTACATGCGTAATGTTCCTAATAAATATTTACCCATCCACTCATTACTCGCGCCAACTAATGTGACGATTCCCATAAGAGTTGGGGCAACCTGTGCGCATTCGCACAGACGAAGGTCAATGGTCGTGTAGCCTTTAACTATATATGAAGATAGTAACTGTTCCCGAAAGAACAGATACCATTGATGACTCAGATGCTTGCCGGCACGGTAGCTCAGAGTGTTTGGTGAGAGGGTTTAGCTACCCTCTACAATAAAAAGAAAATGAGTGAACGGATCAACGAACAACCTGAACGAGTGTCATCGAACGTCCGCCACGAACAAACTCAACGAACAAAAATGAGATAAAAAATAAAAAAAGATCGCTCAGATGGATAGAGCGTCTGCCATGTAAGCAGGAGATCCCCGGTTTGAGTCCCGGTCGGGGCACACATTTTCTGCTGTCCCCATCGAGGTATGTCAACAACACCTGTCGGCAGCTGTGGGTTACAATTAATTATCATTTCTTCCACTTTTTTCTGTCCATAGCCCGTCTTTTCATTTCTGAATGTTTGCCTCCTTTGATATTGTCCACGGCCTTGCCGCAGTGGCTACACCGGTTCCCGTGGGATCACCGAAGTTAAGCGCTGTCGGGCGTGGCCGGCGCTTGGATGGGTCACCATCCCGCCGCCATGTGCTGTTGCCATTTTTCGGGGTGCACTCAGCCTCGTGATGCCAATTGAGGAGCTACTCGACCGATTAGTAGCGGCTTCGGTCAAAGAATACCGTCCTAACGGTCGGGAGTGCGGTGTGCTGACCACACGCCCCTCCTTATCCGCATCCTCCTCGGAAGATGACACGGCGGCCGGACGGTCCCGGAAGGGCCACTTGTGGCCTCAAGACGGAGCTTTTTTTTTTTTTTTTGATATTGTCCAGCATTTTATATCTTCTTTTTCCTCTTCCCTCCACCATTCCTTCTATTCCTTCCTTCAATAAACAGTCCCTCCTCAAACAATGTCCAATCCAGTTCCGTTTTCTCTTTCTGATGACTTTCAGCATGTTTCTTTCTTCTCCAACTCTTCTCAATAGTTCTTCATTGCTTACTCGGTCTTTCCATTTCACTTCTTCCATTTCCATATCCACATTAGTGTCTCCAATCTTCTTTTATCTTCCTGCCTCAATGTCCGGGTCTCCGCACCATATAGTGCAACGCTCTAGATGTAACATTTGGCAAGTCTTTTCTTCAGATCTTTGTTTAGTGGTCCACGAAGTAATTTCTGTTTTCTCTTGATTCCTTATTTTGCCATTGCAATTCTTTTCCCAATTTCTGTTGAGCAATACATCCATTATTACACTTCCCAAGTAAGTAAAGTTATTCACTGGCTCTATTTCCTCTCCTTCTATTTTCAGACGGCATTTTCTCCCCTTTCCTCCAATTACTATGCTTTTTGTTTTCATCTTGTTAATCTTCATTCCATATTCTTCTGATATTGTGTTTACATCATCTAACATTTGTTCCATCTCTCTTGCACTCTCTGCCATCACAACCTTGTCGTCTGCAAGTCTTACACACCCCACTATCCGACCCTGTAAACAAACTCCTCTTCATCCATCAAAACTTTCACTAATAATTTCCTCCAGATATATATTGAACAGTGTTGGTGATAAACAAAAACCTTGTCTTACATCTCTTCCCAGTTCAATTTCTTCACCCATCACATCTTCTATTCTTACTCCTGCTCTCTGGTTCAAATATAAATTTCTAATTAGCCGTCTATCCCTCCAGTGAATTCCATGTTTCCTTACGATTTCCATCAGTTTATCCCATCTGACACAGTCAAAAGCATTCTCAAGATCAATGAACACAACATACACCCTCCTTTCCTTCTCGATGTACCTCTCCCCTATCACTCTCAGTTGCCCAATGGCATCTCTAGTTCCCACTCCTCACCTGAAACTAAATTGTTCGTCTGCTATTATGCAATTCAGCTTTCCATGTAACCTTCTGTAGAGCGTCCTCAGCAAGACTTTAGCTGCATGCGATATCAGGCTCACTGTTCTATGTTCCTCACAATTTTTGCTCTTCTTTTTCTTTTCTATAGGTATTAGATACTTTCTGTAAAGTCCTTTGGCCATTTGCCTGTCATGTATATTTGGTTACACAGTTCAATCAACTCCCTTTTCCCTTCTTTCTCCACTGACTTTAACAGTTCCGCAGGAATCTCACCAATCTCATTGCCTTTCCATTTTCCATCTCCTTCTTAGATTCTTTAATCTCAGTAGTTAGTATTGCTTTTCCTTGTCATCATCTGCAACTTCATCTTCTTCTTCTATCCCAAGGTCTTCTTTACTTGGTCGGCTGTCTGCAGCATATACCCCTTTGTATATTCTTACCATCTTCTCACTTTGGTTAGTATCTCCAAGTACATTTGGCAGACGCAGCCCATTAACGTTTATTTTCCCTTGGGCAGCAGGTCAGGTAAAAATGTTGTGGCATGGATGCAACAAGGGAATTCTATACTGGCAGGTGTAGTCCACTTCGTGGCACAGCTACGACCGTGTAGGAAACATTAGGTAGTAAATTGTGTGAGGTGTCTGTGGGAATACTGTTAGACACAAAGAAGAAACAACTAACACACAGAACTGGGTACCATTAAGGTATGAAAGATCACAATATCTGTACCTTCACCCCTAACACCCTGTATGTAGTCCACATCTTCGTACACTACGTCAACCTTTTTACATGGTGACTCTTGCATCTAACGTCCACATTGTTGGGTATATTCCAATCTCGGTCTTTCTCTATGAATTCTATTCTTTACAGCTCCACCTAGTAACATCGGAGCTATTCCTTGATGTCTTAATACACATCCCCTCATCCTGTCCGATCTTCTAGCAATCGTTTCCCACATATTACTATCCACGTCGATTCTACAAAGCACCTCCCTATTTATTATCTGATCGGTGCAACTAATTTTCAGCATCTTTCTGTGCCAACACATCTCAAACGCTTCGATTCTTCGCTTTTCAGCTTCACCACAGTCCAAGACTCAGTTACAGACGAAACTGTGCTCCAGAAGTACATTCTCAGCAATTTAATCTTCAAATGAAGGACAGTGTTTAATATTAGTAGAATTATTTTGACCGACAATGCCTTCGTTTCATTTGCTAATCTGCTTTCTGTGTCATCCTTGGTTCGTCCGTCATCCATTACTTTCCTTTCCTTGTGTCTACTTCGTGGCCCCTAATTTTCATGTTATCTCTGATCTCATTTCTCCTACTGCTCATCACTTTCGCCCTTCTTCGGTCAGTCCATATTCTGTCGTCAGTGGACTGTTCATTTCCTTCAGTCTGTCCTGTAACACTTTCTAGCTTCCAACGAGGATGCGATATCATCTGCGAATCTTATCGTTGGTAGTCTTTATCTCGAAGTTTACTCCCATTCTTGAACCTATCTTTCATTTCTGTAATGCTTTAGCGCCATTACTAAACTCATGTTCTGTCTAGCACCGGCGGAAACTCCTGTTAACAATATAGAAATTAGGTAAAAGTTCCTGTTAGATAGTTTCAGCTGTCTAGGTTGCCACAAGGCTGTCGTCCCGTCAACACAATTTTTTTTTCTTAAGCTGTTTACCTCCTAAAACCATAGAGGAAGACTGATGGGGGTCCGGATTGGCTAGTGCGGGTTGACTAGCGGATTTGGCGGGCAGCGCGCAGCAATAAGTCAAGTTTGTTGGCAGCTTCACCCAGCAGCTCATTTCCTGCTCGTTGTGGAGACCCGCGCAGCGCGACTAATGCCTTTCTGCTGCTGCGAGGAAACAGCGGCTACGTCACGCCAAGGAATTGCTCGTATCGGCAACGCTCAGGGGAGAAAAGGCGGAGTGGGGCTGCGCGGGGAAGCCTTTCCCATTAACTCCGGAAATGGGAAGCTTTCTTTGGTTCATGCGCTGCGTCTCGGCCCACTCCGCATCGGTACAGACTGCGTCTCGTACAAAGTTCCCCGCGTGCTTTCGAGGGACAGGTAGTGTGTAAGTGCGTTTCGCATCCCACTGAGGAGTTACATTATATGTATTACGTTTGCGCGCATTCGATTTCGTGATTTTCCATGGCACTGAAAGCGTGTCCCAATGCTCTACTCCCCCCTTCTGCATACCTTTTACTGCGACAAACACTCAGTCCCGCTTCTGTCCACCCTTTTAGCTTCGATATCTCCCTCCATTTTACCTCCTCTAAAGTCTCCCATTCATCAGGTAAACAATATCACAATTTTCTTCTTTCGGTTTTCAGTATCCTGACTGGTTTGATGCGGCTGGCCACGAATTCCTCTCCTGTGACAACCTCTTCATCTCAGAGTAGCACTTGCAACCTATCTTCTCAATTATCTCCTGGATGTATTCCAATCTCGGTCTTCCTCTACAGTTTTTGCCCTATACAGGTCCCTCTAGTACCATGGGAGTCATTCCTGATAACAGATGTCCTGTCATCCTGTCCCTTCTTCTAGTCAATGTTTTCCACATATTCCTTTCCGATTCTGCACATAACCTCCTCATTCCTTACCTTATCAGTCCACCTAATTTTCAAAATTCGTTTGTAGTACCACATCTCAAATGATTCGACTCTCTGCTGTTCCGAACCGTTCTGAACTGTTCATCATCTACATTCAGCTTCTGTACAAGGCTACACTCCAGACAGACACCTTCATAAAAAGCTTTACTAAATTTGAAATCTATACATATTCTGCATTTTAGAATTGCTGTTCTTATTTCCTTATTTTGTATCCTGTCTGTTTCGAACACCTTCTGTTATTTTGCTGCCCAAACAGAGAACCCATCTACTGCTTTTAGAGTCTCATTTTCTCATTTAATTCCCTCACCATCGCCTGCTTTCATTCGAACTCATTCCATTACACTACTTTTACTTTTGTTTTTAACAGAGAACATTTTCCTTTCAACTGTTCTTCCACGTCCTTTTTTGCCTCTAACGAAGTTACAATATCATCGGTACACTTCAAAGTTTTTATTTCTTCTTTCTGATCTTCAATTTCTTCTCCAAATTCCTCTTTTGTTTCCTTTGGTGCCTTCTCGTGAATAACATCGGGGATACGTTACACCTCTCACTCCCTCCTGAACCACTGCTTCGCATTCATGTTACTCCACTACAAAAGAATGTTCAGATGTGTGTGAAATCTTATGGGACTTAACTGCTAAGGTCATCAGTCCCTAAGCTTACACACTACTTAACCTAAATTATCCTAAGGACAAACACACACACCCATGCCCAAGGGAGGACTCGAACCTCCGCTGGGACCAGCCGCACAGTCCATGACTGCAGCGCCTTAGACCGCTCGGCTAATCCACTCCACTACATTCTGGTTTTTGTACAAATAGTAAATAAGCTTTCGTTCCCTGTATTTTATCCCTGCTACCTTCATAATCTCAGATAATGTATGCCAGCAAAGTTTCTCTAAACCTGCAAATCCTATGAATGTAGGTTTGCCTGTGTATAGATATAACGAAGAGACTTTTGCACACACTCTTACCTTTGCAAAGTCTCATCTACATTGAGTGTACGCATTGCAGTCAGTTCACTGGCTCCTGTGAAAACTCGTACACGTGGTTGAGAGAGATTTCAAATGTGTTTCTTGAGCTTCACAAAAGGTTTCTCATATGGCACTGGACTATCACATACTGACGACTGAGATTTATGACTGTCAGATTATCAACAACAGTCACAAAAAAAAAAAAAAAAAAAAAAAAAAAAAAAAAAAAAAAAACATGAGGGTGATCATGGTGTGGTCGAAACCAGTTACTGCATTGGGGTGAAATTCTTTTGCGATGAGTACCACAACAACTAGATGAAGAACACAAGCGCGATCGTGTGAGAATCTGTCAGCAGTTACTGGACTGTTGTGATAACGAAGATGAAATGTTTCTCAGACGCGTCGTCACTGGAGGTGAAAGATGGATTCATTACTTTGAACCTGAGAGCATCCGTCAAAGAATGAAATGGAAACCTTCCGGATCTCTAGTCGAAAAGAAATGCAACATTCAACCTACTACAGAAAAAGTGATGTACAATTGTGGAGCACTACCTCGACAAGGGGTCAACAAGAGACGTGAGAATGATACGTCGCTCATTTCCGATCCGTCATGTTTTGAAATCACGCTAATTAACTGAGATAACAAAGAATGTTTTGACACAACAGGTGTATCTGCAATCTTTCATTTAACATCGATTGGTGCATACCGCATCGTTATCCGATCTGTGGATAAAGAGATATTTCAATTTAGATTTTTATGAGCTTCGGGTAGAAGACACTTTCGGCGTTGCTAGGCTATTTAACTAATAAGTAATGATGCAGTAGGAACAGCAGGAAATAACCTTCAAGCGTCAAGTATGGGAATTTTGGGCTTCTAGACGAATCTTAGAACAGAGTAAGACTGAGAATACTTGGGAAGTTCAGGCTAGAGAACTTAAACAAACAAAACAAGTACAAGGCGCAACAGTGTCTCTGAGCGAAAGGAACATTATCTCTAAATTTGTATTCAAGGGGAATTTCGAAAATGAACTGCCCTTAAGGTTCAATAAGGCGAATACATATGTGTTAGTCTTACAGGGCAAGTGGTACGAAGAGCACAGCGCATTTGGGAATTGACATTTCATGAGTTTCCATGTTTGCATGTAGGAACTGTGAAACCTGAAAATTAACTGGAAAATCATAGTTTGATAGAAAATCCATAACTAAAGATTTGCTACGTGAAGAGGAACTGGGACAATTGCTGTGGATATTAATCCTGCTGTAAGAGTAGTAAAAGAGGCATTGGAGTACGAGTTACACATAATGGTTCCGAGACTTCATCAGTTTCTCAAGAGCAGTTTGAAACCTTGTCAAGTAAAACGGGCGTGGTAGTCATGCCACTACCAAGGTAGCCTGAAGGAGGTGAAATGGCTCTGAGCACTATGCGACTTAACTTCTGAGGTCATCAGTCGCCTAGAACTTAGAACTAATTAAACCTAACTAACCTAAGGACATCACACACATCCATGCCCGAGGCAGGATTAGAACCTGCGACCGCAGCGGTCGCTCGGTTCCAGACTGTAGCGCCTAGAACCGCACGGTCACTCCGGCCGGCGAAGGAGGTGATGAAAGCACTCAGGCAAGACGTCACATTACCTGCGCATTTTAAGAATGATAACATGTTAGAACATATGTATATAATCATTCTGCAACTGAATAGTCAGTAGGACTAAAGTGTGGATTTTTTAAATTTATATTGTTGTGATGTGTATTGGTTCAAATGGCTCTGAGCACTATGGGACTTAACATCTTTGGCCATCAGTCCCCTAGAACTTAGAACTACTTAAACCTAAGTAACCTAAGGACATCACACACATCCATGCCTGAGGCAGGATTTGAACCTGCGACCGTAGCGGTCACGCGGTTTCAGACTGAAGCGCCTAGAACCGCTCGGCCGCAGCGGCCGGCTATGATGAGTATCTTTTTTATTTTTTACATACAACATCATGCAAAGGAAATGACCGTAGTGGGACCTTTTGTCAAGCAAAAAGGCAACGATGTGAGAACACTGAAACTTACGTACTCAGAAGAAATGAATAGAGAGCAAAGGAGTAAACAGGTTAATGTACAAAGGCTGAGAGTAGGGAGAGAGGAGGATTCTGACAGTATGAGTAGATGTATTTTGGAAGAGGAACGAGCAAATTTCGGGTTGGAGTTAGGGGCAGGTATTTCGGTGGATGTTGCGTTATCCTGAAGAAAAAGTATGTAGGTTTTTTGACCTTAGTTCACAACTGGGCAACTGTGTGCACTCCAGCCATTCCGTGATCTCTTACCTTTCTTCTTCCATTACTCTTGTGTTGTAGTCTTTCGTTAATGTGCGATACTAAGTGAAGTAGTTTGAGGGGTGGATACAAAACAGGCAAGAGAATTCGCTAGACAAATAAAATTAGCATATCAAGATATGAGTATATAAAAGGATAGAGAGTCAATGCGCAAGAAGATGTAGGAAATGACATGTGTATGTATGCAGAGGCAAAGAAAAAATTTAAGATGAACAAGTGCCTTTTGCAAGTAGGTCGAAATATTTCGCTACAAAAGGCGAAGGAATGAAGTCCGTAGAGTGGAAATTTAGTTTCAGGTTTCGGCCAAAAATTGTTAACTGATAGTTTTAAAGTTTTCCTGATTCTGACAGAGTATTGCGAAAAATAATGTGCGTTTAAACCACGCGGACGTCACGCAGATGGGCAATTAGTGGCACTAAGGCACCATTGCCAGGCCACGATCTGAGGTGTATGATAGACTCATACACCTCAGATCTGAGGTGTATGATAGACTCATACACCTCAGATCGTGGCCTGGCAATGGTGCCTTAGTGCCACTTAGTGCCACTAATTGCCACTGTAAAGAGATACACGGCCTTAGGCGTTGTAGCTGACAGCGATGGTAATGAGTCAGGAACCAACGTCATCGTATCACTGCAGCCAGCAGAAGACCCTACCGCTGTCTCTTAACTTTCTCCGAATCTGCTACTGAAAGAAGGGAATATCACTAAAGATCGTAACCCTAATGAGAAACGTGCAAACCAATGTGACGAAGAAGTGCGCTGAGTGTGACGTAATATACGCGATTGTCTGTTTTGATAAAGTCAGAAGTGTTTTGTTAATCGGAATAAGTTTCCGGCAGCGTAAGTTCTATGAATTCTGATGAGTGACATTTCTAGCTTTGCCTGAATGTTGTAACTAATGTATCAACCAAACTGGAGGACAAAGGGCCTCAATAATATATGAAGATTTTAAAAGATTGGTTTGTTATTTATTTTATGATGTAACAAAACCACTCGGAGAGGTGTTGTGTTAATGCAAAATTTAATCCGGTTTCACATACCGGGACACAGCGAATGAACAACTGTGTAACAGATAAGGGCAGGTGAGGTTAACAGGCTGGCTATGTGAGGCTGGACTTCGAGGGAACAGCGTGAAAGGTAAGTCTGTGGTGTAATTTACTTCCGTTAGACCTTGTAACACCGAGAATGTAGATAAAATACATTCTGCGCCGTCCAAAACGTTTCGCCGTTTAAGATCCGTTGAAAACTTGTACTGTACTTCTAATGCTGAACCTGTAAGCTTTATTACAGAAAATATATTTAATACGTAAAGGGTGTAATAGTCTATTTAGTTGTGAATGTATATAATTGATTTTAATTACAATGTAAACATTATAAACTGCTGGGTAATAGCTAAGGGAACTTATTTAAATGTTTTGATAGCAACGACGGAATGGCAGTAGCTGTGCCGTAGTTTATCTTTGCGTATGGAGTGTCTCCGTCGCGCTGCGAACAGAAAAGAAACAGAGCAGCTTGAGTGATGAAAGAGTGCGGAAGACCTTGTTGGGCGCTCCCTCAGATGCGGTGTGCAGCTATGATCGCGCCAGTGTAGGCGCACCTATTTCGTTAAGCCATGTGTATTGAGAGCACGGTAGGATTGAACAGGCGGAGCAAGCTGCAATTCTATTGCCGGTCTTGTAACTAGCCGTGGCTCTGAAGACGACCCGTGTTTCTCAAACAGAAGCGGCAACAGCAGCAGCCCAGCATTGTCGTCAGCTACTTTCTTCGTCGTCCGCACAGCTCCAACTTCGTAAGACTGTTATCTGACAGAGTATCACTAATATTGTACAGGCATTACCCTGTAGCATTTATTTCACAAACTTTGACTTTCTTTAATAATAACCTGCAACAGTTAAATCATGTAGGGGACGTGTGTTGTCATTGTCCTCAGACATTATTACCAAGCAGTCGCTTTCCTTTCCATGTAGCTTCCGAGTGTCGTGAAAATATGAAATTTGATTCACTATTTACTGCCATATTTGTTCGTTCGCTAATGATCAGTTTCAGTCTCAATTTTGCTGCCTCAGTAACTGTTCATTCTTGTATTGCATAAGAGAGGCATAACGGCTTTGCACTTTTGAGTATTGAAGGATTATTTCGATAAAACAGAGTAGGGGTTTGATAATAAAAAGTTATACAAATAAATAATAATAACAATAATAATAATAATAATGATTATAAAACATCCAACATTCCACATAACACGTTCACTTTATGTGTTTCCTTTCCTTTTTCCCTTTCTAAAAGTACTTACCCCCAAGATATGCATAGCACAATACTAACACCTCTTTCTCTTTCTGAGCTCAACATCTCAATCATTATGGAGGGATGCTGACTCAGTTTTTCCAGGATAGCAAATGGGAAGTTTCGGTGCAGAAAATGACCCAGAGATCACCAGTGTGTGTGTGTGTGTCTGTGAGTGTGGTGTGTATAGTGAGTGAAGTGTTGTGAAACAACGTGCGTATAGTGTGTGCAGTGACTAATAGTTATTTGTTATTTGTAAAAAAAATTTGTATAACATGAGTAAATCTAATTATTGTCTCTAACCAGAAGTCTGTAAATATATGTGTATACGAATTAGCTTATTCTAAACTGATCTAAACTTGTAAATACTTTGACATGTCCTATATCCTCGTAAAAAGAGATCTAAGGATGAATAAAGCTACTACTACTACTAGTACTAGTAGTAGTAGTAGTATTAACTTGACTCACTTAAAGTAACTTAAAATTTCACTGGCAAAACTATAATTAAAGACAGTACAAATTAAGAGCGCCCAATTTCATTGATTCTATATTTAGCTTAGCGACTGACTTCTGCAGGGTTGGTACGTCCCTCCTTGATCTTATATTAGAAGTAGAATTAGTTACTCATTTGCTTAAACTAAATACAATTCTGTGTTTCAATAATTAATAGTAAATTGCTTGTCTTTTCCCAACTTTTGCATTACGTTAGACTAAGATTACTGAAAGTCGTTTTTTTCGTAGCAAAGTTTCAGTTACAGTCAACCATTTAAATTTGCTTTCAAAATTTAACATTACAGATTAAATAACTGCAAATTCGGTGCTTTCTGATTTATCTATTTTCTCGTGAATTGTTTTGTGGAAAATTGTGATGACATCTTGTTGCCCCGCCTTGTTTGCTTAATTTTCTTTGCCATTATCTCTCTTAGGATTCTGTACATTCATTTCCCCAGTGGGCTGGAGACCGTCTAATTATCCTTTTATTTGTAATCAGTATTTTTTATATTAAATATTACTTGATACCCTTTTTCCCCTGTGTGCCTCGTGAGCGATTCCACCCATTCCAGAATTACTGTCAGTATTTAGATTAGTTTTAGAATGGATTCTTCCTCCAGAAGGATCTGTTGTACACTCTCCTCCTACTAACCGATGTTATTTCACTTCGGTAACCATAGCCTATTCTCTGTAAAATTTAACTAGGCATACGCGATCACCGTCAATTATATCGTAATCCAGTAGGCCGATTAGGAAGGGGGCGGTTAGAACCTCCGATTATTGTTCCAGTCATTTTGTTCTGTATTACGACGGAGGACTGGGATTTTGGCTTTTCTCGTCTCTCGGTGTAAACCAGTGTACGAATAAATCAGGTATAATTGGTGAATTGTTTATAGAATGTTTTCTTCCTATTAGCATCAAAAATGCTAAATAAAATTAAATCCATAATAAGAGGGGAAATTAACTGTTGCAAACGGTAAACAGCCGAATTGCCCCTGTGCGCGCTGCAACGAACAGAAGTGTCCAGACTGTAACAAACGCCGAGGTCTACTGTCAAAAATCGTTCTTTATTTTGTATGAGAACGCTTGTGACATATCACCGGCCACGCCGTGAACATTCTTCAGAATATGAGTTTATGGCTGTTAGAGCGTCCGACATAGCCCTGATATACTCTCGTCGGATTTCCATTTGTTTGGTACATAAAGATGGTTTAAGAGGTCGCCAATTCACCTACAGAGAATAAATGAAGGGAGCGGTGCGTACGTGGCTTGCATTTCAACAGACAAATATCTTTTCTGAGGGTGCTGGGATCTTTTGCGACGATGGACGAAGCCAGTTGCGGGCGACTACATTGAAAAAATTATGTCTCACTTTTGTAATGTTGTGCTCTGAATGGTTGATCGTACATTTTTCGTTATTCATATAGGAAACCGGTATTAATTTTGGGAGGAAAACATGAGCCCTTGAAAGCAAGTAAGTCAAAAATTGTTAATTTTGAGTTTGGGCCAGAAATCAAAAGCTCTCCCTTCATTCTGTTTGCTGCACGAATGGTGTAACTATGCCTTCACTGTGATTTGCGTGTAGGGCAGCACTATTCAGCAATATGCAGCAGCCACGCCATAAGAGTGTATGTACGAGTGGTGCAAATCTGTTGTGGCGTAAGTGTATCGGCATGGTTGACAACCATGACATTTGAGTGCATTTGTTGTTTTGCGCAGTACAGCTTGTTTTGTAAATTTTATAATTGTTCTGTGTGAGTAAAGACATTCAAGATGTCTACCAGTAGTGACTATGATGATACAGATTATGCACTGAGTGACGTAAACTCAGCAGAGAGTGAAACTGACAGTTATGTTTCATTATACTAAACGCAAGACAATAAGAGTATTATTAACATATTATTGTGTAGGTATTTTTGGGTTCTAATAAAGCTATGATCGTATAATTAGTGTTGTTTGTTCTTAAATAACAGAAACTTCCTTCTTTTTAAAAATATATTTAACAGCTATTGTTATTATGATGATGAGTGACGACTTACACCGCTGCTGTACCTACTGCCAACATTTTATACCACGTTTCTATCGGCCGTAGCTGTTGCTGTCATAATGTTTCATATTCGAGGTGGTAATTTTATGGTAATTTTAGGGAGGAGTTTATTTTAGGAGTTACTGAAAATACAGAAAACGTGGAAACATCTGAGAAAGTGGAAAAGAATGAACAGGAGAAGAGGAGACGTAGAGAGGAAGCATGGAAACGGACTGTGAAACGAGCAAAGCGGAACAGTAGCGAAAGCTACGAAACATTAGAAATGAAAGTGGTTCTCATCAAAACTTCCACACATATACAATGCAAATGTTCGAAACAATGTAACAAACTAATTGATGAAAATTGAAGGAGTGAACTTTCTGATCTATTCTGGAGAATTTGGTAAACAAAAAATGATGAAGCACGTACCTATTCAGTAGAGGAGGTCACGAGACGGTAGCAGAAAAAATTAAGGCGTCACAAATAAATATTATTTGAATGTTGATAATGAGATGGTTCTCGTATGTGAACAGTACTTGATCAATACATTTCAAATATCAGATGAAAGCTCTTAAAAATGAATGCAGTAGGTGAATCCGGCAATAATATGAGAGATAAAGCAGCTAGTGTTAATAAAACAAGTGAGGAACTGTATCACAGGCCAGGAGTCACATTTTAACTTTTCGCTCCTATAGTAGTCATTACACAAGAAACCATAACTGTAACTGTAAATATTTGAACTTTGATATGAATGTGCGTATAATTTACAACTTGTATGTGGAAGTTTGCAAATAAAGTACCTCCAATGTCGGGCTGAATTTACAGGAGAATATATTCAGATGAAAATCTCGATTTTCATTTTCCTCTGAAAGATCCTTGTTTAACATGTGACGAATTGCAGTTAGAATTTCGAACAGCAGAAGAGTCCGAGAAAAGCAAGCTGCACACGGAGTACGAACTATATTTGCGAAAAGCTAAAAAAGGGATATAGTCTTTCGAAAAGGATACAGAATTTGCTAGAACATCCCCAAGTGATTATGTTGTAATTTCATTTGATTTGTAGAAGGCCTTAACTTTCTCACCATTTATAGTTTCCCAAGCTTATTACAAGCGAAACCTCTGTTGCTATAACCTCGGCATACTCAGTGCACCGTCGAATACATCATTTATATGTTTTTAGGGTGAGATAATGGCTTCTAGAAGATGACAGAAAATTACGCCGTGTTTAACATTGTACATTAAGAAACACGCAGCACGGAAAAACCGTATCTCATTTCACGGCGATACCTGCACCGGAACGAACAGATATGTGAAAGTAGCACTGGAAATGATGTAAGTTATTACAGATAATGGAAATCATGTTTCTACTGTCGATCAGAATTTTTTTATGTTTGGCCATTTTTATATGGACAATCACAGAGATTCTGGCCACATAGAAACGGCTGGAAAAATGGCGGGAAATATGTCCCACAAGACTGGTCTAACATAGTTGTTAATGCACAGAGGGAAAATAACTTTATTGTCACTCAAATGAAGCAAGATAGGTCCAGTTAAACTGCAGAACTTGGAAAGTCAATAGTTAAGAGAAAAGTAAATAGAAACGGCGATCCAGGAAATTGGTTAAAAGTGTAGTGCATTAGTCACGCAAGAGAGGCCTTACATCATGCTCTACAAGGAGAATTTGAAGGAACTTGTGGAATTCCAGGAACTTGAAGAGGGAACAGGAAAGAATTTACTAAGCTAACACAACCGGAAACTATACTCTGGAACTAGACACGCAAAGAAAAAAAAGACATGTTAGACCTTCTACCGTATATTCCATCTGTGTTTCACATATTTTACATCAGCTTGAAACCAGAATGACATATGTGATATTGGTACATTGGAAGATGTTTGAATAAAGTCAGCATGAACAATACTGTAGTTTGTTTAATGAGAAGTAGTAATAATTAAAAATCCCATATTTTAGTAGTAACTACTACATATTAAGTAAATTAAAAATTTTAATAAGTTGTGTATGCGGTTTATGTATATTATTGTGTAGTAGTCATGCTTCATTTAAATTTTGTGTTTTTTAAAATAAACCTATTCCACTTAATGTTGAATATGCCTGTTGTTGACGGAAACAGTGGTTTATGTTAATTTTATGATGGCGTAAGACATGAAAAATAAGTCCCTGTGTAAACGCTGCAAGCATTACTGATGAAAGTCGCAAAAAAAATTCCATCTAGAAGTACTAAACACCTATCATAATGTTATACGTTACGATATACACTGCTCTTTAAGCTTTACGTAGCAACAAATAAGTTTAGGATACATTAAAAATGTAAAAACCCTTTGCTATCTAAAAATTACAGTTTCTGACCTACACCACGAATGCCTTCAAGGACTCACATTTTGAGTTGCCTGTCGTAGAGTTTTCAGAGCGCCTGCAGAAAAGTAACGCCTCCGAACTTTTTATGGGAAAGCTTTTAAAGCTTTCAATAAAAAAATTATTAACATTCTACATCTTTATTCTTCATGTTTACGTATTTATTTCTGAACGTAGTCACCCTAGCTACGAACACACTTCTCCCAACGAGAAACCGAGCGAGGTGGCGCAGTGGTTAGACACTGGACTCGCATTCGGGAGGACGACGGTTCAATCCCGCGCCCGGCCATCCTGATTTAGGTTTTCCGTGATTTCCCTAAATCACTCCAGGCAAATGCCGGAATGGTTCCTTTCAAAGGGAACGGCCGACGTCCTTCCCTAATCCGATGAGACCGATGATCTCGCTGTCTGGTCTCTTTCCCCAAACAACGCAACCCAACCCCCCCAACGAGAAACCACTATGTTGATACCGCCACCGTAGAATGTTTGACTTCATTGACGGAGCCACAACCTTACCTCTACTTGCACCGCTTCATCACTATCAAAGTGAAGTCCCCGAAGGTATTCTGTAAGTTTTGGCCGCAGATGGGTCCAAGTCGGAAGATGATCGATGAGAATGATCCCAAGACGTCGATCGTTGCAGAGGTCGCAGCGCTAGTGCGTGGTCTGGCACTGTCACATCGAAGGAGATAGTCAGGACGAACTCCCAGAATACGAAACCCGATTGCAGCACGTTATTTCTAAAGCACTGACACAGCTATGCTATACATCGCCTTATTACAAGGACGCTCAACAAATTCCAGGGGCAGACGTTAGAAGAGGTGTTACGGATCACGGAGGGGTTTGCTATTGAAATTTCGAGAGATGACTGTCCATGGCGAGTCTCACGAAATGACCACGACTAGAAAATACGGGAAATTAGAGGTGATACAGAGGCTTTCCGAAATCAATTTTTCGAGAGTGGATCAGGGAAAGGGGGTAGGGATATAGTAGTATCAGAAGTACCCTCAGCTTACAGAGTAAGATGTAGACGCTGCACGCTACAATTCGGAGCGCTCTAGCGGTGGAGGGTTGCAATTTGCGTCAGCGAAGCGGGGAAAGTCGACCAAGTAATGTGTATGACGTGTAACACGTTTTTTAAACGGAAGTTAAGTCTATGTCGCTCTTGGCGATAGCGACAGAGATCCCTCAGCGCAGGGTGCCGTGAGGAGCTGACGGCAGCTAGGGCCGCCTGACTAGGTCCTCGAGGCCTCGCCGGGAGGAACAGGCGAAAGCAGTGGGCGGCGCCTGCCGGGTGCCGGATCAGCGCCACTCCCACGGGAAGCCCGCTCTACTCGACCGAAACAGCATCTGCTGCCGCCTTGGGCCCCTGGGAGCATTCGGGGGCAGCAGACGCTCTCTGGCCAGGACAGCCAATTGCGGCCGCCACCTGCGCCCTCATACGCTCTTCATTCATCCTCAAAAACATCTAGCCGAAGTGGCAAAGAGACTATCCTTTTCTCCGAACTGGCTGATTAACTCATCTTCCTTGACGTTGGTTTACCGTTATAAACACCGTTGTTCCTTTACACAACACTATGAGTGCTTCGATTTAAATTAATGATTAGCACTTAAGGGATCAGTATTTTCGTATCCCAGTCTTCTCCTACTGCTTCATAAGAAGTGGCGAGTGCCATCTCCCAATACCAATAACTTGAAGGCTGCCGTTTATTTTGTCTACAGTTACACACCATCTGATCAAACGTATACGGATGCCCTAGACATCAAAAGAGACGAACTTGTCAGTAGAAAAGATGGTCGGGAGTATTGTGTCGTCAACAGAGAAGAATTGACAGCAAAATGGGTCGGCCAGGGGAATTCTGTGACTTCGAACTTGGGCTTAGTTATCGAAAGTCACCTGAGTAAATAGTCATGTGAGATATTTTAACCCTTCTAAAGCTGCACAGGTCGGCTGCTGGTAATGCAACTGTGTAGCGGAAATGCGAAGGAGCAGAGCCAGATAAACTTAGACCAGACAGACCTCATGAACTGAGGGACGCGGATCCGTCGAGGGGGGAAATCTCTCGTGAGTTCCAGAGTGCCACCAGGTCCAGCCAGCACAGTGACTGTAGAGAGTTAAAAAGAATGTGGGGTACAATGGTAGAGAAGCTTTTAGTAAGCCACTCATTTACGTAGTCAGTGCCAAGTACGCTTGAGGCGATGAAAAGTGAGGCGGTATTGCGATTGGATAACTGGGAACATGTGGTTTAGGGTGATGAAGCACGCCATAGCCTGTTGCAATCCCATGGAAGGATTTGAGTTTGGCTAACATATGCAGTGTCACCAATGCAGTACAGAGGAGACATGGTCACGGGCAGGGGAGGGGGGGGGGGAGTTTTTCGTGGTTAGCGTGTGGTGTCCTTAGTGCGATTAAGAAACAGCTAAATTCGGAAGGATATAAACAATTTTTACAACCTCGTGTACGGTGTACAGTACCGGAACAGTTCGGAGACAATGGTTGCATCAGAATGACAGTGACCGAGCGAGGTGGCGCAGTGATTAGACACTGGACTCGCATTCGGGAGGACGACGGTTCAATCGCGCGTCCGGCCATCCTGATTTAGGTTTTCCGTGATTTCCCTAAATCACTCCAGGCAAATGCCGGGATGGCTCCTCTGAAAGGGCACGGCCGACTTCCTTCCCCATCCTTCCCTAATCCGATGAGACCGATGACCACGCTGTCTGGTCTCCTTCCCCAAACAACCAACCAACCAGAATGACAATGTACCCTGCTACTGCTTGTGTTAGGCAATCGTTTGTGGACAGTAACATTCCGGAACAGGACCGCCCTGACCAGTGTAACACACATGGGATGACGGAGAACGTCGATATCGCTCCGATTCCAGACTCCAACATACTATCTTATCAGGTTTCGCTTCTTGAGGAAGTGTGGGCTGCTATTCCTCCACAGACATTGAGACACAAATGTCCCCAAGAGAGTTCAAGGACTTATAAAGGTTCTCGCTTCCCACGCCCGGGTTCCCGGGTTCGATTCCCGGCGGGGTCAAGGATTTTCTCTGCCTCGTGATGGCTGGGTGTTGTATGCTGTCCTTTTTCGCTTCTTGAGGAAGTGTGGGCTGCTATTCCTCCACAGACATTGAGACACAAATGTCCCCAAGAGAGTTCAAGGACTTATAAAGGTTCTCGCTTCCCACGCCCGGGTTCCCGGGTTCGATTCCGGCGGGGTCAGGGATTTTCTCTGCCTCGTGATGGCTGGGTGTTGTATGCTGTCCTTAGTTAGGTTTAAGTAGTTCTAAGTTCTAGGGGACTGATGACCATAGATGTTAAGTCCCATAGTGCTCAGAGCCATTTTTGGCTTATAAAGACGAGGGGCTCGCTCAGCCAATATTGATATCCTCTAATAGGTGTTCAGATACATTCGATCCGTGAATGTTCTTTCACACTTCGATCATTCATACTAGTTATTATGTTGCTATGTTAATCTATGTGACTTCAGTCATGAGATTGGTAGAGGTACTCGAGTGGGTCGATAGTAACTGTCAGTGAATGAATGGCGTCACGGAAACAACCAGAAGCTGCTCTAATGTATGTTTATTTACAAACTAACGGTTTCCCTTCAAGCGACCATCGTAAGGCAGAGGCAACACAAGCAGGCTGTCTGTTAGCTACCGTTGTGCCGTCAGTTTCCTCACTACTATCCATGATCTGAAGTTATACTCGATGGCATCCCACGTCGTGACGCTCAGAAACATTGCAAGAACGGGACCTCCCCAGATCGCCGGTAATGGTCATCCGGGGTAATGAAGAATAGCTATTCGTTGCTAAATGTAATACCATCAGCAGTACATGCATCCTGCAATTAAGTCCCTCTCAAACTCTGTCAAACGCTGGTAATGCTGTCTTACGCAGCACTCCGGATCTCCTTGTGCTTCACAGTCATTTCTCATCCTCAACGCCGTTCTCACCCTTTAAATACCCCACCAGGCCTGTAACGACACTAAAAACGAACAATGTTAATGCACTATGTTGGCAGCTCTACACGTCACAGAAAATTGCAACTATAATTATTTAGATATCGACTTGGGCTGTGTGCGTGTATGAAGTTACGTTTACATCCGATCATGTCTTCTGGCTGTCACAGGGAGTATACATCTGTATGATGATAATTCCTGCAGGGTGAACACAATTTAATGTTCGGTCTAACTAAATAACTGAAGTAGCTAGGTTTCAAAGGTTCAGTTCCTTGGCTGGTGCTTCTTCTAATTATTCCTATCTTGCACTACCGTTTTCCTCTCAACATATCTCCTACAACGAACATGCTCTACAATATGTTTTCCATATTATAAACTTTGTCCCTCTTTGTAATAATTCCCTCCCCCCCCCCCCCTCCTAGTACAATTCTTTAAAATCCCAGTCAACTATTTCTGAAAGTATTTGCATATTTTACCTAAACTATACCTACATGCTGTAAAAATTGTACATATTCTAGTCTCTGGTATGTTTATGGAATGTTTTCACCTCGTACTCTACACCTGAGCTACGTGTTCGCTCACATACAATGTTGTACTACAGTCACACAGTTTCAGAAACGTTTGCCTGTACAATTTGCCTACCAGCTGACTTCTCTTGTCGAAAGAAAACTTTCGATTGAATCGTAACATTTTGTGTCCTCTAAACTGACCCCACATCATGAAATAGAAAAGACCTCTAATTCAAATGCTGATTACTGCAGAGATTGAGCATTTGTCTTTACGTTCTTTCTTGATTTACAAGTTATTTCTACGAATATTAAAGAAAAAAGGCAGGAGAGGTTTTATTTTTACTTATTTGTTTAATCTGATCTGGTTAGGATATGTAAAGCTCTTACCGCATGTAGGTATAGGTTAGGTGAAATTGGCAAAAGCGTCCAGAAATAGTTCACTTAGGGACTGAAAGCGCAGTAGAGGGAATATCTGTAGGGAAGGACGAAGTTTACAATATGGCAAACTTAGGCATGTTGGATTTAGGAGATATGTAGAGAGGAAGGGGCAGCACAAGGCAGAAATAAGAGAGGAAACTCGCACCACAGAATTAAAGTATCGAAGCCGTTGTGTCAGAGCAGCACGTAGTAGTCGCCTTTTGCCTATGATAAGTTTCAGGTCGTCTGTTACTTTAGTATCCGTGTATTAGTTTTTTCCTAACGATACGAGTGTAAGGATA
Source organism: Schistocerca nitens (assembly GCF_023898315.1). Lineage (NCBI taxonomy): Eukaryota > Metazoa > Arthropoda > Insecta > Orthoptera > Acrididae > Schistocerca > Schistocerca nitens. The sequence continues at coordinate 657,339,804 of NC_064614.1, read as the reverse complement.
ACACGACACCCCGAGCTGGAAAAATCTCCGACCCGCCGGGAATCGAAACCTGGTGACTTCGCTTAGCAATCCACCACGTTGACCGCGCAGCTACCAACACGGACAAATAAGTTGCCTGCAGTTAAGTAGTTTGCTGTGTGGTATTGGACTATAAATGCTAAGATCTTAGGCAGTGAATAGGTCGGTGCTCCGAGAACGGTGACGCAAAGTTCTTTTCTGATAGTGGCTTGACAAGTCCTCCAGACCTCAAGGAAACCACTTGTGGGCAGAAAGTGATTCAATATATCTGTTATAGTGGTTATTAGCTGATCAATAATAAACGTCGTCATTTGGACCGTGATGCCATCGTAGCCAGCAGAGGCTACTCTAATACGCACTATAGATTTTTGATGGTATTGCTATTAACATGTTTCAGGCAGCATTGACCCTGTCTACCCCATGAAGTAATCAATAAATTGGAAAGTTTGTAGGAAAAAAATTACAGATTTCTGAAACCATGGTTTTATTTAATGGTGGGGAGATTTTATGGTAGATGAGTGGATCCTATCAATGTACCCGAAAACCGTCATAGGATAACTTTATCGGCCATTGTCAGTACATTGATCAATTTGGATGAAACCTGACAGAGCGTAACGACAAAATTCAACGGTGGAAACCGTCATACGCTAATGTGCGCCGATGGACGGTAACGAGGAAATTCCTGTTTTCTGTCGGACTTCTACAGCTTCATTTTCAGTAGCCTGGTATCTAGAAAAGATGTGAGACAGTACCTCCTGAATACGTGGAAACAGCTGAAAAATTCGTGACGTACCTGGACCTGTATTTTACATTTATGGTGATCCGTAAAATGAGACGGACACTGTTCTGTGAACATTAGGATTGAGTTCATGTTTGAGGAAGATTGGGAAGACTTTAAGGATTGGGCATTTATTTGCTGATATAGCACTAAACTCATTTATCTAATGCGCTCAGGAAAGAGTTGAATGTTTGACCAGGTAAAGAACGATGGTGTGGAAAGTACTGACATTTTTAATACTATCATTACTCCAACAGCTTTGCTGAATTAACGAATAATGAGTAACGAGTGTTCGGCTTAGACTGAACACTCAGAAAGAAACTACTACATTTATCTGCATCTAAACGTAGAAGAAGGTTAACTGCTGATGTAGTAATAAATTGCTGCAGTCATCATATCCCTTTATTTTGGGATGGAACAAAATCCTTTTAGTCCTCACGGTGCTACTTTACGAGATAAAGGTTCATAGCGGGCGATAACTGAACCATAACGCTGTATCTTTCCTTATATGAGACGTTGTAAAGTGTCATTTACGAGGAAGTTTGGCCGGTAATATTGGAGTTATGATGCTAGGGAGCTCAGCAGAGGATAGGACGCGTCAAAAATTAAGAAACCTAAAAGGCGTTAAACCAATATCGAGGGCTACTAACTCCAACTATCTTGGCAGTAATCATGTATGGCTTTCCACATTGCTGCTAGATACCGGAAATACTGTAATAGCAGCATCTGGTGGAAGATGACACCGGTAATTAACGCATCTGAAGGCGGAAACATATTGTACGAACAGATAATTTTAATATTTGTAAGAACTGGTATATCAGATTGCCGTGTAAACATTTATTAGGTCCCATGCTTCCACTTCAAAAATTTAAGGATACAGATGTCTGTACGTTACTACATTCACGGGTTCGAAAGATAAGAGTGATTTAGTAATCTTGGATTACAGGAGAAATTCGTTGGCGATGCTCTTAGTAAGTCGAGTACGAAGATGAATGTTGTCCATTCAACACAGGGAAAACGGCAGTATAAGTGCATAAGAAATTTTTGTGAAGAGTATTACCATAGGGAACTGGGAATTTAGTACGTCTGAGAAGACGAGAACGAGGACGACGTGTAACGAATTACGAGGTGAACACAGAAAATTGTAGAAAGAAGAGGCTTACAAGCCTACGGATAATAAGGTTAGATTCGACGAAAACTGTCACCAAATAATTAATCTACCTTCTTAAAAGTCTGTGCATGTCTTGGCTCAAAATATTTTTTTCTTTGAGTCATCCTTTCATTTTGTACATATTTCTTTCCTCGCCGATTCTGCGGATAACCTCCTCACTCCTTATCTTATCAGTCCACCTAATTTTCAACATTCTTTTGTAGCACCACATCTCAGATACTTCGTTTCTTTTTTGTTCCTGCTTCTTCACAATCCATGTTTCACTACCACACAATCCTGTGCTTCAAACATACATTCTCAGAAATTTCTTCCTCAAATTAAGGTCGTTGCCTAGATAGCAGAATTCCGTAATGTTTTGTACTCCATCTACTTCGTTATCACCAATCCTGATGTTAAGGTTCTCGCTGTTCTCATTTCTGGTACTTCTCTTTTTTTGTTCGTCTTTCTTGGAGTTACTCTCAATCTATATTGTATATTCATTATGTCGTTCATTTTATTCAGTAGATCCTGTAATTCTTCTTCACTTTCACTAAGGATAGCAATGTCATCAGCGAATCTTTTCATTGATTCCCTTTCACCATGAATTTTAATTCCGCTATCGAACCTTTCTTTTATTTATTGCTTCTTCGAGGTATAGATTGAACAAAAGAGGAGAAAGACTACCTTCCTGTCTTGCACGCTTACTTCCTATAGCTTACTCCTATTTTTCTCACAAATTCGAACACCTTGCAGCATTTTACATTGTCGAACGCTTTTTTTCAAATCGATAAATCAAATGAATGTGTCTTGATTTTTCTTTAGTCTTGCTTTCATTATCAGCAGCAACGTCAGATTTGCCTCTCTGGTGCCTTTGCCTTTTTAAAGCCGAACTTATCTGCATCTAATACATCCTCAATTTTCTTTTCTATTCTTATGTATATTATTCTTGGCAGCTACTTGGATGCATAAGCTGTTAAGCTAATTGTGCGATCATTCTGGCACTCGTCAGCTTTTACATTCTTCGAAATTATGTGAATGGTGTTTTTCCGAAAGTCAGATGGTATATCGCCAGACTCAAGTATTCTACACACCAAGTTTAATGGCCGTTTTGTAGCTGATTCCCCCAAGTGATTTCAGAAATTCTGTTGGAATATCTGTCCCTTCTGCCATATTTGATCTTAAATCTTTCAAAGCTCTTTTAAATTCTGATCTTAATACCGAATAAGTAGAGAAACAAAAGTACCTTTACGCATTTGCATAGCAGCTGACTGGCCGATAGCCGCTAGGTTCTACAGCTGGTTGTGTAGAATGAGAAGTATGGCGATATCTTACGATGGGTAATGTTTTCAGTGTCTTGAGACTGATGGTAATTCATTTGAAAACGCACGTCTTCCGCTTCAGAGTGTCGGTAAATAGTCCAATTGCAAGCGGATTCTTGATGAATAGTTTTGTGGGAGTACAATTATTTTATTTATTTTACTCTATGTTTTTTTGGGATACTGAACACGAGTTGTGGTTTGCCATAAAAGCAACGTAACAGAGCATTGAGAAGAATTGAAAAATCATGTTTTGATCGGTTTAGGGCTTGTATCTAAAGAATATCTGCATAACGCTGGAAACGATCCCATAAAAAATAAATAAGATTAAATTTTTTTAAAATTATTTCCCTATGACCTTTTTGTGAGGTGAATAGTTTGTACTTAAATGCAAAATGAATATCACATCGTTCGTTCATAGCGGTTAGTCCAAATTATTGATCTATAAATACAAATCCTACACGCTTTCGTACTACAATTCATTTAGTATCAGCAACGTGACTGTATATACCTGCGCTTCTTACGCTACACCTAAAGTATTTAGTCTTGTGTTACAGGCACTCACTATGATAATACATTAATAATTACGTACCTGTTATGGCTGCTTGTACAGTGTGGTGTTCTTAGCATTATGTAAATGAATGAAACGTATAGTGTGAAATAAACTGCTGGTAGTACTATGGAATATAACTGATAGTGACGTTTAGCTTAACGTCCGAATTCTACATTCGAACGATCAATATTAGTGTTATTTTTTTCCTAAGATACTGTAGTCGAATTAGGACGTAAGTCATTAAAGCACGATTCGATGATGGAATTTTATTGCCTACCTGGATTCCCATTCGACATCATAGATTTTGGAAATAGCGGGGCAGTGATTTCAAACAAGTTTTGCATGGAGTTTTGGGATTGTATTGTGGAGGGGAGGTACAACTTCCAAGATTCTCGTATAGAGTGAATAAAATTATTAAGTGAAAAATTACTGTTTTTAACCCAATTGTTTTCGTAAGATGCGTTTGATTCACGGGAATACTGATGTGAAGCAGAAGTGGATGGCGTATCGGGGAGAGGAACCAGCTGTACAAAGTAGATGGTGCCAGCATTTCGTCTGTTATCGTATGAATTAGTACGTTACGATGATGAGTATGGAGAAATCAGAAGCAATGACATAGTGAAATAATGAATTTAAAAATTAGGGAAAGGACAAAATGGGCAAGGAAGTACCTTTAAAGGAAGAGTGGTAATGTTTGAGTACAGAAGCGGGCTTATAATCCTGCTGCGCACGGAACTGCTTGGGTTGTTCCACGTCAGCTGAAGAAGTAGTAGTTTCGTCAAAGAGTCTCTTTTAAATCTGGAAAGAGATGCCCGGGAGAGAAGCAGAAGAAGGATCTAATTAACTTTAAAACGCAAAAGTAAGTTGTGAAATCCATTACTCGTATTTGCCATTGACTTCACTTCTTCGTCGATATCGAGGCTCTGAGGCCATGCTAGCAAAAACCAAAGGCAAAGATCTGAATCTTCCCAAAAACATCGGGTGTCGAATAGCACATGAATATGATACCTATCGAGAGATTTGCTAGAGAAAGCCACAACAATATTGCCCCCACCGTCATAAGCAATGGCTGCAGCGTAGGTGCTCTTTGACAAGCCTCGTTGGACAGATTGACGTCAGTTTTGTAAAGCAGAAAATGTGGCTCACTTTAAAAGTCTGCCCTTACCAAACCGCTGCATTCCGATTTTGTTATGGTCGAGTAAAACGATCTTTTCCGTCGATGAACCACTGACAGGTTGCATAATTCATCTGTCTGCTCCAGGATCCATGGAGCTCCATGCGTACCGGTAGATACAAGAATAAAAATATTTATGAGACACAATTTCTTCGTAAGGTGGGCCGTTCCACTTCAGCATACCATTAGGTTTGATACTGTTTCAAAGTAGGTTTACACAGGCAAACGGTTGCAAATAACTGTTTGGTACATTAACCTAGGATTCGACACCTACAATGGGTTTCTTCATCAGAATGAAATTTTTGATAAACCAGAAAATACATTGCGAAAAAGCAGTGGTCAGAATTTAGAGCAGCTGTGCTGATGTTGTTCCTGGCTAGGCACATGTGTCAAAGGCTGGTGCGTTTTATATTATTTTTGACTTGAACATAGCTGTTCTGATCATTGCTTTTTCGCAATGTACTTTCACGGTTTATCAAAAACTTCATTCTGATGAAGACACCCTTAGTAGATGTCGAAACCTAGGTCAATGTACCACACAGTTATTTGCTACTGGTTGGCTGTATAATCCTATGCTAAACTAGTATACTGTTGCTGTGTAACAGCCATGTTTAAAACTGTTTATGTTCTGTTATAGACAACCTTCGACAGCAAGATCAATAGCGCTAGTGTTTTGTAGGTCTGTAACGGTTATTTTCTGAACATGTAATCAATAGAGAAACCATTTCTTCACGACACCCTTTTCGCCTGGGAGTCGGGGAAAGACAGCGCTACTTGATTGGATAACGGGAAATGAATGCGCCGGAGGCAATGAACGACAGACTACAACAGCCAAGGAGGTGTGTACAATACCTGCAATGGTACAAGCGGTGTTCTCATTGTTATATCACGTAATCATTGGATGGATTTATATTTAACACTACATTATATCAACATTGTTGGAATATTCGCTAGTGGAGTGTTGGGCAGTTGTATGTGAACAGCGCTTAGCGTCGCGCAGTTGGACGTGAGCCGCCAGCAGTGGTGGATGTGGGGAGAGAGATGCCAGAGTCTTGAGAGGTTATTGTTAGCGGACGATCTGGACGTGTGTCCGCCAGAAAAAGGAAATTTGTAAAGATGGATGTCATGATTTGATAGATATACATATGATGACTTTTGAACATTATTAAGGTAAACACATTGTTTGTTCTCTATCAAAATCTTTCATTTGCTAACTATGCCTATCAGTAGTTAGTACCTTCAGTAGTTAGAATCTTTTATTTAGCTTGGAGTATTGGCGCTCGCTGTATTGCAGTAGTTCGAGTAACGAAGATTTTTGTGACGTAAGTGATTCATGAAAGGTATAGGTTATTGTTAGTCAGGGCCATTCTTTTGTAGGGATTATTGAAAATCAGATTTCGTTGCGCTAAAAATATTGTGTGTCAGTTTAGTGATGATCAGAATAAGTAAATAGAGAAATGTTTGAGTACGTTCAGTTTTGCTCAGCTGTTTGAAAATCAAATAACGTTAGAGTTTTTCCAGCCCTGTCATTCATAATTTTCCTAAGGGGACGTTACAGCTGAAGCGATATTGAAAATACTGTGCTTTTTATTTTTCACTTGACTGATTTTAAATTATTTTTCAATTCATATATAAAATTTGAGTCTGTCAGAGGCCACTTTTACGCAAATACACATAAATCTAGTACGTCTAGATCTTTCCTTAATCTTTTCCCAGTCCTTGGTGACGCACTCCCTATAAGTATGCTCACCCCATATTGTGTTTGTTGTTCTACTGCTGTGAGGTGATCAGATGCTAATATGTACCTCTGGCATAGAGTCAGGGATCTTTATCAAATGGTTCAAATAGCTCTGAGCACTATGGGACTTAACTGCCGTGGTCATCAGTCCCCTAGAACTACTACTTAAACCTAACTAACCTAAGGACATCACACACATCCATGCCCGAGGCAGGATTCCAACCTGCGACCTTAGCGGTCACGTGGTTCCAGACTGTAGCGCCTAGAACCGCACGGCCACTCCGGCCGGCGATCTTTATCCACACCTCGTCTCTTCACAGCATTCCGCTCCATTTACGTCTCACCCAAATCCATTTTTCAAGAGCTCGCCGTCTCGAGGGACAATAAAGTTGGAAACTACTGTAGGCCGTCGCGTTGCTCCTCGACAAAGGCAAAAGGTTCGAATCCGAAGAACAAAGAAATTTTCACCATCAGTGTTTGGCCAGGAAGGGAGAGAGATGGTGGCATAGTCTTCGTTATCAACTGATATTTCGCCCGTATCCTGTACAAAAATCGAAAACTCTCTGCAGTGTCTCATGATGTGGAGACGTCCGTCGGACGGTAATGGTGAACCGGACGGCGCTCTTGGTGCTGTTCGATAGAAATAGATTGAGTCAGTACACGGAGTTCTGGCACCAGTTTTCAACCTCTCTTCACTCTTCCCATCGTATAAGACGAACATGGCAGCACAGTATACATACACCCATTTCAGTCACCTACACTCAGCAGATATACTTATGACACAATTCTCAACCACTATTATGTGCGTAGGAAGAAGATTGTAATCAGTATCAATATATACGGTACAGACTGTGCGGCACACAGTTTTAATCAGCGCAGACTCCGCTGCAGAGTGAAAATCTCATTCTGGAAACGTCCCCCAGGCTGTGGCTAAGCCATGTCTCCGCAATATCCTTTCTTTCAGGAGTGCTAGTCCTGCAAGTTTCGCAGGAGAGCTTCTGTAAAGTTTGGATGGTAGGAGACGAGATACTGGCGGAAGTAAAGCTGTGAGGACGGGGCGTGAGTCGTGCTTGGGTAGCTCAGTTGGTAGACCACTTGCCCGCGAAAGGCAAAGGTCCCGAGTTCGAGTCTCGGTGCGGCACACAGTTTTAATCTGCCAGGAAGTTTCATATCAGCGCAGACTCCGCTGCAGAGTGAAAATCTCATTCTAAAGACTCTTTGAGTTCCCTCTTTCTGCGATGTTGTGAAGGGAGCAAGGTCACGTTTGGACGCTTCTGCGCGTTCCCAGGCTACCAGCGCACTGACGGCTTACAATGAGCGCTGCTGGACAGATTTGAGGCACACCTGTTCCGAGAGGCTTGTTGGGACAGTCGGAGGTCAGATGAACCACGGCGTGTTTGCACGTATTGGTGAGAACGTGTCATTTATTCGAGATTGCTTACAGCTAATATTTTGCTTTCGTTCGTTTGTGTGGTGTTTGTACCTCACAGCTTATTATCACTAATTTCAGCACTAAACTTCCTGTAAATTGCGAAAGTGAGCTGATATTTAGGAATGTGGTATTACGAAATTTCCGAATCTTTCTGCTTTCACAAAGCTTGAAGCTGGCTACAGGATCATGTTCCGGTCACTCGATTCGAAGCATGACGCATGCAATTTCGGCACTCCAGTTTATGTCATACTCTACTGCTATTGCGTCGTGCATACATATTTATGTTTCTGTGATTGCTGGAACTTTCAAATTACGTTGCACTGACATTGTAATTCTGTCAGAGACAGCAAAGGACTTGGAAGAGCAGTTGAACGGAATGGACAGTGTCTTGAAAGGAGGATATAAGATGAACATCAACAAAAACAAAACGAGGATAATGGAATGTAGTCAAATTAAATCGGGTGATGCTGAGGGGATTAGATTAGGAAATGAGACAAAGTAGTAAAGGAGTTTTGCTATTTAGGGAGTAAAATAACTGATGATGGTCGAAGTAGAGAGGATATAAAATGTAGACTGGCAATGGCAAGGAAATCGTTTCTGAAGAAGAGAAATTTGTTAACATCTAGTATAGATTTAAGTGTCAGGAAGTCGTTTCTGAAAGTATTTGTATGGAGTGTAGCCATGTATGGAAGTGAAACATGGACGATAAATAGTTTGGACAAGAAGAGAATAGAAGCTTTCGAAATGTGGTGCTACAGAAGAATGCTGAAGATAAGGTGGGTAGATCACGTAACTAATGAGGAGGTATTGAATAGGATTGGGGAGAAGAGAAGTTTGTGGCACAACTTGACTAGAAGAAGGGATCGGTTGGTAGGACATGTTTTGAGGCATCAAGGGATCACAAATTTAGCATTGGAGGGCAGCGTGGAGGGTAAAAATCGTAGAGGGAGACCAAGAGATCAATACACTAAGCAGATTCAGAAGGATGTAGGTTGCAGTAGGTACTGGGAGATGAAGAAGCTTGCACAGGATAGAGTAGCATGGAGAGCTGCATCAAACCAGTCTCAGGACTGAAGACCACAACAACAACAACAACAACAACATGTACCTCGAATGGCTGTGAGCACTATGGGACTCAACATCTATGGTCATCAGTCCCCTAGAACTTAGAACTACTTAAACTTAACTAACCTAAGGACAGCACAAAACACCCAGTCATCACGAGGCAGAGAAAATCCCTGACCCCGCCGGGAATCGAACCTGGGAACCCGGGCGTGGGAAGCGAGAACGCTACCGCACGACCACGAGCTGCGGACTGTACCTCGAATGCCAAGCGGTTTGTGTCCTTGTTTGCTTGATTTGAATTCAAACGGGAATCCCTGGAGTGAAGGCGGTTTTTTTTCCGAGAAACACTACTGAGAAAAATTCTTGGAGAATTGCTGAACGAGTCTACTGCTGCCAACATACACTGCGCGTTGGAACCACCAGGGTACGATACGAAAGATTAGGACTCATACGGAGGCATAGAGACAATCGTTTTCCCTTCGCTCTATTTTCGATTAGAACAGGAAAGGAAATGACAACTAGTCGTATGGGGTACCCTCCGCCTCGTACAGTATGGTGGCTTGCGGAGTATCTACATAGATGTAGATGTAGATATTCTACAGGAAGAAGGATTCCGTTGAAAACCTTACAGCATATATTGGATGTTCAGAAAGTAACTATGCAGTGCCATGTTTTTGTGTGCTAAGTAATGACTGATATGATTCTCAATTATTAATACAACATTTTCCATTGATTGACACATTTGAACCATATTTGATCAGGTATTTGTATTTGTTCGCAGGTCCGGTTTGATTGAATACCAACTTCTCGTGTGACATCAGTACGATCCAGGTCATCATGCTGATCATTGAACACATGTGGATGATTATAAACATGTGAGCATGTGTTCCGCAATGGAGACACGTTAACCTCAGTAATAGAAGCTGTATTTGCAGCAAAGTTCCCAGGAGTGAAGATACCTAACCGCAATGCTGTCCGGAACCTCATCACCAAGTTTCGAAATACCAGCAGGCCATCCACATCCACATCCGATTTGAAGTCAATAAACAGTTTAATAACGTTTGCTTTTTCTCATTTCCAGTTTCCTAAATCATTTATTGAACATTTGATTTGTGTTTTGTGTGTCGCTAACCCGTATTTACGTATTACCTGTCCGCCCCGCTAACTGAATGGTCAGCGCAGTGGTCTGTCACGCCAAGGTGCCCGGGTTCGATTCCCGGCTTGGTCGGAGATTTTCTCCCCTTAGGGACCGGGTGTTGTGTTGTCTTCATTATCACTTCATCATCATCAGTGGAAGGGAATGGGAAACAACCACTGGAATCACTTCCCTAGATGCTCATGCGTCGGACCTCTCTGATGAGGCTTCCTCCATGAGAAGACCTGTCGTAAGGCGGAACACAAAGTTCAAAAAAAGTATTACCTCTGTCGAAGTGTGGAACTTAATAAAGACGATGAAGACATTCAGTTATCAGGTAGTTTTCCCCTGTTTCTAACCATAAATGTCCCGTCTTCTGCATACAGATTTTTCGGCTGTGAAGGTGTCGGTGACTGAGTGAAGAGTTGCTGTGGCGGATTCAGTACAGTATCTCTGTTCTTGGTCGACGAAGTTAACTTGCTGAGAGTACTGTATCGGTGTGTTCTACAATACGTAATACTTGATTGATATTCACTTCTTTCGTACCACATGATCATTCAACGTCGGGGAGTATTACTAGCAGTTACTTATTCTCATGTTTCAGCGTTCTGATTTGAGAAAGGGGCCACGATCCCCACTGTATAGTGGTGGCTGTAAGTTGATCATTATTACACACATTAATTTGTGATAGGATCTCTTCAGTGATTTTTACTTTCACTAATGTGTTTATTCCTAGAAGCCGTTCATTAGTTGCGCGGTTTAATGTGAAAGTGAGCTACTCTCAAAAATTCCTTTTTCCTTGTCCGAGTCATACAGCATTACTTTGTTTATTCGGACACGATATTTATAACAAGACATAGTTTCATTAGATCAGGGCTTAACATTCTAGTTGTATTAGTATTTTCAGTGTCTAAACAAGTCCCCACCTCACAAACGCTACACTCCTACTGGTGCAGAAGGATGTACTAGCTGTGTTTTATGTTTGTGGCACGCGTCATCATTAACCTGTTAACCAGTCTTTCCAGAACGTATTTCACTTTATATTTTGTACACTGCGTCTTGGAACTTAGGGGACTTTTTCTCCTCTGAGTGGAAGGTGCCGCAGTGCAGTTACAGCACGTAAGTGTCACTATCCACCAGGGCCATTCTAGTCGCACCCAGCGGTGAATGTGCGGTTTTTCCGAACAACCAATCGAGAGGCGTGAGACTAGCATTGTATGGCAGGGCTCTAGGCTCTACTGACACGCCAATAGAGAACTACCCCTTGTTTTCCTTGCCACGACCAGAACAGTCGCTTCCTTCGAGCATCTGCTGCATCCACGCTCTCTACTGATGGACTTTGTGTTCCAGACGCCCCTGGGACACCACTTTACGTGCCACCCTTGCAGCCGCTCATAGTTATCCTGTTACGTTCTGGTGGTTATGCTCCATGAGACTATGTTTTTACTGACGAAATAAATCTCGGGTGAACAGCCTGGTGTGAGTGTGCAAAGGACACAAAATTTCCGCATCAGCACACCTGATGATGGCAACAAGGTCGATTGCCGAACTATTGTGTCCTTTGTACACTCAGACCAAGCTGTTCACCCGAGATTTATTTCGTCATGAAATACGCCTGGACAAATATGTGTTTATTGGTTCAAATGGCTCTGAGCACTATGGGACTTAACTTCTGAGGTCATCAGTCCTCTAGAACTTAGAACTACTTAAACCTAACTAATCTAAGGACATCACACACATCCATTCCCGAGGCAGGATTCGAACCTGCGACCGTAGCGGTCGCACGATTCCAGACTGCAGCGCCTAGAACCGCTCGGCCACTCCGGCCGGCTATGTTTTTATTCTTTTATTTTTTAAGTCCTGTTAATTATTTAACATAAAGCTACTGGCCGATCCTTACTCACTGCTCACTATCGTCTCGTTTGTCCTCTAAACACTGCACTCAGTTTTGTAACGAGATGACAGTCTATAACTTCGCTACGAATTTTCTCTCTCTTTTAGGTGTTTATAAAATATATGTGTGTGTACCTACTGTTCTTCTCCTGTTCCTTTCTGTAGTGTGCGGACCGAATATGTATCTTTATCACGGAACAGGTATTAACTCGATAATCATTCCAAATTTAGAGCTTACGACGTCCCAGTGGGTAATCTATGTTTCTGACCACAGTATTTCTCATACGTATTCGTTTAGCAGTAATTGGACGTGCTTTTAGAAAGAAAATTATATGGTTTCCTAGTCTTGTTTGTTAGCATTCAAGACGCATCACCTGTGTTGCTATTCCGCTGGTCAAGATTGTAGTTAAGGCAGCTGAAATGTGGTTTTTGCTGAATAAAATAGTCAAAGGAAGCGTGTCTGGAAACAAAGCCCCGTATGCCTTTTGAACTTACTTTTTTCAGAATTATCATTCGATCTAATCGTTTCGCTCTGGCAGGCGGCCACTTCTTGCCACTCAATTACAATTCCCTCTTCTGACGACTGGAAACCGATTGACTGATCCCAGTCAACTGCCGAAGTTCCTTTACATGTATCGACTCTTATCTGCAAAACCAAACAGCCGCTACTGTACTCTACGTGTTTCTACTGAAATTTGTGTAACATGTTACTTCCCGGTCTTCCCTCTCATCCTATACCCCGTACCCTGTTTGACTTTATAGTTAAATTCTAATAACTTCTGCAGCATCTATTGTCGTCTAACGTGATCGCTAGGTTCATGCAGTGGAGAAGCATTATTTCCGTCTCTCTTGTTCGACATATGGTGAAAGAGGAAGTACAGCACATTTCTTTTGCGGACGAATTTACATGCTAGGAAACTGTCATAATATGAGCATTTTATGTGTCATCAGTTTTCTAATTTTCTTCACCGATTTTGCGGAAACTTCCTCATTTCTTATCTTACCAGTCCATCTGATTTTCAATATTCTTCTACAGCACCACATCTCAACCGCTTTGGTTCTCCTTTGATCAGGTTTTCCCGCTGTCCATGATTCACTACCATATAATGCCGGCTACAAACATACATTTTCATAAATTTATTTCTAAAACTAAGGCATATGTTTGATACACTAAAACTTCTTTTGGTCGTGAATGCCTCCTTTGCATGTACTAGTCTGCTTTTTATGTCCTCCTTGCTTCGTCCGTCATAGTTAATTTGCTTCAAAGCTTGCAGAATTCCTTAAGTTCGTCTATTTCGTGACCACGAATTTTCATATTGAGTTCTCTCTATTCTCATTTCTGCTACTTCTCATTATTTCTGTTTTTTTTCGGTTTACGCTTAACCCTTATTTTGTACACATTAACTGTTCATTCCGTTCAACAAATCCTGGAATCCTTCTTCACTTACATTGAGGACAGCAGTGTTCAGTCCCACTCTTGAAGTATTATTTCCGTCATAGCTTCTCTGATGTATAGACTGAACAACAGGTGTGAAAGACTGCAGTCCTGTCTCAAACCCTTTTTAATCCGAGCACTTCGTTCTTGGTCTTCCACTCTTATTGTTCCATCTTGTTCCTTGTACATACTGCATATCACACGTCTTTCCCTGTAGCTTACAGGAAATTTTTCTCAGACTTTCGGACATATTACACCATTTTACACTGTCGACAATTCCTATGAACGTCCCTTGATTGTATCAGTCTAGCTTACATTATCAGTGCAAGGTCAGAGCTGACTCTCTGATGCCTTTGCCTTTCCTAAAGCCCAACTGACCATCATCTAACACATGCCCAATTTTCTTTCCCATTCTTCTGTATATTATTCTTGTAAGGAATTTGGATGCATTGAGCTGATAAGCTGATTGTGCGATTATTCTTGCACCTGTCAGCTCTTGCAGTCCTCAGCATTCTGTGGATGATGTAGATGATATGTTTCCGAAAGTCTGATGGCACGTTGCCAATGTCACAGTTTCCACACACCAACCTGTACAGTCCTTCGGTTGCAATTTTTCCCACTGACCTTGGAAGTTCCGATGGAATTTTATCTATCCCTTCAGCTTTATTTCATCTCAAGTCCTCCAGAGCTCTTTTAAATTCTGACTCTAATACTGTATCAGCTACGTCTTTATTAACTGCTCCAGTTTCTTCTTCTATCACGTCATCAGACAAGTCTTTATTCCCCTAGAGGCCTTCAGTGTCTCTTTCGACCTATCTACTCTTTCCTGTGCGTGTAGCAATGGAACTCCTGTCACCCTTAGTGCTATCACACTTTTCGCTTAGTTAAAGTTGTATTGAATTTTCTATAAGCTGAGTGAATTATTCCGACGATCATTTACTTTCCGATTTCGTCACATGTATCCTGGAGCCATTTCGCCTTGGCTGCCGGGCACCTCCTATTTATTTCGTTTGCCCGCGCGGGGTAGCCACGCGGTCTACGCGACTTGCCACGGTTCGCGCGGCTCCCCCCGTTGGAGGTTCGAGTCCTCCCTCGGGCATGGGTGTGTGTGTGTTGTCCTTAGCGAAAGTTAGTTTACGTTAGATTAAGTAGTGTGTAAGCATAGGGACCGATGACCTTACCAGTATGGTCCCATATTAACTTACCACCAATTTCCGAATTTATTTCATTTATAAGTGATTCATATTGCAGTAATCCTATCTTCCCTGAAAATTTTTGCAGTTCCTCAATTTGTTGCTAAATTGATGTACTTCGTATGGTATCCAAGGTTTCTTCGGAGTCAGTTTCTTGTATGAGTACCTATGTCTGGCTGCCCAAATCCGTGACTTTCCTTTTTAGAAATACCCATTCTTCTTCCTAGTCTGCATGTATTATTAACGTTAAAATGAGTATCGAATATTCATAATATGGTGCAGTATATCACAAAACCTACAGTTTGGGCAGAAGGAAACCTGGAAGCTCCAGCTTGGCATTTCAATGATGTGGCTCGCGGCGTCACTCAGCTGGGAAAAACGTCCTCGCTTGCCTTGGCCAAGCAAGTCTTGAGTATATACAATTGCCTTTGATGTAATTGGCTAAAACGCTCGAGCCAGAAGCTCCCTTGTGTCACAAACTGCGAGGTCATTGATAGCAGCGTCAGTCTTGGACCGAGGCCCTCAGTGGACGGTGGGGTCGGTTCTGGTCAATTGTTTGCTAAGATATATTAACCATTGCATTGAAAATAATTAAGCGGGGGATGGTGATCTATGCAGCCGCGTACGTAAGTCAGAGCTAATTACGGATTTAATATGAGAGTGATTTATGAATTTTAATAGTAAACGACACGTTGCGCAACACACCGATTGTAGTGCCGACTGTGCTGCGATCAGAGACCACAGGAATTAATAAAATATATCCCTAGAAAAAGTACAGCTTTGTGCTAATTACTGCAAAATAGTTAAGGAGTTCCTCCGATTATCACAATTACAGCACCACTTCTGTACGAGACCACGGCGAAGCGCCTCCATTACAGCGAAGGAACATCTTCAGCTGAATGAAGGTGTGTGGTTTACAGAGGACATTCGGAAGACGTGACGGACTTTCCAACGACAACCCGCGCGTGTACGGATGCTCTGTTAAAACGAGAGCCCATTGTACGCCTTGTTAAACGTAGGAGAGTTTTGTACGCAGCTGCGCTCTGAACACAGCGGTGTGTAAATGAGCTATGCCCTTTGTCGTGAATGTCGCGACGTCTTTAGACTGAATACAAATTCTGTTTTCTGCACATTTACGAATTTCCTTTATTTTATGCATACCACGTAGTCAAACGAAGCTTGTATTAATTAACACAGTGAAATGTTGTTGCTAATTAAAATATACAACTGTAAATGGAAGGCAATTTCATCATATAACATTTTTTAATCCTTCCTCTTTTGTCTCAACTAATGTACTTACTCCTAATTGGTGTCTTCTTAGGCTTTACGACTGAATGACAACTGTTTGGTTACACGATACGTTCGGATTCTTTTTTTTCGGAAAGCCTTCAGTGGCCTACAACATATTTTTCTTTTCTTACTATGTTTATAAGTTAAATATGTATTGAATAACAGTGAATTTATTTCAACTTGACAGTGTTTTGGTTATTCTTAGAATAAAAGCAACATCTTATTACACAACTTACTTCGGACTTTTAATAGGTTATCATTCCACTTAACATTTAGTGCGGTACTTGTCACGCACAAGCACACACACACACACACACACACACACACACACACACACACACACACACACACACACACATTCATGAGACAAAACATTATGGCCACTACCAACCGTGAGAATGGTTGACAGTGGTGCCGTTGCGGGCAAGTGATGTGGAAAAGCATGCAGGGTGATTCTTATTAACGGTTGAAAATCTCCGTAGCGACGTAGACGGCACAGACACATTTAATTTAGTGTAAGATATGAGAACATTGAGTCGAAAAGTGAATGACAAATGCTGAGAAAGTGACGTCACCACCAGAGGTACCTCGGCGTACCTGTAACGGTTAAGCCTATCGGTCTGTCGCACCTGGTCATCCCAACGCAAGTAAAGTATTCGAGTCGGTCTGGCTCTGGGCTCACCTGCGTGGGATTCAGGGTTCGAATGTTGCGACTGGCACGCAGTATTTCTGTCACTGCGTTATGCAATTATGTGTTTACACTGTGGTAAGATTTATTACTTTATTTGCCGGTCTCGCGGTCTCCGCTGGTTTATTACAAAGTACGGTACAACAAAAAACTACCATATTGCGTCACAAGTAAATGAATATCAGCTTTGGAACTGCGTCGTTACCAGAAAATTAGCTACGTATTTTTTATTAAAAATTGCCAGTAAAAAAAGGAAACAAAAAAAAAGAAACAGAAAATAAGGACAGCTTTTATTTGATTAGAGCGAGGACTATAATTTTGCAACTTATACGTTTACAACACAACACATTTACAAAAGGTGTTCCATATTTTCACCGTTTGCTCGAATACCAATACTGCACCGCTCAATCACCCCTTCACGCCCAAGCCCAACAGCTGCACATGTGGCGGGGTGCGTCATTTGGTGGCATATGTTCAACATTTATCATCCTTTGCGTTTCCTTGTGTGTCATATTAAATTACTTGTCTCAACTTCAGCCCCGTAGCTACCAGGGTTTTTAATCGTTACTAAGAATCACCCTGCGTAAGTGGAGCTGAGACGAATAGGAGTAAATCTAGGGGCGATACGAGCAACAAATGGAAAAATCCACTGACACAAAGGGCCTACGGTTATGGCACGACGCCTATTCGGATGCTACTCTCGTGAGAATCTAAGATAGTGCTTGAAACTATGAATAGGAGACACGTTGTTGGACATCCGAGCTTCAGCACAGAAGGTGGAAGTGTGAAGCTTGCCAACTATGCAAATCAGGATAGAGGGGCTATTTGCGGCAGATGTGGTGACAGATTACAACACTTGTGCAGGCACAGTCGTTTCTAAGCGTACTGTCAGTTGTACATGGGGATCCGTAGACGACGACGACCCTTACGTGTTTTCACGTTGACTCAACATCGTCCATTAGGATTCCCTTGGTCACGCGATCATCGAGATTGGACCGTGAATCAATGGCAACGTATGGCCTAGTCGGATAAATCACATTTCTTGCTACACCAACACGATGGTCCTGTCCGGATACGCTGTCACCCAGGCGAAACACGCACAGTATCACGGACGCAAGCCTGTGGCATCAGTATGGCGCTGATGGGGAAATTAGCCTGTACTTCCATGGTACATGTAGTAGTAAGCGAAGGCACTATGACCGCTGTGGACTAAGAATTATAAAAAACACTAGAAAAAAAGTTAATCTGCTGTTTATGGAATTTAAAACAGAATTTCGAAAAGATCTGCCAACTTAAAAAGTAGCGCCAATCTAATACATGCCTGGTGCAGGGAGTTTTTCTAGTCAGATTAGAACATAAAATTGTTAAATATCTTCATAAGAAATATTATAAGAGCGAATTAAATAATTGGCGTCCTGTTTCCTTAACGACATCTTTTCTAAAATATTCTAACACGTAATGTACTCAAGAGTGGTTCTATATTTAAACAGAAAATTTACCTAGCACACCAGAGTTTGCATTTGCAGAAAGGGCTGCTCCAATGAGAATGCTGTTTATACATTCACGCTCTAAATATTACAAACTTTATGTTTTAAAGTATCACCAGTTCGTATTTTTATGTGCTTACGAAAGTGTTTCAATGTGTAGGTCATGTTTCACTCTTAGAAAAACTGAAGATTTATGGAAATGATGGCTTTATACACAGCTGCTTTGGATCATACCAAACAAACAGAGTACAATAAGTAGTGCTGGATAATTCAGACAATGTTGAAAGGGTATAAAATTTTAGTAATTGCGGAGGAAACAGAAGGGGGGTCCCACAGGGATCAATTTTGAATCAACTGCTATTCCTTACATATGTGAATGACATTTCACTTAGCATTCAATAAGCAGAATTGGTACCTTTTACAGACGATACTAGTGTTATAATAAATCCGATTAGAGAGAAAGCCACAGAAGAGACTGTTTTTGAAATTTTCCAAAGAATTGTTAAATGTTTCTCTGAGAGCATTAATTTTGGAAAAAAATCTGCGCACACTACAATCACTTCTGCACGATAGTCATACGAAAAAGTTTTGTACCACATGCACAGGAGTCAGTAAACAAGACAGAACGTTCCAACTTTTTTGGGCTTACATAATGATGAGAAATGAAATGGAAGCAGCATATTACTGGGCTCCTCACCGAGCGAGGTGGCGCAGTGGTTAAACACTGGACTCGCATTCGGGAGGACGACGGTTCAATCCCGCGTCCGGCCATCCTGATTTAGGTTTTCCGTGATTTCCCTAAATCGCTCCAGGCAAATGCCGGGATGGTTCCTTTCAAAGGGCACGGCCGACTTCCTTCCCTAATCCGATGAGACCGATGACCTCGCTGTCTGGTCTCCTTCCCCAAACCAACCAACCAACTGGGCTCCTCAGCCAAATAAGTTCAGATACTTTTGCTCTTCGTATAATTGCTAGCCTTGGAAACAAACGAAATAACCTTCTGACATATTTTACACATTGCCACTCAATAATGTCTTATGGAATAACGTTTAGGGTAGCTCATTAAATATAAAGAAAGTACTGATAGCACAAAAGCGAGCAATATGAATAATATGTGGTGGTCACCTGCGGTAATTACGTAAGTACCTCTTCAAGGAGTTCGGTGTTTTAGCTGCGCCGTCGCAATACACATTGGTCATAAATAATCCTCCGCAATTTGAGAAAACAATGATGTCCACACTTAAAACTTCCGGGCTGATAGGCCGTGGTCGAAGTATAAAACTCTCTCCTGACGTTTCGTCTCCGACTGCGGGAGACATCCTCGGAGGTAAACTTGTTTCTAAGTGCACTAACATGAGAAGGAAGAAAAAAAAATGTCTTCATTAATGTTGAAACTAATCGTGTTCACATGTCTTGTAAACCGACTTGATTCACATATTCTGTAAAAGAATCGTTTAAATGAGCTGTGGAGCATGTAACGTATTAACTAATTTTATTGTGGACCAGTTTCACAATAGTTTGATGTGCTCCCGGACGACGATTCATCTTTCATTAGTATAATTGTCCGTGTCACAAGGCCAGATTAATTTTTCAGTGATTTGAGTAGCTGAACAGTGAACTCACGTTAAGAACTTCCAACATTGTGCAGTCGTGTCAGGAACTGTGATAACTGAATATGTAACACGTTAGCCACAGTAGCAAATAGAAACCAGTCTTTACTCAGGTTTCAGCCACAATAATTTGGCCTTCTTCAGAAGCGAGTGACACTAAACTACTGCATGCCAAAGTTTGGCCATGTCAAGTATAAAACAGTAGCACCGCAGTAACTAGTCATAATCTACATTACTTGGGCTGAAGAGAAACAGCAAGCCAGTTTGGCCATGTCAAGTAAAACCAGTAGCACCGTAGTAACTAGTCATAATCTACATTACTTGGGCTGAAGAGAAACAGCAAGCCAGTTTGGCCATGTCAAGTATAAACCTGTAGCACCGTAGTAACTAGTCATAATCTACATTACTTGGGCTGAAGAGAAACAGCAGGCCAAACTGCGCGGACCAGGTCGGTAGGCCGCGAGAGATGTATCGGCACTTTGTTGTCTTGGTCACCAAATTCGTCTTATAGGAACCAGATGGAACAAATCTCTAACTCTATCGGCGCCATCTTTACGTCCACACACTACCGCCACTTAATTGGAAGGATTTGTGTGTCCTGTGCCTAGACATCCGGTGCCACATACCTCCGGAAAACTATTAAGGAATTCTCGAATCTATGCCACACAGAATCGCTGCTGTATTGCGTTCCAAAGATGGAACACTGCGTTACAACCAGGTGATTTTAATGATTTGGTCCATCAGTGTGTTGCTTGTTACAAAAGGACTATTTTGTCTATAGTAAAAGCTATTGGGGATCACATCGTCTTCCGTTTATAGTTATATATTTTCATGAATATACTTTTATAAAAACATATAGTTCTCTGCATTAATTAATACAAATATCATTTGTATGTATTATACGTATTTCGGCAACTGACACACTGTGAGTGCGGCGTCATCTGGATCAACGGTGGCTCCTAAAAGCGTGAACTGGTTTGGCATTTGCGTTCGCACAAGGAAGTAAAAAGTTCGCGTGAGATACTACTATTTCTCACGTGGCGAGATGCCTAAAAGACAACACGTTCCAAATACACAGGATAACAGCTTATTACAATATAACAGGACATTTACACAAATCATTTCTTCTTACATATAACAAACTCTCTGAGTCTTCTGTAAGGTGTTCACCTGGAAACAACGAAGTGAATTAAGATGACGGGATATAGAGACTAGGCCAACGAAGTTTCCCACTGGAAGGAAGGAGAGTGTACTCGGCTGCCGCAGGCGAAGTTGGTGAGGTCCCAAGTCCCGTGGCGTGGCTCCAACCGGCCTCTGGAGGCTTATGAGTTGTCCCAGAGCGTCGCGGAGCACTGCGGAGAGTTGAGGTGCGCAGGTATAAATATCCGGTGCGCAGAGTTATGCTTGTAGATCTATTTCCGCGCACGTGTCTCTTCGGAGGTAGGTAGATTAGATCCCAAGCGAGGAATACCTCTGGTTTTGGTTGTGGTATGACACTAGCCAGCGGCCGAACTTCAGAGAGACGACGCCTAGGAAATATGCATGTGTGCGATGTCTCTGTGTCTGCCAGGTTGCCGCTCTGTCAGGCGTAGCCTACTTCTGGCTTGCAACAGGCGTATGTGTACACTGTGGTACATGGAAGTTTTCCCACCAAGATCATTTTAATCGATCGCTACCGTACTGGTATTCCATTCCTAAAGATGAAGAACGACATGATAGATATTGGGTATAATTAGCTTTACTGGAAGTTCTGGGGCGAATACTGCAACACAGTATGTCCAGAGGACCTGCTCGTACAGCTTTTTCCCATCTTTCAGACTTTTAAAAACGCCGAGTCTTTGATATGGGGACATGGGAGCAGCATACCGACAGATCACATGGACAGTTGGCTACACTGCATTGACTGTACCACGAGTGATGCACTCAGGACAATACTGTGGGAAAGAGAGTACGCATTGGTCCTCCAGATAGGACTGCGTCACGAGAAGAAGACTGTTCGACTCGATCTGACGAAGAGAAATAAGACAATCACCGAAATCAGTATAGAATTATCAGGAAACGTGTCAATGTGAGCTGTCGAATACAGATCACTCGAACCTGGTTAGCCATTTCTAGTTGCCACATGGCGTTCATCTGTGGTAGCATTCCACAGACGACAAAGACCTGGTTGGTGTAGAACCAACTGGGACAATGTGTGGTACCCTTTCGTGTTCAGCGTAGAGGTCACTTCTGTTTGTGGCTCTCAATCGACGCAATCGGATGAGCAGACAATCTGGTGTAAGGCATTAGGAAGCAGAAATTCCCTAGAGCCAAGCTTCTCCATCGTTTAGAATCATGGAGGGTATCTATTGGATCTGATAATAGGATTCATTTGATAACTGTTGAAAGGAGACTGAATTCTCGCCATTATTTCGCAAGAATGGTAAACCCTGTCGTCATACCCTTCATTACTATGGAGCCAAATAGTATATTCCAACAGGATAATTCTAAACCCCACACTGCAGTTCACTTTACAATCGTCTTCAGGATGTACAGTCCCCTTGCTGGCATGTCTCCTCTCTTAATTTGTCATCTACAGGGCATATCTGGGATGCGATAGACCTACACTTTCCTTCTTGCCTCTAGCCAGAAATTATTATGAACTGCTACCGAAGGTGTTTCATGCATGACAATAGATTCCTCAAGATGCCATTCGGAGGCAGTTCGCTTCTATTGCACACTGAACTCAAAATTGTATTTGTGCCCGTGGAGTCGAACCCCATACATATTATGATGATGGAATGGTAATTTAATAATTTAATATCCGTTATGTGGCTAACACATCTACGAAATTTCATAAATATCGGACTGGTATTTCATGGTGTGTTTCAATTTCCGTTGCCTGTTTCTGGAAACAATATTTTTGAGCACCTTTTTATGTCTCTATGTAATGTTCCGTTGGTAGGGAAAAATGGTGTCTAACAAGACGGAGACGTTTTTCTCCTAATGTACTTTTGTCTCCATTTCATGAAAGATCTGACGATGAAGTAGTCGAATTGCATCATATACGTATTCTAATTCAACAAGCAGATCTCATGGCAGTCGCATTTTTTACAGTTTTTATATTTATGGTACGTGAAGCTCACAACTCAAATATGAATCCCCAAAGCAAGACGATGCAACTTTCAAAAATTCTCGAAAAAAAAAGATTTTGAAATATTCCAAACATCTTCAATTCCTTAAAGCCAGGAGGATTTTTTTTATGGGTCGTGTGGTTCCGCGGTAGAATGCTCGCTTACCATGTGGACACCCCAGGTGCAATTCCTGGCAGATGCAAATTTTAAACATACACTATGTGACCAAAAGTATCCGGACACCCCCAAAACATACGTTTTTAATATTGGGTGCATTCTGCTGCCACCTACTGCCAGGTATTCCATATCAGCGACCTCAGTTGTAATTAGATATCGTGAGAGAGCAGAATGGGACGCTCCGCGGAAATCACGGACTTCGAACGAGGTCAGGTGATTGGGTGTCACTTGTGTTACACGCCTGTACGTGAGAGTTCCACACTTCTAAACATCCCTAGGTCCACTGTTTCCAACGTGGCAGTGAAGTGGAAACGTGAAGGGACATGTACAGCACAAAAGCGTACAGGCCGCTCTCATCTGCTGACTGACAGAGACCTCCGACAGTTGAAGACGGTCGTTATGTGTGATAGGCAGACAACTATCCAGACCATCACACAGAAGTTCCAAACAGCATCAGGATCCACTGCAAGTACTATGACAGTTAGGTGGGAGGTGAGAAACCTTGGATCCCATGGTCGAGCGGCTCATCATAAGCCACACATCACGCCGGTAAACGCCAAACGACGCCTCGCTTGGTGTAAGAAACGTAAACATTGGACGATTGAACAGTGGAAAAACGTTGCGTGGAGTGACGAATGACGTTACACAATGTGGCATTCCCAAGGCAGGGTGTGGATATGGCGAATGCCCGGTGAACGTCATCTGCCATCGTGTGTAGTGCCAACAGTAAATTTCGGAGGCGGTTATGTTATGCTGTGGTAGTGTTTTTCATTGAGGGGGCTTGCAATCCTTGTTGTTTTGCGTGACTCTATCACAACAGAGGCCTACATTAATGTTTTAAGCATCTTCTTGCTTCCCACTGTTGAAGAGCAATTCGGGGATAGCGGTTGCATCTTTCAACACGACCGAGCACTTGTTCATAATGCACGACCTATGTCGGAGTGGTTAAACGACAATAACATCCCTGTAATGGACTGGCCTGCACAGAATCCTGACCTGAATCCTGTAGAACGCCTTTCGGATGTTTTGGAACGGCGACTTCGTGCCAGGCCTCACCGACCGACATCGATATCTCTCCTCAGTGCAGCACTCCGTGAAGAACGGGCTGCCATTCCCCAAGAAACCTTCCAGCACATGACTGCACGTATGCCTGCGAGAGCGGAAGCTGTCATCAAGGCTAAGAGTGGGCCAACACATACTGAATTCCAGCAATACCGATGGAGGGCGCCACAAAGTTGTAAGTAATTTTCAGCCAGGTGTCCAGATACTTTTGATCACATTGTGTGGGTGCAGGTTCTGCGAAAGTCACTTGAAGTGCAAAATAAATAAAGATGAAAAAAGATCGGTAGCGCTCAAGGATGGTAATCGCTGGTTCGAGTATTTTCTGTGATCCGTAACTCAATCGGTAAAAACGGAACCGCTATAGGATCACGTTGTTGGCCATCTGGCTATCTGTCTGCCTGTCCGACTTTTGAATTCGTTTCTCTCAGGAACAGGTATACAAAAGGATACGAAATTTGTATCACATACTGGAGTATACAGTACCTTGGCGGAATAATAAACATTAGCTTCTGAGTCAATGCAGTTAAAAGATACAACCATTTGTGTCACATTTGTTGATTCTCGGTTACTCAGTCATCAAAACCTATAGGGTACTTACCGTTGATATACAATGATAAACAGCTTACGGGAATGCAGACGGGTGAAGTCGTCGACAATCGCCGATATTTCTAAAGGAGCATACCCTGCTATTTTCAAGGAAAAACTGCAGTAAGCAAGCACTGTGCATGCACGCACACACACACACACACACACACACACACACACACACACACACACACACACACGTACGCACATTGTAAACACTAGCTCCATCACAAACCAAATATGAACGACGTCAGAAGTTATCGATGCTGAAGTTAATAATGAACGGGTAGCATCAACTCTGCCCCTCCATTTTCATACAATAAGAGGGCAGGATTACAGGCGGAATTTAAACTTGCTAATTTAATCTCGACATCTTCCTTAATAACACTATCCCTATAGCTTGAATTTCATGCGAGAATCTTAGTCTTGTTCTCTTCCATAAGATGACCGGTGCCAAGACAACACACTGAAATGGCGGATTTGCTCGGCGGATGTTAGTGAGTGTGCCGCTTGTGCTCAGTACACCGGTCCTCCACAGTCCTGATAGTCTGACTATTATATGACATGCCACATCTGTAGGGAATACGGCAGACACCCGCCCTCCACAAATCAGCAGCATCCTTTACGGAACTTAAAAGGACTCTGATCTTTGATGGT
This sequence comes from Schistocerca nitens, assembly GCF_023898315.1. Taxonomy (NCBI): domain Eukaryota; kingdom Metazoa; phylum Arthropoda; class Insecta; order Orthoptera; family Acrididae; genus Schistocerca; species Schistocerca nitens. The sequence goes on along the minus strand of NC_064614.1, from coordinate 657,314,255 downwards.
AATTGAAAAAAACACTTCACATCATATTTCCGCAAAATACGACCAATCCTTTTCGAAATGCTCACTGCATAAGGCTAAAAGGCCGTAATCTTTGGTGTCACCTCGATATTATCATCACTCACCCGGTGCAACGCACGTCTAATCTGTCTTTCGCTATAACCTTTTTGACGAAAAGTGACTTCGTGATTGGCTAAATCAGCTGATAAATTCTCTGGGTCTGAGATCTCATTGGCCCCGTGGACCAAGGTACGAAGTATCCCTTCATGTTGAGCGAGATGCTGACAAATATAAGCCTGCAGCCAAGATCAGTGAGAGTACGATTCCTATGAACGGCATTTCCCAACGTACGTTTAGGTTCCGTAAAGGATAATCTTGGTTTGCATAAGGTGGGTGTCTACTGTATCACTTGCTGTTGTGGCATGTCATATATTGGTCAGACCGTAAGCACTGTGGAGGAACAGTGTACAGAGCGTAAGCGGCACATACGCTTATAACAGCCGAACAAATCAGCTATTGCATTACGTTGTCTTGGCACCGCTAAACTTACAGAACAGAACAGGACTAAGATTCTGGCACGTATTTCAAGCTATTGTGATGGTGTTATTATAGAAGATGTTGAAATTAAATTAGCAAGTAAATCTTAAATAGAGATCGTGTTCTTTGTTTAAATTCTGCATGGAATCCTGCTCCCCCACTTGTCAAAAAACGGAGGGACAGAGTTTATGCTTCCTGTTCATTATTAATTTCACCATCGGTAACTCCTGACGTCGGTCACCTTTGGTTTTTGATGGCGCTTGTGTTTACAATGTAAATGTGTATGAGTGAGTGAGTGTGTGTGTGTGTGTGTGTGTGAGAGAGAGAGAGAGAGAGAGAGAGAGAGAGAGAGAGAGAGAGAGAGCGGTGTGTGTGTGTGTGTGTGTGTTGTGTGTGTGTGTCTGTGTGTGTGTGAGAGAGAGAGAGAGAGAGAGAGAGAGAGAGAGAGATTTCTTTATGGAGTTTCTCTGTAAACCGAGGACTAATATTCATATTGCACAGCGCTTACTTGCTGCAAAAAAAATGGCTCTGAGCACTATGGGACTCAACTGCTGAGGTCATTAGTCCCCTAGAACTTAGAACTAGTTAAACCTAACTAACCTAAGGACATCACAAACATCCATGCCCGAGGCAGGATACGAACCTGCGACCGTAGCGGTCTTGCGGTTCCAGACTGCAGCGCCTTTAACCGCACGGCCCCTTCGGCCGGCTTACTTGCTGCAGTTTTGCCTTGTAAATGGCAGGGGGCACTCCTGCCGAAATATCGACGGTTGGTGACGACGTCACCAGGCTGCATTCCCGTAAGTTATCTGAACATTGTTTACACTGGGAGAAAGTAAGGCCTTGCAGTGGTGGAATTTGGCAAGAAGTAAGGTTTCACAGAACAAATAAAGGGAAAAAATCCGAAGATTCTTAATTTGTAATCATATCACACAAAGACATATTTCCTTTGTCACTTGTCGTCAGGCTGGAAAGTTGAAATTAAAACAATCAGTAGTTCTGCATTTAGGTTGACTGGGTCGTCATTTGGTTCACTCTAAACTTGAAATGTTATATCTGCGTGCAGCAATCGCTCCTGGATATCTGACGATGGAAAAATTCGGAAACGCGAAATATGAGCAGTGAAGTCATTCCTTGTCTAATGTTTGACCACCAATGGGAGCCAGTCAGCTTGGACAGTTAACTACTGATTATTATAAGAGGGCTCACCTCCCTCCTGCATGACTTTATGTCGCATTTATATTACTGAAATTAAAACATTCTGAAAATCTTGGAGTCCCAGAGACAACATCTTACCAGTGTCAATTCGATAACAGACAAAAAGGTCAAGATTCTCGATTCCCGGAATGGAAGAACTGTGTATGTACATAATTAAGTTTGTCCGGAACCGTCAATATTCAAGTCTTGCTCATATCTGGGCAATTTTAGTGATTACTTTTGTCTGATTCTTCCGTTCATATCCAATAACTAAGTCACTTAAACGTAAACAGTATTAAATGTATGTTAAGTAACACATATGTAACTATAATTTATTAGGAAAAATGCATATCTTCTTATTTCTAACTACAAATAGTGTACAAAATTCCGGTTTTCACTGCATATATAAATTCTTAATTACGTTATAATCTTTTACTAAAGGACTGTTAATAATGATACTTTCGAACAAAAAGCTTTAAACATTAGTATTTTTTATGTTTATGTATTTTACACTTAACAAGTTCTCGTGGAACATTCACCTTCTTTAAAAATCTGCGTCAGCCCGAATCGTACCTGGCCACCCACATGGAAACAGGGCAGGCGAGAAGTCTACCACAAAGACATGTGGCCAATCCATAAACCAAACTAGATTTAGGTAATGAAACATGCTCAGAAAACTTCAATTTAGATTTTATCGAGAATGTTTGAGAGATGCATTGAGGTACTTTGGTGGACTGATATTTGAATTCTAAACTTCGGGCACCATAAATATAAAAAATTACAAAAATCTGATTGTCCTGTGATCTCCATGTAAGTTAAAAAAGATATTTTACGAAAAGAGCGGAAACACATTTGGTTTGATTTATACTTAAGAAACAGAATGCAAAAAGTTACGCTGAATACGTCTGACAATGTTGGAAAGGTATAAACTTTTAGTGACTGAGAAGAAATCACAAAGGGGGTCCCACAGGGTTCAATTTTGGGTCCACTTCTATTTCTTACACGTGGGAATGAGGTTCCACTTAACATTCAACGAACAGCATCTGTACTTCTTGCCGATGATACTACAGTTGCATCGAACTATTTTGGATAAAAGCGGAAACGTTAGAGTCGTGAAGCTCTACGTGTACTTCTAATGCTATATGGTGCGTCTCTGTACTGCCGGTGCTTCATACCCGCAGGAGCGCCACGTGGCGGACGCACCCCGCTGGGCCCTCGCTGCCCCCGACTGCGCCTCTGGTTACGGTCTGGCCGCCGCGGAGGAAGCGGGGTTCCGGGAGCGCGGGGTGTTCTTCCGGCGCGCCGCAGCAAAACACGCCCTGAATGGGCTGTAACGAAGGCTGCGGAAGGCGGGGAGGGGGAAGAGCTGCCAGCGCCACAGCCGCAATCCGGCGGCTCGACCCGTAGGCCAGATGACGGCCAATCCAGCGGCTCGGGGACGCCGGAGGGAATGTCGCAGAGAGCACCGATTCCCACCACAGCGACGTCTCCAGACAGATTAGCTGCGAGGCCACGCGAGAAGTGACGTTCGCAACGTCGAATAAAAGTAAATTTTTGCTGCTACATGAAAAGATGAAACAAAGTACAGGAAATGCTGAAATATAGCAATATATCACTAAGCTGAAGGGAAGGTCATTCACGTCATGTCGATGCTGAGGTCGTTAGAGACGGAGGGAAAACTCAGGAAGGACGGGGATGGAGACCAACAGTGCATCTGTGAAGGAAACGGGGTACAGTATACTAGTGCGACAAGTTCCGGAGTGCCGCTAGTATTTAGAGTCCTCATGACGTAGGCATAACAACGGACATCGCAAGAATTCGCAGACGCCGTGCTAGGATCGTAACGGGACTGTATAGACCATGAGAAAGAATGACAGAATTACTCGTCGAACTTAAAGGGGTATCTTTGGAAAAAAGCAGAATAGTTCTTGCAAAACTCTTTTGTGTACATTTACTATAGAGATCATAATAACGGAGTTTAGGGTGCATAAGTGTCAGTTAGAAACACGATGAAACAGGACAGTGCATCGATAATGTTTATCGAGCTACCTTCCATTGTGCACTGTACACTGTACGTGGACGTAGATCTCCTGGGTGACCCAAAAGTCCGTTAAAAATTAAAAATGCACTAATTCGTGGAATAATGTAGATAGAAAGGTAAAAATAGCCACAAGTGTTTGAAATGGGATGGTGTTTTATTGAAACCAAAAGCCAGTGCGAAAACCGGCCAACAGATGGCGCTGGACAGCAAAACGTCAGTGACATCGGGTGAAAATTCTGCATAAAATGAGCTTTAGTGAGAGACGGTGTCAGATCGTCCTTAGCCTGGCTGATATACACCCGCTGGAAGTACTACTTTTGAGCAGAATGGCGCTCCAACCCACATTGCTACACGTGGTAAATATCTCTTGCACACAGAGCTTCGTGAGGATGGCGTGCTGGTCTGCCAAATTCGTCGTGCTTGCCCCACCCCTCTGTAGACCTCAATCCGTGTGATCATAAGTTGTGGAGTTATCTGATGTCACAAGTCTACCGCGATCGTCCTACCTTATTAAGTATACTCAAAAGACAACAACATCCGACGGCAATTTCTCACCAAAGCTACTGATATGCTGTACAGTGCTGAACACGACATTGCCCCACGACTAGACAGGTATTGTTCATAAATGACAGGTGACATGTTGACCAACTGTCTTTGCTGAAAATCAGTTGTTATGGTAATTATTGCTTTTGGACGAAATGAAGTCCCATCTTCTGGCCATTTTGTATACTTTTTTTATTTCAATAAATCCCCATGTCATTTCAAGCATGTATGTCAATTTTTACCTCTCTACGTACAGTAGTAGGAGAAGGATTGAATTTTGAAATGTTAACGGACTTTTGGGTCACCCTGTACTATCATGCTCCGAAGTTTCCGACCGATCTGACCAGCTTTCCGCCTGATTTGCATGCGATATAATTAATACAATTTTGTTGCATGTCCTTTCCGGTGCAGTCGTTTGACTATACAAGAGACTACTTGAGAACATTGTTATTTATGGCTATCAGTCCAGTCTCAAATTAATACCACGATTATGCAGATATCAAGAAAAGCATAGAGATGACACAGCTATTAACTCTTGTAAACTCAAAATTATTACAATGCATGACATTTCAAGAGAAAATTTCACTTGAAATTAGGTGACAAAATTTTTTTCGTGGACTGATATCCGAAATTCTTATCCGGCAGTCGTTGTTCTTGTTACCTAAAGACTAAATGTCTTAAATATGTATTCAACAAATCTTAGATATCGAATTCTTTTACCTGTTGCGAGATTACCCTGAACTGAAATGGTGTGACGAATAAGTCTGACACCTGTCACCGTCATTTTCTAGCCATTTTCTGGACCTTAAATAGTGGTTAATTTCACCAATAGCGAGATGTGCGCATGTATGAACTGGCAATAATATCCCAGAAGGTTCTGTGCGTGACGAATAAGTCTGGCACCTGTCACCGTCATTTTCTAGCCGTTTTCTGGACCTTAAATAGTGGTTCATTTCACCAATAGCGAGATGTGCGCATGTCTGAACTGGCAATAATATCCCAGAAGGTTCTGTGCTGACTGGGAATCGAGCCCGACACATATTGCCGCTATTGACTACACTAGTAGAAATGTTACTATTGAATTCTTTTTCATCAGTAGTGTCGTGGTTGAACATAAATTATGTAATGAAACTTTATATGGCTGACTGGGGACTGGGGACGAAACATGCACCTATCAGCACTGATCACAACGCACAAAAAGATGTTACAAAATCGTAATTATTTTTCAGCTGTAACTCAGTGTGCGCACGCTACAGCTTTACTTGACATGATCCGGGTGCACCGAAAATTTTTTTCTATAATGGCGTAGTTGCGTCGCATAGTGAAATAACATATGCATCACACGGGCTGTGCAGTGACGATAGTAGTGCGTGCAAAAAATAACCTCCGCGACCTCGGGTTACCAAAATGTTGAAAGTGACTATAAGATATTTTAAATGACACTTGTCATTCTTTCGTCGCGTAGTAGCTATTTCAACACCGCGATACTTAACGGAAGCAATGAATTAGGTGTGATAACCATCAGGCTAATGTCACCTAAAACCGTTGTCTTACCAATATTCGCCTTTTTCAAGTTATTCCACTATGACATCATGAATGAGTTGCCTGGTCTCCACCTTTGTCGTTATAGTTTGGACCTATTTATTTGACACACAAATCTTTAGTCAAGGAAATGCCGAAGAACAGTAATTGTCACGAGACATGTTGTTGAGCGCAGCTGCTCTGTTGAGAGCGTTAGTAGGCGAATAGTCTCCAAGAGGGGTTGGAGTTACAATAAATGAGTCGGATTCGGTCGCGAGTTCCATAGAATTTAACGTAGCAGTTACTTTCATAATTGTCATATCAACATTCTGATAACCTTGAGGCGTCGTTAGTTTGAAACAACCAGGAAACAAACTACCAAAAGAAAAATGTACCAACTGAAGATTTTTTTTTCACAAGTGTGAGAGAGGCATTGAGGAGGGTTAAAATTCCAAAAACGAACGTCCCAAGGTTCCAGCCACATATTACCTCTTCCCACATATCTCCCACGCACTGACGCATTTTCTCTGGTCTTTCGACAGGTATTTGCAATTCCGTTTCTGCATTGGGTGGCGGAGTCGACCCAAACAATCACTGCTTATTACGTCTTACATGTGACGCCCATTGTCGACGGAAAGCGTTGGTTTGTTTGCCATTTTAAACAAAATGATTTTTAGATAGGAATTTTGCCTGTACATTCGATAGAACGCTCCCGAATCAGTCGAGTCCGATGTTCGACTTGTCGATATGTTGTTAACAGGGACAATAAAATTCACTCCGTAGTGATGCATGCTTGGCGTAACAGTCAACACGGTTCTGAGGCACTTGCTATGCTTCATGTTTTACTGTCCCTGTTAATTACTGTATTGATTAAACGAATTTTTTTGTCCTTTTTTTACACTATTTTTGTTAAGGGGAGGGCCATGCCATAAAAGAAGCCTTCTACTTTTAAAACGTTTAATATTCTGTGAATTTGAACGATTTTCTCTCGCTTGCTTGGCATACATTCCGCTTTGGCCGTCGGATCTGAGACACTGGGCACTCAGGAGTTATGTATTAGATCGTGTCCACCAAGCACTCTTCCTTACGATGAGAATCTAAATCGAAAAATTGAGCCCTCTAAGGTCAGATCGCATTTTTCTTTATTTTAGAATGCGAATGGGAACATTATTTCGATTTGGTTGAAGGTTCTTCACTTTTGTACCTGCATTACATGTAATATACGGTATGAAGAATACGAAAACGGAAGTAAAAACATTCCCGTGAACGCTGGGACGCTAGTGGGCCGTTTTCGGGATAAATACGAGTATGTGGTTACAAGTAGCCGCTGACTGTAGGACGAAATATTGCCCTAGTTTTTACGAATGTCTTTGGAATTTAAAGTTCCCATTGAATTGGGTTCATATTTAACCCATGTCATGAGCCCGGGGAATGTGGGACATGCACATTTTACATATTATCTTGTTATCATTATGCTCTAGAAGTCGAAAATCAGCTGTCTCTGGCAGAGGCTACGTATTGCCTTTACTGAGAATTCTTACTGAAACATTATACTAGTACTTAAATGCACACTTTTCCCTATGCTTCTCAAAAATGTATTAAACAAATGTCAGTGGAAGATGCCGAGATGGAAACCATCCGACTGTAATTCGATTCTCACGTAATTCAGAAGTGATTCGGTGGCTGAGGGTAGAGATGGCCAGTGGGGAGCTGTGGGTGAATAAAGCAAAGCATATGATTTAACGTTAAAGATGGTGATCCACCAGGGTTCCATTTAAACCCTTATAAACCCTATCCACGCGAAAATGGCCCCACTGCTTGCCTCTTGCCAGAAGCGTGTACTGTCTCATACAACTTTCGATGGATTAGTTTCCACTAACGACTCCAGGAATAACCTTTCTTTGCTTGATTCGTCCAAAAAACGGTTTTTGCCCTCCCATGCTAATTTCTGTGAGCCGGGATGTATTTCTGAGGCGAGGAACAATGTATAATGATACGGACGTTTACTGGTTGTTGTTGTCCACCACTGAATAAGTGTGCCCCTTTGTGCACTAACGTCCATCTATCCCCTTCACAATCTGTGACGTGGACAGTAATCCACGCCATTACACGCCGTTGCCCACGGATATTGACCTGGTGGCAGGTCGCATTCAGCGTACGTCTTTGACACAGTATCATACATAGCTGGATGATGTGCGAGACTGAGTGTCCTATGCATCGCTTTGGTCATCTTTTAACGACCTCATACGCTAACAAAGCGATTTTTATACACATCTAGCACTCTACTGACATCTCGACGACCAGCAAAATGTCAGATGACACCCAATAACATCGCGTGCCGACTATTTCATAGCCATTCTGTGGTTACAGGAGCTCTCATACTCTAGTCCCTAAAGCGCGTGTCTGTATAACAAGAGGTCGCGGGATCGAATCTCGCGCCGACCACTGATTTTTCGGTCTTTGTTTTAACCTAGCTTTCACCTCTCAACGAGGTGAGGGGTCGCCAGAAACAACAAGTACTTTCGAATCCTCGTTAAACTGTGGCTGTTCTTTCCCAGGTGGGATAACTGAGGTACTTCAGAGCCACGCAAATCGCCGAAGTGGCGTCCAGGATAAAGGCTTGCACCAAGTCCCTCAGCCACACGAAAATCTTATTATTTATTATTATATGACTGAACAAAGATTTTGGTGACGACTCTGTTAACAACCATCTGCTACAGTTAATTTTGATGTAGATTAAAGGAAGTCACTTTTTCTTCGAGTATTTCATTATGGACAGTGTTAAAATAGCTCATCCCGGGTTCGATTCCCGGCGGGGTCAGGGATTTTCTCTGCCTCGTGATGGCTGGGTGTTGTGTGCTGTCCTTAGGTTAGTTAGGTTTAAGTAGTTCTAAGTTCTAGGGGACTGATGACCATAGATGTTAAGTCCCATAGTGCTCAGAGCCATTTGAACCAAAATAGCTCACTCCTTAGTTATGTCCATAAGTTTTCGTACATGAATATAATATTTTATTCTTGATGTACACTTCTGCACAATGATAACTTTCATTTTTCCTTTTAACGCTGTAACCATAAGAGGGTGGGTGGGGCCTGGTGGGGGGTGGGGGGAAGGTTACATTTTTACGAAACAATCCTAAATTTCAGTACTCCATATTTTATACAAAGGAACTCATAATTCATAGTTATGAACTAATTAATTACAATTATCAGATCCACAATGACATGTCACATACAAAATAAATACAAAATGTCCTGTTTTACACCCTGTACTGACAATACAAGTGCTAATTGGTGCCAACAGCAATCATAAATTTTGGGAGAGGTTACTAATTTAGAGTTAAGTGAGTATCACACAAAATAATAACTACGTAAGGGATGAATGAATGAATGTTTGAGTGTTGGTTAATATCTCTAGCTGTTTTTTTTTTATTCTTTCTTTCTTATAAGCTTTTGCCCAGTAAATAAATTTATCGTCGCTCCTGTACCATTTGATGTGCGGACTAAAATACGGTGCAATTTTTTTAGAAGAAAGTAGGAGACCATTTTCGGAAACACAGTATATAATTATTTTCAATTTGTTATACACAACTGCCTGAAAGTACTTTTCAGCTGCTATATGTCCTGCTGGGCTTTCTTATAATATTCGTATCGTCTATAAAAATAACGTATTCTACTTGGTGCAATTTAAAAGGAAGTTCCTTCACATTTAAGAGAGGCAAAAGTTGACCCAATGTTGAGTCTTGTGGAACTCTAGAAATGAGCTAGTGGCTGTCAGAAAAAAATAACCCTGCTGACAAGTGTTGAATTATGTGGCGTAACAGTCTGTGTTAATTTTGCCTACACCGTTAACTCGGTAAGATATGTTTCGTACCTAAATTTTTAATATGCAAGTAAGGCGATCCACATATAATAAATAGTTTGAATATTTAGCTTTACCCCTAGATTGGGAAACCCTAGTAAAAATTTACGACTGCATTAATTAAACAAGATGCTATGTACTTAGCTTTGTATATATCAATGGAGATCCGTGACTTAACACTTACTTTGAATAAAATGTGGAGTAGGAATCTTTACGAAGGTTTGGTAGCAATGTAACATTCCCCCTCTTTGGTAGTCTAGATCTGTTTGTTGTTGTGGTATTCAGTCCAAAGACTGGTTTGATGCAGCTCTCCATGCTACTCTATACTGTGCAAGTCTTTCCATCACCGAATAACTACTGCAACCTACATCTTTCTGAATCTGCTTACTGTATTCATGCCTTTGTCTCCCTCTAGAATTTTTATTCCCCACGTTTGCCTCCAATACTAAAATGATGATCCCTTGATGGCTGAGGATGTGTCCTACCAACTTATCCCTTTGTTTTGTTTTGTCTCCTCAATTCTATTCACTTCCTCCTCATTAGGTACTTGATCTGCACATCCAATTTTCCATTCTTCTGTAGCACCCACATTTCAAAAGCTTCTAAATTGTTTATCGTTCATGTTTAACTTCGATACATGGCTACACTCGTTGCAAATACTTTCGGAAAGACGGCCGCGGTGGCCGAGCGGATCTAGGCGATTCAGTCAGGAATGCGCGACTGATACGGTCGTAGGTTCGAATCCTGCCTCGGGCATGGATGTGTGTGATGTTCTTAGGTTAGTTAGGTTTAAGTAGTTCTAAGTTATAGGGAACCGATGACCTTAGATGTTAAGTCCCACAGTGCTCAGGGCCATTTGAACCATTTTTGAACTTTTGGAAAAGACAATCTGACGAATCTATACTAGATGATAACAAATTTCTGTTCTTCAGAATATCGTTACTTGCCATTGACAATCTACGTTTTATATCCTCTCTATTTTGGCCATCATCAGTTATTTTGCTGCTCAAACAGAGAAGTTCATGTACTAGTTTAAATATCTCGTTTCCTAATCTAATTACCGAGCGAGGAAGCGCAGTGGTTAGTACGCTTGACTCGCGTATAAACCCTCGTCCGGTCATCCTGATTTAGATTTTACGTGATTTCCCTAAATCACCTCAGGCAAATGCCGGGACGGTTCGTTTGAAAGGCACGTCCGACTTCCTTCCCCATCCTTCCCTAATCCGTTGGGACCGATGACCTTGCTGTCTGGTCTCTTCCCCCCAAATCAACCAACCAACCTAATCTAATTGCCTCAACATCACCTGATTTAAGTCGGCTACATTCGATTTTCCTTGTCGTTTTTTGTTGACACTGTCCATTCCGTTGAACTGCTCTTCCAGTCTTTTGCTGTCTGTGACAGAATTACAATATCATCGTCGAACCTCAAAGTTTTTGTTTTCTTCTGCCTGACCTTTAGTTCCTACTATTTTTTTAAATCGTTAACTGCTTGCTCAATGTACAGATTGAACAACATCGGGAATGACTTGGGGAACGAAAGGTCTCTCGGGATTTTTAACAGTGTCTTGTGTGGGCCGCGCCTGGCTGCCGTGTAGGCGTAGGGAGTAGCGAGCAGACGCTGCCGTCCGCAGCGTGGCTGCGTGGGCGACGCGCCGGCGGCTGACGCAGGTCGCAGCCCCAGAGCACGGCAGACCCGGCGCGGCGGCTGCATCGATCCCGCACCTGTTGCCGCCTCCAGCGTCATTCCGGAGCACGTCGGCCGGCCCTCCACAACGCGAGACGAGTAGAAGCGCAGCCGGCTCCACCGCCGCGCTACTGTGCGACAGACATTGCGTACAGACTAAATGGGCTGTCGGAAATAGGAGCAAATTAACTCGCTTTGAGGTGGCGGACCGTGTGAAGCAGGGTGCAGCTGCGTAGTGAACAAAGGGTGCGACCTGGATACCTATTCGTACAGCGCAAAGCCCGTCTGTTTCGGAGACTGTAGAAGTGCTATTTCACTGGAACCGCCAATGGTAAAAGCTGATAGTGACAGCTCGTAGTCGACTACTATTCACAGGAAAAGCAGCGGACCAATTGCAGAGCGGAAACGACAAATGTTCTAAGTGCCTAGCCTCACTTTTATCAGGACACTAAGAAAATATTTTTTCTAAAAACTAGTAGAAGCCGACCTCGGGGAAGATCAGTTTGGATTCCGTAGAAATATTTGAACACGTGAGACAATACTGACCCTACGAGTTATCTTAGAAGCTAGATTAAGGAAAGGCAAACCTACGTTTCTAGCATTTGTAGACTTAGAGAAAGCTTTTGACAATGTTGGCTGAAATACTCTCTTTCAAATTCTGAAGGTGGCAGGGGTAAAATATAGGGACCAAAAGGCTATTTACAATTTGTATAGAAACCAAATGGCACTTATAAGAGTTGAGGGGCATGAAAGGGAAGCAGTGGTTGGGAAAGGAGTGAGAAAGGGTTGTAGCCTCTCCCCGATGTTATTCAATCTGTATATTGAGCAAGCAGTAAAGGAAACAAAAGAAAAATTCGGAGTAGGTATTAAAATTCATGGAGAAGAAGTAAAAACTTTGAGGTTCGCCGATGACATTGTAATTCTGTCAGAGACAGCAAAGGACTTGGAAGAGCAGTTGAACGGAATCGACAGTGTCTTGAAAGGAGGATATAAGATGAACATCAACAAAAGCAAAACGAGGATAATGGAATGTAGTCGAATTAAGTCGGGTGATGCTGAGGGAGTTAGATTAGGAGATGAGACACTTAAAATAGTAAAGGAGTTTTGCTATTTTGGGAGCGAAATAACTGATGATGGTCGAAGTAGAGAGGATATAAAATGTAGACTGGCAATGGCAAGGAAAGCGTTTATAAAGAAGAGAAATTTGTTAACATCAAGTATAGATTTAAGTGTCAGGAACCCGTTTCTGAAAGTATTTGTATGGAGTGTAGCCATAGAAGCTTTCGAAATGTGGTGCTACAGAAGAATGCTGAAGATTAGATGGGTAGATCATATAACTAATGAGGAGGTATTGAAAAGAATTGGGGAGAACAGGAGTTTGTGGCACAACTTGACAAGAAAAAGGGACCGGTTGGTAGGACATATTCTGAGGCACCAAGGGTTCACAAATTTAGTATTAGAGGGCAGCGTGGAAGATACAAATCGTAGAGGGAGACCAAGAGGTGAAGAGCAGATTCAGAGGGATGTAGCTTGAAGTAGGTACTGGGAGATGAAGAAGCTTGCACAGGATAGAGAAGCATGGAGAGCTGCATCAAACCAGTCTCAGCAATGAAGACCACAACAACAACAACATTATTTGCGAAACGAGGCAGTTAGTAGCTGCTGAGACACTTGACATTTTTATGATATTAAATCATGAAAGTCAACGTCTTGGTTGATTTCGACTTTGCAGCCATTATCAGATCTAATAAAATTCAGTAGCATCAGTTAGATGCCTAGTCAGTGTTCACTAAATACGACGTCTACATGATACTGCTAAATCTTTTTGGATCAAATGATGGCTCCAAATTCGAAACTTATAATAAAATATTATGTGACCAAGATGTTGACTTTTATAATCTAATCTGTAACATATTTCCATAAAAAAGTGTTTGTTTATAGTGCCATTAATACTGAGGGTATGCGTTTTATTTGTGATAGTAAAAGTACAGGAAAAAAGCAATAATATTGTAAGAAGTAGAACTGTACTCAACTGGAGCCATTTCTCAGACCATTCAAATTTTCTTCCAGGAAGATAACAAAATTAAATTCAAGAAAAAAAAATATCTGCTTGACATGCGACTCCATTATTCGGACCAAACGTTGCAAAGTTTACTGCAAAGTTCCATGCGGTTTTCTTTTAATATTTGCTCACCGGCTTCTCACTGTTCGCCTTCCCAATGTCCATAATCGTATGCAATGAAACCACTGTAATGTTGTCGTAAACTGAATTTTTTCGTTGTGTTCAAAGTTCTGAAGCACATTAATGGGAGACTAACGGTATCAAACCCCATCGTATGCAATATACATTGAGACTAGGCGGCCTGCACTGATACTTTGCCGCTGATGTGTCTGACCGCTTTGAAATGTGTAACCCGACAATCACGCTACTTTCCATCCCTTTAAAATCAGCTACTCTCCATTTTAAGTGGATATTATTTTTTCAGAAAAAATCTAATTCCTGTTTTACATCTTTGGAGTGTTTGCTCTTAGATTCCAAACCGATTGGGCTGTATTCGAATTGCATATACGTCAAAGAAATATTTGAAATACGTACTGCTTGAGGAACTGTGGCACACTGAACGACTGCAAAGATAATTTTTGATTTTTATCACCATTACACAGAACCAACCGTTTCCACTCCGAACTTGGAATAAACTCAAATTTGGAAAAACAAGATGGAAAATTCCCAGAAAAACTGAGGTGAAACAGTTGGCAGCCAGTCGTTGGAAATGAATTCCTTTGCCTGTTGACTGTGTAGATATAAATTCAGTACAATCAACAAGCTCCAAGGAAGTAAGCAGTGGCTTAGAATCAGATATCCCTAATCATTGCACCTCCTCAAGAAGTCTAGGAGTAGATTTTTATTTCGAAAATCCAAGGAAGAAACCCCATACAAACAGGAAGCGAAAACGTTATGATGCCGCTGAATTTTAATAAGTATCTCGTAATAACATTCATTTCTCGATAAAATTTTAAAATCCATTTTGCTGTAAATTGGTTCAGGTTCGAATCCTGCCTCGGGCATGGATGTGTGTGATGTCCTTAGGTTAGTTAGGCTTAAGTAGTTCTAAGTTCTAGGAGACTGATGACCTCAGAAGTTAAGTCCCATAGTGCTCAGAGCCATTTTTTGTAAATTTGTTTTTATAAGTTCAGTGCCAACTTTTTATCATAAATGTTAACCAACCTGAACGAAATTTTTGTTAGGAGCTTCGAAACGGTCAGACAGATCAACATCAACGTTTCAGGGCACGATGTTTATTCTATGTGATGGTGCAAATGTTTGCATATTCTATGTACTACATTTATCGAAAATGTATGGCTCAAATGGCTCTGAGCACCATGGGACTTAACATTTGAGGTCATCAGTCCCCTAGAACTTAGAACTACTTAAACCTAACTAACCTAAGGACATCACACACATCCATGCCCGAGGCAGGATTCGAATCTCCGACCGTAGCGGTCACGCGGTTCCAAACTGAAGCGCCTAGAACCGCACGGCCACTGCGGCCGGATCGAAAATGTAGCTTGTTTATTTTATCATCACATTTACATACCGATAATGAAAGAAAATTTATGGCTGAAAAGACATTATTAATATTTATAACGAAGTGAATGCACAGAACAGTTGAATACAGGTATGTCTTGTGAATGTACCTACAAAATGTCGCAAGTGAAAATTGTGGTGGGAGTGTCAAAAGTTGGTTTCCAAACAATATTACAAATTCAAAACCTTAAAACCAATGAATTTATGTACCTCAGAACTTGGGTACTGCTGTAAATTTAGTTGCTATCTCTAAAGTAGATGAAAAGTTAGCTTTTTGATGGGGTCCCCCCTTAAGCATTACGCCATATATACTGTCTGTGTATATCTAGGGCTACGCCGAACCTAATTATTGTCTTCCGTATGTAGGCTGCATGTTGTTCCCACTTCTGCCTCACCAGTCGGCAGTGCTGAGCTACGTAACGTAACAGTCCTGCTGTAGTCTTCGACGTGTGTTACTACAAATTAGTTTTATCATGTGTTGAAAGGTTGCAAAAGTGCGACCAGTAATTTTTTTATGATAATTTATTTTGTATTTATCAGTTTCATGTTTGCTCATCTTCTAACGGAAGGAGAAATTATGGATCTAATTACATGTCATTTGCCTGATTTTTCGCTGGAAAGATTTCTTAATCGGTGGCTCTATGAATCTCTGAAGGCGAATGCTGCGGTTATTTCCTAGAAAATGCTTGTACTTTGAGACAGTGTTGTCAGTCTTTATCATTTTGTAAATTTTGCTGATTTTGTGTCGTTTCCAGGGAACACCACGAGAAGGCAGTGTGTTTGTGTGTGTGTATGGGAGAGAGGGGGGGGAGGAGGAGGAAGGGGAGGGATAACAGCGAGAAAAAGTTTCTTAAAGTTTGAAATTAAGCGTAAAGTTAGTCGGAAGTCGCTAAGTGCTCTCACTTTTCTTCAGATCCTGGTGAATGAAGTCTAGGTATTGGCAGACCATCTGTTGCGCCGCCTCAAGATGAACACCCAGTTTTTAACTGTAATACTTGTCTTATTGTGTTAAATTCGCAAATAAGATTAACTGCAAGATGGAGATACGTTTACTAAGATTATGCTTCTTAATAATTAGATTATTAAAGCATTTAAAATTTTTAAATTAAATCAATAGTCACGCGAAATATCGAAAAATAAATCTTTTCCCCCTGGGAGGCGTTAGATAGGCAACCTGCAGCTCATCCCGGGTTTCGGTATAGTCACTTAGTAATATTGAATGTATGATTGCCCAAAGGTCATCATGTGGAACGCGTGTCGGGTTTCGCACATCTGTCGCAGCGACCTGTCTTACAGGTTGTACGCAGATGATGGTCTCGTTTATCGTCTAGTAAAGTCATCATACGATAAAAAAAATTTGCGAAACGATTTAGAGAAGATATCTGATATGGTGCGAAAATTTTTAGTTGACGCTAAATAATGAAAATTGTGACGTCATCCACAGGAGTGCTAAAAGGAATCCGTTAAACTTCGGTTACACGATAAATTAGTCAAATCCAAAGGCCGTAAATTCAACTACATACATAGGAATTTTATTTATTTAAGCGTATCGCTAGGGCTCCCCATCCGGCAGACCATTCACCGGTTACTGATCTTTCAATTTGACGCCACTTCGGCGACCTGCAGTCGATGAGGATGATAGAATGATGATGAGGACAGCACAACACCCAGTCCCTGGACGGTGAAAATTCCCGACCCAGCCAGGAATCGAACACGGGCCCAGAAGATTGACAATCCGTCACGCTGACCATTTTTTAAAATTTATTTTCTTTTCTTTGCGGGCAAGTGCTCTACCAACTTTTTTGTGTTTTTTGTGTTTTTTATTTTTTTTATTTTTTTGTTTCTTAATTTTTTAATTGTAAATTATTATCTCTGCCAACCTCTTTATATATATATATATATATATATATATATATATATATATATATATATATATATATATATGTATGTGTGTGTGTGTGTGTGTGTGTGTGTGTGGAAAAAGGCGTCTTTCAGTTACGACAAACAAAATTAGAACGTACATCCGTAGCAACAACAGAACAAGAGTTCCTTCTAAACTATGAAATAGAATTTGAAACTAATAGTGTGATGATAGATAATAAAGAAAGAAAAATGTAACCAAATCCCGCACGCCATTCCATGTGCATGGCCCATCTGCTTACAGATTCCATGTTCCAAATGGGTACAACATTTCGCAGCGTGTGGAGCCCAATGAAGGCGGTCATCCTCTGCCCGGTACTCCCCAACTCTGAGGGGGGTTATCAAAGACACTGCGCAAATAATTCGCAAATAGTTGTCGGTATCGAGGTGTACACTCAAGTGTGCTATGACTGTCCTGGAGAAATTGCCAGTAATCGAGCACCATCTTCTCATTATCTCGAAAGAGGTAGTATACGGACATGCCTTTAAACCATGTGAGAGCGTGAGTCTTCGCAGGTGGGAAATAAGTATCCTCTGGACAAAGGAGGAGCCGTGGCTCAATTGTGCGAGGCGCGATACGTAGGTGGCAGGCGAGGATCTTCTGCACTAGCTGCCATACCTCGAACGACGATCCACATATTAAACGGTGTTCGTCAGTATCCACGAGGTGGCAACGTGGGCAAAGGGGAGAATCCGTCATCCCAATAGCGTGCAGCCTTTGTCGTGTTACAACCTTCCCGTTCACCACCTGGTACCACGCGGCTCGTACCCGCGTGGGGAGGAACGGCTGCTGGACCGCTCTCCACACTGCAGGCCATAGGGTCGTAGGGCTCTTCCTCTCAATCACATTGCGAGGGATGCACCTTAGCAGCAGTCTGTAAACGTCTCTCGCCTTAGGAGTGCGAGTGTTGGGAAGATCTGGGTGCACGTAACTATACTCAAGAATAAATGCCGAGAGGTGCGAGAGTGAGGGTGTAATGTGCGCAACCGTGACCGGTGGCAGAAGAGACGCCGGCGGCAATTCCTCTAACAGACGTCCCGTAAGGGAAGCATCTTTGTGGGTCCACAATTTCATCATTGTGCACAAGTATAACGCTGTGGCTCTCGCTCGTACATTTATAAGTCCCAGTCCGCCATCACGCGGAGGGAGGGTGAGTGTATCGTAGCGGACTTTGAATAGGTGTCCGGCGGTAAGGTAATATCCAAACGCTGCTTGCAGTCTGTGTGCCATCGCTGTCGATATCGGTAGGACCTGGGCCATGTGGATCATCTTAGTCGCCACGTGAAGGTTGAGGTATTCCACACGCTGTAGGAGGTCCATCCGTCGAAGGAAGTTCAGGCGAACTTCTGTGCGTATTGCCTGTAGTAATCGTGCATAGTTCATGGCAGCCGTGCGGCGGGCGCACATCCTGTGTAAATGTTATGCCCAAGAACCGGATCTTGTTAACTAGTGGGAGTGGGGCTAAAGCGTCCTCCTGTAGACCTCTCCCAATGGGCATCGCTGCCGACTTGGCCACATTCATGAGGCTGCCCGCTGCCAATCCATAGCGATTGATCCATTGTATCACCGAGCGTATCTCGTCACCAGATCGAACAAGTAACAGAAGGTCATCACCATATATCCTGCAGTGAAAGGTGTGATCCCTCAATGACATGCTCGAGAGCCTGTTTTTCAAACCTCCGACAAGTGGTTCGAGTGCGATCGCGTAAAGGATCATGGAGAGTGGGCATCCTTGACGAACTGACCGTCGAATCGGAAAGGGACCCGCAATCCGTCCATTCACCAGTACACGGGATGCAGCTCCACGGAAAAGGTGCTGAAAGATGTCGAGAAAGTCAGGCGGGAAGCCCATGCGGGCCATAACGGACAGAAGGAACTTGTGGTGGTCGAAGGCGTGGTCGAAATCATTGGAGATCAGAACAGCTCGAAGGGGAGAGGATGTGGCGATGGCTATTAAATCCCTGCATTCCCTGGTTGCCGTTTGCATGTTGGTCACTCCGCACTGTGTCGTTTGCTCCATTGAGAGGAGTAGGGGCAGAACCTTTTTTATGCGACTGGCGAATAGTCGGGTGAAGGTTTTATAGTCCGAGTTGAGCATTGTAATTGGCCTCTAGTCCTCGACCGTCCGACCTCTGGAAGGCTTGTGTATCGGTATAAGGAGACGTTCCACAAATGCAGGTGGCACGTGGGAGCCGGGGGTCATCAGTTCTTGGTACATGATGATCCATCGGGGCATCATTAGATCGCGGAAAGTCCGATAAAACTCGAGCGGCAGTCCGTCTGGCCCGGGAGATTTGTTGAGTGCTCCTTTGTTAAGCGCGTCCTCGATGTCGTCCCGTGTAATTACACCTAACAGCGTCGGCGCTGCTGCATTGTCGAGTGTGTGCGACACGTGCTGCAGTATGTCGTGATCGTCCGCTTCCTCGTCCTCTGTATTCACCTCGTTGTAAAACCGGCGATAGTGATCTGCAAAGGCTTCTGTAACCGCCGCCTGAGTCATTACGACCCTACCACCTGGCAATACGAGGTCCGTGATCAGCTGCTGTCGGCGTCGGCGGCTGTCGAGCACGATGTGATGCATAGACGGGTTTTTTCCTTCCGCTCGGTCTTGACGTCACGATCGCACTACGACCCCCTCCGAACGTTTCCTCGTAAGAGACAATATTTTACCTTTAATTCGGCGGCTTTCAATTTGTCGGTTTGGAGATGGTGGTTGGCTGTCGAGTTCGCGAAGCATCGTGTAACAAAAGTCCAATGTGTGAAGATGCCAAGCTGCGATATCTTTTCCGAATTGTGTTAGCACACGCCGAAACGCTGGTTTGGCACAGTCCACCCACCATGCTAGAGTCGAAGGGTATCGGGGAAGACGACGTTCGCAATCGGGCTAGGTGTTGGCGATAATCGGACGGCATTCCGGGGTCCTCGGCTGCGCCATATCCGCTGCTGTTGTAGAGTGAGTGTGCATATGAAAGCGCTATGATCGGAGAAGGCAAGTGGCCAACGTTCGGCATCCAACACTCCAGGCGCTAAAGCTCGTGAGACATAAATGCGGTCTAGGCGACTGGCTGAGTGACTAGTAAGGTATGTCGGCCCGGGACGGTCACCGTGCACTGTCTCCCACGTGTCGGTGAGAAGCAGCTCTCGAACCAGGAGCCGAAGTTCTTGACAAGTCGAGAAATGTGGGACTTGGTATTTGGGGTGGAGCACACAGTTAAAGTCTCCGCCGAAGATATATTGACCGAAGCGACTGATAAAGAGGGGGGCGATATCCTCCGAGTAGAACAGCGATCGTTCGCGGCGTTGGTCAGTTCCTGATGGAGCGTAAATGTTAATGATGCGCGTGCCCAGTGCTGTGATCGCCAGCCCCCTTCCTGACGGAAGGTAAGTCACTTCTTCGATGGCAATTCCTTCGCGCACTAGTATTGCCGTACCGCTGCCATTCCGGTCCGCCGGTGACACATACGTCACGTAACCGCAGAAAACGGGGAGGGCCGCTATATACACTCCTTGCAACAGGGAAATGTCAACACCCGAAGAACGAAGCATTTCACGCAGCAACTGGATCTTCACTGCCGTTCGTATCGTGTTGAGGTTAAGCGTGGCGATACGATAAGCTTGTTGCCGAACCGCAGGTGTTAAGTTATCCATTAAGACTGGAATTACCTATGACGATTCTGACTGTATTGACACCTCCGCATCCCCCCAAACCTCACCTTCAGTCCTTTCTAGAGAGCCGGCGCCAATGGCGTGGGCTCTGTTGGCGTAACTTGCATGGGTCCGTCGTCGTCGTGGTCATCCGCCCACGTCGGGGAACTCAAAGCAAGATCGGCTTCCCTAGCTTCCTTAGGACACGGCATGGGTGCTTGCACTCCAGAAGGTGGTGGACAGCATCTGTCCTGCATATCGGCATCCGATTTTGCCACTGTAGATATATATGGTTTGTCCTCAGTTCCGTTCGGTGGTGCCACACTGCAGCAAATGGCGGCTGTCTCTGTGGTAGCGTCGTCATTGAAGGTGGAGTCGTCGTCCTCTGGAGGCTGTTGCTCTACGCCTCCGCTTCCGTCGCTTCGGAGAGCGTTGCTTCCTGGTGTGTCCTTCTTTGTCAGACGATGGCAAAGATTCACGACGTTCCGGCACAAAGGCAGACGTAGGCACAATAAGCGAGTCTACGGCCATGCTGTCGTCATGTATGTTGTTATCCGTCGACGGGGACGGCGGCATCGGAGTTGAATCCGTAGCTTGTGGAACGGGTGTGTCGTCATCGCCCTGTATTGGAGGATGGAGCCGCGACCCAACAGTGGATGTCGGCTGTCGTGGTGAAGTGGTAGCTGTCGTGAGGGCTGCTGCATAAGTCACGGGAAGCAGCGTCGGCTGCGATGGCGGGTCCGCGTCAGCCGGCGGCAGTTGAGTGATTCGACGTTGTATACATTCTGATCTGAGGTGCCCCTCCTTCCCACAACCAGAGTAGGTCTTCGATTGCCCATCGTAGATGACGATGGCACGGCAGCCACCGATATTCAGATATGAAGGTACATGTCTTTTAAGTTCTATTCGGACCTGGCGGACTCCGTTCAGCACAGGATATGTGTGGAATTGCGTCCATTTTTCCGCAATATGATCATGGACCGTGCCGTAGGCGCGCAGCGCTGTCACGACGTCCTCCGCCGGTAGTTCGAAAGGATGTTCGAAAATTCTGATCGTGCGAAGTCCCATGCAAGAATAATCGACGTGCACAGTCCCCACATTGCCATCAGCATGGCAGAAATGGAGGCCCTGTTTCGTGTCCCGAAGGATCCGTTCACATGTTTCGTCGTTGATGATCTTGACATATACGATACTACTCACAATGGACAAGTGAATGCCGAGAATGTCGGTCGCCGGGATTTTAACTTCTTCTCGTAGAAATCGTTCGACTTCGAGTGCTTTAGGCCATGCAAATTCGTTGCGGGACGTAAATTTGAGCGTCGATTTTCTGTATTGGTGCGCAATAGTGATCTATATGCTGAGTACGGCACGCGCGAAACGGCCGAGTACGACGTAAACAACACGAGCGCTCGCTCCGCGGCAGGAACACAAACAGCGCGTCCTCACCGCAGCACAGCCAAAGGCCAACTACCATTCAGCTACCGGTGGCGCACTTACAGAGGAATTACAATTACGAACAACATAAATTGGAAAGAACACATAGGAAATATTGTGGGGAAGGTGATATAAGGACTGTGATTTATTGGCAGAACTCTTAGAAGATACAACAGATCTACTAACGAGACTGCTTACGCTACGCTTGTCAGTCCTGCGTGGCATGGGATCGTTACTAGACAGGATTAACGGAGTACATCGAGAAAATTCAAAGAAGAGCAGCATGTTTTGTGTTACTGAGAAGTAGGGGAGAGAGTGTCACTGACATGATAGAGGATTTGGAATTAACATCATTAAAATAGAGGCGTTTTTGGTTGCGGCGAAATCTTCTCACAAAATTTCTTCCTCCAGTGCGAAAATATTTTGTTGACGCTGACCTACATGGGGAGAAACGATCGTCATAATAAAATAAGGGAAATCAGATCTCGAACGGAAAGACACAGGTGTTCGATTTTCCCACGCGCTGTTCGAGATTGAATAATAGAGAATTATTGCGAAGGTGGTGCGAAGCCGGCCAGAGTGGCCGGGCGGTTCTACGCGCTACAGTCTGGGGCCGCGCCACCCCTACGGTCGCAGGTTCGAATCCTGCCTCGGGCATGGATGTGTGGTCATCAGTCCCCTAGAACTTAGAACTACTTAAACCTAACTAACCTAAGGACATCACACACACCCATACCCGAGGCAGGATTCGAACCTGCGACCGTAGCAGCAGCGCGGCTCCGGACTGGAGCGCCTAGAACCGCACGGCCACCGCGGCCGACTGCAGAGTAGCCATGTAGATGTGGGTGTGGATGTGTAACATTAGAAGCAGCAACGGTGAACAATGAATTTACGCCAGTATTGCGAAAGGAGGACGTTTACGACGGATCGTTGCGCCCGGAACGTGTCAAGACTTGAGACTGAGAATCTCATTGCTCCAAGAAATGAGTTCATACAATACGTGTGTGCAAGAACTATCTTCGGGCAGCTTCGAGCAAAGCTCTCGATTGAATCCCATAGCATCAACCTCTGACGCATACTTGCATTACCTGCAGAAATACTGTTACATGGCTGGAAAGAGAATTTTTCAGCATGAAATCCCTTGTCGACATTCAAGTCATACGGTAGAACTCAATGTATCTCATTAATGGGACATCGTCGATTTAAGTTTCCGTTAATTTGGTGCTTTGCAGTTGTCCCTGGCGTTGTGATGGGCCTCATTTCAATGGTTAGTCGCTGCCTCGATGGATTTCCCGCTGCACCCATCGAATTTCGTGGTATCGAAGTTTTTCGGTTTATTCAAAAGTTACCTATTCCAACTTCTTTTATTTCTGAGCGCCAACGGAAGTGTGTTAGCACAAGTTGAATGCAGAGAGTTGGCAACATTTCACAGACCTGTTGCCATTAAAATATATTGGAAGAAATTGTGCACCCAAAGATACCTACTGTACTTAATACATAGAGTGATTTAGCTGAACCTGCCCATTGGTGTTATGCAGTCTGCAACACCTTCAAATACCATACGCGAAGTTTTCGTTTTCTCTCGCTCGCTATATGCAAACTATTTGTCCTACAGAAAAAAAGAACCGAAAACGTTGGCCTCCAGCGAAAACGTATCCCAGTACAAAATCTAATTACATGAAATTTCCTACAAAAGTGTCCTGATCATTTTTTTTCTGTAGGCCTATTGCTTGCATGCAGAGAACGAAAGAATTTGAAAATCTCACACATGGTTGTTGCAGACATTGTGGGCTGCATAAAACCTATCGTTAGGGGCAACTGAAACACCTTGTATACCTTTATCAGTAGTCTCTGTACTACCTGGGTCTAGAACGCAGGTCTCTGAGCATATAAGTTCAGCGCACTTGCAGACTTCTCTCGTCTATTATGCCCGCGATGTTGCAGTTAAAGACAATAAATATTTCTATCGATCTGTACATGATTAAGGATTATTACTGTCACGTTGTCTGAAGCAGTGAATTATAAGAGCAGAACAATATTATTATATGTCATTAGAAGACCTTCACACAGCCAGAATAATTCTTTCCATTACTTAACAAGAAACAAATTATACAATATCTCATGCTCTTTTGTTCTGGTAAACCTTAATATAGAAATTAGAGCTTCACACATATTTCGTATGATTTATATCTTCATTGTGTATACCCCAGAAAGTTGATGAACATTTCCAATATTGTTTTCAAAATCCATTCTCTCTAATCTTGCGCATAAATCTCTGTTGTCAAAATAAACCACATTTTGTACTCAACAGTGCAGATAATCTTTGTGGAAAGTCGGTATTTAATGCCCTTCTGAGAGAAATAAATTGTCCGCAAATGTCACAGTAAACTGAGTGGCCATATAATCGCCGCTAGGCAATGCATCACATCAGATAAAAAATATATAAAAACGTATGTCCCTGCAGACTGAAACGTATGCGCATTTGTACATTTTAGCATCAGTTTATACTTAACGAGTATTTGCTTGATTCATTCGTAACGATTTTTATTAGCAGTGAAAAGTGTGACGATATCAGTTTTGTTCAAGAGGCATCTGCACGATTTAGGACACTTGATTTCAGAATTACAAGTACTTAAAGGTTATGTAATGCATTTCATAGTATTGTTTTGCACAGTTACTGACTGCGTGAGTAAAGATTAAATAACGTGAAATGGCATAAATTTGATGATGCGCCTGTCAATCTCCCCATCATCGTAGAGTTTTGAATTCGTATATCAATGTGCATTCGTATAAGCATCCGTTCTATGAGGCAGTTAATGTTTCTCTTCGGAGCAGGATAGCCAATGCAAATACAGCCATTTGACAGCTGGATGAAGTAACATTCTTATGCCACACGCGTTTCACCTTTATTCTTTGTAAGGCATTTTCAGTGGCCTGAAATATGTATATATTTTTATACTATTTAGTTTACATTTAGGACGTTGTGTATGTAGGTTATAAGCAATTCTGCCACTTTTTGGTTCTCTGTGATGTTCAAATGGTTGAAATGGCTCTGAGCACTATGGGACTTAACATCTAAGGACATCAGTCCCCTAGACTTAGAACTACTTATACATAACTAACCTAAGGACAACACACACATCCATGTCCGAGGCAGGATTCGAACCTGCGACCGCAGGAGCAGCGTGGTTCCGGACTGAAGCGCCTAGAACCGCTCGACCACAGCGGCCGGCTCTCTGTTATGTGGTAGGCTATTAATTTAAACTTCTACTTACAGATTTCGTGGATGTAGAACTTTCAATTATAACTACATCGTAGGTAAGCAAAAAGAGCCGTAACTCTTTACAATTTATATATAAAACGCGTTTAATGTAAACGAAATAGTATAAAGAAAAATATGTACATATTTCAGGCCACTGAAGATGTACAGCAAAGAATAAAGACGTAACGCTTATGGCACAAGAATTATGTTTCATTCAGTTGTGATTATCCGGCCACAAAGCAAAACTTACTAACATATCACAATACTATACGTAACTGGGAACGGAGGACTACAAGAGTTGGAGATGCTGTTCAGATTCACTCCTATCAAGCAAACTGATAAACTTAGAATACATAAACACGCAACACGTCTTCAGATCCCTGCAAGAAACAGAGTGCAATGGAGTACGAACCAAATGAGTGCAGAGAGAGTGGAATCTTTATGAGTCATTTTTTCTGCACGGTCCACACGCAAGCGATAAATAGGGACTTAGTCTCCGCCTGAAAACGCATGCTCGAAGTGGATTTTCATGAAAGACTGCGCACTTCAAATTTAACAATATTTATGACTACCATCAAACAGTTATAAAAAGTTGTTTCTCTCGTTTGCATTCATTCTATGTCCCTTTTTACTGGAATCTGAGTTGTATACCACGCATTTGAACCATATTATGGTACATCTCGTACAAGTATGCGTGTGATGGAAGCATATGTTTCGCAAACAGACGGTAGTTTATCATTTGCCTTATCTAGCATTTTTTCTTGCTATATGTTTTTTTACTAGATAGTTACAGAACAATAGTGTGGGTATAAAGCAGTCCTCAGTGAACGGACGAGGACTGTCACAGAGGAATGTAGATGTAATAAAATGCTTCAGAACTCTGCCAACATGTCGAATAACCTCTTTTTCCTCTCTCAGTCCGAAGCTGAAGTGTTCCTTTTTTTCACTTGAGAAAGGGACCGTCTGCTACAGCCGTCTGATACCGCTCTAGGCTCTGGCCGAATCCCTGAAGCTAGCTAAGCGGTGTAATTACGCCGCTTTTGGTGAAGGAAACATTAATTAGTCGAGGAAGCCGGATCAACTTGCTGCCTGTGAGCATGTCTGTAGAAAGACCGCCAGCTTCGCTTTGACCAGTGGGACGAGGGTAAATAGTTCCATCCCCTGTTCTATTAACACGACTCCTGAAATACGTACTATGGTTGCTACTGCTACAAAATCATGCAGGTGCCGTCACTAGACCGGAAAATAAAATACCTGCTTGTGTCTCACTAAATTATCTTGTTCTGCCAAGGGTGGTGTGTGACCTGGAATGCTCAGAACCTCATGAAAATATGTTTAGAATATAAATCGCTCGTCCCAAAAACAGTATGGCGAGCCATTCGCATACAAAACTGCGCTATTACCACAACAGAGACATTCGAATGATCATCTGCTCATTGCCTAGGAGAGGAACTTTGCCAAAGCGAAGAAACAAAACATCGATATAGGAACAAACGAACACATATTTCATGTAAATTGGAGGGAGACAGGAAATGAAAGGGAAGGAACTAGCGGTATAAGCTGCATCAGAACTTCTTGCGAAATCAGCGGCGACTAGTGAAAAAGTGCACCTGTCTGGGACTCGAATCTAGGATCTCTTGCTTCCTAGGCAGTTGCTGTAACCTCTGCACCACTCGGACACAGTGTTTATTGCAAATGTGTGGACTATCTGGACACGCTCCCGGCCGACTCATACTCCGAACTAGGAGCAAATAGCCGCAGTCTGTCTCCATGTCCTTCAAGCTCGCTAATTTCAGTTTCCCGGTGGAGGTCGATTGGTTCAGATGGCTCTGAGCACTAAGAGACTTAACATCCGAGGTCATTAGTCCCCTAGACTTAGAACTACTAAATTCTAACTAACATAAGGACATCACACACATCCATGCCCGAGGCAGGATTCGAACCTGCGGCCGTAGCAGCAGCGCGGTTCCGGACTGAAGACCCCAGAACGGCTCGGCCGCAACGGCCGGCAACCGCTGGAGGTCGAACGTAAATTTACATCCTCACTGAAGGTCGTGGATTCATTGTCCATCGAGGACATGTCCGAAAGAACAGGCACCATGCATGCATGTAACATATTTCATTGTCGTGACTTTTTGCTATTTTTCCCTCTTGTAATTACACTATCCGACCAACAAAGGTTTCCTAATTACCTGATATTTTGCACAACCATTCAATCTACACAGTGCACGAGAGTATTTCATGAAGAGGAAAAAAAGAAACAGTATGCATGTCTGATTAAAGCCACTTTTTCAAATTCAATCTCACTTCTGCAGTCGAGTAATCCAATATCAAGTACCGCTCTAATTTCATTTTTAAACGGTGATATTGTTATGTCAGTGTAATAACCTGCCTTTTGCCAAGTGTATTGTGGCATAGGCTTGTACTTCAGTGTAGAAAATTGTGACTGTATAGCACAGAGTGAATTCTGATGATGAAATGAGGATAGTATGAAATCACTTGTGCTTTTTCACAATATAATCTCACAAAATCAATATAAATTTCGTGTAGAGATTATATTACCGTAAGAAAAACCCGCCGAGAGGTCGGCAGTACTTTGTATTCCGTTTTTTTTATCCTATTACATCGATATCTTGTTTCTTCACACTACCAAGACCTTGTGAAGTAAACGTCTCTCATGGTAAGATGCGCAGTTTTGGATGCGAATGGTCCATACCTACGTTTTTGAGATGAGCGATTTATATTCTAACCACATTTTCATGTGGCTCTGAGTATTCAAGGTCACATAAACACTTCCCTTACGAGAAGAAAATTAGTGGGACTATAGCAAGAAGGTACGAGCAGGAAGTCAGTTTGGTTTCCATAGTATGCATGTTTTCGCAAGACAGTGTGTTGAATGTTGTGCCCGTATTGTCTCCAGTCAGCCTTCTGCCTAACTTTAGAATTCCGCAGCATTTCGCAGTTCTCGGAAGGCGAAAAATTTTCATTAATGGGGGTTGCAAACTCCCTTTCATAATGAGTTTGACCACAGGCTGCGACTGAGTCCCTGGGTATCGTTAACAACGACGCAATGGCGGTTTCGCAGAGTGAGCGCAGTATAAGAAATAGTATTATATTCTGTGAGGAAGTAAACAATATTTTTAATTAAGAAATACGTAGAATTTTTACTGTAATTAAATGAAAAATCCTCTCTCTGACGTACTGTCGAGTTAAGTAAGTAATATAAGGTTGAAAATACTTTTTGAAAAGAACGGTATTTCAGACATGCTGGGGACCCACAGAATTGCTAAATGTGGTTATGGTTGAATGATTAATTTTTGCTGCCCTCCATAACTGTGACGTAAAAACTAAATAAAACTTTTACTCAAAAGAATTTTGATTTGATATTTTGTGAAGAAGAAAATTACTTGGGTCATTGCAAGGGGCTATGAGAGACAAGGCAATCTGGTTTCCGTTGAAATAACAAAGTTTATTCAACTTGTACCATCTGACCAAGACGTTTCTATTATGCCATAAACTGCTCCAGCTGATTATTAGCGTTCGAGTTGGTGTTTAGACCAGATATCTCTTAACAGTTGCTTAGTTAGCATAAATTACATCCTCCATCACTCGTGATAATACTCGCGAATTGCACGTACACTTTATGAGACAAATCGAATCTGTAACAGATGTTGGAGATGGTCTATAGTTGTATAAATTATGCTAGTTCAGGAATGTCCATAAATAACTACCCTTGACCTACTGACGCTAGGGCAGTGGATATCTAGGGATCGTAGTATCTGACGAGTAAAACTTGTCAAAATAAATCAAATAATACACGACCTGTTGCTACGTCAACATCAGTGCCAGTGTAGTGCAGTCTTACGACGGTCCAGCTTAATTACTTCGTATATGGTTTGGCTTAACACAGTGTATATCACTATTTAAATCAGTACAGTTACGTATTTTCTGGCTGCAGTACAATAAAGCGTTGATTACATTCAACCGTCTGAGGTAACAATTTATTTTAAACTGTTGTTGTTAACTGAGGATGAAAGGGCTCTCCACAGCGAGCAAAGCATTTGATGCTAAAGCTATTTCGGGCTTTAAATGGCCAAATTCGAGCAAAAATCCACCTGTAGAACACGAACACAAAACAATTTAACCGTAATTTTTCGATATATCATCTCTCTTCTGATTCAGCTTCGCAGCCAAACCCACACAAAACTTTGCGCACATCTGAAACCACGCAGCTTTGTTCTTAACCCCATCATGATCTTTTAAAAATGTACACGAATAGCCTCGACCATAAAAGCATTTGCTTTGATACTAACCCGTTTCAGTCAGTTTCTGTCCTCAGAGTCTCATACCATGATTACTTCTTACAGTAACTCGTTTCGGTCAATTTCTGACTGTCCTCAGAGTCTCATACCAAGAGGGTCCGAGGATAGTCAGAACCTGATCTAACTGGGTTACTATCAAAGTAATTGTTTTTACCGTCGAGACTATTTGTGTACGTTTTCAAAATATCATGATGGGGTTAAGAATAGAACCGCCTGGTTTCAGATGTGCGTAAAGTTTTGTGTGGGTTTGGAAAAATAAATATTTTTTACCGTCGAGACTATGTGTGTCCATTTTTAAAGTACGTTTTGACAGACCTTTGTTCTCCACGAGAAATACTCTCATAGATTACCTATCATGACAGGTCTTAGAGGGATGTGTCTCATATTTCAGGGTATTTTTTTCCTCCCCTCCTATCAACAAATACGCGTCGAAAACGGCTGCATCCGTAGTAAGCTGACTGCAGCTGTTGCTGGGAATGCGAATGCGTTGCGAATGCGCGCGCACCGCCTCATTCACCTCAGCGACTACTGCTGCGCGGCTGTCTGCGAGGTCGGTGCCACTCAGCATCGGCTGGTGAGCAAGACTCTCTCGCCGCGTTCTCGCGGGCAGTTTCAAGTGCACTGCTGAAACTGGCGAGATAATATTGCTGCGAGCTCGTTACGATAAACTACTGGCGTGCATCGAGCCTAAAAGTACCGCGCTCTCGTGGTCGCATCTCGTGGTCGTGCGGTAGCGTTCTCGCTTCCCACGCCCGGGTTCCCGGGTTCGATTCCCAGCGGGGTCAGGGATTTTCTCTGCCTCGTGATGGCTGGGTGTTGTGTGCTGTCCTTAGGTTAGTTAGGTTTAAGTAGTTCTAAGTTCTAGGGGACTTATGACCACAGCAGTTGAGTCCCATAGTGCTCAGAGCCATTTATATAAATTTACACGTTGATGAGACCAAATCTAGACGTGAACAACGAAAATCGAATCGCTGTCCTCCCGAATGGGAGCCCAGCATGTTCCTTGATCACTAGTGACGGATAACAAGTTTGGAGAAGGATGGAGAGAGAAAATCTCAATTGCGAAATCTATTGCCTTCCTTACCTTCAAGTGCTATGAGCGCGGTACTTTTAGGCTCGATGCACGCCAGTAGTTTATCGTAACGAGCTCGCAGCAATATTATCTCGCCAGTTTCAGCAGTGCACTTGAAACTGCCCGCGAGAACGCGGCGAGAGAATTGATATAAAATCCATAGAGGAGCCAACATTGGGAAGTTGGACTAACGTAAAATAAACGTAACAAAGCATTCCAAAGGCCACTAAAATTAAAGAATGAAAAGAAAAATGCAATTTCTTTGAGACGCAATTCTGAGGGGAATACTGCTGAGGTCTCAGCGCTATTTCAGAAAGGAAAGTATCGTACACGTATTTCAACGTGGTTTGCTCCTTAAGGGTAGTTCAAGGGTTTCCTTCAAAAAATTAAGAACGAGGCCTTTACGGTGGCCATGAAGGGTACTCAGATTGATGTTTATGTCACTGACAGTGCTCCTTAGCTTTCAGATAACTAGGTGAAGTGTCCGCCTCCGGTGGCTGAGTGGTCAGCGCGACAGAATGTCAGTCCTAAGGGCCGGGGTTCAATGCCCGGCTGGGTCGGAGATTTTCTCCGCTCGGGGACTGGGCGTTGTGTTGTCCTAATTAACATTTCATCCCCATCGACGCGCAAGTTGCCGAAGTGGCGTCAAATCGAAAGACTTGCAAACGGCGAACGGTCTACCCGACGGGAGGCCCTAGTCACTCTAGGTAACGTAAACTTAGATTTAATAAGGTACTGATGTTCATTGAATCGAATGTTGAAGGATGTTGAAATTACGCCCCGTCTGGCCGATGTAGAGGCATTGGCAATCATTACAATTTGATAAACTCCTGAGCCCTTTTGGCTATTGTATGCCTAGCCTCATGGTGTCTATATTGAAGACCGATTCTGTTTGGTGACTTTATTTCCTATTATTCCACACGCGTGTCCCATGATCCGTCGCAGACGGCACGTTAAATCCTACTCTTCCTGTCTTTTCTCGTACTTCCATTTAGATGTTTCGGAATTACAGATCGAATCGTGCTCGGAAATGAGTCGTTCTACGACGGGGAGTGCTATGATTCATCCTCAGGCATTCGCAATATAAATCAAAGTAGTCTTAACGGGCGTGCAGTGGTTTGGCGGATTTCCAGTTGGGGATGTAGTGCACATATTCGCCAGAAACAGTGAAGGGCGACCCGCGCCACATGTGCGGACGGTGGTCAACAGGAAAGAGAAATGTGTCCTCTTAGACAGCTGAGACCAGGCGTGGCCACCTGGTGAATTATGTAGCGGCAGCTATCACATAATCGCAAAATTATAGTCGGTAAGGGATAATTTTCATGAATCACAGCAGGCGGGACGATAATTTAGAGGGACTATACTACTAATGGCGTTTATTATTTCATTAATGGCTTTCGAAAAATGTAAATATACGAGTAGCGACGGTATCGGACCCCAGATATACGCGTGGCCGGCCGACACGGGAGCAAAAATGTTATTTATTACTGCGACGGTGGACATGACGCCACGGCATTAATATGGCCCGGCCTTGACTAACGACCGCTGTGCTGCCTGTGT
Source organism: Schistocerca nitens (assembly GCF_023898315.1). Lineage (NCBI taxonomy): Eukaryota > Metazoa > Arthropoda > Insecta > Orthoptera > Acrididae > Schistocerca > Schistocerca nitens. The sequence goes on along the minus strand of NC_064614.1, from coordinate 657,282,074 downwards.
CCACTAGCAGTGCACGCACATTCTCTATGCGTAGAGTCTGGTAAATTTAAAATACTGCGCAGGATGCCCGTGGCATCCACTCGCAATGTACACTGCTGGATGTCAGAACTGCAACACCGAGAAGGAAAACATATAACGAAACTTTACTTATTGTGCGTATACAGCGTAATAGGAAGGAAACATAGTTAAAGTTGAAACTTTGTGTTCAGATTAAAACTGTGTTCTGGACCGGGACTCCAAACCCGGAGTTTGCCTTTCGCAGTCAAGTGCTCTCCAACCGAGCTACCAGTCTTCACAGCTTTACCCCCGCTAGTACCTCATTTCCTACCTTCCAAACTTCACATAAGTGCTCCTGGATTAGAGTCTCGGTCCGGCACACGTTTTTAATCAGGCAGGAAGTTTCATATCAGCACAAACTCCACTGCAAAGTGAAAATTCTTTCTGTAAGCAATCTCCCCCGCCTACGGCTAAACCACGTCTCAACAATATTTTTCCTTACAGGAATGTAAAATTATTCAAATGGCTCCGAGCACTATGGGACTTAACTTTTAAGGTAATCAGTCCCCTAGAACTTAGAACTACTTAAACCTAACTAACCTAAGGACATCACACACACCCATGCCCGAGGCAGGATTCGAACCTGCGACCTTAGCAGTCGCGCGGTTCCAGGCTGTAGTGCCTAGAACCGCTCGGCCACCCCGGCCGGCTGTCCGAGCACAGAACGACTGTTATGTGCGGGCGCCCCATCATGCTGCAACCACGTGCGCAGCTGTCGGTCCAGAGGAACATCTTCCAGTAGACCAGGTAGAGTTTCTTGCAAAAATTTGCCCCGGTAAGTCGAGGAGGTAGACGGACCGGCCCAGTCAGGTGGTCACTCACAATGCCTGCCCAAATGTTGAGCCAAAACGGTTCATGATGTCCGTGACGTGAAGATGTACCCTTGGCCAGTAATAAACGTTTCGAGTGATGTAAAGGCCATACCGATGGAAGGTGCACTCTTCGGGCCGGCCGGAGTGGCCGAGCGGTTCTAGGCGCTACAGTCTGGAACCGCGCCACCGCTACGGTCGCAGATTAGAATCCTGTCTCGGGCATGGATGTGTGTGATGTCCTTAGGTTAGTTAGGTTTAAGTAGTTCTAAGTTCTAGGGGACTGATGAACTCAGCAGTTGAGTCCCATAGTGCTCAGAGCCATTTGAACCATTTTTTGCACTCGTCGGTAAACAACACAATGGCGGGGAAGTCGGTATCTCGTACAACACGTCGCAGAAACTGCCGGCTAAACGCAAGCCTGTGTTCATAGTCAGCCACAGGATTTAAGTCATCCCTCAAAACCTCCTAGACTAACCGATGAGTCACCTCCATGTCGTGTGCAACCGCTAGAGTTCTTGTCGTAGGTGCTTCCTCGAAGCGCTCGAGAACAGTCTTATCAACTGCAGCATCCCGTCGTGTTCCACGTCTTTTAGCATCACCATGATAACCCGCTAACGAACTTGTTTCGCCAAGTCGCCTGTGAATTGCTGTAAACGTTTTCGGGTGTGGGTGGCGTTCCTCATACAACCGTCGAGCTTCATGCGCGTTACCGTCTGCAAGTCCATAAACAAAACCTGTATCTCGTTGTTCTTCAAACGAATACTGTGTCGCCAGGCTTACGGTATGAATAAATCGCATTTGACTTGTGTGTGTGTGTGTGTGTATGTGTGTGCCCGAAGGGAAGCTTACGTGTGAATGCCTCTGACGTGCGGTGGAGACAAACAGCAAGACCTATTCGACATGTGTGCGCATCACGTTTGGGCAGTGACAGGGCAAGGGACGTTTGTATGTGAAAACCGACAGCCATATCGCTGCCAGTCAACCGGCGAACGGCAACAGGGCAATCGCACGGCCAACCGGTGCGCGTGGCGCCACGTTTCCTTAGTTTAAGAATTGTGCGCTGTCGACCAGCACAACATTAGTAATTTTGGTTCCTTCTGCCATCAGCTATCCAGGATTAAAATTTGGTGACACACTTTTTCTCCACCCTGTATATTAAGTGTTCAGTTACAAGTGTTATATCCCAACAGTGCTATAATGACCGCGGGACGGATACGCCTGTTGTTTATACTTTAGAACAGGTTTACGGGGTTGGTTGCACTACGCTGTTTATTCTACTACGTTAGTCTAGATGTTGTGTAAGGTTGTCTGCGGTATGTGTTGGTGAAAGTGTTCGCTGTTTGACTGAGTGTGTGTATCAGTACTGCTGTCTGTGTGGGTGTGTGAGCTGGAACTTCTTTATTACGTGCTTCGTGTGTGTTCCAATTTTCTGTTATACGTCCGTGTCTTTCTGTATTCGTCATGTAATGTCCTTGAGTTACCGTCAGTGATTTAATTTATTACCTCCAATTCGTCTTTGTCTCTTATTCCACACGTATTCAAGTACCACTCTGTCTGCGTCCTACGTAAGTGTGCAGGATAAGCGTCGTGACCTGTCAGAAAGTAAACCATACCCCAGCTACGATTGATATGGCTGTCTCAGACGTTCCCTGATGTCTGGGAAGAAATGAGCCACTGGCGAAAGTAAAGCTGTGGAAACGGATCGTGGGTTACGCTCTTGTAGTTCAGTTAGTACAGCAGTAGTGAGCAAAAGCCATAGGTCCCGGGTTCGAGTGCTGGTGCACAGTTTTAATCTGCCAGGAAGCGTAGCTTTCGTCTGATTGGCAGTGTGGGGCAGGGCGCTACCCAGCATCAGGATAATTCCTTCCTACAACATTCCTGGGCGTTGTGACTTTGTGGCTTGTCGTAGTTTCTGCAAAGTGTCTTCACAGCGCTGCCCGTTGATTACGATTCCACACAGAGGGCTCCTGCAATCGAAGAATAAGTAAGGTCATTATGACCTTACCGGAACTTATGTGAACAGCTTTGACGGGATAAATATGGGATGTTTCCACTGTTGGCTTTACGTTTTCCCTTGGGCTGTCGGAGTGATGTCTAACGGAATGATCCTGTCGAAGGATAATTCACGCCCCGACACTGCCAATTGGACGAAGGCAACGCTTCAATGATTTGGTTGAGAAACACTGCCGTATCCTCCGTACTGCCCGGATCTTTCACCATGTTATTTTCACACCTTTCGCAACCTGAAGAAAGACATACAGAACGTCTGTATCAGATGGATGAAGAAGTGCAAGAATGGGCGCGGTTGTGGATCCGTCAGCAGCCGACCGAATTCTACGAAACAGGAATTGGTCGTATCGTCTGCCAGTGGGGTAAATGTCCTAGTGTACGTGGTGGTTACTTTTGAATGGAACCATTCCATCATCCACTTGTGGCAGGTGTCCAATTTCCATTTGACTCCCCCTTATATACAGCCGAGTTCAGCAATTGTAGTGGCTTGTAGGAGGTGGCGTGCCAGCACTCCGGCAATCTGTGACTGGGTACTTTCCATTGCTGAGAAACACGGAGAACTAGCTGCCAGATTAGCAGTCGAACACCCTCTGTGCCAAGGTATATCGTTACAGCACTTGTAACATGCAGTCTTGCGTTATCCTGTTGAAAGATAACTTTACAGAGACCTTGCAGATGGAGTCCAGCGAACCACACCGTCGTGAGTGCATCCCATGCCATCACAGTAGACACTAGGCCCGAACGACGCCGACGAGCGTAGATGGGATATGATAATACACAGAACAAAAGTCAAACGACTCACAGGTAGCGCACCCACCTCATTGCCTTACATTAATTGACGACAGTGGGGACAGACTGAACATTCGGCTACAAAGATAACCAAAATAACTTTTGCCAAATCACGAAAACACGGATCTCATATTGCAGAAGAAATGCTAGAAGACAGATATGCCTGTGACAGTAAAAATTTCGTAGGCGTGATTCTCTCTTTGGCGGTATGATGTTCGATGATGGACATTGCGACTTGCGACAAAACATAGAAGCAACCCGAATTGGTGGAGCACTTAGAAACATAGCTGGACCGACTTACATGGTTCACACTGGTAACAGTGACACAAGAAAGATATGATCGTCTGTCATCTCTCCCGGCTCAACACGGAGTGCTGGTTACCTCAGGCAGTATGATGCCCGAGGTTAGAAATTTCACCTCAACCTATGTGCCTGTAATGACTGTTCTGTGAACATAAAGCAGTGCGACATCCACTTCTGTAACTAGTTTCTCAGTTATGCTTTTACTTTTCGAGTAGAAATCGAAAATCTCTGTTTTGCAATTTGTGCGTCTCCTCCATTATTAAATCCTTCTCTTTCGATTTTGAGGATGGTATTCCGAAAAAAAAAAGAATTAAAAAAAGATATTTTGCATCTTATAGTCTGATTTCACAGCATAGTAGTGAACTGGTTTTCTTTGTCGCTATTGCCCATACTTATTGTGGCACTTCCAAATTAAATAAAGCATAGCACACATATTGAAAAGATTGCACTTAACAATATATAGTCGCTCATCAATTTACGTTTGATGCATTTCAGGTCATACATTGCTCTGTGCCAAATGCAATTTTTTTTGAGTCGTCAGTCTTATGGCTGGTTTGATGCAGCCCGCCACGAATTCCTCTCCTATGCCAACCTCTTCAAATCAGAGCAGCACTTGCAACCTAAGTCCTCAATTATTTGCTGGGTGTATTCCAATCTCGGTCTTCCTCTACAGTTTTTGCCCTCTACAGCTCCCTCTAGTACCGTGGAAGTTATTCCCTGATAGCAGATATCCCATTATCCTTCTCCTTGTCAGTGTTTTCCGCATATTCCTTTGCTCTCCGATTCTTCGCAGAACCTCCTCATTCCTCACTTTATCAGTCCACCAAATTTTCAACATTCGCTTGTAGCATCACACCTGAAATGCTTCGATTCTCTTTTGTTCCGATTTTCCCACATTCCATTTTTCACCACCATACAATTCTCTGCTCTAAACGTACATTCTAAGAAATTACTTCCTCAGTTCAAGGCCTGTGTTTGATACTAGTAGACTTCTCTTGGCCAGGAATGCGCTTTTCGCAAGTGCCCCTCTGCTTTTGATGTCCTCCTTGCTCCGTCCGTCTTTGGTTGTTTTGCTGTCTAGGTAACAAAATTTCTTCATCTACTTCGTGATCATCAATCCTGATGTTAAGTTTCTTGTTGGTCTCATTTCTGCCATTTCTCATTACTTTCGTCTTTCTTCGATATGCACTCAAAGCCATATTCTATACCCATAGAATGGTCATCCATTCAACAATTACATATCCTGCAATTCCTCTTCACTTTCACCCAAGATAGCAATATTATCAGCGAATCGTACATCCTTTCACCTTGAATTTTAATTCCGCTCCTGAACCTGTCTTGTACTTCCACCATTGCTCATTTAATGTACAGACTGAACAGTAGGGGACGAAACACTATACTCCTGTTTTACGCTCTTAATAATCCGAGCGCTTCGTTCTCAGTCGCCCACTCTTATTATCGCAATTCGTCTCTTCTAAATTACCCGTTTCTCCTTATAGCTAACTCCTATTCCTCTCAGAATTTCGAACATGTTGCATCATTCTACATTGTCGAATGCAGCTAACACATCGAAATTACTTTTAAGGCTGGAGGGACAGACATAACTCTTTCCGATGTTGAGTAAATACGTAAAATATTTGCAAGTTGTCCGTGATGAGGCGGGCAGCGACGTGCCACACGCGAGGCTACTCCTGCTGAATATTGCTGCTCGTATCGCTCCTGTGGGAACTGGAGTGTCGCACGGACAACCGTCTCGGCGCGCGATCTTTATTTCAGCGTTTTGTGTCATACCTCGTATCGCCTCCACTGTCTCCTCCAAGAAGTATTCGTTGCTTTTACGAAGTGAAATGGAGACGTCTAGCGAAACCTAACTACTTTACTGATAGAACATGTGAACCGCTTAATGCAGAAAGGCATCTAGCCCAAAATTAACAAATTTCCTTTTATAGACGATTATGGTTCTGCATTGTTTACCGCAGAAAGGAAAACGTTTTGTACTGTATGACGGGTAGCACAATGACGTCAATTTTCTGTTACTGTATATAGTGCGACGTTAGATGGTGGTTACTGCAAAGTAATTGATCCTCCATACAGCATCCCATACGAGCAAACCAGTTGCATCTTTACCTGTGGTTACTCGTACTTTACGAGCTTGCGCTATGTATGGCTCTGTTTAAAAAGAATTGTTCAATGGAGTCATAGGGTCGAACCACGTACATATGAATTCCATCCCCGCAGCTAACTCGCTGCAGATAATAATCTGTAGCTGTGATCCTGCAATCAAATAGTCCATACGCTGGCTAGAATTGCGAATTAATAAAATACACAGAAATGTAATATAAAAGAGGAATGAACAATTTCATAATAAGGGTTCTATTCTAACGTCTATAATTGATGTAGAGAATCACGTTTCTTCGAGAAAGGACATGTCAAATAAACGGGAGTGGTCCTGCGATGTTCAATTAAAATGCAGGCAGAAATTACCGTTATCAGATGTAGTAAAGTTACTTTGAGACCGTTACGAAAATGGCAGCAAAATCCCCAAACTAAACAATCATAAAAGACAAGTGAAAACTGAGTCCAATTCGCAGTCACAATACACGAAATATTCACCAGCTCGAAATAGTTCAGAGTTTAATATGACGATTCACAATTTAATATATGCGATGTAAAGCATAGTAACTCGTGCTCTGTCTTTTCTCAGTTCCGATTTGATTCATCTTGACCACTTTCCCGCAGTAAATTAATATACTTCAACAATATTTAAATAAAGGAATCCTATAACCATTCTGACACACTCAGATAATTTGCAACAATTATAAATAAAGGTTTGCCCATAGATAAGTAAGCCAGTATTCTTGCGCAGGGTCGCTCACGATAAATGACAACATATTTTCGTGGTTTGTCTATAAATAAATAAGACAGCATTCTTGTGGTGGTGTGCCCATGATAAATGACAAAAAATTGTAGCTGTATATTATTTAAACAATTATTTATGTTTTCTTGATAGAGGCGTCTTTTGGTTCTGTTTTTAATTGTTGAGTCCGCTAACACGTGCGACTGACTACTTAATAGTAGTAGGAATCAACGTTTAAATGAAGTTACTGGCAAGATAGTAAACTGTTCATTAAATAACTACACAAGTATGACTTTGTGTGAGACATTCTTGCTGTATTCATTAGCTGTGTAAATGTGGAGACTATGTGTGGTGTCACCGCCAGACACCACACTTGCTAGGTGGTAGCCTTTAAATCGGCCGCGGTCCATTAGTGTACGTCGGACCCGCGTGTCGCCACTGTCAGTGATCGCAGACCGAGCGCCGCCACACGGAAGGTCTAGAGAGACTTACTAACACTCGCCCCAGTTGTACAGCCGACTTTGCTAGCGAAGCTGCACTGACCAATACGCTCTCATTTGCCGAGACGATAGTTAGCTTAGCCTTCAGCTACGTCATTTGCTACGACCTAGCAAGGCGCCATTACCAGTTTATATTCAGGGTAATAATGTCTAAACAAGAGCGATGTTCTCCAATTGTGGATTAAAGTTACGTATTCCAAGAACTACGTTCTTTTCTTTATAGGATAATTACTTTACCTTGTTCCAGACCTCACGCCAATCTGCGTGAGCTTAACGCGTGCCTTTCGGCTACCTCCGAGTGGCTTGGCTGTCTTGCTACGCCACTACACTATGAGATTCTGAGAAACATTTGTATAAAGGAAAAGGTTTAAAAGACTTCGTAAATCACTAAATAAAACAGATAGGTAGCTTTCAGGGGTGATAGCCACAGTGCAATGCTATCATTTGAGACATCTTTTATTGAAATTGCATGAAGCGATTAAATGTTGCCGGCCGAAGTGGCCGAGGGGTTCTAGACGCTACAGTCTGGAACCGCGCCACCGATAAGGTCGCAGGTTCGAATCCTTCCTCGGGCATGGATGTGTGTGATGTCCTTAGGTTAGTTAGGTTTAAGTAGTTCTAAGTTCTAAGTTCTAAGGGACTGATGACCACTGCAGTTAAGTCCCATAGTGCTCAGAGCCATTTGAACCATTTTTTTTTTGATTAAATGTTGTTAGTTCGAGATCCATTGTGCAAATGTTTATTGAAATCCAAAGTTTATAACTTCTATAGTTTTAAAGGTATTGTCATGCCATTGGATGTGCTCCATTTTTTTGAGATCGCAGATGTATTCAGATGCACTTTAATATGTCACTGTGATTTACTGTCGAAGCTGAGAGAGCTGTATCAAACTTTAAGATTATATGACACTCTGCCATTTCTTGGCGCATTGTCTGTCCTCCTAAGCGATTGTCCGTTGCCAAAATCCCCTGTACTGGGATTTAACCACATCCGGTACTCTACTGCTAGCCTTTCTACCCGTACTCGCTCGTACCGGTCACCTAGCCGGAAGCCAGGACTGCCACGGCGCGCCCTAAGACCAGGGCCCGCTACCGTTCACCCATACCACTAATTCATCTTACCTTGTACCAATACTGGGTGGCCGATTAGCTCCCATAAATACGCGTAACCTTACAATAGGGAAATGGACGGGGAAATTTTGGTGGAAGGAGGAAATATACTATACAGTGGATGACGTTGTTGAACTTGTAAAACTTTCCTCAAAAAAGAAAAAAAAAACAAGAAAACGAAAGAACTGTGGACTGCAATTCCTGGTGATGTACATTACCCAAAAGAACAAGCCTGATCGATGATTTGTATGTTCCCAGACACTTGAAACGAGTTCTCACTATTCCAGAATATTATAGGTGATCTTTTCAGCTCAAAGCCAAACTACCTTTCTAACTCCCTTCAATGAAAGCCAATAACTAACAAAAAAAGGGGATAACATCAAGAAATCGTTGGTCTATATCCTTCAAGGTAAGATACTGTTTTGGAATTCAGTTACATCAAGGCCCGTCAACAAGGGCGTCTCGTAATGTAGGTGAAGACAACTGAGTACTGCAACCATGCAACATGTCGAATACTATATTGGACGAACAGGAAGGAAAGTTATAACACGATTTAAAGAACACATGAGAAAAAGGGACACTAGCCCACCCACCTTTGCTGTACACATAAAACACCGACCACAAAATATGTAATATAGATGAGTCACTGCAAATATTACATACGATTAAGTTGCAGAAAGGTAAAATCACAGATGTGATGGAAAATATTGAAATTTACATCCATCTAAAAGATAAATCAGATAGAATTTTAATAGAACGAAAAGTGCAAAATGGAAACTTCCCGAACAACATTTTACGAGTTCTACTGCGAAGCATTATAGAACCATTATAGAACCATTATAGAACAAATAATTATCGTTTGACTCATCAATAAATATGGCTGTAATTCGAAACATCACGCACCAATAAAGCAGGTTTTACTCGATTCTTACAGTTTTCATTAGAGTAACTGGATCGATTTTATGTAAGATCTATTAAAAAATGACGTTTTCCCCAGTAGGAGAACATATAAATTATTTTAAAGAAAATACATGCAGTTATATTTACACCAGTGAGTAACTATAATTAAATATAAGTGAGAACAAAGACAAATAGAGCTTAATTAACAAATTTCTGTAAAGTAACCTTCCTAGTGTAAGTACGTTAAAAAGGTAGACCATATAAGTATAAGAGCTTTGCAACAACTCCTCATAAGTAACACGCTCCTAAAATATCCAAAAACTATTTTTAATTTAATTTGCGACAATTACATGTATTCATAGGAACAAGGATCCACATTGCATAACATACCATTAAAGAGTCCTCCATAAAGTAAGTTACAATCTGTCTAGTATATCTTCAGTTTTGAATTAATCCTTTGTTAAAATTATTAGTGGTGCAAATGCATCTAATGTACGCTGAAGCGGCAAAGAAATTGGTATAGGCATACGTATTCAAATACAGAGATGTGTAAACAGGAAGAATACGGTGCTGCGGTCGGCAACAACTACATAAGACAAGTGTCTGGCGCATTTGTTAGATAGGTTATGTTATGGTATGTTAACCGGGGACCTAGAAACGACGCAGTGGCTCCGTCCCCGCCGCAGCCGCAGTGGTCCACAACCCCACGACGACTACCGCAGTCCACTTCACCCCTCCGCCGCCCCACACCGAACCCATGGTTATTGTGCGGTTCGGCCCCCGGTGGACCCCCCAGGGAACGTCTCACACCAGGCTACTGTAACCCCTATGTTTGCGTGGTAGAGTAATGGTGGTGTACGCGTACGTGGAGAACTTGTTTGCGCAGCAATCGCCGACATAGTGTAGCTGAGGCGGAATGAGGGGAACCAGCCCGCATTTGCCGAGGCAGATGGAAAACTGCCTCAAAACCATTCACAGAGTGACCAGCTCACCGGACCTCGACACAAATCCGCCGGGCGGATTCGTGCCGGGGACCGGCGCTCCTTCCCGCCCGGAAAGCCGTGCGTTAGACCGCACGGCCAACCAACCGGGCGGGTTTAGATAGGTTACTGCTGCTACAATGGCAGATTATCAAGTGTCAAGTGAGTTTGAAGGTGGTGTTAAAGTCGGCGCACCAGCAGTGGGACACGGGATCTCCAAGGTAGCGATTAAGTGGGGATTTTCCGTACGGCCATTTCACGAATGTACCTTGAATATCAGAAATCCGGTAAAACATCAAATCTGACATCGCTGCAGCCGGAAAAAGACCCTGCAAGAATGGGACCAATGACGACTAAAGAGACGTTACAGAAACGCAACCCTTCCGCAAATTGCTGCAGATTTCAATACTGTGCCATCAAGAACTGTCAGCGTACGAACCATTCAACGAAACATCATGATATGAGTTTTCGGAGCCGAAGGCCCACTCGTGTACCCTTGATGACTGCACGATACAAAGCTTTACGCCTCGCTTTGCCCTTGGACACCGACAGTGGACTGTTGCCTGGTCGGACGAGTCTCGTTTCAAATGTATCGAGTGGGTGGACGTGTACTGGTATGGAATCCATGGCCTCTGCATGTCAACAGGGGACTTTTCAAGCTAGTGGAGGCTCTCTAATGGTGTGGGACGTATGCAGCTGGTGATATGGGACCCCTGGTACTTCCAGATACGACTCTGATAGATGAAACGTACGTAAGCACCCTGTCTGATCACCGGCAGCCATTCATGTGAATTGTGCATTCCAATGGACTTGGGCAATTCCAGCACTTCTAGAATTGCTACAGAGTACCTCCAGGAACACTCCTCTGAGTTTAAACACTTCCTCTGGCCACCAAACTCCCCAGACGTCAACATGATTTACCATGTTCAAAATGGCTCTGAGCACTATGGGACTTAACATCTATGGTCATCAGCCCCTAAAACTTAGAACTATTTAAACCTAACTAACCTAAGGCCAGCACACAACCCCCAGTCATCACGAGGCAGAGATTTAGCATGTCTGGGATGCCTTGTAACATGCTGTCCAGAAGAGACCTCCGCCCCCTCGTGCTCTTACGGATTTGTGGACAGCCCTGCAGGATTCATGGTGTCACTTCCCTCCAGCATTACTTCAGACATTATTCGAGTCCAGGCCACGTCGTGATGCTCCACTTCGCGTGCGTGCCGGGGCCGTATACGATATTAGGCAGGTGTATCAGTTTCTTTGCCTCTTCAGTGTATAACGCCTCCGTTTTAGGTATCTTAAAATGGACTAACGCTGAAATTGTACAATCATACATGAGACAAAGAGCATGACAGCTGAAGGCAAACATTATTCAGAAATATGTAAGAAACCGTGTTTATTGCAATAAGAGACGTGTATATATATAGAGTTCTATTTTAAAACAAGTAACTCAACCCTAAAATAAATATGAGAAACCTGTGTACTGCAGATAGGGAACACGTCCGTGTCATAACTGACTTTTACATGTACATAATAAGCAAGTATACCTACCTCACGAAACAAAAAAGTACATGTCAGGAGATAAACTACATTAAACCGGTTTTATTCCGTTTTTTTATCTCTGTGGCAATAAGCGGTTCATATATACACACATAGTCTAAAAATAAGCTAGAAGGGTACTAAAATACAGAATAAAAAGTAAGTGAAGCAACTAGTATATAGTAACTGATTCTAGCCAGGTGATCAGTACACTAAAAATGAAAGAACAGTCTCCCTGTAAGCGTTTTAAAGGCTCCGCACTAAAAGCCCGGGCGGGAGAAGCAGCGCGCGGAATATTAAAGCGCGCAGCACACCCGCCACGTCATCAGCTAAAACTGGGTGCCGGTCCCCTCCACTTAAATTCGCGGCTCCGCTCTTGTCGCAAAATAAAACACACTCTGTTAAAATGTGGCACGCCGAGGCCGGAAAGTCACAAACTGGTGTGCTTTACTGCTTGTACTTTAGGGACTCTGCCCTTCTCTGCAGTTCTCTAGATAAAATTCTATTCCGATTCCTACACACCATAGAATGAAATGTTTGTGTCCAAAGACTGAACAAAAATGTCGAGATACAAAGACTGTGCTGTACAAGGACAGTGCAAAAACTGCCAGTTTTCCTGTGATCCATTGTCGCTTTGATTTAGCTTTAAGATAGTCTCTAGACGAAATGTCCTATTAGAGGGCGTGCTAAAATTAAACAGAAATAGTAATTTTTGAACAGCGGTTTGCAAAACGTAATTTAAAAAGAACACAAACAGTCTCGACTGCAAAAAAAAAAAAAAACATTTCGGTCAGTTTTTGACCATCTTCCGACCTCTTACCATGATGGTAGGCGGTGGCGGTGAATGGATCGGCTGTTATGACTATATGAACGTCAACTGCTGTGAGAGGTGCGGGATCGGAGAAGGAAGTTTTAAGTGGTTATCAACTCCTTCATAATAAGCGTTCCGGTGCCCGAGATCTTGATAGTTTGCCCTCAGATACTTCGCCATATTACTCAACCCTATTATATGCCTCCTTATCGGTAAATCTGAGTTGTATATTGATAATTTGTATCAACTGCAGCAAATGCTGTGGCTGCTTGTCTGGTATGAGTCTCATGCTGATTCCCTGCACATACCGCACCACATGATCCTTTCAGTGCTTTATCCATTAACAAAAGGGACTCTTAGTATCTTGGTCTCTGAAAACCTTGAAACATCAGAATTCCATAGGGCAGCTCAGGACTCGAATTATAGACAGAAAATTGTCGGCTGCAGTACGAGTACTTAACTGTGTGTCGTAGAAAATAAGCCAGTGTCTAATTATTCCAGATACTATGAAGATTTTCAGAATTTCTGTGTGGTGGGAACTACTGTTTGTTAAGTAAAAAAGTGTCGCTGGCAGTTGCAAAATGCGTTCTCGTAGATGCTGTAGGCTACCGATTATCATCCATTAGCGAAGGACACTAGTGTTTAACGTCCCGTCGACAACGAGATCATTAGAAACGGAACACATGCTTCGAATAGGGAAGCATGGGGATGGAAATCGGCCGTGCCCTTTCAAAGGAACCATTCCGGCATTTTCCTGAAGAGATTTAGTGAAATCACGGAAAACCTAAATCAGGATGGCTGGACGCGGGTTTGAACCGTCGTCCAGTGTGCTAACCACTGCATCACCTCGCTAGGTCATCCATTAGAATATTATCTTGCACTGTACGATAAATGTTAATGAAAAACACTTGGGATCTCAACTACGTCGGAGCATTAAAAATACTTTCGAAGGTCGTAGCTGTCACCTGCTTGCAAAGTTACATGATGTTATAGTATATCTGTACAACTTGTCCTTGTTTAGTGGAAAATATGTGAAATATATTATGCGAACACCTGGCTTTGACCAGCGGATCAAGGAGCGAGCCTTGCTACAAAGTTAAACAATCCCTAAAACATAGTACAAAGAAGAATTCTCGATAACAATGGTATTTGGCCACCAACGTATTGTTAAACCGGGACTGTAACGTTCGATTCGTCTCATAATGCTTAAAGCATCGGAAACTACATATTTATTCGGCACTGAATTTTTTTTTTTTGTATTACCCATCTACTCGAAGTCGTCAATATTGAAGCTCTGTTACCAAAACATGTCAGAGATCGATTTTAATTTAATTTTGTAACTGGAATAGAGATGGCGCGAACTCCCACTCGCGTTTTATTGAAATATTCTTCTCCAACAGCATAATTAGATCAACGAGTTGTTCAGAATCCAGTGGCATTTCGGTACACAGTGACACACGCCGCTTCTCGCCTCGGGATCTGGGGATTATTTACACGGCTCTATTGCATTAAAAATAATTTTTATATTTAAATTGGACGCACCGAAAAGAAATTAAATATAGACGAGCTATAAAAAAGAAACCTCAAAGGAACAGGAGAATTATATTGAATTTCCAGTGCCCAGAAGCCATACACTCTACTATGTGTGTATTTGACGTTTGCATGTATATTTTCATGTATAACTCTACCAAGAGAGTACGTTAGTAGAGATGAAGGCTGTAACATTTCCCCTATGCAGGTAGGTACTGGTTAAGTACAAAAAGAGCACTATGTAGAACTTAAAAAATCCACATTATTCGTTTGGTTCGTAGTGGGACCTTATCTCGGCAAGAGAAACAATAATTGAGGGGGGGGGGGGGGTTCAGAAGTAAAGGATAGAAATACATCTCTTATAATTTAATTCTCAAAGTTTCAGAATTGTTTTGAGATAGCAAAATGGAACTTCAGTTTTTTTTGTATATCTAGACTTGAAAATTCTTTGTAGAATTTTCCGTTTGACTGTTGGAATAACAGGTCAATGTAAATGATGAGTTTTATATTACAATTCCTAAACGTCTGTCTTGCATTTGCATCACTCTGCTTCCAGAATATTGTGAATTAAGAAGAACGTCATTTATAAAGCTTTATTATTGACTGTTATCAGTTCAGTTATCATAAAATTAATATTTAGAGCTACAACAAAACATTTATGTAATGCTACAGGAACACTGTGCCTTTTGTGGCTTATAGCGGTGAAACAAAATAAGAAAAAGTACTGTTTAACGCACTAGCTCATTATTGAAAATGTTTCGCACCACCTGGATCACTTCCCCCCTCTCGTGTTCACAACAAGGTTATTTAAATAACATACAACATACAAAAATAAGTATAGCCCCACGTAATTGTATAAACCTCTTTGTTGATGCTGGCTTAAAATAATGCTGCTAGGTAAGAAAGAGTCTATTCATAATCAGATTCGAGAAAGTCTTTTCCAGAAGTCCGTCAAGTGGGCCATCCCTAATTGTCCTTCTTGGATATCCTTCCTTATATGGAAGCGAGTGGAAGAAACCATGATGGACGGGAGGAATAAATGGAAGCAAATCCAGAAGATGTTTGTATTTATGAAGATAAATCTTCGTTTATCGATTGTATGCGGGTCGTAAGATGACATTCGTGATAGTTTTGTCTTTTCTGTCAAGTTTCGTTAGTTCACTTTTGAGGTACTCACGCTCGTCATTGAACAATGGTTTGTAGAAGAGGATATATAGCGAATCCTTTTAAAAATGGAACCTTACCATCTTTTCGTATATCTTCAACTCAACTCATTCATTGAATACTCAAGAAAATCATACTTTCTCATTGGAGTTATGGTAAACTTGCATCTTGCTTTAGTGACTGGATTGATACACTTTATAGCAACAAAGCTGTAGGATGTATTCTTTCTCCTTTTCTCAATTATCCCAAAATTTTGGTCGGATACCTCGTAAAAGTTATCGTAAACAAGAAATCAATGATCCATTGTATTCATATTTGTGTGGTTGACAGCATTACTCCAAAACTTTACTCTGTTTTTTTTTTTTTTTTTTTTTTTTGTCACCCACATCAATGTGTTTAAGAATGGGAGGCAATCCTTTTACGTAGTTCATAAAACAGGACCCAGTTATCTGGGACCCTCTCGATCTTTCATTTACAGGCCAAACATACAAACAGCTGTTTCTTGTTGCAAGGTTGTGTGCAGAGAGATTGTTAAGTACGTAACTGACGACTATAAAATATTTTGGTACAAGTTATAACCGGAATTGGTAAAGCCTTTTGTAAATCAAAGTAAATGGCATGTCGAGTCCCTGAATTCTGAGCCAGTTCTTTTGCTTTTTGTTTGGCTCTCGACTCTTCTGCTTGGCTCATGTGTATGTCTTTCTCTGCACTAGTGCTTTTTATGTTTCCGTGTTCGCCTACCCTCACAGCAATCTCAAAGGTATCGCATTTTATACGAATATCGGCATAAGGTTTATGAAGCCGAAGGTTACAACAGTGCTGAAAACATGCTTGTAATAAGGTTATTTAACAAGTAATTTACCATGCTTTTCGCAGCACTCTGTGTATAATTTATACAGTTTTTCAAGGTAAGTTCTAAAGTTAGGTAACGTGCATTGGAATTGAGAGTTCTGGTACACTGACTTCAAAAACGTGGAAACACATTGTTTAAAAAATTTGGTTTGTTAGATGGGAATTTTTTTATGGCTCATATCTTCCTCACATGTCTCTCAGTGATACACCATTTGCAGTCTTTTTATGTACCACATTCATGAATCTCTTGTTACTGACATCAAGAGTTTTCGAGAAAAAAGTTTTAAAAATCCTTTTACCACATAGCAATGATGATACGTATAGATTAGTTTGTTGTAGGATGTATTGTCTTTCTCTTTGGAATGTGGCTTGTAATACATGTATTTAAGAAACCAGTGTGCAGATCCCTTGAACTCAACTTCCAATAATCGTTGAATATGGGAAATGTTCGTTAGGATTGTATCGACATCGATGATTATATTGCTGAAATGAGCGCTCTCGATGTCCCACTCCAATATATCCAATACACTTCTTACCTTCATCCTTCAGTCTCCTTGCAACACGTTTTTATAGGTTTTTTTCCATGTTTCTGTTTTTCCTAGACGTTTTCTGCTCTTCCACTTTACTCAAGAGTCTTCATCTGTGGAAGTATTGGATGTTTCAGAGGCAGCGTTCCTCATTACTGTCTTCCCCAAAAACATCAGATGGACCTGAGAGCACAATCAAGTTATTAAACATAACGTGCGTTATCCAAGCAGTTCGATTTTGAAACCAGTTAAATATGTTGCAGCAGTCCTGGATGAATTAGTTTCGTACAACAACACATAAATCAAACCAGTACAGAAAACATAGAATTATATGATTTAATAACTATTGATATTATATAAGCTATAATGTGCAGGATATCGATATAATCACACAAGAAGGGAGCGAAAATTACTTCTTTCATCGTTCACTCCAAAATTTTCGAATTACTGGAGTTAATAACAATCACCTTGATACTTGGAAAACTTTGTGTGCACAACAGCTTTATAGTAAATTATTGAAACATGATATAGTGCAGTAAAAACGGTAACAGCTGACTCACATTATCTTCACCAAGGAGGGTGGGATATCATCTGTATCCTCTGCCACAACAATTTTACATGCTTTACAGTGTTCTAAATGCATATACCACATTTCTCTGGGAAGTGATACTTGTAGGCCTTTGCTTCTGGCACACTCGATTAACTGTTGAGTTTGGAATGTATTCTCAATTCACTATTTCTGTTGACACTGATGCTTTATGACCAGAACCGGTTTCGGGCTGTTTTCGTTCCACATTTATGAGTATACGAACTATGGGGTTAGACGTTTGCCTTAACGCACAAAACAGTCTGTGGACATTAGCTTCATAAATAACTCAGCGCTATATTTTAGCAGACAATTTCCAGCCCATAAGCGGAGGCGTACGACTGTCTTGACTACCTCTTCTTAACTGTTTTGCTTTCGCAACGTACTCTGCATTAGTTACGATTGTTCCAAAGGCACAACATTTGAAGAACGAAAATGGAAAACGTTCTAAATGCCATATCTGATATTAGTCAGGATCATGGAAAAACTATGTACCTCTGTTTGTGCGTAACTGACATGCAACAAACAAACAAAATTGAGGTTGTGTTCGAATGTATTCCCTCTACGAAACTGCGGATTTCACGAACTCGTGTTCGGCTTAAATATGGAAATTTGTTCGGAGCTCGTAGGTGACGCCTCAGACTTGGTAGTGGCTGATTTTGACGCAGACTTTGGGATTTGTGTTTGTGAGATTGTGTATCACAGTGGACGTTGGGCGTTAATGTTGGGCGGCCCACTTTTAGTAAGTGGTTTCTTGACGTAAGTTTTATCTTGGTGCTTGCTGCATTACGCTGCATCTATATTCTGGACCGCAATGGTGGCCAGGGAGTGTGATGTAAATATTTTATGTACTATATTTTAAGAAGTATCTTTTAGTGGTTAGCATCTTGATCTTGTAAGTTATTTTATATCTGGCTGGTTCCCTAGCGGTTTAAAATGGAAGTGGGGCTCCGCATGATAGCAATATAAGAATGTGCTATTTTAAGTTACTTAATTTATACGCTTGTTACATATTGAGCCTTGATATGAATCAGTTTTGTTTTAAGGCATATTCTCTTGTATGTAATTAATGTTTTACGGAGTATGGTTCATGAATTTGTTAGTACATTCGTAACCTCGAGATGGGACTGGGTTATAACACGCATATCTGGGACAGCCTGGAAGGAAGTTAATAGCTACAGTTGCAAGTTAACTGAATATGAACTATAACCTGTTTGGGCCAACGCTGATATTGTTTGTTCTCGGGTGACTTGAGTCGTTCTCTTATATAACGTGTAACTGAATAGCCCGTATGGAACTTACGAATTGACGAATTGTATTCTGTGGCCCCTTAATCACCTACAGGCTAAGGTAAAGTAAAACAGTAAAGCCATCTGCCAGAACATCCGGATGTGTTAACTACCGTACTAAGATCTACGTCACTAATAGAGTATTCCATTGATGTCACTGAAGATATTTCAGAGTGCAAACTCCAAATGGACTATCTCCACCGAGAATGAAGATATTAAAACAGCTGACTGATGATATGTAAAGGAGTAATTCGCCCAGCTAAATCGCCATATGCGGAGCCTACGTTGTTAATTTCTAAGCCTAGTGGTGAAAGTAAACTTGTGGGCTATTACAGAGAAGTGAATAAAAATTGTTATACGATAAATTCCATTTGTTTCAATTACTCGTTAGCTGTTTCTGTCTCAACATCTATTGTAAACAACAAGAAATCCAAACATATAGATGGATTTGTTATTTGTTGTTGTTGTTTACACACACGTATATATATATATATATATATATATATATATATATATATATATATATATATATATATATATATATATATATATATATATAACACTGCAATGTGATAATGATCTACCTTCTACGAGATCGTTATCACACTGGGGTGTTCCTGTTATCAAGGAATTTAGATACCATGGTGATCTCGTAGAAGATAGAAACGGGCCACCTAAAAACTAAATATTAACAACGTAAATGCGGTCATGACTGTGTTTACTAAAAAAATTGTAATATTAATAGATCGCTGTTTTCCAGGAACAACGTTCCAAACATTACGCACACCTGTATAATATCGTGTAGAGCACGTATATATATAACACTGCAACGTGATTATTATCTACCTTCTACGAGATCGTTATCACACTGGGGTGTTCCTGTTATCAAGGAATGTAGATACCATGGTTCAACTAATTATGAATCCTGCAGGACTGTCCGTAAATCCTTAAGATTACGAGGGGGTGGAGACCTCTTCTAAACAGCACGTTGCAAGGCATCCCAGATACGCTCAATAATGTTCACATCTGCGGAGTTTGGTGGTCAGCGGAAGTGCTTAAACTCAGAAGAGTGTTCCTGGAGCCATTTTGTAGCAATTCTGGACATGTGGGGTGTCGCATTGTCCTCCTGGATTACCCACGTCCGTCGGAATGCACAATGGACATTAATGGGTGTAGGTGGTCGGACAGAATGCTTAACGTACTTGTCACCTGTCAGAGCCGTATCTAGACGCATCAGAGGCCTCGTATCACTCCAACTGCGCACGCCCCACACCATAAGAGAGCCTCCACTAGCTTGAACAGTCCGCTGCTGACATGCAGGGTCGATGGATTCATGAGGTTGTCTCCATACGCGTACACGTCCATCCGCTCGATACAATTTGAAACAAGACTCGTCCGACCAGGAATCAACAGTGCAATGTCAGTGTTGTCGGGCCCATGCGTTGCGTAAAGCTATGTATCGAGCAGTAATCAAGGGTACACGAGTGAGCCATCGGCTCCGAAAGCCCATATCGATGACGTTTCGTTGAATGGTTTGCACGCTGACATTTTTTGATGGCCCAGCACTGACATCTGCATTAATTTGCGGAAGGGTTGCATTCCTGTCACGTGAAACGATTCTCTTCAGTCATCATTGGTCCCGTTCTTGCAGCATCTTTTTCCGGCCGCACCGATGTCGGAGATTTGATGCTTTGCCGGATCCCTGACATTGAGGGTACACTCGTGAAATGGTCGTAGGGGAAAATCCCCACTTCATCGCTACGCCGGAGATGCTGTGTGCAATCGCTCGTGCGTCGCCTATAACGCCGTATTCAAACTCACTTAAATCTTGATACTCTGCTATTATAGCATCGATAACCCATCTAACAACTGCGCCAGACATTTGTTGTCTTATATAGGCTTTGCCTATCACAGCGCCGTACTCTGCCTCTTCACTTATCTCAGTTCTTGAATATGCATGCCTATACCAGTTTCTTTGGCTCTTCAGCTCATCAGTGTGTATGTGTGTGTGTGTGTGTGTGTGTGTGTGTGTGTGTGTGTGTTTGTGTGTGTGTGTGTGTGTGTGCAAGTGTACGTCGAGCATATCCTGTTAAACCACTGGACTTCAACAAACTTGGTACACATATACCTTACTGTCAGGCGACAACGGCTCTGGGGTAAGAACTACCTACCTGTCAAAGGAGTGAGGGTTAAAAAGAAACATATCCCGCGACACACGCTTTACCAGATTTTATTCATCCAGTATTTGAGAACGAGAGCACTTAGTGACTTGCAACAAATGTTACGCAATTTTCAAGCCTTTATAAAAAATGTTGCTCGTTGACAACCCCTATAAGAAATGAAAGGAAAGAGTACCGCATGACGCATGACGTCACAATTTATTACTTCTTTACTACTAACTGCACCTGAGAGAAAATTTGCCGGCAGTATGCAAAATTTTATCACTGTACGATACTTAGTTCAGGAGATAAGACGTTATAAGCAATGAGATACGCGAAAAATTACCGCATTTACATGACGTTTACATTTATTACTTCGTTGCTACAAATCCCTTTCGCAATACGTTTTGCAGATGGTATCCACATATTCCTCTGAATGTACCTACAAAATTACACTACTGGCCATTAAAATTGCTACACCAAGAAGAAAAGCAGATGATAAACGGGTATTCATTGGACAAATATATTATACTGGAACTGACATTTGATTACATTTTCACGCAATTTGGGTGCATAGATACTGAGACATCAGTACCCAGAACAACCACCTCTGGGAGTAATAACGGCCTTGATACGCCTGGGCATTGAGTCAAATAGATCTTGGATGGTGTGTACAGGTAGAGCTGCCCATTCAACTTCAACACGATACCACAGTTCATCAATAGTAGTGACTGGCGTATTGTGACGAGCCAGTTGCTCGGCGACCATTCACGAGACGTTTTCAATTGGTGAGAGATCTGGAGAATGAGCTGGCCAGGGCAGCAGTCGAACATTTTCGGTATCCAGAAAGGCCCGTACACGATCTGCAACATGCGGTCGTGCATTAGCCTGCTGAAATGTAGGGTTTCGCAGGGATCGAATGAAGAGTAGAGCCACTGGTCGTAACACATCTGAAATGTGTAATACAGATGTGGAGGGTTCTCTGAAGCTGAACCTGTCGGTTCGAAACCAACAACTACGTTATTTGTGTAGATACAATGATTCCAATGTGCGTTCACCGCGATGTCGCCAAACACGGATGCGACCATCATGATGCTGTAAACAGAACCTGGATTCATCTGAAACAATGACGTTTTGCTATTCGTGCACCCAGATTCGTCGTTGAGTACATCATCGCAGGCGCTCCTGTCTGTGATGCAGCGTCAAGGGCCTCCGAGCTGATAGTCCATGCTGCTGCAAACGCCGTCGAACTGTTCATGCAGATGGTTGTTGTCTTGCAAACGTACCCATCTGTTGACTCAGAGATCGACACGTGGCTGCACGATCGCTTACAGCCATAGGCATAAGATGCCTGTCATCTCGATTGCTAGTGATACGAGGCCGTTAGGTTCCAGCACGGCGTTCCGTATTACCCTCCTGAACGCACCGATTCCATATTCTGGTAACAGTCATTGCATCTCGACAACGCGAGCAGCAAAGTCGGGATAAGATAAACCGCAATCGCGATAGGCTACAATCCGACATCAAAGTCGGAAACGTGATGGTACGCATTTCTCCTCCTTACACAACGTTTAACCAGGCAACGCCGGTCAACTGCTGTTTGTGTATGAGAAATCGGTTGGAAACTTTAATCATGTCAGCACGTTGTGGGTGTCGCCACCGGCGCCAGCCTTGTGTGAATGCTCTAAAAAGCTAATCATTTGCATATCACAGCATCTCCTTCCTGTCGGTTAAATTTCGCGTCTGTAGGACGTCATCTTCGTGGTGTAGCAATTTTATTGGCCGGTTCTGTATATCACTGAACGACACGTAGTTCAGTATATATGAGGTCATAGACATTAAACGCAAGACAAGATGCTGCGTGGTATGGGCTTGGATGCACAGCTATAAATAAATAAATACCTGGACAACGACTGGTTTCTCCGCTAGTGTAATACAGATGTGGAGAGTTGTCTGAAGCTCAACCTGTCGGTTCGCAACCGACAACTACGTTATTTGTGTTGATAAAAAGATTATTAACAGTGCCTAGTTGCTGTTTTCTTCTTAGGACGAATCAGCTTGTATTTTGTAGCCAGCGACGGTCTCAAAAATAATTTACGATAAAATGGCAGAAAGAAAGTTTTTGTTCCAAGCGCGGCTAATACTGAAGCACTGTGCTTTATCTGTGGTAATACAAGTAAAGAAATACATCATTAATTTTTTAACTGATACAAATGTAATCAACACAATACACTTCTCAAATGCTTTTAATTTTCGGACACTAGACGGAAATACAGCTTGGCACAAAGACCATGTGCCATCTGCTAACTCATGTGTGAAGAGCTTTCTGCATAGTTTGGCAGCTGGGTCGAATCTCCTAACATGCAAGAGAGTACCGAGAATACAACAGCACTGTAACCCCTTAACATTTAGGGCGTTTTCCATTTTTTATTTCATATATTAGCTGTTCACTCAACGTGAAGTTCAGAGTTTCATGAGTATCATTAAGGTGTGCGTGTGCTTGTAAGTGAGTGTGTATGTTCTGATCAACGAACTATTGTGCCTAGAACGGTCGATTCCATGTTCACATACTACAGCGGCCTGCTCACCAAAGACAAAAATTTCCTCAAGTAATCTAAGAGAGTATCTGTGTATGTACGTCTTAAAAGAAGAAATCAGAGCATTATGATCAAATCCGATACAAAGAGAATTTAGTAACAGACAGAGGAAATGTTGTGGCAACTCGTGCATCCAATGTGAACCGTGCAACAATTTCCAGGTAAAGTACCTTCCGGAATATTCTATGAGGTTTACACCGTACATGAAGCAGATGAGTCTAACAAACTTCCCATTCAGTCTCTCGCTGATCTCTTCGGTGATTAAACTGAAGACAGCAAACAGAAAAACCAAAATACTGAATGACGCATTTAAAAATATATTTGTTCATGAGGATCAGACTACCGTACTAAAACACGTTAATGAGTTATGTTGACACAAGCAATTATAGTGTTAAAGACAGTTAATACTCTTCAAAGACGACGCCCCCGACGGTATTCCAATTTGAACAGTAAAATGACCGATTTAGAATATACGTTAGAATTTTTCACACAGTGAATAGCTGTTTGTAAAAGTATGCGGCGACACCAGTTTAAGAGGACCGCAAAAGAAAGGATGAGCAGAATAATAGGCGAATGACTAAGTTCATACGTTTTTACATTTCTGCGGGAATAGAACCTCCTCGAAGAGAATCAGTCAGGGTGCAGGAAAAACCAATCGTGTCAAAAGCGATTCGCGTTTTTTGACGCAGGTTATCTTTGCGAGCACTAGTTATAAGGCGTTGCACATTGTAATCCGCTACCGAATGATTCATGCGATATAATCATGCGAAGTACGTTTACAAATATGTGAGTAGCTCGCGAAATATTTCATCAGTATAAAACTGTGTGCTCTACTGGAAAGCAATGTTCAACAGGCAGGGGTGGAGCGTAGAGTGTGGATAGAGGAAATGTGACCAACGGTTACATCGGGGTAGCTCTTAACAAAAATGCCCGAAATGCTTCGAGCAAAATCTTCCATTTTTTTAGGAGCAGTTTTCATTGTCATTTACGGTTTGTAGAATAGCGTCAGCTAAAGGACGGGTACCGATTGTATGCGGAATGGTTTACTATTTGCCCAGCTGCGCGAGAGCGGATGCTGCAGCATTACCTCAGCAAACAGGTCGAATGAGCGAGAGTGTTTTATTTGCATTGAACCGTTGGTAGCATTGTTATCATCAGTCACTTTTTCCGAATGCTGTCCTGTGTGTTCCAGTTCTTACTCCTCGTATGTTTCTTGTCAGTTAGAAGTGGATACCAACTTTCCCGTAGAGCATATGGCAAATGAAGGAGGCCATACGTTGATCGTTGTTGGGAGGTATAAATTTCGGAAACATAGATCAACACAATGTGGAGTAGCTTGGCTGTGCACAGTAGAAACATGTAAGTCACGTATTTATTGAACAGTTTTTCAAAATGTTTCAAATGGCTCTGAGAACTATGGGACTTAACATCTGAGGTCATAAGTCCCCTAGAACTTAGAACTACTTAAACCTAACTAACCCAAGGACATCACACACATCCATTCCCGAATCAGGATTCGAACCTGCGACCGTAGCGGTCGCACGGTTCCAGACTGAAGCGCCTAGAACCGCTCGGCCACACCGGCCGGCAACAATTTTTCAATTCATATTCATTTTACTAATGAAGTCAGTTCTAACCATGACGCCATTGACAAGTTAAACGGACAAACAACTTCCAAAAGTATAAAACGGAAGACTGTAATTTACTGAATTAAGCTAGAGACCGTTTACAACTGATCCGTAAAGAAGTTGCCTCCAATGAACTTGATATTTCCAGAAGATACTATTAAATTATTTCGTAAAGACGTTGTCTCCACTGGACTCGATATTTCCAGGAGATGTTACTAACATAAAGAAGGTATTTATGTGGCCAGTAGATCTATTTTACTGCCATTATCGAAATCGTTAAATGATGTTCATAACGTTTTGTAGGAAATATCGATTTTAAGTGTAAAAAAAAACCCCTCTAATTAACGATTTTACCTTTAATGTAGCTGAGCCGTACGTGGCTCGAAAAAAATGGTTCAAATGGCTCTGAGCACTATGGGACTCAACTACTGTGGTCATAAGTCCCCTAGAACTCAGAACTACTTAAACCTAACTAACCTAAGGACAGCACACAACACCCAGCCATCACGAGGCAGAGAAAATCCCTGACCCCACCGGGAATCGAACCCGGGAACCCGGGCATGGGAAGCGAGAACGCTACCGCACGACCACGAGATGCGGGCGTACGTGGCTCGTGTTCGTGCCATTTCTTATTTTACATCTTGTTTTTATTACTGTAATGCCACCTTGTTATCTTAAATTTCAATTACTGGTGTCACTGAGTTGCTGCCTTGCCTGCCCGTGAGCTACAGCAGCAGCGCTTATCGATATCGTCCCTGCCGTGTTATCTTTGTGGACTGCTATTACTTCCTGGTCGTCGTGCGTTGTCAGTTAGTTCGGACCTGGCAGTGTTTGAGTTGGCACGCGGCCCAAGTTCAGTCGGGGAGCGGCAGCAGTGAGGTCCGGAGCGCCATGACTCACCCAACGGTTGCCGACACACATGACTGGAGTGGGGATGATTTTCGTTGGTCGTCGGTCGGTCGTCTTGCCGGACGACGAGTATTTGGCCGGCGATCGCTTATGGTTTGGTTGTGTGGGCAGACTCGTGATTAGTCCCTCACTGTCGTTAGCATTGTCTGGTTCTTCGTGCAAGTGTACGTGAAACTGTGTGTAGTTTGTGTGGCTTGATTGACAAGTTATTTTAAATGTTGTCGGCGTACTAGCTCTGAGGAGTCGGTTGGTTGGCGTGGAGCAGTAAGGAATTCTCGGCGGGGCGTACTTTGGCCGGGGCCCGCTGGTGGTCTCTACGCGGTGTCGGAGAGAGTGGCGCTGTTCCCATTGCTACGAGGTCCGTGCCTCACCGACCCTGGACA
The DNA here is from genome assembly GCF_023898315.1 of Schistocerca nitens. Taxonomy (NCBI): domain Eukaryota; kingdom Metazoa; phylum Arthropoda; class Insecta; order Orthoptera; family Acrididae; genus Schistocerca; species Schistocerca nitens. Next base: position 657,255,780 of record NC_064614.1, on the reverse strand, counting down.
CGAAAGTTGGGTTTTGATTTAACCTACCAGCAAGTCAAGACGGTTCACTTTGTGTCGTTTGGAGTTCGTTGTCGGCTGTTGGGATATTCCTGAGAGTAACAACGAGGTTTTCAAGTTGGGAATTTCTAGCCACCCTCCGGTGGAGTTTCACTATATTTGGTTATTTGAATTGAAGTGTGCTAGCGGGAACTTCTGCCTTATGGCTGTTAACGATCCGGTTACCTGCCCTGAGCGTTGACGTAAATTTCAGGCAGTGTAGTTTCCTCGTCGTGTTGTTGCTGTCCAGCACGGTGTGTAGTTTGACAGCTCCATGTGGGCGCCAATATCTTCTACGTTGTTCCGTTGAACTCCCTGTTGTGTCCTGGTCGGGTGAAGTGGAAGTTATCTTATCGGTAGGTCCGCTGACTGTCGGTCGGTTGGGTTATCGTCGGATCGTGAATGGAGCACAACTAAAATGTTGACCACCCTGTGCAATTTACCTACTTTGAAAGGCGACCGCGCCCGCTGGTGATCCGCTTCCAGAGCAGGTACAATATAGGGTTTGCGCGCAGTCAGGATTACCCGCAGGAGAATTATCTGTTTGCTCATTAACGGTGGACTTAGCAGTGTTTCTAATTGGTGCATCGCATATCGGACTTCTTTAAAAACTATGCGATTACAAAATCGGTGGAATTTTTCACACTGTTTACATACGTACATACAGGTAACACTAAGAAACGGGATAAAAATAGGATGAACAAATGGAAACAGTAGTGTGGATCTTGATGGAAGACTCATATTTGTTTGTAGACTTCTAGGAATGTGTGGTGCTTCTGTTAAGGCAATCACTGACAATACGGGTATTGCTAACTATTCTACAGTAATTTTTAAACATCCGGAGTGGTTATCAAATTGGAGTGATAGCAGATATTAAACGAATTACTTAACTCGCCGCTCGGCTAGGAGCTTAATGTGTCTGTATATCCATAAAATAGTATAATGAACGTGCTCGGGTAACTGTAGTGGAATTGTCTGGAAGGAGTCATTATTCCCAGTAAACCCTGTTCGCTGGAATTTTGAGTACAGGCATTCTAAGAAGAACGTGGAACAGTAGCTGCCTTTGTCGTGTGCATCGCTCAGGAAGGAAAGAGAGGTTAAGGCGCGCACGGAAGTATGTATAACCCTGCAGTTAAAGGCTCGAAAATCGTTAATACTGGTACGAATTTTCTCTAATATTCTATGTTGCGGTGTATAAAAGATGTAGTTCTAGCAGTACTACTGGTTGTAAGTGCCAGAATAATCGACATACTCCATATCGACGTCATTATGGTGCGAATAATTGCTTACACAAACCCCGGGGAGACATCTACGGAAATTGCCGATGCGTTCTTGGAGGCAGCAGGGAGTGGTTTGTCGAAACCGACCGTGGAAACTGCTCCCACGGCGGCAATTCAGTCTAACGTGCGACACGAACACGTGTATTAAGATCTCAACACAACAAATGGACAAGAGAGCACCTGCAATGTGACCTGAACGAGCTGCTTTAAGATCATCGCTGCTGTCGACTACAGAAACATCTGCATTCACGATGAATATAGGAGTGTGAAGAAATATGAAACCAGTGGCTGACTCAGCCACGTATCTAGTGGTGATACCAATGAGGTCAGTTTTCGTCCATGTGTTGTTGCTGTTGTTCTTCTTCTTCCACTTCTTTTTTATTTCACTTTTAAGTACTGCATCCTGCTTTCTAGCTACTTGTTCAGCATCGACACCTTAGATATGAAACCAAAGGAAGTATCTTTTGCACTGGTATGCACACAGTTCAATTAGGGTCATCTTGAACGAGTGGAGACACAAAAATACAGTTGCTTTATGAGACAACGAAGCTCTCTTGAGATCTGATGACTTAATTCTTGTTACAGTGGGCGAGCTTCCTTCTTTTACCGTACGACGATATGACGTAAATTCATAACGTATTTTAGACTTCATGATAGTCAAAGTGCCTCATTGTAACTGATATATGCCTTGACGACGCCTTAGAGGATTAATCACATCTGAAGATGGCAACTTGGTGCCGAAAGCGGTAATATGGATATTGCTTGTTTATTAAGCGATTGTCTCTTAATAACCACGTACGGACTTCCGATATTGTTCATACGAACATTGGTCATTGCTCACTGTCGACTCCGCTATTGTACACCATCACGGTTTGTTTCTGCTCGTTGCTCATATCAAACGCCCGCATTGAGGCGACTTATCCGCATTTTGAAACAATTTAAGGGGCTGACATACAACGCATTTTCTATTCTGTACGTGCTATCATACAAGTCCCAGAGGATAATAAAAAAGTCTAGTTTGAGTAATAGCAGAGACGTGAAAAAGCAATATACACTCCTGGAAATGGAAAAAAGAACACATTGACACCGGTGTGTCAGACCCACCATACTTGCTCCGGACACTGCGAGAGGGCTGTACAAGCAATGATCACGCGCACGGCACAGCGGACACACCAGGAACCGCAGTGTTGGCCGTCAAATGGCGCTAGCTGCGCAGCATTTGTGCACCGCCGCCGTCAGTGTCAGCCAGTTTGCCGTAGCATACGGAGCTCCATCGCAGTCTTTAACACTGGTAGCATGCCGCGACAGCGTGGAAGTGAACCGTATGTGCAGTTGACGGACTTTGAGCGAGGGCGTATAGTGGGCATGCGGGAGGCCGGGTGGACGTACCGCCGAATTGCTCAACACGTGGGGCGTGAGGTCTCCACAGTACATCGATGTTGTCGCCAGTGGTCGGCGGAAGGTGCACGTGCCCGTCGACCTGGGACCGGACCGCAGCGACGCACGGATGCACGCCAAGACCGTAGGATCCTACGCAGTGCCGTAGGGGACCGCACCGCCACTTCCCAGCAAATTAGGGACACTGTTGCTCCTGGGGTATTGGCGAGGACCATTCGCAACCGTCTCCTTAAAGCTGGGCTACGGTCCCGCACACCGTTAGGCCGTCTTCCGCTCACGCCCCAACATCGTGCAGCTCGCCTCCAGTGGTGTCGCGACAGGCGTGAATGGAGGGACGAATGGAGACGTGTCGTCTTCAGCGATGAGAGTCGCTTCTGCCTTGGTGCCAATGATGGTCGTATGCGTGTTTGGCGCCGTGCAGGTGAGCGCCACAATCAGGACTGTATACGACCGAGGCACACAGGGCCAACACCCGGCATCATGGTGTGGGGAGCGATCTCCTACACTGGCCGTACACCACTGGTGATCGTCGAGGGGACACTGAATAGTGCACGGTACATCCAAACCGTCATCGAACCCATCGTTCTACCATTCCTAGACCGGCAAGGGAACTTGCTGTTCCAACAGGACAATGCACGTCCGCATGTATCCCGTGCCACCCAACGTGCTCTAGAAGGTGTAAGTCAACTACCCTGGCCAGCAAGATCTCCGGATCTGTCCCCCATTGAGCATGTTTGGGACTGGATGAAGCGTCGTCTCACGCGGTCTGCACGTCCAGCACGAACGCTGGTCCAACTGAGGCGCCAGGTGGAAATGGCATGGCAAGCCGTTCCACAGGACTACATCCAGCATCTCTACGATCGTCTCCATGGGAGAATAGCAGCCTGCATTGCTGCGAAAGGTGGATATACACTGTACTAGTGCCGACATTGTGCATGCTCTGTTGCCTGTGTCTATGTGCCTGTGGTTCTGTCAGTGTGATCATGTGATGTATCTGACCCCAGGAATGTGTCAATAAAGTTTCCCCTTCCTGGGACAATGAATTCACGGTGTTCTTATTTCAATTTCCAGGAGTGTATATGATAAAATGTTCAGAAATACTGCCCTTTATAGATCAAAACTGGCTTTTTATTGACACTACCAAGCCAATTACTGTCATCCTCAGATGCCTTTTCTCCACCTCACCCATATGCCGCATGGTAAGGCTCTGAGCACTAAGGGACTCAACAGCTGAGGTCATCAGTCCCCTAGAACATAGAACTACTTAAACCTAACTAACCTAAGGACATCACACACAGCCATGCCCGAGGCAGGATTCGAACCTGCGACCGTAGCGGTCGCGCAGTTCCTGACTGAAGCGCCTAGAACCGCTCGGCCACTTCGCCCGGCGCCGCATGGTAAGCTCAGAGACATCTCTCACGTAAAGCATAACATAACCTAATAGCTGCTAGTCATTAATGACATGAACGATGGATAATAGTAAACAAAGTAGTAATTTATGATGCCTATGTTATACACATGATTAAGATAATGATATTCGAAATGTGCACTTGAGTGTGGCAAAAGTACGTGAAATAGCATTGTGATTAAGATGTTTTTGCTGCAAAGAATATAATTGCATATTCTGATAATTTTTTACTGTCATTTTCGAGGAGTAGATTAAGTTTTTACATCATTATCAAGACGTAAATGAAAACTGATGGGCTCCTAAAAATAATTTACGAGGGCTGTTCGGAAAGTAAGGTCCGATTGGTCACGAAAAGGAAATCACAGAGAAAATCAAAAATGGTTTTTTTTGCAACAGCTGTCTACACCTTCCAACTACTTCTCTACACATTCGCCCCTCTGACTTACACATTTTTCGTCACATTGAACCCACTTACCAATAACTTCGTCACAGAAGGCAGCCGCCTGCGCTTGTTACCAATTCTCTACGTCGATCTGCAGCTTGTTGTCTGTGCGAAATCGCTGCCTTCATATCCAGAGGTTCATGTGACCAGAGAGGGAACTCTGTGGTAGCCAAGTCCAGGATGTATGGTAGGTGACGAAACGCTTTCCATCGAAAACGCTGCAGGAGCATCCTCAATGCCCCTGCACTTGGCGGTCCAGGATTGTCATGAAGTAGGAAATGCATGACACTTACGTTGTGTGGGCTGGATGAATTCAGGCTAAATCTATCGCAGGCACTCATACTTGGCGGGACACACCGTTTCACGGGCTTCTTTAAGTGCTCACTGTGCGCTCCGGTTTGAAAAGAGTGACGTGACCCGATCGATGGTCGTACTAGAGATACTGCCCAAAAGATCGACGCAAAGCTTCATCGGATTTTCACTGCGGTTTCCATTCCGCGATCGATCGGACCTTAGTTTCTGAATAGCCCTCGTAAGAACGTTAAGAGTAATCAGAATCGCAATTGTGAACAACTGAATTTCGAATATATTGCCCATAATATTTCAATACATGGACGGATAGGTGGCGCTAGTTGGGAATGGGGGTCAGCCAAGAGGCGTGCCGACATAGACTGCCTAAATTATTATTTATTTATTTATGCTGAGTCGTCAGTCTTCTTGACTTGCTTGATGCGGCCACCACCAATTCCTATCACGCTATAACTTCTTCATCTCAGTGTAGCTCTTGCACCCTAGGTCTTCAATTATATTCTGTCTTTTATTTTTCTATGTCCTGTCATTTCATGTCAGGTCGTCTCGTTCCTTCTTCTTATCTGTATTTTCAATACGTTCCTTTCTTCACCGATTCTGTGGAGTGCCTCCTCATTCCTTGCCTTGTTAGTCTACCAAATTTTCAACATTCTTCTGCGCCACCCAATCTGAAACGCTTTGATTCGCTTCCGTTCTGTTGTTGCCACTATCCTTGATTCCCTACCATACAATGATGTGCTCCAAACGTGAAGGAAAACAAAAAGAGAAAATTGCAAAAGGAATTAAGGTTCAGAGATAAGAAAATAACTTCGAAGTTCCCCGATGACATTGTAATCCTCTCAGAGTTGTCAAACAAGGGGGAAGAGCAGATGGACGGAATGGATTTCGTCTTAGGGAACAAAAACAAAAGTGCCGGCCGAAGTGGCCATGCGGTTAAAGGCGCTGCAGTCTGGAACCGCAAGACCGCTACGGTCACAGGTTCGAATCCTGCCTCGGGCATGGATGTTTGTGATGTCCTTAGGTTAGTTAGGTTTAACTAGTTCTAAGTTCTAGGGGACTAATGACCTCAGCAGTTGAGTCCCATAGTGCTCAGAGCCATTTGAGCCAACAACAAAAGTAAAACAAGAATAATGCACTGTAGTCGAATTAAAGCGGGTGGACTGAGGAAAGTAGATTAGGAGATAAAACACGAATGATTATGGATGGGTGTTGCTATTTGTGCAGCAAAATAATAAAGGCCGAACTAGAAACGATATAAAATGCAGAATAGTAGTAGCAAGAAAAACATCTCTGAAAAAGCTGAATTTTTTAACATCGAATGTAAATTTAAGATGGCTCCTGCCTTACGTGCTGGCGAAACGTCAGTAAAACCGTTAAACATCGGCCAAAGAACCCGAGACAGACACCGCACGAAATACCTCAGCAGGTGGCCACAAAAGCGTCAAAAATTTTATAAATTTAACTGTAGGGAAGTCTGAAGGCTGTTTCGAGCGTAGACTTGCACTGATGGGAAACATGGACGATCGACGGTTTTAACAAGAAGAGAATAGAAGCTTTTGAAATGTGGTGCTACAGATGAATGCTGGAAAATAAATGTGTGGATGAGGAGGTAGTGAATCAAATTAGGGAGCAAAGGTATCTGTGGCACAATCTGACTAAAATAAGGGATCGGTTGATAGGACACATCCTGAATCACCAAGAAATTATCATTTTCGTTGTGGAGGGGAGTGAAGGGGGAGGGTGGTGGGAAGTTGTAGAGGGAGACAAATGTTTGAGTACAGCAAGTAGATTAAAATGGATGTAGGCTGCAGTAGTTAATTGGAGATAATGAGATTTGCACAGGAATTACCAGCGTGGAGATCTTCGGACAGCAGACCACAACACCAAGTTTGTTTAGCGTCAAACGTACACCTTAGGCATTGTTGTGTGATTCATTTGTCATTTGTAGTCGACCACTATTAAATTATGGTGCTTACACAGTCATCTATTGCTACATTTTGTAACTATTTATTTTTCTTCTGTCATACGTTTTCCCCCTTCTCTGATAATACTGCGTTGCAATTTGATGTCATTCTGACCAGTGGAGTTATTTCTACAGCGGTTTGAAAGTTTAAGTTTAGTTATAATCACCTCGTACGTAAGCGATCTAGGCAGTTAAAAGATTTTTCAAACAAAAATATAAATTTTAAGAAATCTCTTAGATTAGGAGGAAATGGAGGTTAGGAAGAAATTATTGGAAAGCATGTTACCTGGAGAGACTGCGGATTAAAACCGTGATGGATCGTCCACGGGAACCATATCGATAGGACGTTGGAAATAACATTGGTCGTAATAGCGTATAGTGTTGTACACATCATCAGTGGAGTGGTCAGTTTTTCTTCACTGTCGAATGCTATCAACATAAGCTGATTGTCTTGTTTGTACTAGCGGAAGTGGCCCTAGTACTACGGATGAGGAGCTCCGTTCACTTGGTGGCTTGGGTAGCTCGGTGGCTGGACCTGAGCAGACAGCTGCGGGCGAAGCGGCCGCCGAAGGCAACCAGACGCGCCGGAGTTTAATTGAGCTGTCGCCGCTGGTGACACCGCCGCCCGCTGCGGGTTAATTTCGGAAACTAACGTATCTCTCCTGCCACGCCGCACGCGCCCCACGTTGCTCAAACGGCGTGTTCCACTTCAGCCTTCGCGGTCAGTATGTCTATAAAGACATCCTCAAGTTGGGAGACACGGACTTCAAAAGCTGCAAGCGCGACACTCAAGGAATGCGGCCGATACCGTTTCAGAAAAATACCGTAACACGTCCATAGTGTTGCTCTAATTTTGATAACAATAAAACACAGATGTTAAGTCTCGTTCTACCACTTCCCCTCCTCAGCTTTCCCTGCTCCCATGCAGTCGACGAATGCCGATGGATAAATTGATACATTGATATGACTGTGATGTTCATACCATTAATATTGCTATTGATGCTGTTAAGATCATTTAGGTATATGTATTAAGCCTCCGTCGATGGAGCTTCTCTCAGGTACACTCAAACAACATAAGAAGGAAATGCGGCCTCAAGCAAGTCCATATATGGCGTTCAACGAATATAAGTGCAGATATTTCTATTGGTGACTGAAGATGGTGTACTGACTAATAGTTATAGCCATTACCAGTTATATATGTTTAGAATAATTAGTAGCCGGCCGAAGTGGCCGTGCGGTTAAAGGCGCTGCAGTCTGGAACCGCAAGACCGCTACGGTCGCAGGTTCGAATCCTGCCTCGGGCATGGATGTTTGTGATGTCCTTAGGTTAGTTAGGTTTAACTAGTTCTAAGTTCTAGGGGACTAATGACCTCAGCAGTTGAGTCCCATAGTGCTCAGAGCCATTTGAACCATTTGAACCAATTAGTACCTTCAAGTACACGTGGCTAGAGCAAGCCTAATAATGTTTACTTTCTCCTAGGCAGCGGATCAGATGTTCGGCCGTGGATGTCTGGATGCGAAATGTTTAATCTACACTGATGGGTGTAGTCCACTTAGTGGTGCAGTACGACCAGGCAGAAAACATCAGGTCGTATAATTTGTGGCGTGTTTGTGCGACGACTGTTCGATGCAGACAAGAAAAAAAAACCAACCAATTCACTAATGTGAGTACATATGAAGGTAGCACATACGAAAATATCTGCACTTATACCCATTACACTTTGAATAGAGAGGTCTCTGAGACAGAAGAAGCTGGTGCGATGGGGCCGATATTACCAGCAACATAGACTGTGGCATAATGATAATGTAGCAGTCATACCATTTTAACGACAGTGCTATCGAACACAGTCACTAAACTACTATGTGAAAAGAGCACAGTAATGTAAGCGAAACCTTGATGGTACTGAATAAATAATAATAATTATAATAATAATAATTATAATAATAATTCACAAAACAATAATACAGAACGTTCAGCGAGAGAAACAGCATCACCAGTATTTCACTTACAGTAGAAACTAAATCACTCTGCACAAGTATCACAATTCGTAAGAAGTCCTAACCAAATAATATTCGAAACACTCAATCCGAGAATAGTCAACAGGTTAACGCTGAAAACGTAAAATAAGACCTATAAAATAATATCACAGTTACAAGCAGACGAACACCACTCGTCTCCCAGCCGCAGCTTCCGAGACTGCCCGGTTCTGATGCTCCCTCGTGTACTGCCAGACACCAATAAGAGAACACCTGTTGGCCCGAGCACGCTCCTCGCACGCGGGACCACCCACTTTCGTTCTGAGCTTCCAAACGTAAATCTTCTCCCCAAGCATCTCTCCTAGACTCGGCAGCTCTGCTGCGCGTCAATAACTCAAGAAGAAACCACTCTGGAACAAACACACCCAAAGACGCACCCTCTGTGCTTCCAGCACTGCACACAATGTGTCGACACTACGTTCATGGCCGCGGTCGCAGTGCTAGCTTACGGTCAGGCTGGTCTGCTGTCACACACGCGACTCCTTCCTGCTGTGATGCTAGCCCGCTCGTTGACACCCTGCCACGCTGTGCTCGGCCACTCAGATTCCCTTCACAGCTTCTGCCGCAGTGACAAGAGACAAGTATCCATGGCACAAATTGCCGAATTGGTTGGACTGTGCCACATAATCATGACACACGTAATCATAACACACAGTGATACAATAGAACAATACTAATGAAATTTTCAAAATATTTCATAATGAAATATGGTTGACAGTCGCACAGATATTTTTATTTTTCGCCACATTAGTTTGTTTCAGAAGCTTAGTATTGGCTTAGCAGATGTCAGTATCTTTTTCACCGAAGCATAACGGCATAATCGTCCAAAAATGTACATATTGTATGTGATTATTGCAAATAGAGATTACAGACTGATAATTTACAGTAAGTGAATCACATCCATGTTCATATCAAGCTGCTGTGTTAGTAGCAAGGAACATATGTTTGTCAATTTGTGTTTACAATAATCACTCACAATATGTACATTTGTAATGTCTCAAACAAATAACACACCTTACACTAAATTCCTGAAACAACTGCAGTTAACTCGATATGTCACACGACATAGTTACATGAAAATGTACGAATTTTATTGATAGGCAAAGTAAATAAACAAACCTGCATCTCATGAATATAAACCACCAGCACTCACACTAACTGCACGTAAGTAATTTCCCAGACCCGAGCTACGAGACGCAGTTCTGAGGGAAAGAGAATTTTACAATGGCAACGCGTGTCCCTATGTTAGGCCAAAACCTTCACAGCGGGACATCTAGCGGACACAATGAGACGCTGGAGCCACTGCATAGGCCGCTGGAAATAGCCGCCCTTGTCCCAGGTTTTAACGACGATCCTTTGGAAAACCTTTCTACAGGAACACAGTGGGAGAGAGCAGATAAATGTCGAGAGAAATCCAACTCAAAACGTTGGTCACTTACTGTGGCCACCTGCGTAAAAACCCACGTGTAAATAAGCTGTTTATCTCAGTATTACATAGCAGAAGTTAAACTCTGCCCTACGAAAGAAACGATACCTGTGATAGGCTACAGAAACTCTAGTTGGTGGAGATATAACAAGTACGAATCCTCTGATTGGCCAGAAAGAAAAAAGCGTGACCACTAGCATTGATATAGGTAAATTATTGACAGAAAAATTCGCTCTTTCTCTTGCAGCATATCGTCGAGTGTTTGAGCAAGGCAACTCGCGCCGCGCTGAGATGATTGCGAGAGTCATTATGTGAACACTCTTACGTCGTTAAACGGCAAAGTCTCCTAGTATGGAGAATCGCACCGAGCACTGACAGTGCTTGCGAACGATTTGAGAGCAACGGCATACACACTATTCCACCCAAATAGCGTGTACCATGCCAATTAGCTCGGGAACAACTATGAGTCTTGGGTCCACCGAAGATGTAGGAAATGTACCAGACTCGTGTTTAACAGAGAGATTTACAATAGATTCTCAAGTTCACACCTCGCGCTGACAGCAGCCACTGCCACCACCGATGAAAGATAAATACGGGCCTTCGCACTACGTCATCAAGTGATATTCAATTGACACGTCTCTGTCTCTCCTATTTTGTTTTGTACATTCAACCATGACCTGTAGTTAAACACACTCGAGATTGTTAGGCTTAACTGCAGCAGAAACGTGAGATAACCAATTTAATGAAAAGAACTGATGAGCCATTGTAGAGTGCTTTATACCCTTAAGTTACTGAATTGTTGTCATTGTGTACTACTTTCTGATTGCTCTTTACCGACCCCCATTCCATTAATTGGTTATTTTAATTGTGCATTTTAGCTTAATTGATATCTCTGGCCCCAATTGTATTTAATTTGTTTGTATTTTATCGACATCCAGACATGGTCATCAACCGTCTTACAGTTAAAGAGCCTTACAACAGGTACGAACTTCTCTTCACAGTTGTGAATAACCCAATATCAATATTTTACCATCCTGCATGTATTGTAATTATGATTCCGAAGTAATACTTAAAGTAAAAATAAATATTAATAACGAAAATCAAAGATTTTTATTTTTGCTGATATATAGTTACGTCTGAAACTGTACTCTGATTTCTGTTAGCGATGACATTTCCTTTACAGGTAGTGTAGTGGAGCTGACATTGATATCATTGTCTGCTTATATCACTATCCATTATGCTGCACTCTCCTCAGCTCCGCATGCGTGAGATGCTACCTTCCTATCTTGCAGGCCATAGGTTCAACAGAGATTCCTTAAACAGTCACAGAGGGTCCTTGTGCAACAGTAAATTTGGAAATTTTTGGTAAGGTCTTATGGGACCAAACATTTGAGGTCACCAGTCCCTGAGCCTACACACTGCTTAATCTAACTTAAACTAACTTACACTAAGGATAACACACACACACTCATGCCCGAGGGAGGACTCGAACCTCCGACGGGGGTGCGCAACTGTGGTGGGAAGTGAGGGCAGAACCAGTCTCACACATGTCTGACATTTTCGTATATATTATGCCATTACGCTTTTGTGAAGAAGATATTGACATCTGTTAAACCAGTACTCTGCTTTCGAAGATGACAAATTGATCTGATGAAAGTCGAAAAGCAAAACAAAAGTATCTGTGCAAGTGACGGCTGAATTTTGTTCTGAAATACGTACTGCAGGTGCCTAAAAATAAAAACTATGAATAAAATAATGCTTTTCAAAATAAATGATAATTAACTGAAACCCTCAGCTGCCGAAAGGTGTTGTTTATATACCTCGATGGCGACAGCTGAAAATGTGTGCCCAGACCGGGACTCGAACCCGGGATCTCCTGCTTACATGGCAAAGATGGATAAAACATCCATCTTTTTTTGCCTTTGTTCGTTGTTGATCGTTGTGTTTGGTCGTTGCGGACGTCACATGACATCCCTTCAAGTTCGTTTGTTGATCCTTTCACTTAGTTTTTTTATTGCAGAGGCCAAGCAGCTCTCTGACCGAATACGTTGAGATACCGTGCCGGCTCCAACTGAGCCGCCAAGGACATAGATGAATAGCGCGACTATAGGGACTTATCCCTTGCGCGCTTCCCGTGAGACCCACTTTCCCAACTGTCCACAATCTACGTACGTAATGTACCCACTCGTTAGTCGCGCAGACTAAGGTGACGATTCCCGTAAGAGTTCGGGCAATCTGTGCGCATTCAAAATAATCCGCCCCACTGAGGAATTTCTTTCTATACAATGTAGCTACTGAAAATCAAAAGACAATGTACTGCATAATACAGTCTTTTTTAGTGCACACAAATACTAAAGAAATTTAAAAATCCTCTCCTGAAAGTTATGTATAGAAAATATTGCAGGTCATCATAGAAGATAAGAAAATTTACGTATAATCTTATCTGTTACGGATAAAAGACCAATAAGGGGCCGGCCTGTGTGGCCGAGCGGTTCTAGGCGCTACAGTCTGGAACCGCGCGACCGCGCAGGTTCGAATCCTACCTCGGGCATGGATGTGTGTGATGTCCTTAGGTTAGTTAGGTTTAAGTAGTTCTAAGTTCTAGGGGACTGATGACCTCAGAAGTTAAGTCCCATAGTGCTCAGAGCCATTTGAACCATTTTTTGAACCAATAAGGAATCTCACGTAACGAAAGAGTTAACCGTTTAGCAAAGACAATCACTGGAGTTAATTTCCAACCATTACAAATTTCATTTAGTGATTTCAAAGTGCGATTCTGTAATCTGCTTGTCGGAACTAGCCCAAGAGCTATGTCTATGTCGACAGCATAGAAAGTGCTGTCTTCCGGTCTTCTAGTCGCTTTATCGCATTCATAATTTTAGATTAAAAATTAGAAAGAGACGTCATATGTATAGCGAATGTAACTTTATTAAAGAGGATTAAAATGACTCGTTAACACAACACCACCGCTAGTCTTCATATGCCAGAGAACAGCATACGGAACAGTAACTACTGGTTATCCATATGTGGGGCGGGAGCGGGGGAGGAGGGGTGGTTGAGAGATGAACTGGGGGGGGGGGTGGCAGATGGGGGCAGAGTGGGCTACGGTGAGCGGGATCTAATCGAAGGCGAAGGTTTGAGAACGAACGTTACCAGTGAAATTAACTATTAAATATATTAATATATGTTAATTGCTAAGAAAGGGTCAAATTTTCAGAGGAACTTTATTAATTTATTTACGATGCCAAGCTAGTTCGTAGATTTTCATAAACGGTGCTAACGAAAACTATTGTGACAGTAATAGGAAATGACCACCTCTGAAAGTATATGAATATTACATATTATTGTTGGAAGTACCAAGGTAAACAAAATTGGATGATATTAGAATATACATAAGAGTCAGCGTCTCGCTTTCCTGTGTGCTGTTTCAGTCATAGCTGTGAGAGACATGCCTGGTGCGGCGTGGTTTCAGCCGTTCTCACATGGGACGTGTACCCCATCGCGAAGCACTCCAGGTTGCAGCACGCTCTGAAACGATCTTCTATATCTCACGGAACGTGCTCCTCCTCGTGATTTCCAGCCGCAACGGTCTCCGGCGGAAATTGGCTGCATCTGGCGCACTAGTCAGACAGTCTGTTTACGTTAATGAACGTTCGTAAAATAGCAGCGTTGACTCTGTTAATGCTCGTCGAAGAAGAGCGGAAGAAATCGCTAAGAAGGTTCTGGAGTCCTCGATGGCTTGAAAAGCGACTTGCTGGTAGAGTAACACTGCGTAATGCTGTAAAACAGTCTGAGGAACACAATAGGAGAAGCCGTTCGTTAATTCTATTGCATTTCCAACTCATTTTCGGTTTTAAATTGAATGTATTTAAAATATAGCGTCTAAATTCAGCTAACGCTTGGATAATATCCATATTCTCAATGTTGAGTTGGCTACCATCACTCTGAAGTAATGTACTTCATCACACATGTTTCAAGATCTCGATTTGTTTCGTAATTTCATTTAAGAGGAAGAGAAGATTTTTTCGAAACTGCTCACCATCAATGAATAAGATGTAATTTCTGAAGTTTCCCGACGTGTTTGTTGTTCTAATAGTTTTCGGGTGTGTAGACGAATCCCGTCGACATTCTGCCACGCCTGGCGATTTTAAAGTGAGTAGATAACTATTGAAGAGCCCAGATGCCTTCAGAGTATTTATGCCGAATCTCGCGGATGCGAAATGTGCTGGTGTCTTTCGGTGCATGCTTCAAGTGGTGACATGCGCAGGACAGCAGAGTTGTATGTGCTGCTCTCGGTGTGGCAGTGAGAGATGATGTAATCATTCAGTATCGAATGACCCCATCGATTCTTCTGTGACTGGATAATTTTAATTATAAGATTCCAATTATTATCTAGTTGGAAGTCGTTGTTACGATTTATAAGATTATCGACAAGAGGTATTTCCACCGATTCTTTGATTACTGACTCCCAAAAACTGGAAACTGGAGCTAAAATTTTTGTTAGATTGTATTCCATTGAGTGCCCCATGGAAATACAGTGTTCTACTACTGCTGATTTTAACGCTTGTCGAAGACTGGCGTATTTTTCGTATTCTGTACAACGCTCCTGGACAGTTCGTATCGTCTGGCCTATACAAGCAGCACCGCACTCACTGAGAGTTTTGAGACACCCGCTTTTTTCAAGTGTAAGTCATTTTTAACGAATCCATCAGGGCCACGTTCTTTTCTGGTGGACGGAAGATAACGTTGATTTTATTTTTCCTAAGCAACCTGCCTAGTTTAGAAGACACGTTCCCCCCATATAGATGGATCACAGTTGATTTATAGTCGTTGTTATTACAGCTGTGCATGGCGTTCCTTATTTGGCGTGAAGTGTAGCCATTCTCTGTAAAAACTTTCTCCAAGTGTTATAATTCTGCGTGGACATTACCATCGTCCGATATTACGTGAGCCCGATGTGTTAAGGTACTAAGAACACAGGCGGATTGTGCGGGGCGATCCCAGCTAGACGCTTGGAGATATCGATCTGTGTACACGCACAACACTGTATTTCCATGGGACTCAATGGAATACAGTAAAACAAAAATTTTAGCTCCAGTTTGCAGATTTTGGGATTCAGTAATCAAAGAAGTTGTGGACATACGCCTTGCCATTAACCTTATATATCGTGATAAGGGATTTCAACTGAATAAAAATTAGAATTGTATAATTAAAACTATCCAGTCACAGCGGGATTGAGGGGTCATGCGATACTCAGTGATCAGACCATCTTTCACTGCCAACACCGAGAGCAGCACACACAACTCGGCTGTTCCGCTCATGTCATCACCTGTCTCATGAGCCGAAAGACGCCAGCAAGCCGGCCGAAGTGGCCGTGCGGTTAAAGGCGCTGCAGTCTGGAACCGCGAGACCGCTACGGTCGCAGGTTCGAATCCTGCCTCGGGCATGGATGTTTGTGATGTCCTTAGGTTAGTTAGGTTTAACTAGTTCTAAGTTCTAGGGGACTAATAACCTCAGCAGTTGAGTCCCATAGTGCTCAGAGCCATTTTTAGACGCCAGCAAATTTCGCAAGCGCGAGGTTCAACAAAAATGCACCTGGGCTCTTCAATAGTTGTCTACTCATCTGAAGATCGCCGGACGTCTCTGGACCGAAATACGGTGGCAGAATGTCGTTGGGGTATGACTGCACAGCCGAAAATTAGTAAAAGTAATAGAATATTGAAAAAGAAATTTACCGGCAAATACCAAACATGAATCAGTCCATATACACACATAAAAACCAATGAAAACTCATATTTCCATTTCTGAGTTCATAGTACGTAACTGCAAATGTGTTATAGAAGACACACAGTAAAACGATTAAGACGCCAGATACGGTACCATACAGGCTACATTTAGCAAATAAAAACAAATAAGCGTCGTCCCAGATTCGAACCCTCGACCTCCTGCATGCTACTTAAAACGCTATTCTTTGCACCAACTGCTCAGCACCACTACGTCTGCTAACTGAAATAGTTACTGTACACTTGAGTACAGTGTCGCCAGATTGCCTATTTTCAAGTCCGTTTCCAACCCTAAATATGCGCAGGACGAAGTTTTGTGAGAGACGTTTTTGTACTGCTAGTATGTGAGGTATCGCTCTGCGAAGCCCGAGTGCACAAGTTTTTCTTCACCTTGTATGTGTATAGGGTGTTCATTTTAACTGAAGACATTGAAATATCTCGAAAACTGTACATAGGATCGGAAAAAGGTACAATTCCTATCTGTTTCTCTCGGAGGGACACATCCAACGATACCACATTGGGCCCACCACCCATCCCGTGCGTGGATGATGAGGGGGCCACTTTGAAATCTTTAATAGCAAATCTCGGTTTTTATTGCAGATTGCGATTTTACGGCAACATCTACGTACATTTTGTCTGAAGCATTTTCTGCATTTTGCCACAGATGGTAGTGTAATCGGAAGAATGGAAATGGGTACACAATCGTAATTTACTACATGCTGCTCAATGGCCCTTGAATATTCAGTGGCACGTGGGGCCATGCTGCGAGGGTAGGACAGGCCATTATTTCGTAACTTCTAATTGGAAACTCAATTCGCAACGCTGTATTTCTCCGACATATCGAACAGGGGAGTACGCGCCACGGTGGCTGTCTAGCGAACTACGACGTACTCGTAACAGGCAGTACACTACGACCGGAGCCGACGCATCGTGCAGACGAACAGCAAATAGCGGCTCGAAACATTAGAATATCTGCGCAGTATTTATTGTCTGCACACCTATCGTTTGGAGAACAGTCGCGCAAATGGACGACGGATGTTGCAACCACAGAAGAAACAACGGAAATGATCCTGATTTACGAATAATGTAGGAGAAATGTTGAGGCTGCTGCTGCCTTGTATGCCGAGGTTTTCCCAGCGGAAGCTCCCTCTCCTTCGTTCTTTTAAGAGTTTAAGAACGCCTTTATGTCTGCCGACTCTGTACAGACCGGCAAAAGGAAACGAAGCAAACCTGTTACAGGAGAATCTGGTGCAACAGCTGAATTTACCCGCATCTAGTGTGCATCACAACCCATGGATAAGGGCCCGGCAATTACACCGCTATTCCCTTAAGTCCGTAGGCAGTGTTTTCACATCATCCATAACACGTGTCACTGCATCAAGAACTTCACGGTCCATAACCGGGTAGTGTTTTGCAAATGAGCACATCAACAAATCCACACGACCCACACTTTCTTTGCCGAGGTACTATTTACGGATGAGTCTACATTTACAAACCTTGATAGCGTTAACCGGTATAATATGCGTTACTGGAGACAATACCCACTGGTTCAGCAAGTCGATCATGATCGTCCTTGGTCGGTTAATGTGCCGTGTGGCATCACGGGGAATAAACTCATTGCTCCGTATTTTATCGACTCAAATATCGAACTTTTTTGGAACAGCAACTACCGGTACTATTGCAGGATGTCGACCTGGACGTTCGACAACTTATATGTTGTCGCATGGCGGTGACCCAGCGCGTTACGCGCTGGAAGCATGGGAGGGTATTAGACTGTGTTTACACTGGTCGGTGGATCGGCAGAGGTGACCCTGTTGGCCCGAAAGGTCGCCGAATTTGATGTCGGCAGAATTAATTTCTTGAGGACATTTAAAAACACGGTGTATCAGCAAATGCCAGCAGTGTGTGAATACATGATCGACCGCATCAGAAACGACTGTGCAGCTATTTCCGCAGATGTACTACTGTTCTGTGTACGGTCATTTGAAAACCGGATAAGTAAGTGTATTTAAGTTGCCTGTACTACGTTTGAACACTCACTCTAATAGCAAAGGAAGAGTAGCGTTCTTCACGAGCCACAGCCACGGTGGCGCGTCGAGTTGTCCTCTGTTCGATATATCGGAGAAGTACAACGTTGCGAATGGGGTTTTCAATCATAAAATATGTAAATAAAATATGTAATACTGGCCTTTCCTACCTTCGCAGCATGAAGGTTGGGTACCATATGCCATTGGACATTCAAGGCCCTTTGAGTAGCATGTCATAAATTACGATTGTATACCCATTTCTAGTCCTCTGATTACAGCACCACCTGTGACGAAACGAAGAAAATGCTTCATGCAGATTTTGCCGTAGAATCGCAATCTGAAACGTAAACGGTGTTTTTCATTGAAGATCTCATAGTAGCCCCCGCCATCCACACACGGGGTGGAATTACAACTTTTTTTGATCCGATGTGTAGTTTTTGAGATTTTTCAAGGTCTTAGTTAAAATGAACACACGCAGCCAAATATTTTTCGTTCCCGATTTCATTCTCTACTCCAAGGAGCAAAGCGGGCTGTTTAAGACCCTGCCCTTTAAATAGTCATGGTTCTTTTTAACCGATGTCCTAATAAACTGGGAATGGGAGAGACAGGATAAAAATTTTCAAATAACTTCCGGGAATTCAGCCAGGTAACACTTTCAGCAACCGTCGATATTTCGGCGGGAGAACACCCCGCCATTTTCAAGGCAAACTGCAACGGACAGGCGGCGTACATGCAAATTTAATACCTCGGTTCTCCGACAGAAGCAGGAAAGATAACACACACACACACACACACACACACACACACACACACACACACACTGAACACTAGTGCCACCAAAGATGACCAAAGTCAGAACTATCGATAGTGAGACTATGAATTCGCAGGTGAGGCAGCATTGACTCTGTTCCTCTGTTTTTTGACAAGGGAGAGAGCCGGATTTCAAACAGAGTTTAAACAGAAACCTCCATCCCTGTTAACGAGGTTGCTCGCTAATTTAATCTCCACTGCCTCCCTAATGACACTGTCCCAATAGCTGGACGTGCATGCCAATATCTCGGTGTTATTATATAACATGGGGTGACCAGTATCCAAGCAATTTTCGGCAATAGCATATCTATTTGGCTGCTGTAATCGTGTGTGCCGTTTATGCTCAGTACACCTGTCCTCCACGGTCCTGATAGTTTGACCAATATATGCCATGCCGCAGCTACAAGGAATACGATATACACCCGCCTTACGCAGTCCAAGATCATCCTTAACGGAACTCAAAAGTGCTCTAATTTTAGATGGAGGTCGGAAAACACATTTCACATCGTATTTCCGTAAAATACGACCGATCTTATTGGACGTGTTTCCTACGTAAGGCAAAAAGGCAGTAGACTTAGGTGTTGACTCAGAATTATCATCAATCACCCGATGTACAGTTGGTCGATAGCGCAACGCACGTTCAATCTGTCTATCACTATAACCATTTTGACGAAATGTAACTTCAAGATGGGACAGCTCAGCTGGCAAAGTCTCAGCGTCAGAAACGACATGTGCCCTGTGTACCAAGGTACGAAGTACCCCTTCACGCTGAGCCGAATAGTGACAACTATTAGCTTGTAAGTACAAGTCGGTGTGAGTACGTTTCCTGTAGACTGCATGTCCCAATGATCCATCATCCTTCCTCCTAACCAACACGCCGAGAAAGGGAAGGGAACCATCCTCTTCCACCTCCATCGTAAAACGAATGTTCGGGTGGATCGAGTTCAGATGTTGTAGAAAGACATTCAAATTCTCCCTACCGTGAGGCCAAACAACGAAGGTATCGTCAACGTATCTAAAGAAACAGGTGGGTTATAAAGGCGCCGACTCCAATGCACGTTCCTCGAAGTCTTCCATAAATAAATTTGCGATCACAGGAGACAACGGACTACCCATCGCAACTCCATCTGTCTGCTCGTAATACTGGTCATTAAATAAAAAGTAAGTGGATGTCAACACATGCCTAAAGAGATTAGTTAAATCAGCAGCAAACCTGGCTTCAATTAACCACAACGAATCAGTCAGAGGAACACGAGTGAAGAGAGAGACCACATCGAAACTCACTAAAATATCAGAGTCATTCAGCCTCAGTCCCTCCAAACGACGTAAAAAATCAGCTGAGTTCCTGATATGATGTTCACACCGTCCTACTTGTGGACTCAACAGAGAAGCAAGATGCTTGGATACACGATATGTCGGAGCGCCGATTTTACTCACTATAGGACGGAAAGGAACCCCTTCCTTATGAACCTTTGGAAGACCATATAACCTAGGGGGAACGGCACTATAGGTGTTAAGCCTCTTGATTGTGTCCTGCGGCAAACCACTTTTCTTCAGGAGGGCAAAGCTGACCCCACGAAAAGTGTTGAGAGAAAGACCAACAGCCTCCTGAAGAAAAGTGGTTTGTCGCAGGACACAATCAAGAGGCTTAACACCTATAGTGCCGTTCCCCCTAGGTTATATGGCCTTCCAAAAGTTCATAAGGAAGGGGTTCCTTTCCGTCCTATAGTGAGTAAAATCGGCGCTCCGACATATCGTGTATCCAAGCATCTTGCTTCTCTGTTGAGTCCACAAGTAGGACGGTGTGAACATCATATCAGGAACTCAGCTGATTTTTTACGTCGTTTGGAGGGACTGAGGCTGAATGACTCTGATATTTTAGTGAGTTTCGATGTGGTCTCTCTCTTCACTCGTGTTCCTCTGTCTGAATCGTTGCGGTTAATTGAAACCAGATTTGCTGCTGATTTAACTAATCTCTTTAGGCATGTGTTGACATCCACTTACTTTTTATTTAATGACCAGTATTGCGAGCAGACAGATGGAGTTGCGATGGGTAGTCCGTTGTCTCCTGTAATCGCAAATTTATTTATGGAAGACTTCGAGGAACGTGCATTGGAGTCGGCGCCTTTAAAACCCGCCTGTTTCTTTAGATACGTTGACGATACCTTCGTTGTTTGGCCTCAAGGTAGGGAGAATTTGAATGTCTTTCTACAACATCTGAACTCGATCCATCCGAACATTCGTTTTACGATGGAGGTGGAAGAGGATGGTTGCCTTCCCTCTCTCGACGTGTTGGTTAGGAGGAAGGATGATGGGTCATTGGGACATGCAGTCTACAGGAAACGTACTCACACCGACTTGTACTTACAAGCTAATAGTTGTCACTATTCGGCTCAGCGTGAAGGGGTACTTCGTACCTTGGTACACAGGGCACATGTCGTTTCTGACGCTGAGACTTTGCCAGCTGAGCTGTCCCATCTTTAAGTTACATTTCGTCAAAATGGTTATAGTGATAGACAGATTGAACGTGCGTTGCGCTATCGACCAACTGTACATCGGGTGATTGATGATAATTCTGAGTCAACACCTAAGTCTACTGCCTTTTTGCCTTACGTAGGAAACACGTCCAATAAGATCGGTCGTATTTTACGGAAATACGATGTGAAATGTGTTTTCCGACCTCCATCTAAAATTAGAGCACTTTTGAGTTCCGTTAAGGATGATCTTGGACTGCGTAAGGCGGGTGTATATCGTATTCCTTGTAGCTGCGGCATGGCATATATTGGTCAAACTATCAGGACCGTGGAGGACAGGTGTACTGAGCATAAACGGCACACACGATTACAGCAGCCAAATAGATATGCTATTGCCGAAAATTGCTTGGATACTGGTCACCCCATGTTATATAATAACACCGAGATATTGGCATGCACGTCCAGCTATTGGGACAGTGTCATTAGGGAGGCAGTTGAGATTAAATTAGCGAGTAACCTCGTTAACAGGGATGGAGGTTTCTGTTTAAACTCTGTTTGGAATCCGGCTCTCTCCCTTGTCAAAAAACAGAGGAACAGAGTCAATGCAGCCTCACCTGCGAATTCATAGTCTCACTATCGATAGTTCTGACTTTGGTCATCTTTGGTGGCACTAGTGTTCAGTGTGTGTGTGTGTGTGTGTGTGTGTGTGTGTGTTATCTTTCCTGCTTCTGTCGGAGAACCGAGGTATTAAATTTGCATGTAGGCCGCCTGTCCGTTGCAGTTTGCCTTGAAAATGGCGGGGTGTTCTCCCGCCGAAATATCGGCGGTTGCTGAAAGTGTTACCTGGCTGAATTCCCGGAAGTTATTTGAAAGTTGTATACGCCAGGAGAAACTCAAGTCTCAGGATAAAAATTATATATATGAACCTGGTATTTGTTCTTTCGAACATGTGCGAAAGAACAGTTACTATATATAATGGCTCACCGGCCATTTGACCATCTTCTTCTGTGCGGATGCACAAACAGTGATCTAACTCTTATAGGAATCGGCAAAATGCCGCGAGTAATGAGTACAATGGGCAGGGGCACTATGAGTATATTGCGGGACAATAATTTGGGAATGTGGGTCTCATGGGAGGCGTTCCAGAGATAAATCCCTGCATTCGCACTATCCTCTGTGTCCTCGGTGGCTCAGATGGCTAGATCGTCTGGCAAGTAAGCAGGAGATCCCGGGCTCGAGTTCCGGTCGGGGCAAACATTTTCAACTGTCCCCGTTGACTTATATCAATGCCTGTATGCAACTAGAGGTATTCATTTCATTGCAATTTCAGAATAGCAATTATTGGGAGTGAATGGAAGAAACTTTCAGTTCTAATATTCACCTCGTAACCAAAGGAAACCTCTTGAAAAACGTGGTTGAAGCTGGGGAATTGTATGATAGTATGTCACTGACACGCAAAATGAAATGCTGAGAAACACCATTGTTTTTGCATAGTAAGAACAGTTTTTTGAATGTGGATGGTATGGTAAGAGCGTTGACATGGGGAGGGGAGGGGGGGGGGGGGCGTGCTGGTGATTTTACTAGACATAAATTTGAAGTCATCATTTACTGGTAAGCGGGCAAACAGCCCGTTACACCTTGTGATAAGAGCAATTACACAATCGTTGATCGTATCACAATTAAATAATCACCTGCATTTAATCATCTTAGCCATATAAAAAATCTTTCAGCTTGTAAATCACTACAAACGTTTACACCTCGTCTTTTTTAAAACCACTCCTTGACACACAACTCTAAAAACACACATAACAAAAATATATCAGTCGACTTCACACATATTAAATCTTTCATGTAGCCTTAGTGTCAGCAGCGCACTAAACATTAACATAGTTAAATGGTGGCGATCGCCCATCAAAAGTTCTCAAACATAATCCTCTACCTATAACACAATCTCTGCAATACAAGTGCAATAAATATTTCAAAGAAAGCAAATGGTGCCAAAATTCATAAATTAAACATCCAACCGAACGTGAGATTGCTTTACATTAATTAAAAGACACACAGCTACAACAAATGTAATCAGTAAAAACCAAATGCAATACTAATTTTACACAAGGGAGGAATGAGGAAGCATCATGGCATCCAAAACAAAGCCCTCACTTATACAAGAGAGAGAAATACAGTAACATACACAGTTTAACAAGACGTGAGCCCAAACAAAACATGGCTTAACAATGATGGAGAAAATTCAATTAAAAGGAAACAAAATAAACTACAATGACGACTTAAGACACCCCACACCGACTGCCAAACTACATCACTCAAAACTTATCAGTGACAATGACTGAAAAACAGCGTCACTCGAACACTGATGAATCAAACTATACGTTCACATCCCACTACTGTAGCAACAACCAGCAGTAAAGAGCAAAATCGGCTAAATAGCTTGTACCAGAACACGGTGAACCACGACAGACAGACAGTAACTTCACACCGGAAATGAGTGATATGGCCGTTATTTGTCCTCTTGCAACCGTAGCTGAGCACCACAATATCATGATCCCGGAACTTTTCCATCCAATGTCATCAGAAGGCGTATCATACATACGGGTGGCGTCCTCTGTACACAGCAGTGAGAAGGTGGCAGGCATTCATTATCCGTAACTCTGTGGGATCTAACTGGGAACCATACTCCATAAATGGCAATGAGAAATAGCACGCAGATAGCTTGCACTCGTTGCCTGCTGTTTCGCAGCATCGATCCTGGCGTTGCACTCTGTACACGACACCGAGAAGTGGCAGGAAAGCAGCTTGGACCCATTGCGTGTAGCTCCAAACTCCCCTCGTCAGTCAGTGGTCGCACCTCTGTGACGTTAATACACGGACTGGCCGCTCTCCAAAGCACTTCAGTCGACAGTGGGTCCACTTCCTTTGTCCCTAGGCTCCACAATGGCCGACGGTGCGGAGACTTCCTCATTAGCGAGAGATAACACAGCCATATGGCATTCCAGCAAGTCTCTGTGACACCGATAGAGACGATTCTGGAATGACTCAGGAATGTCACTGAGAGATAAAACTTGTGAATAAGATATGCAAAAAAACACAAACTGTACATACTCCAATGTATGAGTACTGTAGGCATATGGTTAAGATTTGTTATGTACGGTCCATATGGTCTGTACTAACATGACTGTCGTTTGTCTCTTTATAGTCTGTGTGAGTAGCATTGGACTAAATACCGATGTTTGGATAACGTAATAAACGTGTAATCTTCCTAGCAGGTTTAATGCTGATATAATGGATTGTGTCAGCATGGGATAGAGAATAGAGACGAAATAAACCCATTAGCCCGAGAGAATAAAAACTAATGTGTTTTAAAGTTATAATGGATATGACAGTCGACTTCATTTAAAGGGACCAGGTAAGAGAGAAGGAAATGTTTAAGTTAGTCGCTTTTGAAGATGGCTGAGCCTGAATCGATATTGAGAAATTGGGCTGGACGGGAAGCATGTCCGGGTGGCTAAGGCGGTTAAGGCAACGGTCCCAGAAATGCGGGGCATCTGGGTTAGAGTGGTGGTCCGGCACAAGTTTATAACTTCCGCCTTGATTTATTTCAGTGCCGGTATGCGGCTGATTTTTCGCAATGTGAATCAGTGTTACTACATTTACAAAGAAGCTTTTGTCGTCGAAAG
Organism: Schistocerca nitens; assembly: GCF_023898315.1. NCBI lineage: Eukaryota > Metazoa > Arthropoda > Insecta > Orthoptera > Acrididae > Schistocerca > Schistocerca nitens. The sequence goes on along the minus strand of NC_064614.1, from coordinate 657,230,695 downwards.
AAATTGAATAATTCGATAGAAGGAGAATTACGGAAAAAAGTCAGAAAATATAATCTGAACTTAATGAGAGACAACGTCGTAGAATTGACATAATTAATCCTGGATTAATAAACACTCGTAAAATTTGCGATTGCGGTAGGGTGTAAAACAGAGAGTTTATTGTGCACCAATAAATGTATTATATTATATTCTTTATATTTAATCTTTCTTTTCACAAATAATAAAGAAAGATTAAATAATATATTTGATACAAATTTACTGTGTAACGTACCAGTAGAGATCTAACAATTGTAAGTAACCTATGAATTATGACTTCCTTCGAATGAAATTTGAAGGAGTAAAATTTACTATGGTTCAGTATCAATTTAACATTTTGCCCCTTTATTGTTCTATGGTTAAAGGCAAGACAATTGTTCTCCTAACTTCCAGAACTGATTCAAGCCACAGTCTATGTCACAGTTTGTCACAGGAGAATACAACAAAGAAAAAATCCAACTGGCCTTACTGTAATATTTAAATTTTACATTTATCGCAAACAGAATTTCCTGAATTACTACCAGGCTATAGGATGCTTTCACTGTGGACCACAGTCATCATCTCAAAGACATCACGAGCAGAAAGTACATTCTAAGAACAGAAACGCTGTAAAAAATTTTACGTTTAACGCAAATGTGAACAAAGCACATAGCACCCAATATACACGACTAAACCTAGTGTAAAATTCTAACGATTGGATTTTGTAACAAAGTCAGATATAGAGGGTATTGGAAGTAACGCTTATTTGCACTCTGACCTTCCGATGTGTGTTACGTGACACTGTAAACTGACCTTTACAAATATTGCTTTACGCTTTGAATTACCTGTTTGCCAGTGCTGTAAACCAAAGTTTTTTTCGTTGGTAAATAGACTGCGGGTATTTACTTGTGTAACGCCGTTGGAATTTACCCATGCATTTGCAATACAAATGAAAGAAAAAATGTGACCCAGCTTTAGGGAAATCATGGCGCTTTTCCTGTGTCAGACAAAAGTAATCTATGTTTATTCATCGAATGAATGCTACAGTGTAATAAACGCGCTATATATGATTGCTTTTATACAACCCAGTTAGATTTTAAGTGAAAACATGCAACGTTCATTTGTTTTAACCTACCTCCGAATGACCGAAAGAGATAGCACGAACTCAAATTCGGCCCTTTGACCGAGAAGAAAGTAATTCAAAACGTGTAGTACCGATTCATCAAAGATGATAAGTGCACAACTGTCATATGAAGTTCATATAGCTACTGTGGACTCCATCTGAGAATGTTTGATTTACAATCACATATGACTAGCCTAAACGATGTTTCCAAAGCTTTTCTCATAGCACTTTACTTCGCCACATCGTCAGCAGCGCAATCCGTTATGTTTGCTCGTTCGCACCCGTCTCGTTGTCAATGCACTACTATACTCTGAAAAAAGAAGTTCACAATGTATCTCAGCCTATATGTTCCTGTTGTTAGGAACCAGTTCCCATAAATCATAGCTTCGTTGTCACAAATACCTGCTTTCAGGATACACTTATTTCAGGAAATTTATTCTGTGCAGCCTACGATGCCCTTATAATCAAAATATGCTGAAAAATGTATTAAAGTTTCCATAAATAGGTGTTTGTTCAACTAGTGTCTTTGCTCTGCACATATTCCAACCTGGTATTTGGTTTACCAGCAAAAGAAGAATACGTCAAAGTTTCTTCAAAGTAAGTGATTGAACAATAGAAAATTCACTAAAATCGCCCAGAAGTGGAAAGGCATCGGACTGCATTAGATAATTGCGAAATTCTACAGGGATTATGCGAAAGAGCTTCCTCGTCATCTGATTGCAGTTTATTGTATGTCGTTGGAGCAACTATGGGAATCATGCGATTGGAGAAAGAGAAAAGAAAAAAGAAACGATTCTGAAGAACGAAGAGCCACCTCTATTAAAATTACCACGTATTCCACAAGCAGTGACCTCGTGAAACAATGTTATATTCTTCTGAGGAAATTCGCAATCGTTTATTGTCGTTTTAGACTGCTTTAATTTTTTTTAAATAACCGGTTTTTGTTCCGCATGAACCATCCTTAGATCTGATTACCGGTTAAAAGAGAAACTCGTCTAACTTGTTACCATGGAAACATCTCTTAATCCCTTTGGTCCCTACAAGCCGTCTACTGAAGTTAGTTCAAGTATTGGAAATTTGTGGTAAGGTCTTATGGGGCCAAACTGCTGAGGTCATCGGTCCCTAGGCCTATACAATACTTAATCTAACTTAAACTAAGTTACGTTAAGGACGGCACACACACACACACACACACACACACACACACACACACACACACACACACACACACACACACATGCCCTAGGAAGGACTCTAACCTCCGACGGGGGAAGCCGCGCGGACTGTGACAAGATGCCCAGAACGCGCGGCTACCCAGTGCTGCTCCAAGTATTATTCATACACTTGTAAACAGAGCAGATACGAACTCCACCGAAAAGCTGTGCTTCTACAAAGTGTTCCCTGAACTTTTTGATTATGATTAACTGTTATCTTCGCTCAAGAAAGGTAGAGTTACTACTTTCCTTTCGATATACTATATTTATTTACTGATTTATTTTGGGGCATTATATATGGAGCTGTTGTCGCCATCTCTGATCTGGATCGTGTTCATCCAGTCTTATTTATCATTACCAGAGATCATTACACTGTTTTAATGCTTATGGAAGAGATATGGTAAAAGATTATCAACGTAAATTTCTATTGCCGATTTTGCGTTGTAGAGGTACTCACTGTTCACAGTAGGTGTGCTGTACGTCGAATAAGGTGGAAACTTACGTTGTGACGCAGTGTTGCCTACACATTTCCTGGTAGTGTCTGGAAACGTATCAGTACTTCTTGTATGATTTGCTATCACGTTTACGAAAGCGCGCGGATGAACATATCCGTGAACATATTTCACCCGTTGGTGAATATGGGATAGTAATCACTTCATTAGTCGTTTTAAACCAATACAAACTAAAAGTAAACGTTTCTAGCAAAATGGTACTTGTTCTCCATACTACCAACTGACGAAATCCCAACAGGATGGAAGTCTGTCACAAGGATACTTGTTTGCAATGAAAGATTATATCCCATTACTCAGATCGTGGGTCCGTAACTTTGGTTATCTTACTTTAAATAGGGGTAACACTAAGAAACGATCACGTAAAAACAATATTATACAAAACAAATGAATGATGTAGATTTATTGGAAGTATCTGGGAAAATTCAATGCATACTTACATACATACACACATACATACATACATCAACCCTTATTCCATAGATCATGACTGGGAGAGATTAAACGGGCTGTTTATGGACGACGTAACCCACCAACCACTCTCAGGAATCTACGCCGAATTGCCGTTGAGCAGTGGGACAATCTGGACCAACAATGTCTTGATGAACTTGTGGATGGTATGCCACGACGAATATAGGCATGTACTAATGCAATAGGACGTGCTACTGGGTATTAGAGGAACCGGTGTGCACAGCAACTGGTCCACCACTTCTGAAGATCTCGCTGTATGGTGGTACAACATGCAATGTGTGGTATTGTTGAGCAATAAAAAGGGCAGAAATGATGTTTATGTTGACGTCTATTCAAATTTTCTGTACAGTTTCCGAAAATCTAGGAACCGAGGTGATGCAAAACTTTTTTTGATATGCGTATATACTAAGAACAATAAGAGACCTGTTAGACACTGGACTCGCATTCGGGAGGACGACGGTTCAATCCCGCGTCCGGCCATCCTGATTTAGGTTTTCCGTGATTTCCCTAAATCAGTCCAGGCAAATGCCGGGATGGTTCCTCTGAAAGGGCACGGCCGACTTCCTTCCCCATCCTTCCCTAATCCGATGAGACCGATGACCACGCTGTCTGGTCTCCTTCCCCAAACCAACCAACCAACCAATAAGAGACCCAAGACTGAACCGTGTGGGACCTTGATATCTCCCCAGTTAGAGGACTCTGCTGATTTTTGCAGACTATCTATATTGTTAATTTCAACCCTCTGCGTACTTCCAGTTACATATGAATTAAACCATCTGTGCACTGTCCCACTCATGCCACAATACTTAAGTTTATCTAGAAGAATTTCATGATTCACACAGTCAAAAGCCTTTGAGAGATCACAAAATATTACAATGAGTGATGTTCGGTTATTCAGTGCATTTAATACTTGATCAGTGAAAGCATATATAGCATTTTCTGTTGAAAAGCCTTTCTGAAAACCAAACTGACATTTTGTTAGTACTTCGTTTTTACAAATGCGAGATGCTACTCTTGAATACATTTCTTTTTCAAGAATTTTGGATAAAACTGTCAGAAGTGAGATTGGGCGGTAGTTGTTAGCATCTGACCTATCCTCTTTTTTATGCAATGGTTTAATAATAGTGTATTTCAGTCTGTCTGGAAAAATTCCCTGTTTCAGTGAGCTACTACATATATGACTGAGAATCCAACTTATCTGTTGGGGACCAGCTTGTACTACTCTGTTGGAAATGCCATCAATTCCATGTGGGTTTTAATTTTGAGTGAATTTATTATTTTTCTAATTTCAGTAAGAGAGCTGGGTTGAATTTCAGTTTTATCTAATTGCATAAGTATCGCCTCTTCACCGCCATTTTAGGTTAGGCTCTAATTAAATGAAACAACAAGTCTACTGTTACCAGTCAACGTTTCATTTACCTCCACGACGCGTTTTAAAGGTTTAAACCTCTATCATCGGGTGGATTTACATTAGTTAGTATGACATTTGTGTGTGTGTGTTGTCTTACGATTTTTTTGGAAGAACTTGTGGCACTGTCTAGTGGACAAACAAGACACTATTTCAGAACATCGTTCTGGGTTTCTTCTGACAAAAAATTAAACTGATATCTAACGGTAGACATAAAACAAGTAAAATAGAGTACCTTGTGCATAGAGTACGTTGTGCACCACTTGCGTCGCTTTATGCTTGACATCTTCCCTACGTCTTCCAGCAGGATAACTCTGCAGCCAGAGAGCACTGGCCCCAAACTAACGGGAACTGCATGACCTACGCGTAGACATCCGGCGCCACATATCTTTGTAATCCATGCCATATATATCGCTGCTGTATTTCCTGCCAAAGGTGGACCAACACTGTATTAACCAGATGGTCACGAATCATCAATTATACAGTGTGTGTGCGTGCGTGTGTGTGTGTGTGTGTGTGTGTGTGTGTGTGTGTGTGTTTGTCAGGTGCGCCTTGACGTCTGTACGTTATCGAGAGCTCCTTGTACAACACACACACACACACACGCGCACATACGCATATACACACACACAATCAAAGAGAGAGAGAGAGAGAGAGAGTGAGAGGGTGGGGGGGATAACGAAATAACGGTGGTTATAATTAAAGCGCAGCTACTCACAGAAGCCCATTGTGGACTGTAACTGTCGTACAGCAGCGAAACTTGGTAGATATGATAATGTGCTAGTGTGGAACCAGTTTACGCCGGAGAAAATTAATTCCAGTTTTGGCTGCCAGGTGGAAATCTGGCTCAGTACATTATTTGTATGACGGTTCAAAAAAAAATGGTTCAAATGGCTCTGAGCACCATGAGACTTAACACCTGTGGTCATCAGTCACCCAGAACTTAGAACTACTTAAAGCTAACTAACCTAAGGACATCACACACATCTATGCCCGAGGCAGGATTCGAACCTGCGACCGTAGCGGTCACGCGGTTCCAGACTGAAGCGCCTAGAACCGCACGGTCACACCGGCCGGCTGTATGACGGTACGACATCCACGCTGTCATTTGACAAGCCGTAACGTGGTAGACAGAATGGCTACCAAGAAGAGAGTTTGTGCGCTGTTAGTTAAAGTGTTTTATGTGAACGGTAATAATTAATGTGCTGCATCGAGGGTCTGTAAGGGCTGAAGAGATGTCTCATCTCATTAAGTGGTTTAAAGAACATGATAAAGAAAGTCGTAAATAGAGTTTAGGTTCATGTGGCTCCTATCCTGTTAGAAGTCATTCACGAGATTGATGTTGCTGTAACCGACAATGCAGCACGTGCCCCACGTGGTGCTAGCTCTCGTGCAGTGACACGAGAATTGTCCATCCCATTGCCAACAATTTGGAGAGTTCTGCTGTCTGTATTACACTGTTACCCGTACAAGATCTAGGCGGTACAGCAACTCTCTGAGCTCATAATCTGCTGCAAAGTTCTCAATTTGCTCTTCGGTTTCCGGCACTGATCGAAGCTGATATGTGACCTGACAATACTGTATGGACAGACTTGGCACATTTGACACTACAGGGTGCAGTTAATGCATAGGTGCCGAATTTTCAGTACTGTGTGTCGTGCTCGAAAAGTCTTTGCACTCGCCGTATGTAACTGCGTAGTGTGGAATCACAAGCAACTTTACTCTCGGTTCGTTCTTCTTTGAAGAGAATACACCTACCATGTGTACCGCGACGTCACGTTATCGAGATCCCCTTGTACAGCACGTGATTCCTGCCTTGGAAGAGCACAGTTGCGTGGAAACCACTACTCGTATTTTCATGCAAGACGGAGAAACATCTCATGTCGCTTGGCAATTCAAACATCTGCTCAGTGGAACCTTCAAAAATGGCTCTAAGTCCCCTAGACTTAGAACTACTTATACCGAACTAACCTAACGACATCACACACAACCATACCCGAGGCAGGATTCGAATCTGCAACCGTAGCAGCAGCGCGGATTCGGAATGAAGCTCCTAGAACCGCTCGGCCACAGTGGCCGGCATGGAAACTTCCGCGAACGAGTTATCTCCGGAGGTTTTCCACACGTTGGGCCTGCAACGTCATTTGATATGTATCAAATGGTTCAAATGGCTCTGAGCACTATGGGACTTAACATCTATGGGACTTAGTTAGCATCTTAGGTCATCAGTCCCCTAGAACGTAGAACTACTTAAACCTAACTAACCTAAGGACATCACACACATCCATGCCCGAGGCAGGATTCGAACCTGCGACCGTAGCAGTCCCGCGGTCCCGGACTGCAGCGCCTAGAACCGCACGGCCACCGCGGCCGGCCGATATGTATCAAAGTGACTTTCAGTTTTGGGAATACGTAAAAGAACGAGTACACCAGGGAGACGTTTGATCTCCACCTGATCTGAACGCCAGTACACAGGGACAAATTGCTCAGATTCCAGAGAAACTTCTGCGACAGCAGTTGATCACGTCATTTCATGGATGCAGCATCTTGTCTACGTCACTGGTGTTCATACTGAACAAGTTCTGTAAGTGGCGGCTAATAATAAAATCAACATTATGCCCTTCTCAGTTATTTGACCTTTCTGCCCACATCTCATCCCCAATCCACTATATATGGAAATATTAATTTACAACTTACTTGCATTCATAGCGCCAGATTTGCATCTGGTGGCAAAAATTGGAACTACTTTTCTCTAGTGTAAATCGGTTCTGCATTAACGCAGTACCAAGTTTCGCTGCCATACGATAATTACAAACCACATTGAATCTCTGCGAGTAGCTGCATTTTAATTAGAGCCACCCAGTATCTGAGAAGAGCTGGGCCTTATGTGTTCTGTTGCACTGGCTGGCGTGAATAGTACTTCCGTGTAGCATAAATTCATCTACGATAGTTTGCCCTATGCATGTGATGAGATTTGCATGAATGACGACAAAGAGTCCACACGACTGCAAGGACATCAGGAAGCGAGAAATCGAACGACGGCAGTATTGTCGTTGCCGATAGCTCAGGCAGCTACTGGTATTAATTCTGCTTCCGGAGCATATCCCCCTGACCACGTTAAACATCTTGCCAGAAGATGGCTGCGATATCATTAAACACTAAGGCGCTCTCACGAAGCAGATGTCAAAGGGAGAGCTAAGGGCGTTTTAATGAGGAAGACTCCTCCCGGCTACTCGGGTCTGGCTGCGCCTTTTCTTTATGAATTTCCATTCACGTGTCTGAAAGCTGAGTGTCGCCGTGCACCTGGAGGGGCTTTCCAGAGTCCTGGAAGGCGCGGCACAGAGCCGCCTCCAGCGGGCGCGCTTCGCTATTCAGGCGATGCTCTTACACCGACTGAACTGCCCACCCCAGCCGGCCAGCCCTCTCTCGCTGGTAGTGAGTGTGCGGCTCTGTGCTGGTAGTACTTTTGCCTTCTTTCAGTTCTTGGAGTGCTTAAGTAGTAACGGGCAGCTAATTCAAAACCAAGTTCTGTTTCAGGCGAGAAGGTCTTAACCATTTAATTGCAAATATGCGGCTAAAGATTGAAGCGCTACCAAACAAGCTGCAAGGATAAAAAGTAGATTTATAGAAGGGTATTTCTTATATATACCTACATATACAGGGTGTTTCACTAAATGTTTTTGCCTCTTGAAGTTACGAAGCAATAGACGACGGAAATATTTATTGCTGTAGGTCACCATAAGAAACGTTACACTGTCTGCGGAGCTATGAACATAGTTTATCGTGCTATTATCCAATGATTTACAGCGAAAAGATACAATTTTTTTAAATATAACAATAGTTGTTTCTATCATTCACTGGAATCAGTAACACCAATTGTGTATACATCAATTTAAATTAAATTCCTATCACTTTTAGTTTGGGAGCTACAAACCTTCGAAGTTTCAGGGGCAGATACCACACGCTGTACATAATACATGACCGTGTGGTGTGTTTATGATGTTCTGGTGGTGGGAAGTTGATTTAAATGAGATGTTGAAATGTGTGTCCATGTTCCTGAATGCACAATGCAGTGCGCCTTCTAAGGGATCTGCGGACGAGATGTAACATCGCCGGTCTCGCCGAGCAACATGCGTCCTCGACGCGCCGTTTTAGATCATCTCGGGATGTGGGCTCAGTGACATAAACACTACCTTTTAGATATCCGAACAAAAAGGAAACTAATAGTGTTAAATCGGGCGAGCTTGCTGGCCATAAATGAGGACCATGACGCCCCAAACACCTTCCTGCAAACTTGTTGTTTAGTTCTTCCACAACAGCAAGCGCAGAATGGGCTGGGTGACCATCGTGCTGCATCCACATATGGACTCTCGTGTGTAGACACACATGTTCAAGGAGACCACCCAAACTGTCGACTATAAACGCGCGGTATAACTCACCTGTCAGTGTACCTGGGAAGTAGTGTGGACCGATGATTTCATCGGCAAGGATTCCACACCATACATTAACAGACAACGTACATTGACGGTCGACAGGTCGTACCCACCGAGGATTGTCTGCAGCCTAGTAGTGCACGTTATGGCGATTCACTGCACCATAATTTGTGAACGTGGACTCATCAGAGAACATAACACCTTGTAAAGACTCCAGGGTGAAATTACGCATGGCCTTTTCACAGAATGTAACTCTCGCACGGAAATCGTTCCCATGCAGCTCCTGGGTCAGTGACAGGCGGTACGGGTGAAACCTGTGGCCGTGTACTATACGCCACACAGATGTGAGACTGACACCAGCGACTACAGCAACGGCTCGTAAGCTGACATGAGGATCGCCGGCCAGTGTGGCCGAGCGGTTCTAGGCGCTTCTGTCTGGAACCGTGCGACCGCTACGGTCGCAGGTTCGAATCCTGCCTCGGGCATGGATGTGTGTGATGTCCTTAGGTTAGTTAGGTTTAAGTAGTTCTAAGTTCTAGGGGACTGATGATCTCAGATGTTAAGTCCTATAGTGCTCAGAGCCATTTTTTTTTGACATGAGGATCCTGGTGTACTGCAGCTAAAACAATCACCTCCGTCTCCTCACTTTTTGCAGTTGTTTGTCTGTTACTGCGGCGCATTACCAAGCTGCCTGTCTCCCGAAGTCGTTGTTCGGCACTTAAGAACGTAATGGTTGCTGGAGCTCTTCACCTGGGATATCTCACGGCGTACGCCATGGCTACTTCAATGGCATCGTGTCCGCACTCGCCGAGGATCAGCAACATGTCAACGTACGCGTTGTTCGTGTACGCCATCTTCATCCGATGTCAGTAACTGTGGTATATTGAGCCCCGTTTGTTTGTGTGGCTCGAACTGTCGGGTATACGGCCGTGTGCGGCGACAGTCGGCAGTCTAACAGCGCATCTAGGAATCTTCTCGCTCCGTGACACCGGCGATGTTACAACTCGGCCGCACCACATTTGCGTTATGCGCAGCGTGTGTGGTATCTGCCCCTGAAACTTTGTAGGGTTGTACCTCCCAAACTAAAAGTGACAGAAATGTAATTTAAATTGATGTATACACAGCTGGTATTACTGGTTCCAGTGCAATATAAAAACAACTATTGTTCCATTTAAAAATTGTATCTCTTTGCTGCAACTCATTAGATAATAACACAATAAACTATGTTCATAGCTTCGCAGAGCCGGCCGCTGTGGTCGAGCGGTTCTAGGCGCTGCAGTCCGGAACCACGCTGCTCCTGCGGTCACACGTTCGAATCCTGCCTCGGACATGGATGTGTGTGATGTCCTTAGGTTAGTTAGGTTTAAGTAGTTCTAAGTCTAGGGGACTGATGTCCTTAGATGTTAAGTCCCATAGTGGTTTCAGCCATTTGAACCATTTAGCTCCTCAGACAGTGTAACGTTTCTTATGGTGAACTACCGCAATAAATATTTCCGTCGCCTATTACTTCGTAGCTTGTAGAGACAAACACATTTAGTGACATATCCTGTATAGACAATAATTTGGCCGCGTGGAGTAGCCGAGCGGTTTAGGGCGCCATGTCACGGATTGCGCGGACCCTCCCGCTGGAGGTTCGAGTCCTCCCTCGGACATGGGTGTGTGTGTTGTTCTTAGCGTAAGTTGGTTTAAGTTAGTTTAAGTAGTGTGTTATGTCTAGGGACCGATGACCTCAGCAGTTTGGTCCCTTAGGAATTCACACACACACATTTGAACAATAATTTGTTTTACTTTTATGCGGTAACACATGAAGCAAGGAAAATGTCTGTGTTCCTTCGTGCACGCCAAAGTGTAGCTGCGATGTGCTTTTAAGCCTTACTAGTTTTCAGAAATTAGATATGTTTCACTGTTTTATTACTGGCAGTCTATCTTTTAAACAACTTTTTGATTGTATGTATCAGGTTCTTGTATTCAGTTTGTCTTCTTGCTGTTACGTAGAGTGTGGCTGAATGTCATTTTCCTATCCTTGCAAGTGCTGTGATGGGAAACCTTCCTGTGACTGATGATGTTCTGAGTTAATCGAAATAAGTAGCAACAATAATATGTTTTCATAGCTGCTGACGGTGGCACAATTCAGTTTTCGCTAAAAATCTACAAGTTGTCGAGTACTATCCACTGAAACGCTTCTACGTTCAAAATCTTCTCTAGAAAATACTTGTCCATTAATTTCAGAGTGTTCTCCTTCTGAACGCCCAGCAGTTTACAGCCAATGCGCAGAATAAACAAACTGACCATGATTAAAAATAGACTTAAGGAAGATATACTAAGACCCAAAATAAAATACTATAATGACACCAGCATACAATTGAAAAGTAAATGATGTTACTCTGCATATTCATGACGACCGGGTGTAAAATTGTTTTTTGTATGTGATGTGTAAACAACAAACTTGCTTACTGGGACATCCGCATATTCCCGTTGACCTCTTATGAAGAGCCAAGATCGACAGCCAGTTGTACATTTTATCCCCTGGGAAAGGAAAGCATCCAGTGAGCGTCAGATACTTACTTGTGTTCTGTGGACCCTGACACTGGAATGTCTCCGAAAATGAGGGAAACACGTTCATTTCCGCATACCACGAACTTTTTTAGAGAGTTATTCACCTAAAATTAGATAAAATGTGTACTTATTAGAACACCAAATGTATTCTTTTGTCTAGGAGTTGTCTGTACGTGGAACACTTAACTGTACAGGACGTCGACAAAGAACTTAAATCTAATATAAGCTCGCAAACGGGAGTACTGCGGTTGAAATCTCCATCCAGCTATGTAGTTTTAAGTTTTGTGTGACGTCCCTTAAGACGACGCCTGGATGGTTTCCTTGAAAGGCTATGGCCTATTTCTTTACACATTTTTTTCAAATCCGAACTTCTGCTCTGTCTCTTATGAATTTATCGTTGACGGGACATTAAACTTTTTCTTGCTTTCAAACTTGTCAAAGGTAGTGACTTTGTTAAATCGAAAATTTATCTCCCCACAGTGCTAAGACTTTGTTCTATAAAGAATTCTTACAAAAGCGTCGAATATTCCGAGACGTATTTGTTCTCATGGAAAAGATAAACTACGGCGGGTGGACAAAAATGTCGTAACGCCAAAAACACAACACATTACGATTCCTAATACTATCCGGGAAACCAGTTGGCATTCAAAACCCAGTCGTGTTGACCTAAAAAACTTCCACGTATGGGAGACAACTCGTCATGCGAAGTAGAGATCAACGGCAGGATCAAGGCAGAAAACTTCTACTGTCTAAATCAACGGTTTCGGTCCAGACGTTCCCCGAGCTAGTTCAACATTCGGTTGTATAAACCCCTGACCGAAACCGATGCACTATATGGTTATGAGATGTGGAATATCAGAAAGCAAAGCTATCATAAACTTCATGGTTTCCTTTAATTTACGTCTATGGTCACAAACTTTTAGTTAACAGATTACCGGTTTCGGTCTTTAATGACAATTATCAGATCTGTAGCAAAAATGGGGAAAAACATAAATACACTCGCAAACTGTATACAGCTTAAGAACAATACATAGACCATAATGAAAAGTAGTACCGACAAAATTTACATTTGTGCGCTTTAAATATGAAGAGGCATACCTATTCCATAAAAACAAAGTCATAATGTACTGCAGCCATAGTGTCATCGTCAAATGTTAAATGCGGAATCAGTACCAGCATCGTCCAATAAATATAAATAACATCACATGCACGAGTCATGTTGTCAGTAGTACTACTGTTTAAAACAAGCTGCCGTACAGTAGCCACAAGATGTTTGTGTTGTAAGTTCACCAGATGTCGCTAATGTCGGCATACACTAGTTTTCAATAATTGAATGAAACAGCGAAAATAAAGGGGGATACAATAGTTGAAGTCTGTAATAAGCTTATAACGTATAATACGCATTACAGTAATAAAAAAGCAATAAAAATAAGAATACGACAAAAGTAATACTGTTAAAAAGAGGAAGACTTAAAAAAACCAGTGGTTGACATGTGCTCTAGGGCCAGTATTCTAGATAACAGCATAAATATTAATACACTGGGTAATATAAAAAACCATAAAACAAATCGCTAAAGAAATCACAAATGAAAGAAAACATAGTGCTGCACATAATCAGCGCCCTCTGTTAGCGCTAACGCTAGAATTCCGCATAGGCGGAAAGTGGTTGAAGGAACGTGACCGGCAGAGGGCCCCTCATACCCTGCGGTACTCCGTTGCACGAAAAGAATGACAAAATTCCGTAACAGTGGATGATCCAAATTATCTGATTAATGTAGTCTATGAAATGAATAGAGAAGGAACATGAACATACTAGAATCATGCGTAAAATGCATGAAAACGAAGTAAATACTAGGTGAACTTATCAACACACTATATATAACAGAGGCGTGCAGCGATTAGAGCAAAACATTGTCAAATAAAGCAAAGTAGGCATTGGGTACAAAGTAATTTTGTCAACATTTCAAGCTCCTCTTAATAAATTAAGAGCACGGCCTACTTTGATTTATTTGACAATGTTTTATTCTAATCACTGCACGCCTCTGTTATGTATAGTGTGTTGATACGTTCACCTAGTATTGAGTGCATCACATATTTACTTCGTTTTCATACATTTTACGCATGACTCTAGGATGTTCATGGTCCTTCTCTATTCATTTCATAGACTACATTAATGAGATAATGTGGATCATCCACTGTTACGGAATTTTATCATTCTTTTCTTGCAGAGGAATTATCAGAATCAATGTGGCCCGAATGGAAGACATCAGGTGGCTACAGAGGCACCTGTAATTCATCCCCACAAGAAGCAGACCACCGAAGGGAGGGGTGGAGGGGTGACCTCCATGAAGAACTGCAGCAGTCAGCTATAGATGTCGACGGATGGCAGGTGGCAGCGATGGAGAAGGAAATCGACTGCAGCGCGCCGGCCATTGGGCTTGATCTCGTAAAAAAAGAGTAAAATAAGAATAGTAATTGCTTAAGGGGACATGGTATGTCCTATGCCGCCAATGTTAAATTGTCGAATTTTGTGACCCATTATCTTGGAAACTTTCTAAGACACCAACTTACATTTTTCCATAAATATTGAATGCACCTTTCTAGATACACTAAACTACAATTATTACTGAAATAGTATTGTGTGGCATGTTTTCCTTTTTTTTACACACCCAATTTTTTTACAGAATTTTGTAAATAAATGAACATAAAAGCAAAACAACGCAGGATATTTAAATTATTCTAGTTCCATATGTGTTCAATCTCACATTTCGTATGCTGTGAAAATTTCACCTCTCTACCATCAGGACTATTTTTTAGAAAACAAGTCATTTATTGCAAAAAATGTAGTTCAGAGATATTGAAGTTTTAAACTTTTTTATTACAAATTCTTATACAAACTTACATTTCTGCGTCTTTTATGCACTAGAATTGCCCTGGCCAATAGTCTGTGTCTTCTTCTGTGTCACAACAGCCCAGTGCTTGCCTCCTCCTTTTCTTCTTTGCTTATTTTGTCATTTGCTGAGCAGCTAACTCTACTTCACGTACACGAAGCTCATCCAGTTCCCGCAGTCCTTTAGCTGTGATCTGTCCAAATCTTACTCCTCACTTCTCCAGAACCTTAAGTCTTTCATAGTTCCCACCATTAAAAGTTACTACAGCATTAGACACTGCTAACTTTAGAGTGATAAGGCCAATTTTTAGGCACAAGCCACCACACAACATTATCGAAGGACTCATTCACATTGTGGGTCTTCCCATGTAAACACTTCTTTAGTAGCTCAGGATTTGCAGATTAATAATGACGCTGTCTATAATATCATCATTTTACCACTGTCACCCGTTTCTATAGTTACTTTCCTTTTCGATGCACTAGGGGGCGTGATCACTTCAGAAACATTATCGTGGCTTCCTTCACTGCTAGCACACGTGTTTTCAAGTACTTCGCCCGCATCTCGTGGTCGTGCGGTAGCGTTCTCGCTTCCCACGCCCGGGTTCCCGGGTTCGATTCCCGGCGGGGCCAGGGATTTTCTCTGCCTCGTGATGGCTGGGTGTTGTGTGCTGTCCTTAGGTTAGTTAGGTTTAAGTAGTTCTAAGTTCTAGGGGACTTATGACCACAGCAGTTGAGTCCCATAGTGCTCAGAGCCATTTTTTTTTTCAAGTACTTCAGAAGAAAATGCAAGTCTCACATATCTGTTACCCGCAAATTTGCATTTCTTGAAGTTACTTTTACACTTAGTCATTTCATTTACGTGTAAAAAGCAATAGAAGTTAGCTTACTACAAAAATAGCCGATAATAACACTACTTTCAACGAAAACTAGTATCAGAAACAAAGGACTTCTGAGACGTAGCAGTAGGCACAAAGAAAAGCAATTCATGAAATTTGACAGTCACACGTCAACATTCAAAATATTATTTGACGGTCTCACAATTGTCTTATTATGATGTATTATATACCAAAATGTTCAGAAAAGTCCAAAGTACATTATGGAGTAGAAAACAGAAAATGTCAGATATTCAACGAATTTCACGTACAGTGTCCCCTTAACATAAGTGATAACTTAGTTATAAAGGCACAGTGACGAGATCTGAAAAAATATAGTTGTCTGGTCTGATTGCTTTCTAGCGGTTACTCTCTGCAGTTACACAATTCATGGCTTTCAAGAAAGGGTGTTTGAGAAACCTATTTGACAAGATGCTGACGACTTCATTGCAGTAGCTGAAAACGATGTTATTTTAAAATGACTGATACCCAGCGAATAAATGGGTCCCGAGCGGATATATATGAGTACAACACTGCAAAATATTTGTGGCTCTGCCAGTCTTTTCTTACAGAAATAAAGCTAACCCGAACGTCAGTTTTTTTTCCTGTCAAAGCGCGAGGAAGTAAGAGATTGCATGAGAGAGTTGGAAGTGGTGAAACGTTTGAACTCTGCGGTATGGTACATCGAAACGCTATGTTGAAGAGTTTCAGTGCGGGGGATTCATAGAGAGTCATGTCGTGTAACACGCATATGCTGTTCGTCTGGCTGGGTAATAACACTAGACGAGAGAGAGAGAGAGACAGGGGGTGGAGGTGGGTGGGGAGGGGAGGTGGGAAGCAGGGATGCAGACCGCACCATCATGAAGTTCATTACTACCAACCTTCGGTCAAAAGCTACGGCATGCTTTTGACGTTAAAGCAAATAAAACATTAAAGCTCTTTTCCGGAACGACCAGTTTATTAGGGATTAGCTGCAGATGGAAATGTACGGCGTAACCCACAGGACAGG
Organism: Schistocerca nitens; assembly: GCF_023898315.1. Classification (NCBI taxonomy): domain Eukaryota; kingdom Metazoa; phylum Arthropoda; class Insecta; order Orthoptera; family Acrididae; genus Schistocerca; species Schistocerca nitens. The sequence goes on along the minus strand of NC_064614.1, from coordinate 657,214,195 downwards.
CTGTAAATGGAGCTGTTACACGTCAAATAATGTGGTCCCAATGCACAAACGTAGGTACGTGACGTTATTTGCATCTGTCCCACTTCCTTCATTTCCGTGCACACCACATAACTACCGCTCGTAAACTCAGATGTTCTCGATAATGAAGTAGACATAGGAGCAAAGAGAATAAACACCGCAAAATATCAAACTACTCTCCTTTCGATAGATCGCAAAGGAAAAAGCAATATTTCGGAAATGTATAAAATAATTTATATGAATGTTGGGTATGAGTTACTACAGTAGTATTGCAGCACACTAGCAGAGTTTTTAGCCTCGTCAGTAGAAAACAAACGAGTAGGACGGCAGGTCATGCCGTGAGGATGTGACTTCATCGCTGGAATAACAAAATTTATTGCTGTCGTATACGCACACTAGTTCATTACCTGTTGCAAGAAATACGACGAAGACCAACGACAGGTCTGGGACAGTTCAGTATTAAGCGACGAGGATCGAATAGCTGAAAGATAGTCTTTCTGCTGTCCATACACCGGGATTACTGCTATTCGACAGTCAGAAGGTTCACCCAACGACAGTCAAGCGTACAACGTCTTCAGAAGAATAATTACAGTGTTCCTTAACTGCTGCTGATTGACGAGCGTCAGCACGAGAGGATGTTGTCCAATGATGAGTTACTCCTTAGCTTGTGAAATAACAGAAAACCGGTTTATAATTTCTGAGTAGCTCCAACACAGCATCATCTATCAAACATTAGCGAACGAAATAACTTCGGGAGAAGGAATGACTGCCTGGGGCATTAACTGTTAATCAGGACACACTTATGCATATATCGTTCCATTATACCGCCTAAATCCCTTAAATTTACGTACGCGCTTAATTTGGGCCAATACGCGAATATTTCATCCCAAAGGGCGTCATCGACGAATCACCTAAGACACTCGCGGACAAATATTTTAACCACATTTCATAGTTAATTTCATTTCCCAGCCCGATACCTAAGGAACATTCTCTGGAACTGCTGTTCGTAGTCTTCTTACCCAGACACTGATAGCAACTTTACTAGAACTTCTTCTCTTGGATTTCACGAACAGAACTGTATTCACATAAGGTACTGAAGCTGTAGCACTATTGTTCGAGGTAGTCTAGCTTCGATTTGAGGTTACTTGTATTCCACAGAAGTGACGTGCCCTACGATTGAAATATTTCAGGGTTCAAGAATATAGTCTTCAGCCTTAGTACGTCTTCTGTGTTTCGACTACGTTACGTCAGATATATTTTTCGATTAATTTTTGGTTTTATGATTTTCCCTTAATAGAGTGTTATTTAGACTCATGAGAGACCACCTGCTTAACAGTGTTTTGCTCCATTTCTACAAAGCAGTACAACAGAGCGATTCTGCATGGCGTGGACTCGGAAAGTCGTAGGCAGATTTCTGGATGTCTCGGCTCCGGCCATCTACACAAAGGCCACGCAATTCCCGTAAATTACGTGACGATGATTTGTGTGGGCGGAGCTGGCACCAGATAGTGTCCCAGATATGTTCCACTGGGTACAGATGAGGTGATTTTGGTGGCCAAGATGTCAAAGCGAGTTCATTATCACGCTTCTCAAACCACTGTAGCACCATTCTGGCCTTACACTTGATAAAGGAAGTAAGAAGTAACAAGATGTCGTGACTCTATAAAACTGTAGTGAAATCCTGAAAGACCAGCAAAGGATCGACGCTTCGTGCAGGAAGTGACAATTTACTCTCAACACAAACGAATGTAACGAACAGCTAAGACGTAGGCAGAAAGACCGTTCATTGTATGAATTCAAAATTGCAGAGCAATTACAGGACCACTTGCTTCGCGTATGGAACTACCACATAAAATTAAGCGCGAGTGAGGCAGATGCCAACACAGATTCGACCAATTCTAGAAGATTGTTCGTCACGTACTGGATCCGTATCAGGTAGAACTGATGGTCTAAACAGAGAACGTCCAAAGAAGAGCAGCACCTTTCGTTACAGTTCACATAGTAAGCGCAGAAGCGCTCAGCCAACTCCAGTGGCAGATGCTGCAAGAGAGGCGTTCCGCATCCCTTTACAATCTAATCTTAAAGTCCTGAAAGTGTACATTCCTAGAGGCGTCAACTAGTATATTCATTCCTCCTACGTATATCTCGCGAAAAGACTGTGAAGATAAAGTTATATTCGAGACCACACGGAGGCTTACCAGCGGTCGTTTTTCCCACAAACCGTGCGCTACTGGAACAGGAAGAAACTATACATGACTGGAACTGGAAAGGGGGAAGTGACACCGTAAGCAGACTCGCGGAGTATAGGTATAGATGTAGATTTGTCAACCTAGAAAAACTTTCGACAGAAATGGGGCAAAACGTTCGAAATTTCTAAGAAACTCAGGTGTAAGCTATAAAACAACACATGTAATACACAGTACAACAAGAACAAGAAAAATAAGAATGAAATACCAAGACTTAAAAGGAAGTAAGACAAGGCTGTAGTCTTACCTCCCTCCCATTCACTCCGTAAATGAAAAGTCTACTGAGCTGGGAATACCGACTGGGAGTAAGGGGAAGAAAGTTGAAAATAATTTAATAAACTTAACACTAATATCAGGGACCACGAAGTAGATAAGGATTCTGCTACCTTGGAAATATCATGTGATGGGCGAAGAAAGGAAGACATAAATAGTATACTAGAACAGACGAGAAGGTCATTCCTGGCCCAGAGACCTCTGCTAATATCAAACATCGGCCTTAAATTGAAAAAAAATGGCATGAGATTGTACTTCTGGAGCACAGCATTGTATTGTGGCGAATGATGGGCTGGGTAAGACAGGAAAGATAGTAATCGAAGCATTTTAGATGGCGTACTATAGAAGGATGTTGAAATGCAGGGCAGATTACGTAAGAAATGAGAAGGTTCTCCGCAGAATCGGAGAGAAAAGCATATGGGGAAAACAGTGTCAATCAGGAGGGCAGGGTGGTAACACGTCTGGGACTAACTTCCATGGTGCTGGAGGGGGCGATGGAGGGCACGTGGTCCGCAATAATTTTAACGTAGCCAGAGGCGCCATGGTACCTCCAATTATCACCACAGATCCCATTGAAGCCTAGATGAATGTGCCCGTTAGCATAATACTGCTCCCACAGGCCTGCGTTAATATTTAGAGCAACCGTCTGCTTAGATGACGTCGCTTTTGGACTCTGTCATCGACATGCCGTAACAAGAAACGGTATTAATCCAATCAGGAAACACGTTTCCATTGACTCACAATCCAATCTCAGATATCGCATCTCAGTGCAATCGTAATTGACGATGTCATTGAGTCAAAATGGGGTCACGTGGGGGCAGGTGTGCTGCAGAGCCCCACGTTAAACAATGTGCGCTGAACTGCGCACTGCAAAACACTTGCACCTGTGCCAGTACTGTAATGTCATCTGATTTGCCGCAGTCTGCCTCCTAGCCAGCTTTACAGATTGGGTAGGCCTCCAGCGTCCACATTTAGTGATGAGTCACGGACCTCCAGCGTCTTGGCGTCTACTCGCGGTACTTAAACCAGTAGCATGCGAAGAGCCGATCAGTTTCGCCATTCCCGAAATTCTCGTTATCAGGTGCCGAAACATTACTATCTGTCCTTTTTCAAAGTCGTTTATGACTATGAATTTACTACCTGTATCCACACTAGAGTGGTTCCCTACTTGTCACTTCTCCGCTTGCACACTTTTCTTACCGCGTCAAGTTCTCACAACGCCACCAGGCCGAATTTAGTTTGGCGGTGGACAGTGGTCATAAAGATTCAAATCTTCAATCTGTAAAACTCTAGATGATATTACGAGTAATACTGAAATATTTTAATAGTCAACTTTCTTGGATTATAACTTATCCACGAATGCTTCCATAATTGTGCTTTCATTCTGCAGCAGAGTATGTGAAACTCTGCCAGAGGCAGGGGAAGGCTCAAGAGCTGACCGAACCTTAGTCGTGCTAAGTATTTCAAATTGTAGAGCGGTGTCTAGAGAAAGCGGAGACTGGATTCAGGTAGCGTTCTCAACAACAATGCCGTCCTGTCTTGAAGGCGGTTCGTCACACACTAGGTTGCAGAAATAGAATCATTCAGCAACTTAAGGCACGTCACTAACTCTTATTTACCTCCCAAAATAGTGCGTCTCTCGCTATAGTGATATTTTGTCGTGTAAGATTGTACTAATTTTCGTGCGAGAACAATTTCCTGAGTGGCAGATACAGGGCTATTACAAATGATTGAAGTGATTTCATAAATTCACTGTAGCTCCATTCATTGACATATGGTCATGACACACTACAGATACGTAGAAAAACTCATAAAGTTTTGTTCGGCTGAAGCCGCACTTCAGGTTTCTGCCACCAGAGCTCTCGAGAGCGCAGTGAGACAAAATGGCGACAGGAGCCGAGAAAGCGTATGTCGTGCTTGAAATGCACTCACATCAGTCAGTCATAACAGTGCAACGACACGTCAGGACGAAGTTCAACAAAGATCCACCAACTGCTAACTCCATTCGGCGATGGTATGCGCAGTTTAAAGCTTCTGGATGCCTCTGTAAGGGGAAATCAACGGGTCGGCCTTCAGTGAGCGAAGAAACGGTTGAACGCGTGCGGGCAAGTTTCACACGTAGCCCGCGGAAGTCGACGAATAAAGCAAGCAGGGAGCTAAACGTACCACAGCCGACGGTTTGGAAAACCTTACGGAAAAGGCTAAAGCAGAAGCCTTACCGTTTACAATTGCTACAAGCCCTGACACCCGATGACAAAGTCAAACGCTTTGAATTTTCGGCGCGGTTGCAACAGCTCATGGAAGAGGATGCTTTCAGTGCGAAACTTGTTTTCAGTGATGAAGCAACATTTTTTCTTAATGGTGAAGTGAACAGACACAATGTGCAAATCTGGGCGGTAGAGAATCCTCACGCATTCGTGCAGCAAATTCGCAATTCACCAAAAGTTAACGTGTTTTGTGCAATCTCACAGTTTAAAGTTTACGGCCCCTTTTTCTTCTGCGAAAAAAAACGTTACAGGACACGTGTATCTGATCTGGACATGCTGGAAAATTGGCTCATGCCACAACTGGAGACCGACAGCGCCGACTTCATCTTTCAACAGGATGGTGCTCCACCGCATTTCCATCATGATGTTCGGCATTTCTTAAACAGGAGATTGGAAAACCGATGGATCGGTCGCGGTGGAGATCATGATCAGCAATTCATGTCATGGCCTCCACGCTCTCCCGACTTAACCCCATGCGATTTCTTTCTGTGGGGTTATGTGAAAGATTCAGTGTTTAAACCTCCTCTACCAAGAAACTTGCCAGAACTGCGAGCTCGCATCAACGATGCTTTCGAACTCATTGATGGGGACATGCTGCGCCGAGTGTGGAAGGAACTTGATTATCGGCTTGATGTCTGCCGAATCACTAAAGAGGCACATATCGAACATTTGTGAATGCCTAAAAAACTTTTTGAGTTTTTGTATGTGTATGCAAAGCATTGTGAAAATATCTCAAATAATAATGTTATCGTAGAGCTGTGAAATCGCTTCAATCATTTGTAATAACCCTGTACATCATAATCTCCTTTCAAGGATTAGGTGTTGTAATCGCCTTTTCTAGTCTCTATCATCCATCTATCCATCTCTTACGAGGTCTAAAAAGTTATCTCTCTCCAGCCTGCCGATAAGTCATTATCATTTTTTGACAATCTGTTTTCTGACGTTATTCCATCACGATCCTTCAATTTCATTCTATTCTCTGCTCTCTTATCATTAACTGAAAATATTTTAAAATTTGACCTTATTGTTTCCTTCCTTATTTTACCCATTTTATTGCAACCGCTTACATATCTCATGAACTTCATCTCTGTCGCTTCTATACGCGATTTCTCTACTTTTGTTATTGTCCATGTTTCTAAATCATATACAACAGTAGGTACAGCCATTACTTTATAGAATTTCATTTGTGTTTCTTCTCTAGTTTTTGTTTCCAAAGTTCTTCCAACTGTTCCACAGATGGCTTGATATTTATTAACCCAAAGAATAAGCCGAATAGTTAGTGGCAGGTTACGAGAGCAAAGGAAGAACAACAATCGTTGACTGAGACAACATAAATTAGAAATCGCAAGACAACTGATAGACACTCTGACTTAACACGAACTCCCACTGAAGTGTTGAAGAATGAGCATATTGACGAGCGAAAGTGACCGTGATGACGCATTCAGTTAAAAACTCTCTCAACGCCCCCTTATCTGCTTAGGCTAGGAAAAGGGAGTCTAGCGATCGCTGCTGCGAGGGCACTGAACGTTTGTTTGTAAGGCATTCTACCTGAAAAACTGGTGTGGGATACGCCCGTGTTTTATATCAGCTGTTCGTGACCAACACAGAGTAAACTTGTAAATACGACTATAAAATACATTCCATTGTATTCTTTTATGATAACCGTCAGAGATTTAAATAGGTATATAAAAGTAAGTCTGAGATATTTCGGTGATAACATTGTTGTTGTCAGACTCCGCTGCAGAGTGAAAATCTCATTCTGGAATGTTGTCGTTGCGGTTTGCTCTTTGAAGCAGCTCTCCTTACTACTCTATCCTGTGCCAGCCTCTTCATCTCTGCATAACAACCACGACCTACAACCGTTTGAGGCTGCTTGGTGTATTCTTAACTTGGTGTGCCTTTAGGAGTTTAACCCCCAACACTTCATTCCGTGTCTAACTCATAAGTCGTTGATATGTCAGAATGTGTCCCATGAACCAATTCTTTTATTTTTTCCCCAGTTCGATACAGTGCTTCCTGATTCGTTAATCGATCTACCCCACGGAATTTGCAGCATTCTTCTGTACCATCACATTCCAAATGCTTCTGCTCAATTTTTGTTTCAACTCTTTATCCAAATTTCAATTTCATGTAATGCTGCGCTCCACGCAAATACTTCCGAATGGATCGAAATAAATTCGCTGAATGTAAGTAGCTTATTAGTCACAAGTGTTCTACCTATTGGTGACACATGAAAATTTTTGCCGGACAGGGACTCGAACCAAGGTTTCCCGTTTATCGCGAGCGGTTACCATAACATTAGTCTATATGTACCCAATGAAGGTACCGCAAAGTTGTTCACATTTGGTGCATTTGTTTCGTACTAATTTCGAACGGCTGTCAATCATCAACAATGTGAATATTACATACCGAGGCGGTCACTAGATGATCATTCATAGGTCTCGGTTCCCCATAGTCTTATTCTCACTAATGCAAGAATACGGAAGCTGGCTGCGAGAATTCAGTGTCGAAATGGAAATGAGCGTATGGCATCGTTGGCCGGGAGGCCCCCCCATTCGGGGAAGTTCGGCCGCCAAGTGGAAGTCGTATATCACTCGACGCCACATTGGGCGACTTGCGCGTCGATGACGAGGATGAAATGATGATGAGGACAGAATAACACCCAGTCGCCGAGCTGAGAAAGTCTCCAATCCGGCTGGGAATCGAACCCGTGCCCTCTTGCATGGGAGGCGAGCACCCAGCTAAGCCGTCGGACTCTGTTGAAATGGAAATGGAAATGTCGTGTGACGAGGGCCTCCCGTCGGGTAGACCGTTCGCCTGGTGCAAGTCTTTCGATTTGACGCCACTTCGGCGACTTGCGCGGCGATGGGGATGAAATGATGATGATTAGGACAACACCCAGTCCCTGAGCGGAGAAAATCTCCGACCCAGCCGGGAATCGAACCCGGGCCCTTTGGATTGACAGTCTGTCGCGCTGACCACTCAGCTACCGGGGGCGGACATTAAGATACTCCGGAGCAGGGATGTAGACAGTGTGACGTGCGGAATTCTGAGTCAGTCCGACGGTAAGGCGACCGGTCGCAATAAGCGGGAAATCGGTGTTCTAATCTCGGTCCGGCAGAAGTTTTCGTATGTGACCAACAGATAGAACATCTGTAACTAATACATCCGACGCCAAATTATCCGCATTCATCGAATTTATTTCGATCTAATTTCGAACGGCTGTAAATCATCGTCAATGTAAATGTCTTGAGAATAGACTCCCTAACACTTAAAATGATATTAGACTAGTAACCAAACCCGGTTTCCACAGGTAACACAAAGTGTCTATGAATGATTTTTCCGGGGGAGCAGTACTTCTGCTTATAGGTCCCTGCGTAGAGTTTAGAATTCAGAGAACATATTTAGGTAATTGAATGTCTTCACTTGATACAATTTAAACGATCTACGCAGCGCACGCCAGGAATGTTGTCAAGAGGCACGAATGTTATCTGTTTCATATGGAACTGGTGTTTGAACTGGCATTTAGTGGTAGTGATGGCAGGTGAACCTACCGCAGCGCTCGGCCTGCCCGACTGCAGCAGCACCAGCTACAGCCACTTCCCGACCGCCAGACTCCAATAACAAACCGGTGCGAGCTAAAGTTTCCGTGTGATGTTTTCCCGCATTTATCTTCACACCCTTTAAACCTTAAATCTATATGAAAGGAATCAGTTCATCAGCGTAATATCTGACACGTCCTATATCGCACGTCTGTTAGGAAACTAGCAGTAGACTGAGTCAGCCTCCTAGTAGCGAGCGAGCGAGATGACACAGAGTATAGCACACTGGAGTCGCATTCGGGAGGACGACAGTTCAATCCCCCGTCTGGTCATCCAGACTTACGTTTTCCGTGATTTCCCTAAATCGCTCCAGGCAAACTACGCGATGTTTCCTTCGAAAGGGCTCGACCGATTTCCTTCTCCATCCTAGACACAATACGAGCTTGTGCTCCGTCTTTAATGCCCTCGACGTCGAAGGAACATGAATCCAAATCTTCTTCGCTTCCTCCGCGGTTCCGACAGCTTGTGCTGGCCTGGCACAGCAGTCAGGCAGCCATACGTCTATCTTCCGCGCTCACAGAAGTTCCTCATGAGTGTGTCTATCAAAGAACACTGCATCAAAATCTCTACTATAGTTCTCAAGATTAGCCTAGACGTACAGACAAGAACAACAGTGGGTGATTCTGATTTCTGTAGAAGAGAAAGAGGGTGAAGAATAATAAGGAGAAGATGCTAAAAAATTCAATTTTCAGGAAATATTCTTGTTATTGTCATGCTGCGTTTTGCACCCTTAAGCTGCGGCCATCATCAGTTATTTTGCTACCCAAATAGCACACCTCACTTGCTACTGGGTGGTTATAACTAAAGTGCAGCTGCTCGCGAAGGTCCGTTGTGGGCTATAATGATCGTATGACAGTGAAACTTGTTTTAGGGGAGAGGACTAAACAGCCACGTCATCGGTCCAATCGGATTAGGGAACTATGAGGAAGGAAGTCGGCCGTACCCTTTGAAAGGAACCATCCCGGAATTTGCCTGGAGTGATTTAGGGGAATCACAGAGAACCTAAATAGGATGGCCGGACGCGGGTTTGACCCGTCGTCCCCCCCGAATGAGTCCAGCTGCTATCCACTGCGCCACCTCGCTCGGGTGGAAACTTGGTAGATATGCTAATAGTTTAATGTGGCACCGATTTACATTTGAAGAAGTTAGTTGCAACTTTGACAACCAGATGCAAATCTGGCGCTGTACACTGTTTGTACGACGTGTAACATCCACCCTATCATTCAACTTGCCATAATCTGAGATATCACAGTGGCCACCGACAAGAGAGACCGTGAGCTGTTACTGAAACTGTTTCATGAACGACTAGTCTGCATTGAAAATATATCGCGCACTGAAAGGTCTGACAAGAGGCCCGATGTCACTAAATGGTTTAAAGAAAATGACAATGATGTTCGAAAACACGGCTCTGTTTGGTGTGGCACTTGGAAGACAAAAGCGGCGTATACCGGATGGTGTTGTTGGCACTGCTGTAACTGACCACGGAGCATGTGCTCCCAGTAGTGTTAGCAGTGCTCGTGCAGTAACGAGTGAATTGTCCATTCCATGGTCAACAGTAGGGTAAGTTCTGCTAGCTGTATTACACTGGTATCCGTACAAGATACGATCGGTGCACGAACTGAAACCTCATGATACGCAGCAAAGTTCTGAATTTGCTTATCAGTTTCTGGCATGGAACGAAGTTGACGACATGTGACTGGGAAGTATTCTATGGAGTGACGAAGCACATTTTACACTGCAGGGTGCAGCGAATACACATAACTGCCGGATTTGGGTTACTGTCAAACCGTGTGTTATGTACGAAGAGCCATTGCACTCGTCGTATGTGACTGTGCGTTGTGCATTCACAAAACATCTGGGTCCGTTCTTCTTCGAAGAGAACACACCCAGAAAACGTGTCAGCTGTACCGTGACATGTGCACGTTATCGAGACCTCCTCGTACGGCATGTGATTCCCGCTTTGGAAGCGCGCAACTGTGTGGAGACCAGTATTTTCATGCAAGATGGTTAATAATAAAATAAACATTATGCCTTTCTCACCTGATTGGCCTTTCCTGTTCCCGTCCTGTTCGTTATACACTACATATGGAAACGTTTCTGTACGTATTTTTTACATTCGCAGTACGACATTAGTACCTGCTGGCTAAATTTGCAACCAATTTTTTTTTCACGTGTAAAGTGATTCCGCATTAACGGATTAACATATCTACCAAGTTTTGATGTCACACTATAATTACTGCCCACTTTCGAACTTCTTGAGCAGCAGCACTTTTATTGTATCTGCCCGGTACTTCTAATGTCTCGTTTCCTAAACTAATTTCCTCAGCATCGTCGGATTTTTCGACTTAATTCCATTATCCTTGTTCTACTTTTGTTGACATTCACACCATAAATTCTGTTCAACTGTTCTTCCACGTTCTTTGGCGTCTCTGACAGAATTACAACGTCATATGCAGACCACAGAGTTTTATTTCGTCGCCCTCTGCTTTAATTCCTTTTCCAGATTTCTTCTTGGTTTCCTTGACAGCTTGCTCAATGTAACGAGTAAACAAGATCTGGTGTATAGGTTACAACAACGTCTCGTTCCTTTCAGAAATACAGCTTCCCTCTCATGTCCTCAGACTCTTATAACTGCAGTCTGATTTCTGTATAAGTTCTAAATAACATTTTGTTCCCTGTATTCAATCCGCACTACCTTTAAATTATCTAAAATTGTAGCCCTTTATACACTGTCAAAAATTCATATGCGTCTACAAATGCAGTAAACGTGGATGTGCCTTTTTTCAATCTATCTGCTAACAAAAGATAAGTGGTAAGGGTCCGTATTGTCTCAAGTGTTCATACATTTCTTCAAAACCTAAACTATTAGTCCACAAGACCGGCTTCCTTTCTTCTGTAAATAATACTGTCAATATTTTGCAGTCATGATCTATTAAACTGATGGTTCGGTAGTGATCATCCCTGTCAGTAACTGCCTTCTTTTAAACTGGAATTATTACTCTGTTCCTGAAGCTTGAGGGTGTTTCGCCTCTCTCATATTTCTTTCACATTAGCTGGAGTAAGTTTGCAAGTTTCCCAAGGAGGTCAAAAATTCTGAAGAATGCCACCTACTTCAAAGGCCCTATTTCCACCTGGATCTTTCAGTGCTCTGTCAATTTCTTGCCGCAGCATCGTATCTCACTTCTCACCCTCACCTACTTTCTATTCTGTTTTTATAGTACTGTCATTAACCTTGTTTCGCTTTGTTAGACCCTCTATATATTTCTTCCACTTTTCAGCTTCCCTTTCTTTCTTAGTGCCGGGTTGCTATCTAAGCTCTTGATAGTCATACAACTGTGTCTCTTTCCTCCAAAGATCTCTTTACATTTGCTATAGCCGTATCTATCTTTCCCATAGACATATATGCTTCTGCACGCTTGCATTTGTCCTCTAGCTCCTTCTACTTAGCCATTTTGCACTTGCAGCCAATCTCAGTTTTTAGATGTCTGTATTACCTTTCCCCTGCTTCTTCGTATGCAGTTGATATGTTTAACTTTCGTCAGTGAAATTCAGTATCTCCTCAGTTATCCAGGGATTTCTACTAGACCATGTCTTTTTACCTATGTGACACTCCGCTGCCTTCATTGCTTCATGTCTCAAAGCTATCCATTCGTGATCCATTGCATTCATTTCTCCTGTTGGTCCAACATTGCCTAATACTCCTCTTGAGCTCTCAACAACCTCTGATTCTTTCAATATACCCAGGTACCATCTCATTCATTTCCAACTTTTATGAAATTTTTCTGTTTTAATTTGAAGTTCATAAACTATAATATGTGATCGGAGTCCAGACCCGCCTCTAGAAATGCCTTACAGTTTAAAAACTGGTTCATCTTAAGGCAATGTCTTTCAGATTGTGCTTCCTGATGGTCACCAATATGGGATGACCTTTAAAAAAACTCCTTTATTTGAACAAGGATTGTAAGAGCTCAAGGGTGCATTCGTGGGAGGTAGTTGGTTATTAGAACCGGCCAGGTAATGGCAATCCAACGTAACAGCTGTACAGCATCCATACAGTTTTACATCCCATCGGTCATTTATGAATAAGCAGTTTCATCCATACTGTTTAATGATACAGATATTTAAATGTATTATGATGACATGGAGCTACATTAATTACTTATGATAATGTTAAAAAATTTGCATCCTGCCAAATTTCAATTCATGTTTAATATTAATAAATATGCATTTATTCACTAGAGTGGGCGCTATAAATATATAAAAATAAACGTGAAATCAGTAATGTGTATGTATGTTGATGATTAAATTGCACTCAGCTTGACATTTTGTTTCAGCACGTGCCTCGTGTCCTGGATCACAATGCAAACAGCAAAGCGGGTGTGAAGTATTTGTACAGTGGTGTATTACTTCATTAAGGAAGAAAAAGTCTGTCTCTGCTGATCATCTTCTACCAGAAAACCATCCATATGATGCAGAAAGTGAAGTTTCACATTCCGACAAAAAAAAAAAAAAAAAAAAAAAAAAAACCAAAAAAAAAAAAACGGAAAGATGACCCTACTGACAATAATTGAAGTCAACAAACACATGACAGAGAATGCCAACCTAGTTTCCGTTTTCCCTCTTGTTAAATCAAGTTTTAGTTTCAAATACTAGATTCAAACTATTAATTCATTTCATTTCCCATCGTTTGTTACATGTATCTCCACCGAAACCTTTGTTTACCCCATTTTAGCTAATATAATTGTAATGTAAGGATTCAGAAGCATATGTCGTCAACGGAAAGATAAACGCCACCTATAGGAAAATTAAATAGTTCCTTAGAGAAAAGGAAACCACCTGTCTGAAGGTCAAGAGATCAGATGTAAAACCAGTGCTAAGCAAAAAAGGGAACGCAGACAGGTGGAAGGAGTATGTAGAGGGTCTATACAAGGGAGATGTACTTCAGAGCAGTATAATGGAAATGGAAGAAGACGTAGATGAGTATGAGATGGGAGATATGATACTGCGTGAAGAATTTGATTGAGCACTGAAAGCCCTAAGTCAGAAACAATGTCCTGGGAGTAGACAACATTCCGTTAGAACTACTGATAGCCTCTGGAGAGCCAGCCATGTCAAAGTCTTCAATAGCGTGAGCGAGATGTATGATACAGGGGAAATACCCTCAGACTTCAAAAAGACTATTAAAATTCCAATTCCAATGAAAGCAGTTGCCGACAGGTATCAAAATTACCGAACTATCAGTTTAATAAGTCATCGTTGCAAAATATTAAAATCAATTCCTTACAGGAGAATGGAAAAACTGGTAGAAGCTGAAATTCAGAAAGAGCAGTTTGGGTTCCGGAGAAATATAGGAACGAGTGAGCCAATACTGAACTAATAATTTCTAGAAGATAGGTTAAGGAAAGGCAAACCTACGTTTATAGCATTTGTAGACCTAGAGAATGGTGACAGGAATACTCTCTATCAAATTCTAAAGGTAGCAAGGGTAAAGAACAGGGAGCGAAAAGGCTATTTACGATTTGTGCAGAAATCAGATAGCAACTATAAGAGTCGAGGGACATAAAAGGGAAGCAGTGGCTGAGAAGGGAGTGAACAGGGTTGTAGTGTATTCACGACGTTCTTCAGTTTGTATGTTAAGCAAGCAGTAAAGGAAATAAAAGATAAGTTTGGAGTAGGAATTAAAGTATAAGGAGAAGAAATAAAAGTTTCGAGGTTTGCAGATGACACTGTAATTCCGTCAGAGACAGAAAAGAGTTTGTAAGTGCAGTTGATCGAAATAAACAGTATCTTGAAAGAAGGACATAAGATGAACATCAACAAGAGCGAAACGAAGACAATGGGATGTAGTCGAACTAAATCAGGCGATGTTGAGAGAATTAGATTAGCAAATGAGACAAATAAAGTAGTAGATGAGTTTTGTTATTTGGACAACAAAATAATTGATCATGGTCGAAGTAGAGAGAATAAAAGCTATAGACTGGCACTGGCAAGGAAAGGGTTCCTGCAGAAGAGAAATTTGTTAACATCAAGTATAGATTTAAGTGTGAGGAAGTCTTTGGAAGTATTTGTATGGACTTTAGCTATGTATGGAAGTGAAATATGGATGATAAACAGTTTAGACAAGAAGAGTATAGAAGCTTTTGAAATGTGCTGCTACAGAAGAATGCTGAAGGTAGGTGGGTAAATTATGTAGTTAATGAGGAGGTACTGAATAGAATTAGGAGAAAAAAAAATTGTGGTAGAATATGGCTAGAAGAAGGGATTTGAGGCATCAAGGGATCAACAGTTTAGTACAGGTGGGAAGCGTGGTGGGTGGGGAGGCGGCGAGGGTAAAAGTCATAAAAGGAAATCAAGAGGTGAATACAGTAAGCATATTTAGAGGGATGTAGGATGCAGTAGTTATTCGGATATGAAGATGCTTGCGCACGACAAAGTAGCATGGAGAGCTGCATCAAACCAGTGTTCGGACTGAAGACCACAACGAAAATTATTTAATATTTTCCTGTGTAAACATTTCATCATTTTTGTATATTCTGTACAGTGTTTATTTCTGTTTTCGACATTCAGTTGTCACTTGAAGATGGCTTGAGAAGCCGAAAGTCAGTTCGTCACCAAATAAATATAATTTTGTAGAACATTAGGAAGTATTTTCCTTTTTAATAAAACTATCACCATATTTTGCCACCGACTGAAAATTCAGTTAACATTTCCTATAGGTTAAAGAACGCTCCTGCGGTATGTATCTGTAGTCAGGTAAGCTATTATTTAAGGAAGCATACAGTAGTAAACGCTGTCCCGCTTGGGGATGTAACTGTTAACTGTTGATAAAGCTGGTATACTGCGGGTCAGCATTCGCCTGTTGGAATGCTCGCTGCTGTTCATCGTCGAAGACATTGCACACTTCTAAGTGTTGTTATAATCGGAGTGTGTAGCAAGTCCAAGCCATGATTTCCTGTCAAAGGGTTGATGTACCTAGGTGTACACCGCTGATGGGCTGGGGACGTAACCCCGTGGTTACTGGTTTGGGCAGTTTCAAGTTGGGAATATTTTCGATTAGGATCTCATTTGCCTTCTGCCCCTTTTGAAGTAAGAGCAGTACCAGATGCGTAATGTCCATGTTTTGCGGAACGTCTGCCTCTTGTTCCTGCTCTACCTGGAACATGACACACACTTTTGAACAGTTCAAAAATCCTCGTCATCACTTAAAAATGATACTTTTTGTTACTAATTGACTAGATCCCGGGAAATGTTACGGATGGCTTCTTTGTTAGCTTACAGAAGCTGATGGTTACAATAGATATAGCTAGAAATTAACTCCGCTTCTTCAGCGGTTCCAATTAAGTACAATTATAAGGTATAGGCTCCAGCTAACTCTCGGGAACCTCAGCCAAAACGGGAGAAACTAGCATTCTTTCCGGGGTGGCGCATTCTTCTCCGATGGCATACTGACGATGAACTGGAGGTATCGGCCCATGACTCGGCCAGCTGTCGCCGATGGGAACTGTCCACAGTGTTCTCTGTGTTGGCTCAGTCACTCTTCAGGAAGAGGCATGCTGCTCCCTTGTCTCTAGTGACCGGTTGGAGGCGCGGTTTTGCGGCGCGGCTAGTGACCTGTTGCTGATGCCTGGTACCCGGTGGTCCGTCACTGTCAGTGCGCCGCCTGGCAATCCAGGGATTAAACGAAAGGTGTGTACTTGTTGACAAAACAGTAAACGTCAACTGAACGGCGATTATGGTAGGATTAATCACTGGAACTGGACGTACAGACTAATCTATCGTAGTAGCTTGCCCTCCAGTACAGTACTATTTTAAGAGCCGCAACATACAACATATGACAGGTGAGACAAGCTACAGCACGATAGTACTGTTTTGCTAGGTGTGGTCTAAGCTTTCAGCAGGACTGAACCCGTTGTTACGACACCGGAAAATAAAAAAAAATAAAATTAGCATTTAACTCGAAACTGGTTTAAGTACGCAATAGAAATATTATGAGGAACTGTGATAGAACTGACACTCTGGAATAGAGAGATTAAATAAATGCAAATAGGGCTTAATGTAATGGTAGCATTATTCTGTGGTGTGCCTGTGACGCTTTTTGACATACTTCAGTAGTTTGGTAGTTCCCATAGGAACGCGCGACCAGTTAAAAGCATATCTTTCATTGGGCATATAATGAAAATTACTATGTGATCAGAATGGAATGAAATATGCGATAAAAATTCTGATGTAAGTGACAAATTTATCAAGTAGAGAGGTACACTTTACATCAATGAAAACAGTTAGCATTTTTGGGGGAACGCATTGCATTACGAACAGTTCACGCGATAGGACTCTTTAAAAGGGTTTCACTGAAGATAAAAAAAATGATATGATGAACACAAATGGTGATGAGGGAAGTTTACAGAATATATTCTTCACTTCTGGAGAGCGCCGTTGTCCTTCAGCTCATGCTGGACTCCTGGCAACACACATTAATTCACTATAATTGTGAGCAATTTATATGATGAATTATTTGCCTGAAGTGACAGCTCACTTGGAGGATGCCTCAGCTCTGTGTGCTGATGTTTAGGTTCGCGACCGTTTGGAGACATCCAGATATAGCCTTCTGTTGAACACGTCACACGACTAGGTGATGAAATCGTTCTAAAGTGCGATGATACCTGTCTGAACGAACCCTCTTCTTGATAAATTAGTCACTTACATTAGAATTTTTATTACACATTTCACTCCATTCCAATTACACAGCGATTTTCATTATATGCCCAATAAAAGATTGTAATTGGTCGCGCTATCCTAAAGGAATTAACGGTAGAAGTACTCAAGCACGACAAAAGCACACCACAGAACAATGGTACCATTACAGAAAACCCTATTCGCGGTTATTTAATCTATTCCAGAATGTCAGTTGTCACGCCGTGATTTCACAGTTCCTCTTAATATTGCGACTACTCATTTAAATAGACACATAATTATCACACATAATTACTCATGGAAGTACCTCTTTTTTAGACTAATACACTCCTGGAAATGGAAAAAAGAACACATTGACACCGGTGTGTCAGACCCACCATACTTGCTCCGGACACTGCGAGAGGGCTGTACAAGCAATGATCACACGCACGGCACAGCGGACACACCAGGAACCGCGGTGTTGGCCGTCGAATGGCGCTAGCTGCGCAGCATTTGTGCACCGCCGCCGTCAGTGTCAGCCAGTTTGCCGTGGCATACGGAGCTCCATCGCAGTCTTTAACACTGGTAGCATGCCGCGACAGCGTGGACGTGAACCGTATGTGCAGTTGACGGACTTTGAGCGAGGGCGTATAGTGGGCATGCGGGAGGCCGGGTGGACGTACCGCCGAATTGCTCAACACGTGGGGCGTGAGGTCTCCACAGTACATCGATGTTGTCGCCAGTGGTCGGCGGAAGGTGCACGTGCCCGTCGACCTGGGACCGGACCGCAGCGACGCACGGATGCACGCCAAGACCGTAGGATCCTACGCAGTGCCGTAGGGGACCGCACCGCCACTTCCCAGCAAATTAGGGACACTGTTGCTCCTGGGGTATCGGCGAGGACCATTCGCAACCGTCTCCATGAAGCTGGGCTACGGTCCCGCACACCGTTAGGCCGTCTTCCGCTCACGCCCCAACATCGTGCAGCCCGCCTCCAGTGGTGTCGCGACAGGCGTGAATGGAGGGACGAATGGAGACGTGTCGTCTTCAGCGATGAGAGTCGCTTCTGCCTTGGTGCCAATGATGGTCGTATGCGTGTTTGGCGCCGTGCAGGTGAGCGCCACAATCAGGACTGCATACGACCGAGGCACACAGGGCCAACACCCGGCATCATGGTGTGGGGAGCGATCTCCTACACTGGCCGTACACCACT
Organism: Schistocerca nitens; assembly: GCF_023898315.1. Classification (NCBI taxonomy): domain Eukaryota; kingdom Metazoa; phylum Arthropoda; class Insecta; order Orthoptera; family Acrididae; genus Schistocerca; species Schistocerca nitens. The sequence goes on along the minus strand of NC_064614.1, from coordinate 657,195,906 downwards.
GGTGATCGTCGAGGGGACATCCAAACCGTCATCGAACCCATCGTTCTACCATTCCTAGACCGGCAAGGGAACTTGCTGTTCCAACAGGACAATGCACGTCCGCTTGTATCCCGTGCCACCCAACGTGCTCTAGAAGGTGTAAGTCAACTACCCTGGCCAGCAAGATCTCCGGATCTGTCCCCCATTGAGCATGTTTGGGACTGGATGAAGCGTCGTCTCACGCGGTCTGCACGTCCGGCACGAACGCTGGTCCAACTGAGGCGCCAGGTGGAAATGGCATGGCAAGCCGTTCCACAGGACGACATCCAGCATCTCTACGATCGTCTCCATGGGAGAATAGCAGCCTGCATTGCTGCGAAAGGTGGATATACACTGTACTAGTGCCGACATTGTGCATGCTCTGTTGCCTGTGTCTATGTGTGTGTGGTTCTGTCAGTGTGATCATGTGATGTATCTGACCCCAGGAATGTGTCAATAAAGTTTCCCCTTCCTGGGACAATGAATTCACGGTGTTCTTATTTCAATTTCCAGGAGTGTATTAGTGTCCAATAAGAAGTTCAGGCAGGCAGCTGCTAAAGAAGTCCAAAACTCACGAGATTCTCACAACAGGAAATTAAATAATAATGTTACCATATTTAATCAAAATATTGGTGGATTAAAGAAAAAAGTAGATTCTCACAAAAGTAAAGTAAAAAATGTTACCATTTTTCACCAAAATATTACGGGATTGAAGAATAAAGTAGATGAGCTCCTGGTTTGTTTAGATAACACTGAATCTGGTAATGTAATATATATACTATGCCTGTCTGAGCATCACATTGTGTCTGATATGGAAAAGGTAAATATTAGTGGTTGCAAACTAGCTGCACATATGAGTAAAGAGAATAAGGTGAGAGGAGGAGTTGCCATATATGTCAAAAGTTATCACTGTGTAAAAAGCTTAGATACAAAACAAATTTTGCTTGAGCAACATATAGGATCATGTGCCTGTCAACTTAAACTGAAGGAGGGCTCTTTTATTTTTGTAACAGTATATAAGTCCCCTTCAGGAAACTTTCATTTATTTCTTGAAAACTTGGATGCCATGTTGTGCTATATGTCAGATAGGGGAAAGCAAATTATCATTTGTGGGGACTTCAATGTTGATTCACTGAAAGAGGGTAATAGGAAGAACGACCTGGAAATCTTGCTCAGTTCTTTCAATTTGACATCTGTCATTAATTTTCCTACTCGGGTATTAAAGGACAGCAGCACATTGATAGATAACACTTTTATAGAGCAAGACAAGTTTAAAAACATAAATTCTTGTCCTGTTGAGAATGGCCTTTCTGATCATGGTGCTCTGCTAGTTACAGTATGTGACATAGCTCCGTTCAGTAATTCAAAACTACCCTCCAAAGTTGTGCATTCAGTTAATGACTCAACAATTAGAAATTTCAGAGAAAATCTTCAGCAGTTAGACTGGGATGAAGTGTACAAGGAACCCAATGCTAATTTAATATATAACTTATTTCTTGATAGACTTCTAAGACAATTTGAAAACTGTTTCTCCAAGAAAGTGGTTATATCTAATTGTAAGAAACCATGTAAAAACCTTGGCTTACTAAAGGAATAAAAATATCTTGTAACCACAAAAGGGAGCTGTATCTAACAACAAGAAAGAGTAATGACCCAGAAACAGCCAAATATTATAAAAACTACTGTGCTACATTAAGAAAGGTTATTAAAAAGTCCAGAATCATGTGCATCATGTCTGAGATTAATACCTCTGGTAACAAAATCAAAACAATGTCGAATATTATTACAAGGGAGACAGGGAAACCAAGAGTACAGGATGACGGCATTACCATCACAGCGAATGGAAACTTGACAAACAACAAGCCAGAAGTCGAAAACATTTTGAATAATCATTTTTTAAAATGTTGTAGAGAAAATAGGATCTAAATGTTCATTAGAAGAAGCAAGGCAGTTAATGGAAGAGGCCTTACCCACACCATTTGATACTATTGAAATGCCACCCACCTCTGCTTCTGAAATTAGGAAGACAATAAACTCTCTCAAGAATAAAAGTTCATATGGAATTTTCCCAGATCGACTGAAGTATGCCATTGTTAAACCATTGCATAAAAAGGGGGATACGTCTGATGTCAATAACTACCGATCAATCTCTCTTCTGACTGCCTTATCCAAATTTCTTGGAAAAGTAGTGTATTGAAGAGTAGCTTCACACCTTTGTAAAAATAAAGTTTTAACAAAATGTCAGTTTGGTTCCCGGAAAAGTTTTTCAACGGAAAATCCTATATAGACTTTTACTAACGAAATATTAAATGCTCTGAGTAACCGGAGGTCACCCATTGGGATTGTTGTGATCTCTCAAGGGCTTTTGACTGTGTAAATCATGGAATACTTCTAGATAAGCTCAAGTACTGTGGTATGAATGGGACAGCGCTCGAATGGTTTAAATCATACTTAACTGGAAGAGTGCAGAAAGTTGAAATAAGCAGTTCACATAATATGCAAAAAACTGGTGATTTCTCAAACTGGGTAACAATCAAGAATGGGGTGCCGCAAGGTTCGGGCTTGGATCCTCTGCTGTTCTTAATATATATTAATGAATTGCCATTCTATATTCACCAAGATGCAAGGTTGGTACTTTTTGCCGATCACACCCAACAGACAAGAATTAACTGGTGAAATTGTAAACGATGTTTTTCAGAAAATCATTAAGTGGTTCCCTGCAAATGGGCTCTCATTAAAGTTTGACAAAACACAGTACATACAGTTGCACACAGTAAATGGAATGAGACCATTAATAAATATAGACTTCGATCAGAAATCGGTAGCTAAGGTAGAATATTTAAAATTTCTAGCTGTGTACATTGATGAGGGGTTGAACTGGAAAAAAAAAACCACACTGAAGATCTTCTGAAACGTTTGAGTTCAGCTACTTATGCTATTAGGGTCATTGCAAATTTTGGCGATATACATCTCAATAAATTAGCTGACCATGGCTATTTTCATTCTCTGCTTTCGTATGGCATCATATGCTGGGATAACTCATCAAAGAGTGTTCATTGCACAAAGGCGTGTAATCAGAATAATTGCTGGAGCTCATCCAAGATCATCCTGCAGACACTTATTTAAAGAGCTAGAGATCTTCACTGGGCGGCCAGTTATATTCACTTATGAAATTTTTTATTAACAATCCGAACGAATTCAAAAGTAATAGCTGTGTACATGGCTACAACACTAGGAGAAAGGATGATCTTCACTACTCACGGTTAAATCTAGCTTTGGCTCAGAAGGGGGTAAATTATGCTGCCACAGAAGTCTTTTGTCACTTACATCACAACATAGCATCAAAAGTCTGACAGATAGCCATAAAGCATTTACAAGGAAATTAATGGCAACTCCTTCTACTCATTAGATGAATTTTTGGATATAGTAAGCGGGTAATTTCCACAACCCCCACAAAAGAAAATTAAAAATATTAAGTGTCATGTAATATTTCGTGTAATGTAATATCTTGTATGGAAACCTTTTATTAACCTGAGACGTTCCACATCATTACGAAGTGTCGTATTCATGATATATGGAACAAGTATTAATCTAATCTAATCTAATCTAATCTAAACTACTTGAAAACTCATAATCTTTCAATAACTGTCTCATATTCTCATTTACAACTATATTTTCTGCTGTTGGTTTTCTCAACGTTATCTATGATTTTGAAATCAGTGGAAGTGTCGTTAATCCGATTAAGACTGTGTTTTATTTTGTTCTTAATTATGGCAGCGCTATTTAGTTTGTTATGACAATATAGACCTTGTATTTCAAATCAAATGCCTGAATGTCTTCGTATTCGTCATCTCAACATTATTATAACTGACGAAATACTTCTTGTTCTTGTATATTTCTTTTAACGTCATTTGTGTTTCTCATTGCTATTAGCGTAAATACTTATTTTGTTTGTTCTTTTTAGAATATTTTATTTATTATATTGCATCCTGTATTTGAGGGTGATGTAAAATGTTTCTGCGTAGGTGCGAGAGAGATAGTCTATGTACCAAATCAAGTCTTTGTCAGCTGAACAAAACAGTTGTAATAAATAATGGCAGTTTCGGAGCCCATACATCATTCTCTGATATAATACAGTTATCTGATACAGTAAATGCACCTCCTACGCTTTAAATATTGCGTGAACTGTTTAGTTAGAACTCTTCTTGTCTGTCTTTAAAATTCTATGTGTAAATGAAATACATGTTTTCCCATTGCGACGTATTATCTTAGGCTGCCTATGTTAAAGTGTTATTAGGATTTTAGTCTTCTAAAATTTTTGTATTGAATGAGGCCTATATCAGTATTCAAGAGCATGTTCATATGCAAACTACAAATTAACAAGCATAAATAACTTTAACGAATAAGAGGACTGATTTGAAAACTACATTTATTTTTCAACACCGAGTCATTTCATAAGTCCCTTAAACAAAAAGCGTACAATTCCTTGTTTGTTGTCAGGATCAGCCTGCGACTTTCCTTTTGAAAGATCAGTAGTAATCGGGAAAATATTTACGTACAAGATAATATTTCATACAACCTTGCGAATGAAAGATATCTGGAGCAAGATCCTATGGTGACGACGGTCCAGAGCTTCTCACTTAAAATACCACGACGTCTCATGCGTCTTTTTGTCCCGCAGGAGCAACAAGTCCCTAGGGAGGAATCCTGACCGCCACCCTTGAGAGTGTTATGATTCGGAATTTCCCGCTCATCCTTCAGGCTACAATGCAGTAGACAAGTTTCCATGGTGACTCTGTTACCAAACATATTTCACTAATGACGCGGGATGTTTCCAGTTCACCGACGCGCGTTTCAGCTCATGCTAGCGAAGTAAGTCCCTGTGTTGCGGCCAGCTATGTACAGTATTCGGTATGAGAAGTTGAGGCACGCATCGTGTCTAGACTTCCTAATAGACCATGCTATATGAACAATTAATGTCAGCTTATCTGCCTTCTTGGTTCTTTTTTTTAATTCACTCAACGTGCGTTCACTTATGATCAATTATGTACAAATATAGCCGTCAGCTACGTGTAACACTGCCATACGAATCGTACACGTTAAGTCATGATATTATGAGATAGGGCAAGATCTCCTGCTGCCATGATCCTATGCAAGTCATGCTCTAGCAGCATCAGACTGTTGTCCTTTCATATGGTGTAAACGGTACAATGTAGTAAAGAGGTTTTGTGCGACATCGTAGCAACAAGTGCTCACATTCGGTAAAAGGGAGAACTCCTGGAAATGGAAAAAAGAACACATTGACACCGGTGTGTCAGACCCACCATACTTGCTCCGGACACTGCGAGAGGGCTGTACAAGCAATGATCACACGCACGGCACAGCGGACACACCAGGAACCGCGGTGTTGGCCGTCGAATGGCGCTAGCTGCGCAGCATTTGTGCACCGCCGCCGTCAGTGTCAGCCAGTTTGCCGTGGCATACGGAGCTCCATCGCAGTCTTTAACACTGGTAGCATGCCGCGACAGCGTGGACGTGAACCGTATGTGCAGTTGACGGACTTTGAGCGAGGGCGTATAGTGGGCATGCGGGAGGCCGGGTGGACGTACCGCCGAATTGCTCAACACGTGGGGCGTGAGGTCTCCACAGTACATCGATGTTGTCGCCAGTGGTCGGCGGAAGGTGCACGTGCCCGTCGACCTGGGACCGGACCGCAGCGACGCACGGATGCACGCCAAGACCGTAGGATCCTACGCAGTGCCGTAGGGGACCGCACCGCCACTTCCCAGCAAATTAGGGACACTGTTGCTCCTGGGGTATCGGCGAGGACCATTCGCAACCGTCTCCATGAAGCTGGGCTACGGTCCCGCACACCGTTAGGCCGTCTTCCGCTCACGCCCCAACATCGTGCAGCCCGCCTCCAGTGGTGTCGCGACAGGCGTGAATGGAGGGACGAATGGAGACGTGTCGTCTTCAGCGATGAGAGTCGCTTCTGCCTTGGTGCCAATGATGGTCGTATGCGTGTTTGGCGCCGTGCAGGTGAGCGCCCCAATCAGGACTGCATACGACCGAGGCACACAGGGCCAACACCCGGCATCATGGTGTGGGGAGCGATCTCCTACACTGGCCGTACACCACTGGTGATCGTCGAGGGGACACTGAATAGTGCACGTTACATCCAAACCGTCATCGAACCCATCGTTCTACCATTCCTAGACCGGCAAGGGAACTTGCTGTTCCAACAGGACAATGCACGTCCGCTTGTATCCCGTGCCACCCAACGTACTCTAGAAGGTGTAAGTCAACTACCCTGGCCAGCAAGATCTCCGGATCTGTCCCCCATTGAGCATGTTTGGGACTGGATGAAGCGTCGTCTCACGCAGTCTGCACGTCCAGCACGAACGCTGGTCCAACTGAGGCACCAGGTGGAAATGGCATGGCAAGCCGTTCCACAGGACTACATCCAGCATCTCTACGATCGTCTCCATGGGAGAATAGCAGCCTGCATTGCTGCGAAAGGTGGATATACACTGTACTAGTGCCGACATTGTGCATGCTCTGTTGCCTGTGTCTATGTGCCTGTGGTTCTGTCAGTGTGATCATGTGATGTATCTGACCCCAGGAATGTGTCAATAAAGTTTCCCCTTCCTGGGACAATGAATTCACGGTGTTCTTATTTCAATTTCCAGGAGTGTATATAGCCTAAATGCCCTTGTGTTACAAACTGTAGCTGCTGCTGCGAAATATCTCATGTGACGTAAACAGAAAGTGTACCCAAAGCCGCACTTGCTATATATTACTCGGATTAACGGTTTAGGTGCTTCATACAGACCCACATAGTCTGTATGAATCACGTAGTTATTACCACGAAGTGCAAGTTTCGTAAGCCCTCGCCCTGCTGACAGGTTCCGCGTCACAGCAATGGTCAAGCGGACGATCTATATAAAGGGTTGAAGCTGGTAATCCAGAGAAAACACTGCAAATTATCTGCGCGACGGCTTTTTTTTTTCGTGGCAGCTATAGTGGTAACGGGTCAATCGCAAACGATTGCTGTACTCCTTACGACTTGAAGCAGATACATCATCTGGGCAAATATGTTTGCACATGGAGTCAAACATGATAAGATATGTTCTATTCCGCTTTATTGGGTCATCCTATAACGGAGAAGAAACAGCTGGTAACAGCAACATCTGCAGTCTCTGTAACTGTTTCTTATCTAGTGTGCTCCTTGTGTTTGATAAGGATACACCCTTCAGACAAATTCTACAGCCGACTATGTCCAGATTGGTGCCCTAAGTACTTTCCTTTGAATGTTTTGTAGTGCAAAGTGTTATGAAATTATTATTACATTCTAATGACATGATGTAATGGCACAATTCTGCCTGCTTATGAATGGTGTCGCTAACAGCTTCTACGGGGATCGTTACAATGATAGTTTTGATGTCACGTGGCAAAAGCCAACGTGCGCCGGGAGACAAGTTACATCTGAACTGTCATCATCGGTGGGAGTTCTGCTAGTTTTCTAATAACTGCCTGTCCAGCCACCACCTTTTGCTCCACAGTAACAGTACTTAAGTATTGCTTTATGGTCCTGTTGCACGAAGAAAATATCCTAAGTAACCAAAAGTTTATTTTGTTATTGTCGAGGTCCGACTGATCAATGACATTATTCCGGAAAATGAGTTCCCTCTTGCGTAGAGTTGGTCGTCATAAATCTCTCAGTGTATCCCACAAACGTCACCGATGCAACAGCCAGTTCGATTTTCTGAATACCAACTGTGTTGTGTCACACACAGTTAATTGGAAGCCAGACTGGCGCTCTCATCTGGTCTTGGTCGTATCAGGTGTATGGTTCAAATAGTTCCATGCAGCAAACTGTAACTTACTTAATAACTTAACTGTAGCAACGTAGAGTGAAATATACAAATGAATTAGTCATTTCATAAACTCATTTTTTTCCTTTCGTCAGCATTATCCCATGCATCACTGATCTTTGTCGGATTCATGCTTCTACAATAAGTTCATGATATTCCACTAATAATTTTTGGGATTGCACTAGCAATGGGACTGCCACGTGATCAGTCGTCTTCTAGGCGATGTATGGAAGAGCTAAGCATTCTGTAGTTTCTCGTTTCATAATTGTAGGTGAAAGTTTGAAAAATATGTTTTCTTTCGGCGCTACATGTTGCAGGGCGATTTGGAATTGTTATTTATCCAACTTGACATCGATTGTAGCTCTCCTACGACGTTTCGTTGATGTAAATGTGGAGGATCCGCGAAAAATCATGAGATACATTGCAACACGAGAACAGGGGAAATAGGAATGGACATTTATCTGAGCCGTGGCTGGCTCGAGTTGATGCCGTTTCTTCTTTGGCATTTTCTCACAATCGAGTGGCGTCATATTGCTCCCTGAGTTACTACCATAATGAGTTGCTGACTTGCCTCCATCAGTGGAAGCAGCAGCGCTTATGGATACTAGTACTGCTGTACCATCTTCGGTGTGACCGTTATACTTCCGTGTGGTGGTGTGAGTGAGGCAGTCGGTCGGTTGCGACAGAACGGCGAGGAAGTCTCCGTGGCGCGCGGTCAGGCCGGGACCACTGGTAGTGTGCACGCTCGGCTGGATTTGTGAGGCACTAGCTGCGAGAGCTGCAAAGTTCGTCACCCGCCGAACCTGCATACTGGAGTTGAGTAATAAGTTAACCTCTGATGAAAGCTCAACTGCTGTGACATCTCTTCGTTCATTGGCGGTTGTTGTTTCCCGGGCCGTTCCCGCAATCAGCAACATATGGTGTGCTGGAGTCGGCAAAATTTTACAGCCGTCTTCCGGTATGGTGTTTATCTATTGAATTGATTGTAACTTATTAGTGAAGTGCACCAGCGGTATCTTCTGCCCTGTGGCCGTTAATGTTCCGGTTACCTGACCTGGTCGTTAGAGGAGTTATCCGGCAGTGTGTTTTCCTTGCCGTGTTGATGCTGTCCGGCACAGCGTGTGGTTTGACAGCCTTGGTGTTGTTCATTTTTTTTAATGGTTATTGTGCCTTGACTGTATTTAGATGCCAATTGTCAAGACGAAGTGCTGCTGGTATCTTCGTCCTCTCTGATATTTTTGGTTGTCGTGCTGTTGACTGGCTGGAAGGGAATTGATAAGGTGTTGGTTGGTTAATAACATGTAAGCTTTCACGGCCGGCATCTTCATTAATTAAAACTTCCGGGCTGAATTGCCGTGGTCCATATATAAAACTTCTTCTCCTTCCTGACGTTTCGTTGCCTACTGCGGGCAACATCTTCTGAGGTGAGTCGGCGACTGACTGCTAGGCGCTGGTGGTCCCGCTTATATGGAGCGCTTAGATGGCGCCACCACTCGTCACGTGCTTTCGACTTTAAAACTATCTCTGGCTAGTGCCATCTCTCTCGATTACAGGTAATCGATTGTCACTTCCTTGGTGCAAAGTCGACCGCCATATCTTGTCTAGTTTTAATCCTTCTTCTTTTCTATTAAAATTATTTCCGTGCTTGTAGATCTCTATAGCTTCTCTATACATGCGAGTATAATAATGTGAGGTCCTAGCTATCACGTTTGTCTCACTAAATTTTATTTCCTGATCACCGTCTTTGAAAACGTGTTCCGCTACAGCTGATTTGTCCATCTGACCCAATCTACAGTCCTTTCTGTGTTCCGTTAGGCTGGTATTAACACTACTTTCAGTTGTTCCAATATAAACCATGCCACAGCTACACGGAATTTTATACACTCCTGGGGTAGCTAAGGGGTGTCGTACGTCTTTCACCGATCTTAAGCTTTCACTAATTTTCTTGGTAGGTCGAAAGATTGTCTCCACTTGAAACTTGGCCAAAACTTTGGTTGGTTCTTCAGCCGTCCCTAGGTCGTGCTGCCATCCAATTACTTAGTATTACACTTGGCTGCCTGTCTCACCTAAACTTATGTTAGAGTTTCCTCCCCAGGCAGACCCTTGGTGCACTTCTGAGCACCACTGTTCTGTTGTTTTCGATTGTGATTTTCTTTTAGTCTCGGGTAATGTGCGAGGCCTTTCAGCTATGTATTAATTTAGTTTGTTTTAATGTTGAATGTGTGGCCTTCAGCCGAACGTCTACTTGAAATATTTTAAGATAAGGCCTTGAGCCATCTTAAATTAAAATTTGAAAAATCAGTTGAAAATTTGAAAATTTTCCTCTCTATCTTAATTTTGTTATCCAGGCATTAAGACTGGAGTTGTTCTATATTCAGTATATGGCCTTCAGCCGAACTTTATGTGAAATATTTTACGATAAGGCCTTCAGCCATCTTAAATTAAAATCTTGTTATCCAGGCCTTAAGCCCTCAGTTCTTCTATTTCGTAATTAAGGCCTTCAGCCGTATGTATTCCTTAAGGCAATTTTAATAACTTGTGTTCTGGCCTTCAGTCGTATTGTTTCTAAATTCTTTTAAGGGAATGTGTGATTAAGTGTTATAGCAAAATAAAGTTTGTATGTTTGTACAACTAACAGCAACTGATTTGGGTCCCTTTCCACAACCTGATCCGCTCTGTCCTGCGAAGCCAGATTTCATTATCATTTGTGTTGAACTTTCATGGCACAGTGGCACGTCAGCGACATCTTGTGTCGTCGTATGTTACCTCTCATGCGACTGTATCGTGGTGTAATTTGTTAACAGGACAGTGCTCGTCCTGACGTGGTTCGTGTCAGTGTGAACTGTCTGCGTGACCAGCTAGACTCTGTGATCTCTCTCTCTCCAGTATTACATGTCTGGGTCTAGGTCAGACGTCACTTTCACCTCACTGCCAGTATCCAGAACGTCAGGCTCCAGGTACAACAGTTGTGGGGCAGCCTGCTGCAGGAGAGGACACAACGCTTTATGACAGCATTCCCAACTGAATCAATGTATGCATCCACCACAGAGGGGGCTCCAACTTCATGCTGATAAGTGAGCTCATATTGCCTAGTTTTCCTACACTGGACTCCAGTTTGTAACCTCTGAAATGACACCACATACCCTCTTAGCCGATGAAGTTAATTTAGTTTCGTCCTCCCTTTCTGGGCGCTTCAATTTTGTTGTAGGCCAGTGTATTTTATGGATGAAGTCGTCTGGATGGTTTGATATATGTCTCTATTTTTTAACATTGTTTGGGCTACTGAGTTTCCTTAACGAATACACGATCATTCTGAATATTTTGCGAATAAAATCATCTAGGTCGCTTCTATTGAAGGTCGGTTTTGCTACTGTGATCATCAGATCAAAACTTGAAGCTTGGGAAACAACGGTCCGTGTCATTGACAAACAACCGTCACCTATGATGGGCATCAACACTGCAGGTTTTACAAGTTCCAAGTTTTGGCCTGATGATGAAAGTAACAAAAACGACATTACATAAAAGTAATGCATTAAGCGACCTAGACGATTTTATTCTCAAAATATCCAGAATTATCGCGGATTTATATTCAAGCAATTTATTTACTTTATTGGGGCTCAAATGGCTCTGAGCACTATGGGACTGAACATCTGAGGTCATCAGTCCCCTAGGACTTAGAACTACTTAAACCTAACTAACCTAAGGACGCCACACACATCCATGCCCGAGGCAGGATTCGAACCTGCGACCGTAGCGGTGGCGCGGTACCAGACTGAAGCGCCTTTAACCGCTTGGCCACACCGTCCGGCTATTTACTTTATTAATAAGGCGATATATTAAACCCTAATATTCCTTACTTACCTCCTTCAGCATTAGACTGTAGACGGGATGAAGCCGAAGACCACTGACAAAATTTCTGAAATCGTTCAGGAACTTCTTGTGAGTAATTTGATATTAGGGAAATATGATATCCAGTAGCTCGTTACACAGTACTAATGAAATTGTGATTTATTAGATATGTTACCCCAATTATTTCCACAACCGGGAAATACTTGTAAAATGAAATCACCGAAATGTTTATCTTCAATTACACAGTGTGCATTACTGCACGTAACAAATGCAGAACTCTTACCCTCCAGGTTGCGACACTACTGTCACATTTCACTATGTCATATCAGTTCTCCTTTGGCGACTATTTTCAGTCACATTTGTAGGCAATGGAAATGTGTACTCAGAGAGAAAGCTTCACACCCTGCTAGCAGTGCAGGTGGGCCCTAGTATGGTTTCGAGTTTCCTGTGTCGACAGCAGTCCGTGATTCCAATTACGCGAAGCACGCCTCCTGGTGTGCTGAACAATTTTCGCAAAAGTAAAGTTGTGGACCACCCTGGCGGCATTGTGTGAACACGGCAGACAGCGGTCCGCATGCTGAACAGTGACACCTATCTTGCCACCTGCTGGAGATAATATGAACACAACGCACTTTTGTTTTTCTGTGCCAACTTCAAATGTCCAGACATCTCGTTACTGTTTACGGCGAGAGTCGTAGCATCGATTCCATTTCGCTCCAAAAATTTAGTTTATCCGATTAGATTACATCGTGTCACGTCCGTCTGGTTGGCTGTGTGGGTCCGACCCCGGTAACTGAGTGGTCAGCGAGACAGAATGTCAATCCTAAGGGCCCGGGTTCGATTTCCGGCTTGGTCGGAGATTTTCTCCACTCATGGACTGGGTGTTGCGTTTTCCTAATCGTCATCATTTCATCCCCATCGACGCGCAAATCGCCGAAATGGAGTCAAATCGAATGACTTGCACCCAGTGAACGGTTCACCCGACGGGAGGCACTAGTCACACATTTACTAATTCGTTACACTTAATACTGATTACAAAAGTTGACAATAATTGCATTTTTAAGCCGGAACGGTAGTTCAGCGGTCAGAGGGTTAGCTGCCCTCTATTATAAAAACAACTGAGTGAATGGATCAATAATGAACTTCAACGGGCGGCCGGGGTCGTCCGCCATGTACAATTGCAACGAACTATAACGAAAAAATAAGATTAAAAAAAAGTGGTTAACGTGTTCGCCTACCATGCAGCGGGCCCGGGTTCGTTTCTCGGCCGGGTTAGAAATTTTCTCCGCTCGTAGACTGGGTGTTGTCTTGTCTCATCATCATTACATCACCACCGACACACAAGTCGCCCAGTCTGGCACCACATGAAATAAGATTTGTAACTCGGCTGCCGAATTTCCCTAGATGAGGCCTCCCGGTCATCAATGCCACACGATAATTTCATCTTCTTCACATCGTGCCTCATGATGAACGCAGGCTGACAAGTCAAAGTATAACTCCTTGAGTCCAGTTTCAAGCTCATGATAGTAAAATGTGGGCATTGTGCACGAAAAGTGGGATATATGCTGTCCTTTCCCCGATTTTTCGTAAGTTTTGTTGCATTTCTTATCTGTCACATTGGCAACAGCTTCAAGTCGTCTCGCCCACAATGAATTTTTGAAAAGTTGGAAGTTGGATGAGAGGAAGAAATATTTTGAGCGTTCAGGGACGAATGGTGGAAGAGTTGGGAGAGATTGGGAGATGAAGTGTCAAAGAAGATGGAAGCTGATAGCCACCTGAGGGTGCTTGGCGCACGTTCCTGATCTTGAGTGTTTCTATCCGTGGTAGTGCGATCCATAATCGAGCAGCTCATTCCTCTTATGTTTCTGGTACGCAGCTTCTATTTCAGATTTCATTCTAATTTTGCCGATAATTTAGTATCCGCAAGACGCACAAATAAGGATATCTTGGTTCTACATTATTCATGAAATCTTCCTTTCAGTTGGTAGCTTCCACAGTATTTGTGACTTTTTTATCAATCTAATTGTAATCCAGTTACTCTGAGAACTTCTGATTAACTTTTGCGAAACATAAAAGTAAATTACACTATCTTAAAGATAGACTTGGCTTCCATTTCAAGATTTTAAAATTGTTCTGTAACCGATTTTAAAAGTGGTTCATAACCGGGATATACTATCAAGCTGTACTTTGCTGTCTTTTTGTATAGTGGCCAAGAATAAGGCTAAACGATTTTTTTTTTTTGAGAAAACAACGAGCATTGCACATTCTCGGCGTAAGGGAAACGACGTAGCTTACCAGTATTTTTAATACGTAGAAACTTTTAAGGTACTGTTCAAAATGTCGACCACTATAATCAAGGCAGAGCATATAGTGATGTGCTTTTAACTGTATCACACGTTCAAAAATTCCAAGACCACCAGTAGCGTACGTCGGCCCCGCAAATGCCACCCCAAAACAGCAAGGAACCTCCACCTTGCTGCACTCCCTGGACAGCGTGTCTAAGGTGTTTAGCCTGAGCGGGTTGCCTCCCAACACGTCTCCGGCGACTGTCTGGTTGAAGGCATATGCAACACTCATCGGTGAGGAGAACGTGATTCCAATCCTGAGCGGTCCATTCGGCATGGTTTTAGGCCCACTTGTACCGCACTGCATGGTGTCGTGGTTGCAGAGATGGACCTCGGTATGGACGTCGGGAGTGAATTTGCGCATCATGCAGCCTATTGCGCACAGTTTTAGTCATAACACGACGTCCTGTGGCTGCGCGAAAAGCATTATTCAAGATGGTAGCGTTGCTGTCAGGGTGCCTCCGAGCCATTATCCGTAGGTAGCGGTCATCCACTGCAGTAGAAGTCCTTGGGCGGCCTGAGCGGGGCATGTCATTGACAGTTCCTGTCAATCTGTATTTCCTCCATGTCTGAACAACATCGCTTTGGTTCACTCCGAGACGCTTGGACACTTCCCTAGTTGAGATCCCTTCCAGGCACAAAGTGACATGCGGTCGCGATCGAACCGCGGTATTGACCGTCTAGGCACGGTTGAAATATAAACAACACGAGCCGTGTACCTCCTTCCCGGTGGAATGACTGGAATTGATCGGCTGTAGGACTCCCTCCGTCTAATAGGTGCTGCTCATGCATGTTTGTTTACATCTTTTGGGCGGGTTTAGTGACATCTCTGAACGATCAGAGGGACTGTCTCTGTGTTACAATGTATGTATGTGTGTGTATCACCTGGTGTTCAAGATGTACGAGACAGGAAATAGAGAGCCATCTATAGCAACAAATTTAATTTCATTTTTAATTATTGGACTAATATTTTTATTAATTCTACAATCAGAAGTAGCCATAATCCGGGGTTACTTATATTTCAGCTGCAAAGAGAGTAGGTTTTGACAAGTGTGAACATTACTGAACTCTGAGTTTAAAAAGCCGCAGTAGCAAATCAGTGACACGAATTCGTTACAGAACAGTGGAAAACTGGCAGAAGCTGACTACGGGGAAGGTCTGCTTGTAGGAACACGAGAGGCAATACTGACGCTACGACTTCTCTTAGAAGATAGGTTTATGGAAGACGTAGTTACGTTTATAGCATTTGTAGACTTTGAGAGAGCTTTTGAGAATGTAAACTGAGATACCCTCTTTGATATTATGGAGCTGGCAGGGGTAAAATACAGGGAGCGAATGGCTATTTACAACTTGTGCAGAAACCAGACGGTGGTTACAAGAGTCTAGGGGCATGAAATGGAAGCTGTGGTTGAGAAGGGTGAGTAAGACAAAGTTGTTGTTGTCCCCTATGTTATTGAGTCTGTACAGTGAGCATGCAGTAAAGGAAAGTAAAGAAATTTTTGAGTTGGGATCAAAGTTCAGGGGGAAGACATAAAGAGGTCTGCCGATGACATTTCAGTTCTGACAGAGAGAGTAAAGGACTTGGAAGAATAGTTTGAACTCAGTGGATAGTGTCTTGAAAGAAGGATATAAGATGAACTCCAAGAGAAGCATCACAAGGGTAATGGAATGTTATCGATCGGTTTATGTTGAAAGTTAGGTTCGGAAATGAGAGAATCGAAGCATTTGGTGAGTTTTGCTATTTGGATAGTAAAATAGCTGATGATGACTGAAGTGACAGACAGTAGCAAGAAAAGCGTTTCTGAGAAAGAAAAATTTATTAACGTCGAAAATATATTTAAGTATAAGGAAGTCTTTCTTGAAGATCTTTATCTGTAGTGTAGTCCTGAATGGGAGTGGGCAATAAGGAGTTCAAACAAGAAGATAGTAGAAAGTTCTGAAATGTGGTGCTACAGAAGAATGTTGAACACTATATGGGTGAATTACATAAGTAAGGCACTGAAAAGAACTGGGAAATAAAGAAAGTCTGTGGTAAAACTTGATTAGAAGAAGGGAACAATTGTTAGGAAACATTCTGAGACATTAAGGCTTTGTCAACTGATATTAGGAGGGAAATGTGAGAGGTAAAAATTGTAGAGCGAGACGAAAAGATGAATGCAGGAAACAGATTCAGATGGTTGTCGGTTTCAGCAGTTGTTGGGAGATGAAGAGGCTTGCACAGTATAGAGCAACATGGAGAGGGCCATCAAACCAGTCATTGAGGTGGGGGGTATAGGAACAACCATATAAGTAACAATAAAACTGTGTTTATGCTGTGTATTATGGCTTCATACACAACAGAAGTATACTAAGAATTGCTACAAATAATGCGGCAAGAAATAGAATCCATCTAATCAATACCATCACATAGTGAGTGGGGCTGTGGGACTGCCGCTGGCCGTGGTATATCGCGGCATTAGAGGGCACCCGTGGTACGGAGCCGCTGGAGGCGTGGTCGAAGGGCAGACAGCACTGAGTCCACCGGATCCTGCGCGACCGCTATCGGCGTCGACGGAAACTTCCAATTCTGTTGCCAAATTTATTACGCCCGTGGAGTGGTGTCGATATCTGATACCACAATTTCCATCCCCTAAGAATAAAAAATTAAAGCGGGTCTGAGTAGAAGAAGCAGATTCCTCCAACCCATTAGAGCAATAATTTTGTTTCACTAGGAACTTAACTAGGGCAGTGAGACACTTCTGCCAAGGAACAACTTCCTTTAAGGATCAGTATATCGCAGTCGTGTAAGGGGCTGGGCCATGCAGACCAGGATAAAAAACTTTTCCGGTCCTTCCGTCAGCCAGTAGCATCTCGGTTCGGCTGATACCGAAGCCGGCCGCTTCTTTGGGAGACCGGGGAGACGGCCCGGCGATACACGGCGGCT
The DNA here is from genome assembly GCF_023898315.1 of Schistocerca nitens. Taxonomy (NCBI): domain Eukaryota; kingdom Metazoa; phylum Arthropoda; class Insecta; order Orthoptera; family Acrididae; genus Schistocerca; species Schistocerca nitens. Next base: position 657,178,897 of record NC_064614.1, on the reverse strand, counting down.
GCGGCTCGTGTCGGTGACGGCGACGGCAAGCAATCAATCGCCATTATCTGGCGGCGAACCCCGGCGCTGAGCGCGGCCCAGCCGGGCCGGCTCACTTACGGCACGACACTGGAGCGCTGTTGACTCGGGGCCCATCTGCTGCGCAAACAGCCGCCTGATTGCCGCCCTCCGGCTCATCTCCTCCGGCGCTCGCCGCTCGCCCTTCGCAGAGCCTCCCCAAGTACTGCCGGACAAACACAAGTACCGCGAAAACGGCCCGATCACCTTTCACAGAAACCTGTCACTCCACACACTGAACTCTTCCCCTCAACCAGTAGATTCGGATCTTCTCAGAGGTACCATTTCTTTCCCGACTGACAACTGAGGAGTGAGATCATCCGCTAGGTATTCGTGAAGAACAGCTCTTTGTTTAAGTGGGTTCAATGAACTAAAATGAAATCATCGTATTGCATTATTGGCCACGAGACCCTATGATTGTTCGGCCGAATAGTGCAAGTCCATCTATTTGATATCTTTGACACCACTTCGACGACTTGCTCGTCAATGAATATGAGACGAAATGATTATGACGACACGAACACCCTGTTCCCGAGGGAAGAAAGTCCCCAATCCGGCCAGGAATCAAACCTGGGACCTTGCGATCCAGAGGCAGGGACGAGAACCGTTAGACTACGAGTTGCGGACGTGGGTTCGATTTTTAGACAATATAACAGTTATTTGGTATTTCCTGTGGCCTCAAGACGAATAACGAGTCTCTACACGGTGAACTTGTGCAACGACTAAATTTCGATGTTTGGTCAGGGATATTTTCTGAATACTTTTATATAAGGGACTCGTGGTCTAGGGCGGCTCATTACAGAGTAGCTTATTTCCTTTGGTCAACAATAGGTTGGTCACAGTTGTCCCTTTCCAACCTCAGCTCTGTCGCAAGACATGAAAGCGACGGACTTCTTATGGCAGAATGCGACACTCCAGTCGATAATCATACTTATCTGCTTACAAGAACTGTCGCATTTACAGAAAAAGTATGGCAAATTCCTGGCATTTTTAACTTGTGCTACACTCGATGGTACATCATTGTACAGTCGGCCATGGTCATAGTGGCTGACATTTTAAACAACGCCTGCAAGGGTAGAAGGTAAGAGTTCTGCGTTTCTTACGTACTGTACGGTACATTGGCAGAACAGACTTACACGCTATGACAAAAGTGGATGTGTTTGTGTAACAGTTGTTGCATTACTTTGTCGGTGATGGCATAGTTCAACTTTTTTCACTGTTGTTGGTGTAATTGGTGGAACAAACTGTACAAATACACACTGATGGAAAAAAATCGCAACACAAAAGAAAAAAAAATTAATATACAGTAATGAAATTTCACGAATCCATTTGTCTAGCTAACATATTTACGTGATTAACATTGTAAGATCAAAAATGGTTCAAATGGCTCTGAGCACTATGGGACTCAACTGCTGAGGTCATTAGTCCCCTAGAACTTAGAACTAGTTAAACCTAACTAACCTAAGGACATCACAAACATCCATGCCCGAGGCAGGATTCGAACCTGCGACCGTAGCGGTCTTGCGGTTCCAGACTGCAGCGCCTTTAACCGCACGGCCACTTCGGCCGGCCATTGTAAGATCACAGGTTAATGTAAGCGCGAGACATCGCATTGAAAATGTCAAATGCTGGTACATTAATAACAGGCATAAATGTCAGAACGGTGAATGCAAGCATACAATCGTTCGTGCATTGTGTTATACTGGGACCAGATGTCAGCTGGAGTTCCGTGCCTGTTGCACTTGGTCTGTCAATACAGGGTCGGTTAATGCTGCATGTGGATGTCGCTGGAGTTGTCGTCCGATGATATCCCATACGTGCTCTATTGGAGACAGAACTGGTGATCGATCAGACCAACGAGGAGGAGGAGATAATTGTTTAACGTCCCGTCGACAACGAGGTCATTAGAGACGGAGCACAAGCTCGGGTGAGGGAAGGATGGAGAAGGAAATCGGCCGTGCCCTTTCAAAGGAACCATCCCGGCATTTGCCTGAAGCGATTTAGGGAAATCACGGAAAACCTAAATCAGGATGGCCGGGATTGAACCGTCGTCCTCCCGAATGCGAGTCCAGTGTGCCAACCACTGCGCCACCTCGCTCGGTGAGCAGACCAAGCCAACATGTCGACACTCTGTAGAGCATGTTGGATTACAATAGCTGTATGTGGGCGAACGTTATCCTGTTGAAAAACACCCACGGGAATGTCGTTCACGAATGGCAACACGCAGGTCGAATCGACAGACTGAGGTACAAATCTGCAGTCAAGGTGTGTGGGATAATCAAGAGAGTGCTCCTGCTGTCATACTAAAACACATACCAAACCATAGCTCCAGGTGTAACTCCAGCTGTCTAGTATGCAAGCCGGCCGCGGTGGCCGTGCGGTTCTAGGCGCATCAGTCCGGAACCGTGCGACCGCTACGGTCGCAGGTTCGAATCCTGCCTTGGGCATGGGTGTATGTGATGTCCTTAGGTTAGTTAGGTTTAAGTAGTTCTAAGTTCTAGGGGACTGATGACCTAAGATGTTAAGTCCCATAGTGCTCAGAGCCATTTCAACCATCTAATATGCAGACAGATTTGTTGCAGCCCCTAATCTGGCTCTCGCCTCACACCACTGAAGTCGCAGATCGCGATGGTTTGGGACCAGTGGAACGCACGCTTCAGGGCGTCTGACTCGGAGCTGTCCTTGAAGTAACCTTTTTATAGTGGTGCGTAGTGTCACCGTGGTGCAAGCTGCTGCTCAAATTGCTGCTGCAGATGTAGTACGATGCTCCACAGCCATACGACGTCACCACGGTAATCCGCCTCGGTAGAGCAACGTGGCCGTCCGGAGCACAGTCTTCTTGCGACCGTATGTACTCGAGACTATGCCTGCAATGTTCAGTGGCTACATTCCTCCCAAGTCCTTCAGCAGTATCTCTGAAGGAACACCCAGCTGTCTGTTACATGACCTCGTTCAAACTGAGTGAGGGATTGATAATGGTGTCTTCGTCGCCTTAAAGGCATTTTGACTAATATAAAATTCACCACGTCCAATCTCAAAGTTAACTAACGCTCACGACCGTTCAGCGCCACCCCTATGCGAAAGGCGCGAAATATTAATAGACGTCATGATCCAGATGTAAAAGCATGGGCATCAATTTCTTCTTCTTGGTGTTACATTTCTTTTTCTTTATTTTTTTTATTTTTTTTAGTGTGTCTGACGCCACTTTGGCAACATGTGCGCAAATGAAGATGAGACGATATGATTACGATGACACAAACACCCAGTTACCGAGTGAAAGAAATCGCCGTTCCAGCCAGGAATCGAATCTGTAATCCAGCGATTTGGAAGCAGCGACGAGAGCCGTTAGACCACAAGCTACGGATGTGACAATCTAGCATTACTTATTTTCTGAGTATTCTGTTAACGCTGACCCATGATGCTGATGGCTCGTTACACAGTAACTGTATTTCGTTTGGACAACAATAGATTGGTCACGGTCATTCTGTTCCAGCTGTGACTGACCAGTCGATATTCATACGGAGCTGCTTACAGGTACTGTCGTATCTGTGGAGCAAGAACTGGTCTGAGGCAGAGAATGCTCGATGTTGATCGATATTGTATTGTGACTAGGAAAACCACTCATCTCTGACCTCAGCTTCTGTATGAATAGGTAGTTAAATGTCTGCGTGACCTCTTAAGTGTTCAATCGTTGTATTTAGAGTCTGGGGTTTATGTCAAAGACCTGAGGCTCCACAGAAACAATTCAACCGCCCAGCAATTCCCATGACTCTTGCAGGCATGCAACAGTGAGTGTGTGTATTATGATTCCTGGTTGAATGCGGTCAAGACAGAACGTGGTATTTTTTTTGTTCTTGGCTGGCAAATCTGTCATGGTCGGCATGTCATTCTCGAAGATCTAGTTAAAGTGCCATAATTTCATCTGCTCTGTGTCGCTATAACCTCATTATTGAAGTGTGACACTCCCCTCCATGCAGAAATTATTTGGTAATGGGGAGGTAATTGGCTCCTCTCAGTATGCGTAAAGGAGAGGCTTGCTCCCTAGCGTGGGAAACCCAGTGCTGTGTATGGATTGGCTACCAGGTCAACAGAAACTCAAGAGGGTAGATTCAATGAGTAGAGCAAAGTTTGATCGATTTGTGTAATGCGGGCGCGTTTTCGTTTTGCTAGTTCGTCTCCTGTGCCAAGGCATGGTGAAAAGCGGTTGAGATTCTTCGGGGGACTTCGTCTTATGGTCCTCCCTTGGTGGAGAATTTCACGTTTTTTCCTAGTGGGTGAGACTTGTTTTCTTTATCTTTTTCTGAATCAAGTTGAAAGGATAAAGTACTGTTAGACCGGCGTAGAATTGTTAAATGATGTTTACAGCTCCCTGTTCTCAGGTGAACCATAGTTTGTGGTATACTTGGTCATAGTTGATACCATGTGAATAGAGTTGGGCCTCACATTGGATTCATGTAAACATAGTCATATTGCCTTGTAAAAGGAATTAATTCCGCGGAGAGTTATTATAACTTCAATCCCAATGTAAGCTTTTCCTATCAAGCATCATTTCTTAAGAGATTCGTGTTTGTCATTTTTGTGTAATATTTATTAGTTCGTTCTCCAGGAAGCAGTAGTTACTAAGGGTTTAATAAAGTTTGTCATAATTTTGTGAACTTAAATATGGCACTATTCTCATTTATACTCCCTCTACTATTCACTGTTTCATTTTATTGTGGTGGTACGTGGGTACACCGGCAATTTAAGGTTCAATCTTATTAAATTAATTAATTTGATTTCTCAAAGTGATTATATGGATAAGGCAATAAAAGTGCCATGAGTAAGTTCACTAAATCATATAGAAGATTCATGTGAGTAACACATGATTTGAAGGTTATTGCCAAATAATGTTTTTCTCTATGTAAAAAGAATAACATTTAGCTTCGTTCAGACATGTATTTATGATTATAGCAAGTAATAACTTGCAATATAACCTATCTGGAAGCTTCTATTTTCTTCAGGTCTCTTCCACAGGTAACCTTCTTTTATGAATCTTAAACCAAATATTAACAAACAGTAAATAGATTAGATTAAAGAATATGAATCACTTGCGTCTAAAAATTGATTCGTACGCTTCAGCACCGGTAATTAATGAGTGAGCAATTTTGTGTTAAACTTTATCTCAGACACGAGTCTAACCGAAAGACGATGGATAAAGATAATACACGCATATGGAGTTACTTTTCCCTGGTTTTATAAAGTCATTACTTAGTTCCATTTAAAACTTACCAGTTATCACGAAGATGCCGATATGAGCTTGGAACGCTTTTACGTGCAGGGATACACCTGCGAGAAGACGCCAGTGCCTGACAAAGGCTTGATTGAATTGGTAGTTTGGCGAATTCAATAAAAACGGCGGCGAAGTGGAAAGTGAGTTCTTCATTTCGAAACTGTGGAGGACTGAAGTCTCGGTCTCTCCACATCGTTAAAAAAAGAACGAGGAGCTAAGACATTGTTCGAGGTTATAGTCGTTGGGGAAATCGGACAATTGGCACTCCGGAAAGTAGGTTGTTTACTGTTGCAGTGTTTTATAGCGTTTTGTACTTTCAGTTAAGCACATCTTTGCAACAACGTTAACATAACAGCGCACTACACATTACGAATTTGCCCAAGCAGTTCAAAAAGAATGATTCATAACCTGTGGGCTTTCAGGACCGGTGTCTTCATTAATTAAAACTTCCGGGCTAAGAGGCTGTGGCCTAATAGTAAAAATTCTTCCTCTTGACGTTTCGTTGCCAACTGCGAGCAACATCTTCCGAGGTGAGACACCGACGTTGTCCGCAGTTGGCAACGAAACGTCACGAGGAAGAATTTTTGCTGTTGGACCACGGCTTAGTAGCCCGTAAGTTTTAATTAATGAGAAAGAATAATTATGTGACGTTACCATTACCAGGAGAATAAAATGCCTTCAACCTACTTAATTCGTCTTCAATCACGTTGTGTGGTATGGGGGACGCTGCAGTCGGCAGAATTGATACACTGAAGTACTATGTTTAGGGAGCAGACTTTACAATCATGTACTGTACCCTGATATGACAAAGGTCATGAGATATCTCCTAATATCGTGTCGGAGCTCCTTTATCCAGGTGTAGTCCAGCAACTTGACGTGGCTTGGAATTACAAGTCGTCGGAAGACCGCTGCAGAAATACTGAGCCACGCTTCCTCCACAGTCATCTACATTTTCGAAAGTGTTGCCACTTCAGGTTTCTTTGCACGAACTGACCTTCCGATTACGTTCGATGAGATCCATGTCGGGCGATATGGATCCAAAAACCAATCGCAAACTTTTGTGACCCGGTGACGTGGCGCATTGCCATAGATAAAAATTCCGTCATTGTTTGGGAACATGAAGTCCATGAATGGTGCAAATGGTCTCGAAGTAGCCGAACGTAACCACTACTACCAGGCAATGACCCAGTCCATTTCATGTAAACAGGGCTCACACCACTATGGAACTACCACCAACTTTCACAGTCCCTTGTTGACAACTTGGATCCATGGCTTCATGGCGTCTGCGCAATGCTAGAACCCTACCATCAGCTCTTACCAAGTGAATCAGAACCGACGTGACTAGGACACGGTTATTCAGTAATCTGGGGTCCAACCGATATGGTACAGCCCAGGAGAGGCATTGGAGGCGACGTCATGCTGTTAGCAAAGGCACTCGCGTCGCCGTCTGCTGCGATAGGCCAATAATGCCAAATTTCACTGCACTGTCCTAAAGGATACGTTCGTCGTACGTCCCACGCTGATTTCTACGGTTATTTCGCCCAGTGTTGCTTGCGAGTTAGCACAGACAACTCTATTCAACTCCGCTGCTGTCGGTCACTGTGTTGACCATGGTGAGAGGTAATGCCTGAAATTTAGTATTCTCGCCACACTCCTCACGCTTTGTATCTCGGAATATGGAATTCCTTAACGATTTCCGCAACTGAATGTCCCGCGCATGCCTCGTGATGACTGGGTGATGTGTGATGTCCTTAGGTTAGTTAGGTTTAAGTAGCTCTAAGTTCTAGGGGACTGATGACCAAGTCGCACAGTGCTCGGAGCCATTTTTTTTTTGTCCTGCGCTTTTCTAGGTCTATCTACTTCCGTGTTCAAAGCCTGTTAATTCCCGTCGTGCGGACATAATCACGTCCGAAACCTTTTAAAGTGACTCACCGGTGTACAAATGACAGCTCTGCCAATGCACTGCCCTTGTCTACGCGATACTACCGGCATCTGTATATGTTCTTATCGCTATCCCATGACTTTTGTCACCTCAGTGTAAATATCACTAATCCTAGTAGCCTGTGAAAGATTTTATAAAACATCTTCGATAGAAGCTCTACGACAGTCAGTTTACCGTGTAATGCAGGTCCTACTGCTTTGCCACGTGGTTTCCATATGGCAAATATATTGATGAGGGAAGACAGTACTTCCCGCCGAGTGGTTGTATGGTGCCTGGTGGCGATGAGGTCATGTGACGCGGTGGAAGTGTATGAGCGGAGCAGAGACGAATGGGGGATCACTCCAGCAATGATAAGTGGCGCAAATACGGAAATCTGTCAACTTAAGTGACTCTGACAAAAGCCAGATTGCTGTGGCCCTGTGCCTGTAAGGCGCGTTCCGGAAACGGAGAAAATGGTCGGCTATTCGTGTGATACTGTCATCAAAATCTACGGAAAGTGGTTGAAGAATGATAAAACCACGAGTAGGCGAAGTTGACATCCATACCTCATCACAGAAAATAAGGATCGGATGTTTGGCCGCGCTCTAAAGCGGGATAGACGACGATCTGTGGCGTATCTGACGACAGAGTACAGTGCTGACGCACGCACGAGTGTTTTGGAGCACACCGTCCAGCGCACAGTGTTGAACATGGTGATCCGCAGCAGGGAACTCCTACGTGCTGCCCCGTTGACCCAACAACATAATCAGTTATGATTGGGTGGGCACGGGATCATCGAGATTGAACTGCGAATCAGTGGGATTGCAAGCTGCGACATGGCCGCGAAGGGAACAGTGAAAATGTAGAATAAATTTCTACAGTTTCGGTCGGCAATGGTCATCTTCAGATCTCTTTCATAAAAAAATATGTCCTGAAATATTAGCGACACGGTGGCATCGTCAAATGGTAAATCAAAAATCTGAGCCAGCCACGTCACACATAGGGAAATTATAGTATGTACAAGAGTCATCTTGCCAGCAGTGCTGCTGTCCAACGCAACGAAGATGACTCTTGTATATACTATAATTTATATATGTGTGTGAAGATGCTGGCACTGATGTTGTGTTAAGCATTGGACGATGCCACTATGGCTCCAGTATAATTAGGACATGTTTTTTATAAAATAGACCTGAAAATGGTCATTGCTGACCGAAATCGGTAGTCTGAGGACCTACAGGTTTGTGACCATTGACGTGAAATAAAAGAAATGCATTCAATGGAATTGTGGCGCCTGGTCAGATGAATCCCGTTTATTGTTAAAATAAGTCGATGGTCGTGTCCAGATATGCCGTCATCCAGGCGAACGGTTGCTCGAAGCATGGAGTACGCCACAGATACAGGCCAGTGGGAGCAGTACTGCGATAAAGGGGGCATTCTCCTGGGCTTCCATGGGACCTGCGGTAGTAATCGAAGGCACCATGACAGCTGTAGGCTACTTGAACATTATTAGGGACCATCTGTAACCCCTTATGCTTGGTGTCTTCCCCGTCGGCCGGAGTGGCCAAGCGGTTCTAGGCGCTACAGTCTGGAACAGCGCGACTGCTACGGTCGCAGGTTCGAATCCTGCCGCCGACATGGATGTGTGTGATGTCCTTAGGTTAGTTAGGTTTAAGTAGTTCTATGTTCTAGGGGACTGATGACCTCAGAAGTTAAGTCCAATAGTGCTCAGAGCCATTGGAACCATTTGATGTATTCCTCAACAGCGATGGCATCTTCCAACAGGATAACTATCGTTGTCACTAGGCCAGAATCGTGCTGCAACCGTTTTAGGACCATGGTAGTGAACTCACGTTGATGTCTTGGCCCTCAAATTTGGCTTATCTGAATCCAATGAAAACCAACGGGATCATATCGGGCGCCAGATCTGCGCCCACAAACCACCTGCTTGTAAATTATGGGAAGTGTGTGACCTGTGCAAAGGAATCTGGTGCCACAAATCTCCGGAAACCTATCAAGCATTTGTCGAATACAGGGGACGCAGAAACATTGCTGAATTGGGTTCCAGAAGAGGTCTAACACGCTCTTAAATAAGCGGTCTTAATGTTTTGGCTCATCAGTATAAATAAATGAGCAAATGAAGCGAATGAGTTTAACAACTAAGCAGATTACATTTTCTATTTCACTGTCGGGTACATCGAATGCTTTTTTGTTGCGACCGGGAATCTGCCCTTAAAGCACCAGAAACATCAAATTTGTTTCGATTGACGACGTCAGAATTTGTTTCAAAGAATTTATGCACCAACATTAGGGCGGTAATAATTGTAAAATAATTTGCACAGTACCGGAGGTCGATACCCGTAATTACGAGGTGGCCATACCGGGAAACGAGAAAAAGATTTACAGTTTCTCTCTTAAAATCTCGGACAAGTGGGGTGACTAGCCACATGCACTGCTGTTATTTACTGTATCACTCGTCTAGAATCCAGAGTTTATTAGATAAAATCTTCACAGAGATTCAGTTACAAGGGGACATATACTGTGGAGGGACGGCAGGACGACTTCGCTCGGGACGTAGCAGTGATGCTACTTTGAGAGCGCCATAAACTGACGCCGACGTCGGCTTCTGCGGCCAAGTTCTTCCATTTATGAGAGGAGGGTCGGTTGGTGGGGCCATTGGCGGCCGCGGTGCGCGGTGTTAAATGAAACTCCCGCACGCACCATAAGCGGTAACTGCTACGCGGCGGCTCTAACTGTGACGGATGCTCGCCCTGCCACGCAATAACTCGCGCATAAAAGGCAATGAGCACAGCTGGGCGCTGGCGCCGTAGGGGTAAGGGCGGAGGGGAGAAGAGGATGGAGGACTCGCCGAGGGCGTTACAGGTAAATCACACACCAGGCTGGGCCTTCAATGGTGCAGTGGAGCGGGCTCCTTGTCGTTCTCTGCTGGACCTCAGTGCGTGTTTACTGGCCTGTCCCAGCCTCCATCTGCGTCCCTATGTTCGCGTGAGGGTAAACATGGTTAAATAAAATGCTTAACCAACTGTACTTCTTGAATTTTTATTTCTTCCACTTACTTGCGACTAGTAAGGCCTGCTACCGTTTCCTTACTTTTATTGCTTCCTATCTGTTCCCTCTATACATCCAGTTATGTTTCATAACCATAAAGTGACAAACTGTGCACGTCGCTGCTGTCTTTTGCTTCATGCAAAATAAATTACTTGCAAAACTCTCTCTGTGGGCTGTGTTTCTACTACCTCTAGTGACATGTTGTTTTGAAGTTATTTGCACATCTACATTTACATCCATAATTCGGAAGCCACCCTACGGTCTGCGGTGGAGGATACTTCCTGGAAAGATTATCTTTTCTCTCTCGTTCCCTGTTCTATTCAGCATGGTAAATAGGGGAAAAATATTGTCAGTGAACCTTTCTACGAACTCTGATCTGATTTGCTCAAAAATGTTCAAATGTATGTGAATTCCAAAGAGACCAAACTGCTGAGGTCATCGGTCCCTAGACTTACACACTACTTAAACTAACTTATGCTAAGAACAACACACACACTCATGCCCGAGGGAGGACTTGAACGTCCTGCGGGAGTGGCCGCGCGATCCGTGACATGGCGCCTCAAACCGCGCGGGCACTGATTTGGTCGTTGTTGTCATTTGCCGAGTAATGTATGGGAGGTAGTAATATGTTGACCGACTCTTCTTTGGAACGTTCGCTCTCGGAATGTCAACAGTAAACCTCTCTGTAAGCACTGGATTTTGCTGACATCTCTGTAACGAAATTGCACTTACTAAACGATACCGTGACGAAAAACGTCTCTCTGCGTAGGACGTCCGCTGTCTATTCTATTACTCCAAATTGGTAAGTAACAAGAATTACAGGTTTTCTATAAATGAATATCGGGGTTTTAACGCTTTATAATATTTATTGTATTAAACTTACAGTTATAAATGACATGTCAAATGAAAGAGCAACTCAAAACGTTTTACCAAGAACCTTATAAATGTTCAATGTGAGTACCATTTGTCACACGGCACACATCAAATCTACAGCTGAGTTCTTCCCAAACGTTGATAAGTGTGTCTTCAGTGATTGTACCAATCCGGTTTCTTAATTCAGGGAGGTCTGCTGGTAGCGGAGGCACGTACACACGGTCCTTGATGAAGCCCCAAAGGAAAAAAAATCGTATGGCGTTAGGTCAGGTGAACGCGGAGGCCACGCACAGCAAGCCCTGTCATTGGACCCCTTGCGACCTATCCAGCGCTTGGCTATAGACTTGATGTGTGCCGTGTGACAAATGGTACTCACATTGAACATTTATAAGGATCTTGGTAAAACTGTTTGAGTTGCTCTTTCATTTGACGTATCATTTATAGCCGTAAGTTTAATGTAATAAATATTATAAAGCGTTAAAACCCCGATATTCATTTATAAACACCGTGTACTCAAGGAATAGTCGAACAGAGGGTTTGTAACAAACTTGTTTCGTGGACGAATTATATTTCTTATTATGGCTCTCGTCCTGGTATCTTTATTTACTGAGACCTTTAGTAGTAGGGTAAAGGTGATTCGGGTGCAGTTTCCATTTATTCAAGATGGTGGACCTTCCCTTTCGCTCTGGTTTCCCCACGGGCTGTCCCCAGCCCATTGGAGAGTCACTACCCTTTCCCCCTTTGGGAAATCACCCTCACTCATGTCCCTCCTCCACTTCACTTCCTCCCACATCCCTCCTCTCACTACTTTGAAGGTTAAATCGCTCAGTCCTGAGCTGTTGGTGTCGAAAGGCCTAGGGTAGTATCTTGTTTTATGTGGGATCCTGTTGGAAAATTTTCTTCATTTCATCATTTTTGGGACTAGAATTAGTGATACATTTAAAATTTTTGCTGGCAACAGAGATGGCAATAAACCTGCAGCATAGATGTGTGACCTAGTTCGCAACACAGCTCGAAATTCAAATTTTGGTCAAGAAACAGTTGTCTATACCATAATAACTGATCATCAGTCATGTGATTCAACACACAGTACTGCAACTATTTTAACCCAATGGAAAATTTTCTAAATCGTCGGTAAATTCTAGTTTTCATGGCAACCCCGAATTTTTTCAGTTAATGCAAATGATAATTACATTGCAGAGGACATAATGATATATTCATTACTCATAAAAATTCAATTTGTATGTCATTGCTGTTGGAGCATATACAGTACTCCCTTCATTTCATCATCTTTCATATCCTGGTGCAGTATATGACATCATAATTCAAGGCAGCCCATCCAGAATACTGATGCAGTCTACCTACCCTGCTTCTACAAGTGCGAAATTAAAAAATAAGCAGGAAAATTCAAATTTTTCATCTGACTGTTAATCATGGGAGTTGGAAAGGGGTAGTTGCCATTCATTGAGCTCTAGTGAGTAAGCTCTAGCCAGCGTCATCAATGACTGCTGGATATAAGGAGGATATTTTCGCTACTATCCTAGCACTAGAGAGTTGCTCCAGCCATCTAGCCAATAGCCCTATCTGGGAATGATGGGTAATAATAATAACGGAACAGCAAACTATCACACAAGTGCATGGTAGTTGCCTCCTGTCAATATACAAGAGAACAGCTGCTGGAAGGAACATAAGGGCAGATGAAAATATTAAAACAGCTACCCACTTTCACAGTGCTCTAAAAATCCCTGCCCCTTGTAGCAACAGCACTGAATAATGAAGCACACTCATACCTATTTACGAGTTCCAAGACGTATCCTAGCCACAGAAACGTGGGAAATACATTGTAAGCTATTTTTGTGAGTGTAATGCTAATTATCTTACTTGAATTTGGCATCTCCAGGTGAAAAAATTGGCCAATAATCTCCAGTCCAATTCAACACCATTTAACAAGTGAATTGCGTACTGAAACAGCCGACCAGCCAGAATCTTTCGTTGTAGCTCCTGGTCGTGACAGGCTAGGCTGTGGCTTGGGGCCAGCTGACTGCGCGTGCCACTGGCCATGGACTGTTGTCGCTAAGTTCTGCACACTGCATGACAAGCAGATGCAACTTGGATGTAGAGTTCGAACTGAAATTACATCCTTGAAGTACACTCCCTCACTTTAAAGTATCCACTTTACCCAAAATGGGACAAGGGTAGTGTTGTCCATAAAATTCGAATTTCTCGTGCGAAATTTAAATTCCTCCGTCTTTTATCCTCACTATTTTCGAAGTCAGCCAAAATAGATGCATATTCAAGTCACTAAAATATCGTTACTTACTGATTCTTAGTGCGGAAACCCTGTGCAACAGTATGGCACAGGCTGTATCTCCTCTAAGTGTTCTCTCATCTAGTAAAAACTATCTGTTCATGTAAGACTAATGTCTGTTATGTCCAACATCAGTGGAAGAGAACATTAAACTCGTTTTTGGCTCATGAAGGGTTGCTAAGGGCATGCTCTACCTCTGTCATAGGATGCCTCCTCACTTGTAAATATCAGGTTAACTCTACATATCGCTTTATAAATTCGGTAATACAGCTGATTTTATTACGACAGCCATCTCTCTGCGAAGGTGGGAGATCAAAAGATGTTGTTGCAATAAAAAATGCCTGATTAATGCTCCAACTCGGGAAACATATCTGTGATACTGTTGCCCTCACTGACACCGACTCGGCAGTACATCGCTGAGATCAAAATGATTGACTAATTAATTAAATTGATGATGAGTGTCCCCTTCTATGGTAAGTGATTTTTTTCCTGGAGTCGGATTACACTCACCAGGTAACACAAATGGGAAACCCTGGACGGAACGCGATGTTCCTTTCAAGGAACACTAGTGAGAAAACGTAGAGAGTCGATATTTGAAGCTGACTGTAGGATTCTACAAATGCTAACATACATTTCGCATAAGAACCATGAAGATAAGTTACAAATAATTAACGCTCCTACAGAGGCCATAGGCTCCTTTCCCCCACTCTGTTTGTGCATGGGATATGAAAGGAAATGACTAGTAGTGGGACAGGGTACTCTTCATCACGCAGCATACGATAGCCTGTGAAGTGAGCATATACATGTAGATGTAAACTCAGTCTACTTATTAAGATATCACTCCACCCATTTATATGCACACAGGACTCACGGAAGAATGTTGTCTCTTATTTGTCAAGAAAACAAAAGATGGAACTTCTGCAGCTGATTGTCTCTCAGTAAAAACCTTAGTAACTAATGTTCTCACTGCAGCCATATCGCGAGACGTATGTGAGGGGCTTTTATATGTTTGCACACAACACTTAGAAGAAGCGGTATAGAGCTCATCTCTCAACTCACCTTTTGTCAAGGTATCAACTGTGCACTACATTCTAACGAATCTTCCAATCTTTGATATATAGCGCTTGAATCCATCTGATTTATAGGAGTGAGAGATGTCCCCTGCCGAGTCACAGACCTCTGTTAATTTTCTCGAAATCCCGTCACGTTCTTACATCACTGCTTCACTAGTCAGAAGGCTGTCTACTCCCCTACGTATCACTGATTAGGTAGAAAGCTATCACAAAGAGAAAAATAGCACATCATATTTTTTTTCATTCAGCCATATCGCCGTTGCTGCCCTGAACTTCATACACACATCAAAAAAAGTTTTCCATCACCCCAGTCCCCAGAACTTCTGAAGACAGACGTTGACTGTGGATATTTTTCACAGACACAGACCTTTTACTGTTGATAGATGTCACTAAACCTGCCTAAATATGTATACAACTTCGCATGAGCAGCGCCATTACATGCAGTGGGTACAACAGCCTTTCAGTGTCAGTCATTCCACCAGGTTCCACCAGGAAGTACGTATACGGCTCTTGTTGTCTGTAGTTCATCCATACCTAATCGGTAAATACGTCCGTATTGTTACTTTGTGCCAGGAAGAGCTCTCAACAAGGGAAGTGTCCTGGCGTTTCGGAGTGAACCAAAGCGATGTTGTTCGGACATGACGCCGATACAAAAAGACAGGAACTGTCGATAGATGCCTCGCCCAGGCCACCCAAGGGCTACTACTGCTGTGAATGACCGCTACCTACGGATTGTGGCTCGGAGGAAGCGTGATAACATCGCAACCGTGTTGAATGATGCTTTTCGTGCAGCCACAGGACGTCGTGTTACGACTCAAACTGTGGGCAATAGGCTGCATCAAGCGCAAATTCACTCCAGACGTTCATAGCGAGGTCCATTTTGCAACCACGACAGCATGTAGCGCGGTACAGATGGGCCCAACAACATGCCGAATGGATCGCTCAGGATTGGCATCACATTCTCTTCACAAACGAGCGTCGCATATGCCTTCAACCAGACAATCGGCGGAGGCGTGTTGGGAGGCGTCCCGCTCAGGCTGAACGTCTTAGACACACTGTTCAGCGAGAGCAGCAATCTGGAGGTTCCCTTATGTATTGGTGTGGCATTATGTGGGGCAGACGTACGCCGCTGGTGGTCATGGTAGCGCCGTAACGGCTGTGCGATATGTGAATGCCATTCTCCGAGCAATAGTGCAACCATATTGGGAGCATATTGGTGAGGCATTCGTTTTCACGGACGACAATTCGCGCCCTCATTGTGCACATCTTGTGAATGACTTCCTTCAGGATAACGACATCGTTCGACTAGAGAGGCCAGAATATTCTCCAGACATGAAACCTTTAGAACATGCCTTGGATAGATTGAAAAGGGCTGTTTATGGACGACGTAACACACCAATCACTCTGAGGCATCTACACCGAATCGCCGTTAAGGAATGCGACAATGTGGACCAACAGGGCCTCGATTAACTTGTGGATAGTATGACATGACGAATGTAGGCATGCATCAGTGCAAGAAGTCGTGCTACTGGGTATTAGAGGTACCGGTGTGTACAGAAATCTGGACCACCATCTCTGAAGGTCTCGCTGTATGGTGGTATAACATGCAATGTGTGGTTTTCGTGAGCAATGAAAAGGGCGGAAATAATTTTTATGTTGATCTCTATTCCAATTTTCTGTACAGGTTCCGGACCTCTCGGAACCGAGGTGATACAAAACTTATTTTGATCCTTGTATTTATCTCGTTTCGAAGGTATTTATATAGCCATGTTACCGTCTTTCCGAGAACATTTTTATACTTTCTCGATTAGTTCGTCGATCAACCGAGGTGTAGATGTATGTCGCATGGAGTGGTCTGGTTGCTCAAATCGATTAGACTAAGCGGTAAAGAGTTCACCTCTCAGCCTCCCTTTGTCAGAGTATCGCTTACCCCCATATTGGAATGATTTTCCAGTCTTCGACATATAGCAATAATATAGCAATATACACTAATGAGCCAAAGAAACGGGTACACCTGCCTAACATGGTGTGGGGCCCCCGCGAGCACGCAGAAGCGCCGCAACTCGACGCGGCATGGTCTCGAATAATGTCTAAAGTAGTGCTGGAGGGAACCGATGCCATGAATTCTGCAGGGCTATCCATAAATCCGTAAGAGTACGAGGTGGTGGAAATCTCTTCTGAACAGCACGTTGTGATGCATCCCAGATGTGCTCAATAATGTTTATGTCTGGGGAGTTTGGTGGTAAGCGGAAGTGTTTAAACTGAGAAGAGTGTTCCTGGAGCCTCTCAGTAGCAATTCTGGACGTTTGGGGTGTCGCATTATCTTGCTGGAATTGACCAAGTCCGTCGGAATGCACAATGAACATGAATGGCTGCAGGTAATCAGACAGAATGCTTACGTACGTATCACCTGTCAGAGTCGTATCTAGCCGCATCAGGGGTTCCATATCGCGCCAGCTGCACACGCTTCACACCATTACAGAACGTTCGCCAAAGTCCCCTGCTGATATGCACGGTCCATAGATTTATTAGGTTTCCTCCATACCCGTACACGTCCATCCTCCAATACAATTTGAAACGAGACTCGTCCAACCAGACAATATGTTTCCAGTCAGCAACAGTCCAACGTCGGTGTTGACAGGCCCAAGTGAGGCGTAAAGTTTTGTGTCGTGCAGTCATCAAGGCTACACGAGCGGGCCTTCGGCTTTCAGAGGTATTTATATCAATAAGGTAATTCCAGGAAATGATACATGATAGTTCATAGGCCCTAGCCTTTCATCTTAGGTCCTTTTAACCATAACTGCTGGTTTTTTCGTTGCACTGAGATCTATTAACGAAATTTCAATCTCCCATTTACACAGGAAGAGATAGCCATCGTAATAAACTCAGCTATATTATAAAATTTATAAAGTGATGCAAAGATTTGATCCGATATTTGCAACTCTTCTGTGCTGTTATTTGGTTACGTTTAGAGATGACCTTCGTGGGTCATGAGAGTGTTCGAAAGTGAGGAGGCATCCTGCGACAGAGATAGAGCATGCTTTTAGCACTCTGTCATGAGGCAAAAATGAGTTTAATATTCTAATCCTGTGATGCCGGACTTAACAGATACTAAATCAATATGAACAGATTTCTTTAGCAAATAAAAAAAATACTTAGAGGAAATGTAGCCTATACCATCCGGTTGTAGAGGGTTTTCACACTAAGAATCAGCAGGTAACGATAGTTTAGAGATGTGAGTATGCGTGTATGGTCATTATTCTTCTACCTTCGAACTTAATCCTCAATAAAGAGAGAAGTATACATTTTGCATGAGAAATTCGAGGTGTGTGGACAGCAAAATCCCTGTCTGTTTGGGTAAGGTGGATGGTTGAAACTGGGGGAATTTGTGTCTAGGTTAGTTAGAACAACACATCGAAGCTGCTATTGCTTGTCACACAGTGTACCGAAGTTAGCGACGGCAGTCCATGGCCAGCAGCAGGCTTGGTGACGAGGGGTCTGATCGGAAGCCACGGCTTAGCCCGTCACGACTGGGAGGTACAATGAAAGATTCTGGGTGATCGACTCTTCAGGTACACAATTCTCGTTAGACAGCCCTTGGGTGGACTGGTGGTGGCTGGCCATTTTTGCCGCCTTGAGATGCTAAGTTAAGTAAGATAATCAGCATAAAAAGATCTTACAATACACTTCCCACTTTTCTGTTGACTAGGATCCGACTTGCAATTCCTAAATAGATATAATTGAGTTTTATTCCCCAATTCTGTTGCTGCGTGGGCAGGGGTCTATAGCAGCACTGGGAAAGTGGGTCGCCGTCCTAACATTATTACCCATCTTTATGTCCCTTCCAGAAACTTGTCACTTGCAGATCGACAGGAGGCAACTTCCCTGAACTTCATTGAAAGCTTGCTGTCCTATTGTTATTATTCGTCCTTCCCACAGAGTTCTATTGGATAGAGTTGATGCAGCAATTGTCTTATGCTAAACTAATATCAAAAATACCCTCCCTATGTAAAGATTATGAAATAAGCAGAGTATCCTACATCCTTCTACACCAGTTATACGCAGATTGAATTTTTTAAAATAATCAATATATTATTATTTTTTTATTATTATTATTGTTATTGTTTTATGTCCTCTGCAATGAAATATAATTAGCATATGAGTTTACTTTGAAAATTCTAATTTACCACGAAAATTCGAATTTACCACTAATTTTGAAACATTTTCTGTCAGGTAACACCATTTGTGGTACAGTGTATTGAATCAAATCATTGATGATCTGTTTCCTGCCAAAAGTTGAATTTTGAGCAGTACTGCGAACTATGCGACACACCTAGGTAGTAGGGTAATTGCCACTTCTGTTTCGATCCAAAATTTTGAATTTCCACCAATTTTAACGCCAAAAATGATGAAATAAAGATTTTTTCAACATGATAACACACAAAATAAAGAAAATAAACTACCGTATGTCCTTCCACACCAACAGCTCAGGACAGAGTGAGCGACTTTCCCTTCAATTGCCAAGTGGTGAGGCGTCGGAATTTGGGGGATGGAAGGGCAAGTGGGGGAGAGGAGATAGTCTGGGAATTTCGCAGAGTGTCAGGCGGCAGGATCCTCAGTCTTGAATAAATTAACATCGGCTTTACCATTTGTATGGTTTGTGCCATTAATTATCGTACAGCCTGTATGTACGTAACTAGCTTAACGCCCACTTCTTCGCACTTGTGGATGTATTTTTGCTTTAATTTTTAATTGCATTTTTATGTTATTCACAAATTGATACACCTTCCACACTTTTCACGATAATTAATGCCACAGAAACATGGTCCTCTGACCAGAAAGACTTCTGGTAGCGGGAGTCAAAGGTTGTTGTTAAACATTCTTGCGGTGATATTCCACAGAAACTTTCATCCTCTAACACAAATTTCTTTATATCTAACCGAGAAGTGAAATACTAGTTTTGACAGATATTGCTTTATAAAATTTTTACTATAGCGAATATATCTTCTTAAAAATAAGGGTTGTATTTCCAAAACACTGAAACACGTGTTTCAATTTCTAGTCGAGAAATCAAATACCAAATTTCATATATGTAGGCTTGAAATTGCTTTAGTAGCTCCTTAATAATGATTTTTTTTAAAGAAAACGTTCGCCTACTATTTCACCTCGAAAGGGGTTAAATTTCCAAACATGCCGAAACACCGACTTCTTTATTTTTGCCCGAGGAACCAAATACCAATTTGCGTAGATCTATCTTCAAAACTGCCTCAACAGCTACATACTTTCAAAAAACCTATCATCCCTTATTTTACCCCGTCATGGGTGGCATGTCTTAAGCGACGTCTGCAGTATAATATCAACCACTCGGCAAGTTTCCCGTCTCTATCCTTTTTGATCTGCGTTGTGCTATGATGAGTTAGTGAGTCAGTCAGTAGGGACATTGCCTTTTACGACGATTGGAACTTAAATAGTGGCAACTATTTATTCACAACCGATACAAGAGAGTTACATGTTTGCACCTGTTACTGTCCTTCAAAGTAGTCACCAGCGTTGTGTAGAACCCGTTGCCAGCGATGTGGAAGGCGCACTATACCGTTAGCAATGCCTGTTCTGTTGATGGTGCGAATGGAGCGGTCTACTGCCTGTCGAATCTCTAGAACACTTCTTAAGCGAATGCCACGAAGTGGTTCCTTCACCTTCGGAATCAAATCAAAGTCACAAGGGCTTAAGTCCGGGGAGTATGGTGGATGGCACAGTACTTCCCAGTCCCATCGACGGAACAGAGCAGCCACAGTTTGCGCTGTATGCGCCCGCGCATTGTCGTGCAAAATGATGTGTGTATTGCGCAGAAAGTGTCGCCGCTTCTTTCGCGAAGCTGGTCGCAGGTGATGCTCTAAAAACGAACAGTAATACTGTGCATTCACGGTCTGCAGTGGAGGAAGGTAATGCGTTAGGATAACACCATCACAGTCACAAACGAGAATCACCATAACTTTATACCGCTCCACGCACCATCAACAAAACAGGCGTGAGGACTGGGCGTGAGTCGTGCTTCGGCAGCTTAGATGGTGGAGCACTTGCCCGCGAAAGGCAAGTCGAGTCTCGGTCGGGCACACAGCTTTAATCTGCCAGGAAGTTTCATATCAGCGCACACTCCGCTGCAGAGTGAAAATCTCATTCTGAAAACAGGCTGTGCTAACGATATACTACGCCTTCCACATAGGTGGCAATGGGTTCTATACCACGCCGGTGACTACTTTGAAGGACAGTAGCAGGTGAAAACATTTAACTCCTTTGGATCGGTTGTGAATAAATAGTTGTAGTTGCCAGTATTTAAGTTCCAAACCTCGTATATGGTTCGAATGGCTCTGAGCACTATGGGACTCACCATCTTAGGTCATAAGTCCCCTAGAACTTAGAACTAGTTAAACCTAACTAATCTAAGGACATCACACACACCCATGCCCGAGGCAGGATTCGAACCTGCGACCGTAGCAGTCCCGCGGCTCCGGACTGCAAAACCTCGTATATAGAGAGATGATGAGCACTGTAAAAACAAGTTCTTTCGTTTCACAAAAAATGGTTCAAGTGGCTCTGAGCACTATGGGACTCAACTGCTGAGGTCATTAGTCCCCTAGAACTTAGAACTAGTGAAACCTACCTAACCTAAGGACATCACACACATCCATGCCCGAGGCAGGATTCGAACCTGCGACCGTAGCGGTCTCGCGGTTCCAGACTGCAGCGCCAGAACCGCGCGGCCACTTCGTCCGGCTTTCGTTTCACAATTAATATCATTTATGATGCTTTGAAAAGTATTACATGTAAATACAAATCAATTTGGAGGTCCCCACCGGGCCTTGTCACACACTCCTAACTCCGTCTTGCATATACCGAATCAATTTCCTAAACTTTCCCTTGGAAAATTCATTCCACAACCTGCGGACTGCCAATCTCAAATCGGTCAAATACTTGAATTTGTATTTTGCAAAAGAGTATCCCATGGTGTTCCATAAGTTTCCCATTGAATCGAGGCCAGTGGTGCATGGCGGCCACGAAAGCAGCTCAATGTCACAGTAGAGCTGTGACTTGGTGCTTTATCTTGCCCAGAAATGAGGCTTTCATCTAGCAAACGTATGAGAACGTGCAAAAAATCTGAGTCTCTATTGCCAAACTACAGTCAAGGTCGGATATTCAACAAAAGTTACAATACGGTAAAAAAATCGAGAAAAATTTGGGCGGCTTAAGAACTGCAGCATCGAAAACAATGTGTTAAAAGAAATTTTGTAATTTTTTTGTAATGCACTACAGTAAACACATTATCATATTCTATATTTATATCAATACGCACAGTCTTATGGTAAGCCGTTTTCGAGGTAGAACATATTTCTGCTTAAAAATTAAGTGACTGATCGTCATTTTTGAAAGCGTAAAAATATTAATAACTTCTAAGCCATTTGTGTAAGAGAATAGTTTCTTTCCTATAAAATGTTTTGCTATCAAAGCAGAGTAAAACATGTTTGATAAGGAAGTAAATCAGAAGTAAGTTTAAGGACAGCATTGTGGTAAGTGATATTATCTGGTGGTCATAAACTTTTTCCAGCACTGCATATGTATCTCATACAAAAATCATACTGTACCTTCAAGGCCATAGCTGCTGTATTCCGCAACTACGATTTTGAAAGAAGAAAGTGACACAGAATAGTTAAATACATAAGTTTCTGCCAAAATCCGAAGTGTCGTATTACAAACCGAAATTGCTAATAGCTCAATAAACACAGAACTTCAAAATGTGGAATGAAGGGAGCATCGATACTTAATAAGGTTACAAGGAACCATTGCCTGTTAATGGCCTAGTAGCCATTACAATTATACTGAAAAGTGGTCAGTAATTATGGTTACAAGTTTTCACCGGAAATGTCGTAACTACCGTACTTCAGGTTGCTGGAATAGAATCTAGGAATACAGCGCACATGGGAATGTTTAATGTACAAATTGCAAACAATTCATTAAAAAAATTGAATGCGACTTCGGTCAAAATTTCAAGCATATTTTCGCTTCACCGAGGATGTTTACTTCTGGGTCACTCGCGTTTGTGCCTGTTCTTGGTTCAGTTCCTAGAATCTTTGCTTCCTTTTCTTCAGTGAAGAAATTTCGAAGAATGGTGTTTGGAGGCTCTGCTATAGTGCCATTGGTAACATTCTTTCCACTAAATTTCAGTCATTAAAATCTTCCTCCTCCGAAAGCGAAAGTATTTTGTCGGCGTTCACCTTCATATGGAGAAATGATCATCGCATATCATAAAAGAAACAAATATTTCTGTGTTCGTTTGACTTATGCACTGTCCCGTAGTGGAACGGCAGAGAAGTACCCTAAAGGTGGTTCGATGAATGCTTTGCAAGGAAATGTAAGTGTGAATTGCAGAGTTATCGTGTAGATGAAGATGTAAATGAAGAAAAACAATAGCAAATGACAGTCAGAATACTAAAATAACGAAAGTAAAACTGTGATAGAAGGGACAAGGGACGTTAAATAAGATTAAAAATCAGCCACTAATATTTATGGCTCAGTAGAAAGTTACACTTGTAGTCATCAATCATTGCATTATTATTCAAAACATCAGTCAATCACTGCAGTTTCGGCAGTAGTGGGATGCCATATCAAAGTAGAGCTACATATCTGACACCACAACAACTGCAGATCGCAGCGAACAGCATCGAAGAATAAGTGAAACATATAAATATGTAACCAGTTTCTCAAGAAATTACAAATATTTTTACAGTCTGGAATGAGACAGGTACGGTAAGGCCTATAAAATGCTCTGAATCTATAACATGAAATGAAAAGTTTAAAGTACAGGTGTTGATTATAACTGTAAAGAGATTTACTACCGTGCATATGAATGAGATTCACATTTTATGTCATAGCAGTTAATGTTTGTTTCATATCTTCATTATAAGGGTCTTTTCGATGTAAGTACAGATATTGGGACCAATGGTACCTTAATATGTACCACTTCACTGCGTTAATTGCTTTTGCTCTGCGTCCAACAGCGTTCCCGCGAACATGTCACATAATATACTACCTGATGTTTTCTGCACAGTCGTAAGTTGAGTATGACTGTAAGTATAGACTAAGTGTTTTCTGTCCATGTGTTCACACTTTAAGACCTGACCTACTGACCAGCGGAAATAAGCATTAATGACTTACTCTTGGCACACGTACTTGGCGGTACTAATCACCCTGAAGACATATCACTTCCAATACGTAGTTATAATTATTCATCTGCAAATGAAATAAATACTGATGTAACATTGTTTAGTACACCGTTCTCAGTCGTTAATAAAAATACCTGCGCTTATACCCCTGCCACCCTGTATAACAAGATCATCGGACAAAGTAATAGTCACCCCTAATAAGAGCAGATTGGTCGCTTTCGAGCGCTGCAGATGGCGTACAACTGGTACCAAGTGGTCACGTGACAACACCACTGACGTAAGTCATGGTAGTGTAGTGGTGTGTATGTGGCAGCAGTACAATGGATCGACGTGGATACGTAAGGGAATAGGGAAAAGGAGCTACAGTATCTGGACGTGCCCATGGTCACACTGTGGATAAAGTTGCCCAATTTATTAGAGTACGAATACGGACTGTCGAAAAACCGACAGGGATCCGAGACGAGTCACACGCCTTGTCGGTGACAATCGGTTCCAGACCCGACAGTAAGTACTAGTGTCTTCGAATGCAGGTCCACCTTCACCAGTTTACAAGTAAACATTGCAATGAACATTCGGGGTCGGGTGCATGACAACAAGCTGTTGCTCGCAGCGGCACGTACAATGATAAACCAAAACATTATGACCACCTGCTTAATAGCTTGTTTGTCCGTCTTTGGAACGAAATACATCACTGAGTCTGCATATCAGGGTTCCCATAGTTTGTTGGTAGGTTTTTGGAGGTATGTGACAGTAAATGTCTACGCACAGGTCGTGTAATTCACGTAAATAACGGGCCGCTGATTGGCGTAAGCAGTGCTGATGCCAGATAGCGACCCAGATGGGGTCCATAGAGTTTCTATCAGGCGAATCTGGTCACCGAGACATCACCGTGAGTTAACGACAATGCTCCTCAAACCACAGTAACACGGTTCTGGCTTCGTTACACGGACAACTGTACTGCTCAAAGATGACATCGCCGTCGGGGAAGACATCAAGCATGAAGGGGGTGCGGGTAGTTCGCAGCTGTCAGCATGTCCTCAATTACGACCACAGGTCACAGATAAGAGGAGGAGAATGTCTCCCATAGCATAACACTGCTCCCACCAGCCCTCTCTGTGGTGCACTGCACGTTTCGAACCACCGTTCACTTCCATGACGGCTTTTGTGGAGACGAAAATGCGATTCACCCGAAGAGCCAACACGTGTCCATAAATCAACGGTCGAATCCCGATGGTCTCGTGCCCACTATAATCATAATTGACGGTGTCGGTGGGTCAATGTGTGAACACGTAGTGGTCGTCTGCTGCGGAACTCCATGTTCAGTAACGTACGATGAACAATGTGCTCCGCCGGCCGCGGTGGTCTCGCGGTTCTAGGCGCGCAGTCCGGAAACGCGCGACTGCTACGGTCGCAGGTTCGATTCCTGCCTCGGGCATGGATGTGTGTGATGTCCTTAGGTTAGTTAGGTTTAACTAGTTCTAAGTTCTAGGGGACTGATGACCTAAGATGTTAAGTCCCATAGTGCTCAGAGCCATTTGAACCATTTTTTGAACAATGTGCTCCGAAACACTTGTGCTTGCACCAGCATTGTGCTCTTTCAGCAGAAATGCCACAGATCACCACCTGTCCAATTATACAGAGCAGACAAACCTCCGAATCCCACTTTCTGTGAAGAGTCATGAATGTCCGACCACTTACCTTCTACCTCTTTCCGTAGACGCTCACGACAGTAGCACGTGAACATTCGACCAGCTTCGCGGTTTTCGAGGTATTCGTTCAAAGGTTCTGCGTAATAATAACCTGCTCGTTGTCAGAGTCGCTTTTCTCAATGGATTTTCCCATATCGCTGCTATGGTCATGCCCCGTCTGCTCCGCTTACATACTTTTGTTACCGTGTCAGGTGCCCGCAACGCCACCAAACGGCATCCAACGTCACAGTGGGCAATGGTCATAAAGGTTTGGCTTATCAACGTAAAACTGCGCTTCTTCAAAGAATCACGCGCTATAGACACTGTGCAGCTGGCCCTAGAGGCCTTTAGTCTGGTCTGAACACTCACGATATTGGCTCTTTTGAAATGATACAAGAGATGAAGTGTACCTACGACACTTGTTTGTGCCATGCAACCGTTGTAGTTGCTGTGTGGACACAATAAGATGTTCATCGTGCAGTCTGATCATCGGATAGTTCAGGCTGGAGTATGTTCTGTTATGTTTTGAGTGTGTTCCCGTGTCAGAAGTCTGACTCACTCTTTCAGCTTACCGTGATTATGAAGCAGTACGTTAATTTCATCATAGCCGATGACAGGATACTTAGATGTATCATGTAGTGTAGTGTAGTGATAAAGCCACATTTACCAATCATGGTCAGGTAAACCGTAGAAAGACACACTGTTGATCTGTTGACAATCCCCGTTGGCTTCGTCAGGTGAAACTTCAGGGAGCATGCAGTGTAAACTTGTGCTTTGGGATAGTGACCATCAGCTCATACGCCCACTTTTCTTAGATGGAGCACTGAACGCGTACAAGTATCGCAATCATCTTCCACGGATGCGAGAAGACGATCCTCTGCAGATTAACAGGAACCTTTGGTAGGAACATGATGGTTATCCAGTCCATAGTGCACGAAGTATTACGGCACGTCTTCACGAATGTTTCCAAATCGTTTGATTAGACGCAGAGGACCTGTGCCGTGGCTGGCGGTTCGCTTTAAGCAGCCTCGGTGAGCCTACAGATCTGAGGTTTTCGATGTGACTGCCTAACCTTTCTATCTGAGACAGAAAATTTGCATGAGCTTTTACCTATACAACCAACGTTTAGAAATTCTCATGTGCAAAATTCTTGCATAATGAGTGAACTTACCATTGAATGTGAAGCTTACCAGTCCACTACTATGAACATAGGAAAGCACACGCAGTACTCTAAATAAGATAGTACGTTTGACTTAGCAGCTATAATTGACAGACATGTAAGATGAAGATTTATTGTAACTGAAGGTATTGCGAATCTGTGCAAAGTTAATGAAAAAATTCCCAAATTGGACTAAACAATGCCGAAACTTGGAAAATTTGGAAATTTGTGGTAAGATCTTATGGGACCAAACTGCTGAGGTCATCGGTTCCTAAACTTATACACTACTTAATCTAACTTAAACTAACTTACGCTAAGGGCAAGACACACACACACACACACGCATGCCCGAGGGAGGGAGGACTCGGACCTCCGACGGAAGGAGCCGCGCGAACCGTGCAGGACGCCCCTGACCGCACGGCTTCCCCGCGCGGCCCGGAATTTGCCTCTAACACTGATATGGCTTACCTACGCAACAACGGAGAAGTTGCTCTATTCTGCAGTCCACGCCTAGTTTGATTATAATCATCCGCATCAGTACGAGCCGGAAGAAATCACGCCGCTTTTGGTATTATATAAACAGATCTCGCAAGGTGCAATGCGATTAAGGCAAGCCCCATTAAATCATTCAATAATAACCACATAAAGTGAGTTGCAGTGTATGTCTAGATGATCGTACTTAGAATATTTTTGAATAGGCAAGTGGGATGTGAAAACTCAACCAGGAATACTTTGAAAACTATTGTGACTTAGTTGTGTATTAAGCAAGAACGACGAACACCAACAGAATCAGAAAAATATTAGCGTGTCTACAGTGATAGTCGTTGTTGTTAACAGTCACTGTAATTTGGATATAAAACAGGAAGCTCACAAGATTAGCACCTTTGACAACACTTCCTCTTACATTAAGTACTTTAAAAAGAAAATGGTAAAGAGTGATTAAAGAGTGTTGTTAAAGTTTCCTGAGTACAGGCATATTGTGAAGTGCTTAAACCGATAATGTTGTAGTAGTCGAAAGACAAGCTACAATATTGAGAAAGGTTAAACTGAAAACGCTCCCTAAACGTGACACTCCATTTCCTGCAATATCAGCGGAAGTTAATGCATAATCAGATATTACCTCATTTGATATGTTTCAAGCTGCAGCAACTGTATTCCGAAACCAAGCCTCCACACCAGCACAGTCAAGACAAGACGTCCGATTCTACGAGAGCTCGACAAAGAAGTGCTGGTCAACAAGGACTGACTACGTGACAACAACAGAAGCTTTGGTATCTGAAGATTCTCCTCTGTACATGTATTCAGAAAATACGCTTTCTGACAAATACTACAAACAAGACTGGCATCTCTCATACTATAGAAACCTAACAACAGGGCTACACACACGTGTTTCTTGCTTGACGAACATTCAAGCGCACTGTAGCACCTCCATTGGCCTGCTAAAGGATCCTATACAAAGTATGTTGAAACAGTGGGCCCAACTTAGCAATTAACATACCCAAAACGTTGTAACTAGACGGGGTCTAATCAATAATGACTGGCTCCGGCCGGATACAGCATTCCTCAAGAAAATTGAGGATTCGCTTACTCCCCGAATTCAGGCCACAGTCAAGGATTTCTTTCTTTCTTTTTTTTTGACTCATCAGTCTTTTGACTGATCTCATGCGACCCTCCACGAATACCTCTCCTCTGCCAAACCTCAGAGTAAAAAGGGCAACTTGCGTCCTCAGTTATTTACTGGTTGTTCTCTTCCTCTACGGTGAAAAAATGAAATGATCGTGTGGCATTGGTCTGGGGTCCCCCACATGGGGAATTTCAGCCGCCAAGTTGCAAGTCTTTTCAGTTGTGGCCACAATAGGCGACTTGGGTGTCGATGACAGCATAACAACAATCAGTCCCTGAGCGAAGAAAGTCTGTGACTTGGCTGGTTATCGAACCCAGGCCGGCTGCATGTCACTCAGACGCGCTAACCACTCCTCTACTGCTTTTACTCTCTGCAGCTCGATCTAGTGCCGTGGAAGTTATTCCCTGGTGTCTTAACAGATGTCCTGTCATCCTGTCCCCTCTTTTTGACAGTGTTGTCCATATATATTCCTTTCCTCAGGATTCTGCGGAGAATCTCCTCATTTCTTATCTTATTAGTCCTCCTTATTTGCAACATTCTTCTGTAGCACTACATCTCAAATGCTTCGGTTCTCTTTTGTTCCAAGTTCCCAACAGTCCATGTTTCACTACTACACAATGCTGGGCCCGAAGTGTTCTTGCCAGTGCTAGATAGATTTTATGCTCTCCTTGTTCCGTCAGTCACGGGTTATTTTACATGAAATGAATTCGCAGTTGCGAATATGGACAGCCATCAGGTGTATAATGGATGACGACAACGAAAATTTATAGCAGACCGGGACTCGAACCCGGATTTCCCGCTTATATCGAGCGGCCACAATTACCATCAGGCTATCCGAGTAGCCTTCACGGCCAGATCCATACTTCAACATGTCTCTAAAATCTGCAGCCGTACATCCATTATGTATATTTCCGTACAAGGGAGACATTTTAGTTGAAAGTTGCTTACCTTGTGTCTTCGGGGAAATACGATACAGCAGAGTCGGTTTTGTTCACAAGTACCGCGTGACATGCGTGATGTCCGAAGGAACGGTGCATCGTACTTCCAAACAACAGATGCCGTCCAATATCGTTTGGGTTACTTTCCTCCCCAGATGACAAAAGCTGATGTTAAGTTTCTCGTTGTTCCCATTTCTGCTACTTTCGTCTTTCTTCGATTCTCTCTCTGTCCCTATTCTGTACACATTAGACTATTTATTCTGTTCAGTAGATCCTATACCTCTTCTTTACTTTTGCTGAGGATAACAATGACAGCGAATCTTATCAGTGGTATTATTTCAGTCTTGAAACTTTGTTTTATTTCCATCATTGCTTCTTAGATGTAGGGGAGAAAGACTACATCCCTGTATCACCCACCCTTCTTTCATCCGAGCACTTCATTCATGGAGTTCCTGTCTTATTGTTCTCTCTTGGTTTTTGTACATATTGTATGTTACCCTTCTTTTCCTATAGCTTTTTTCAGAAAGTCGGACATCTTTCGCCATTTTATATCCTCGAACGCTGTTTCAGTTCGGCAGATTCAATGAACGTGTCTTGATTTTTCTTCAGTCTTTCTTCCATCGTCAGTCGCACCGTCAGAACTGCCTCTCTGGTGCCTTTACCTTTCCTTAAGCCAAACTGCCCATCATGCAACAGATAATTTCTTCCATATCTATACATATTATTCTTGTCTGTAGCTTGGACGCATGAACTGTTAAGCTGATTGTGCGATAATTCTCGCACCTGTCAGCTCTTGCTATTTTCGGAATAGTGTGGATGATATTTTTCAGAAAATCTGATAGTATATAGCTAGTCTTATAAATTTTACACACCAAAATGTTCGTTTTCTTGCCACTCTCCCCAATGACTTTAGAAATTCTGATGGAATGTTGTATATTCCTTCTGCCTTATTTGATTTTAAGACGTGGAAATTTCTTTTAAATCCTGATTCTAATTCTAGATATTTTCATCCTTCCCTATCTTTCCTGCACTTCCTTTTTATTTCATTTCTAAATGACTTGTATTTCTGAATTCCTGAATTTCCCTGAACGTTTTTGTATTTCCTCCTTTCATTGGCCAACTGAAAAACTTGTTTTGTTATCCATGGTTTCTTCGCAGTTACCTTTTCTGTACCTATGTTTTTGTTTCCAACTTCTGTGATTGTCCTTTCTAGAGACGTCCATTCCCCCACTAGACTGTGATCTGAGTCTATATCTCTTCCTGCGTACGCCTCACAATCCAATATCTGATTTCTGAATCTCTGTCCCCCACGATGTAATCAAACTGAAATCTTCCCGTATCTCCTGTCCTTTACCAAATATGTCTCCTCCTCTTGTGATTCTTGAACAGAGTGTTCGCTGTAATTCGCTGAAATATATTTCCGAATTCAATTAGTCTTTCTCCTCTCTCATTCTTAGTGCCAAGTCCATATTTTCTCGTAACACTTTCCTGTAGCCCTTCGCTACAACCGTATTCCAATCCCTCATGACGAATGGATTTTCATTTCCCTTCATGTACTGAATTACCTGTTCAGTATCTTCACATACTTCTCTTAACTCTTCATCTTCTGCTTGCGAGGTCGGCTTGTATACCTGAACTTTTTTTTCGGTCTTTTCTCTGTCGATTCTGATGAGAATAACCCTATCACTGAACTATTCACAGTAACCCTCTCTCTGTCCTACCTTCCTATTCATAACTAATCCTACTTACGTTATACCATTTCCTGCTGCTGTTGATATTAACCCATACTCATCTGACCAGAAATCCATGTCTTCTTTCCATTTCATTTCACTGAATTCCAGTACATGTAGATTGAACCTTAGCATTTCTCTATTTAGATTGTCAAGCTTCCCTACCACGTTCATTTTCCTCCAACTTTTCAAAGCCTCTCTGTTACGGTGAGAACTGAACGTTCCGCCGCATAAAGGACTCCGGTTTTATGACTGTCTTGTAGTGCTGAAGATTTGTTTTTATCGTATTAAACCGAAAAGTCATTATTCTATAACATTAACCTAATTTCTCTTTATGCTCTGTGCGCTTCGCGAGCATCGGAAAGAAACTTGTAAATGAGGCGAGGCCTTCCTGCAGTAAGTGCAAAACTTCTACCACAGAGAAATATATTGGCTATTCTTCTGCAGACCTGATTACGTTATTGAAAATTCGATTTTCAGTTATCATCTTTGACGGAAATGATGCAAACAGTAGGAAGTCGTTAAAGGTTAATGTTGTTGTTGTGGTCTTGAGTCCAAAGATTAGTTTATGCAGCTCTTCATGCTGCTCTATGCTGTGCAAGTCTGTTTATCTCCGAATAGCTACTGCAACCTACATCCTTCTGAATTTATACCAGTATTCACCTGTTGGTCTCCCTCTACAATTTGTACCCCTCAATACTTAATATGGATGAGTAACTGTCGAATCTGCAGACCGTTTCTGATTGAACCTGTCGCATCATCCAATTCATGCACTGAAAACCCATTTATCGGGTTTCGTGAAATTTTGAACACGGAAGATAAAAACTTAAGCAAGAGAAAAAAATGCTAAATTCGAGAAATGGGCTTTAAACAGAACCCAGAAAATCAAGGTATGGATCCTCAACCACCCTTTCACTGAGTTGGCTTGCCAAGTTTCAGTAGTGACAACCATATCAATTGTCCATTTCTTTTCAATGAAAGTTCATGCGGATTTTACTTTTTGTACGTGATCCACAGTTACCGACTTCCTTTCTAAGCGAAGGGAAAGAGCCATGTTGCACCAAGAATAAGTGGAATTGGGGAATTTTTGTAAATTTCACACAGCTAGGGCTGGAAGACAGTAGACAAGGAACCGATTGGCACTTCAGATGGGAGGCGCTGGCAACGTTGATATTTTCCAAACGATTTTGCGGGGCAGGTTTACGACACCGCTCGCAGGTTAGAAGGCACGACCCGGCGGGCACTGTATACAAATGTGAGGCAATCAGGGCAGTGCAGGACACCGACGTGCTGTGAAGAACCCATACATTACAGTTACAACAGCACCTAGTGACCTGTGTCTAGGGGCCGAATCGGGTTGAGGAAAATTGACGTTGTAATTATTAAAGAACACTCCACTTGTCTCCTCCAGAGGAACTACTTGAGAGGCGTAGGGGAAAGACGTATAAATAAGCGAGCCCGGAAGCTCAAACCAGGTAGCTGTGCCGCCATTCTGCCTGCGGCTAGAATCAGAGAGAATGACGATTGTTTAGTTTTAAGACCAACCACGACGACCTTTTCGTGGTGGTTATCGGCGGCCAACCGGCCCAGTGAAGCCACGTCGAACCTCCGCTGCACGGACGCGTCATCGCAGTGGCGGGGCGCGTCGTACCTCGGAGCTACGGCGCGGGGAGCGAGAGGGCTGCTAGCCTGCGTGGCGTCGTCCGGCGACTGCAAGCTGCCGTCCGCAAGGGCGATGCCGGGACGCGAACTCATGGCCACCCGGATGCAGCGCTGTCTGCGGGCACTGAACGACGGGCGGAGGGCCGGAGCTGCTAAGGCTCATTATAACGACGGCGGTCGACTGCTTCCTTTCGGCGCTGTACATGGGGTCTACGAGTCGCGCTTGAGGGAGCAGTCCGCCGTGTTCTGGGCCACGAGCACAGTTAATGCACGCAGCGGCCACTTAGTCGTGGCGCGAGTAGGATCGCTACGTCCGCACGGCTGGGCAACCGGACGCCGACGCTGCGGATTCCGGCATTCGCGTTCTCTGACCCATGCCCACGCACGCTACGGAGCGCCATCGCTGAGTTCAGCGCAAGGCCGGCTGTGTACCTTCGATGTAATGAAGTCAGTGACGCACTTGCCTGTTTTTCTCTGCAGCTTTGGCGTGAGTCATCCCTCTCTCCTAAACCATACCTGTCTGTCGTTCTGACATATCACAACCCCTGAGCTCGGGGATGATAGATAGGTAGATCACTAGCGAGGGAGCGAGAGGGATAGAGACGTATAGGTAGAGGGGTGGGGTGGGGCGGGGGCGGGTATGTGAGCTGGTAGCGAGGAAATATGAGGAAGGAAACAATGGTGCGTGCAGCTTCATGAGTGTATGCGACCACAGAATCCTGAATAAGCGAGGAGCAGTTGTAGTGACACACGGAAAAGGGGTCGAAAGAGGGTGACAGTCGGGGTGGTGGTGGTTGGGAGATGGATGTTATGCGTAAGGGGAAGGTAGGAAGGGCAAATTAAATGAAAATTAAATATATCCATCTGGCATAACTCTCTAAGAACATGTCTGCTGATGTTACTCAAGCTGTCGTCACAAGATCAAAATTTGTTATTACCGGCTTTGCTTGCAGTGCTGTATGAATAACGATGGTATCAATCAAAAAAGTCATGAGTTTTACGATGGATACATGTGTCGTCGGAAATAAGTACTTCTGCAGCACTCTGTGACTAAGTGCACGTGCTGGAAACGAATTGTTTCCTTTAATGCGTATTTATACCACGAAAATTATTTTTCTTTCTTCTCCCTTAACCTTTAGATCTATTGGTCCGTTGCAACGTCTTGATCCATTCATCTTCTATTGGGTGTACTAATGTTCTTCCCTGCCTTAAGGATCTACTGCAGCAGTTATTTTGGAATACGTCCATTGCCCATTCTGTCCACTTTTTTTCCATTTCTTTTGCGTATTCCTTAATCTTCTCATTTAAGTTGTAAATTGATACACTGCATTGGGTGGTCTCAGTTTTTAATCTGTCTATTGTTCCTCATTTCTGGACTGTCCTCAAAAATGGCATCTTGGCTGCTTGGAGTTTACTTCCTATTCTAGAGTTCATAGTACAGTTCTCACATCCGTATAGTCCACAGGAAAATGCCATAACTTCATAAAATTTTAGCATTGTGCCGTTTCGTACTTTTCACCTGAGCATTCTTCATTTTGAATCTTTCAGTCTCTTTTTCAATATCCACTTCGCCGAGACACGATATCGTCAAAGGCCAAGTATATGAAGGTGTCAACTTATTGGTTTTTTTTCTAATATGAATTTGTCTCAGAGGTTGTGAGCTTTGAAATTTCATGGACTTGGTTTCATTTGTCGATATGTTTAAATTACATTAGTTTACTGCTTTATATTGTTCATATAGCACGCTCTCTAAGTTATCTTCGTTTTCCGCAGCTACAATTTGGTCATCAGCAAACTTTCGAGTTTTCATAAAATTTCTTCCTTTTAAGTTGTCTTCCTTATTAAATTTCACAATCTGTTGTTTCCATTCCTTCACAACGTCGTCTAAATGTAAATTAAAAAGAATCAGCGAAACACGACACTCTTGTGTGGTCCCCCTCCATTAAAAATTCCTTGGACAATATTTCTTGATTCTGGTTTTACGTTTGTCTGCGTTACTGTATATGTACTTCGGATAACTTCAATCAGATGTAGTGGTTTTCCTCATTTTTTCATAATATTGCTTATGTTTTCTCTGCGTACAATAGCAAAAGTTTTACTATAGCCTATAAAGCATATGTAGTTTTCAAGTTACAATTTTTTATTTGTTTTAATGAAAAAATATTATCTGAGCAGGACTTTACGCTTTAAAAACTTGTGTGCTCTCCGAGGAATATGCCGCTCATGATGTTTCTCATTCTATTTGCTATGAACTTCACATGCATTTCAACCAATAACCCTTCTGCAGCATAAGTGTGAAATAGTGCCTTTCTATCCAACGACGATGGACCGCCAAAGGTATCCACAGGAGATGAGCAACCCACGCCCCTTCTTCTGCATCAGGGCGGGAATATTAGCCTATGACTATGGCCCACCAAGTGTAGCCATATGAATTTTAACCAAAACTATCACTTCTCCAGCACGAACGCCAGAAAACTCCCCCTTTATAAGTGGACGCGACACTCGTCTCTGACAGTGTTCTATCAGTAGTGGACACCAAAAGATCCTGAGAAAGATCCCAGCAGAGCGGTCGAAACTTCGAACATTTTAGAGGAAACATGACGCGGCCTAATAACCCAGAAGATTTGAACTTCAACGATATACTTTAACCACGGCGGGACGCAAATGGTTTACAAACTTACCGTTTCGGCAAAGCTTGCACCCTTGGTCCAAAAGCCAACGATAATGCCTTCTTGGACGTCAGATAATTCGCTCCGTTTCCGCATTACGAGAACAACTGTACTGCTATCCGCGTCACCCTGACACGTGTTCTATACCCTCCACTGCCTGTGCTGCCACCTCTGTGGATGTTTATTGCACACTGACGTGGAACAAAGGCGATGGTCACATTAATGTGACTGATCTGTGCATTTATTTTGTGTGCCTTGTTTAAGAGACTTTTAGCCGTTAGATTTTCACCGTCCGTTCTTGATCGTCTATTAAAAACGGGTATTACTATCCCTGTCTTCGATTGTTATCTTCCTTTCCCACCATTCATTTAAAAAACCTAAAAGGCTAAATTAGCTTCCTCTGTTAGATATTTAAAAAGCACTGACGGTGCTTTCGATAAGCCCAGGTGTCATGGGAGGTAGCGTCAAAATTAAGAGCAAGGAAACGGAATGACAGACCCAAAGACAGGCAGCCGCCAGGCAGTAGTATCGAGGAAGGTGACAAATGTGTCATCTCCAAGCTGCGATGTGCTTGCGCCCGTCGCATTCCAAGTGGACCGCTGCTCGTAGATCAGTCGGGAAGCACCGGATTCTCCTCTGACTGCAAGGTAGGCACTGGGGAGCCTGAAGTGGATGGCAGGAAACCGGGATATGGGATATAGGATACCAACGGGCCGATAGATCGGCCGCCGAATCGCGCCGTTCCGAGGCCACATGCGTTTTATCTCCCTTTGCCGCTCGCTGCGAAATTATAGCCACCCGTGGCGCGTTTCTCGAATGCGCGAGACTCCTTTGAAATCCACCACTCAGCCGTTACGGATCTCTCGCCGTTCAACAGGCCTCCCGCAGCGCCGGCTCAGTCCGTCGTTGCGGCAGAATTTTCTTTCCCTAATCCCGCTTTATGCGTTCTTTGGTCCCGCCTACTACCCGTATGTACGATTTTCTTCGCCTGTGTTTGATTGATTACCGTAAAGTAAGTAGAAATACATCCCCCATAAAAATACAGCATACTAAGTAATCATACAGTATTTCCATTATAAATCTCTAGTAAAGCCAGTCGATTATACGGAAAATAGGACCGATTTCGGCTCTAATGAGGCATCATCAGATCCAGTACCTCATTACGAAAGTAACGCGGCAAGTCTTCTCCCAGCGCTCGTAGTGGTCACTTGAAATCTAACAACCCATCAACTGTCGTAAATCCACCAAATGCAGTCGAGATCTTTCTGTGTAAAAGGGTATTTTTCAAATATGTCGTGGTCCCCAGTTTGCCAATGTCAGATTTCATTATTCGATTAAATCAGATGCCAGAATTGTTACTTCAAAGCTACCGGCCTATTTACTTTTCTGTCAAGCATGGAGTGCTATTGTCGACAGTATATTACTTAGTCACTAGTAGCTCTTACGCACTGCTGATTCTCTGGAGCATTCGAAAGTGATTGCGCCTTTTCCGGCTGGAAATATTGCCTTAGCCGCGCGGAGTGACCGCTCGGTTTGAGGTGCCATATCACGGATTGTGCGACCCCTCCCGCCGGAGGTTCGAGTCCTCCCTCGGACATGGGTGTATGTGTTGTTCTTAGCGTAAGTTAGTTAAAGTAGTGTGTAAGTCTAAGGAACGATGACCTCAGCAGACTGGTCCCTTAGGAATACACACACATTTGAACATTTTAGATATTGCCCTGTTATTACGTTGAGTAATGTTCAACCCCTAGCTTCCACTCACCTTTGAGGCCCCTGGTAACGATACTGGCAACGGTCAAACTTGTTTTTCAAATTCATCCTTCTCTATCCAAGGATTTGTCAAACAAGTGCACATACGTAGCAACCTAGTTTGTCAAATTTAACCTCAGGTTTGACACTACTGTTCCGCTGTGCATTCATGTCGCGAAGTATTTTGACACTAGTCGGCATCTCTTGTGTTTACGATAAACTGTGGGTAAAGAAGAAAAAGAAAACAAGAAGTTGAAACTGAGACATAAATATCTCCATGAAAATCAGATAAAGGGACTGTTAGATTCAGAACCTCATGATTACATGTTCTGTTAACAAATAGTAAAACTTTTAATAACTTGTTACAATTACTTCGCATTGGAAAAGAAATACAATATAAGGAAAACCTATTTTTTTCTTCTTGGGCGTCTAATGCGAGTTATAACATAATTTAACGTAGGAACATAATATACATCGTACTTGGAAGAACTAGAGAACTTCCATTTTCTTATTTTGTGGCGCTCCTGCTTGTGTGTTGCAGGTAGAATATTGATTATCTTCAATGTCTTCTTAAGTAATAAATGGCTTGGAGAGACGAAAGGTCTCTACTGTTTTAGTAACTGCCATGCTCTTTTGTTTTTATCCTTGATTGCAGTTTCCATGATTGTCGATGGTCTCGATACAGTGGGATAGTAATAAAAACTCTTTCTTACGAAACATGCACAGCGCAACGACACCAACAGAAACAACGTTCACAAGCTTGTCAGTTCTACTACCAGTCAAAATTTCTCTCAGATGCGCCAGTCACGGTCTATGTTTGACAAACACGTAAAAAAAACCGCACGCTGACAAAATAATTTGAAAACTAGTAAAGTTTGACATATTGCTGGATCGTACATTGAGCCTTTTATGCGAGGGAAGGGCAGTCATTGTTCAGGTTTTGCTTGGAACGTGTGTATGCAGTGGATTAGTAACAAAAATCTGTACACAGTTTTCAGATGTTGATACAATATGAATATGAGAATTTTCCGTGGAACAGTATAACAAGAAGAAATGATTAATCGGTTAATTCACGGATGATGCGCGTAATTACACATGATGATGATGATGATGACGGTTATCGGTTTAAAGGGACTAAGCTAGTTGGTTATGTCACTCTGTTCTCCAGAAACTGACGGAAAACGACATGAAACGAGAAATAGGGTCTGTGATAATGACATCTCGTTGTAAATGTACGAGATAGTAGGCTCAGCCAGCTGGTTGAAAGTGAGATGAAGCCCAGGCAGCTACAAACTGCATCTGGTCACTGAAGAATACACCAACATGTGTCATGACACTTAGCTCACTTAGCTAAAATCAGGCAAGAAATTAAATGGCTTGGGAAAATGTAGACTCTACTGACGAAGGAGCTAATTAGCTTACATAAATAAAATATGTATATAAAAGTTTAAAAATGTACGACAGTGCGGAGGGGGAAAATAGTCTAAAGTCACTCACGCTGACGTGAGAGGTACTCCAGTCTGGCACAACCACCCCTGACACCGAACACGGTGGTGAATTAAATTTTGTTATAAAATCTGTTTTCTCTCAGGAAACATATGGCGTTGGTAGCTGCTAGCTGATCATCCGCGAAATATATTAAATAGTGAGGTAGACATGTTGATGCCTCGCCTCACTGGCTTCAGATCAGCAGGCAAGGCACACACTTCGAGAATGTGGGCTATCGTGAGAGGACCTCTTTTTTGTTATCTGTTTTCTGACGCCATGAATTCTTCTTCTGTTCCAGTCTCTCCTTCTCAGAATAGCACTTGAGGCCTACGTCCTCATTTATTTCCTGGCTGTATTCCAATATCTCTGTCTTCCTTTACAGTATTACCCTCTACAAAGGCCCATTTTAGAAATTTCTCCCTCAAATTAAGGCCTATGTCTGATACTAGCAGACTTCTCCAGGCCAGGAATGCCCATTATGCCAGTGCTAATATGTTTTTATGTCGTCCTTGCTCCGTCCGTCATAGTTATTTTGCTGCCTATGTAGCACAATTCTGTAACTTCATCTACTTCGTTATCACCAATCCTGATGTTACTTTCCCGCTATTCTCATTTATGCCACTTGTCATTACTTTTGTCTTTCTCCGATTTACTCTCAGTCCATATTCAGTACTAATTACACTGTTCATTCCATTCAGCAGATCCTGTAATTCTTCTTCTGAGGATAGCAATGTCATCAGCGAATCGTATCACTGACATCCTTTCTCTTTCACTCATGAATCTTTCTTTTATTTCCATCATTGCTTCTTCGATGTATAGACTGAAGATGCTTAGATTGAAGATAGGGGCGGAAGACTACATCCCTGTTCAGCGAATCGTATCACTGATATCCTTTCTCTTTCACTCATGAATCTTTCTTTTATTTCCATCATTGCTTCTTCGATGTATAGACTGAAGATGCATAGATTGAAGATAGGGGCGGAAGACTACATCCCTGTCTTAACCCTTTCTAATCCAAAAATTTCGTTACTGTTCTTCCACTTCTACTGTTCCCTCTTGACTATTATACGTATTGTGTGTTACCCGTCTTTCTCTATCGCTTACCCCTACTTTTCTCAGAAATTTGAACATCTTGCTGCATTTTACATTGAGAATCCTTCCTTCAGTTCGACATAGCCTATGAACGTCTCTTGATTTTTCTTCAGTCTTGCTTCCATTACCAACCGCAACCTCAAAACTGGCTCTCTGATGCCTTTACTTTTCCTACGTACAAACTGACCGTCATCTAATACATCCTCAGCTTTCTTTTCCATTTTTCTGTATATTATTCTTGCCAGCAACTTGGATGCATGAACTTTTAAGCTGATTGTGCGTAATTCTTGTATTGTCGGCTCTTACAGTCTTCGGAACTGTGTGGGTGATGTTTTTCTGCAAGTCAGAACGTATATCGCCAGAATCGTACATTCTACACACCGACGTAAATAGTCGTTTTGTTACCACTTGTCACAATAATTTCAGAAATTCTTGTGGAATGTTGTCTATCCCTTCTGCCTTATTCGATATCAAGTCTTCCAAAGCTCTTTTAAATTATGATTCTAATAGTGGATTTCTTATCTCTTCTGTATCGACTCCGGTTTCTTCCTCTATCACGTCAGACAAGTCTTCCCCTTCTAGAGACGTTAAATGTAGTCTTTACAACAACCTGCTGTCTCTCTGCTGCATTTAACCGTAGAATTCCCATTGAATTCTTAATATTATCACCCTTACTTTTAATTACACCTAAAGTTGTTTTGATTTTTGTCTATGCTGCTCCAGTCCTCTCAACAATCATTTTCTTTTCGATTTTTTCACATTTTTCATGCAGTCGTTTCGCTTGGATTCCATCCACTTCCTATTTACTTCATTCATAAGTGACTTGTACTTCTGTATTCCTGAATTTCCCTAACCGTTTTTGTTCTTCCTTCTTTCATCAATAAACTGAAGTATTTCTTGTGTTACCCATGGTTTCTTGGAAATTATTTTCTTTTTACCTAAGTTTTTCTTTCTATCTTCTGTGGTTACCCTTTATAGAGATGTCCATTCCTCTTCAAGTGAATTGGCTATTGAGCTATTCCTTAGCGCAGTATCTGTAGCCTCAGAGAACTTCAAGCACATCTCTTCATTCCTTACTACTTCTGTATCCCATTTCTTTGTACAGTTCCTTCCTCAATGGTTTCTTAAAATTCAGCTTACTCTTCACCATTACTAAATTGTGATCTGAGTCTATATCTGCTTCTGGGTACATCTTACTATCCAGTATCTGATTTCGGAACCTCTGCCTGACCATGATGCAATCTAACTGAAATCTTCCCTTATTCCCGACCTTTGCCAAGTATACCTCCTTTCTTGAGTCTTGAACAGAGTATTCGCTATTATTAGCTGAAATTTATTACAGAACTCAGTTAGTCTTTCTCCTCCCTCATTCCTAGAACCGAGCCCCTATTCTCAGGTAACTCTTGGTTCCACTCCTTTCCCTACAATTGTATTCCTATCGCCGACGCCTATTATATTTTCATCTATCTATACGTACTGGATTGCACGTTCAGTATCCTCATATGCTTTCTGTCTCTTCATCTTCGGCTTGCTACGTCGGCACGTGTACCTGAACTATCGTTGTTGGTGTTTCTTTGCTGTCGATTCCGATGAGGACAACCTTATCACTACCACGGCTAAATTGAGCGGAGTCCTCCTGACGCAAAAGGAGCTCTTGGGTTAGCTTGGTGTGGCCGACACACATGGCATTCTTCAGAGACGCCTGGAAAAAATATGACATGCCTTCGTGGTCCTGTTGATTGCCATCAGCTTGTTTCGGATCGCGGTAGCCTACGAGTCCATATCCCACGTATTTAAAATTCAATGTCGCAATTGCAACTGTAAGTGTATGCTCGATACTCAGAGCTTAAAATCTGTCCCCTGTGTTTGCTTCTTTATCTAATTCGTCAGCGAGTTCATATCCTGGAATACCCACTCTGCCCCGGTGTCCAGACGTATGTGACTTTCGTTCAGCAGCTGTGGAAGTCAACTGAGAGATCTTAGATGTTAGCGTCCGAAAGGTTATTGGGGTAACAACAAGATATGCCTTGTAAGCTTCTACTGGAGTCGATGCAAAGCATTAACTCCCTCGTGGCGTAATAGTATGTAACACACTCTTAAAGGCAGTTTTAGGCCTCTGAAGATAGTATAGGGAGAGTGAGCCATGGCGGCTTGTGCTTTGTGTCATCTGGCATTCTGCAGCGTTAGCCTAGCTCATAGCGGGAGGCTACACCATGTGCGAGACTGTGATTCCATTTTCATCCGTTTCCATAAAGGGTCGTGAAACTTGGTACTATGCAATAACATCTAATAATGAATTTGGCATATGCTTTTGGAGCCAATAGCTTTCATAGTTTTGAAGATCCAAAAGTTCCTTAAAACATAAAATTTTATTAGCCTTTAACACAAATAACGGTTGGCATACAATTAGAATATGTTTACCTGCATGTCTGAAAATACACTTTTGAACCACAGCTGCACGAAATATTTCGAAATCAATTCGCTGACAGATCGACTACCCGGTAGTGGCATATGAAAATTTGTGCGAAAGATCGCCTTAACCACTCTGGCTATCCGTGGGTTGGTCCGTGGAGCGTGCATTGCTTAAGGCCACCGCTCGTGACAAGTGGGAAATCCGGGTTCGACTCCCGGTCGGCACAGCTTCTCATATTGGTTAGTAAATCTATATCTAATACAGATACTGTCAAGGAAGGCGCGTCAGTGAATGAATTTCGAAATTAGAATATATGGAGAGAATGGGCAGTGTACGTAAAAAACGAATGTTGATTATGTGAACATTTAAGGAAGTGTGAGCGTTATGAAGAATGTTGTGAAGTCAAATAAGTTACGTGCACTGACGACTAGTTGAAAGCAAAAATGTGAAAACAGTTGCAGTGTTATAGGAGATGCAATATCCTTAGTTCAGTTCGTAACACGGATAAAGACACGAGTCTCCGAAGTTCATTCGGAATTTTGAAATTCGTATTTTGGCAATCAACAGTAATGCCATTTAATAGTTATGATTAGTCAGTCGTGTAATTTTGTTAATTTTTTGGAAGATAAGCAATTGTTACTGGCCATCACAAGAATCAGCCGTTCCCATCAGAAGATGCACTGAAGATATATGATGATTTAGAAGTTGTTCTGTTACGGTATTTATTTTGACTAAGCGAAACACGCCTTTCCTACCACACGCCGTCACTCTGCGTGGAGTATTAAGCAAAAGTCGCTTAGAAACTTAAAACAGTGTGTATCATAATTTAGGTGAGCGTAGCAGTATTTCGAACATAGAGTGGACTGTAAATTCTTTGAAATCTGTCTGTCCGGGATTCTGTAAAAAAATATTGAAAGTTCGATTTAACTATTGACCGTTAGTCTAAATGTAGCTTGTTGAACTTAAAATAGAAATTCCTGAACAGGGCACTAGAGGCTTTTACTTTTGTGATTTGTCTAATCTGAAAACATACGTCATTTATTATTTAAAGTACTTGTTTCAAGTATTCGTGAACCTAACTCCGAAAATTATAGTGAACTTTCAGGTATTTTAAACAAAATTTGACGCAGTCTAGGAACACATGCAATGCAGTCATAGTTTTTCACACTTTTCCTTAACTATGTAATT
Organism: Schistocerca nitens; assembly: GCF_023898315.1. Lineage (NCBI taxonomy): Eukaryota > Metazoa > Arthropoda > Insecta > Orthoptera > Acrididae > Schistocerca > Schistocerca nitens. The sequence continues at coordinate 657,135,712 of NC_064614.1, read as the reverse complement.
TTGTCTCTCTCCGTAGATCTGGCAGCAGAATTTGTGGAACTTGTTGGGGCGATTGAGACCATCTCTTGGTGCATTACAGCTACAACACACTTTAAACACCCGCGTCGCCGTACGGGTTCACTCGTTCGTAAAAGACACGGTTGGTTTCCTCCTAGTCCGAGATACTGCTCCGTCTTCGCCAACAAAATGACAGAGCCTAACTTTCCTCCTATATTTTGAAGCTCCTGCCCTCCATCAAGAGCTCTTACATAAAACTGTCACACATCTGTATCCGCAACTGGGACAATAATGGCGACCATGTGTAAGATTACCAATCGGCGGCGGTTGTCAGTCATGCGACTGAGTTTGCAAGCCCTTGACTCTACATGCATCGCTCTTAGCCTCTTGGACACGTATACGTAACTAAGTAATGTGATTGTAAACGAGTGTTTCTCGTAATTCTGCTTAATGTAGATGACAGTGGTTTATCTAGAGAAATATTCTGAGTTTTTGGTTTCTACGGAAGGAGGAGCTTACCCAATCTAGTTTAGCCTATTATTAAATGTTATTGTTAGTGAATTGGAAACGTTCAAGATTTTGGCAAGGTTCATGGAAAGTTAAGCTGCTTCCGTTAGCAAATGTAGCCGCAGCTAAGTTGATGAGAGAAGAAGTCAATCTAGGGCGCGACTCCGAAATAACGCTAAAACCACGTGCGAACACTCTGTCCCCAGAAATAAACCGTGACCAATATTTGTACTGCAGGAGATACCAGCATTGGTCAGTTGAATGCACTCATATTCGCCGAGTTCTCTCTCTTTCTCGTATCTACCTTCTACAAAGTCGGAGTAGGCCTAATTGCCCATTCGCACGTTCCTTAAAACGCGCAGCAAAGCCTGCACGTAAGCGAATGGAAAAAGTCGTGTGTGGTTCGACGCGCCAAAAAGTACACATCAGCGTTTTACACACAAAGAGCAAGCTCACATGGAACCAAGTGCTAACAGCAAATTTGCAAAATATTCGTAATTCCTCGGCGGCTGTTACATTATACGTCGTGGCGGTGAACCACAAGAAGACATGAAAATAGTCACTGTGAGTGAAAAATGTCCGAGCAGACGGGAAGAGTGATTATTGGCAGCTAGTTAACTTTGTTCACTTGGTCAGAGCTGAGAGAAAGACCACCGAAATTCACTGGGACATACATTAACGTATCGACTGATTAAGCTGTTTGGTTTCTATAGGAAATCTCTGTTAACATTGTAACATTTTGAAATCATTTATCACTTTGTTAAACATAGCATTGTTCAGCCCAGTGTTATGTGTGAAGATTAAGTTTTCAGTCTGTATTTTTGAATACGTACTTCATTCTAAATTCCTTGGCTTCGAATATCATTCCCTAGGAATAGTTACTCTCACCATCCCTCTATTTAAAGAAGGTTTCAAAAATGGTTCAAATGGCTCTGAGCACTATGGGACTCAACTGCTGTGGTTATCAGTCCCCTAGAACTTAGAACTACTTAAACCTAACTAACCTAAGGACATCACACACATCCATGCCCGAGGCAGGATTCGAACCTGCGACCGTAGCAGCCGCACGGTTCCGGACTGCGCGCCTAGAACCGCGAGACCACCGCGGCCGGCTAAAGAAGGTTTATCATTACGTATTATTACATTGCAACATGTGGTATTCAACATTTTGAATATTGCTTGGAAATTTTATTTAAAAATAGAAATCTAGCTTAGTCGCTGCCCACTTGCTGTTTGCTGTTGTGCTTTCGAGAAATCTGCAACAATACTGTGAAGATGAGAGGTAGGTGGAAATTTTGTTTGGGGCCAGATGGTTATTTTACTTCAATTGCACGTTTCTTATAAAGACAAGTTCTATTCAGACATGGTGCAGTTCAGTTCAGATTAGGTTCTGATTAGTCAGTTGGATGACAGTTTGTGGGTACATGACCTTGGTAATATGTAGACTTTTTATAGAGTGGCAGGTAAATTTGGGCTAAATTTCGTACAGAAATACATAATGCGTAACTTATAGATTCCGCGCCACTGGTCAATCAAAGTCTGTCGAAAAACGATACTTTTTGTATGCCAATATTCTCATTGCCAACAACACTTTTCATCGAGGGCTAAATTACATGTCTTTCTTGGCAATATTGTGAACCCAGAGTTTTCATTTCATTTTTAATTTCCACCACTATTATCTGCCGTTTACACTCTTAACATACTACGTATTTCATATAGCGCTGTGTCATGTTTTTCCTGTTTTGTGAACGAGTGCCGTGTCTTGTAACGTGCACAGCTGGAGAAGTCTTCACCATTTGAAAGCACTTGTGTGAGTGAACGGTTTGGCTGCTGTCGGCATCATTCGTGTGATATCGTACGCGCATTCACACACTGGCGCATACTTGCCTTTGATTCTGTGCAACATTTGGTAGTAAGGTGGGGGAAGCGCGTTAAGTCAATCTGCGCAAGTTCTCAGACTTTGTTGTGAGTTGAGAGGGACGTGTGAAAGGACACTGGGACCTGCCTCACCCGGCAGGATCATGTGCAAGTTGTCAAAGAGCAGTCGAGTTCAGATCGAAACCAAAAGAAACATACGGACGACCAGAAGTTCCTCCTAAGCAATTTGGCTGTAAAATCTAAAACAAGTGCGCCTTCCTGTGATGAACCAATACAGAATATACATCCATGTCAAAACTATCTGAAATATCTTTTCGTCCGAGCTGTTTTTAACGAAATTTAACGTTTGAGTTTACATAGCCTAAATCTGTGAATGTCTCAGCGTAATGCTAATAAGGAATTTGATGTAAATATTGATGTTATGAGTAGTCTTTGTTTAATTAAAGATGTACTTTATGTTTTGATCATCAAGTGTACCCAAAAGTATCGTAAAATTTGTGTGTGCATGTGACGTAAAGTTGCTTAGAACAGTAACTTGAGTTTTAATGACAACAATTTAGTAAACATGACTACATCAAATTTTGTAAGTGGACACTCGACTGGTGGAGAGAGGGGCGGTAAAGGTGGGGGCAGGGGGGAACATTTCATTTTACTTTTGAGAAACGTAATACAGTGTGAAGCTTAGGTATACTGGCATTCTCCCGCCTCGATTATTGGCTACTGCTGAAGTGTTTTTACTTTCGAATTTCTTTAATTGTTTTTACAATTTCAGACAACTGAAGATTTCTTTAATGCCAGTACCTAGATACATTTGTCACTGCCACAGATTGTAAGTTTCCAAAATCTTTTTGTACGCGCATATAAACTAACGTTCGACGCAAGAATGTTGTTATTTCCGGATTCACAACCAGCAATACTTTCAGGATTTGAGGCCGTGCGTGGCATGCAGCAATGAATAAAATAATAACTGCTCATCTTTTCCGTGTTCATTGAAGCAGATGTATTAAGAGTGCAGGTACAGCGGTGAACAATGCGTTTTCTCTTTGAAAATATCCACACTGTTAAGATATGCACGTCTTCGACGTAGTTTTAAACAGCAGTCAGGACTAATGGCGGAAATAAAAAGGAAATCCCATAACAAATACAAATAAAACAACTGACCGAGCTCGCAATTTTTGCTTTATCGGCGTAGTTGGTTTCCCAGTCGATTTGGAAACCGCTCAGTTAAATGGTTTAATTAAACCGCAATTTTACTGCTGAATAATTTCTTTTACCTCATTAGTTCAACAGAATGTGGAATGTATTCTCTACCGAAGGAACATAAATGTAATTGTTTCTGTGTTGTGAGCTTCACTGGATTTCTAATAGCACTATACGTTTGATCGCTTCGCATTTGGGGAGTGGCACGTTCATTCTGTAATTAAATAACGGTCATGCGCCATGCCTGTGCATTTAATACTCCGTTCACATCCGGTCACGGTCACTTGAAAAGGTGGCTGCTATATCCCTCAGTCTGCGATGAGCATGGGGGAGGGGCATTTCAAACACAGAATTAGACGTATATTAAAGAGATTAGTTTGTTAATTCTCTCAGAATTTTCCCCGTTCTTCGTCTTCTCAGAAGGTGTTACATTAGCTTTTGCGGTTTCGGAAAATATTTCTGTGGCTGAATGATCTTTGTATTACCTTTAACGCAAGACTTTTATGCCATCTGTCTGAAAATATTCAAAAAATTGTTCTGTTTAAGTGTCGTGTTAATGGGGTGGAGATACGTCCCCAGGTCCTCATTTGGCTAAAATAATTTTGAAAATCACCAAAAAAAATTCTCGTCGAGATCTCAGAACAAAAAATCTAGATCCAAGAGATGGATTGTCAGGTATCATACCTAGTACAGGTACAGCGGAAATTACGAGTGCAGTATCGCATGAATTTGATAGCCTAGGAATTAGAATGAAGTCATAGATCCTTTTGTATAGATGACAAAGAATCTCGTCTCATTATGCATATGTAGTATGCAAACGCGGTAAAACGTGGACACTGTTCTTTTAAAAGGAATCATTATGCACTTCACAAGGAGATGTCACTTGGGAATGGCACAATAGCCAAAAATGCGACCACGAGTAAATACATTTAACCGTAACATTGTGGGAAAATGTGATCCTTTCCAAACTACTGCAGGACTGCGGACGGAAGCAGAGAAACAAGTAATAGATTGGATCCTTGTGTGCCCTATCTACTAATCACTCAAGAAAGCGAAAACATTTTAAGATTCCATCTATGTTGCTCATGGCAAACTTCTGTTCCAAGGCCTGCTAGATTGTGTTACTGTTTCGGCTCCTATTCGTAAATCAAATTTTAGTACAAAGTAGAGCCACATTCAGTTGTTAATTTTCTTATTGAACAGTATAGCCATTTGGTACCACTTTGCCTAATTAGGCTGGCGATCATTTTCATTTTATTTAATTACAGTTTACTTTACAATAACTTTGGTTCGATTCCCACTAGTTCAGCTACTTCTCTTATCAAGACAGTCTTTCCGTGAAATAAACATTGTCCGATACTTTTTCCATTACATAAGATAGCGGTCATATTAAATTTTTTCCAGAGGAGTAACTTTATCGGCGAACTGCTATAGTAATAGTAGTCGGTAATATCATAACAATTTTGTACTCTTAATAACTTTGTATCTTCCCGTACCTGATCTGTATTATAAATAATTCAGTCACAGGTTATGCCATTTTCGCAAACTTTACTGTCTAAACTAAAGATGACGATATGTATTACATAAAATAGAATCTATCCGTATTTGGGATGTTTATGTAGCGTATCTGTCCAAGTCATAATGGAATTGGGCACTACAACAGATTTATTTTAACATAAAAATGCAATTTATAGTGATTTTGCTATGTGTGACACAAATCTACCAGGTGCTTTTCAGTCATAAGTCGGCAGTTCCTGAGTGCTGCTATACTCTTCCGTTCTATTTCGTTACTTTTGTTTATTTAGGTAGATATTACTCATCTAGCTCCAAAATTATACTAAATCGAAGTTTCACTTTGAATATAACAATAATAATTGTTCTACATGCAATACTTTATTATTAATATTAGGAAACTCGATGTAAAACTACTCTGATATTAAAATTTTCTGGACACGAATACGTAAAGGTGCTATTATAAACAATGTTATGTAAAAATGTTTATTGCCGTACAGAATTTATACGTAGAATCAAACAATTGTAAGAAAGTCAGTAGTTAGGTTAATGCCATTTAACTTGAGACGAGCTGGTTGGTTATTGAGGACAACGTGATTGGTATTCCACGTATTTCTAATTTTGTCAGTTTGCCAAGGTTGGCAGTCTGTTTTTGTGTCAATATGTCGGAAGATTTAATAGGATATAAAAATATTATGTGAAGCAACAGCAATAGTATCAGCAATTTATTTGCAAATGGTGTTGCGAATAAAATATGAACCAAGTAGAAAATAATCGTATCGCTGAATAACAGCAGAAGATAATACCAAGTTGGAGATAAGTACAATGATCTTTTTTTGTTTTATCCTACTCATTCAATTCATTCCTCAGGCTTCTTACAATGGACAATATCCAAAACACAGTGGTATTCTGTGAAAAGGCAGTAAAATCTGCCGGTAACTAAAATTATAATCCCATTTTTATACTTTATTTGGGGTCTAAAGTGATATTCTATGAAGAGAGAAGTAAGAAGGTGTACTAATATCACGTTAAAATTAAGTTGTAGTTTCTGACAGATTGGCTGCCACTGAATGTATTAAGAAATCCCTTTATTTTCCTTTCGCTCCTGGCCAGTTTCAGGTGTATATCCATTTTCAAATTATTTTCTGGTATGAAGCCTCAAAGTGGACATACTTGCGCTAGAGCCCAAGCACTCACAAAATAACACAATGATAAAAACAGTTGACAGCTGGCTGGTCTTCATAGGCAAAGACATTATACTGTCATTTCAAGAGTAGTGATGCATACAGCATTCAGTACAGATCACATTGAAATACAAAAACGTACAGCGCGTTAGACACGCCTTACACACGAAAGTACTTCTCTGCGTCGCAGCTGTTCCACATACATTTAGTATCAAGTCTAATACTGTAAAATCCAGCTACCCATCTTCATTTTTTACCATTGTGCGATTTTATGCGTTTAGGTTCTATTCCAAGTTCGTCCATTTCGATTGTACAAATATGTGGTAACAGTGCCATCCAAATAAATGTTAATCTGTCATTCCGTCCAGTCAGTCCATAAGTTTCGAACAAGGCTATGCAAACCACATCCAGTAGGATCACTGAAACGTGTAATTCAAAAGGTGGACCAACACTTCTCAAATATCATTGTTTTTGATTGATTTTACGGAAATCCGTATCATGTTTCTACCGGTTGATGAATATCTGGTGCAGATAATGTCGGTGATGTCGGTGACTGCAAAGATTAAGCCGCTAGCACATATCTTGATGTCCCTCTATCTCTGTAGCTATTTGCTTGTGCTGTATTTATTGTATTGTATTAATCTGGGCTATGGGAAAACCAGAACAGAAGAGTACAGTAGCATTTGAGACGTGGTACTAAAGAGGAATATTGAAAATTAGGTGACCTGATGCGGTAAGGAAAGAAGAGGTTCTGTGTAGAATCGGAGAGGAAAGGAATATATCGAAAATACTGAAAACAGGAAAGGTCAGGATGATAGAACATCTGTTAAGACATCAGAGAATAATGTTTATGGTACAGAGGGAGCTGCAGAGGGTAAAAACTGCAAAGGAAGACAGGGATTGAAATACATCAAGCAAACAATTAGTGCTACTCCGAAATGAAGAGGATGACACAGGAGACGGAAGAAGACTGAAAAAAAAAATTAATCTGACAAAGTCTTGGATGAGCCCTGGCGACCAACCCTGGAGCACTCTAGGGAGAATAGGGAGCTCCGCTTTCTTTTGGGAAGCTCGGCGGCTGTTTATTGTCAGAAGTTTCTCTAGTTTCTCGTGGGGGAGGAAGTACAACAGCCAGACGCCACTCCACGCCGTGTGAAAATTCCCGTTTGTCGCAAGATTGGAAAGCAAAAAATATACCTGAGAAATAAGAGTTCAAGCTCGGCTTTTTGTCAGAACTGTATATGCCAGAAGGCGGTCCGTTGGACAACTTACGAAACATTAGCTATGTTAGGCGATGCATGATTATTTTAAAAAATATCTCTTTGACCAGTGTTTAGCAGAGGATTCTCATTGGTGAGGTATTCTTGAGTGTGAGTTTCGTGCTGAGAAGAGATTAAACAAAAGTTTTTGGACACTCTGGATGGAGACTCGAAAGAAGACGTTCGGACCTGGAGACGTGTAGAATCTGATATTCTCACTTTGGAGGTGCGGCGAAGGCCGGGCTTAAATTCTGAGTGTCAGCCGATCACACGACGGCTCCTGACTATCTCCTGGTAGGAGACTGCGCTGTATAGAGGTCTCAAAGCATCCACACATGACGAGATTATGTTTTAGGGCACGCTAACAAGGATGGAAAGCATTACACATTTTTCGATTCGTTGCTTCTAAACTTAATTCCGTTCCATGATTTAACACCTGGTCAGGAGATAGACGGCTCATCCACGACCAACCAGACTTCGTTTTCATGCGGATTTCATACGCTTTTTGGCATGTTCTGATCAATCACTGCCCACCCATCCACGGTTAGCATTTTCGAGAAGGACTTATTGAGGTGGTGGTAATTCCCGTCCGACTTGTTTCTTGCGGACTTTACCAAAGCAACCTGCTTCTGATTTAAGTGTGTTTCAATGCTCATAATTGGTAGTTCACTTTGTAACTTATTGTTCGTATTAATGCGTAATTATTTCTTTCTTGATTACGTATGTGCTTGCAAGGAATAATTTTAATCAGTTGGGGTTATACTGGGCCAAATCTTTTAGTTCCGTAGGAAGCTAGCCCCTCCTAATTAATTAAACCTTTCCAGTATCTCGGTCTGCCCATACAGTACAGATCATCGTAGCAAAAAAATGGTTCAAATGGCTCTGAGCACTATGCGACTTAACTTCTGAGGTCATCAGTCGCCTAGAACTTAGAACTAATTAAACCTAACTAACCTAAGGACATCACACACATCCATGCCCGAGGCAAGATTCGAACCTGCGACCGTAGAGGTCGCTCGGCTCCAGACTGTAGCGCCTAGAACCGCACGGCCACTCCGGCCGGCTCATCGTAGCATCCGAAAGGCTTGCAAGTTCGGTTGGCATCTTACGCAATAACCAGGAGGCGATGAAAAATTCCCTCATTGCCCCAGTGTTGAAGTGACTGAGTACAGATCTTTCTTGGATGTCACCCTGATCTTCGTAATGGTGCTATATTGAAACGTTAGCATCTACCACAGTCCTGTTTATTATTATTGTAATAATTATTCTATGAAACCTATTCTTTTATTGGTAAACTTACACCTGTGTAGTAAAGCCAAGAGTGGCGAAAGACGTACCAACGGTAGTGAGCCCCTTCGTACAAGTCTCGGTTTTTTACCAAAGGTCACTAATTAAACCGAAGAAGCGACGTAATATTATAAGGTACGTCTGTAAGCATTGGTGGCTGCTGTCAATGAAGATAAAATCTGCTACGGTGTTAGGCCGCTTTACGTTCCTCTTCAATCTTTTCTTATACGATCGATGTTTATACTTCTTAGCTGGTATCTTCTTCAGGATGCTATGGTGTTACCGTGCTTCTGAAAACCAGCGTCGCTTTTAAGTAAGTGGGATTACAATGATAAATTCAGGAGAACTTCAGGTAATACATATACTACAAGGAAAAAAGTGTACCATGCTCCTCGACGAACGAATTATTCGATTACTGGAACGGAATATATATCGGTGGACGTGATGTACATCTATAGACAAACAAATGATTACAGTTTGAGACAAATTTATTCAAGAGAAAGAGCTTCGCAAACAGCACGTCGAAAACGCTCTGGTCCACCTCTGGTCCTTATGGAAACAGTTATTCAACTTGGCATGGATCGATATAGTTGTGGATGTCCTGCTGAGGGAAATCATGCCGAATTCCGTACAACTGGTGCGTTAGATCGTCGAAATCCCGAGATGGTTGGAGGTCTCTGCCCATAATGCGGCACATGTTCTCAATTGGGGAGATGTCCGGTGATCTAGCTGCCCAAGGTAGGGTTTGGTAAGTAGTAGAAACTCTCGCCGAGTGCGATCGGGCTTTATTTACTGAAATGTAAGCTCAGAATGGCTTGGCGAGATGGGCAAAAAAGGGGTTTGGAAAACAGTTGACGTACACCTGTGCTGTAAGGGTGCAACGGATGACTACCATAGCGGTCTTCTCTGGTCATAGTGCCCAATTCGAAGCAGGACTCATCACTGAAACCAGTTCTACTCCGGTCAACGAGATTGCAGGCCCAAGACGAGTCTGGAGACGCCCCGGACAGCTGTGCGATAACAATTTGACTGTCACCCGTCATACGGCCCGAGAACCGGAAGTGATGTTATGGGGTGCCATTTCTCCTCATTCGCGACACCATTGCAGCACAGCTAGATGTCGATAAAACTCTTTGCCTCGTTTTGTTGTCCTTGATGGACAGCCATCCTGGGGTCACATTCCAGCAAGATAATGCCCGCCTGACCGCGTACAGCGCGAATTTCTGCAGCTTGTCTTTGTGCTTTCCAAAGCCAGCAAGGTTCCGGATCTCTCTCCAATTGAGAACGTTTGGAACATTATGGGCGGAATCCTCCAACCAGCTCGGGAGTTCGACAATCTAATGCGCCGACTGGACGTAACTTGCACGGTATTACTCAGGAGAACATCCAACAGTTATGTCAATCAATGCCAAGATGAAAGACATACGCGTTTTCGACTCACACACTTTGCGAATCTCTTTCTCTTCAGTATATCATCCAGTTTGTCTGAAATTTTAATCATTTGGTTTGCCTATACATACACATCACGTCTACCGATTTCCGTCGCATGCGGCACTCGGATAACTCATTTATAGCGTGGCTTTTCTTTTTTTTGTCTTGGAATGTAGGCTTAAAGAACATACTAGTGTTAAGCAGCATGTGCAACATCTATAGCAGGGATGTCCGAGAAGCAGTTGAGACTACTAAGAACGAATGTAATTTCAATAGAGACGAAGGCTGCATGCTTCTGGCTTCGTGGCATCCCTTCATCAACGAAATAAATACGCAGCCACTGTGCGTGAGGTAGAAAAACAACAAATAGAAATCCCATCCGCAGCACTAGAAATAATACTTTTTTAAGTTGCATATATCCCCGTATTTTATAATTAAAGAGAGGCGTCTCTGAAGATGACAAATGCTTAAATCCTAAATAAAATGTTTTATTAAGAATACTTCTTTGGATAATTTAAAAAAATATGTTTGTTGTTGGAGACGTCATACGTGCTTCGCTGCTATTCAGTGTTTACGCTAATCATCGTTCACGTCCTGACGATACTTGGTATCAAAATGTAACTCTACAGCTCTCAAGAGAAAAATAATTAGGTCTTCTGTTACCGACAACCCGCCCCTACTATATAAGCCCGTTGTGGACCGCCGAAAGAGAGCAAAATTAATTTTTGTCATTTCAGCAAGTTTCAAATGCTGCTGACAGTGATTTTAATTACTACATAACGAATTTCGTTTAGCGTGAGTTTTCGTTATTTTATTCTGCCTAGCTATTTCAATTAATAATGAAATGTATTGTGACTGTTAATTGCCTCGCAGGCGGGATTTAGAGATAACTCTTTTCTTCATCATTCATATTGCAGCCGTTTGTACTTAAGTGAATTATTAATTTTTCACACTCTTTATTTAAATTCTTGTGTTAGTTACTGTTTTGTTTATGTTTCGGTTAAAAGGACCTAAGTGACTGAGTTGAAACATGTTAGAATTTTTTGGCTTTCTGAAAAATAGAGTTTACAGTGGACAATGGAAGATAGAAAATTGGTCTCAGTAATAATAGGAAAATTTTTGCAATACAACAGGCAAATGAAAGATAAACGTAAATTCTAAAGGCACTCCACAAAAAACGTGCACGAAGATAGGTACATCCCTTTGCAGAATTATTTGTGGTATTTCCTCCTGCCTGTATAACACTTTCAGTGCTGTATAGCCCAGGAAATTTTTGGCCAGAGGAGACTAAAACTCCGTACGTTTGATTTATTGTTCAAAGATATTTCTAGGCTTCTGTCTCTCCCGTTTGGACTTCAAAATAGAGAGAAGATTTTGAATCAGAAACACACAATACGAATTGGCTGATGGTGGCAAAAATACGTGTTTAAAGCAGGTTGTAAGCATAAAACATCGTCCAAAACTGTACCGAAAGGTTTCTCAGAAAAGTATTTCGAACAATTAGTTGAGGCGTCCACTTTAAGTGTAAACGGTTGTGAAAACAAACTTGGCCTCTTAGCTACAAATAATCCTGAGCAAATGGAGAGCATCATGACGGATACAGGGGTTAGTCAGTACAATGAAGTTGTAGCGAGACTGAATACCGTAACATCCAAAACCACCAGTAATGAACACGAAAAAATATTTTTGAAAAAAAAAAAAACAGTTAAATATTCGCTTCACGCTTTTCTAAGAGCGTCCGCAGCTCGTGGTCGTGCGGTAGCGTTCTCGCTTCTCGCTTCCCACGCCCGGGTTCCCGGGTTCGATTCCCGGCGGGATCAGGGATTTTCTCTGCCTCGTGATGACTGGGTGTTGTGTGATGTCCTTAGGTTAATTAGGTTTAAGTAGTTCTAAGTTCTAGGGGACTGATGACCAAAGATGTTAAGTCCCATAGTGCTCAGAGCCATTTTTTTTTCTAAGGGTCAGTTTTGAACTCAGAATTTGAAACAAGAACAACTGCCAGATTGAGTAATCTGGAAGTAGATATCCTCTGTGTAGCGACGCAGCTTAAATCTCTTCATACAGGCACGGCCTCTCGTCCAGACTGTTTATCAGTCTGGTTCCTTTCAGAGTATGCTGATACAATAGCTCCTACTTAGCAATCATCTACAACCGTTCGCTTTTCGAAAGATCCGTACCTAAAGATGGAAATTTGCACAAGTTGCACATATACCCAAGAAAGGGAATAGCAGTAATCCGCTGAAGTGAAGACGAATATCACTGACGTCGATTTGCAGTAGGATTTTGGGGCGCAATTCATATCCGAGTGCATCGCGATCCCACAAAAATCAGACACATCCAATAACACAACAGTAATTTCAGTAGCTTTAAAACAGCCGAGTTAATACTTCACAGTGAATAAATCACTTTCGCAATGAACCTCTGAAGTAACGACTTTTAATCACTTTATGCGATTTCAACAGCCATGTCTCAGATGACAACATTACACTATGGCTGTCATCCCTGAAAGCTACATATCCGTACCTGTTTTATTTATTGATGAATAATGTCTTTTATATCAATTCCATTATGGAAATGTTTGTCAGAATATCGTATCCGGCACAATTACACAGTAAACGAACACAGCATCAATACCTCTTATTTTTATACTTGTGTAGTAATTTAATGAACGGTTTACCATTCTGCCAATTCACTCGTATTTAGTTGTTGAATGCAAGTGATATTAAAAAGACTGTGCTACCTTATAGGTGGTCAGCCATATGTGTTAGCGGACAGCACCACTGAAAAGAGAAACAAAAGACGCTTCTGTCAAGAAGGCATAAATAACTGTTCAGGCAGTACTTAAGAACAACGTGTTGTCGTTTGTCGCGAATACACTTGTGCAAGAATGTTGGTTTATTTGTGAACCAACTATTACTTATGTTTATTGTAAATGATCTGAGTGTAACCGAATGTTTGAGACTTTTTATTATTTAAATATTGGTGTAATATATTAGTTTAGTCTGGGAGGAGGTCAAGCCGAATTATATGTCACGTCTGTAGTGCGTAAGGAAGGTGTATTTTTGGTGGGGTGGCCTTCAGCCAATGGAAAAGCATAGTAGCTGAACACTATGGGAGACAAGGGGAGACTGGGACTTGCCGAGCGAAGAGCTCAAGGGCGCGATTCTCTATATTTTTAAGCGATTTCTGGAAGGAAACAGACCTGCCTGTGGTAACGAGAGGTGTTCAGTTGTGGAGGTGATTGATTCTGGGCAGTGAACGGCTGCTACCATACTTTAACATCTGAAGGGAGACGTTTGAATGTTCTGCAGAGTAGGACTCTTAACTTCTGTGTCTTGATTTACGGAACTGAGAATATGCTGTAGTTGAGTTTTTTTTTTTTTTTTGCATGACTTGTGTTAATTTGTGAATCGTCATGCTGAAATGTTTTGAGCTGGTGAGTACTTCGTATATTGTGATTACGAAATGGACTTAGTTTTCGCGTATCTTTGATGACTATTTATTTTGGGGTTTTGCTGTCATTTTCGTAACGCTCTCAACGTAACTGTACTGTATTTCATAAGGATATTATAACTGAATATCGTAGGACTACTTTCAGCTTATCTGAGATTTGTTCCTTGCGGCTGATCCCGGCGGAGGTTCGAGTCCTCCATCGGGCATGGGAGTGTGTGTTTATCCGTAGAATAATTTAGGTTAAGTAACATGTAAGCTTAGGGACTGATGACCTTAGGAGTTAAGTCCCATAAGATTTCCCACACATTTGAACATTTTTTGAAGATCTGTTTTCTTGAGTAAACAGATTCCAACATAATTCTCTGTCATCTACATCTATTACAGACGTTAGAGCAGACCCCTTTTCTTTAAATTGTTGATTTATCTTTCATTTTATATTTCTGGGTATTTTATTAACTCACAGTTCTAGCCAATGCTGCAGGATCACAGATACAGGCTATTATTGCTGTTAATTAGCTGCAGGACATGAAAGCAGACGTGCGTGATAGACCCTATGAGTACAGTGAGCTATTCTTTTTAAACAGAGCCGTGAATGACCCAAGTACCTAAGGTTCGAGTAACCTTAGTTAAAGACACAACTGGTTTGCTCGTATGGGATGCTGTTCAGAAGAGCAACTACACTTAGCAGTAACCGTTAGGTAGCGTCGAAACTGCAGTGTAATCATGTAGAGGTGGTGTCGCAATATAAAACACTGGAGAGGATACGACAGTTCGGAAATAAAATTTATTTCCAATAAATTAAAATGGCGACTGCTACTGAAGTATGTATTTTCATGGCCTTGCGCTTACGGCACACGACTTCCATTCAACATTGTATTTTTTATGCTGTAGGAAAACGATCGACAGTTGTATAGTATATTTTGTGAGGCTTGAGTAAATAAATTAACTTGAATATCATTTATTTTCAAGCTGTTTTCTCTTTGGAAATAGAAGGTGCGAGCTAGAAATGTTTACAAGGAGCAAATAGGCCTCTGATCACTTTTCACCTTGAGATGACGCATATTAAAAATCAGCTATTATTTCTATTTCAGCGACATTATTAAAATACTGACAGTAATTGTAACAAAACCTGTTTCAAATGGCTCTGAGCACTATGGGACTTAACATCTGAGGCCATCAGTCCCCTATAACTTAGAACTACTTAAACCTAACCAACCTAAGGACATCACACACATCCACGTCCGAGGCAGGATTCGAACCTGCGACCGTAGCGGTCGCGCGATTCCAGACTGAAGCGTCTAGAGGCGCTCGGCCACTCCGGCTGGCAGTAATTGTAACATTTATTACTGTTTTAGATATTTGGTTTCGCTTACCTAATAGGTCCGTCTGTTTACCTGCTAAAAATTCAATGCGTTATTTTTGCCTGCACAAAGGCAGCGAATGTTAAAGACTTGTAAAGATAATACAGGTAGTATTGATGATGGCTTTACATATCCATAAGATTTTCATTGACGCAATAACGTGATATATTTTTAAAATGTTGAGAAAATTAATTAAGATGTCTTGTGGGATTGAGAAATGAAGACTATTGTTCAGTGTTATGGAGATACCCAAAAATTAAGCAGAGGTAGGAAAATTCACTCGTTTGAGAGGATAGGCAGCAACCATAACTACGAGGCTAAGTTAGTCTACAAAGAAGTGCACAGCAAAAAAAAAAAGACGTTTTTGAACAGAGGCGTCTGTAAGAGACGGGCGTGGGGGATGTGGGTGCCAACAGGGGGTACTTGTCCCTTCTGGAATCTGAGGTAGAGATTCCAAGCATTTTTACAAAGGGTTATTTCTGGGTGTACTACACCATGTATCTAACACTGCCGAATGTGACAGAATGAATTGGATGTAATTTGAAGGCAGAGAGGGGAATAAAGGAAAGGAGAGGAAGGGGATCACTGCAATCAGCTGCATCGGGAGATTACGCAGAATCAGCGGCGACGAATGAAAACATGTCGGACGAATTTCTGCATCTGCACTGAAGTAGGTGTGGATCCATCACTCACCTAGGCGAATAAATTATATGAATTCATGGAGTTTCTTCTTTAAAACATGCCCGAAGAAAGTGGTGGACATGTCCGAAAAGGACATTCATATAAAGGAAGTATTCCGGCTCTAGCAATGACTTTGTAGCGTGGATTTATTTGCTTGTTAGATAGGTCAACGGAATTTTCCTTTTCCTTTGCGCAGTGATGATTCCTGGTAGTTCTTCAGTCATTACGAATGTGAAGATACGCAGAAAACTGCCAACACAATCACCCCTTCGCGTGCAGACTTTAACCACCCCAGCATGCTCAAAAACGGTTCTGAGCACTATGGGACTCAACTGCTGAGGTCATTAGTCCCCTAGAACTTAGAACTAGTTAAACCTAACTAACCTAAGGACATCACAAACATCCATGCCCGAGGCAGGATTCGAACCTGCGACCGTAGCGGTCCTGCGGTTCCAGACTGCAGCGCCTTTAACCCCAGCATGCTGGTTCACCGATCATGGCGCCTATTTCAAGAACAAAATAAACATAACTCAGTAAATCAATTAACATCATTTGATTCGAAGTTTTGTAACCAAATGAATTTTTGCAGGGTATATCAAAGTTGTATAACTGCTCCTAAAGTTTGTATCCTGTTTTTCTACTATGACTAGTATTAACTAGCGTCATTTCTGCTGGTTGTTCCTGTTAATAAACAACAGAATTTTCTTTAATTTTCAGGCTTCTTTTGTATTTCAGATCTTCAGTCTTCGGGATAAAACATTACTGGTATATGAACAAATATGTCTTTTGTGAATATATCTAGTATTACATCTGCATGACTAATCTGCAGTTTACACTTACTTACCTGGTATAGGGTACTTCGAAACACCTTTAGACTATTTCGCTACCGTTCCACTCCCTAATAGTGCTTATGAGAAATGAACACTTAAATATTTCGCACGAGCTCTGATTTCTCTTATTTTATAATGATGATCGTTTCTCCCTATGTAGTTGGGGGACAGTAAAATATTTTCATATTTAGAGGAGGAAGATGTTGATTGAAATTTCGTGGAAAGATATCACCGCAACAAACAACACCTTTGTTTTAATGAATTCCAACCCAACTCCCTTATCATATCCGTGACAGTCTCTCTCTTATTTCGTGATAATACAAAACGATCTGCCCTTCTTTGAACTTTTTCAGTGTCCTCCGTCAATCCTCTCTGGTAAGGATCCCGTACAGCACAGTAATATTATAGCACAGGACGGACGATCATAGTGTAGGCAGTCTATTTAGTCGACCTGTTGCATTTCTCAGTCTTCTGCCAATATAACGTAGTCTTTGGTTTACATTTTCGCACTCCTGTGGATGACCTCACACTTTTCGTTATTGAGAGTCAACTGTCACTTTTTGCCATAATTCAGATATTGTGTCCTAGTCATTTTGAAATTGGTTTTGATCGTCTATTAGACCTTACTAGAGGGTAAATGACAATATCATCTGTAAACAATGTAATAGGGCTGCATGGATTATCTCCTAAATCGTTTATGTAGTCAGAAACAGCAGGGGACCAATGACACTTCCTTAGGGAGAAGCTTGTTGGATGCGTTTGCTTTAATCACATGGGAGAAAGAATTTCCTATTGTTAGGTCAAAATTGTGGAATCCATGTTCATATAGATGAATCAAAACGCTGCATTCATTAATGAAGTATGTTTAGCTTTTAGCAATCAAAGAATGCCGTCAAAAATATTAAGCTGAAATTGTCAATCGTTTGACATACAGTTTTTAGTATACGTATTGACAAATTTAGTTGTTGGGGCACCAAACGATTTCAACCTCGCCGAATCAGTCATTTACAAACTGAGGACTTTTGAATCTTGTCCCTCTCGGAAAAATTCCTACCGGCGAACGTGTTCTTGAATGAAATACAGCGCAATCGGTACGTGTTCTTATATCACGATGATTAACTGTGATCGACTGTGTTTCTAGAGATGGATACGTGTCCGTCCTATTGCATTCTGCCCCCATAGAACGGTGATGGGAATGAATTTATAACTGAATGTAGGTCGCGCTTGCAACTGCCAGCGACCATGTTCCTGAATGAAATACGTGTAACAGATACACGTTCTTAAATCACGATGACCAACGCTGATTTGTCTGTCTTCCTAGGGAGGCAGATGAGTCCCTCCTACGGTATTCTGAACCCACAGAATGGAGATAGGAATGAATTTCTGACTGAATGTAGGTAGTGACTGCACCCCATCTAAGGGCTCCGTTACATTGGTCTCTCCCGCAGCTATTTGTGAGCTCATGCGAGGGAGACTGGTGGTCGTTGCGGAGCAAGGAGCGCCACGGCAACGCAGGGTACTTAGAGAGGAGCGTCTGCAGATGTCGTTAGCCGTGCCGTTGGGGTTAAGCGACTCGACATTTGTGGCTAATAGGACAAAGAATTTAGCTTCCCTTTGTTCCCTGCACCACTGCCTTCGGGTGAGGTTTTCACGCAAGATTCAATTGGTTGGGCATACTACGTAGTTTAAACGCGATTCAATTTGTACAAATCAGGTGGATGACCTCAGGGATGCTTCCGTGTGATGAGAAAGGACGAACATGTGTAAGACGCGCTCTTGAACTCCGTATTCTCTCCAATTAGGTTTCCTGACGTGCTACATAATTGCGTCCTGTTTAATCTCGGACAAGAATAGGGTTAGTGGCGGACACGTGGTAACTAGGGCAGAAATTGCTAGAAAGTGTTACGGTAATGTTAAAGACAGTGCTGGGGCGCTGGAATATCCTCGGAGACACGACATAGGGTCCGTGCCGCTAGCCCAGGAGCATTTCAGTACCCCTTATAGCATAGTGATTAGTTACACAACAGTCAAATCAGGACATCATGATAACAGTTTTTTAAACTTAATACAAATATCTTACTTGCGGACTGTTTGTCAACGTATGTGAATTGCTCTGAATATTTTATGATAGGCATTGCTACCGATTTAGAACCATGAGTAAACAGTACTGAGAAAGTTGTAGATTCGTAGATAGGTTCATGCAACGAACAGTTATACGCAAACTAATCACCAATGTACGAAAATGAATAAAATTTAACCCTGCCATGGCGTTATCAACTACAAATGAGGATGTAAGCAGCAAGACAACGGATGTCAGAACATACCCCTAAGTTGAAGACCAAGCCACTAACAGATATTAATAAATAAATGATCTTTCGCAGAAGGTAACCTCTTCTTGAATTAAATGAATATCTGCCCTACGAAAAATAATACTTGATAGAAAACGAAAGGAGATTCTACTATTTGTATTCCATCTAAAAATTGAAACCACGCGGAAATAATGCCTGGGAGAGTATGCTTCCGTTCATCGGACGCGTGTTCGATACCTGAATGTACAAAAAATAACCCTGTAAACAGTAGATATACTAAAAATGTTGGTACGATATTTAAGCTCAGAAAAATTCACAACTAAAGTGGCACTGACACAACATTGTCTGGCCAAAATCATTATCTACATCTACATCTACATCCATACTGCGCAAGCCACCTGACGGTGTGTGGCGGAGGGTACCTTGAGTACCTCTTTCTCCCTTCTATTCCACTCACCTATTGTTCGTGGAAAGAAAGATTGTCGGAATGCCTCTGTGTGGGCTCTAATGTCTCTGATTTTATCCTCATGGTCTCTTCGCGAGATACACGTAGGAGGGAGCAATATACTGCTTGACTCCACGGTGAAGGTATGTTCTCGAAACTTCAAGAAAAGCCCGTACCGAGCCTACTGAGAGTCTCTTCTGTAGAGTCTTCCACTGGAGTTTATCATCTCCGTAACGCTTTCGCAATTACTAAGTGATCCTGCAACGAAGCACGCTGCTCTCCGTTGGATCTTCTCTATCTCTTCTATCAACCCTATCTGGTACGGATCCCACACCGGTGAGCAGTATTCAAGCAGTGGGTCAAGTGTACTGTAACCTACTTCCTCTGTTTTCGGATTGCATTTTCTTAGGATTCTTCCATTTGCTTTACCAACGATTAATTTTATATGGTCATTCCATTTTAAATCACTCCTAATGCCTACTCCCAGATAATTTATGGAATTAACTGCTTCGCCGGCCCCTGGTGGCCGAGCGGTTCTAGGCGCTTCAGTCTGGAACCGCGCTACCGCTACGGTCGCAGGTTCGAATCCTGCCTCGGGCATGGATGTGTGTGATGTCCTTAGGTTGGTTAGGTTTAAGTAGTTCGAAGTTCTAGGGGACTGATGACCTGAGATGTTAAGTCCCATAGTGCTCAGAGCCATTTGAACCATTTTTGAATTAACTATTTCCAGTTACTGACCTGCGGCAGTGTAGCTAAATCATAAAGGATCTTTCTTTCCATGTATTCGCAGCACATTATGCTAAAATGGCGTAGTTTTGTGGAATAACTCGTCAATAAACAGACATTTTAAGAGAACCGATCCGACTGAAGGCAACATATACATTTGTAAACATCAGGCCACCGTACAGTGTATGGCCGCGAGTTTGTAATAGCGTACTGGTTTACCTTAACCCATCTTCACCCATTCTATTCCTTCATGGATGGTACGTGGAAGGAACACTAGCGGTACCATTACACATGCGGTTCCATTACTTGCGGACCCGAATTTCTCTCTTTAAATGAATGCAATATTTTACCAATTTCGCTGTTATTTAAACTAACTTTTTCCATGTTTCACAACTTATTTCCACTTTCTAAGCACTTATTCAGTCTAGATGAAACAACTCTACATTACCGCCACAAAATGAGAAAAAATTCACTACATTAATGCTACGAAACGAGAATACATTAATGGAAAGATAGTTACCGAGAACGAGATGCTACACGTATAAGAATGGCACACTACGTTCTTCCGTTCCTATCGGTTATAAATTTAATGATGTTTTGACAGTTGCTGGTGCAAATAAGGCGGGAAATCGGCAACGATAAAACGTTGACCAAAGAATAAAAGTAAGGACCCTGCAACAGTATCTGATATATATACAAGGTGTGTATAAAATGTTTCACATACTACTACTACTGGACAAAACTAAGAGAAGATGATACGTTCGGAAAACAATACCTGTTGAGATAGGGACCAGTCTGTCCTTTCATTCGCACCTGTTTGTTACGGTGAGGTAGACGCTACAGGCAGTGCTGTATGAGGTTACCACGCATCCTTCATACTCTTCGTTTCTCTTCGCAGTGAATCACATAACTAGTTGCATTCGGAATGCATCACACGCATTGGTCACAACCTCCAGTAACGTCTGCCTGTTGTGGACGAGTTGGGATTACACCAGTCCCTTTATACCTCATTTTAGCCAGAAATCCAACGGATACAGGTCCGGTGAACTGTGAGGCCATGCTACTGGACCTCCTTGACCAATCCATCGTCCACGAAACGTTACGGAGAGGTACTGTAGCAACGTCCGCAGAAAATGTGGAGATGCCTCGCCCTGCATAGCACACACTCATTGTCTTTCTGCAAGGTTAACGTTCTCCAACAGCATTGATTATTCATCGATGAAAACTGATACTACATAGCAACTGTTGATCTGTTTGGTAAAGGGTACGGCCCTGTCAGTCTGTCACCGAGTACTCCCGACGACACACTGATACTGAATCTGCGTGACTGCTACAGGTTGCGTGTCTCTCTACATGTGCATACTGTGGTAATTTACTACGCAGCGCTGTAAGAAAGTCTACACCACCAAATACTACGCATTACTCGTCACAAGTACAACGACTATTGTCAACAGGTATTGATTTTCCAGACCCAAAATTACGGGTAATTTTCTTCTAGTTCTGAGCAGGTAAAGACTGGCCCAGTCGCCTCCTTCACGTGCATCGAGTTGTGCTGCTATGTGTATTAACTGCCTGGACTCCAACCAGACTGTGTATTACTGTTGCTGTCGCGCTGCTATTTGTAGGCGTTTGTGGCCCCGATCCCTGACGCCGGTACTCCCTTTGACGCTCTTGTTGTACGTAGTCTTACTGATATTTGTAAAAGGCACATTCTCTCTCCGTTCCCCAGATCTGGTAGATGTGATGGCTGGCGAGATCTTAAGAAATTGAATGCCATGCACCAAACCTTGTTTAAATTGAAACCTCAATCCCTGTTTATTAGGTTTTCCAACATTTTTATTTCGATATAATCGTTAATGACGCTGTCTCGGAAACTTGGCGTTTCCACTAGAATACAGGTATCGTCACATTTCGTGTCATGATTATATTAGAGGCAGTGCTCGCTAACAGCTACTAATTTGCTTGGTTAACTTAGTTGCATGTCTCGCTGATATTTAATGGTTCTAATAGACTTCCCCATGTAAGACACGCTACATTCGCAAAGAATGCTGTACACACTCGGCTTTCAGTCACCTAGATCATCTTCAACACTGCAGAGAAGAATTTTTATGATTCTTGAGGGAGACAAATAAACTGGATGCCATGTTTCTGTAAGGATCTACTGATCTTTCCAGATTCATATATATGTATAATCAAAGTGTACAGAATTTGAGAATGGTTAGAGGAGCAAACAGGAATACCTTTTCTGTGTGACAAAAATGTCTCAGTTGTAACGTTTCTCCGCTGGGGGTCAATGAAGGTTTTTACGCTAGTGATGTTCAGAGACAGCAGTCACGCCACCTTGTAATGAGTATTGTTTTAGCGATGTTGAAAATACCGTCGGTTTACATTCATGCACAAGTGGTATCTGCATGCTTATGATTTTCTTACATACTCCAGGCAATGAGGTGTTTCACGAATAATGGCTGGACCTTCAATCAAACGGGCAACCAGCTCTCCTGCAGTGCCTGTCAGTGTCTCGTACACTAAACGCTTCATCTCCTCCCACAGAGTGGAATTCTTCGGAGTGAGGCCGGGAGAACGTGGTGGTCACGGTATTGGTCCACGTCCCCAATCCAACAATTGGAGAAAACATTGTCTAGATGTTCTCTGAGGCAAAGAGCAAAGTGTGGTGGGACCCTCCTTGTCTGCCTGCTAGAGACACATTCTCCAACATTTCTGGTAGTTCTTCACGGAGAAAGATACGATAACTTCCTCCAATGAGCGCTTTGTGCGGAAGATACGGCGCAATCAGATGGGCGTGAAAAATATCAGCCAATACATTTATCGTAAATACCTCTTGATGGTGAAACTAAACAGTTGCCTTAGTATTTTCTATCTTCCAGACACGTCTACTGCGGCACCAGAATATTTCTTCCATTTTGAAGACCGCCTCCTCAGTAAACAAAACAAACGTTTGGAAGTCTGGGGTGTTTAGAACTTAGTGTAGACACCACTCGCAAAATTTCATCCACTGGAGAAGGTCATCAGCTGATGGATATTGTACCTGGATGGTAGCATGCCCGTCTCGTGTAGGACGTTCCACACGTTGACGTTGGAGATATTTAGTTCCTTGGCTGTGGATCTTGTACTGGTGCTGCCGCTGTACTCAGTTCGCCGTAACACAGCTTCCATATACGGAACAGCTTGCACACTGCGAGGCTATCCGTTTCCTGTCGGTCTAGTGTATGGAATCCTGTTTCATGAACACGGCCACCAAGTCTTTGAAATGTGACCTGATTCGCTAACCACCTCCCTTGCTGCTCTAGTGTTGCTACATGCTTCCCAGTAAATGACGTGCATAGCAGCCAACTCGGTTAGAATGTAATTAGCCATCAAGAACATGTAGACATCATCAGAAACGTTCATGTAAACAGAACATAACATAAACGATAATAATGTAGTTGCTTATACAGTGATATGGATACGGCTAGCAGTAATGAAAACTTACCCTTCCTAGCACTAAGATGGGAATGTGTTACAAATCAGATTCTAACTTCCACGTGTTGAATACGAGGCGAAACAACTGCAAACGTTGGCCTAATGGAAGCTCAGCGTTAAAACGTGCAGGGAACCGTAGTGGGGAAATGGAGTACTTGTAACAGTTATGTTACACAGCAAATTGTTTCTTGTTACCTTATATAATATCTCTGCAAACCTGTATGCCCAAAAGAAGAGCTAAATAATACTTATAATATGTAGAGTAGCAAAAAGGGAAGTTAGAATATTTAAAAATAGCATTTGGTGTATACTGAACGTATAGTTGCAAACAGTAAAATTATCAAGATATCTTCTGTTTTATAGTTTACTTTGATCGTTGAAACCTGTATGGCGTTGATTTTTAAAATTATTAAAAATTTATATTTCTTCTACAGTATTCGTGTTCTTCCCTTCTATATTGTGAAGGTTTGGATTTAACCACAAATGTTTTGCGTTCGCACTGCTGGGCGGGATTGCCGCTCGGTAAGTTGGTGCCACAGTATTTTTATGTGCCGCATTGTTCTGAACTTGGATTTGGCGCTATAACAGCAAGTTACATAAGGTTGAGTTGTTGAAGGAATTCCTGGAAGACCGAGAATACGATAGCAACCATAACAAATGGTTCAAATGGCTCTGAGCGCTATGGGACTTAACTTCTGAGGTCATCAGTCCCCTAGAACGTAGAACTACTTAAAGCTAACTAACATAAGGACATCACACACATCCATGCCCGAGGCAGGATTCTAACCTGCGACCGTAGCAGTCGCGCGGTTCCAGACTGTAGAGCCTAGAACCGCTCGGCCACTCCGACCGGCCGCAACCATAACAGCCAGTAGCCCAAGGTAAGTGAAGAATGTTATCTCCATGTTTCTATTTAAACAAAGCGATGGATTTCCGTTGTCGAACGGAACGGTAAACGTCTAATCTTCCTTCTTCCTTTCGACCTGAATCCGGCTTACATGCCCGTCTCGCAACGTAGCACGCTGTATGGAAAGCAGTACGAGCAGGTCAGGTAACAGAACTGACTTCACTGACTTCAACGGGTGCCTTTGTGTAACTGATGTAACGGTTAAGTTTTACGAGGTTAGTCCTGATGCAATTTTCTATTCTTTTTCGTATCTCTTGCCGGCAGGTGTGGCCGAGCGGTTCTAGGCGCTTCAGTCTGGAACTGTGCGACCGCTACGGTCGCAGGTTCGAATCCTGCCTCGGTCATGGATGTGTGTGATGTCCTTAGGTTAGTTAGCTTTAAGTAGTTCTAAGTTCTAGGGGACCGATGACCTCAGATGTTAAGTCCCATAGTGCTCAGAGCCATTTGAACCATTTTTTTCGTATATATTGCATTTGTCTCATCACGGAACGTTAGAAGTAAACAGCCCGCCGACATCGAAGTGATTAGTGGCAGTGGACTAACTATCAGATGGGACCATTCGCTCAAATAATTTTAAGATACTAAAGAAATCAGGACGGCTGCACCGACATTTGAACCCACTCCTCCAGTCTAAAGTATGGTGTCAATACAGAATACACCACATCAGTGCTCGTACGATACAGATTGCTTACAAGTACTAAAGGTATGCAGAAGCCTTGAATTCGTACTCCATGAGTTAATTGCTCAAACGGGTTTGTACAGCCTGACGACGCTAGGTATGTTGTTGCGAACACCTTTCCTACTTAAACCTTCAACAAGTTGACGACAGCCCAGATTCTACGAACACTATTTGCGGTATTGACAGCGCAGTTGTGTGGATCGCCCGGTATTTCAAAACTCCGTAACTAAATTAATAGATCAGCGCTGGTCACCAGTGCCACCGTTACAGTTTCTGATACAACCTTAATGTGCCAGGCTTATCCGATAGTCATCTGACACTTTTGTCCGAAGCATATCCTTTGTTAACAATGTTGAGCACCAGAAAGGTAATAAGCTGCGAACTAATGCCAGTCTTTCCTTCCTTTTGTGAACTGTTGGCCTTCTGATCCTACTGCAAAATTCACTTCTGCTCTGATGCGATCTCAGATTCCCACGAGACACTCTTCACAAATTATTAGTTTCCCCACGTTCGGAGAGCGATGCTGCTCCGCAACTGTGTACTGAATTAATGAGTAGCCCCTCCAGTTACTAATATGTTATTTATATAGGTCCACGACCAGTGTCTGCTTTTGTATTTAAGCTATTTTCTGGTGGATCTGAAAACTGTTATAAAAGCGGAGAAACGTCGTGGACTAAAATAAAGCCCTTATTAGCTACCGATTTGGCTACTGATTAATTTATATCCTGTGTTGCAATTATTGCTATTACTTCTATGCATTTAAAAAACACAATTTCGTTTATATCGACGGGTAGCCTCCATTTGGTGTCTTTGCCATGTGCACTGTTGGGCCGGAGCCAAGGTAGCACCTGAGCCCGGCAACCCATATTACACCACAGAGGACGTCGTTGCCTATGTCCAAGGCGTACCAAAAACACCATGCTAAACACCGGCTACTTACCGGGTGATCGAAAAGTCAGTATAAATTTGAAAACTTAATAAACCGCGGAATAATGTAGATAGAGAGGTAAAAATTGGCACACATGCTTGGAATGACATGGGGTTTTATTAGGAAAAAAAAAACAAAGTTCACAAAATTTCCGACAAATGGCGCTGGACAGCAAAACTGCTACCGTGGCGGGTGAGAGGTACGCCGATTGTTACAGAATCGCATCATCCCCAGCCCGGCTGATAAACATCTGCTGGAACGTACGATGTTTATGCGGGATGGCGCTCCACCCCGTATTGATAGCCTCGTGAAAGATCTCTTGCGCTCGTCGTTTGGTGATGATCGTGTGCTCAGCCGCCACTTTCGTCATGGTTGGCCTTCCAGGTCCCCAGACCTCAGTCCGTGCGATTATTGGCTTTGGGGTTACCTGTAGTCGCAAGTGTATCGTGATCGACCGACATCTCTAGGGATGCTGAAAGACAACATCCGACGCCAATGCCTCACCATAACTTCGGCCATGCTTTACTGTGCTGTTCACAACATTATTCCTCAACTACAGCAATTGTTGAGGAATGATGGTGGAAATATTGAGCATTTCCAGTAAAGAACATCATCTTTGCTTTGTCTTACTTTGTTATGCTAATTATTGCTATTCTGATCAGATGAAGCGCCATCTGTCGGACATTTTTGAACTTTTGTGCTTTTTTTGGTTCTAATAAAACCCCATGTCATTCCAAGCATGTGTGTCAATTTGTACCTCTCTATCTACATTATACTGTGATTTATTCAGTTTTCAAATTTATACTGCCTTTTTGATCACCCGGTACATACAAGATAGTGGAAACAGACATTCCGAGCACTACTTCCTGCAGGGGGAGCTCGAGCCACGGCCTGCAGGAAGTATCACTACGCCAAAACCTTATTGGCTGGAGACAGCTATTTAGGGGCTAGGACCAGCCCCGAAGTTCAGTTCACTCCATTTGCCGACCCCGTGTACTTCAACCGCTGAAGCTTACGTCTTCGTCTCTGAACTGGACTCTAGTGTGTGTGTGTTACCACGAATCTTTGTGGAAAATTAGAAGTGACCTTTTGTTTGCCTCAATTAGGAGACTTTTACTGGAATCGTTATTGTTACCTTTTCGTTTGTTGTTCAGTCATCAACCTTGTGAACTTACCACAATAAAAGTTGTGTTTGTGAAAAATTGCGAATTGACAGTCACAACATGCACCTACTATTTCCATGCCTCAGATTCTTTATTAGGCTCTTATGAGAACTTTTATACGTAAAGCAAAGAAAACTGCTATGCAGAAGTTGCAACGGATGTAACTGCAGTTACGTCTATTGTTGACTGAGGATGGTACGGCGTACTGAGCAACGTTTCATCAGTATTTACTTCATTTGCAGAATAATTATGACTATTAGGAGTAATGTGCTTTTAGGTTGGTTAGTTCCTAGAAGTGTGGCAGGAGCGAGACATTAATGTTTATTTACCCCTGTGCAGCAGGTGTTGAAGTGTGGACTAGTGGATGACAAATGGTTAGTCTACACTGACAGTGCAGTCCACTTAGTGCTGTAGTTATGGCCAAGGAGAAACCAACAGGTTTTGTTTGACATTAAGAAATAACGATCTTTTTTTCGGTCATCAGAAGTTCCCAATAGTGTTTTATATCGATTTATCGTTTCCTCGAATTTTCGCCACCGGTGCGGTGTTGTGCCTTGCGTTAGAGGGTACGCGTGGTAGACCTACGGTCGGTGTATAAAGGAGCCGCTGCGGCGTGCTTGATTTCATTTCCGGCGAGTTAGTGCGACGGCTTAATCACCTGAAGATGGCGGCCATGTGGACTGCCGAAATATTGTGTTCAGATGACGATATGTCGGGCTGGAGACCCAACATGAATATCAAAAATTACTACGCCGGGAAAGTTTGCGGAGCCACATAAGGTTGTAGGCTTTGAGACGTGTTTGTGGGAAGACTGTTCGACATGGAGAAGAAACAGCCAACTTATTGATGTGAGTATATGTTAAGGTATCACGTATAAAAAATCTGCATTTATACGTGTTACATCCTGTATACTGCCTGGCAAAATGGAAGTGTAACTCCCAGAAGGAGAAAAGTAAACAAAATGAAACTTCACACGTTGAGAGGGTGTGTGACGTTAACTTGGTGATTAAATAATCGGGTCAAAATTTCAAATTGGCAGTATGAGTCAACTTATCAGTATGACGCTGCACACAATGTAACCTTGGTGCATGCATTTACTCGTTTGGGACGTTTCTCGTAAGGTCTGCGTACCCTCCCCTGAGGCAGGTGTAACATCCACGTGACAAATTTTTGGCTACAGTGCGACGAGAGGAAATTATGCCTCTAACAGTTATAAACATTATGTATTCAACGTATGAAAAAAACAATAAAAACTTATAAATATTAATTATTTATATAATATTCTATGATGTAATTAGACATATCGATGTGTATCATACAAAGACAATGATAATTGTAAATTCCTTTTATGATCTGCGATTGTCTTCTTCTTTTTTTTTTTTTTTTTTTTTTTTTTTTTTTACCTTTTATTGGTTGGCTTTTGTAGATTCCGGACGCATATCGAACTGAGGTCTGTTAAGAAACTGTAATTATTTGTTAATTATTACTTGAAAATAGGGTTCATTATTACTATAAACATGAGTGAATAATTATTTGTAACTTTAATTCCTCTCTCAGTAAGCATTATCTGTGTTAATTATTTCTTTCAGCTGCAAGGAGCGCAGCCATTGATGATAGCGATTTGTATCGCGTTTTTGTCTGTGTTTTCCTTAGAAAAAAATCAAATGTTTGCTTGATGAAGTCTAAATAGTGCACAATACGAAAGTAGAGTTTCTGTAAAGTTCAATAAGCATTTAAAATACTTATTTGCTCTAACAATAGAAAGTCTCTATCAATTGTCTGCCGCCATCTTAATTGTCACAGCGGCAAATTCAAATTACGCAACTCTGCAGACATAAATGCCGAACGTAATACAAATGTGTAAAAATAAATGTGCACCGGTGGTTCCGAACTCATTTTAACCAATCAGATTGGTTCTTTAAAAACAGTGCTCATAGCACGATCGTTATAACAAACTTTTCTAGCTGATGTATGGAGCCGAAATTAATTACGTACGAGTTGCGAAGAATATTGTTTCAGGTAACATACGTCAGTGTCGTGCGCGGCTGATATTCGGTGGTTTCAATGATCATTTTGCTGAAGATAACTGTTTCCATCATAATCCACAGTTGTATAGAATCTGTTGTATGAACTGTGATTTAGTGACACTTTAACACGACGTTAATTTGGAGTTCTTTAGCAACTCGATCAAATCTTTAGACGGGAGGAAAATTATTTAGTAATTAGTCAGTGTAATGAAATAAGATTATCATTTCCATTTACAAATTAGTTAAATACCTAACCACTGAATAACACAGCGAACGCCACACAGGCTGACCCACGACTTTTGTAAGTGCTCTTTTATATCCTGGATTCTGTCACTGGGACAGATTTGACACTGTAGCACGCAGGATGTCCATGATCTACTTGCATGCCGTCAGAGTTCCCTCATTCACTACTAGCCGTGACCTGAAGCCACATCAGACTGCGGTTCGCACCATGACGACAGAAGTAACACCACTGTGCTCTACGAAACACTGCAAGAATGAGACCTCCCCCCAGATCGCCGCCATTCACGCAGGCGATGGTCATCCTGCGGAGTCGAAATTCATTGCTGAACGCAGGGCGACGCTGTTCATCAGCAGTCGACGCTTTCTGTTCGTGCACCACTCCAAATGCCGCCGCTTGTATAATGGTGTTACGGTAGTCTACGTATGGGAGGGTAATTGGCGAGTTCGGCTGCTGCTAATCTCTGACCAATGGTGCAGAATGGCATAGAATTTTTCAGGGGGTCCATTATATGTCCTCCAGTGGCAAGTGGAGATGTGAAGGTGCTACGATCTGCTTGGAATACAATGCGCTGATCCTCCATTCCGGTGTTCGGACGTTGCCGACCAGAACCTTGACTACGAATCTGTGTGCCCCCACGTTCTTACGCACCTGAATATCGGGTCACTGTCGCGCCCGAATGCCGCACAAATCTGCATCAAACTTTACAATATGGCCCGCCACAGCTGAAGGTATGCACTCTTCAAAAATAAACCGCAAACAGCTGTTGTATGATGATGGACTATCATACTATTAAAACGATCATACAGAAGGTGTTTGCCGTTTATTTTTCAAGTATAAATCTGTACAATGCTCGATTCGATAGGAGAGCGTAATGAAAATATAAGTTCAGTCTATTCAGACAATGAAATTCAAGATATAGATAGCATTCTTATTCTGTGACAAGTAACAAATAACAAATAACAACATGAAATCCACAATCCACTGCAGTTCAGCTACATTTACACTGCATAAGATTACAGCAGAAGGATATATATAAACGAAAAAATGTCATTACCGTTTTCTGCACATTTCAATCCGTGAATTAGATGCGTAATAATCCTTTGAGGTAATTCGACTGTCATATATATTTTTGGAATGTAAAAGAATTATATCTTTACTTTTTGCTATGTGTCCTGCCGGGACATCGGTAAGAAGCTTGCTACGTTGACAACTGCTACAAAATACACAAGACTGTCGTTATCAATATTTCCTTTTTCTCAGGAAATATAAGGGAACATCTCTACAATACTAGGACTAAATACAAACTCTTTAGAGTTGTTGACGCATCATATTACTAGAGGTACCTCAACTTCTAACAACCTATTATGCCTTGAGCAATCAATTAAAGTTTGTGAGTGGCCTTCCTGTTAGTCAGTTTCTCCAACTCCACTGAAGCGTTTCAGCGAAGATAGATTAAAACTTACAGTTTAGATCATAAATCACGTTAGCGCTTCAGTACTGTTGCAGTTCACAACATACAATTTAAATAAAAGGTATGTATTTGAGATATGGAGAAAAGTCAGCCATACACTGAAGAGCCAAAGAAACTGGTACACCTGGCCAATATCGTGTAGCGCCTCTGCGAGTACGCAGAAGTGCCGCAACACGACGTGGCATGGACTCGACCAAAGTCTGAAGTAGTGCTGGAGGGAACTGACACCATGAATCCTGCAGCGCTGTCTGTTAAGTTCTTAACAGTACGAGAGATGGAGATCTCTTCTGAACAGCACGTTACAAGGCATCCCAAATACGCTCAATAATGTTGATGTCTATGGAGCTTGGTGTCTAGCGGAAGTGCTTAAACTGGAGCTACTCTATATCAGATCTGGACGTGTGGGGTGTCGGATTTTCCTGCAGGAATTGGCCAAGTCCGTCGGAATTCACAATGGATACGAATGGATGCAGGTGATCAGACAGGATGCTTACGTACATGTCACCTTTCTGAGACCGGCCGGCGTGGCCGAGCGGTTCTAGGCGCTACATCCTGGAGCCGCGCTACCGCTACGGTCGCAGGTTCGAATCCTGCCTCGGGCATGGATATGTGTGATGTCCTTAGGTTAGTTAGGTTTAAGTAGTTCTAAGTTCTAGGGGACTGATGACCTCAGAAGTTAAGTCCCATAATTCTCAGAGCCATTTGAACCAAACCTGTCAGAGTCATATCTATACGCATCAGGATCCCATATCACTCCAACTGCACACGCCCCACGCCATTACAGATACTGCACCAGCTTCAACAGTACCCTGCTGACATACTAGGTCATGGATTCATGAGGGTCTGTCCATACCCGTACACGTCCATCCACTCGATACAATTTGAAACGACACTCGTGCGACCAGGCAACATGTTTCCAGTCATGAACAGTGCAATGTCGGTGTAAAGGCGAGGCGTAAAGGTTTGAGTCGTGCAGTCATTAAGGGTACACGAGTTGCCCTCGGCTCCGAAAGGCCGTATCTATAATATTTCGTTGAATGGTTCGTACGCTGACACTTGTTGATGGCCCAGCATTGAAATGTGGAGCAATTTGGGTAAGGGTTGCACTTCTGTCACGTTGAACGATTCTCTTCAGTCGTCGTTGGTACCGTTCATTCAGGATCTTTTTCTGTTGCAGCGATGTCGGAGATCTGATGTTTTACGGGATTCCTGATATTCACGGTACACTCGTGAAATAGTCGCTACCTCGGAATTGCTGTGTTCCATCGCCTGCGTGCTGACTATAACGCCACGTTCAAACTCACTGACGTCTTGATAACCTGCCGTTGTAGCAGCAGTAACAGATCTAACAACTGCGCCAGGCACTTGTTGTCTTATATAGGCGTTGCCGACCGCAGCGCCGTAGTCTGCCTGTTTACATATCTCTGTATTTGAATATGCATGCTATACAAGTTTCATTGGCGCTTCAGTGTATATCTCCTTCGTGAGATACATTGATAAAATCGTATTAGGTAGCAGCCGAGTGGAATTTACGTTTCACAACTGCGAATTGTGAAACGTACACAGATACACAAATCATCAGCTTTCAGTACAATAACTATTCAGCAGATCACAAGTCCTGGCCACCACGAGAGCCTGTAAATCGTATTCAACTGGCAAACACACGTTTGCATGAGTGTTCGAACGTAAGCAGACCCGCCGCTGGAGCTCCGAAGAAGGGATGCTTGCGTCTCGTTGGCAACGGCGTAATCGTTCGTGGCAGCGCCCTCATGCCGCAGTGGGGGGTGTAGGGAACGCTGCACCTAACTGGCGGCGCGCGTATTTGAAAGTGCGGCCTGTCGTATAGCGGCTAACACCGAATTTCAATCCCTGTGAAAACTTCAGGCATAATACTCTAAACACGAGTGGTTGTATCCGGGCACTCTGGTAGTAATAACTCTGAAAATGTTTTGGCAGGAAATAGTGTCTCCCACATCCAGTGCAGTGCATGCCACAACGCATTAAGCCTGCTTTCTACGTTGTTAGCGCAAAGTATTTCGTTGTTTTGTGTGGTGATGTCACGATTTTATTCACAGGTACCAACGAGTGTCATATTCCACGTGTCGACACTGACGAAAGACCTGACGGTGGATGTTGGGGTTTTGTGAATCTGCTGGAGTACGAGTTTGGTAGACAAAGCAGCAGCCATTTTTGTGTATCGTCTGAGAGTAAGACCTCACACACACACACACACACACACACACACACACACACACACACACACACACACAAGGATACACGTTCACAGGTACACACGACGTCACAGCATGGTGGCAATGTCTGCGGACATTGGGGACTCCTCGGTGGCGCATTCTTCTAAAAATATTCGGCGCCGCCCGCCGGCCGACAGATATCGGATTCCGATTTTCATCACAAGTAAGAGCAGCGCCCTTCGTTTCATTACCGTCTCTTCCTGCAACCCCCCCTCCCGCCCCCCCCCCCCCGTCTTTCCCCCCACCACCATTCTTCCTGCTCCCACCCCACTTTTGCAACTTCCCATTTCTGTGACGGAACGAGTCTCATATAAAATACCTGCCGAACTTCGGACACGACAAAAGAATTCTGCGTATTTCGACAGTTCCGCTCTAATATCCGTTTTATGATTCAGAAAATGTAATTTCTCGGTAATCATTTCGCTGCGCGGCGACGATTTTTATGTTTATTTCCGGCCGATTACGTTCTGTGATATGGCGCTACGATCGATCACCGTTCGATCACCAGGCACTCGTCAAGCTTCAGTGACTCTAGACCGATACGGCACCCGGCGTTTTTGCGGCCCGCAGTCGCATCTTACTCACATATTTCATTACGTAGCAGCGGGAGGCCGCAGTGTAATTGCTGTACGGATCTCATGATAATCTTTCATCTAAAGCGTCCCAATTTCTGGTGAGAAAACGAATTACCGCTAACAATGACGTCGCTAACGGTATGGGTATGCTTCAAATACATGATATCGCCAACTCTACTAGGTAGCTGTGCCGCGAAATTAAAAGTTGTGTTGAATGGATTTATGGGGAAGGCCTGTAGGCTCATGAAGACTGCTTTAGGAATCCTTAAAATCTCCAATATGTCGTCATTCTCTCAGTATTTTCTATCCCTAACTGAAGAGATAGGCGGGCAGATTATTATAAACTGAGTGACGGATCCGAAACCTTGCTTAAACCGGAACTCCCGTTCTGGCTTATTAGGCTCTCAGACATTCTATTTCGACAGACAACCTAACTACAATTTCTCAGAAACCTAACGTTATCACCACAATACAGGTATCATCGCATTCAGTGACTGCATATAAATAGTTCATACATAAAAGAGGTTATAATAAGGCATGACATAGACGATTCATTTTAAGATCCATTCACTATACATGCTCTAGCCGCACATGATGGCCGATAATGCACAGGACGGGTCAGCCAAGAAATTTTGAATAAATAAATTGATATAACTAGGTTTCAATGACACGTACGCGTCAAGACTGATTTTCATGACATTAATCAAAGCCGCACAGCACACAAGTTTCAGAGGTTTTCAAATCATTTTTAGTTTTAGTTGTAGAAATCTCTTGACTGGTGTATAACTTGTCCATCTCTATCTCGTGCTAATATTTATCTCATGCTAATATTTATATCTCTACGTACTTATTGTATTTTAGCATTATTTGAATGCAGCTTCTCCTCTCTACTTCAAGGTTAATTATTAACCTATTAATTATTCAGTGCAGAAAATATGCCAATGACATTTTCATTTTCCTACTGAGGTTTTCCATTGACTCCATCCCTCATTGTCTCTTTTAACATGTTTTCCATCTAGTGTGTTACTTGCACTCTTCATTTTCATCGAACTTCTAATGCACTAAAGTTAAAATGCTTCCAATTTTTTCTCCTCTAGTATTGCCATTAACAACAATTCACTTTCAGTCAATGTCGAGCTCCAGATTTATACATTCACGTGTTTCTTCATCATCAATATACCAGCTTTGGTTCACGCATGCTTGCCTATTTCGATTTCATGTAGAATGCAGCTGTCTTTAAATCTCTTCTCAGGACGCCCAATATTCCTTTTCCCTTGAGATGTAATATTACATATTGACTGAGGTATTCGTTCAGCTGACATACTTTGATTATATTCACGCCATTTCTTTATGCACTCTTCTATTTTATGAAATATATTTTTCACTCCCAGTTCAATCCTTATTTCACTAATTTTTATTCGATCTATGAGTTTTGCAACCAGCTAGAGGTCTTAGGAGTCTACTTTCTGCTACTTCAGTCCTCCTCCTTTGACTGGCGGCTGAAGTCCAGGTTTCTGTGCCATACATTAGAACTGCTACTGCCATGTCATATAAAGTTTTAGAAACTTACAGCATGCTGGAATAATTAGGTCATAACAACTAAAGATCGGCCAAGTTGCAAATTCCACTTGTTTTAATCATTCGATGGCTACTTTTGGGCCAGGACTCATTTTCAAATCATCGCAAAAGATAGAACGGTATTTCCGAAAATGAAACAACCATGTCAAAAATGTATACGTATTATGCGCTGTAACTGTTCGTATACGTATTACGAACTGTAGCTGTTCGTTTGCACTTCATAGTACGTATATATTTTTGACATGGTTTTTGCATTTTCCGAAATACCGTTTTGCTCTCTGTTAACGATGACCTGAACATGGGTCCTGACCAAAAACTAGTCATCGTGTGAACAAAAAAAACTGAAATTTGCAACTTTGGCTGGTTTTTCGTTGCATTGATATAAAATTTTAGTACTCTCTCTTTTCTGACATTTATGAGGAGAGTGCGATTTGAGGTACCCACAGACTGTAGAAACTTTTGCGGTTTATATTATTGATCATTATTTGTGCTATACGAGATCTCGTACCCCAGGAACTTAAAACTATTTATCTGCGTATGTTGTGTTTGCTCTTTTGGACATGTTCGATATAACAGACACCACATATATAATTACGGCGATGATAGCCAATGATGCCTTCAGTGCGGATGCACATCAAGCTCTAACGCTTAAGGAAATTGGCGAAATGCTGCGAGTAATGAGTATAATGGGCAAGGGGCTCTACATCAGTAGTTTGTGGATCAGTTTTGAATTTGGCTCTGACAGGAGGTATGCTAGGGTTGTCTGCGCAGTTGCCATGGCCAATGTGTCCAGATGGTGCGGTGGTCAGAGCATCGGCCTAGTAAACAGGAGACCCCTGCTCGAATTCTGGTCAGGCATACTTTCCCCAAGTATTTATTTGATCTAGAAGTTTATCATCAATTCTTACTTCTGCTCTTAAATGCCCCTTACCATAAAATTCCAATATTCTAGATTTATCTTTATTCTCATATCATAATCATTTGCTACTATGTGTAAGGACCAAGTTCCTCTCTGTAATTCATTTTCTGAGTCCGCTACGATTTTCTGATCGTTGAAAACGGGGTGTGTGTGTATTACTTCATTATGAAGCTTGTAATGGAGCAGTACTTTTTCTGCCATGTTTTTATGAGGTTGTCTTTGTATATGTTAAATAATGGAGATGATAAAGGACACCCTTGTCTCACTCCTTGAGAGATGTTTGTCGCAAACAGACTTCCTTTTTGTACTTTGGTATTGATATAACATACAACAAGATCTCATCCGTGGCCCATTCTGTCCTTGTGTAAGAAGCGTTTCGTAAGGCATCTTTAGTCTATTTGTTATGAATTTTGCATACATCATATACCCAAAATTCAAAAATCTAACACTTTCACACATTCTGCGATCCCCTTTTTTTAAGTAACGAGATAACAAATGCTGTTTGCCAGCCCTCTGGTGTGTTGCCGTATTTCCAACAAGTATTTACAAAATTGACAATGAGTCATGATTCCGAAACATATTTAAATAATTCTACACAGAAATTGTATTCCGCAAGGGATTACTTCTTTATTAGTATCAGTACGTGATAGGAGAAGAGCTCTTTTGTTGAAGAACGCTCTCCATGCCTGTGTTCTGACATACTCTGTCTACATTACCTGACAACCCATTTGTCCTACACC
Source organism: Schistocerca nitens (assembly GCF_023898315.1). Classification (NCBI taxonomy): domain Eukaryota; kingdom Metazoa; phylum Arthropoda; class Insecta; order Orthoptera; family Acrididae; genus Schistocerca; species Schistocerca nitens. Next base: position 657,098,689 of record NC_064614.1, on the reverse strand, counting down.
TACTGCCTGCTCTTCTGTCACACTTCACGACAACGTTTCCTCATCAAACATAACTTTGATGTACTTCTACAACTGGCTCTGTCCCTTGTTCTGCGCAGTGGCTTCCTTTACATCTACAGGTTACGGAACATAGCTCCGTTTCTTACAACCGTCTCTTATTTGATTTCTTTATAGAACAGTATCCTGTTATTACGTTCACTCACTCTTCTTAGTGTTTGTCCTGTTTTAAGAACAGTGTATTCAATAGTCGGCCGGAGATTCAATATCGAGTGGTTGAGGAAACGCTGAAGCCAGTGAGCTACTTGTATGCTACTGTCGTGACCATGGGATCTATGATGTAAACGAAGGCACCTTGACAACTGTGGACCGTCTACACACCTTCATGCGTGACGTTTTCTTCAGCAGGGATGGCATCTTCCAGCAGAGAAAACTATCTGTGTTACCAGGCCAGTGGTTTGAGGAGAAGACAGTGAACTCACATTGATGTTTGGCTGTCAAGTTTGCCTGATCTGAGGTACAATGGTACAAATCTGGGACGTAACCGGCCGCCAGCTAACCAGCGTCTGGTAATTTACGCAAGTTTTGCGACCTGTGTGTAGACGTCTTGCGCCATATACCTCAGAAAACACAAGGTCCTGTAGAATCCCTAACATGCTGAATCGCTGCTGTATTGCGCCCAAAAAGTTAACTGACATGATATCATGCGGATCGTCTTTACGTTCTGGATGGTGTGTGTATGTCTCGTTCTATACACTATGATCATCATCGTCATCATCGGCCACAAGCCGCCCAATGCGGCGCCAGTTGAAATAAGACTTGCACTTGGTGGCCGAACCCAAATGGGACCTCCCGGCCAACAATGCCACACGATCATTTCATTTCATTTTACACTCATATGTTTCCTTTTTTCGCTGATGAACTAGGGTAATTAGTGTCTTATCCTTCAACTTTATCGTGACCAAAAGTGAAGTACAATAAACAGAAACTTCTGACTCTATTCGGAAGAAAGTCAAACAAATCGTTTCTCTTCATGTTGGGTCCACAACTGTCAGAATGTCCTCTTCCGTCTGTCACTGCACTTTACTAATTCACACAAAATCTCACTTCAACCTATCCATCTCCCCCCTTACATTCTCTAGCCTAATTTCCTGATCAAGGCATTCAACACTGTAACACTGATGTAGAATGCCAATTCTGTTTTTCCTGTTAACGACATTATTCTAAGAAGTCCCCACCCAAAGATCCGAGAGGGGGACTATTTAACATCCAGAGTATATTATCCAAGAAGGTGCCATAGTACAGTAGCGTGGTCTCGGAAAAAATAACGGCTGTAATTTCCCCTTGCTGTTAGCTGTTCAGAGTATAAATACAGCAAGGCCATGTTGCTCAATGTTACAGAGCTAGGTCAGTCAATTATTCCGGGTATCACAGCCATAACTACGGTATTAAGAAAACTACTGAGCCTCTTCAGGAGCCACAGGTTTGTCTGGTCTCTCCATAAAGAGCCCTCGGACTTGGTTGCACCTACCGTACGGCTTTCTGTATAACGAGAGCCTCTCCACCTCGACCTGGCCGGTGGTTCGCGTGGGGGATATCCTTGCTTATAGAGAATATGTTCATTCTGACAAATGGGATGTATGTAACATAAAAGACACTGTGAAACACTCAACGTAATGTTTTCCTTCCAGTGTCGTCAGGAAAAAACTGCATTTTTTCTAAAGAAGGAAATTAATGAATAGGCTCTGACAATCACGAGGCCAGCGACGGAATATTTTAATGAGGACACGAGGGTCAGCAAATGCAAAGAGAGCAGCGAATAATAAGGATGGAACAGACAAAAATAATGAGGCTGTGCAAACATATCGCAGCATTCATCTCCTTTCGGTGACTCAATATGCGTTGGAATGAACAGTAGCCTAAAACCTAGTTTAAATTTCGTTAAAAAATTGTTACTCATAAATTAGTATCAGCCTTCATTCTAAATCTATTTGGAATTGCATATTAGACTTTCCTGTAATAATTAAAATATTAAGATGGCAGAATTGGACGGTTTCCTACACGACATTTGACTGACACCAAGGAATGAACCGGGCATAAAGATGTGGAGTACGCGCACAAACTGATCAGAAGAACGACAATGTTATTTTGCTTCTATATTATTTCATGGAATACAGATCACGGTGAAAGATTGATCTGCAGCATACTCTGAGGTCTGGCTTAGTTTAGGCAGTTTGGTTTCGAGTTGGGAAAACCAGCGACTGTGAATGCGAAAGCTTAGTTGGGGTGACATAGCGATTTCAATCGTAGCCCATATTTTTCAATAGGTTGGAAAATGACAGGCTTGTTATAACTCATGAAAGTTATTAAAAATCTTGCTAAGGTTAAGGTGCGTGTTTTACTGATATTGGATTTTGATTAGTGATTTGCGTCCGCTATTTCGATGAGGGCTAGGTCAAAGCAGACACGTGCTACGCTTACGTGAGAGAAGCGCTTTCTGTTCTTCAGAGTATGTCTACTTACATGACATCGACACCACTATAGGGACATACGTAAGCATAGGTGATATCTCTTCACAGTCGTTGATGGATAACGGCAGCGCCTGGCGTCATGCGAATTCAAAACACGTCTACTGTCATCTTGCAAACTAAACTAGACTCATATGTAAAGAAAACGGACGTTGCTTGATACGTTTTCTAGTAAAGAGCTTGGCTTATTGACTGGGAAGGCTACTGCCTTGATAAAGTTGGGCGATAGCCACTGGTTGTTCACTCCATACGTACCACGTTGACTCGTTTGCGTGTGGTGCAGTTTGATATTTTCGGACAGCTGCAAGGAGGAAATGCCGCAGGAATGACTAACATGAGTTCTTTAAGTTACATGCACTTATTTTATTTTATTTCTACTTACGTTGCCTGTTTTGAAAGTATTTTTTATTGTTTGTTTGTTGTTTAGATTGGCGCGGCTCTTCCCGCCGGAGGTTCGAGACCTCCCTCGGGCATGGGTGTGTGTGTGTTGTTCTTAGCGTAATTTACCTAAAGCAGTGTGTAAGTCTAGGGACTGATGACTTAAGCAGTTTGGTCCCTTAGGAATTCACACACATTTGAACACATCTTGATTCACGTTTGCCACGTAGTGTCCACACTGGAGTTTCTAGTCGCTCTCTAGAACGTTGCAAGCGGCGACTGCGAACCACCTGAAAGCTTAGGTGAAGAGTTTCTGGAACTGCAGGCCGAGCACCACCTGAAATCGTGAAATTGTTGCTGTCTCAAAACGGCAGTGAATGAAAATGTGAAGATAAAGTACTTTGGGGTTGGGGGACTCCTAAAAGGAAGGAAGACAATGGTGAAACGTCTGTCGAGTGATATGTTAAAATTAAAAATTTTTTTTACAAAAATGTTATAAAGGTTAGGTCCCATTACATAAGACAAAATACCATTACTTAGCTAGTTTCGGTTGTACGCAACAAACACCTTCAGCTCATGCACGTATTAAATGCGAGTTGAACACCAACTGGATGTACCAGTAATAATTATGGTGCAGTGACATGCATTCGTGTAGAAAGCAACATAAATAGGATATTTGGTGATGATACTAATAACAAAACGGAGCCGAGATATACACCATACTCGTACGACAAGCAAATTAAACGAACTGGTTGTACCAGCAAAATCTTTAATTTACGTACATAAATTAAAGATATTACTGATAACAAAAGACAAGTTCAGTCAAAATAAAAACTTTTATGCAACGGCCTAAACTGAGAATATTTTGTACGGCTTGGCTGATAAAATCGTAGACAACCACAAAACATAAAATCTCCCTCGTTACATCACGTAACGAGTCGACAACGAAATAAAAAGCTTGTATGTCCTGCCACACTGAACTGACTGCTGCCATTCATTGTCAAAACTTACTTGACCTATGCATGCGCTCGCGCACAAACACGACGAAATGTAACGTAGCGTAAAACACGACTCGAACTATATAACTGACTGCAGGCCACCTAATCGTAGTGCTAATATCTGCAACCAGGCGTCTCAGAACCCTTCCTATAAACTCGTGATTATCACGGAAAGCATACGTTTCCGAACACGTGTTTATTTGACTTATTTTTGTTTTGTTTAGATGAGTAGTACCACCTCTCAAAGTTCCCCAAACTTTTTTGAAGACCCAGTGTTTGTGTAGAACGCAACAGGTATAAGAAATTTGGTGATAACACCAAGAACAAAACTGAGCCAGACTGTACACCATACCCGTACGACAGGTAGGTCAAACAAACTCGTAGTAATGGGAAAATCATCCACTTGCGTTTGCATGAAAGGAAAGTTCAGCAAAAGTAAAAACTTTTATGCAACAGCCTAAAAGCTGAGAACCGTTATAGAGCCTAGTTGATAAAGTGGTAGTCAATTATAAAATATAAAATTTCCATCTTTACGTCAAGTAACTCGTCGGCAAGGAAATAAAATGCCTGAATGTCCATCCGGAATGAATTCAGTACCCACATTCAGTGTCAAAATGTAACTGCCCTAAGCATCCACTCGCACAGGCCTCACAGAAATAAACAGAAGGACCGGCAGGTGACGTGCAAGTACATGCATTTTCATAGGAGGACACATACAATAAAAAAAGTGATAGTCGGTACAATTGTGCGTCAAGCTATATTGCGATGTTCAATAAAACTGAGTTCAATTAAAATTAAAGTGACAGCGAGAATGCCGGCCGATGTGGCCGTGCGGTTCTAGGCGCTGCCGTCTGGAGACGCGAGACCGCTACGGTCGCAGGTTCGAATCCTGCCTCTGGCACGGATGTGTGTGATGTCCTTAGGTTAGTTACGTTTAACTAGTTCTAAGTTCTAGGGGACTAACGACCTCAGAAGTTGAGTCCCATAGTGCTCAGAGCCTTTTGACAGCGAGAATCAATTATAAAAACATCAGTCAGAAATCACATCAGTATTAGATACAAGGAAAAATTCCACGCAGGAAGTGAAACACCAACATGGTCTGTTGCCACAACATAACCAAATTTATTGTCATTACATTGTCGTCGCATTTTAGTGCGAAATCAAATCATCTGCCGAGGTGTGAAGACTGTTGGTGACGCTGGGGCGCCGCCTCTCGTCGTGTAGAAGTGATCCGGCTTGCAGACGTACGTTAGTCACATGTAGGGGGCGAAAGGTGGCATAGTCCAAGGACGGGAGATAATGGCGTCCATCATGAGTAAACTTGCCAATAACCCTGTAGCAGTTCATCAAAATACTAAAAAATTAATTTGATTAGATCTTTCTGCTCATTTAAATTCGATCGATTGTAACAATACTTCTCAAGTGTATTTTTTGTGAAAAAATACTTTTAAAATAACTAGGGGTAGGTACATTAGCTCAGTGATGTATGTTGTTGCAGGATTCTAGTGCGAGTCATTTACCAGATACCATGTTTTGAAAAGTTCCCACATTGATACTTGTACAACGTCAGTGGTAGCACACGCTAATGAACAACACCGGTGCATGCACTAGTTATATGGATTCTGATCAGCAACGAGGCAATTGATCGTCACAGATTATGTTCAAAATGACAACGGACAGCGGAAATACAGGCTTCCAGTAAGGAGTGGAACGACTGCAGCACACGTACTATCGTATCACCGGAGGTGTCCGAGCAGGCTGAAGTAGTACGACGTAGTATATCGTCGGGTGTAGTTGGGATGTCCTGGTATACAGCGTCTTTCAGCTTCCACTAAAGAAAAAAAAAGTCTACTGGCCTTCAATGCGGGGAAAGAGCCGGCGAAGGTACAAGTCCTCTGCGTACAATCCAGCGATTTGGGAACAATTTGTGAAGACATGCTGTAGTACCTCGCGCATGGACAGCCATGAAGTTGGTACACCAGCATCCTCCTGGTCTGCAGAGGAACGTCTTTTAGCATCCACGAAAGATAGTCTTTTAGGAGGCTGCGACTCTTGTGCGCGTTTAGTGTTCCATCTATGAAAAAACGAGCCTATGAGATGATGGTTCACTTTCAACACTAAATTTTTACACTCCATGGACGCTGACGTTTCACCTGACGAAGCCAACGATTTTCAACAGACCATTAGTGCATATTTCGGCGGTTTGCCTGAACATGATTGGTAAATGTTGCTTCAATGCTAAACAAGGCAGATGATACATTTGGAGTATCCTGTCTTAATGCCCAAGAAAGGAAGTTAACATTATTCTCATAATCGTTTCCGTGCAGCTCTTGATGGAGAGAGATATGCCAGGGATGGAACCTATGTCGACAGAGAATACGTAGGACACTTGCCTAACTCATGCCAATGCCTCGTGAGATTGCGCGGGTGCTAACGTGCGAATCAACTGCAACAGCCATAAGAACATTCATTTCCTCTCTTCTGCCTTCATATGTTTCCTCCTTTTACGTTCTCTAGGTATTATACTACCACTTTCATGAAACTGGTTGAAGAGATTGATAAATAATTGCCGAGATGGTTGACATCTTTTGGGATATCTTGCAGCAAACACTGTTCAAGAACGAACAGCATTCTTCCTACAAAATCCTTACACCATGAAGGTGTCAGCTTTTTCTGTGTTGTTAAATCCCAACGTCCACTCACGACCTACTGCTTCGACTACCAAAAGCTAACTGACTAGCAAGTCGCAATGTGCTCAGGGAACACACATGCACACTGTAAGCAAACATAACATCGTACCTACCAGCTAAGTAGGTTAAGTAGCACAAACAAGTGTATATCTCGTTAGCGACTCCCACTAGACACCTACAACTAACACCACTGACGTACTGATTTACCGAAATCTTAGTCACTTAATGTCTACAGATATTGTTCAATTAAAAAAGTGTATGTTTGCACAAAAAATGCACTTCGTACGCATTACAACCATCTCTTCATAGGATAATGATACAAGCCCCTGACTACTGACTACTAATCCATTCCGTGAAAACCGCACATCCAAAGCACTTTTCCAGTTCCGCAAATATTTGCGGTTCAAGTTTTAGATGATTCTCCCTGTGTATCTCCAGTTCCTCGAGTAAATCTAGCTGTCTTCCTTTCGGTGCAAAATGCAAGACTTTGAACCGATAACTTGTGATGACATTAAATAAAGTGAACATTTTTATTTGCTGAAGTATTTTTGACTATACGCAAAGACTTTGATAGAGGCGTGCTTAAAGAAAAAATGGAACTGAAATTAATTGAAGAATAATGTCGATAAGATCAGCGTAGAAGTTGTATAATAATACTGAAACCATTTGTTCTGTGTAATTAGAATGAAAGGATTGTACTTGTTAATCATTATATAAGGGGAAAGAATTCACTATTAGGTTTCTCTTTTTCTGGAATGCATGCAACGGTGGGCCACTGAACACTGTAAGTCTGTAATAATTTAATAATTGTTAAAATATGTTACAGACAGTGTTATTAATGTTTCATTGACGCAGACATTCCTTTCCCATGCAGGAAGTAGTAACTTTTCTAATTTTTAGTGCCTGCAGTAGAATGGAAATATCGTGCCAAAAAAGTCATTGTTGGCCGCCATCATCGACCGTAACATTTCTTTTAATATTTTCACAGCTTGTCTCAGGATTAAATGACTGAGACTGTATGAATAATTTCTCTTTGACAGTCCTTATACGAATATATTCGTAACTTCAAGACTATCAGTTCAGTGATTCAAATAGGTCGCTTCACAATGATCTATTACCATTTCACAGACAATGTTTTGAGGTAAAAAATAATAAATAACTTATATTTCCTTAAGAAAAGACAACAATATTTCGCCACGTGATAGTGATGGATCAAAGATACCTGAGATGGTTACCTTTTACACAGATCGCGTGAACATTTTACGTCTAACATTTTAAGGCGCCACATACCTATAGCGAGGGTGTGCACCGTTATTTAAAACAAAAGTGATCTTAAATGACGAATAAGAGCAGTATTTCAGTATATTGTCCACGTTTGTAGCTTGCATTCTATCCTTTTTGTGGTACGTATTTCACCACAGTGCTTCTCAGTATAATTTTTCGCTGTTTAGGATAGATGTCATAAAAACTAGTACATTAAGGTCCTAATGCGACTTATAGGCCACGCTCAATATCCAGCACCGGATGTCTCTCCGGGGCGATTTTGGGAATAAGTATGCTCCCTAAAGCGTTCATCAAATGAGCGGTCGTCCGGCCGACATAATAACTGTCGCATTCACTGCAACTGATCTTGTAAACTGCAGATTTATTAAACATATTGGGCTTTGTGCCTGTTCGATGTCATAAGCGTGTGCTAAGAGAATCTGTTATCTCAAGACTTATCCTAACGTCAGTCTCGAGGAAATAGTGTTCAATTTTTTGTGACACTTGGTCATTGTAAATCATAGCTGTAAATTTAATTTTTGTTCCACGACTGCTATTACAATTATGGGCAGTCACATTAATTAAAATTCACTTCACTTTTACTGAGCATACCAGTGTCCCCTTGACAAACAGTTGTATCCTTGTTAACTAGGTGCTTCAGCCTCAGCCCGGAACCGCGCTGCTGCTACGGTCGCAGGTTCGAATCCTGCCTCGGGCATTGATGTGTGTGATGTCCTTAGGTTAGTTAGGTTTAAGTAGTTCTAAGTCTAGGGGACTGATGACCTCAGATGTTAAGTCCCATAAGTGCTCAGAGCCATCTGAACCATTTATTAACTTTTATTATGGTATGTGTCATTCTATCGTAAATGCATGTGTATACTTGCCCGACTCATCCACCGGTCCTTATATTTAATTCTGTGAAGCCTGCGCGAGCGGATGCATACGTCATTTACGTTTTGACACTGAATGTGGGCAGTGAATCCATTCCGGCTGGACATACAAGCATTTTATTTCGTTGCCGTCGAGTTACGTGATATAAAGGTGGAAATTTTATACACTCCTGGAAATTGAAATAAGAACACCGTGAATTCATTGTCCCAGGAAGGGGAAACTTTATTGACACATTCCTGGGGTCAGATACATCACATGATCACACTGACAGAACCACAGGCACATAGACACAGGCAACAGAGCATGCACAATGTCGGCACTAGTACAGTGTATATCCACCTTTCGCAGCAATGCAGGCTGCTATTCTCCCATGGAGACGATCGTAGAGATGCTGGATGTAGTCCTGTGGAACGGCTTGCCATGCCATTTCCACCTGGCGCCTCAGTTGGACCAGCGTTCGTGCTGGGCGTGCAGACCGCGTGAGACGACGCTTCATCCTGTCCCAAACATGCTCAATGGGGGACAGATCCGGAGATCTTGCTGGCCAGGGTAGTTGACTTACACCTTCTAGAGCACGTTGGGTAGCACGAGATACATGCGGACGTGCATTGTCCTGTTGGAACAGCAAGTTCCCTTGCCGGTCTAGGAATGGTAGAACGATGGGTTCGATGACGGTTTGGATGTACCGTGCACTATTCAGTGTCCCCTCGACGATCACCAGTGGTGTACGGCCAGTGTAGGAGATCGCTCCCCACACCATGATGCCGGGTGTTGGCCCTGTGTGCCTCGGTAGTATGCAGTCCTGATTGTGGCGCTCACCTGCACGGCGCCAAACACGCATACGACCATCATTGGCACCAAGGCAGAAGCGACTCTCATCGCTGAAGACGACACGTCTCCATTCGTCCCTCCATTCACGCCTGTCGCGACACCACTGGAGGCGGGCTGCACGATGTTGGGGCGTGAGCGGAAGACGGCCTAACGGTGTGCGGGACCGTAGCCCAGCTTCATGGAGACGGTTGCCAATGGTCCTCGCCGATACCCCAGGAGCAACAGTGTCCCTAATTTTCTGGGAAGTGGCGGTGCGGTCCCCTACGGCACTGCGTAGGATCCTACGGTCTTGGCGTGCATCCGTGCGTCGCTGCGGTCCGGTCCCAGGTCGACGGGCACGTGCACCTTCCGCCGACCACTGGCGACAACATCGATGTACTGTGGAGACCTCACGCCCCACGTGTTGAGCAATTCGGCGGTACGTCCACCCGGCCTCCCGCATGCCCACTATACGCCCTCGCTCAAAGTCCGTCAACTGCACATACGGTTCACGTCCACGCTGTCGCGGCATGCTACCAGTGTTAAAGACTGCGATGGAGCTCCGTATGCCACGGCAAACTGCCTGACACTGACGGCGGCGGTGCACAAATGCTGCGCAGCTAGCGCCATTCGACGGCCAACACCACGGTTCCTGGTGTGTCCGCTGTGCCGTGCGTGTGATCATTGCTTGTACAGCCCTCTCGCAGTGTCCGGAGCAAGTATGGTGGGTCTGACACACCGGTGTCAATGTGTTCTTTTTTCCATTTCCAGGAGTGTATTTTATGATTGATTAACATTTTATCAATCAGACTGTAGAACGATTCTCAGTATTTAGGCCGTTGCATAAAAGTTTTTACTTTCGCTGAACTTGCCTTTCATACAAATGCAAGTTGTCGATTTTACCGATACTACGAGTCTGTTTAATCTGCATGTACTACGAGTATGGTGTACAGCCTGGCTCACTTTTATTGTTTGTATTAGCACCAAATTTCTTATTCATGTTGTGTTTTACACAAATACAGGGTGTTCAAAACATGTGTCGAATACTTTGAGAGGTGATAGTACTCATCTAAACAAGAAAAATGAGACCAATAAAAAGGGGTCCGAAAACACATACTTTCCGCGATATACATGTGATCATAGAAAGGGTTGCGCGACACTTGGATGCAGATATTAGCACAGTCGGTGCATTGTCGCTCCGTCATATTTATAGGCACGGTATTATGATGTCTTTCTCACAGTGCTCTACCTGCAGTCAGCTGTTTGGTTCAAGTCGTGTTGTACGCCATATTAGATTTCGTCGTGTTTGTGCGCCTTATTGTACAGTAATGTCAAACCTCCGTACGTGTCATGGTGTTTTACCTTCTTCCAAACGCAGATTCACTGATATGTTTACTGTTATTGCTCTGTTTTTACATACATATCGTGTAATAAATTTACATTTTCTCTCTCTTCCACAACTTGTTTGCTACTTCTCGAAAAGTGAAATGGTGGATGTGATATTCTGCTCTGGTTCAGCAAACTGACGTAGCCTGCGAGACCTTGTCCTCTACTCTTAAAAACATCCCAGCACAGTGTGTCCTCTGATGAGCTGTTCGGCAGACTTTTCCGGCGTCTGACCGACTCAGATACCCTTGAACCTTGAAGACACAGTGGAAGGCCCCGCGTAGTCCGCACGACTGATATGAAGGTGCATGTGCTACGCCGGTGGAAGAAATTTCTGTGACGAGTGAGCGACGGTTAGGAACAACAGAAGGCGTGTCTCACTCACTTCTCTGGGGGGTACTTAATGAGCAGTTGTTGTACCCATATAATCTACAGCGCGTACAGGTTCTAAGGTCACAGGGCCATCATGGCAGACGGCGATTCTGTCAATAGCTGTTTCAGAAGTGTGCTGTGGATTCATTGCTCACATCCAGGATTTTATTTATCAATGAGGCAGTGCCCATAAGAGATGGTGTTGGGAATTTACATCTGCCCATACAAGCTGGTTATGGAAATTCACAAGTAATTCAGGGAAGAAGGTATCAACATCGATTTTCATTCAACCCATGGGCAGGCGTACTTGGCGACAGATTAATACGGCCGCACGTGCTACCAAAAGGTTAACTGTGGCGCATTAGCTGGGCTTTCTCATTAATGTATTGCCTACCTTGCTGGAGGATAATCAAAGAAGTAGCCAGGGATAACGGATATAAGGACCGTGATGTAAAAAACACAACCGAAATAAAGAAATAAATATAATAAAATAGGGAAAAATAGAAAGGAGGTCAAGACAATGAGAGATTTCTTATCATGTCATACAAAACTCAGAATTACAGAAAAATGAAACTTAGAAATACGTGTCAGACGGAAGGCGCAATTTGATGTAGCTTACGCCACAAAGTTGACACCAGCTATACATATTTGGGACTTAGAAGAGCAACTGTCAGGACTGCGAATGGTTTTATATTGATCAGAGCGAGAGGTTTAAACTCGCTTCAGAGAACACACGTACAGCCAAATTAAAAGCACTTTCAGCAATCACCTGCTTAAGGAAAAACCATTTGGCACGAAATGTGCGAGATAACTTAGAAATGTTGCACAGAGCTCCAAAATACCAATTATTAAACCTCTGGTAGCCGGAACACATTGTTTTTAACTGCTGACTGTGCTGACGTACTGTTCATGAGCGCTGGGTTAATAATATAGCTCTGGCTCACGTGAAACGTCCAACAAACACGGCCCTAATGCAGAAAATCCCCGGTAATGCGCAACGGATAACTATGGCTCAAAATGTTCATCTGGCTGCCTGGAATGCATCTCTCTCTCTATCGTGTATGTTTTAAAATCATGGAATTTATTGCTTTTCCAAAGAATGGATGTTTTCCCGTAATTTAATGTCATATTATTCTTAAAGTGTGTAAATATTCCTATCAGGAAAAACAAACTGATTGCATAAAACAACTTCATCATATATTCTAGGTGGAATTATCGCTAGTAGTGGCTAACTTTTCAAAAATTCGTGCAGTGTACGAACAATTTCAATCAAATATTGGCGTGGCGCAACTAATGTCATTACCTCAGTCTTGCACGAATGTGTTTCAGCTGCTCATTTCTGTTATCATGTGCCTGGGCTTCAATTGTAGCCCAGTATTCAGGATTCGTTTCCTGTGCTGTTCCTGCCTCGCTTCAGTCTACGTCTTGCCATTTTGTACTTTTCTCTTTTCCCATGAACAGAGGTGCTCTTGGAATTTATTCTGGGGTGGAATGCGTATGGTTATCCGCGAATCCCAAGCCCACTTCTTGAAAGTCTGTACCTACCTCTGTGAATCACGTCTGCTTGGTTTTCGTGTTGAGAAAGATACAGAAGATCCAATTGTTCAACTTTGTAGGATGCATATGGACTCTCATTTCTAATGTCTGAGTAAGACCATTTCTAATCACTGCTAGACGTTTTGCAGCATATAGCGCCTCCGGTCGTTGTAGCAAAGTCGCATATTTGCGTTAATTGATATCGGCTTCTATCTGTAGTCGTTTTTAGTTGGTTGATATGCTGATTCTATTTTGTTGATTCGTGATACAGAAGTTGTTTTCTCAGGTGTGTTTGGCTCTGTCCACTCTCCTAGATATTTAAACCTCTCCGGCCATTTGATTTCCCCTTCCTCTCCCTCCAGTAGTCTTGCTATCACCTAATGCTTGTAACAAATTCAGGTTTCTCGAAGGAGATCTGAGTTCTGTCTTTGCAGCTTGTATCTTCAGCTCACTAACTTGTTCTGCGGTTGTGTCCAGTGAATCAGAAAAGAATTGAGGCAGTTAGCTATCACACTAATGTTACTAAATCAAAGTCTGAATCCATTTTCAACACCTTTGTCGTTTGTTTCTTTCAACTAATCGCGGGTTACTTTCTTAAGGATACAGTTTAAAAGTACATGCGACAGTACACCCAAGATGATTCCAAAAGTATCTAAAGTCTCTCGCATAAACTTCATTTTGGAGGTAGTGTCAATAGGATTATGGCTGGTAGCAGCACTTGTTTTGTTATGTGACACAAATTCTTCGAGGATTTCGAGAAGAGTTATTCGCTGAATTCAAACATGTCTTTTGAAATCAATGAAGGTCACTACGAATTTCTTTCTTCTACGTTTAGGTAACGGAGAACATACATAAGATTCATGATTGATATTCACCCAGCTCTGAGTACACTATTTTTTTTCCTGGTCTGAAGCGCTTCCAAAAGAATCTTGGGGTCATTTCCAGTGTACGATTTCAGTTCTCAGCTTTGAGCCTTGACGTCATATGTGTCATCATGAGTTTACGATACGAATGGTATAAACGGCCTGTCATGGAGGCACAAATGCGGTCTGTTAATAAACGTTATCTATAATTATGTTCGTAACTGGCATAAACTACGCTGTATATTCGCATTATGTCGCGATTTCCGAGTGCGTGGTTAAGTAGGAACCTAAAAGCACAGGTTATTTATAATCTTGGTTTTCACAAATACTTGCCTGTTTTTATCTGACTGTGGCACTATTTCCGAGCTTCAGTCTAGACAGGAACCTAAGAGAACAGTTTACACTGCTGTGAGTGAAACAAGCAGGGATCATAGGCCTACATATAATCTTAGTTCTCATAAATATCTGACTCTAATTTCGAATATGGCGAAATTTCTGAGGGTGATGGTGAGGTTTGGCAGGGACCCAATAGCACAACTTCAACTAAATTTTGGAAGTTGGTTCTCACAAAAATTTGGCTGTTTTCTTCCGAATATGGCACGAATTCTTTTAGGATTTATTTTTTTAGTTTTTCTCTGTCTACTTGACCTAGATAGTTGTAATGCAACTTGTTATTTTTTCGTGAATTTTCGTTAGGTGAGTAGTGCGATTTCTTTTAGGGGTTTATTTTTTTGCTATGGCTCAAGTCTACTTGAGCTATAATAGTTCACCTGAAGTTGTAGATTCCGCATTTCTTTGCCTTTCGTGATATTATACCTAGTTGCTGTCAGAGTTGCGTTTCCTTTATTTTACTATATTGTAATTCTTAGATACTGACGTTATATGTTAGTTTCTCTCCACCCAAACTCCCCTTTTCTAGCGGTTGTCCCTTTATTTTCTATATTTATTATTGAGAAATGCCGATATTCTAGAATTCGTGATTACATATCTGTTCCATGGAAACGTCTGGGAGTTTTGGTCGCTAATCTGGAATCTTTTGTATGCTGCATCTTTGGGCTCGGTATGAAATCGCCGGCCAAAGATGACAGATGAAATCGTATGTTAGAACTTATCAGAATGTTGTACGATAGCTATTCGGAAGATAAATCGTGAAATGGAAACGACTGTGAAAATCGGATGAAGCTTTTCACAGGTCTGTTTGGCAGTGTCTCTGGTATGCCTGTCGATCGCTCTTTTCAGTTCTGAGCACACAGTGAGCAGGTAAAGATCGCTGGGACAGTGGTGTAGCAAAGAAGCTGCCCTTGTAGCGGTTTCGATGGAAAGTGTCTGGTGACTCGCCATACAGTCTCGACCTTGTTCCGTTTGATGTTCATCACTGCTCACATGAACGACTTGGTATGAAGACAACGTTTTGGCACAGTCGACAAACTGCGGACGATTGTAGAGAACTGGTGGAAAGCACAGTTCCTTCAATGATGATGGTACTGGAAAGCTGGTACATCACGACGAATGCCAGAGCGATGATAATGTAGAGAAGTAGCTGGAATGTGTACCAAACTGTTGAAGCCGGCCAGGGTGGCCGAGCGGTTCTAGGCGCCACAGTCTGGAACCGCGAGACCGCTATGGTCGCAGGTTCGAATCCTGCCTCGGGCATGGATGTGTGTGATGTCCTTAGGTTAGTTAGGTTTAAGTAGTTCTAAGTTCTAGGGGACTGATGATCTTAGAAGTTAAGTCCCATAGTGCTCAGAGCCATTTTTTTTAAACTATTGAAAATAAGACACTCATTTCCTATGAGGTTTCCATATCGCGACCGACCGCACTTTCCTATTAGCGCTCGTACGTTATTGAGAGAAGAGAGACGCAGTTCTCTAAACTTTGGGAAGACGTGTCATCAGGTGTGTACCCGCGACGTTGAGGGACAGATTCAGTTAATTGGCGTTACACACACACAAAAACACACACACGGTAGGGTCTCGGTGATGGACGGAAGGCGGGTCGGCTCGCCTGTGTTCGGGGTATCGTGGCGGGCGCTGAGTGGCTTCCGGAGCGGCGCCGTCTTATCTGTGGCGACGGAGGCGGCGGCGGCGGCGGCGGCGGCGGCGGCAGGGTGGGCCTGTGATGGATTGCCTCGCGCCGCACGTATCGAACCCCGCGCAGCCGGGCGCGGCGGAGCGGTTCGCCAGCACGCGACCGCCGTTCCGCTACGAGGAGCGCTGTCAGTCAGCAGCGCACTGTTACCCAGCAACGGCGCCACGTCTGTCAGCCGTCTCTGACGTTGCTCTCATATTGCGGAATCCTTGAAGGAACGGCTAACCACACAGTCGACTAAGTGGTGGCTAAGCACAGGAATCGTCGTACACAGGCAGTGCGCCATGGTCTTCAGCCCATAGACTGGTTTTACACAGCCTCTCCACGATAGGATATCGTGTGCAAGCTTCATCTCTGAATAACTACTGCCACGTACACAGCTGGAAAGAAATGCAACACCCTTAAGGATAAGGTCATTTTATTGACAAATGAGGTGACAGGTATTAGTACAGAATACGAGTATACAAGGTGTGCTAGAGAAGTAATGAGAATGATTTATGCCTACTGACGTTTTTATTTTTTTCAAATACCAATATTGCCCCCTTCAAAGTAGCTACACACCGGCAGATTTGTTTTTCCCAGTCTAGGTAGCAGCACTGAAATGCTTCAACTGGTAAGGCCTTCAGCACGTCTGTCACATTCTTTTGAATGTTCTCCGGAGTCCCGTTAAGACATTTTTCAAGTTCGGGAAGAGATAAGAGTGGTAAGGACTCACATTAGGTGACCAGAGGGGCCTTGGAATAACAGGAATTGCTTTTTAGGGCAAAAATTCCGAGTTGGAAGTGACCATGTGACACGGAGAGTTGTCATGGAGTGTTGTCATTGGGCAGTATACACTTGTCTGTAATGTCCACTCTCGCTCGCTTCAAGCTTTTCCTGAGCCTCTCAAGGACATCTTTCTAAAACACTTGGTTGAAAGTTTGTCATGGAGGAAAAAATTATTTACGTTCGACACCCTACTGTAAAAAGCAAATCAGCGTAGTTTCGATCTTTGTTTTGCTCATCCTAGCTTTTTTCGGTCGAGATGATATCTCGGGTGTTACTCCTCACTTTGTCGCTTTGTATCAGGATCTTACTCAGAAATCCAGGATTCATCACCTGTGATAACACGACTAAATTATTCCTGGCCTTTGACAGTCCTCTCAAAGCATACATTTTTTAGATTATCCTTGTGTTCAGCTGTGAAGTTTTGCGGCGCCATTCTGGCATAAACCTTTCGCATGTGCAAAACTTCGGTCAAAATTTGATATACGTCGAAAGTGTTGAACAGGTCATCCATCATCCTTGTTAAATAGCATGCACGCTTTCGACGTTTTCGTCGGTTCTTGAAGTCGAAGTTCCCCCTGGGCGCAGTTAATCTTCAACTTTTTCTCGATCTTCCAGAAATGATTTGTGGCAGAAAAAAACTTTTGCTTTTAGTAAGTTCACACTTGCGGATTTCCCATGTTCAACACAAAACTTAATGGCATAACGTTATTCTAAATTTCGCTCTTCGATTTTCGTAACGCACAACAAAACACAACGCTGTTAAAAAAATCACTCGGTGGCTGTACGGAGCTGAAACTTGAACTGATCATCTGGAAGGCATGAACACGCTGGTTTACACGAGTAGAACAACACAACGTTGCTAGATCGCTCCCAGTGTTGTCACTCTCATTGCTTTTCAAAAATGGTTCAAATGGCTCTGAGCACCTTGGGACTTAACTTCTGAGGTCATCAGTCCTCTAGGACTTAGAACTACTTGAACCTAACTAACCTAGGGACATCACACACATCCATGCCCAAGGCAGGATTCGGACCTGCGACCGAAGCGGTCGCGCGGTTCCTGACTGTAGCTCCTAGAACCGCTCGGCCACTCCGGCCGGTCGTTTGCTTTTCTCACACACTTCGTACGATAAAGACAAACCAAATGAAACACACATGTCGCAGTAGAGGGTGCTGAAACAGGCGCATCAGTACTCAGTGTAGCCCCTCTGACGGCAAGGGAGGTCTGCATTCTTGATATGCAAACGACTATAAATGTGGCGAATGGCATCCTGCGATGGATTGTCTCAAGCGTTTTGTACCTTTTGTTGCAATCTGACAATAGTTCTTGAAGGTTCTGGGGAACTAGTAAGTTCCAACTTCATTGTGTTCCATACGTGTTCAACTGACGAGAAATCTGATGATGTTACTGGCCAGGATAGTTGTTGTACGCTACGAAGAGCAGCCATATATAGATGAGCGTTTCCTGCTAAAAAAAGCACGCCACATTCCTAGCGAAAAAGTGGAAGTAGCATCGAGATAAAATCCTGTGCAATGTAGCAGACATTGGTTACTTCACCCTGCAGAAACAGCAAATCTCACCGCGAGTTACAACTGATGGCCCCTCACCATGAAGTCACTGACGGGACCTTTATGTCGTGAGGAAGTGCACTCTGGAATAGGCAGCTCACCAGGTCTGCGCCATAAAAAAGTACGTCTATAACTCACATACAAATAGAGCCTACTCTCATCACTGACGACAACAGAGCGCCATTCCACTTCCCAGTCAACTCTTTCATGACACCAGAGTATCCATGTTCGGCGGAGTCGTAGTGTCAGTGGTAGAGCGACCAGAGGCATACGATTTTAATCTTGCTGGAAGCAGACTTCCCAGTGGTGTCTAATGATACAGCAGGTGTAATATGTGTCCGGATTTCGTCCCTGGGTAATGTTCGGTCGGCCACTACTGCTTGCACAAAACGTCGATCTTTAAGCACGTTTGTGCTACGTGGGTGTTCAGAACCCGTTCTGTAAGTGCGGTAATGTTCCAGAGACCACTCGTGGAAGCTGCGACACACCACCGATACATTGTGCCCAACATGAGCAGCAGTACATCGGTAAGTCCATCCAGCTTCCCGCAGGCTCACATTACGGCCCCGTTCAAATGGCTGAAGCTGTTCAATGGGAATAAGTACTCGTTGGTAGGACATGGTTGCAACCTAGAATGAATGTTGGAAATGGTATTCAATTCTAAACCCAGCATAGTTACTGCATGCAGAATCAAAACAAAGGGAGTACAGACAGGCCTTCTGAGGGCCATTTGATCGTCGGTGACTGTGTCAAGTGAATCACTGACACGACAGCCCCTCAGTATCCACATATTCTATCCTGGTAACACTGAACACAGTCCTTCAGGGTGCTGCATTCTTTTCCGGCAGTGTCATTGACCGGCCTCAAAATCTGTACTACTTCTCGCTGAACTTCTCTCTTTTCAAAATTCACTTTGCCTTCCTTTAATGCATCTCAGTGTATGGATAGACGAACATAGAGGTTAGGCTCTAGCCCCATCACACTCCCTTCTCAGCTGCTGCTTCCCTTTCAACTCTCATAACCACAGCTTGATTTCTGTACAAGTCCTGGATAAACTTTTATTCCTTGTATTTCATCCCTGCTACCTTCAGAATTTCAAGGAGTGCAGTCCAGCCACAATGTAAAAACGCTCTTTATGAATCTACAGATAGTACACTCTCAGATCTACCCGCTCATATGTTGCCAAAGTTGTGTCGACTGCGGTGCAGAAATTTCGCCGGGAATCCATTACACATCATTTATACTGTCTCTTTCTCTCCGTGCCATTTCTATATTTTTGAAGCACTGGAGAAAGATATTATTGGTTGTCGAGTTGCTTCAGTCGGAGAGGTGCAGGCCTACTTACAGCCATGGTTCCTTAGGCAGTTGAAAACTTTATCTATGAAGGCACTGAACTTTTCAAAACTTAGAGCAATTCCCTTTTTCCGTCTGCCTTGTTTTGATTTAACTGCCCTTTATACAACAATTGTTCATATCCAGGGTGAGAATTTCGCAAAAAGCCAAGAAATTTCATAAGTATAAATGTGAAACCTCCAGTCTGAGCATATATTTCATCCCATATTCTATATTTTCATAACTATCAACGTGAAAATCTGCTGTGTGAGCAGCCGTATACAACTGTGTATAATTTCAGACAGTCTGAAATTTATTTTCAAGCAAACTTTTCCTCTTTGTAAACTAGTTTCAAAAAATGGGCAAATTAGTGCCCATCACTCCACCACATACATCGTTATGGTCATATTCGTTGTCTCAGAATGAATATCATATAGCTGTTCTGCCATTCACCACGATTACACTAGTTTCACATCACATCGCTTCCACGGGGAAAGTGCTTCTTTTAAGGTGTTTTGTTCAAGTTAAGAAGAAAAAACCGTTTGCACAACAGATGCTTCATTAATGTGACGGCTGAAGCTCTTCCGTACAAGTATTCAAGTATCCTGGTTACTGAACATATCGCAAACGAGAGGAAGAATGTAAAAATTATTAGTAAGTCCTCTATTTTTGCAATGGAAAACTGCTCCTAATTACAGAAGAATCAGCTACGAACAGAGATACGAGGATATCAAATTCGATGGAAATTACTGAAGGCATTCAAGGAAGACTAAAGTGAAAAATCTGTTATGCGTAAGAGGAATAAGTTGGTAGTTTAAGGTACTAGCAACATTACATGAAATCGAGAAATAAAAACCAGGACGGATACTACATTACAAGAGTATAACAGAGTAAGTAATATATTAGTATAGTGTTTTGTATAAAATGGTTCAAATGGCTCTGAGCACTATGGGACTTAACTTCTAAGGTCATCAGTCCCCTAGAACTTAGAACTACTTAAACCTAACTATCCTAAGGACATCACAAACATCCATGCCCGAGGCAGGATTCGAACCTGCGACCGTAGCGGTCGCGAGGTTCCAGACTGTAGCGCCTAGAACCGCTCGCCCACCCCTGCCGGCTTTTGTATAAAGTTTTGCACTGTATGAACACTGGGGCAGAGAGAGGAGACAAAAGAAAAATAAGGATAAAGGTTCTATATGGTGAGGCAAATAAAAGTGTTTTAGAGATTTTGGAACCAGCGTTAACGGGGGAAACAAATACCTACAGTTGTATTGTATTATACGAAACTGGGGACCTAGAAACGATGGACAGGCTTTGTTCCGCCGTAGCCGTCAGTGGTTCACAACCCCGCAACAGGCCACAGCATTCACCCACCCCACCGCCGCCCCACACCAAACCCAGGGTTATTGTGCGTTTCGGCCCCCACTGGACTCCCCGTGAACGTCTCATACCAGACGAGTGTAACTCCAAATGTTTGCGTAGTAGAGTAATTATGATGTACGCGTAGGTGGAAACGGTGTTTGCGCAGAAATCACCGACACAGCATAACTGAGGCGGAATAAGGGGAACCAGCCCGCATTCGCCGAGGTAGATGGAAAAACGACTTAAAAACCACAGGCTGGCCGACACATTGGACCTCGACACTAATCCGTAAGGCGGATTCTTGCCGGGGACCGGCACGCTGTCCCGCTCGGGAAGCAGCGTGCTAGACCGCGCGGCTAGCCTACAGTTACTTCCAACAGTATGGAGCAACTGCCCATTCATTTGGCCGCACCTTGGAGCACATTGGCATAATATTCATGCCTGACAGAGTATTGGCGAAGGTCAGTTTGCTAGCGACCCTAGCTGGCCACCCAGGCCACATGATCTGTGAGTGTGTGATTACTTTGATTGGGGAGCCCTCAAGTCTAAGGTGTATCGCAACTGCCCTCATAGTCTTCAAGAACTGCAGCAGAACATTTCTGATGAGACTGCAACAATTCCAGCAGTCCAGCTTCGATCCGCCTTCAGAAACTTGTTGACCAGGTCCCAAAACTGCTGAGAGATAAGTAGTGATGACTTTAAAAATCTGCTTTAGTCAGGCTAGTACTGCTGTCGCCTTACCATTAGGCATTTGAGTAAGATTCATGGTCAAATCCACACTTCCATATCTCACGAGCCATATGTCTACAACCTACAATCGTATATTTTTTATGCATAAGGGGCATTCAAAAAGAAACAAGCAGGGGGCATAATTATAGAAACCAGTACCAGTATGTTAGAAGTATTGACCCTGGCTGTTGAGACACTTCTCTCACTGTGACACAAGGCAGTGAATGGCTGTCTCATAAAATTCCCGGGGCTGTGATGTTAACCAGTTTCGCACGTACAGCTGGACGTCGTCCTCCGAGGTGAATCGTTTGCCTCTCAGAGCCTTTTTGAGGGAGATGTCCGGACTGCATGGAGGGTGGCCGAGAACCTCCAAGTTGAATTTCTGCAGGGCTGCCACGACTGTGTTGGCCGTATGAGGCTTTGCACTGTCGTGGAGCAGAATGACCCCACGGGGGAAATTGCCTGGTCATTTTGATTTGATCGCTTGGCGAAGGGTGGTCAAGGTTTGCGAGTAACGCTGGGCATTCACTGTTGTCCCGTGCTGCAGGAATTGAATCAAATGGGGCCATTTTTGGTCCCCTTAAAAAGGCTCTGAGGGACAAACAATTCACTACGGACGACGACGTCCAGATGTAAGTGCGGAACTGGTTAACATCGCAGCCACGGGAGTTTTATGAGACAGCCATTCACCACCTTATGTCATAGTGGGACAAGTGTCTCAACAGCCAGGATCAATACTTCTAACATACAGGTACTGGTTTCCGTAATTATGCCTCCGGTTCGTTTCATTTTGAACGCTCCTTATATATTACCGTACAGGAGAGACATTTCAACTCAAAGTCCGAAGGAATATTGCATCGTACTTCTACACAACACAGGCTCTACAATATCGTATTCATCCAGCTACACCTGGCGTGCGACTTTCAATGAAAATGTGTCTTCTGTACGGGAATATGCGTAATGAAGGTAGGATCTCATGATTTGCGACATATGGAAGGTCGGGTCTGGGCGTGAGTCGCGCTCGGATAGCCTAACTGTAAGGCGACCGCTAGCGGTCAGCGGGAAATCCGGTTTCGAGTCCTGGTTCGGCAAAAATTTTAATTGTCACTTGATTATACAGATGATGGTTGTAAATATTTGCAACAGCGAATACAATTCATACATTTCACAACGGCTGTAGTCGCCACTTGCATGTTTGAAGGAACGTTACATTGTACTTCTGAACAACAGAGGCAACAGGCTATCTATAGTATATTGTTCCTGCGCCGAATGCCGGTAATTTGCCCTTTATGGTATGTCCAGAAGACTTGGATGGCACGTTGACACACTTGCGTTAGGCAGAAACAGGAGACATTCGCCTACCGCGGTCCGTGAGCTGCGACAGGGCAGGGCGGGTGGAGAAGAAAACAACTGAGGGGTGGTCTTCATGGAAGTATGGAGGGACTGAGGCAGTAGTGTGGTATCAGGACATCGTTCCTAATGGGACGAAATCGACACAAGCACAAATAATTTAAGGAATACATCGCGGTATTGTTACAGTAACGTTAATATCTACATTATACACGATCCAATCACATTAATGCGACCATTATCTATGTTCGACGTCAACGTACAATAACGACACATAAACGGCAGGTTCCAGAAATAGCAATCTAGGGTACCTAAAGCCTGTTGGGAAACGCAGGAAACAGTGCAGTCGCTGTTGTAAAGTGGAAACGGAGTAGTTTATCTGGCGTTTAAAAGGACATGATCATTAGCTTCGCCGCTACGGTCGCAGGTTCGAATCCTGCCTCGGGCATGGATGTGTGTGATGTCCTTAGGTTAGTTAGGTTTAAGTAGTTCTAAGTTCTAGGGGACTGATGACCTCAGACGTTAAGTCCCATAGTGCTGAGAGACATTTGAACCATTAGCTTCGCCTCACAGGAGGATACATTTCTGAAACGGCTAAGCTTGTAAACTCTTTGTGGACAGCTGCAGTTAAAGCAAACCGTGGATGGCACAATGGCGCTATCCAAAACCGGCAGCGAATCAACTGTGGTGCATCACGGGCCATAGACGACAAAGAACGACGGCTGCGGGGATGTGTACCGGCGAATAGATGTGTAACTATATTGCACAGATCAACCAAGGACTGCCAACAACGTCTCCTCAGTGACCCTTCAGCGAACGTTGCAGCGTATGGGATTCAGTAGCAGGCGCCTGATGTATGTCTATCGGACATGTGGCCAATGGCGTGTACGGTGTGAACGTCTGAAAATAAACACCCTGTAACAATCGCCGGAAGGTCCTAGGCCGGAAGTGGGAGCGTTGTGGTTTGAGGAATGATTTCGTGGCATTCCGGGGATGATGTCATTCTGGATGGCACAGTGGATCAACTCAGGTAAGCGTGTATCCTAGGGGGCCGTGTTCATCCTACATGCAGTTTGTTTTTTCTCGATACAGTGGCTTCTACCAGCACGACAATGTCACGTGTCACACGGTTCGCAGTCTACGTCGGTGGTTCGAAGAGAGAGGGGATGAGTTTGTCATACTCCCCTTACCACCATACTCCTTGGATTTAAATCATATCGGGACCAGCTCGATCGGGTGTTCACGCTATGGTTCCTCAACCGATAAACATAGAGCAGCTGGCCACGGCACACGAGTTGATTTTGCTCCACATCTCTACCGATAGCTTCCAGAAACTCATTGACCATCTTCCTGCACCTCGCAGGAGTAAATGCTTCAAAAGGCGGGTATTCAGGCTTTTGACAGGTGGTCACATTAACCCATTAACCGCCAAATTATTTTTCTGCAACCCTATATTTATTTTTGGGTTACATAACTGACAGAGATCAAATCATTTTTCATCAATCTTCATTTAGTTTTGGGTTATCTGATTGACACAGAGACTGGGAAAGTCAATGTAAAATTAAAAAAAAAAAAAAAAAGAAAAAGAAAAGTGGAGTAACCCTGACGTAAACGCTATATTTTAGTCTACCCCAAATAGGGATCATGCCAGTTAATGGGTTAATCTGACTGGACAGTGTATATCAGTCATCAAATGGGTAACTTCGGAAGCTCCATGAGGTTGTCCACAGGAAGGTAGTGTGACGTAAGACATGCAGATGACAATTGACTGTTGCAGAGTCTGGTAGCCGATCTGAAAGTAAATAAATGTAACGTGCACACATAAACATGTGAAGTGGTACACTAGTGTTTGATATTACTGTTTGCAATAAATCACTGTGAACAATAAGTACCGTAAAGTATCTAGAAGTAACTGTCCAGATGACACACAGTTGACTTCCAGAGCTACAATGTTTAGCCTATCATCTTCACTACTGGTACATTCAGAGGTTTGTCTCCACCCAATTCGATAACAATAGGTACAGTGTGGTTCAAATGGTTCCAAGCACTATGGGACTAAACATCTGAGGTCATCAGCGCCCTAGACTTAGAATTACTTAAACCTAACTAACCTAAGGACAGCACACACACTCCTGCCCGAGGCAGGATTCGAACCTGCGACCGTAGCAGCAGCGCGGTTTCGGACGGAAGCGCTTAGAACCGCTCAGGCACCGCGGCCGGCGGTGCGGTGTGGATCGCATATTCTTCTCTGGGGAATCATTCTTGCTAATCAGTGTTTCAGTGTTGTGTACTCTCTGATCAAACGTGTTCCGACACCCATACGTAATATGGAATCGACCACTCCACGTGAAGACAGTATAAAAGGAGGCGGTGTTGTCAGTAGAGAAGCGGTAACAGCAGAATGTGCCCCACAGGAGAGCTCAGTGACTTCGATGGATGTCACTTGTGACAACTCCACTGGTAACATTTTAACCCAACTAAATTTGCCAAAATTAACCGCTGGTGTTGTGACTGTGAAGTGGGAACGGGGAATAACAACCACAACTAAAATAAGACCTGGCACACCGCATGTACTTGCACACAGGATCCGTCAGGCATTGCAGAAATTGAATGTAAAAGTCGAATGCAGTCGGGGGAAGGTACCTCTTGTGAGATCCAAAGAGCCATCAGAAGTCCAGCTAGCATAATTACCGTAGGAAGTTAATAAGAAGTTACGTTTAAGAAAACACTAATCTCCGAAGGATATGAATATATCATAAGCATTATGAATAGTGTACAATAGAGGGACAGCTTGGAGAATTCTACTGTTTGTATCAGCATGACAACCCTTGTCATCAAGGATCATCTGTGAGGCAATAATTTGTGGACATTAACATTCCTGAAATGGACTGGCCTACCCAAAGTCCCGACCTGAACCCAGCCGAATATTTTTTGGATGAGTCAGAAGGTAAACTTCACACCAGATCACAGCGTCCGACGTCACACCCTTCTCTGGCTTCGGCTCTTGAGGAAGAATGAGCTGCCATTCCTACACAGACGTTCAGGTAAGCACTAAAAGTGGTCTCAAAAGAGTTCAGCCGTCATAAAGGTGTAGTGTGGACACATGTCCACTAATAGATAATTGTAAAACGACTGTAGGCTACAGTAGACTATCGTAAGTAACCGTGGATTAAGGTAATTTTACTAGCAGCTTCAGTCACTGATGATCGTAACCATATTACCTGTGGGTTGGGTGAGTTGCACACTTATCGGGCGTTACTTCATTTCCATCGTTTTATGTGCATAAGCGATCAGTATCTTACTACAGACCATTTTTGTTCTACAAAGTTATCCTTTTATCTTTTACTTCAAATAAACATTATTTATAGGAAAATTGAAATTGACGATGTTTAATTCATGTTTTATTGGAAAATTGTTGGTTTGTAACAGGAAACTGAGGGATATTACAAAAATGAAAAGAGCAATACACGTTCATCATATACCGCTAGAAAACGTAATTTCCTAAAAATAAGGTAAAACTAAAAAAACACCTAAAACCATATCAAACAAAGCTTCAATGTTTCGTCGAGCTCATTGAAGAGTGTTTCTGTTATTGCTAAACAACGTTCTTTCGTATAGTAACAGGAGACTCTTGCATTCGATCGTGATGCAGAACGTGCTATTGAGTACAAAATAACAACAGTAATTACACGGACTTTTTGCGTTAGTGCAAATAAACTTTACTTATACAAAAGACAGTTGCTTTGGTTACCTAAAAGCGCAAAGGGTATGCGAGAATTTTTTATTGCTCATAAAATGTAATTTATATTCTGTAAGGATAAAAAAAACGTGGTCTCTCAGTTCCTCTTCAATACATTCATTTATGTTTCTTTCCCTACGAGTGCTACTGGTAATCGTACGATCTACTACGTCATTTATGTACTAACTCTACTAATAGGAGTCCGGTTACTTTTGATCAGGTAGTGTAGGTTGGGTGAGAATATGCCACATAGATAAGAGGACACAAGTTCTACCAGTTCCCACTCATCTGGTAATGGCAGTCTGACACGCCCTCAGAGTTCCCGTGGTTCGTTATGCTGTCGGTACACAGGACGAGCTAGCTAACGTTTACGTGGCGCTGTAAGAGTTTTGTAATGTCGCTTCCTGTTATTTCTCGTTGAGAAGCCATTTCATCATGTGAAACACAAAATAAGTACTGCTATATTTCAGCAACGTTCGACGTCAAGTAGAACTAATAGGAAGCAAGAATGCTCGTTACGTCACAGGCAGAAAGCAACGCAACATACTGTATTTGTCCTGTTCAGTAGAATCCCATATTCGATGGATTTTATGTCATACGTTACACCCTATGAATATATGCTGTTTCTAAGCACCAGCACGTTGAATGTCCCGCGAACGAAACGCTACGTAAAATGACGGGAAACATATTGATGGTTAAAGAACTTTTTGTTTAGTTATTTTCACCTTATAACTCGCGTGTAATAAGTGTAAGCCGTTTAAAGTAACAACCCATTTAAAATTCATGAAACATATCGTTCTTATGATGATTTGTTATGTAGGTTAAGTAAGTGTCAACAAAATTTCGAAAGTAAAGTACGGAAACGAAGGTCATCAATAGCGTAGCTCGTTGAGGCAATGCGCTGGAGAAATGACATTAGATCGTTTGTGTTAGGATCCCGCTACAACCAATTTTTTTTCACCTTCACCTTTTCTCGGTATACTGACATATGTCCGGGAGTGCGGCGTGTTGACCACATGCCCCTCCATATCCGCATCCACTGAAGCCAGTGCCGGCCGGGGTGGCCGAGAGGTTATAGGCGCTACAGTCTGGACCCGCGCGACCGCTACGGTCGCAGGTTCGAATCCTGCCTCGGGCATGGATGTGTGTGATGTCCGTAGGTTAGTTCTAAGTTCTAAGGGACTGATGACCTCAGAAGTTAAGTCCCATAGTGATCAGAGCCATTTGAACCATTTTTTTGAAGCCAGTGGGCTGAGGGTGACGCGGCGAAGGGTTGGTACCGTTGGGACTTCATGGTCTGTTCGGGCCGAGTTAGTTTTTTTTTCACCTTTAATTTCGGTAATATTTGGTATGTAAATATAAGTGCGCTCTTCGACAGGAGCGAGGATATTTTATTTGTGGGCATGTAGCTTTCATTTTCCTCTTATAACACGTTCACGAATATTAAAGTTTTTATTAATGTACACCACAGACAGAACAACATGACTAGCATATGGTCTGTAAAAGAAATGTTCGTGTTCTTAGAGCTAAAACAGGAACTCCACGTGCCTCCATTTTTGTGAACAAACTGTATGGCTTGCGAGCCAAATAAATGAGACAACCATCGCTGGAGTGCGCTCAGAGCGCAAAATCACGTCAACCAGCTCGTGCCGTGTGTCTCGTGATGTGGGATATCCCGTTTGCGCGGACGTCAACATTAGCTGCCTCGTGCCAAGTGCCGGTGGCCTTGGACCTGGCGATGGACCAGTTAGCGGAGTCTGACGGGCTGCCGTGCTGCCGGTAGGGGTGATGCGCGGGTCGCCTGCCTCCCAGGGGCTGGCTCGCCGCCTTGCTACTTGTTGCTGGCACGCTCCCCTGACACCAGGGCCCACGATACGAAGCAGCCGGCATCTGCCCTCTCCTCACCAGCTCCCACCACCTCGGCGGCCAGAGTGCGCCACTTCGTTTTTCTCCCCTTGTCTCAGCTTTCCTCAGCTATAGTAAAGAGCGCAGTACAAGATGGTCTGATTTAATATCCTTAAACAGTATCTATATCTATACTCTTCATTCACATAAGGCAATGAGTGCTATCGACTGGGACTCTCAAATTGATTTCATACTCTAGATATCCAGGAGTCCTTCCTCACATTTGGCTTCCTACAAAATTACGGTCATGTGCCGTGTCGTATTAGCTGTGTGATTGGATTTGCAATTTCTTGTCAAAAAGTTCACAGTTCGTAGTAACCGATGACGAGTCATCCAGAGAAAGCGGTATGATATCTGGCTCTTCCCAATGAAGTGTTATTGGCCTTCTACTGTTCTTTATCTACATAAAAGTTTGGGACGTAATCAGAGTAGCCCTCTTTGATTGTTTGCAGATAATTCCGTTGTTCGCCGTCTTGTAAGATCATTGAAAGATGGGAGCGAACTGAAAAATGATTCAGACAAGGTATCTACAAGGCGCGCAAAGTATTAACTCTCCCTGACAACAAAAAGTGTGCAATCCTCCCCATGAGAGCTAAAAACTCCGCCAAATTTCGATTACACAGCAAGTAACAAAAATTTAGAGATTGTATATTCAACTAAATACCTAATCATTACCATTACCAACAACCTGAAGTTGAACCATCATCCTGACAATGTTGTAGCATAGGAAAATGAAAGACTGCGACTTACTGGCGTAATATTTGCAAAAAGCTACAAATATGCTAGAGAGATTGTCTACACTACACTAGTCCGTCCTGCCCTGGAATACTGGTGCGCTTGAGGCAATCCTTACGAGGTAGGATTGACGGAGGACATAGAAAATGTTGAAAGTTCAAAGTTCGTTTCGTATCATCGCGAAATAGAGGCGAGAGTGTGACGGATATTATAAGCGCTTTTGGCAACCATAAAAAAGCGGCATTTTTCGTTACGACGAAACCTTATCACGAAATTTCTGCTACCAACATTCTCCTCCGAATGCCAAAATATTTTGTTCACTAGCATCTACTTAGGAAGAAACGACCATTGTAATAAGATAAAATAGAGTTCACGCTGAAAGATTTGCCGGCCGGAATGGCCATGCGGTTCTAGGCGCTACAGTCTGGAACCGGGCTACCGCTGCGGTCGCAGGTTCTAATCCTGCCTCAGGCATGGATGTGTGTGATGTCCTTAGGTTAGTTAGGTTTAATTAGTTCTAAGTACTAGGCGACTGATGACCTCAGAAGTTACGTCGCACAGTGCTCAGAGTCATTCGAACCATTTTTGCTGAAAGATTTCGGTGTTTATTTTTACCATGAGCTGTTAGGCAGTAGAAGGATTGAGAAATAGTCTGAAAGTGGTTCTCTGCCAAACACTTAAGGATGAATTGGAGAACAACCGTGCATAGGTAGGTGAAAATCTATATAAGAGATCATTCAAAATATGAACCTCTTTTACGTCGTAACCGACTCAATATGTATAGGTAGAAATTCACTATATTTTGTTTCAAGGACTTTACTCTTAACTCTTGTATCATTCGACGTACTGGAGCAAATATTTTCTTCTTCTTCTTCCGCTACAATCGGCGACAGCATTCGTGAGCCGCTCGCTTCATCGTTATGCTGAAATATGCAGCTTTGCTGTTCGTTAACACAGCATAATGTGCCAGGAGACAAAGTGCTACCAACATACTATCTACAGACATGAAGTCTCAAAAACTACTTTGACATCATCAAACAGTTACAGATAATATGGGAGATGGTATTGCTGCTAACTAATTTATCTCATATTCATTTGTTCAATAAACGAAAGAAAAAACCTTATTTTGTATGCATTATAATAGTACAAATGAATTACCGCTTATTATGATAACATTACGAGTTTTTTTAGTAAAACTAAGTATCCCAAACTGTCACAAATCAGCAGAATAACATGCACTTCCGGTTTCGAAACGGTCTGTGTCTACACTCAGTCACCACTCATACTGAAGATAACTTACAGACCCACCATCTACACCAGTAGCGGTAGATACATAACGCTATCCAGTTAACAAATATTTCAAATACAATTAAGTCAATACAATTGAAAAGAAGCAGAGAAAGCAGGCACTAACAAATATGCAATTCATAAAGTCCTTTGCCTTTGAATCTACAGGGTACCGAAAAGAAGTAGTGACAAAACTTATCAGGGAAAAGTGGTCTTAGGATTTCTTTGCCGATTGTAGATCTGCATGTTACTGGCTCTTTCTCAGAAAGTTAAAAATCTTGTCTCCAGCGAAATCAGATCCGAAACCTAACGCAGCCTTCTGTGGCTCTTTCACAGAAAGTTAAAAATCTTGTCTCCAGCGAAATCAGATCCGAAAAGTAACGCAGCCTTCTGTGTGCAGAGCGAACACCTTACCGCTAAGCGTCTCACCTGGATATTTATTTTTGGGACATGACTAGTTTCGGTCAAAATTGATCATCTTTAGATCTGTGTAGTATTCTGATGCGTAGGTTAATATAGATACGACAGGTTGCTCACGCAACTACATAGATCTGAAGATGTTCAGTTTTGATCGAAATTAGTCATATCATAAAAAATGTGCATCTAATGCGACAAAATAGACGATAATGTGTGAATATCTCAGCAACGCTGAGATATTAATTTTCGTATCAGATTTTGTTACATAATCAGTAAATACTGCAACCATCCTTGAATAAATCTCCTCGTATCTAATTCTTCATAGGAAATACATCGCACTGACTTTCCTTACATACATGGCATCAACTATTTCACACATATTCAGCACCATATTGCACACGTTCTCGAAGTTTCATTTCTGTTGCCACTTTTGACGTATCCTTTACGGTGATACCTGTAAGAAAATTATGGCTTTATTGCGGTCCACGTACCTGAAACTTAATCCATGTACCTGTACCATGTACCTGTAGAATGGCCAGACGCGGGTTTGAACCGTCGTCCTCCCAAATGCGTACCCAATGAGCTAACCCCTGCGCCACCTCTCTCGGTTCAATCTTGATGTATCAAGTAACAATAAGATGAAGTCAAAATTTCTTAGGTGATGCTCACTGGCGTAAGATAACTATAGGGATTAGTTAGCTCAGCACAGTGGAAGAATGATTTGAAGTAGAACATAATGAATGCCACAGGTGAAAGAGTAAACGTAATATCAGTAAGATAAGATACACGTAGACATAAAATACTCAGGATTCTTAGTGAAAAGAGGAAATACCAGAAAACAACGGTTGCTAAAGGTTACCAGCAATTTACATAGTTCAGCGATGAAATACAAAGGTACATGAGTTTACAGCAAAAATAAAATTTGATTACGGGCTTGTGTATTGCTATTTTTTCCTCTAATTATTTTCGTTTACAGTTTTATGATTTCCAGATTTAATTAATTCTGTTCAGTTTTTCCTTTCATCAGGCTATAGTTGTGGTATGGAATCAACGAAT
The DNA here is from genome assembly GCF_023898315.1 of Schistocerca nitens. Lineage (NCBI taxonomy): Eukaryota > Metazoa > Arthropoda > Insecta > Orthoptera > Acrididae > Schistocerca > Schistocerca nitens. The sequence goes on along the minus strand of NC_064614.1, from coordinate 657,066,640 downwards.
TTTGTGTTTGATTTCATTATAGTCGGAGTGGATGTTAATACTATTCGCTAATTCTTTTCCGTTGTATACCTTTGCAACTTTCGTGGTGAACGGAAAATTTTGTACGCTATTTACTGATAGCTAATCTGCTTTTAGCATATTACTGAAACAACCAATGCTGAAAATTAAACATACTGATTTAAAAACTACACACATCTAAAAAAATTTCGTAATCGCTTGAAGCAGATTTATTATTAAAATAGCTGAGCACAGAATAGTCATTACCAGTATCATGATTTTTTACAAAAAAGTAAGCAAAAAGGATAGTTTTTGTGCTTGGTAATGATCATTTATAGTCTACGCTGGTAACAAAATAATGTGATTCGTCTTAGCAGCTGTAGAAGTTTTCAACTGTACATGAACTGTGAAAAGTCTTAACTAACAATAATTTCTTACATTAAGGCCCTGCAGTTAGCATTACAAATACTGTACTTCAAGACTCGTGAAAGAGAGCAACTCAGGTGGAATAAATCTGGAACACCGGAAACTTTCAGATAGATTGCATAACGATAAGACAGGAATTTTGGAACGATATTTCAAACTGTAGATTATTTCTAGCAATAGATATTGACTGCCCATTATTTGTTGGTTATGAACTGCGCATCAAAAATTAAGTAATTGCAAAGGTAGGAAATTAAGATGGTTGAAAGGGAGCGTTGGGCAACTATTAACTGAAGAATGGGGAAGAAATATAATAAAGCAAAAGCAGATAGGTTCGACAGATGGAATACACAGGGTACCAGAGGATCAATTAGGGAAAAAGAAATGGTGTTGTAGGTATCAGTGACTATTTAATACTGACTTAAACTGACAAGCGTCTATATGATTGTGTGTCATAGTATATTTGAATCTGCAGACGTGGATCACTATGTCCGCTATCGGTTAGACGGAACCCAAATGCACCCACGCTGTGTAACGACCGTCATATGTGTGGAGGCGTCGAGAGACGTGGTGATGTACCATTTGTGCCTAGGGAATTCTTTGTCGGTTCTTACCCTGTCACGACTATAGTGAATAAATTATTGTTCAGTTTTGTTAATGCCGAAACATTAGATGTTCTCTAAAAAATAAAAGAAAACCGAAGTCACAAAGATGACTTAGGGCCAACAGTTCTGTAGAGTACTATTTTCAATAATACTTGAATATCTCAGTTAAAATTATATTATAGTTTTTATCTTTTCCTTTTGCAAAGTTACCTTGCAAGTAAGCAATAACAATGCACTGACACAATGTCACAACACTCCCCCCCCCCCCCCCCCCCCCCATCCACCTTTCCTTTATGGGGCGCTCACCTTTCTGGTCTGATATTACAAAGGTTTATATGAAAACATGCTTTTGAAGAAAATCTTGAAAAGTTATTCAAAGTCACCCAAGTCTACGGTAACACTTACGTCGGGTTGGATTCGCAAATTGGCTACAGTAGTTTTCTCCTCTCATCGCTAATACGACGAAAGCAGTGATCGGGCTTTGTGATAAACATCGTTTGAAGCCAAATGTTCCAGTTTAAATCATCCATAATAAATGTAACACAATATACTGTGGAGTGGTTGCCGACAAAATTTCTGTTTTTTTATTAGAGTTCATTCGTCTGTTTGCTCGCGGTCGCCGCAGGCTCTAAATACTGTAGCGTCGAATCCGAAAATTTTCATTTAACTTGCTTTTATACGTAACCAATAAGCTGTGTCACAGAATTAAACGCCACTGTTAATTAAATATATTTCAAATACACATCAGCTGCAGTACACAAAACAGTGTGCCACTGTGGGTGAAATATTATTTTGAAATATTAGAAGCCAAGATCACTTGATGTGAAATAGTTTATTTCATGACCAGTTTCGACAGTAACTAGCAGTTATCTTCAGATTCTCAGCTCTCCCAGAAAAATAATTACACATCAGTCCCGTCTACATACTGACAATATGCTCCAGTTACAGTAATAAAGCTCCACGCTGGTTTGTCAGCAATATAAAATTTGGTATATAAAATATCCATAGCACCGATGACTACGGAATCAAAACAAGATGCTTCAGTAGAGATGATGCATTGACGACGACTCCGTCCTCCAGTCTTCTGCATTAAGCGATCTTGGCTTCTAATATTACAGATTACAACATTAGATCACCCGAAGAACGTGTATGATTTACTCTCCCAAATATTCAGCAGTGACGTCCTTTTGTAAATCTAAAGCGCAGTTCAACTATTGAATGGTTCCAGCACCACAGTGTTTAATGCTTATTGTTTTACAAGAGATGATACGATCATCTCTTCTTCAGTCGAGTGAGCAAGTTCAGGGAAGCAATGGAATAAGGGGCAAACGTTTAACTTGGAAGGCGGATGTGGCAAGAGTACGTGCAAAGGTATTTCGATTTTATCGCGGTGGTCGGTGTGTCAGTTTAAATTAAAGAAAACTTCTCGCTTTAATACCTATCGTGCGAGGTGGCGAAATGGTAAGATATTGGATTCATACTCGGGAGCATGGCGGTTCAGTTATCGTCCGGTCATACGGATTTAGTTTTTACGTGGTTTTTCTAGATCGTAGAAGGCGAAGATCGGAATAATTTGTCTGAAAAGTATATTGCTGATTTCATACTCCATCCTTCCACAATCTGAGATTATGTTCCGTCTCCAACGGTCTCTTCGTCCACTGGATGTTGATCCCCATGTCCTAGATAACATGGAGTTAGTATATTGTGAAACTAAGTTTCAAAACTGCTGCCAGTCAATGCGCATGCGAAACTATTCGGTTTGAGAGCCTTCGAACCCTTACGACACGAAACTGTCAGCTGCGTATAATCTTTGGTTAGGTGGCTGTTTAGCAAATCCAACATGAAGTGGGTAAAAATGTTGACTTAACGAGCAGTCGAGCTTTGCGAAAGTCTTTGGGAGACGTTAATGATAAACTTCACAATACCCGCCTGCGTGGCCACTAACGTCGGCCTCTGCTGTGGCGCTCGAATCGCAGGTAAACCGGTTAGAATACTGACGGTAACGGAAATTTTCGCTGGCAGTATTTGGCCGGGGAGGGTAGGAGAGGTTCCCATGGTACTATTCGAGTTACGAGCCGGCTCCGTGTTTCACCCTCTTCTCTCAACGTTACACAACTCACTTTACTATAAGTGTCCATTATTAAGTATCCATTACATTCACCTACACAAATACGCATACTACGTAATTGAAAAATGCAGGATGGAATAATGACAGTATTATGAAAAGGATAGTTGCTACTCACCATATAAATAGCGGGCCGCTGTGGCCGAGAGGTTCTAGGTGCTTCAATCCGATACCGCGCTACTGCTACGGTGGCAGGTTCGAATCCTGCCTCGGGCATGGATGTGTGTGATGTCCTTAGTTACGTTTAAGTAGTTCTAAGTCTAGGGGACTGATGACCTCAGATGTTGAGTTCCTTAGCGCTTAGAACCATTTAAACCATTTACTCACCATATAGCGTACATGCCGAGGCACGGAAAAGATTGTCAAACATAGCTATCGGCTAATCAAGCCTTCATCAGCATGGACAGCACACTCACTCTCTCTCACACACACACACACACACACATGCAAACACACACACACACACACACACACACACACACACACACACACACAAACAAACACAGTCTCTGGCTGGCAGGTGCTGTGGTCATGTGTGTGAGTTGCGGTTGTGTGTGTGGTGTGTTTGTGTGCGTGTGTGTGTGTGTGTGTGTGTGTGTGTGTGTGTGTGTGTGTGTGTGTGGTTTATTCTGATGAAGATCTATTTGGCCGAAAGCTTTGTTTGAGAGTCTTTTTGTTGTGACTATCTGTGACTCGACATCTCCGCTACATGGTGAGTAGAGTCTATCCTTGTCGTAACATGGTCATACGACACAGTTGTAACGTATTCGGAAGGGAAGACTCCATCGTGCATGAACGAAGAATGCCCTTTCCGTCAAGATGTTGACCTCACCCAGTGGGACATTACAGCGAACAACGCCACACAACAGTTTCATGTTTTACTATAAAAATAAACGCGACACTTTAGGTGTCTACTACAGTTGTGATAGTTCGTCGTAACATGCACATGTATGCACAACTGGACAAAATACATTCTGGAAGAAATAACGCAACATCAAAGATTAATAAAGATCACTATCTGACACTGAAAAACGCTGTATATGCTCTGAGGTCAATACGAAGCCATCTTGCACATATTACCGAAATAGCCAGCTTCAATAAAAGCACAACTGTGCAAATACGGAAGTTACCCAAAGAATAGAATGTGCAGTTAACAGAAAAAATGCAAAGTGTAATATGTGCGAAGCGGGAAACTTTGACGTGTGGAAGTTGAGAAAAAGAAACTTCTCAAATAGTCAACATGTCAAGTATCTGGAACAATGCCAACTGTATATTTTGGAACGCGATATGGATATTGTTGAGACGCCTGAGAATTTCCACTTGCCTAAATAAACGTGACATGATGTGCAGTTTCAATTTCGACGATAAAGCTTCTAACGTTAATTCCTTAATGCGTATAATTTAACTGTTCCGACGTTACTATAGAGATGAAGAAGTAGCTTCTGCAGTGTGCCACAATAGTTTCTTTCAATAACGGCGCTGAACACCAGAACGATATTTTTCTTTAACCAGTCACGAATCACGAATCCAAATAGTTCATTCCCTTTTATTTTACAGTGATATCAAGCAATCACGAACTCTGCTACTTGTAATTTAACTGCCCAGTTTTCATTTCTGATTGGAGGATGGTGCTCCGGAAATGGAAAACATCGAATCTGAAGTGTGCACTGAGATCGCCGTGAAGCCAGCTATTTGCGAAGCTAGTCTCGTAACGCTGGATTCAAGAACCGAATTTCGCAATCTAGTGTCTCTGTGCAAACCAGGCCTAATCTTCTTTATTAACTACACATATATTATCCATGTGGACAATGCTATTGTTTATTATTGCTGTAAAAATGACTCTGCAATTAGTCACAAGAACAACTACCCATCGTAATACATCCGCAAATTGGTCACGGTGGAAAAAGCTGGCATTGGGGCCCTGGAGGTTATAAGGTGCCGTCATAGCGCAAGAGACCCTTTAACTTATTCTTCCTGGAGGGCGCAGTCATCCCATGTTTGCTGTTCCGCTGCTCAGACGTGCATAAGGTAAGTAGTCAGTTTATGTATTTCCTGTGTAGACGACCTGTTTAAGAAACTGGTTTCTGTTGTGCTGTTAGCGACTACACGGCTTTCGTTTATAGGCAACAATACGCGCAAAGTGGCCTTTTCAGCGGTGGTTCTGGCACTTTGTGTAGGGGAGAAACCTAATAGTAGTGACCGAAAGAAGTACTCCGTGGCAATACTACAGCCACTCCTTATAAGAATGGCCTAAAAGCAGCAAATAAAGAAACAAGATCGAAAAGCAGTCGAAGAGAAGAAAGATAGTAAAAAGAAAACTGCAAAGAGCAGGTAACACGTCTGTAGAACAGCTCTTTTTGACGACAACGATAAAGACAGAGAGTGCATGTACTGGGAAGAAAAATTTTCAAATTCAAGGCCAGAAGATTACATGCGCTCTCTGACTTCATCGTTGTCGTCAATAAGAGATCTTCTACAGTTGTGTTACCCGTTCTTCGCAGTTTTCTTTTTAAAATTTTTCTTCTATTTGGCTGCTTTCCGTTCTTTTTCTTTGCCAGTTATTCTCACTCTGGAACCAATGATACTGTACAGAGATTGAGAAACACAGTTTGACTTTTATTTGTGGAAAATAAAACAATTTAAATCGAATCATGTTCTACAACAAAATATATTCCAAGAGCAGAGGGACACATGTTGACTTCTGTTTGCGAAAAATGTATATAATTTAATTCTATCGTGTGTTACAACAAAATATTTTTGGTTCTTCGTTAAAACACTTCTTTATCACTTATTTTTCGGTTGAACATTAGCAACCATTTTGCTCCCTCGTGTAGAGCAAAGTGACCATTGTGCCACTTCCAGAACATTGAATTGTTTAAAGTACTTAATTTCATCCTAAGGTAATCAAATCATCCGATATTATACTTCAATAGTTGCAGACTATATTCATCTATTTCTATGCATTTCCGTCTATTTCTACTCGGGTTGAAAACAGGAATACCTTATCCTCACCACTTTGCCCACCACTCCCCTATTTTTTGTCTAAACAATGGAAACTGTTTCGTCTGAGTACACCTCTGATTCGTGGCAACACAGACGTAACGCTTTGTCGAAGGTCGGCAGTACTATGGTCTGTGTATGACGCTACAAGTTTGTTCAACAGGTCTCATTGAAGGGGGGCGGGGCGGAAGGGAGTGCCATTCTCTGCACAAATTAACATGGGTGCTGCATATCTGCCCAATACCCATTCCAAATTCCCACAAGGACACCCCTCACTCTTATTTCTGAACAACTTAATTACAACTCTAGTTTGCTATTTGTAAACACAATTCAGTTTTGCAATCGCAGAATGATTGTAGGAGACTCTAAGAACACGGTTTTGCTGTACCTTAGGTGTGTTCGTCTTTGGACGCAAATGCATCAAATGAAACGAGAAAATAGAGTAAAAACGTGTAAAAAATCTAGGTGTAGAAGAACTTTAAGAATTATATCCTCTCAAATTCCGTGGGGTGCTATAGGGCACAACATGTGGTCATCTCGGTTCAGTCATAGGCTACTGAGAACCGGCTGCGCCACGAAATTTGTTTTCGGAGGTTTCTCATATTCACCTCGTCGAATGCTGGACTGGATCAAATTTTTCCCAAACAACGCACGAATGGAACTTTGAAACCATGTCTTATTAAAATTTAATTATGGCAGTCAACCTTAAAAATAGTAGGCGTGATAAAATGCAATAAATCCATCAGTACGATCCGATGTGAAGTTCTATAATCAAACAGTGGTATACACGACATAAGCTTAAAAATTGTTTTTAAAGTTTACTTTCTGTTTTTCACTTTGGTTATAAAAATAGTGGCAGGGCTCGTTTCTTAACAAGACAATGTGAATTCTTCTTTCCTAGTTACCAATCCATGTACTCTTCTCAAAAGTAGCTAAGAAATTTGCAGAAAAATAATCAAATTCCGCTCAACGGTACGCGAAAGTCACGTCCCAATTGTTTTTATTCTTCTAGACACAAATTTTCTGGGCACCTTAACAGAGTGGTTACTAAATGATAGACTGATAAAATAAGAAATAAAGTGGTTTTCCGCAGAATAGGCGTGGACATAAATATGTGGAAAGCACTGACACGAAGAAGGGGCAAGACGGTAGGACTCATGTGAAGACATCTGAGAATAACTTGCATGGCATTAGAGTGAGCTGTAGAGGGACAATTCTGTACAAGAAGAGAGAGATCAGAATATATACAACGAATGTGTTGGGCATAAGAGTTGGGCATAAGAGTTACTCTGAAATGCAAATGTTTGCACAGGAGAGCAAACCGTGGCGGACTGTATCAAACAACTCAGAGGACTCATAACCCGCAAAAATAAACCTATGACGATGTAAAATGCTCTTATTTAGATCTTCTCAATTTTCTCTGTCTAACCCAGACTGACGAGCAACATTCTGCCTTTCCTCGGATGACAGTTTTGTAAGCTACCACCTTCATGGGCGGACTACACTTAATTGTCCCAATGAATTTGTCGGGTTTCCCGTCCATTTATGTGAAATCGGTAGATTTTTGCATGTTGAGAGTAAACTACCAATCCCTGCATCAAGGATCGATTCTCTGCAGATTTTCTTGCACTTCGCTACAATTTTCTAGCGCTGATGACCTAGCTGTTTAGTGCCCTCCACCATAAATCATCGAAAACATCACAATTTTCTAGCCTTGTGACTTCCGTGTATGTAAAAGTACTGTCCGTATAAAGCCTCACGGAACCTCTGACATCATTTGTTAGGTATTTTACATATGTGTGTTACAAAATGATACCAAAACACTTCGAGTAGTTGTAAGGAGAGTCTTGGGGAACAAAGTGAGGATGAGAACCAGTGTCCGGAAACGCCATCCAACTACACTCCAGAGCGTCTACGTTAAGGTGCCGACTCCTTCCACTTGGCCACAACTTCGACAACAAATGTGACTTCATACGCTGACTGACTGTAGGCGGAACGTTTCTCAATGTTGTTTGTTATTCAGTGATCGCCATTGGAGAAGATGGAGGTAGCTGCTGCGCAGACTGAACTTCTCTGCTCTGAGTGTGGTGATCTGTTACCGTGGTGGATGACGGTTTCGGACACAGGTTTCCATTCACAGATGGAATGAAAGAAAAAGAGATTTTAGAAGGTTCTAGGGCCAAAATAAACTGCAAAAGGATACCCGTGTCCGGACCGTCATGCACCGACAAAACAGAGCCTTACAGGAGACAAGGCTTCTCTACGCAGCAGCTAGCTCCACCTTCTTCACTGGACGTAGTGACAATCAGTCGAGATCACTGAATAACAAACAACACTGCGGTCCATCAGCGTACTGAATTTCGTTTGCTGACGAAGGGATGGCCTAGTGTCAGGCACCGATGCCCATAACTTCGACGCTCTGTTAGACGACCTTTGCGGACACGCATACCTATCCTCTATTTGTTCTCCAAGACACCATCTACAGCCCCTCGATGTCTGACGGTATCGTTTTGTAACCTCCTGAATATTGCGAAAAGTGATGATTTTATAAAACTCCCTTGTGGTACATTGGAAACTCCCTTGTGGTGCATTGGAAGGTGCTTTTATGTCAGAGAATTTCTCTCCGTCAGGAATGACATATTATGTTCTGTTTGCTAAGAACTCTTCAGTCATGAAACTGGTCTGATATTTCGTACGCTCGTAGTTTATTCATTGGGTGGAAATGTGGAACTATGTCGAATACCTTGAGGAAATGAAAGCACACGGCACCTGCCTTCTGGGTTTCTTGGGCGAACAGAACGAGCTGTGTTTCATTCGATAGTAGACTGCGGAGGCCAGCGTCCTTGCCGCAATGATAACACCAGTTCCCGTCAAATCACCGAAGTTAAGCGCAGTTGGGTTTGGCTAGTAACCTGGATGCGTGGCCGTCCGGTCTGCCGAGCGCTGTTGGTAAGCGGGATGCACTCAACTCTTGTGAGGCAAATTGAGGAGTTACCTGACTGAGGAGTAGCGGCTCCGGTTACGAAAACTGAACGGCGGGGGAGCGGTGTGCCGACCACATGCCCCTCCATATCCGTCTCAAGTGACGCCTCTATGCCGAGGATAACATGGCGGTCGGTCAATACCGTTGGGCCTTCCGAAGCCTGTTCGGGCGGAGTTAAGTTTAGTTGCTAATGAAATCGACGTTTATTAGTTCAGGGGACATTTTCAGATTTCCGTAAGTGTCGTAATATGCGAGCGTAAAACATGTTCCAAAATTCTGGGAGACATTGTTGTCGATGGTATAAGCCTATACGCGATTATTCGTTGATGATGTTACAAACTTTCAGGGAGAATGGAGAAGAGTAAATGGACGGAATCGGGAAAGTATAAGTCAAAATCGATCTGATACCTCTGACAGTGGAATGTATGTACCGATACTATTGTTACTAAGACTGTAGAGTAAGCAACTTTACGTATGGTGGTCCTTACCAAAACAAGAAAACAATGTTCAATAAGATTGGGGTAAATATGGGAGATGGGTTTCACAGTAGTCAAGGTGAACAACTTCTCATAGCTCTTACGGTGTGCCCACGATTAATGGAATTTTTTCGTCTCGGGCGTTTCCGGACCAGGGCCTCTTGCCTGAGATCGATACATTTACCCTTGTCCATCATCCTTTAAAGTTTATGTCATCATCACCTGTAGTTTCACGCGTCTATTCGATATCCCTTTTTAATTAATAGAGGGAAAGACTGCGTCGAGTCTTTTAGAAAGACTGCGTCTCATCAGTTCCGTCTTTCACGAAACTGGTTTCCACTTCGTGTCGGCTCCTACTTTCAATCCATTCACGTCAATAGGAGGGACAATCATGTAAGCGTTAGAGTTTCTTACATGTCATTAACCTTACCGTCTTATATTTCACAGATTAGGATTTTTGTCGGGCTCAAAACTGGTGAAAATCCGACTGACGGATGGATGAAGGAAGACCCAATAAGTAATTCGTCTGTTCTGGTCTTCTTGTGTTGGAGTTTCTTAAGCGCTAAAATATTCTTCTGTGGCAGTGTTTGCCGTTTCTCCCCTGCAAACAACTGTGTAGATATTGTCTTGTTCTGTCAGGCGTACTGTTACTCCAGTCGCGGCGTAAAACTCTATTCTGCGCCCTCTTCGGTGAGTGACATCGAGTATTTCTTGTGCTCTGCTGCTCATTTGTCTCCCCTTCAGCGGAAAGAGCTGAATTCCCGGAAGCACTGTTCAGAGCGAGCGAGAACAAAAGACGGAGCAAACTAGCGGCACTCGTGGAGCCTTTGTTGTGCGTCCTTCGTTATGACTGGAGGGCAATTCAATGCACTTTATTTTATCTGAATGGTACTGTTGAGATTAAAGTCGCGTTCTGTCTGTAAAATTTTGTTTGCCAGCTTTTTTGATGGCGATCAAAAGCAGACTTCAAATACGGATGTCACAATACCGGTTACCGTAAAAATTGAATTACACTAACTAAAGTGGAAAAATAAGATGAGACGTAATGCAGTATTAAGTGTACTCTGCGTTTCAAAAAACCTGCAGCGTAAACGGTACGTCAAATAGGAAATGAATCAGGTTGTGTGAGTAGTTGTGGTCCTCCTAGCAAGGTAAGAAAAGAGACTATGCAGACATATGAACAAGCGTATGACCTAAAACAGAAAAATTGAAAGTATTCATTGGAAAATGCCTACAATCCTTTCACGTTTAGCTATTTGGGGTAAATATCCTGAAAGGATTAGAGTATTTCCAACAGTATTCACAAAGGCCAGGCTTTGACTGTCTTGTTCGTACAACAACATTCACTAGTACGTTGTGAACGAAATACTTGTAATCATGCAATTAGAAACGTTACACAGGCTGAGGTCCAGTGAAAGAAGTTCCTATGTCACTCTCCCAGCACGGCCGATTGATCGTCTATTGTGGCCACTAATGTAATCGCACCTTACAAATCAAAGTACCATGTCGGAATTGTTTATCATGCCACCGCTATGAATATAATAATCGGATGACAGCTGTGTTCTCATTATATAGTAGATGGCACAGTTTGCGTCATGCAGTCTCAGAGGTAATGGCGGACCTGCTTCCGACCTGCGTACTTCTTCCGTGCAACGATTTCCATCACGAATACCACCATGTCACAGATCCGTTGTTTAGAAATACGAGTTTCTGGTTATTTGATTATATAGACTTCCGCTCATTCTGGAAACATCCCCAAGGCTGTGGCTAAGCCATGTCTCCGCCATATCCTTTCTTTCAGGAGTGCTAGCTCTGCAAGGTTCGCAGGAGAGCTTCTGTAAAGTTTGGAAGGTAGGAGACGAGGTACTGGCAGAAGTAAAGCTGTGAAGACGGGGCGTGAGTCGTGCTTGGGTAGCTCAGATACGCCGGCACGGTAGCTCAGCTTGTTCGGTCAGAGAGCTGGTTGGCCTCTGTAATAAAAAAAACTGAGTGGAAGGAACAAACGAACTTGAACGGATGTCAGGTGACGTCCGCAACGACCAAACAAAACGATAAAAGAAAGTATTAGATCACTTGCCCGCGAAAGGCAAGGGTTACGAGTTCGAGTCTCGGTCCGGCACACTGTTTTAACCTGCTAGGAAGTTTCATATTAGCGCACACTCCGTTGCAGAGTGAAAATCCCATTCTGGAGGTTTACTTATCTTCTTCAATTTGTCCTTTCAGGTACACTTTTTGCCGTATTTCCACACAATTATTTTTTAGTAACAGAAACGGTGAGTAATTGTTGTTGCCACATATGATCAAAATACACTCCTGGAAATTGAAATAAGAACACCGTGAATTCATTGTCCCAGGAAGGGGAAACTTTATTGACACATTCCTGGGGTCAGATACATCACATGATCACACTGACAGAACCACAGGCACATAGACACAGGCAACAGAGTATGCACAATGTCGGCACTAGTACAGTGTATATCCACCTTTCGCAGCAATGCAGGCTGCTATTCTCCCATGGAGACGATCGTAGAGATGCTGGATGTAGTCCTGTGGAACGGCTTGCCATGCCATTTCCACCTGGCGCCTCAGTTGGACCAGCGTTCGTGCTGGACGTGCAGACCGCGTGAGACGACGCTTCATCCAGTCCCAAACATGCTCAATGGGGGACAGATCCGGAGATCTTGCTGGCCAGGGTAGTTGACTTACACCTTCTAGAGCACGTTGGGTGGCACGGGATACATGCGGACGTGCATTGTCCTGTTGGAACAGCAAGTTCCCTTGCCGGTCTAGGAATGGTAGAACGATGGGTTCGATGACGGTTTGGATGTACCGTGCACTATTCAGTGTCCCCTCGACGATCACCAGTGGTGTACGGCCAGTGTAGGAGATCGCTCCCCACACCATGATGCCGGGTGTTGGCCCTGTGTGCCTCGGTCGTATGCAGTCCTGATTGTGGCGCTCACCTGCACGGCGCCAAACACGCATACGACCATCATTGGCACCAAGGCAGAAGCGACTCTCATCGCTGAAGACGACACGTCTCCATTCGTCCCTCCATTCACGCCTGTCGCGACACCACTGGAGGCGGGCTGCACGATGTTGGGGCGTGAGCGGAAGACGGCCTAACGGTGTGCGGGACCGTAGCCGAGCTTCATGGAGACGGTTGCGAATGGTCCTCGCCGATACCCCAGGAGCAACAGTGTCCCTAATTTGCTGGGAAGTGGCGGTGCGGTCCCCTACGGCACTGCGTAGGATCCTACGGTCTTGGCGTGCATCCGTGCGTCGCTGCGGTCCGGTCCCAGGTCGACGGGCACGTGCACCTTCCGCCGACCACTGGCGACAACATCGATGTACTGTGGAGACCTCACGCCCCACGTGTTGAGCAATTCGGCGGTACGTCCACCCGGCCTCCCGCATGCCCACTATACGCCCTCGCTCAAAGTCCGTCAACTGCACATACGGTTCACGTCCACGCTGTCGCGGCATGCTACCAGTGTTAAAGACTGCGATGGAGCTCCGTATGCCACGGCAAACTGGCTGACACTGACGGCGGCGGTGCACAAATGCTGCGCAGCTAGCGCCATTCGACGGCCAACACCGCGGTTCCTGGTGTGTCCGCTGTGCCGTGCGTGTGCTCATTGCTTGTACAGCCCTCTCGCAGTGTCCGGAGCAAGTATGGTGGGTCTGACACACCGGTGCCAGTGTGTTCTTTTTTCCATTTCCAGGAGTGTATGTCATAGGTTCAAATGGTTCAAATGGCTCTGAGCACTATGGGACTTAACATCTGTGGTCATCAGTCCCCTAGTACTTAGAACTACTTAAACCTAACTAACCTAAGGACATCACACACATCCATGCCCGAGGCAGGATTCGAACCTGCGACCGTAACAGTCCGATAAATCGCTTATTTGCGTTGTGTCTTTCATACAGTTTCGATATTTTTCGAGACTTTTCACTACGGCGTACTAGGAAGCTTTTCGCAGTGCCGCCAAAGCTTGAATTATCTGAACAGAGGCTCGGAAATGTAATCAAATTCAGTACAGAATTAAAAAAAAACTGTGGCTATCCCTTTTTTTCCTACAGCAAAACATCTAGCGAGAACTGAGCACTGACACTTTACGAAAACATACAAAGCTTTAAGCAAAGCTGATTCCAAGCATGCAATGTAAATCACAAAGATGTCTTTGAAGCAGGTGTACAGATTACGAATTATTGAACAAAATATGTCTGTGCTAGCGACGTAATAAGATTCTGAGTCTGCAGAGCGCTGAAGAGCAAACCTTACACAATAGCTGTCACACGACTTTCGAAGGCAATATATGTTGGCCTGCATCCTAATATATAACAAAAATGTCGTATTACTTACTTTATAGTTGAAACCCAATACTTTAAAAAACGCATTTTAGAGAAATAATGGTGTATATTCCTTGGACGATTTAAATTAATAATATGGAGTTGACACTTTGGTGGTACTGGTCGCATTTTTTAGTATACACTAAAAAATTTCTATGATAGTTTATTTGGCCCTTTTTCTTTATTTACAGCTGTTGTATGACAATGTAACCACACTTCTCTACTTTCTAGTGCATGGTTAGGCATGGCTGTAAAAACTGTTCTGGCAGTTTGTTACATCTGATGTGAGTTTGTGTTTAAATATCATTAGGGGATCCGTGTGAAACTCTCACACTTTCATTGTTTTAAATAATGACAGTATTTAGAATAATTGTTGTCATTGGTTAAGGGTAGTTGTGAGAATGAAGAGAGAGCATCGTTAAAAATGAATCGAATGACGTGAAATAAAAATCATGAATTTATGATACTTCTTGTATATCCATTTCCATGATTAGAGCTTATATCTCTCGACTGTATTATTTACATTTACCTGTTGTTGAAAAGGAGTTTAATGAGAAATGCTAATATAAAATGAAAAGAAGGAAATAAATGCGAAATATATAGATTAGAACATAGTGTTCGCTTCTTACTTGGTTAATCACAAACGCCACAGAAATTTTAACTGTATTGTAAGAGTTTAATTGCATTGGTACTTTATGTAAGCACTTTAGGGCGTCGTAGCAATAAGTACATCACAGTTTAAGGAAACAAAGACAAATATATTTGTCGTTTCGGAGAGTTTATTCGCTTAGAAAACTCAACTTGTACGATGTGCAGAGATAGAGGACTACCACATTGGTCACTGTTATTACCTGTGATAATGCTGCATACAAATTATGAGTTAATAAGTACTTTAAACTAACTAGAGCTGTATTTTTAACAATATAAAATTAAGAGGGAGTCTCTGATTTGTGATTAATAAGTCAGCTTCGTAAAATATAGTTATAAAGCTGGGCATCGATGATGTCCTTTTCCCTGTAATAATTAAAAGTCTCTATTATGTTAAAATTTTCCACAAATAGTAAGTTTTATTGCAAAATCGTTACGCAATGTCAGAAGCCGGTTATAAAGCATTGCTAACGATATCTCATTTATCCTTGGTAGATTAGTGTGTGTTGAAAAAAAATGTGCTGTTCACTTGAAAAATAATATATTGTAAGAGGATCATTAAGATCTCGTAAAGAAAGTGCACTTTAAATGATATGGAAATAAACTTTGTGACCAGGATAAGTCGCGAGCGTCGTATAATTGTATTTTAGGACACAGAAAATGGTGAAAACATAAAACATACAAGCCTTTACATTTGTTCTTACAATTACATAGAGGGAACCAAGAAATCATTCTAATGATAGTCACATTTATGGCATTAGTTTTACTGCTTATATCACAGAAAATAAAAGAAGGTAATGAGGTAACGTAACTGCCCTCTGCTTTGATGCCGGTGGGCCAGGTTCAGAACCATCCACTTTTTTATTTATTTATTTATTTATTTATTTATGCATTTATTTTACCTGGCAAGATTAGGGCCTTCAGGCCCTCTCTTACACCTAACCAGGCATACTCAGATTCAACAAATTTCAGTTTCTACAGAGCATTAAGGACATATTACATGTTATACAGTATTAATGTTAAGAAAAAAAATAGAGATTATAAACGTAGTACAATGATAATTATAACAATCAAAAATTAATTATAACAATCAAGAATAATAATAATAGTAATAATAATAATAATAATGACTATGTATATGAAAGTAAACATATTTTTCTGTTATGAATGTCAGTCCTATTGCTAGTTGGGAATTTTCTCGTTATATTCTTGCAGCTTGTGAGTTATTCTCATCAAGCAGAGACATAAGACGATAGAATGGGGTGAAAGAGATATAGAAGAGGTAGATAGGTTAGAGGAAGAGAAATAGAATGGTAAAATTCGAAGCTATGATGGAGAGGAGAAAGAAAGAGATGAGAGGGGCCCAACAATGGTGGCTAAACCGTCCCTAATATGTAAGTCTTGAGTTCACTCTTGAATGTTGAGTGGTTCCGGATAAGACGCAGATCACAGGGGAGCGCGTTCCATAGTCGTATGGCTGAGATGGAGAATGACATGGAGAAAGATTTTGTGTTATGTAAAGGTACAGCCAAGATGCTAGACGTATCCGATCTGGTATTGCGGTTGTGGAATGATGATAGGTGTTTAATGTGAGAAGATAAGTATTGGGGGCACCAGTGGCTAAGAAATCGATGAAGTAAGCACATCGTGTGGAGATCGCGTGCCTTATGTGGGCGTATCCAACCTAGCTGGGAGTATGAAGGACTGATATGATCATACAACCGTATATTGCATACGTATCTAACGCAAGCGTTCATCACTAGCTCGAGGCGTCTCGAATTTTCACTATTTGTGCCGTGTTGAACTACATCACAGTAGTAAAGATTAGGCAAGACTAGTGTTTGGACTAATTTTTGTTTAACATGGGTTGGAAATATTTTTCTAAATTTCTGAATTGCATGTAGGGAGGAGAGCGATTTCCGGCAAGCTGTAACTGTTTGTTCTTCCCAGTTTAGGTGTTCATCCAAGATTATTCCAAGGTCTTTTACTGTTTTTTGGTATGGTAGTTGGGTACCATTGAGGTGTATTTGAGGGACTGTTTCGTGAAAGTGCCGACTGATTAACTTTGGATGAGATATAAGTATGACCTGGGATTTCTTGGGGTTTAGTTTCAGACCTAGATTCTGTGCCCATCGAGAAACAGAGCAAAGATCCGCGTTCATACTCGCTACTGCGTCAGCAATGTTCTTGGGGCTTGCACTTATGTACAGTTGGATGTCGTCGGCATATAGATGGTAGTTGCAGGAGTGAATCACTGAAAGAAATATCATTAATGTACAGTGAGAAGAGTAATGGACCAAGGACGGAGCCTTGGGGAACTCCAGAGCGCACGTTTTTCCATGATGACTTTTCCGACCCACAAATGACTTGTTGACTTCTGTTTTTGAGGTAGCTGTTTTAAATACCGGGTTGATTTTGGAAATTTGAAAATTTGTGGAAGATTTTATGAGGCCAAACTGCTGAGGTCATCGGTCCCTAAGATTACGCTCTACTTAATCTAAATTAAACTTACTTGCTCTGAAGACAACACACACACCCATGCCCGAGGGAGGACTCGAACCTTCGACGCGGGGAGCGCCCGGATCGTGACAAGGCGCCCAAGAACGCGCGGGTATCCCGCGCGGCTGGGTTGATTTTGATAACTTTATTCTGGTTGTTTTAGTGGTAATCAATCTGCTGAAGATAAACAAGGTAATGACGTGTTACATTGTACTTTGACCCATTTAAACTCAAATGTGTTCACAAACCGAGGTAAGTCATTTTGTTGGAGATGTGAGCCTAACGAAGGAAAAATCGGAGTTGCTTGGTTTCAGACGTAAGGAGAACAACTTGGTGGTAGGTGGACAAAAATTTTCTCTGTATTTCAAAGGAGAAAATGATTTACAGTGTTGTTCAGATATTGCTGGTTTGACGAATGTATTTGAAAATGACTTCCTACACAGTGGTAGCAATTTTGGATCGGTACCTGTTGTTAATTCTGTGCATGTGAAGGAAAGTTACAGAAAACTCGATGTAGTTCTAAATAAAATAAATTATTCCGCACTTTTTGGAGTATACATGGCGATCTAAGAGTGTCATTTACATCCCAAGACCAACAAAGTAGCATTGCTTAATACCAGTTTCTTAATGAGATGGAAGGGCAAGAGATCAGCAGTGGTGGTTACTAATAAACTGACCTGCAAGGATATCTTTGAAGTCTGGAGAGAAGCACGTTTTTCGGGAGAACCTCATGAATTTGTAACCAATCTGTTATCACCTCGACATATTAAGCTGGACCTAATGAGTTTGTAGAAGCCTTACGCAGATGTATTGAACGTTCCAAGTATTTCTGCAACTAATTTCCTGGTTTCTCAGAAGCACAAGTGAAACAAATCTTGTTCCTTTGACCTGACATTCGAATTGTCAAATTCGATCTCTATTCTGGACCAAAAACGACTGTGACCTTGTGGAGGCCTGGGTTCAATTCAAGGAAATTTCTAATAAATTGACAGAACTCAAATGGGGCACCGTATTTACCCTCTAGCCCAATAGAAACTTAAACGTTGTTTTTACACCGTAGTGCTTCACTACATACGACCCTCCCGGAAAGGATAAACACTTGCCTTCTTACTACATCCGAAGTGACTCAACCCATCAGTTAACATGAACTCCAAAGCATAATAACTTGGCGTTTTTCAGATTAACAATTCAATGACAGGTGCAAATATACAATAAGTGAGAGGAAGCTAATCCTAGGACTGACTGGGAACTGAGCATGTGTCCATTGGATTTGTAGTCTGTCTCTTACCTGCTGAGCCACCTTTTCGCGCTTGAAATTATTTAATTATTATTTTAGTTTTATGTCCATATACCACATTTAGCCCTATCTTACGCTCGCCATGTTTGCATTCCTTAGCGTCGATGCGAAACTTGAGTCCTGTCTGAATTTTTCGTACGTACCTTTTCTACTCCTGAAGAGACAGTGGTGTACTTAACAAATAAATTCCTGGGAAACAAGGAGAAAAACATAACATTCTGTAAAATTAATTAAGGAAGTCACGCTTTATCAAAGTTTTTGACAATGAATATCCGGAGCAATCTCATTTTTTACCGCAGGTGTGTTTCGAATGTGAAAAAGTCGCTGAACAATTTGCGCCTGCCACAGTTTCCTCACTGTGTTCCAGTGCTGTACAAGATACATCATAATTACTTTTCTTAGGCGGCAGTCAGCATCAGAAATTCATTATGAAAAATGCACAACACAAGACTATTTATTCTGATCGATTTTGGTCTTAAACCAGCATCCACGGAAAAACAAAAATAAAAAAGCTCTCACATATCACAGGTGTTACACCAGAAGATTAATATCCTTACTGCAATCACAACTATTGTGCACAACATAAGATCAAGACATACAGCAAGATGGTGTGGCCCTTTCTGTGGCAAGACAAACTGAACGACATGATTTCTGGTGGCACCAAGACAAACATGATTTTATTTCTTCTCTCTCAACTTTAATTCCATTTCCAAAGTTCTCCTTGATGTCCTTTACTGCTTGCTCGATGTACAGATTAAATAACATGTAAGGTAGAAAAAAAAATGGTTCTGAGCACTATGGACTTAACTTCTAAGGTCATCAGTCCCCTAGAACTTAGAACTACTTAAACCCAACTAACCTAAGGACATCACACACATCCATGCCCGAGGCAGGATTCGAACCTGCGACCGTAACGGTCGCGCGGTTCCGGACTGTAGCTGGGCCACTCCGGCCGGCATATAAGGTAGGATACAAGCCTATTTCACTTTTTATGAATATATTATTGGCCCTCTTTCATGCTTGTAACAAACCTAGGTCAAGATCGTCGCTTCCAAATTGACTATATCGGTACTGGTCTCACTGTAAATGAATCGCTCGGTACCTCTTGGTTTCGTTATTTGCCTAATTATGTGCAGTTGTTTTTTTATTGTATGTATCCTTCATCTTTTTCATAAAAAATATGTGTATTCAAAAATACTAGTCATCCAGCTTTTTTGCATTTAACTTAAACAAAATCGGATAGAAATAATTATTAATGACAATACAAATCATGTATTACATAAGGATATGATGTAATGTACAAAATTAATGTCACAGTACAAATAACTGTGCCTTACTTGCATTCTATCCCCGGTGAAGATTAATCTTTTGTCGTAAGCCGATACGAGTTGCGGCAGTCTGTATTATGTCGTTTTCATGGTTATGGTTCCACTCAGCTAAGTTTAGTTTCGTCTCTATTTGTGAAGTTGTGTCACATGTTAAAGATATGAATATAATTCGAAGAACTACGTGATAAAATACACGGCAACAGTAAAGAAACTAGTGACCTGTCGTTGACAAACGAAATTCCAGACCAAAATTTTGAAAACCTTTTATAAATGAATATTAGCTCCTAGACCATTGAAGCGACCAACTAAAAGATGCCCAGAGGTCAATATTTTATATCACTACTTTTCAATCATTAATTTATATCCTGTCAAATCGCGATGATCGCTAAAAATACAAGATGCCTTATTTCTACAATTACTGTCAGTAACGCCGTGATGGAAAGGTGATTTATATGCTCTGCGGCTCTTATGACTGCTGTGTGTTTTCTGCATGAGTTGTAGGCGCTCTTTCGCTTTCTATGTTTTATCCCTTCTACTACCAGCGACAAATAATTGCTTCATAACATAAGCCAGAATAATAAAAATAATGCCACCGACTGTAGCAAGTGAAATACTGAAAGGTATGTGGATACAAGATAAATAAGTGAATGAATATTATCTTGGATTACCCAGCCTTTTTCTGCAGTTTCTCTGTTTCTCTTCTGTTGAGCCCAGTAGAGGATAGCAGAAGTAGCTGCAACGTTTGAAGTATTATCTCGATAGAATCAAGTTTTGATCAACGATGGATGTCTTGGAGGAGACTAGGATGGTATAAGTCTGTACTTTGGATGTCCAGAAAATGCTACATTTCGAAAATCACATCGTTCATAGGGAAACACCAGTCACACCATGATTTCTTCGTCTGAGGGCGAAGTCACTGGGTGCCATTTGAGAAGACTATGGGGGTGAAGCAAAATCTGATAGCATGAAAAAGCAGCATGTATCACTGTGCAGAATCACCTGGGGCGTTGTCGTAGAGCAAAAACATCGGACAGCGATTCTTCTTCTTAGAAGCCTTCCGTAACCTCGCCTTGTGATTTTGGTAGTTCGGTTCTGAGAAAGTTGGCCCCTTGCGAGCACAGTCCATTAGCACCACACCGTACCGGTCCCAAAAACCCCTCGACTTCACTTTTCCCGAAGCTGGTCGTCGTTCAGCCTGGAGCCAGGGACAGAGACTCTTGTGACATTATCCTGACTGCCTTGTCCGAGAATTACTTCGAGCAGATAGTTAGAGAACCAACTCGTGAAGCTAACGTTTTAGACCTCATAGCAACAAATAGACCGGAACTTTTCGACTCCGTGAATGTAGAAGAGGGTATCAGTGATCATAAGTCAGTGGTTGCATCAATGACTACAAGTGTAATAAGAAATGCCAAGAAAGGAAGGAAAATATATTTGCTTAACAAGAGTGATAGGGCACAAATCGCAGACTATCTGAGTGACCACCATCAAACGTTCATTTCTGAGGAAGAGGATGTGGAACAAAAATGGAAAAAATTCAGAAACATCGTCCAGTACGCCTTAGATAAGTTCGTACCGACTAAGGTCCAAAGCGAGGGGAAAGATCCACCGTGGTATAACAATCATGTACGAAAGGTGCTAGGGAAACAAAGAAAGCTTCATCATAGGTTTAAGAGTAGTCGAATCATAGCTGATAAGGAAAAGCTGAACGAAGCGAAAAAGAGCGTAAAGAGAGCAATGAGAGAAGCATTCAACGAATTCGAACATAAAACATTGGCAAACAATCTAAACAAGAACCCTAAAAAGTTTTGGTCATGTGTAAAATCGGTAAGCGGATCTAAATCCCCTATTCAGTCACTCGTTGACCACGATGGCACCGAAACAGAGGACGACCGAAGAAAGGCAGAAATACTGAATTCAGTGTTCCGAAACTGTTTCACTGCGGAAAATCGTAACATGGTCCCTGACTTCAGCCGTCGCACGGACGCCAAAATGGAAAATATTGAAATAAACGATATCGGAATTGAAAAACAACTGCTATCACTTAGTAGCGGAAAAGCATCCGGACCAGACGAGATACCCTTAAGATTCTACAGTGATTATGCTAAAGAACTTGCCCCCTTTCTATCAGCAATTTATCGTAGATCTCTGGAAGAACGTAAAGTACCTAGCGACTGGAAGAAAGCGCAGGTCGTCCCCATTTTCAAGAAGGGTCATAAATCAGATGCGAATAATTATAGGCCTATTTCGCTTACGTCAATCTGTTGTAGAATAATGGAACATGTTTTATGTACTCGTATTATGACGTTCTTAGATAATACAAATCTTCATCATAACCAACATGGATTCCGCAAACAGAGATCATGTGAAACTCAGCTCGCCCTATTTGTCCAAGAAATTCACAGTGCCGTAGACACTGGCGAGCAGATTGATGCCGTATTCCTGGACTTCAGGAAGGCATTTGATACGGTTCCGCACTTACGTTTAGTGAAAAAAATACGAGCTTACGGAATATCGGACCAGGTTTGTGATTGGATTCAGGATTTCCTAGAAGAAAGAACACAACATGTCATTCTTAACGGTTCAAAATCTGCAGATGTAGAGGTAATTTCGGGAGTACCGCAAGGAAGCGTGATAGGACCTTTATTGTTTACAATATACATAAATGACTTAGTTGACAACATCGGTAGCTCCGTGAGGCTATTTGCAGATGACACGGTTGTCTACAAGAAAGTAGCAACATCAGAAGACTCGTACGTACTCCAGGAAGACCTGCAGAGGATTAATGAATGGTGCGACAGCTGGCAGCTTTCCCTAAACGTAGGTAAATGTAATATAATGCGCATACATAGGGGCAGAAATCCATTCCAGTACGATTATGCCATAGGTGGTGAATCATTGGAAGCGGTAACGACCGTAAAATACTTAGGAGTTACTATCCGGAGCGATCTGAAGTGGAATGATCACATAAAACAAATAATGGGAAAAGCAGGCGCCAGGTTGAGATTCATAGGAAGAATTCTAAGAAAATGTGACTCATCGACGAAAGAAGTAGCTTACAAAACGCTTGTTCGTCCGATTCTTGAGTATTGCTCATCAGTATGGGACCCTTACCAGGTTGGATTAATAGAAGAGATAGACATGATCCAGCGAAAAGCAGCGCGATTCGTCATGGGGACATTTAGTCAGCGCGAGAGCGTTACGGAGATGCTGAACAAGCTCCAGTGGCGGACACTTCAAGAAAGGCGTTACGCAATACGGAGAGGTTTATTATCGAAATTACGAGAGAGCACATTCCGGGAAGAGATGGGCAACATATTACTACCGCCCACATATATCTCGCGTAATGATCACAACGAAAAGATCCGAGAAATTAGAGCAAATACGGAGACTTACAAGCAGTCGTTCTTCCCACGCACAATTCGTGAATGGAACAGGGAAGGGGGGATCAGATAGTGGTACAATAAGTACCCTCCGCCACACACCGTAAGGTGGCTCGCGGAGTATAGATGTAGATGTTCGACAGCACTGGAGGTGTCTGTGCCATCTATCCACTGTGCTATATCGTGGTGCATTGTTGCTGTACACATCCATTATCTCAGCACGGACTGTTGTAGCATTGTTCCCTTTCAACCGCAGAAAATGAATTACCGCACGATCCTCTATTTTACCAGCGGGCGGCGCCCTGTGGCATTCTGGAATCCTGTGGGGTGGGGATTTCAGAACGTACCTGAACTGCAAAAGTCGGCAATCTTACGAGAACATTGCCGTTGAGAATATGTGAATGGTTCGAAGACTTCTTAAATAATGGAACCCAGTATGCTGTTCTCGGCCGGCCGGTGTGGCCGAGCGGTTCTAGGCGCTTCAGTCTGGAACCGCGTACCGCTACGGTCGCAGGCTCGAATCCTGCCTCGTGATGGCTGGGTGTTGTGTGCTGTCCTTAGGTTAGTTAGGTTTAAGTAGTTCTAAGTTATAGGGGACTGATGACCTCAGATGTTAAGTCCCATAGTGCTCAGAGCCATTTGAACCATTTTTGTCGTTCTCGACGGCGATTGTCAACTTACGGACATCTGCTTAGAGTTGGGCATTTTGACTGATGCTTCACAATACATATTCCTTCATGAAGTATGTTGTGAATAATCCACTACAGTTCAAAAGAAACCATGCTGTACCTTCGGTAATTAGAATAGCGGAAGAAAAAATAACATTCCTCACTCCACACTAAGGTTCAGTTTAGTACAAAAAGAGGTACACAGTGCTGCCACCAAAATGTTTGATCCCTTATCCAGTCATATAAAATGGTTGACGAACAAAAAATTAAATTTCGAAACAGGGTGATAAAGTTTCTCCTTGACAAGTCCTACTCCGCAGAAAAATATCTCTTCCTCAAATGTGTAAAGGGTGGTACAAATTATTCTGAATGAAAGAAAGAAAAGCTTGTAAATGGTCAGTATGTAGCCACATTTATATATGATTTTATAATGTGAATGTAAAGTGACTGGCTTGTCAACATTAAGGTTAATTGTACAAATAATTCATGAAACGTCAAAGTAAATAACTATTTAACTCTGTTCTCTTGGCGTTCGTGGTCTTTATTTTGTTCTGGTACTGTTTTTCCTGTTTTGTGAGTATAAGCTCATCAGTTCCTAGGGTCCCACATTGTGCAGGTGATCAGTTGATCTACTTTGAATCGAAAAAGTTTGTTGTATTCTGACTGAAAAATGTTATCTTTATACCATTTTCCCTAAGAGTTTTGCTTTTATGATCAGTATCTCTAGAAACATATGGGTACGTAACACAGTGAGAAGGCGATTCCTCGTTCCTATTATTAGCATAATTAATGATATTTTTCTTGAAAGCTCAATCTACGAACAAACCATCATTGCCCTTGGCCTTCAGTATATCCCTTAAGCAATTCAACTCCCATTCAAACCTGTCATTCTCACTGATACAGAAGCACCGCTTGCATCTGGGCTTGGAGGTGGTGCGAAGTGGCAGCTAAATACGTACCCAGTGCGATGGCCCACCGACAGTAGCGGAAAACATTTCACCCAGGACCCCCCCCCCCCCCCCTCCTTCTTATTCAGATCTAGCGCGGGAAAACTCCCTTTTATAAGTAAACTCGACATTAGTCTTTGAGTGTGTTCAGCTGCCTGGGAACGCCAAAATATCATGAAGAATATCCCCTCATAGAGGTCGAATCATCTACCGTGTCCGAAGAGGAACTTGGCGTGACATATTGACAAAGTAGTCTTTGTCATCAATTGATTATCGAGCTTTATTTTTTGTGGGGTCAATTAAGAAACTCCTTGCGCTAAATATCTGATGCATAGGGTGGTTTATGCCGATATCGTGGTTAAAGGTACCTTAATATGTGTGTTAGTTTTTTTTTTTTCTGCGTCTAATGGTGTTCTCGCAGGCACGTCACACAGTTTACTGTCTGTGTGTTTCGTGCGTGGTCGTAAGTACTCTACTGAGTGGACTACGTTTGTCAGTATAGTTTAAACATTTGCAACCCCTCGTCCATTGCATGTCCTCACCTCGCTGTTGAGGTATAAAGTCC
The DNA here is from genome assembly GCF_023898315.1 of Schistocerca nitens. Taxonomy (NCBI): domain Eukaryota; kingdom Metazoa; phylum Arthropoda; class Insecta; order Orthoptera; family Acrididae; genus Schistocerca; species Schistocerca nitens. The sequence continues at coordinate 657,041,343 of NC_064614.1, read as the reverse complement.
TGTGTCGCTGGGAACATGAGTGGCTAGAGGTGACCGACAACACGCTCCGTGTCGTCAAGCCCACAACTCGGCCGTGGCGTACTTCCTTCCAACCACGTCGACTGGACGAGGTCCTCCTTACTCGTCTTCGCATCGGCCACAGCCCTAAGACGCATGGATTTTTACTCCGGCAAGAGGACCCTCCGATGTGTGGTGCTTGTGGCGTGCAGATCACGATGCACCACATTTTATTGGACTTCATTTTATTTGCTGACCAGCAGACTGCAGCGGATTTGCCGGCGGATCTGCAGTCTATTGTATGCAATGCTCAAACGAATGAGGTTCGCGTTTTAAAGTTCTGTGAATTGTCCCATGTTTTTAACAAGGTTTTCGGGAGATATTTTGTAATGTGTCGACGGGGTGGCTGGCTCACCCAAATTTTTTCATGGATGGTCAGTCAGTCACATTTCCCTGTGCTGTTCTTTTAGCTCTTTTGCGTTTTGTTTTCCCTGTGTTTCAATTTCTTGATTAGCTATCTTGCCTTCTCATTCGTTTTAGTATATGTGAGAGTGCCTGTGCGATAGTCATTGTGTGGTCGTTTCGTGTGCATGCGTGTACGACAGTTTTCATTCTTATCCACATTCGTTTGTTTTAATCGATGTCAGGGCGCTGATAACCTCGCCGTTGGGCACCCATAAGATCGCAAACCCTCCCTCCCGCCCCCCCCCCCCCCCCCGCCGCCACCCCACCCCCCCACACACACACACTCGTCCACACTTCAACGCCTGACCTGCAGCCTAGGGAAAAAAAAAAAAAAAAAACCATTAATGCCTTACTGTTGCAACATGTACTTGGAGATATTCACTAACCCAAAACATATTACTCTTAATAGCCTTAATTATAGACTTTAAATGAAGCAAATATTGATGCAATGTTGTTTTTACACTACCCTCAGCCACCAATATAAATGTCTACACACTGCATTTCGGTGTCCAGTACCTGTACATAATGTGCTGTGTCCAGAACAGGAGGCGACCGTGGCAGTCGCTACCTCAACTACCCCTCCCCGCTGCTCCCTCCCTCCGCCCTGAGCCGGGTATAGACGGGTCGCGCCCTGAGGCGTGCCCCGGACGTCAGACGCGGAGCTCAGCTGCTGACGCCGTGTCGCATTAAGGGCGGAAGCCGGCTGCCAGGTGGACGTAGACGGCGCTAATTGCCGCTTCCGGCGGCGGCCCGCCCTGCTTGTTAGGGGGGCGCAGGCGCGCGCCAGCCGTCTAACGAACCGGCGCGACGCCAGGCACCGGCCGGCGTCGTGTCCGACAGCAGCAGATAGACATCACGTCTCCTCTCTGGCAACTCAACAGCCGGACCGAATCACGTCGCCAGTACAATACCTCACCCCGCTGTCGAACTGTGCAGAGACGTGTATTTCACACCGCCCGCAGCTTCTCTCGTACATTATGCTCTCCTAAAATAAACACACCGTCTGCTGTTCAACAGCAGAATCCTTTCCAGATGCAACGTCATATTCTGGATGTATTAAGAAATAGCTGAATGTTTTTGTTTCAAAAATGGTTCAAATGGCTCTGAGCACTATGGGACTTAACTGCTGAGATCATCAGTCCCCTAGAACTTAGAACTACTTAAACCTAACTAACCTAAGGACATCACACACATCCATGCCCGAGGCAGCATTCGAACCTGCGATCGTAGCGGTCGCGCGGTTCCAGACTGTAGCGCCTAGCCGGCCGCGGTGGTCTCGCGGTTCTAGGCGCTCAGTCCGGAACCGTGCGACTGCTACGGTCGCAGGTTCGAATCCTGCCTCGGGCATGGATGTGTGTGATGTCCTTAGGTTAGTTAGGTTTAAGTAGTTCTAAGTTCTAGGGGACTGATGACCACAGCAGTTGAGTCCCATAGTGCTCAGAGCCATTTGAACCATTTTTTGTAGCGCCTAGAACCGCTCGGCCACCCTGGCCGGGAATGTTTTTGTTTCTACTGTTGTATACTTCAGAGGTTCGCAACAATGAAGAACTTCGTGAGCTACTCCACTGTACAGGGTTCACCACAGCGAAACTTGACGTGCGTGAAGTACACCACATTAGAAGCAAAAATGCTCCAGCAACCATGTACCCGAAAACGAGCCGTTTTCGACAAAAGTGAAATCTGTGACTCTGATCAATATGAGACTCATATTCTACAGGAGCCTACGGTTCCACGTCCACGGGTCCATTGTATGGCTCAGGTAATTTTGGTTTCATAAGTAACAAACAATAACTTGAAGGAAAGTTTGTTTATCATTTTTCAGCACAAGATCAATAACATAAGTATGACACACTGAAATATATCCCTGCATCAATGTTGCCACCTTCACGCTATGCAAAAACAATACAGCGTCGTACTGAAAACATACAAGTCCGCAGTTGCCAAACGTCTGCTTGCTGCATGACATCATGTTACAACTATGAGAACAAACCAAAGTATCCATCTCCAGGTGAACCTGGTACTTTTATTTTAGTGCCTTGTAACGACATTTCAATGGCGTAAGACAAGACATCAAAATTACGACGAATCTTATGAATCAAGTTAAGACTTATATAATTTAAGCTATTACGGTAGCCAATTATAAGATAATTCAGTGAATTCAAATGAAATTGGGAGTCCCTCAGAAACACACCCTTCTGGTAGCATGCAACTCGCTTTTATAATATAGTGATTGGAGCGGGATGAAAGAAGGAGGAAGGGTTGAGAATATACAAAATAATGGTTACTGTAAAATTGTCAGAACAGAAATCAGTTGTGATGTTCTGGGTGGCTGTAATTAAGCAGACAGTGTTTTGACTGCTCCAGTGTGGGCTGTATATATCACAGGACGCTGAAAGATATTAAGCATGTTCATTAATCACTGCGACCGCTGAGTATGCTGAAAAAATAATGGTTCCACTTTCTGCCACCAGGTGAAAAAAGGCATTTTAAGCTGTCAGAATGTGGTGTAGGTGCGTGAAAAGTGGGAGGAACGATGAAACACATGATAACGATGGTTCTGGCACCTTTGTTGGGACACGGTCGCAAGTTACAACACGTGTTGAAAATGGTCTCCAGATTCAGCAACTTGCTTCTTTCGTAACAGCATGGTCGACAGTTGCTCCCTGCATATCCGATCTATTCAGAGCGATATGTCGTCGTGTGCTATCCTTCTGATTAGGAAGAGTCTGGATCCATCCCTGATAGACACTATCTTTCAGATATCCCCACAACCAGCAGTCACATGGATTTAGGTCGGAACATCTTGAAATTGCTTACAGATGATGTCACTAATGAAGGTTTCTCGAAGCAAATCTTTCATATGTGGTGTCGTCCAGTCTTACACGAAAATAGTTCTGTGGACACCGTTGCATTACTGCAGAGGTGGAATCACGTGTTGCACCAAGAGGTCTTTACACCGTGCAGATGTCACCGTACACCTTACAGTCCCGTGTGGTGTCATCTCTTCGAAGAAAAACGGACCAAGATGAAGGAGCTTGTGAAACCACACCAAACAGTCACATGAGCTGAGTGCTGTGGATGTTCCTGCACAACTTATGGCCTAGTAGAACCCCATTTGCGAGAGTTGCCGCGCGGAATGGCTGCGTGGTTTTGAGGCGCCATGTCACGCATTGCGTGGTCCCTCCCACCGGAGGTTCGAGTCCTTCGTCGGGTATGGCTGTGTGTATTGTTCTTAGCATAAGTTAGCTTAAGTTCGTTTATGTACTGTGTAAGTCCAGGGACCGATGACCTTAGCGACTTGGTCCCTTAGGAATTCACACACATTTGAACATTTTTGCGAGAGTTCTGTGCTTTTACGGCCCCATACAGAGTAAAATGTGGCACGTCCGTTCAAAGAATACACGCCGCGGCCAAAAAACGAAGGTCAAAGTCACGATGTTGTAGCTTATCTTCGGGCTTCATTTGGAGTTTATTCTACATCTACTACATCTACATTCATACTCCGCAAGCCACCCAACGGTGTGTGACGGAGGGCACTTTACGTGCCACTGTCATTACCTCCCTTTCCTGTTCCAGTCGCGTATGGTTCGCGGGAAGAACGACTGTCTGAAAGCCTCCGTGCGCGCTCTAATCTCTCTAATTTTACATTCGTGATCTCCTCGGGAGGTATAAGTAGGGGGAAGCAATATACTCGATACCTCATCCAGAAACGCACCCTCTCGAAACCTGGCGAGCAAGCTACACCGCGATGCAGAGCGCCTCTCTTGCAGAGTCTGCCACTTGAGTTTATTAAACATCTCCGTAACGCTATCACGGTTACCAAATAACCCTGTGACGAAACGCGCCGCTCTTCTTTGGATCTTCTCTATCTCCTCCGTCAACCCGATCTGGTACGGATCCCACACTGATGAGCAATACTCAAGTATAGGTCGAACGAGTGTTTTGTAAGCCACCTCCTTTGTTGCTGGACTACATTTTCTAAGCACTCTCCCAATGAATCTCAACCTGGTACCCGCCTTACCAACAATTAATTTTATATGATCATTCCACTTCAAATCGTTCCGCACGCATACTCCCAGATATTTTACAGAAGTAACCGCTACCAGTGTTTGTTCCGCTATCATATAATCATACAATAAAGGATCCTTCTTTCTATGTATTCGCAATACATTACATTTGTCTATGTTAAGGGACAGTTGCCACTCCCTGCACCAAGTGCCTATCCGCTGCAGATCTTCCTGCATTTCGCTACAATTTTCTAATGCTGCAACTTCTCTGTATACTATAGCATCATCCGCGAAAAGCCGCATGGAACTTCCGACACTATCTACTAGGTCATTTATATATATTGTGAAAAGCAATGGTCCCATAACACTCCCCTGTGGCACGCCAGAGGTTACCTTAACGTCTGTAGACGTCTCTCCATTGATAACAACATGCTGTGTTCTGTTTGCTAAAAAATCTTCAATCCAGCCACACAGCTGGTCTGATATTCCGTAGGCTCTTACTTTGTTTATCAGGCGACAGTGCGGAACTGTATCGAACGCCTTCCGGAAGTCAAGAAAAATAGCATCTACCTGGGAGCCTGTATCTAATATTTTCTGGGTCTCATGAACAAATAACGCGAGTTGGGTCTCACACGATCGCTGTTTCCGGAATCCATGTTGATTCCTACTGAGTAGATTCTGGGTTTCCAAAAACGACATAATACTCGAGCAAAAAACATGTTCTAAAATTCTACAACAGATCGACGTCAGAGATATAGGTCTATAGTTTTGCGCATCTGCTCGACGACCCTTCTTGAAGACTGGGACTACCTGTGCTCTTTTCCAATCATTTGGAACCCTCCGTTCCTCTAGAGACTTGCGGTACACGGCTGTTAGAAGGGGGGCAAGTTCTTTCGCGTACTCTGTGTAGAATCGAATTGGTATTCCGTCAGGTCCAGTGGACTTTCCTCTGTTGAGTGATTCCAGTTGCTTTTCTATTCCTTTGACACTTATTTCGATGTCAGCCATTTTTTCGTTTGTGCGAGGATTTAGAGAAGGAACTGCAGTGCGGTCTTCCTCTGTGAAACAGCTTTGGAAAAAGGTGTTTAGTATTTCAGCTTTACGCGTGTCATCCTCTGTTTCAATGCCATCATCATCCCGGAGTGCCTGGATATGCTGTTTCGAGCCACTTACTGATTTAACGTAAGACCAGAACTTCCTAGGATTTTCTGTCAAGTCTGTACATAGAATTTTACTTTCGAATTCACTGAACGCTTCTCGCATAGCCCTCCTTACGCTAACTTTGACATCGCTTAGCTTCTGTTTGTCTGAGAGGTTTTGGCTGCGTTTAAACTTGGAGTGAAGCTCTCTTTGCTTTCGCAGTAGTTTCCTAACTTTGTTGTTGTACCACGGTGGGTTTTTCCCGTCCCTCACAGTTTTACTCGGCACGTACCTGTCTAAAACGCATTTTACGATTGCCTTGAACTTTTTCCATAAACACTCAACATTGTCAGTGTCGGAACAGAAATTTTCGTTTTGATCTGTTAGGTGGTCTGAAATCTGCCTTCTATTACTCTTGCTAAACAGATAAACCTTCCTCCCTTTTTTTATATTCCTATTAACTTCCATATTCAGGGATGCTACAACGGCCTTATGATCACTGATTCCCTGTTCTGCACTTACAGAGTCGAAAAGTTCGGGTCTGTTTGTTATCAGTAGGTCCAAGATGTTATCTACACGAGTCGGTTCTCTGTTTAATTGCTCGAGGTAATTTTCGGATAGTGCACTCAGTATAATGTCACTCGATGCTCTGTCCCTACCACCCGTCCTAAACATCTGAGTGTCCCAGTCTATATCTGGTAAATTGAAATCTCCACCTAAGACTATAACATGCTGAGGAAATTTATGCGAAATGTATTCCAAATTTTCTCTCAGTTGTTCTGCCACTAACGCTGCTGAGTCGGGAGGTCGGTAAAAGGAGCCAATTATTAACCCAGCTCGGTTGTTGAGTGTAACCTCCACCCATAATAATTCACAGGAACTATCCACTTCTACTTCACTACAGGATAAACTACTACTAACAGCGACAAACACTCCACCACCGGTTGCATGCAATCTATCCTTCCTAAACACCGTCTGTACCTCTGTAAAAATTTCGGCAGAATTTATCTCTGGCTTAAGCCAGCTCTCTGTACCTATAACGATTTCAGCTTCGGTGCTTTCTATCAGCGCTTGAAGTTCCGGTACTTTACCAACGCAGCTTCGACAGTTTACAATTACAATACCGATTGCTGCTTGGTCCCCGCATGTCCTGACTTTGCTCCGCACCCTTGAGGCTGTTGCCCTTTCTGTACTTGCCCGAGGCCATCTAACCTAAAAAACCGCCCGGTCCACGCCACACAACCCCTGCTACCCGTGTAGCCGCTTGCTGCGTGTATTTTATTTTTTTATTTTTTAGGGATATCAGCGTAACCGTTGACCACGGTAGAGAAAATGTTCGTGACACAGCACGAGCGCTGGCTGCGGAATTTGAGACATAAGCTCTATGGTCTTCTATAGCTACAGAAACTTCAGCAACAGCTGCTATGGAAATGAATCGCTTACCTCTCCTTGTTTCCACCTAATTTACTTGTTCCTATAAAATTCTCGATCATGCGCTTTAGTCCATTTATTGACATGGGTCCTCTTCGCAGCTGTTTCCGTCGGCGATGTTGCCACAATGTAGCGCTGCTATTGCTGCCGCTCTGATATAGCAGCTTTTCTCACAGTGCACTGTGTTTCTTTTCAATAGCTGTTGCATTTCGTACAGGAGACATCAACTTTAACCCTTTACACTGACACTCGCTTCACGAAAGAGCAACATGCGTTGTCAAGCTACAAACGTCTATACAAGAAACATTTCGTATTCTAAATGCTTATAACGCCACTTGCTGGCGGAAAGTTGACTTATAATTTTTTTCATCATACTCCACGAACGCAGCAATTAACGGACACTTCTATGATGTTCCAACGTCTTGCTGCAGTGTAGCGCTATGAATGCCGTCAGACTGATTTCAACTACGCGCTATATCAAACGAGCATTGCTGAACAGAAAGTGGATTCTGTCTAGGTAAAACATTGATACACTTTTATCTTTGTTTTATTCAACTGGTGGTAATTAAAACGTATTTGAGGTAAAATTAATCATCGAAGACGAGGAATACTGCTCTTTTGCGTGAGTGTGCCGGATCCGGAATCGAACATGAATTTCTTAATACTGCATATATTAAATAGTGGTCAGCAACACCTCGGTACGTGTGTGGCAGAACACTTGTGGCTCCACTGACAAATGATATTCTATAGGAAAAGATGTAAAAGATGGCAGTTCGAAACTGTGTTACTGCCGAATACCTTCTACGTCTCATATGTATTCGCTTTCTAGTCGGCAAGTAAGGCGGTCCAGCCTACCAAAAAGAACGCGCCAAATCGACCCTACTTGCAGCGACGCACATAGCTGTAATCTCGTTGAGCGCTAGATTCCTAAGAAGAAATAAATTTCACAATAATGTTAGCTCGTATTAGATGAGGTTCAGGACGGAGATGTGAGGGATGAGAAAGAGAGAGCTATCAAAGGAAATGTGGCAGTAACTAACATTGTACAGTACCGGGGAAGAAGTGCATATCAATCTGTCACAGCAGACGATACATTTATTTTCCATTTTTTAATGTGACGTAGTGTATGATATAGAAAATTCTAGGTGACGAAGTTCATCACAACTCCGGTGACACGGAGTCAACGCAAGCAAGAAGTAGTTGTAAGGTGTCAGGCAAATCCAACTCCTTCCATGAAAACTCCGACATGAAAAGCAAATCCAGTAGTAGGTCACATAGCTCCGAATAAATCGTGACATTAAATTAACCAAAGTAATACGAGTAACGAGTGAGCAAATGGAATACCACAGACTAACACAAGAATGCCTAAATGCATGTCATACCTTCCCACCGTGAGACAGACGCAGTTTCGAGGGGAGAAACGAGAACAGAAGCCGAAAGCAGAACCGTGTTAAGCTGGAAGGCCTTACGATAAGGGACGGACTCCCACGTCGCCAGCTAACCGCTAGGACCACCCCCCAGCCCATGTTAAAAGCTAGAGCCCTCCAGAAGAACAGTATAGATCTTACGATAACACTAAAAGGA